>NC_141901.1:29467603-30831851 GCF_057802395.1 Ceratotherium simum simum | reverse complement strand
CTCCCATGACATCACTGGGGATGTTAAACCCTCATCACTTGGTTAAGATGGTGTCTTTCAGATTTCTCCACAAAGTTACTATTAGTTCCTCTCCATACTTTATCCTTTGGAAGTGAATCACAAGTCCAGTCCACAGTCAAGTGAGGGGATTAAAGCTCCACCTCCTGAAGAGGGAAGTGTTTACATATATTATTTACAATTGTTCTGTAAGGAATATTTGTCCCTTCTTCCCTATTTATTTATTTAGAACAGCATGGATTCATGGATATTGATTTTATTCTTTGGGTTATAATCCAATACTCTCGTTATTTATTTTGTTGCTCAAATTGTTCCAGATCTGGCCATCAGGAACTCTTTCAGGTTGGCTCCTCTGTCTTTTTGACATATTCTCTCTTTTTTTTTCCTTAGCATTTCTTTACTTTCTAAAACTATAAGATGCTCCAGACTTATCTTGTATTTTTTTCCTACTCCACCCAGAATCTGTCATTTCTCCAAAAGACCCTAAATTCCTTTTATTGGAGGATGGAAATTAGAAATCAAAATCTGGCTTCTGTGTGTGCTTGCTGCTATTGGAATGTCATTGCATCTAGGCCCTCTCAGTGGACAGAGCAGGGAAATATATTTAAATATACTAACCTATGTATACATACATATCTATAATTAGTTCTATATCTACCTGCTTATATATAGTTAAACTTAAAATGAGTTCATACTGAGATCTCTGACTCTAACCCAGCACCACAGGGTTTATTCTAGCTTTCTTCCTTTGTTTTTTGTAACTTCTTACCCATCTACTTTTTTTTTTTTTTACCTTTTTTTTCTCACTAATCTTCTACTAGTGTTCATTTTAACTTGATTTCAACTGTAAAAATACTTTGGGTACAGCAGTGGTTCTCAGACTTCTGAGGGCATCGGAACCCCTAGAAGGCTTGTTAAACACAGGTGGCTGGGCCCAGACACAGAGCTTCTGATTCAGTTGGTCTAGGCTGAGGCCAAGTGGTTTGCATTTCTAGCATGTTCCTAGGTGCTGCTGCTACTCTAGGGACCATACTTTGAGAACCCCTGATCTTTAGAAGCCCTGGACTCTCTAGAAAAGGGGCCTTTACATTTAGAAGAGAGGTGGCTTGGATCTTCGCTGAGAATGCTGGGAAAGGGAGGTCAGCCATGTGCAGGCGGGTCGTCATGGTGACAGCTGCATTGTGATTGTACCCTCTGGAGCAGTAGATATGTTCTATTGCCCTGACACCGTTTGAGAGAAAAGGCATGAGTTCCGAAGCAGGAAGACCCATTTTCCAACCATCACTTCACTGCTTCCAAGCTGTGGGGCCTTGGCAGGTTACTTGATGCCTCTGAGTCATTTTCTCATCTATTCAACAGGGAAAATAATAGTATCTGCTTCACAGGTTTTGCTTTGAGGATTAAATATATACTTACCTTTTAAAACCTTTAAAGGAAAGTTCTTCCTTCCCTTTAAAATCTGGTTCCAAAAAGTTGTTCTGGGGGAAAATAATGTATCCCTTTAATTCAAGCAGCCTACAAAGCTGGAGGTTTCTCAGAGGCCACCTTCAGCTACTAAGAGAAATGCTATTGTTAGGCCACTGTATTGAAATTTCCCAGAACGTACAACAAACTTGCTAGCATCCGTTACACTTGTTGGGAAGAAGAATTTTCTATTTTTTTAAATGAAGTTCAACATTAATCCCTTCTGATTACTAGATTTTCACTGTTCCATGAAGATGATATGGATTTTTATGTCCTGGAGCTTAGGATTATGCTGGCCCCTCTCTCTAGAGCAGCTCTGTCCAACAGAACTTTCTGCAGTGATGGAAATGTTCTATATCTGCCCTGTCCAGTGTGATAGCCACTAGCCATGAGTGGCTTTTGAGCACTTGAAATGTGCCATATTGGGTACCATCGTTCTAGATGATCCTTACTACTCCTCCCCATCAAGCAAAACTGTACTCATCCTTCAAAGCCTAGTTCCGGTATCTCTAACCTTCCTTCTCTTCATGGTCAGAGGGAGACCCCTCCTCAGAACTCCCATAGCCCTTCATATATATTTCTAATATATCATTATATATGAAGAATTTGGTTGTATTTCTACTCCCCAATAGACTGTGAGATTTCTGCAGGCAGAGACTGTGGCTTTCTCATCCCTGTGGTGCCTGTACCTGGCAAAATATCTGGGACATAGTAGATGCTTAATAAATATTTGTTGAACGAATGGATGAATGAATGAGCACAAGTTTTACACTTGTGCCCAATCTGTTTCCTATTTCTACTGAGTGGAGAAATGTGTAGGAAAAGTCAGAGATGGGAAACCCAGATCCATTCAATCTTCTCATTACCCTCCTTTTCCTCTGATAGCAGAGAGAGGAAAAGAAAAAGAGCAAGGGAGATGAGGGTGGGGATCAGACCCCACTGCCCCCATCTGTTTAAGAAAGCTTGAAGGTATTAACTTCAGTGAAACTTTAGGGACTTCAATATCAGAGTGATTTCTTAAGAGGGAATTGCTAACTTCAAAGCTAAGAGAGGAGAAAAAAATTTTAACACATAAACATAATAAAATCATAGTAAGGTTCTGCATTTTCCTAGGCCTTTATGTCTATGAAAACTGCTTTGTATGATTATCTGCTTTATAGTTTAGTATTAAAAGAAGTCATATTTGTTGTTTGGTTTTCTTTTTTTTTTTTTTTTATAATTTTATTTATTTATTTATTTTTTTCCCCAAAGCCCCAGTAGATAGTTGTATGTCATAGCTGCACATCCTTCTAGTTGCTGTATGTGGGACGCGGCCTCAGCACGGCCAGAGAAGCGGTACGTCGGTGTGCCCCCGGGATCCGAACCCGGGTCGCCAGCGGCGGAGCATGCGCACTTAACCACTAAGCCACGGCGCCGGCCCTGTTGTTTGGTTTTCAAATAAACTACACCTATAGCTAAGATCAGTGGTTCAAATTGCATCCCCAGAGTAACCACCACCACCCACATTGGTAGCACACTCCAACTCTAGGTTTAGGTCACTGAGGGGCTTACCAACTTTCTTTAAAGCTAACTACAGGCCTAAACCTCTCAGACAGTAATATTATTCTTAAAAGTTTCATTGCTTTCTTCAAAAAGTGTCTGAGGGGCCAGCCCTGATGGCCTAGTGGTTAAAGTTCCATGCGTTCTGCTTTGGCGGCCCAGGTTCAATTCCCAGGCGTGGAACCACACCACTCGTCTATCAATGGCCATGCTGTGGTGGCAGTTCACATTAAAAAAAAAAAAGAGGAAGATTGGCAACAGATGTTAGCTCAGGGCAAATCTTCCGTAGCAAAAAGAAAAAAAGTGTCTGAGTATTTCTGTGTGTAAGGCATTATACTGAGGGTTGTAGGAGTAAAACATAGTCCCTGTTCACGAGAAGTTAATACTCTAGGGAAGAATTACAGCAAGGAAAGTCATTGTGCCTTAAGGAAGAAACACAGCTTAAGGGCTTTGATATAACTGTTAGTTTGGTAAATACTAACTTTTTGATAAGTCAGATATCGACTGACAAAGGTCCAACATCTCCAGATACCCAAATTAAGCCTTGAGAGGGATAGGAATGGGCAGGGGAAAAAAGAGGTAACTTGGGAGATGAGCAATAAAACAGAGAGAGAGAGAGAGAGATTGAGAGATTGAGATTGGGCCAAGATGCCTCTGGCTGTGATTATTTCTTGTGTTCCAAACATCTGGCTGGGTGTATGGAATTCTGGATGACTCACCATGTAGGAGCAGTGCTGAGGGAAGAAAGGAGAAAGCCTCCGAGGAGGGGAACCCCCTTCAGTCTCCTTGGGGTGTGCTTCTGGCATTCTGTCTCACGGCCTTACATAGGCCAGCTAACAGTACGGCCGTCAGTGCTCAGAAGCCATTTTATGAAGTGGTTTTAAGAGTCTCCCCCCAAATGCCCAGGGGCTCCCCCAAGAACCCAGGGGCTTCAGTGTCCTTGCTGATAAACCTGAGCAACCACAGGTGAAGAATCTGAAAAGGAGAGGTATTCACTCATCTAAATGGAGGTGTTAGCTTGAGTTTTCCTCCCAGAAAGAGGAAAGGAAGGGAGGGGACAAGGGAGGACTGGCCTTGAGCGTAGAGTCTCATGTGGCAGCTGGACTGCAAAGACCACACAGCCAGGGGATTTTAGCTCCTCATGCAGGCTCAGTGAGTTCCTGGGTGTTGTGGACTGAACTTTGTCTCCCCCCCCACCCCCAAACTCCGACGTTGAAGTCCTAACCCCCCATACCTCAGAATGCGACTGTGGAGATAGGGCCTTTAAAGAGACGATTAAGTTGAAACAAGACTGTTAGTGTGGGCCCTAATCCAATCTGACTGGTATCGTTATAAGAAGAGGAGATTAGGACATACAGAGAGATACCAGGGGTGCTCAGAGAGGGACCACGTGAAGAGGCAGCAATAGGGCGGCCATCTATGAGCCAAGAAGAGAGGTCTCAAAGGAAATCCACCCTGCCAGCACCTTGGTCTCAAACTTCTAGCCTCCAGAACTGTGAGAAAAATAGATTTCTGCTGTTTGAGCCACCCAGTCTGTGGTATTTTGTCATGGCAGCCCTAGCAAACTAATACAATGGGGAAAGGAGCTCTTCACGTGGTCTGAATGAGGCATCCTAGAAGGTTCTCAGCTGCAGCACATGCCCGTTATGTCCCTGTTTTGTTCCTGCATCAGTCCTGACCCCAGACAGTCATCATAAGCAACGAACAACTGAGTTTTTCCCACACGCCAGATACTATGCTAGGTTGCTTTCTCATATATTACTTCATTTAATTGTTAATGCAAACCTGAGGCTCAAAAGAAGTTAACTGGTTTCCCCAAAGTCACCCAGTTAGGACATGCTGGATCCAGGGTGAAATCCTAGGCCTCTAACTCCAGGTCTGTGGTTCCCTCTGCCACCCCCAAGGGGATCTCCGGCAGCTTTTAAAGACCAAGGGTGTTAGGGACCACATGCCACCCCATCTTTCAAAATTCTGTCCTCCCGGGAACACAGTCACCCCTAAATCTTCACTGTGTGTAAGTCCTGCAACACAGAGAAGAAAAGTATTGATTAAGTCCTAATTCTATCTTTACTGGACTTTCCAAGATGAATCCTTCTCTGACCACCCTATTTAGTAGTTAATTAAGAGCCATATACAACCTCAAAGATATTGCTAAAGAATCGTTTAAGACCGTGTTATTGCTTTCTGGATAATAGGCTACTTTTCTCTCCTCAGCTCGGTTTGCCGAGCACAACTCTGTCTGGAGCTGCTTGTCGATATCTATTTTTGATGGGATATATTTATAATTGGATGTATTTAGAACTTCTTCCTCATGGGCACTTGTTTTCTTGCTAGAATCACAGAGTCATTTTAATAGATTGGCTATAGCAGCAAAGAAGTGACTAGAAACGGGTTGGGCCCGGTTGTCAGTGGAGCCTGAGAATCCTGACTACTCCTATGCCGAGCACCTGCTGCCCTTTATGAAGAAGCCATGTCACCACTGCTCTCCGGTTCCTATTTCCACAAAAGAGATATGCCACTCCTGGGAGGGACAGAGGCATCGAGGTTATTAAAAGGTTTAGTGAATGCTGAGAGAAACCTTCAGTGGAAATCCCTATGATTTAATTCTGTTTGACAAATATTTATTGTGTATCTATTACATGCTGAGCACAGATTCATTGTTTGAGACCTGGCGTTTTTAACAAATTATTGAACACAATCATCAGAGCTGGAAGAAATCTTAGAGATTGTGTGGTCTGATTCCCTCACTTTAGAGATGAAGAGCGTGAGGCCCAGACAGGAGAAGTGACTTGTCCAAGGTCAAACAATTGCTTCTTGGCAGGCAACAGACTAGGGTCTTCCTGATTGCTAGTCCAATGTTTCCAAAATTGCATGCAGCAGTCAGATCCTTAGAAGAGTATTGCGTCCAAGTTGGTTCACCACATTGTGAAAACCTTGTGCACATCTGGAAAGGATCCATAAAAAATAACCAAAATTGACGAGGGATGGAAAATAGATTTTTAAATGAAGTAGCAAAGATTCCAGCTGGACATGAGGAAGCACTTTTTAGCTGCCAGGGTGATAAAGTATCAAAATGAGCAAATCAAAGGAAAGCACGCTGAGAAATTCTCAAGAGGACAGGAGATAAGCATCTGTCTTTGATCATTCGGGGGTCATCCACCCCAAAACAGGGAGCTACAGCAAATAATCTCTCCGTTTCACCCAGTTGGGATTCCAAGTGCCTGCTATCAAACTCTGGCCAAAAACTGCTGTTACCCAGTCCTGCATCATTGATCCTATAATTTATTTGCAATATCCTCTTAAAAACTCTTCTTTGCCCTCTTGTTTTTTATTTTAAAAAGCCTTCATATTAAATGCCTTTGTAAGGGGCCAGAGCAGAATCCGGAATGTCTGAGTCTCAGGCTTTTAGGAGTTTTTTTTCTTTTTTTTTTTTTTGCCAGAGGTGACATGCTGAGGGATTAGATCTTGGCAGTAACCACAGGTCCAGGCAAGCAAACGATCAAGTACAGGGCGAAGTTAGATGACAGACACCATACATCTCGACAGGCAGGGTCCTGGAGATCAAAGTGGCATTATCAAGCACAGCTGAACTCTGACCTTAGAGCAAAAAGGGCATTTGCTTTCTGTCCTTTTTACATAATCTAAATATAGGTCACCTGAAGTTCAGGATACATGTCAGAAGCGAAAGAAGGTCAGAGGCTTGACAACAGCAGGGCTAGAGATGCTAGGATGACCTTGAGAGCGGTGGTCCCTGTTCATCTCCCCTTGCCTATGGGGCCACATTAACACAGCAAAGTCACCCTGGGTACACTCAGAAAGAAAGCTTGTGTGGTTTAAGTGGCATCCACCCACAATAACGATACCTTTGTGTATATAGGAAGTGAGATAACATCAAACCCCAAGGTTATAAAGGGATCCGTTCCTATTCCTTTCCAATATCTTTCAAAACATCCCTTCAAAAGGCAACTCTGCAATGTGCCCAAATAAATGTTAACAACCACCTCAGTCCCTCTCCTCTGCTCCTCCTTCTGAAACCCAGCTCAGTCTCGGGTTCCCGCTGAGGTTGAGCAATGACAAGATACCGCTAGCGGAGCATCTGCCTCCCATGGTACTGTTCCCCCCTCACAAAAACTAGCATGAGCCAAGGATCCTGCCCCTTGAACCTGTAACTGTTGCTCTGTTTGGAATGAATCTCCATAGCTGTCAACTGTAAGAGTGACAGACCCTCTCATCGCAGCTAAAGGTCACTTACTAAAAGTCAGGACTGAAAGTATGTACAATATGACAGAGACAGAGAGGAGCACATTAACCTCTTAGGCCGCCATATGTTTTCGGACACTTGCCTCCTTCTGGGCTTTGGTTTAACTTTCGGTGTTCAAAGCTTTCGGCAGAAGTGCCGGATGTTAGCAAAGCAAAGCCAACTCCATGAGAAACCCCAGATGCTAAAGCCGTTTGTTTGAAGTCTCCCCAAAAAGATGTTAGGAAACTCACATGAAAACAGACTCCTGTTCCAAGGAGTTGTGAAGCTTAATTCATTTCACTGGACTCTAGGACTCGTCCTGAAACCCCACATCCTGCTGCTCTCACTTAGTTTTGAGCCAGAAGAGAGCAGTTTAGACCTAATGAATCTTCCTTTCTTCGCAGCCTGTGCTGTGTTGGGTTTCCACTTATGTTTGTATCAGAAAAACATTAGGAAAAAAGCTATTGATTCCGCCTCCTTCCTCAACTTCATCCCAGTACAGAATTCTTTCTATATGAAGAATGAGTGTGCAGGCATGCACATGGGTGCACACACACACACAAAAGCACACAAGTCACAAATATTCAGGCTAGAATTTGGCATGTAGTCAATTCCTTCTCTTTAAAACAACTGAGCCACTTTCAAGAGATTCCAAAGGGATGACTCCACCACCCCCAGGTAAACGATGTCACTATTTCTTTGCCTCCTGGTGCTCACTTGAATCTCCATGAAACCCCAGCCTCCTTCAAGGCAAGGATTCTGTCGTTGTTTCGGGATCCCCGCCACCTCGCCCTGTGTCTGCTCACGGTAGGCATCCAATAAACGTATTTTTAAATGAATTATAATCTCTCTCTTATTCCGGAGACCCCCCCCATTTCCTCTCTTACATTTTTTCAGTAGCATCTTTCCCCCCTACAGTGCCCAAGTCACATCTCTACATCTAGGAAAATAAAAATAGAAATTTCCAAAATAATATTAGGATGCTATATGGCTAGTTAAGGTCAAACCAAATTCTTATTGAGCACTGTTATTCCACACCAAGTTGTTTCTCTTTATTGCAGTTTTACCGTAAATTAAAAGCATAATTCAAAATAAGTTTACAAAATACTTTTAAGAAATGGAATTAGGGCTGGCCCGGTGGCACAGTGGTTAAGAGCGCACGCTCCGCTTTGACTGCCCGGGGTTCGCAGGTTCGGATTCCCGGCGCACACCAACGCACCGCTTGCCAAGCCATGCTGTGGCGGCGTCCCATATAAAGTAAACGAAGATGGGCAGAGATGTTAGCCAAGGGCCAGTCTTCCTCAGCAAAAAGAGCAGGATTGGCATTGGATGTTAGCTCAGGGTTAATCTTCCTCTCAAAAAAAAAAAAGAAAGAAATTGAATTAAGGCAGTGATCTACCCACCAATGCACTGGTGCTTTCCTACGTGATCTTCTGACAGGTGAGAATGTTCACTGTGTTCGTGGCCAGTTGACTCAAACATGGGCTTCTATGCTGCTTCTCCATTGCTGCTCCAGCCCCTGGTGCGAGAAGCCAGCCTCTAACATCCTCAAACAGTGCCTGGCACTTGGTAGCCGTTCAGTAAGTATTTCTTGATTTAATAGAGTGAATAAAGGCATAAATGAATGAATGATGTCCTGACATTTTCTATGCTGCTGCTAGATGCTCCAGCCATGGCGAGACCGTAGGCTGAGTCCCAAGAAACTGAGGCAGGAGTTGTTAAACTATTAGGTTACCACCAGCTTTCTAATCCAGATTTAGGGGTTCCTCTCCACTTCCCACCTCCATTTATCCAGCCCCAAAATGTAGGATCTGTCACTTGCATCTCCTCACCCCCAGTACCAGTTTCTGTATTGCTTAGGACTCTCAGCTGCAGGAGACAGGAAACTCCATTATAATTATCCTATACAGACAGGGTCTTTATGGGATTGGCTGCATCCTTCTCCAGAAGTTCACTGCATCTTCAGGGAGCCCTCCCAATACAGCTAGTCTGCATAGCCCCTTCAGGCCCAGGAATACTGATGACTCCCACTGTTACTAGCCAGCCCTAGGATACTGCATCTCTCCTTGTGGGTTTCCCTAAACCCTGCTCGTATCATGACAAACAGTCCCTTTATTAAGTCCTACTCAGTTATCCAGTTTGAGTGTGCCATCTCTTTCCCACTGGGACTCAGACTCATACATCCACCCTGGACTCCTTTCTGACCCAAAGTGAACAAACAAACAGTTCCCAGGAGTTGTTTTTAATCACAGTTTCCTTGCGTATAGTAGGTGCTCAATAAATATTTATTGGCTTTCATTGTTAAATCATATTGTCAATAATAAAACTAACCTCTATGTCTTCCAACTACAGGTAAGTAGATCATTTCCCCTGAATTTCAAAAGTTTGGGTTAGAATATGCAAGATTTTAGGAAATAAGGATCTTATTTTAAGTTGACAAGTCATCCATTTCTTACTAGATCCATCGTTCTCAACCTTGGCTGCCTAACAGAAAAGTGTTATGTCTGGAGTACTTTTATAGTAATCCCTGGGCCCATCCCCCCCAAATTCTGATTTAATTAGTCTGGAGTGGATCCCAGGCACCAGCAATTTTTAAAGCTTCCCAAGTGGTTCTAAAAGGCATCTAGGGTTGCAAATCACTGTTCTTGGCAGTACCCACCTTCTCCTTCCCAGGAGTGATAAATCTCTGCTTTAGCCATAATAAGGTTGCAAAGGTGAAGAAAAAAGTATATAAACTATTGGGAGGAAAGATACCTAGGGAAATATTTCAAAAATATTTTCCCTCTTAAACATAAATTTGTTGAATAAATAAAATGAAATGAAATTGCTATAGCACTAAGGTCACAGTGAAAACTTCAGAGCTCAGAGCCCTGTTCTATAGTCAGAGTCAGGTGGGGTAGTTCTCAACCCATGCTGCACATGAGACTCAGCTGAGGAGCATTCGAAAATGTTCCTGCTTGGGCCCCACCCCAGACCCATTATATCAGTATCTCTATGGTGGGCCCCAGGTGACAGCATTTTTTTTGGTGAGGAAGATTGGCCCTGAGCTAACATCTGTTGCCAATCTTCCTTTATTTTGTATGTGGGACACCGCCACAGCATGGCTTGAGGAGCAGTGTGTAGATCTGTGCTTGGGATCCGAACCCACAAATCCAGGGCCGCCAAAGCAGAGCGCACGAACTTAATCACTACTCCACTGGGCCAGCCCCACCACAGTATTTTTTTAAATCTCCCAGGTGAGTCTAATGTGACCAGGGTGGAAGACCATTAGTTTGAATAAGGCAATTTCTCTAAATGCTTGAAATTTACATCATAGATTATTCCATTTTTTTAACACAAGAAGAAATTCAAATTTTTCATATAGAGACCAGAACACTTTCAAGTCTTGTCTGTGAAATGTGATTAAATGGTATTGTTGGTAAGCCTGGCTACGCATTTTAGTCACAATGTGAAAATATGTTGGGCTGGACAAAAAATAGTAAGTTTCCATGGCTGGCTGCTGATGTACAAGACAGTCACTTAGTTGGTAACCAGATGTCTTATAGGGTAATGCTGGCACATGTGTCTGGATGTGACCTTTGCCAAAAATGATAGCTCTCCTGGACACATGGTCCCCAGATGAAGTGAGTTCTGTGAAAAATGTTTCTCTGGTAGATAAGTATCGCCAGCAAGAGGTTCATGGAGGGTGTTTTCCATTAACAAATTGAATCAAAGGAGTGTGCAAGGTTTCCAGAGAATGCCAGCATGATGGGCCAGCCATGGAGAAGCAGCAAAAGAGCCAGAGTTTGACTCAGCTGGCCCCAAAGACGATAAATATTCACACCTGTCAGAAGATCACGTAGAAAAGCATCAGTGCGTTGGTGATTAAATTACTGTTTGCCTTAAAATGAAATACATTTCTTAAAGGCACTTCATAAACTTACATTTTGAAGTGTGCTTTTAATTTATGGCAAAACCACAATAAAGAGAAGCAACTTAACGTGACATAAGAAGGCTAAACAAGATTCTGATTTTGACACTAACTAGCTACATGATTTGGGTAAGCTATTCCATCTCTCTGGGCCTCAATTTATTCAGAGGTAAAATTAGTCTAGCTTGATGCTTCTCAAACTTGGCTGCACAGCAGAATGCCTAGGGAGGTGTCAAAACATACCGATGTCCAGGCGGCTCCCCTACACACTCTGATTTAATTGGTCTGGAATGGTGCCCTGGGATCAGTATTTCTATAATATCCCCAAGTGATTCCAATGTGGGACCAAGCTGAGAACCACTGCGATGGATGATCCCGACACTCCCTTTGCAGCTTCAGCCTTCCCTTGGGCTTAGGAGGCCTAGCTTCTGGGAGTGTCTGAGTATCAGAAGAGGTAAGTAATCAATGATTGATACATCCCAGAAGCACACTTAAAGCTAGCTACTTTGCCTCATAGAAGGGCTACCATTTCTTTTTCAAAAAATGAATATATCAATGAAGCAAAAAATCTAAAACAGCTTTGAAAATAGATTCCTTAACACGCTGTGCCTCTGACATTTTTTACTGGCCCGAGAAGACGTTTAATGGCCCTTCCCACAGTCCAACCTCAGTACACAGACAGAACTGCTAGGGTGCATAAGTGGTGTTTTCAGCATGCCACTCAAAGTTTTCTTGATTCCACTTCCAACACTCCCAACGTCTTTTAGGCATCCGGGTTGTGGATCCACGTACATTTTCACAGTTGGCCTTAAAGGGCTGATTCCTATTTCAGTTTGGATTTGTTGCCAGGCAGCCCTGCCCAAGTCCAATTTCCCATGGGCTGGCTGAACCACCAGCATGAAAAAGCATGATAAAATTCCAGAGCTGGAGCTTCTCCAGCCATGTTATGTCAGGAGAAACGAGTCCCTTTCAGCATCACAGGGTCACTGTGCTCTTACAGCCAGGGAGCCCTCCTGGACGCCCATAACGGATGGCTCTGGCATTTCATTTCAACACTACCCAGTCCCTGATTCCAGCTGTGGAGAACAAACCTGAGGGAGAAAAAAGAAAATCCGAGGCGGCACTAATTCAAGGCCAGATTCAAAAAGCAAGTAGTTAAATAGAAGTTCTGAACCAAACCACACTTCTGGACACTGATAAACTACAAAATTAAAACCAGGATAAAAGCAGTTATGTCTAGACACTCCGGTCAGTAAATCTCCAGGTTTGTAGACTGAATTGTCCAGTTAATTACTTCGGCCTGTACCTCTTTTTAGCTATGGAGACATAACTTCTCTGTATTAAAACTTACAGACAGTTGCTTCCCCACCTGAATTCTGAAATGACAATGGAAAACCATGTCTGGCAAAAAGTTTGATCTTTGGCTCAAGGGATTAGATTGGTTTTTGTAGGGTAAATTTTATAGCCTAGAGAATTATTTTCAAATCGCTCCTGCTTTATAAAACTGCGGTTTCCACCAAGACTTTCTCAGTGTGCAAAAGAGGAGGGCCACCCAGGTCTTTATATGGGATTCACCTGGAGTTTTTGCTTACCCACATGCTCCCCATTTTCAAGATAAAAATCCTGCTTAATAATAATATTTCTTGGGTTTTGTCATTCTTATCATTAAATTGGTCTAGATCCTTCACACTAGAAGTAGAAACACGATAAGATGGAGGCAGAGTGTCTGGGGAAAGGTCAGAGACAGGTTTAAACATGTCACACTAAGCAGGTCAGCCAGTGTCCCTGCTATCAGGCTACTATGCCAGCTGTCACCCACTATGTCCTTTCCCAGGCCCCACCCCTCCCCTACCCAGGGAAAACGTCCAAAGGAATCTCCAACCCTATAGAACAGTGAGCAAGTATTACTTCCAGGATAGGCCCACCCCCGTAACACAAGATGTGGAACACCCCCTAGAAATACTGAGGCCAGGAACGGGCACTAAGTCCCATTTGGGGAACACAGGCTGGTGATTTTCCAAACTGGCTTAGAATATTGGATGCCCACACACACTGTGCTATTGGCACCGTATGCCTGTGTAGCTCACTGGTGAAGAGCATGGGATTTGATGTAAGACTAACCTTGGTTCAGTTCCCAAGTCCTCTGCTCTCTCACAAGGAGACCTTGGGCAAGTTATGCAACTTTCCAGTCCTCAGTTTCTTCCTCTAAAATGGAGAAAGTCCACTTACTTTATAAGGCTATTGTGAGGATTAAGACCACATGAATGCTGAAACACATGAGGCTTTCCAGAAATGACAGTTAGTTTTATTATCCTTTATAGTTACCTAGAAGAATGCAACTCTATTTGAATCTGTCCCTCTAACAGAAATTTTCTGAGCCTTATTTTGTGGATTAGCTTAATTTTTTCATGGAGTGATTTTTGCCCTTCAAATCGTACAGCAAAGAAGTGTGTAGCACAAAGCAGAGGTATCAGGTAAATCTACCCTGGAAATTGCCTGGGAAACAAGTTGGAGATACAGCCTTGAGTGGCTCAAGCCTGATTTGTGCTAGCTAGGGCAAGGCGAATGTGGCTCTGTTAAACATCCCAACTAAGGATATTTTAAGACAAAAACAGTTTTATAACTTGTAGATACAAACTAAAAGTGACTTTGTGTTAAGGAAATATACAATCATCTTTTTGGAGGTAACTTTAGGAGTTACAACGGATTTGTGATTAGCACATCAATTCTTAATACATGCAAGCTAGCCATATATTAGAATGGATTGAGAAAGGTTATATTCAAGTATTTTAAAGCTTTTAAAAAACATTCTGTGGATGATATGTCTGAGCCTCTGAAGTTCTTTCTATCTAGACAGAGCAAAGATGAATTCCAGTTTCTGACCAAATTAACATTTATCTTCATTGTAAAATAGAGAGAGCAATAGCACTTTCTTTAAAAGACTGAGTTGAGGATGAAAAGAAATGAGACTTGAAAAGCATTTAGCAGAGCACTCAACATGAAATAAATGCTCCTAATCAAGGTCAATGTTGTTGTAGTCGTTGTGGCTTTGTTGCTGCTGTTATTCAGTCATTCAACAGACTATATACCACACCTATACTAGACACAGTGACTTCAAAGAAAGTACACCAGAGGTCCAGTTCCTCAAGATGCTCAAAGACTCCGGGGAGAGGTGGACATGTAAACATATTCTCATACAAAGTGCAACTTCTCTAAGGTCTGGACAAAGCGCTTCAGGCACCCAGAGTGGGGCAAAGGAAGGCTTCACAGAGGAGGCAATCTTTTATATGGGTTTTAAGAAATGAGTAGGAATTTGCCTGACAAAGGGAAAGGGTGTGCAAGGCAGAAAAAAACAGCATGTGCAGAAGCCTGAGTTAATGAAAAGGCGTTGTGGACTGAATTGTGTCTCTCCCCACCCAAATTCATATACTGAAGTCTTATCTCCCAACATGATGGTATTTGGGCTTTGGGAGATAATTAGGTTTAGATGAGGTCATCAGGGTGGAGCCCTCATGATGGGATAAGTGCCCCTTTAAGAAGAGGAAGAGACACCAGTGCTCTCCCTCTGTCAGCAATGTGAGGACACAGCTCAAGAAAATGGCTTTCTGCAAGCCAGGAAGAGGGGTCTCACCAGAAACCAAATCTGCTGGCACCTTGATCTTGGACTTCTCAGTCTCCAGAATTGTGAGAAATAAGTGTCTGTTGTTTAAGCCACATAGTCTATGGTATTTTGTTATAGCAGCCCTAGAAGACTAATCCAAAAGGCATGGTGGTCTTTGAGGCATGGTAGTGAGTTCTGGATTACTGAAGCAGAGGTCACCCAAGGAGTGTCAGGAGAAGGGGATGGAGAGATAGCTGGGGGCCTGAAAGAGCAAGTCAGGGATTTGGAACTGATCCTATGGACCTCCAGAACCTACAGATTTGAGTGGAGAAGTGATATCAATTATTTATTTTCTATGAAGGTAAGTTTGGTGCCCGTGGGGAAAGATAGAGACTGGAGTTCAAAAACATGGGAGGAGGTGTATTAGGAGTGGAGCAGGGAAAAGCCATTCATTATTTGGTGGGAAGTAATAGCCCCATTAACTTCACTGCAAACTGGGCCTTTGATGCAATGGCTGTGCTCAGAGCTGTCAGCTGCCACCAGGGCCTCATGGCCCCCACAGTCCACCTGGAGAGGAGAAGACTTGAGGGATGAGGAACAGGATTTTAGTTTGCTCTTCAGTGCAGAGACTGAGCTGAAGAGAGCTGTAGTGTTTAAGAACAAAGCCAGAAATCAGAAGCCATTCTTTTCACCAATCAGAAGGAGCCTTCATCTATCCCCAGAATGTGAACATTTTGATGGACAGGAACAGAAGATGGTATGTGAGGGCTCCGAGGTTATGTCCCCAGCTTCACACTCAAGTCCGTCACCTGATTCATACATTTTGTTTTCACCTTTGAAATGTGCTTGGGGAATTACATTTGGAAGCTGAGCTTCAGAAGAGGAGTTCTATTCAAGACGAAGAACAGGATGACCAACCGTCCTGGTTTGCCCAGCACTGTCCTAGCTTTAGCACTAAAAGTCCTGGAAAGCCACTCAGTCCTGGGCAAACTAGGATAGTTGGTCATCCTAAAGAGCTATTTTAAAATGCTACAAAAGACTGTGGTTCAGTATTTATGAATTTCAGAGCAGACAGGATTTTTTACTTGGTGAAAATGAGATGATGATTTTTCCTCTATTTAATTTTAGGGTGCCAGATATGAGAACTCTAATAATGCACATTTCCTCTAACAAAGCCCAACACGTTGACCTATGAAAGAGAGGAGGCAGGAAACTAATGAAAATAATAACAGTAACAACTAACATATTGGGCACTTACCATATTCTAAGCACTGTTCTAAAAGCTTTACATAAATTAAATCATCCTCTCTACAGCCTTATAATCACTGGTGATTTATTACACAGATGAAAAAATGAAGGCACAGAGATCATGTACATAAGAAATGTATATGACGGAACTAGGATTTGAAGCCGATCTGCCTGCATCTGAAGTCCATGCTTTCAAATATTTCCCATATATAATATATAATAACTCATATTTACTGAGCTCCTACCATATGCCAATTATTGTGCTGAGTATGCTTTCATGAAGTATCTTATTTAACCCTCACAATAGTCCGAATCTACATAGGTTATTCATTCATTCATTCTTTTAACTAATATTTGTTGAGTAATGCCTGTTCAAGAATTATAATATTGTATTTTTACAGGTGAAGGAGGATGAGCGTTTGGACCAAAGTAGTAGCAGTGAAAAAGGAAAATGGAAATGAGAGGCAAGGTTCAAGAAAAATTTCTGAAGTAAAAACATGAGAATATGTAACTGATTGAACATGGAGAATGTGGGGAAAAAGTAGTCAAGGATGACTCTGAGATTTTCTATGTGAGGGACTGGATGGATGGTAATCCATCAATCAAAAGCAAGACTACCAGAATATCTTCTTTGAGGGGGCAGATAATGAATTCATTTTGGGATGTGTTAAGTTTCAGCTACTACGGAGCAGAGCAGGCAAGTAGATATGGCTGGAAAATCCTGGAAACACGTCTGGAGCTTAGTAGCAATGGTTGGGAGCCAGTAGCCTAGACTTGGTGATTATGATCACAGGTGTAAAGAAGATTATCCAGAGAAGAGAAAATGACAAATGATAGAGTCCTAGGAAATGTCAACATTTCAGTGAAGAGCAGAGAAGGACAGTCTGCCAAGGAGGCTGTAAAGACTTGAGGAGAGATGGGATGAGAACCAGGAAACAAGTGGTTGCCTGGAAACCAAGGGAAGGATAGGGGATGGCCAGTAGGGCCAGCGCTGCAGAGAAGACAAACAGGAAGAGGACTAAAACAGATCATTAGGACCAGGGCCCAGTCTGGGACCGAGGGCACAGGTCAGCACGTGATCAGACAGCAGCAAGAAAAACTGGATTCCAACTCAGCCTTCTCCTGACCTTGGCCTCCTTACATCCCTCGGCCAGGAATAAAATCCACCTCAAAGCTTCGGGTAGGGCTAGGTCTGCCCCTGGGGAGTTAAGGATTCCAGCTGCTGAGTCTGAAAGTTAAAGGAGCAGGATGGGGGGGCCAGGCGGATAGGCCACTGCTGTTTACACATTCATTTCCAGGTGCTCCTGCAGGCCAGAAGACTAGCTCTAAAGAGCCACAAAAACAAAACACAAGCAAAAGCAAACAATTTTTTTAATCCTTTCCTTCTGTAGTAAAAAAAAAAAAAAAGTTAATTCTAATGAAATTCCCTGTGCAGGTTTACGCCTGCCAGACCTCTGACCCCAGGCTGGAGAATGACTGAGTCTCATTAAACATGAGCAAACTACGAGTGAAGACAGGGAAAAGCTTTCCAAGGGTCTCATTTCGTTTCCAAACCCAAATAGCTGGCAGTTGACCTTGAAACTATGGAAGATATTTTTCCCTTCAAGATGATAGAGAAAAGACATAGTCGTGACAAGGTTCTGAATGGGAACCATCACATTCATCTGAAGCAGCTCTGTTTTTAATATACCCTTGGGAGAAAACGTGGAAAGTTACCAGCTGAGCTAAGAAGAGATATGTGAATGCAAATCTGACCCTCATTCAACTCTAGGCAATTCAGCTCACGAAGAAAACATGTTATTTGAAGTCAGATGTTCGACCTTTTTATGGGAGTTGCCCATTATTTATCTCTACACCCTTTAACTGGTATTGCCTGGGTATTTCTTATGCTCTGAAACCAGGCTCTGCATATAAGTCCGTGTGATCACCCAAGCATTACAAGGTCTCCCAACTAGTCCACCGCACTTCATTTTTCATGTAGCAAAAGGATCAAGCAGAACATTCCTGTGGGGAGAGGAACCGCCCAGGCCTCCCCTGTACTGCCTCTTTCAGTCTGATAAGCCTCCATCATAAATTTTGCCACAACTTGAGGCTTCGACCTGTTGCCATCAGTATGCTTTTCTCTTGGCGAGACACCAGCTCTGTCCCCTGAGATAAATCCATTATTTTCAGAGTCCTAGCGACTTCCCAGCGGCAGGTAAAGGGGGAAGCAAATCCCTTTCAGCCCAGGGTAAATCACCCTGCGTTGCCATTTTCAATCCTCAAGCTAACATCTCATTCTGGCTGTGCTCCTTTCTGGATCTCATCAGCAGTTCTGCCACCGAGTGATGTGGTATTTTCCAGTCCTCCACTTCGCCATCCCCCACCCCTCTTCCCAACTGTTGTCAAAGCAACGGGCTAATTCACTGGGAAGTTCAATGAGAAGAGATGGTGAGGAGGAAGGGATGGGCTAGGAGAAAAATATACTGAGATCAAAAAAGCCCTTGGTCCTCATAGAACACATTACCAGAATGCTGGGCTGTCTCTCCATGGCACATGCTTTCACTCTGACTGTTGAACCTAGGACTGAGCTTTTGAATTCATTCTCTTTGGCCTCCAAAGTTTCTCAGGCCTGGAACATGAGAAGGAGAAAGAGGGGCTAGAATCTCAGATTGGTCTCCAGGACACCAGTTTGCATATTGTAGACTACCTCTGTACGTTCATCCAAAGATACAAACTGATTCCATAGACCTTGACTCAGCCTAGTCTGGTGTGTCTTCTATTCAGCAACCCCACTGAGAATGGGAGAAGAGGCTGCCTGAACTCTTAGGCCGCTGAGGCATAGCACGGAACCTCTGAGCTCCTGAGCTGAATCCCAGCTCTTTCCAATTCCAACCAGTTTTTCCAAAACTAATCACTTTTTCTGGTCATGTCAGCAACTAATTTTGCATGATTGAGTGGATCAGCTGTACAGATGAGCCAGCTTGGCTGTTGAGGCTGCCAAAAGAAAAACCCCAATTGATCTGGTGTTTTTCATCTTATTGACAACAGTTTAATTCAGTCAAGCTGCGTTTCATCTTGGGAAAGCTTTAAACCTTAGAAGAAGGGAAATCACAATACTGCCTATCTCAACTGGAAACTGGGTCTTGAGGCTGTGTTGATGAGTGTGTCTGTAGCAACTTTGGGGAAAATAACCTGTTTAAACATTGCAACGGTGATCCCCAAACTTTGGAGGGGGGTTATAACACCAAATAGCCATCTGGTTCTGTCTGGACTCTTCCTCCAAATGCACAATTTTAGAAAATCTAGTGAAGCTAGAATTTCTTTTAAATAATTAAGTTAACTTTAGATGATTTTATTTTGAGATTTTTATGTGAATTTCACACCACCTTTGTTTTCCCTTACACACTTAGGGTTTCTCCCAAAAGACAAAGAGTTAAGTCTCTGCCTCATAGCTCACGGACTGGTCTTATCAATGCTCAGAAGAAGAGCTGTTTTCATAATTCAGGTCTATTTCCAGGGCAACGTATACAGTATGTGTAGATAGGGCTTTGACCATATCCTCTGTTCTACCATGCCCCAACAACTCCAGCCTGGAGCTGCTCCTCAGAGAAGGCTGCATTAGAGAGGCTCATGGGGTTCTGATGGAAAGAAGGCTAGAGAGAGTAATCCCTCCATTCTTCCATGACAACATGTCTTCTGATAATAATGGCTAACATTTATTGAGCTTCTCTGGTACTACTCAAAGAATATTCACAAATTTAATCCTTATAACAAATTTCTGAAGGTGGTACTATAATTATCTCTAGATAATTACAGATGGGGAAACTAAAGCACAGGAAGATCAAGCAGTTTGCCCAGAGTCACACAGCTAATAAGTGGTAATGCCAGGATTCTAGCAAAAGAGGTCTGACTCCAGAGTTCATGCTCTTAGCTTCTATATGCCGGCGGCTCTCAAACCTGTGCATGCAGCAGGAGAGCTTGTTAAAATACAGATGACTGGGCCACACACCCAGAGTTTCTGATTCAGTACCTCTGGATGGGACCTGAGGATTTACATTTCTAGCACATTTCCCAATGATGGTGATGCTGCAGGACCACACACTGAGAATCACTGGTCTATGCTATTCGGCTTCTAGAGAAAACTCTTGATAGAACCCTTTCTTCTTCCTCACACACTCCTCCAATCCAGAAAAAAAGCTCAACGAAAGCATTTGTTATATTGAGTAATCTCATGAGAGAAATCAACCAGCCAGTCTTTTGGGAGGCCCCAACAATTTCTCAGACAGCCCTGTGCTAAGTAAGACTTCTGGGGCCTCCAGGAGCAGAAACACAGCCTCCTCAGTGGAGCCTCTCTGGCCACTCATTAGAAATGGCCCGTGGAATTCACCAGACGGCCTGTACCTCTTCTTTTGTCTATCTACACTCACTCTTTTGTTGATAAAACATTGTTTCTAAGCAAATGAGTATTAGTAAGCAAAAATAAATCTTGTCTGTTAAAACTTCCTTCATAGATGTTTGTAAAGTCATTATCCCTCCCCAAGTTAATTTATAAGCACGTTCATTCATCCATTCACTTCAGAGTCATTTCAGGAATATGTACAACAACAGCACACGTATACCGTGTATAGGTGAGAAAAATCAAAGCAAAGATAAAAGAAAAATTGAGCAATTCTCTAAGATAAAGCTGGGGTAGAGTTAGTACGCAGAAATGCAAACCATGAGACAAACTCAAAGAAAGAATCACAATAGGTTCTGAGACTTACAGTTTCTGAGAAGTTCTTCAACACACTGAGATCTGAAAGACATTTCTATCATCATAAAGGGAAGGATACAGCATAGTGTGATCCACAATGTTCTCCACAACATCCCCATATTAAATACAAAAATACTTCACTGAGCATTTATAGGGGAGCCCTCAAAGGGGCCATAATATTCTACAAAATATCTACCCTACGCAGTCTCACGTGTCAAGGCAAATGACTTGACCACAGTAGGTTTGCAACAAATACTTGAAGAGTAAAAACACTCTTAGCAGTTTGGCTCTTCACTATCTATACTTTACATATTTTAAGAACAACAACTTTACTTCTTTCCAAATGCTCCATAATTCTGATATTTTTGCCACCGCCCTTCTATCCAGCTTAACTCACTAAGTCGAATTTAGTCTTCTAATGCTTGAAGACTATTATTAGATCATTATGATGAAAGTCATTGTATATTTTCTTTAAAAAAAAAGTCCAGTTTTTCTTAAAAGATCATTCTTGAAAGATTTGTCGTTAAGCACTCTCATCGAATAATCCGCTAATTAATCTTGGTCTGTGACACTGTCTATTCTGACATTCTTCAGTACCATTTGTAGCATAATGAAAACCACTTAGACCAAGTCAGAAGGCAGAGATGCCAAGCCTGTCCCCATACCTCAGTGGCTGTGTGGCTTACCTTCTCTCAGCCTCAATTTTCTCATCTGTTAAATGGGAGAAAAGAAAACTCACCACATAAAAACTCCCATTTATTAAGAATGGAATAAAAAATCTTAAGGAACAAACTTTAATAATTATGAATTAAAATTATGATAATGATCCTAACTAATTGTCAGTGACTTGTTTTTCCCCAGGGGTGGTGATACGTCTGTGTGGAATAAGGGGTGTGTGATCCCCACCTGTGGCTGCTGGCACTATAAGAGAGTGGGGATAGACTTACATCAAGGGGTAATGGGATGATAGGAGTGCTTCACCACAGCTCAGCCAGTGTTGCTCAGATCCAGAGAGTGAGTTCAACAAACACGTCTACACTAGTCATTGGAGAACTGGGACCTAGCAGATATCAGACCCAAGGTGAAAAGAAAACAGGGTTGGAAAACAAGGGAGATGAGAACAAAAACAATGAGTTGCAATGGGAAAACAGGAGATAGTCTGAAAAATGCTCTGCAGGTAGCAAGCCAATATCCACAGCTGGACTTTAAATACTTCTCACAGTCCATTTGCTGGGGGCAGCCAGGTCTGTTTAAATGGACAGGAGCCAATCACACAGATACTCTCACCCAGTTTACCTTATAATTAGTGGCAGATGCTTGCAAGTGTGCCATGAAACAAGGAAGAACTAATAGGCCAGCCCAGGTTTCCAACTTGGACTCACTAAGCTAGTATCCTTACTGAGGCCCTCAATCTCAAGGTGAAGACACTAGTGTCTTGCAAGGGATTTGTTACTAGTAACAGTTAAGGTGCTAAGGCTTGCAAATGCCTTACTTATTTATACACATGCTTTTCTTATTTATATAAATTAGAACAGAGTTGACTTTATCCCTATGATAACCCCTCTCTTACTCGTTGGTTTTCCAATGTGTTTCTTGAACTAAAAAGAAAGAATAGGGTAACAGCTAGTGGTCTGGGAAATGCACATAATCTGAGGACTGCACTTGAGAGTGTGGCATACGACATTAGGGAACATCATCAGTCATAGGGGAAAATGGTTGGAAATCATTTCTCAAGCCAAATGAGCTGAGTAGCCTCATGGAGATAACATAAGAGCTGGCTTGGAATAGCTATTGAAGGCCTGTTATGTATTTCAGAGAATCCGGAGAGGGGACCAAGACCCAAGGGCTCTATGCTCACAATGGCAACAAGTAGAATCAAGCTGATTATAGATGGCATTCCATAGTTCTGGGCTAATGATCCATCTTGACGTTGATCATAAATCTTTCTCCCTATAAGAGCTCAAATTCATAATTTGGCTTCACTGATTTGGAATTTAATAACAGTAGTAGTCAGATGTTGATTGCCAAAATAGAGAGGTATTTAATCCAAGTCTCTCTTTTTAAATAATTTGTCTGCAATTTATGTATTAATAATTTGTTGTAGCCAGCCTCCAAGATGGCTCCCAGTGATCCTCCTGGTAGTCACACCTTGTGTAGCCCTTTCCTACACTGTATCAGAGTTGAACAATGTGACCAATAAAATAAGGCATAATTGATAGTGTGTGACTTCCTATGCTAGATCATAAAAGACATTGCTGCTTCTGCCTTGCCATCTTGGACCACCTGTCCTGGGGGAAGCTAGCTGCCATGTTGTGAGGACCCTCAAGCAGCTCTTTGGAGAGTTCCACTTGGAGAGAAATAGAGGCACCAACTTTCCAGCCATGTGAGTGCACCATCTTGGAAGCAGATTCTCCAGCCCCACCCAGTCAAGCTTTCAGATGACTGCAGACTCAGCTGACATCTTGACTGCAATCTCATGGGTATCCCTGAGCCGGAACCACTTAGCTAATCCACTTCTAGAAACCATATAAGATAATAAATGTTTATGGTTATTTTAAGCCATTAAGTTTTGGAGTAATTTGTTATGTAACAATAGATAACAAATATATAACTGATGTGCTAGTTACAAATAACTTTTTTCATTCATTCAAACCAGATACTCAAGGATCTTTGTTTTCTAAAACTTTAAAAATATTTAATAAACACTTGTTGATAATTCCCCATAAGTAGCCCAAATGAGTTTCAGGTTTTATTGTATTTACGTGAGTCTGTTTCTTACTCTGACCAATTGGTAATATTATTTATTTGGGATTAAAGTCTGTTCTCCACTCATGGCCCTTCAGAAACAAGTCATCTAAATCTGGTTTATTGTGTGTTTGTGTATATTTTATTACACTGTCTAGGCTGTTATTTGGGGCATAAATTAATAAGTTATTTGGTCTGATTTAAAAAGCCACAGAGTCTTATCAAAAGAATTTATCTTACCAAAAGAATTTATTTGCCTCCCATTAATTTGGCAAAAAGTTTTTATGGTACCAAGAGAGAATGAGCAGCATAGGTGATCTCTGAGGATTTTTGCCACTTCTAAAATAGACCAAAAGTCTTCAGAATTATTCTTCCTGTTCAGCAAAAATTAGAAGACAGAAAACCTAAAACCCAAACAATTATCTCTCACCACAGGAAAGGTATGAACCCGAAGCATTGTCAAAAGAAAATTGTTCTGCTTAGGCCAATGTATCATTCTGGAAGACTACAGACTCCATTTCCTAGGGTTTCATGATTTAGTTGGATGTGTGCGTTCTGAGAACATCTGACATGGCAACATCTGGGAATCAACAGAAAAAAGCATATTCCAAAGTCAATATAAACTCTGTTTAGATTGTTGCCATCCTGAATTATACGTTCCCCTTTAATTAGTGCAAATCATCAAAAGCTAGCAATATTTACAAAAGTCTTAGCTATGATTTATTTTCTTCAAGAAAGAATTATACCCACCAATTGCAGATTGGGAAATACAAGAAATCAGACTCTAATCAAGATTGTCGCCTAAAGGCCTAAGAAAAATAGGTCATCCAGAGGATACTTCCCAAATATTCCAGCAGGTTTTCTTTTCCCCCCAACTACTTCTAGTGTCCCTTATTATCCAATGAGAATTTCTTGACTTTTCATCCCTCCACCTCCAGGAAGCCTTCCTGATAGCTAGACTGTGTGAAGGGCCCCTCCTTTATACACCCACACCGTACAATAAACATTTTAAAGGCTCTATTCCTGTTTCACTAGTTTTAAGCCCCCAGTGCCTAGCACAAAGCCTGGCACAAATAATATGTATTGACTGAAGTGTGCATTGGACCCATGATGTTCATATCATAACAGTTCGCTCTTTCTCATATTTCTCAATTTCTTTTGATTTACTTTCTCTGCCAACTGCCCCCACCCCAACCCCGCCCCATAGCTCTCATTCTGAAAGTCTATGTTTTGTTAAGTTTGGATCAGCTGCAGGAAAAAAAATAGGACAAAAATCTCTACATTTTTACCCAGACTGTGAGAACATTACAACCCAAAAACTACCATGTAACTTTACACCCACTAGGATGGCTATAAGCACAAAACAGAGAATAACAAGTGTTGACAAGGATGTGGAGAAACTGGAACCCTCATGTATTGCTGGTGGGAATGTAAAATGGTACAGCCGTTGTAGAAAACAATATGGCAGTTACTCAAAAAGTAAAACATAAGATACTATATGATCCAACAATTCTACTCCTGCTTACATACCCAAAAGCATTAAAAACATTGAAAGCATTAAGAAGGTGTTCAAACAAAAACTTGTACACAAGTGTTCATAGCAGCACTAGTTACAACAGCCAAAAGGTAGAAACAATCCAAATGTCCATTAACTAATGAATAAATGGATAAACAAAAGGTGGTATCTCCTTACAGTGGAATATTATTTGGCCATAAAAAGGAATGTAGTAGTGATACATGCTACAGCATAGATAAGCCTTGAAAACAGTCTGCTAAGGGAAAGAAGCCAGTCACAAAGGACCACTTATTATGATTCCATGTATATAAAATGTCCAGAATAGGCAAATTTATAGAGATAGAAAGTAGATTAGTGGTTGCTTAGGATTGGGAGAGGATGGAAGGATAGATGGATGACAGCTAAAGAGTAAGGAGTTTCTCTTGGTGGTGATGAAAATGCTCTAAAAATGACTATGGTGATGGTTGTACATATCTGTGAATACCTAAAAACCACTAAATTGTGTACTTTAAATGGGTGAATTGCATGGAATGTGACGATATCTCAATAAAGCTGTTTTTTTTTAAAAAAAAATCTATCATGTAGCCTGAGGCAATTCATGGAGGTGTTAGAATTGTTCTGTATGTTGTTTGTGGAGGTAGTTACAAGACTATGCGTGTGTTAAATCCATAGAACTTTATACTCAAAAGGTGTATTTCACTGAATGTAAATTAAAAAACCTACCATATGCTGAGTTAGAATCATAAGGTGGGATCCATGGTCAACTTCAGTTGAGACCAGTGCAGCTAATTAAAAATTCCTGTGCGGGTGCAAAGAGCCAGGCCTCACCCTAGTTCCTTAGGCTGCATTCTGCAGCTGAAA
The DNA here is from genome assembly GCF_057802395.1 of Ceratotherium simum simum. Lineage (NCBI taxonomy): Eukaryota > Metazoa > Chordata > Mammalia > Perissodactyla > Rhinocerotidae > Ceratotherium > Ceratotherium simum. The sequence goes on along the minus strand of NC_141901.1, from coordinate 30,805,974 downwards.
TCCAGACAAATACAAAATCACTTCAGAGAGATTATGATCCATGTAACCCTGTCTCCACTTCATGGCTTAAAGCAGAGTTGTGGGTTTGGTGGTCCAAGGCATCCTTCCAGGTCCCAGTAACCCTTGGTGATTGTTCTGAATTCTCCATTTCGCATGGACCAGATACTGAACTTGGGCCCAAAATGTAAGGGGACAGGTGGGGCACGAGAAACTAAACTAGGTCACTATTAACATCCTGTGACTCTCTCATGGGTGACAGAGATACCTCAAATCCTAATCATAAAAACACCTACTGAGCCCTTCAGTCCCAGGCGTTAGCTCCAATCCTTGGCGGCTCTGACTGAAGAGTGATAAACTCTATGGCAGGGACCAGCTGCATGTCCCTCAATGTGCCAGGCTACACAGCACCCAGAGGCACGGAGCTTCCTGAGAATCAGCTGGGATTAGATGCAGCAGCATATATGATGGAAAGCCCAAAATAACTGAGCTTAAACACAAAAAATTATGCTCCCACATAAAAGAGGTCTGTGTCTGAGGAAGTCTATGATTGATGTGTAATCAACAGGGACTAAGCTTCCTTCTAACTTTCTGTTCCACCATCCTCAGTGCCTGGATTCCACACTTATGGTCCAGGATGACTGCTGAAGCTCCAGACACCACAATCAAATTCCAGGCAGCAGGAAGAAGAAAGGGAAGAATAAAATGGGCACACTTCCATGCTGAATTGACAATCTTTAAAGAGCTTTCCTGGAGAGCCACACTAAGGTTACATTTGGATTTCAATGACCAGAACATGGTCACAAGGCTACACACAGGAGCAAGGGAAGGTAGGAAACGTGGCTTTTAACCAGGCACCTTGCTGCGCTCAGTGATACAGGAGTTCTGTTGGTTGGGAATAAGAGGAAATGAATGCTGGGTAGACAACCTGCGGTGTCAGCCACACCAGCCTTGTATCTTCTGGAGCATCTTGCACTGTCCCTGGGAGAATCTCATTAAATGCTGTTGATTTGATTGGATTGCCAGCAGCCAGGCGGTCTGATCTAGAAGTGGCTTTGCTTTCAGCTTGCATAAACAGGGTTCTTTCATCTGGTCCGAAGTACAGGGGCTATGCAAATAGGCGTGGTTTTTCCAGTCTTTGTGAATTAGGAATTGATCAAGAACATCAATATTTCCTCTTGGAAACCAGAGCTATATTTGAAAATGAAAGGAAGTTATTTCAATTTTCTAAACCACCAAGACTTCTCAGGTTAGAGATGAAAACTCACTGCGTCATTCTCTGTCCTCAGACTCACCCCATGACTCTCCATCTACAGATTCACACAGACCGATGGAAAGTAGTTTCATCTGAAGGGGTATGGGGTTGAGGGTAGGTACCTGAGGTGCCGCAACTGTGCTACTGATGTGCCCATTCTCTCCTAAGGGGCAGCCCTGCATACACACTCCCTCAGGGGCAGAAAGATAGATTCAAGGACTAGCTCTTCTTGTCCAATCCTTGTATTTGTAAAAAACTTCTTGCCTCTAAGGCAAGAAAAATGAGATGCAAAATGAGTTAAGTGACTTACCTAACTATAGAGGCAGAGCTAGGACTAAAATTTGGGTCTCAGCTCCCAGTCCACTGCTCAATCAACACAACCCAAACTATGATTGAAAAAAAATCTACCATTATTTGAGATTCTGAAACATCTTGAGTCACGCATACACTGATTTTGTTATCCAGATAAGAGCCTGATTCCTGATTTCATCTTGCCCGAGCTGGGCCTTGCCTAGGTCTCTCTGAAACACTCGTGAGTTTAATTCAATCATTATTACTCAGTGATCAGCAATGTGTTATGAGGGAATACAAAAGGGCCATAAAATATGGCCTTATAATGTTACCGTATCGTTAAGACATATGATTATGAATTAATGAGACTGATTTTTAAACAAACACACCAAAGACTATATATCCATGTGAGTGGTACCTCACCTTCAGAAGCATCTAGCCCAACAATGGTGTCATTGCTCAAAATATTTTTAGAATTCATATTTGGAAATTCTTTTCAACAGGTGAACCAAATTATATTAAATGTCCATAATGACCATTGACTCTTTTTGCTTTGAGAGTGGAACTTATTTTTTGAGGAAAGCCAAAGTCACTCAGAGCCAAGTTTGGTAAAGCAGATAGATAACCAGTTCAGGTTCCAGGTGACATTCCACCAGCCTTCCTCCAGATCTCTTTTTCCGTGATAGAATAATCTTTGTGCCTTTAGGCCAGTGGTTCTTAAACTTCAGCATGCATCAGAATCACCTGGAGGGCTTGTTAAAACATAGATTGCTGGGCTCCAATTTCTGATTCTTCAGTTGTGAGTGAGGCCTAAGAATCTGTATTTCTAATGAGCTCCCAAGCGATGTTGATGTTGCTGGTCCAGGAACCACACTGTGAGAACCACTGCTTTAAGACAGTTATTTTAGGTTTTCCATTATATATAGCTGCTCTTAATCTTATGTGGTATAAATCATCCTTGCTCTCAGGGAAGTTGTTTCCTGCCTCTCATGCTGGGTCCTGGGTACTTTGTTGCCTTGCACATTCCAGATATGCCATCGGACATGTGTCCATAGCCCCTTCTAAGAATTTATTATTTTCACCCAGAGCCAGGGAGGATGGAGCTAACGTCTGTGATGGAAAGGGCTCACAGGCATTTCTATGATTAGCACTTGAGCCTTGCCTGGCACCAAGGAAAGTCACAGAAGGTTAGAGCTGGAAGGGATGTTAATTATCATCTAATCTAATTCTCTCTACCTCCACTCCCCTCATTTTAGAGCTGAGGAAACGGGGCCTAGAGACACTAAGTGAAGTGTTACAGGACAGTTTTATAGGATCCGTGAGAAAGTATCACAGTCACCTTCCATCTGTAGAGGACAAGATCATGATCTCACCCAATCAGGACCAAATGCAACATGAGGTAGGGCTAACATGATGTGTGTGTCCCCCAAAGAATGGATAGTGCAAATCAGACTGCGTATTTCTACCCCTTCCATCTTATAGTAACTGTGAGTGGAAATATCACAATTTACCCCTCTGTGGTGAAATATTCCTTGTACTTAAGATATAACTGTTTGCTCCATCTCCAACGCTGAACTCTCATTTGTAGGAGATGATGGGGAGGTGAAGTGAAGGTCAGCTGGAATGCACATCCTCCCACTTCTTTAGTGTAAACATTCACTATGTTTACATATCAGCAGAGAAGTGGTCAAGAAACCCACAAATAGTTGATTTGGCTGACCCCCAATAGTGTCTTAAGCATCAATGCAGTGTCAACATCTGGTCTCAACCTCTTTTCAGTCTGATACCAATTGATGGAATGGCACTGATGTTTTAGAAGCTCCATGCAATGAAGAGGCTGCCATGGAAGGTGAGGTGGGGAGGAGTGGGGAGGAAGGCTGGAAAGTTCAGGGAGGGCAGAACCTGGGGAAGCCTGATTTCTGTTTTATTGTCTGCCCGCTCTGGAATTGGCTGAGTTTCTGATGGTGGATTAGGCCTGCAAACCTCAGCCATATGGCCCCTAATACCCTGTTCCCGTTGCTCTGCCTCCTAGTCCCCTCCCTGACATCCATGCCCCTGAAACAATACATAGCCCCTGTGAAGGACCTGCTCACATTCCCTTTTTCGCCACCATGAATTTTGCGCTTTTCCATCCCCAGAATCCTGCTGGAAACTCTCCTGTTCTAGAAAACCATCTCTGAGTAACCTACCTACCTACCATCCCTCCAGCAAACTTTTAGGCATAATCCTTTATAATGAGTTGAGTGCATTCTGGAACGTGAGCCTTTTATCTTCTCCTGTTTTCAGTGATCAAAAGCAGGTCTTTTATTTCCTTGGCAAGCTTTTGCTCATGTTGTCCTCATCACTTTCCCAGTTTTTGCCGCTCCTTCCCTTACCCCATGAGGTGCTAATTGTTTAGGTACCAGGAAAGGCAGTCAAGTCAGTACTCTTGAATTGCCCCTACATGTTAGGCTGAGTCGGTCTCAGAATGCTGCTCTCTGACAGTTAGGGAGAGCTTTAAAAGATAGGTCTGGGAAAGGTCTGGAGAGGCGCCTTCAAGAACCCACAAGGGCAGGCCTGCGTGGTTGCTATGGTTACCAGGCGCTTGGCGGTCTAGCCACCTCCTCCTAACAAGGCAATCCTTCTCTGTGAAGCACAAAGAGAAGACGCCCGGGTGCTCAAACCCAGTTCACCCTGAGAGCTGGGAGAACAGAGACAGTCATATCAGACGGCTTGTCACAATGCCAACAGCAAAGTTAGGAGTCACCAGGGCTGTGAGGGGAACACACGTGGAAAGTCACTTTATGAATATTTGTTAAGATCAGAATGAAATTAAACAGTGAAGTCAAAGCCAATGTTCCCTGCGCTCTCTGAGTTGCGCTCTGTTTTGCTTTGTTTCTGTTTTCTCTTGAACCAGAGCTAACATCACATCTGTGTGGTTCTCATGTGCCTGGCAGCCAAGCACTTGGATGCAAACAAGGCTGGGGCAGTGGGGAAATAACTGGGCTGGGACCCAGTCAGGACAGTCTCCTTTTTCTACCTGAGCCTCAAACTATGCTTTTCCAGGCTCCAGATGGTGATCATGGTTGTTAAAAAGCAAGCATTATCCCTGTTAATGAGGATAATAAAACTGAACAATTCATGAGCACCGACAACATATGGAGCACCCTACAAAACACAGATTTACCCAGCATTATCAAGAAATGAAGTTTTCCACATCAGTGAATTTTCTGGAAAATTAGGGCTTACCTCTTTAGCGTCAATATTTTTTCTGAAGATATTAACCATTTGGGATGGAAATATGTGTCAAATACGTAATAGCTTTTCTATCTTGCTAAACAGTTTATCAAACACTGCATACACCATTTTTTCTAGAAGTCTCATTATGAACATGCAATGAGGGACGTAGGGGGGTATCTCCCTATAACATATTTGGGTCTTTATTGGGACAGTTAGCCCACTTCGCCTTGGCTTAGAGCCAGCTGTGGGCAGGTCTCTGCATTTGACTGTAAGCTCCTTAAGCAGGAACCAGGGCTTTTTAGCCTTAACGTCATATCCCCTACAGCATGGCCACTCTAAAGGCGGTCCTCAGAATAGCAAATTAGCACCACCTGGGAGGTTATCAGAAAGGCAGACTCTCTGGCCCCACCCCAGACCTGCTGAATGAATTCGATTCTGACTTTTAACAAGATCCTCAGATGATTCATAGGCACTTTAAAAGTTGAGAAATATTATCCTCCAGCTCCTCTTGCCTGCTTGCCCCTGACCAGTTACCTCATCAGCACCTCAGGATGCCTGTTAGCATCACAGGATGTGGGGCCCTGTTCAGACCCCAGAATCAGAAGCTCCCCGGAGTGAAACCCAGAAATCTAGTTTTATGACCCTAGCGGTAATTCTGATATGCCATGCACCAACGCTAATAGAGTAGCCAGCCCTATGCTTTTTTCAGAGGAGGTACGCAGTAAGTCTCTTTTTTTTTTTTTTTGACTCAAATACTGTATTTCAACTTTTATTAAATAAACCAAATCCAGAAACTCTTGTGATGCCTTCTAGAGGGTTGCCCCACGACAGAACCGTCATTTCTGGAGGGGAAGAAACCATGGCTTCAGGCACTGGCCTGAAGTTTGGCCATGTCCGGCAATCAGTGCTCCACCATCATCAGAGACAGAAGGCTCAGCAAGAGGACTTTGCCCAAACCTCTTTACAAAAGGTACTTCTCCAGCTCCTCCTCCACCTCTGGAGGCTCAGGGAACTTGAGTCTGCGTGGCGGCCCCTTCTTAACCCCAGGCCAGAGCTCCGCACTGCTGCTGTCCCAGCGCAGCAGCGTCCCCTCGCAGGTGGCCCTCCTGGGCGTGACAGGGCTCCCCTGCACCAGGAGCTCCGGCGCCTCCCGGCGAAGCGCAGGGCACGGGGCCGCGGCGTGACACCCTTAGACGCGTCCGCTGGTGCAATGCTGCGATCTACCATCGCCTGCTCCGCCCTCGCCAGCTTCTCCCCTTCTCGGCCGCCTGGCCTTCCGCTGCCTCCCGCGGGAAGCCGGGGCGTCTGGAGCCCGGCGGGGAACGCGGCGACCTGGGGCGGGAATACGGTGGAGACGCGACCACTGAGCGGGAGCCGGGCAGTCGGCACCCGCGCTGCGAACTCCAAACCGCATCCCAGAAACTCCGCTCCGCGCGCGAAACCTCTCCCCAAGGGGCAGAAAGTGCGCCCTAGGCGCACACGTGGTCTTCAACAGGTCTTTATTCATTTGAATGGAATTCTTGTCTTTGTTTTTCATGGTTATCCTGTCTCCTCCTGCACTAGCAAGCTGACAGGTGATAGTCGTTTTTGTCTAAGCAGATACAATCCCATTTCTAATTTTCCAACGTAGTGGGGAAGATCTCCAAGCCTTCTAAGTGAGAGAAGCCAGACACAAAGGCCACGTATTGTGTGATTGTATTTACATGAAATGTCCCCAATAGACAAATCCATAGGGACGGGAAGTAAATTAGTGGTTGCCAGGGCCTGGAGGGAGTGGGGAATGGGGAGAGACTGCTAACGGGTACCAAGTTTCTTTTTGGGGTGATGAAAATAAATTGTGGAATTAGTGGTGATGGTTGCACAATCTTGTGAATACAATAAAAACCACTGATTGTATGCTTTAAAAGATGGAAATGTGAGTTATATCTCAATTTAAAAAAGATCTCAGGCTTTAGAAGCAGACCATCTGAGTTCAAATCTGGCCCCTGCCACATCCTAGCTGTGTTTCCTTGAACAAGTTAATTAACCTCTTTGAGTTGCATAGTCTGTAAAGAGGATGATAAAAGTGCTTATGGTATAGGTTTGTTGTGAGGTTTAAGTAAGATAATCTTTATAAGAGTGTCTGGTACATCATAAGTGCTATTAAATGTTTGCTGCTAACTTTGAATCCAACAATTCTCAAATTTTAAAATGCATGAGAGGGCGGCCCCATGGCTTAGCGGTTAAGTGCGCGCGCTCCGTTACTGGCAGCCCGGGATCAGATCCCGGGCATGCACCGACGAACCGCTTCTCCGGCCATGCTGAGGCCACATCCTACATACAGCAACTAGAAAGATGTGCAACTATGACATACAACTATCTACTGGTGCTTTGAGGGAAAACAAAGGAGGAGGATTGGCAATAGATGTTAGCTCAGAGCCGGTATTCCTCAGCAAAAAGAGGAGGATTGGCATGGATGTTAGCTCAGGGCTGATCTTCCTCACAAAAAAAAAAATAATAATAAAATAAAATAAAATGTATGAGAATCACCTACAGGGCTTGATAAAATGCATATGCTTTAGATTTTCAGATTTATAAGTCTGGAGTATGGCTTCAGAGTGAGCATTTTTAATAAGCTTACCATTCTGATATGGATGGCCTGGACATGACAGTATGAGAAATACTGTACTACATTATCATAAAATGGAAAAATTGATAAACAAAGTTTTAAGAATTATGTGTTAGCTTCCCAGTTAGGATGTAGAAAACTGGAAAGAACATCATTCCTACCCTTAGACCAAAAAAACATTGGACACTCTGCAAATTCACAAGTTTTCTGGAACACCATCGAGAGCAGAGACTGAAGAGCAACCAAAATCTAAGGAAACTACAGGCATCTCCAAAGCAAGACAAACAGGAGCACTTGATTATCCAGGGCAGATGCCACTGGACCCAGATAAGAATCACTTAGCTCAAAATTTCAACAAATTGCTCAAGTCTGAGTTTAGGCTAGAAAGAGGTTAGAGAACCCCCAGGGACACAGTCAAGGGAGAAGAATTTACACCCTCTGACAGGTTCTTCTCTACAGACTTCACTAGATACACACAAAAAAGATTGGAAGCAGGACAAGAGGCTTGAGACAGCATCCCATGTGCTGCAGCCTGGGAGAAAGGAACAGCAGCCACAGTGGGAAACGCATGAAGCTCCACCTGGATCCTTATCCCCTGTCTTTCCTACAGAATGAAACCCTTAAAATATTGGCAAAAGGGCAACAAACCCTGTCACTCTTAGGGCACTGGTGAAAAAACCATTGCATCATGTGTCGGGAGTGGGGGGGACACAAATTCTTTAGCCATGGGGAAAAGCAGGAATACATACTGGGCTCAGACCTACAGCTAAAAGTAGAGGAGGACCACTGAGAAAGCACCACCTCCAAGACCCAGAGATGCCTGCCTACAACTGAGACTTAATCAGAACAGAGAATGTGTCCCACTGTTCCCCACCACCAAGCTAATGAGCATCTAGTAACAAGTGATAGTCTACTGCAGAGAGAGGTGTGAAAGCATGGAGAAGCTCATTAAAGCACAATGCAGAGGGAAGATCTAAAGCTGAGGGTAGAGTTGACATTGGGGGAAAAAACCCTTCCAGCAAACCAGCCCCACCCTAACCATAAGCACACTAGAGGAATTCGAAACCTGTGTTGTACTGAAAGTAACCATAGCAACAACAATCCCAAACTGGTTCCACTCCTGAGTAGGCTGATTCAGTTCCCAGAAAGGCATGCCCATTTCCAGGTGTAACAACTACTTAACTCAGTCTCTACCATTCTGCACAAGACGTCTGGCTTTCATCAAAAAATTCTAAGGTATACAAAGAAACAAGAACAACAAAACATTGTCAAGAGGCAAAGTTATCAAGAGAACCAGACTCAAATACTACACAGATATCAGAACTATCAAACAGGGAGTTTAAAATAACTATGATTGTTACATTAAAAGGCTCTAGTGGAAAAGGTGGGAAACCTGCATGATGAAATGGGCAATTTCCGTAGAGAGACGGAAACTATAGGGAAGAATCAAATGGAAATGCTAGAATGAAAACACAGCAGCAGAAATGAAGAATGCTTTCAATGGGCTCATCAACAGACTTTAAACAGCCAAGAAAAGAATAAATGAATTTGAAGATAGATCAATAGAAATTACTGAAAGCCCCCCAACCCAAAAAAGAGTGCATTAAAAAAAAAAAAAAAAAAAAAAACACAGAATAGAGCACCCAAGAGCTGTGGGACAATATTAGTCTAAAATGCATGCAATCGGAATCCCAGAAGAAGAGAAAACAAGGCAGAAAAATATTTGAAGAAATAATTCATTTAAATTTATTTTCATTTATTCCATTTTCAGCACTCTTTCCTTGTGTAGATCCAAGATTCTGTCTGGTATCATTTTTATTTGCCTGAAGAACTTCCTTGAACATTTCCTGTAGTTCCAGATTTGCTGGAAGTAAATTCTTTCAGTTTTTGTTTGTCTTATAAGATCTTTATTTCTTCCTCATTTTTGAAAGATGTTTTTGCTGGGTATGGAATTCTAGGCTGACAGTTTTTTCTTTAACCACTTTAAGAACGCCTCTCTATTGTCTTCTGGCTTGAGTAGTTTTTGACAAAAAGTCTGCTTTAACTGTTATCTTTGTTCCTCTAAATGCAATGTGTCTTTTTCTTTAGCTGTCTTCAAGAATATCTCCTTCCTTTGGCTTCCAGCAGTTTAAATGATATGCCTGATGTGTGTTTGTGTAGGTTTTGGTATATATCCTGCTTGATGTTCTCTGAGCTTCTTGGATCCGTGATCTGGTGTCTTAATTTTGGACCTATCCTTGGCTATCATGAAGGTGTAATTTTTAAGCTGAGAACTGAAGAATGAGTAGGTCTTAGTCAGAAAAAGAAAGAATAAGAAGTGTTTCATAAAAGAGAGTTCTGAACAGATGGAAGAAATAGCGTGATTAATGGCCTAGAGGTGAGGAGAGATCCTCACATTTTGGGCAAATAAAAAAGACCATTATAGCTAAGTAAAAAAAGTGAATGGAAAGGTGCAGTAGATAAGGATGGACAGATGGGCAGGGGATACATTTTGGAAGACTGTGTAACACACATTAAGCATTTATTCTTAGGGCAGACATTGAAAGTTTTTAAGCAGAGAAGAGACAATCAGATTTAAGTTCTTAAATTCATAATTCATAATGAGCATGCTGCCTACTGAGTGGAGAGTATATTGTGCCTAATATCTTAGACCCAAGGGTCTAAGACATTTCCCCGGATAGAGTCTCAAACAATGGGCTCTTTGTCTTCCTTGGCCCTATACGTTCCATCACCTAATATGTACCTCCTAGTCTCCTTGCAAAACTTACCTATGCTATGATCCATTCCTTTGGGTTTGCTAAGTGTTTATCTATATCCTCTTTTCTCTTCACAGCAACACTATATTTCCCAGCCTCCCTTGCTATTAGGTGTAGTCATGTGCCTGAGTTCTGGTGAATATTAGCAAGAAATAAACTTTTATTGTTTTATATCACTAAGATTTAGGAGTACTTAGTTACAGCATTTAGCCTACCCTGACAAATATACTATGTAACTACCTAGTTACAAGTAAACTAATTTTTAGATGACTAGTGAATTCCTTGGATTGATATATTATTATGTGAAAATATTTTATTTTATATGACTGCTGGGAATTTCAGAAATAGGATAAGAATAGATAAATAAAAAATTTGTATATTCTCCAAATCACACGACATTGAGGGTCACATGCTCTACTTTACCAGTCTACCTCTAGGGAGCCCCTGACAAGACTCCTGGGATTCATGCTCTTAATTAAGCATGGTATGGTACAATGGAAGATGTCTTGCATTTGTAATAGGAAGACCAATATTCCTGCTTTTGAGATGCTACTCACCAGCCGTGTGGCCTCAGAAAAGTTTCTCACCTCTTTGGTGTCCATTTTTTTCATCCATAAAATTAGGGACAATTATACCAATCTTCAACGGCAATGGATTACACTGTGAGGATTAAGTGAGGCAATATCTGTGTGGTAGATTATTGTAATTTCACCAACTCTTTTCCCTTCCCGTATCTACACCCTTTGCCAGGTGACTTGGCAATTCCTACAACAAAAGGAGTGAAGCACATTTCCCCACACCTTGACTCTGAGTTCAGCCATGTGACCTCCTTTGGCCAGTAAATGAGGCCTTGCATCTTTCTGCTTGCTCTCTTATGCCTTGCCTATCACCTCTTCCATCACCAGGAGAATATACCTGGGTTAGCTTGATGGGAGATAGGAGACATGGATCAGAGCTGAGTCACCCAAGTCATCTCAGCTGAGGCCAGCAAACCTCCAGCTACGTGAGCAAGCCTAGCCAAGATCAGCAAAGCCACCTAGCAAACCTCTAGACATGTGAGCAACAAACACTCATTGTTGTATGCCACTGAGATTTCATGGTGGTTTGTTACATGACATCATTGTGGCAACAGATAACCAATAGAGTCTGTGAGATTAGGCTCCCACAAACTGTAAAGTACTATGTAAATGTAAACTATTAAAGCTCAGGGAAATTTTGGATATATGTATGTGTATATATATATGCCTGTGTATGGAGACTCTTATTTTGTCAGCCACATTGATTCTTTTTTGTGTGTACCCACGAACTTGTTCCCTCTGGCGCCTCTATGCTCTATAGTTATGAAAACTTCATCCTTAAATCCTGCCCTCTCTCTAGCAATCTCTGTGTGGACAAGCCAGGAGGTTGGGTCCAATTCTATCCTTCTCAATTGGCCACTTCTCTGTCTTGTCATCTGTCAGTTATGCTCTGATCATGCTGTGATTTACAATTTTTCCAGATGCCTTCAACATGCAGCCACTTTACAAACTAAAAGCTGCTAATGCTGTATCATTTATCACATTTTCCTGCACACTGCATTAATCTTAAAGGCCCAGCTTAAGGCACACAAGGCCACCCTCTCTGAGTATAGAAGGACTGGTCTACGAAAGCTCATAAAATAAGCATCCTCCTGGATTTCCGAAGGGATGGAAAGCCACAGGAATAAATTGGAAGAGAAACCAAGCAAGCTGTTTTCTATTTTCTAAAGGAAGGAAGAAATTATTTAGCCTAATTCAGGGCTCTTTCAGGCACCTCACACATTAATATCGCTGAACAAATGCTTATTATTATTCTTAACAGTGAGGTAACCTGAGATGGACCTTTTCTTCCCTAAAAGGAATAAGGAGTATTTCCAGGTCCTATTTCTGCATCCTAAATGGTATCTTCACCTTAGCAGCTGAAGGATCTTTTTTTTCTCTAACCTAGAAGAAGGCAGGAGGCAGAGTGCCTGTCTAGAAAAATGACAAATCAGACATGACATACATACAGACCCATTACTTCTGTCATATTTCTCCTGTTAACTTTTCTCAGCAATTAAGGTTTCCATGAGCCTCCCACTCCTTTTCAAATCCTGCTCGTGAGGCAGTTGTAATTAAATCCCCTTGATTTCCTAATGCTTCTTCTTTATAAAATAACTTCATCTTAGAAAAGTTCCCTTTCTAAATTTCCCCGAAAACCCTTTTCTGACTCGGGCTGTGATGGTCAACAACATCTTTTCCTCCCTCTCTTCTGTGTCTAAATTCAGGTCAAGCACTGCATCCTCCAGGAAGTCCTCCCTGACCTGGTGGAAACCCACCTCATGTTAATGCCCTTTCTCTGGGTTTCCATAGTCCCCTATTCATACTGCTTTCATAATATTAACCACGCTGTCTTGCCGTCATCAGCTTCCTCATTGTCTTCCACACTTAGCTTGCGCCAAGAGGTCAAGGTCATGCTTCGGTTGACTTTGCATCCATGGAGACAGTTTTGCCACTACAATTCTAGAGGAGGAACACTGACTAGTTGCCTATCCACCCTCACGGCAACTGTTTTGTTCCCCCTGAGAGTACTCTCAAGGTGCTAAGCCTAAATCAAGCATCATGGCCTTTGTTCCTGCCTTTTTAGCATCACAAAAAGAATAAGATGCCATGATTTACCTGGAGATGAGCTTCATGGAATCTTCTGAAATCATCAAATTATCAAATAACATTTGGGTACCTGGTATGGGGCCAGATTTGTACTAAGCATTATGGTGGAGGGTGGGGGGTAGGAGGCAGGTAATAAGGAAATATACAATGGGTCTCAGACAATAAGAAATATATTATCTAGTTGGAGATTTAAATATATGTACGGAAAACACTAACTTTTCATCAAAGTACATAAGTGCAAAGAAGTCACATAGATAATAATAGCTAGAGGAGAAATTCCGATAGGGAGACATTACTGGAAAGGAAGGAAAGTTGGAAGAGTTTTCAAGACAGCTTTACGAAAGAAGCTAGAATTGGGTCTTGAAGGAGAGTAAGATCTCAGTAGAGGGGAGAGGAGTGCGTGTAGCACTTGCAAGCAACCAGCGTAAACAAAGGCACAGAGGCAGGGTCTGCAGGCTATTTAGATTTAGAGAATAATGAGTAGACATGCTTGGCTAGGATGGAGGCCCTCTGATGAAGAATAATGGGAAGTTAGGTTCCAAAGCCAGATCGAATTATCTTCATTTTTTTCTCCCAATAAAAAAGAACCATCCAAGTCACCTCCTTGTAAGAGGCCCCATCAAATCTATGTCCTGAACGGGAAATGTGCACTTAGCAGGGAATGTGCGGTATTCCCTAACTCAACCACCACCAATTACTCTTCAAGAGCACCATGTTAACTCTTGGTTAACCAAAAGCTATTCCCCTAGTCTGTGCTTTACCTCATTCAACCAACCAGTATAAATTGTGTACCCACTGCCTCCGACTATCTGTACTAAACTCCCTAAATCACTCAAAAATGAAGGAGATAGAATTCCTAACTTCCAAGACGTATTTTCATCTCCTTTTTCTTCTTCCATACTTCTCTCTCTTCTGCCATTTTTTAGGGACAGTACTCTTTTAAGGAGTTCCATCAAACCCCAGACCTTCTGTAGCCCTTCCGTGTTGAACACATTTTAATCACGCCGGTAGTTTTAAAAAGAGAGGAAAGAAGGAAACAAGTCAGTAAATAATTTGGCTTTGGAGGTGAAATGGTTAAATTTTGTGCGGCTTCTTTATAATGTTAGATCTTCAGCTGTTCCCTCCTTGGTGGTTAAGAGTTGGCTCTATCTGCCAGAAAATTTCTTTTGCGTCTCCCTCTGATGAGAAACAAGACATTTCTCTTCTTGTCTAAATGAAGAGTTGAAATCGTGGCTACACCAAGATAGCACAGTCCAGCTCACCTTTCTGAGCCTGACTTCGACCAGCCCCAGCCAGCTCCAAAACAGCACAGAGTGCCTGGAAAACTCTTTCTCTCCCTGTGTCAAAACATGTGTCTCCTATCATTTAAATAATTCCTGAAATCCACCCTCTCTGTGGTCCTTTAGGACTTCAGAGAAGAATAATGCAGTGCTTTCCCTCATCAGATACTGTCTACTCATGAAAGGCTTTGGCCACTTTCCCTGATGCATCACCACCCCCAACCCCAACACCAGCTCGGCATTCTCCTTCACTCCTTACCCCTAAACATATGCCCTTGAACTGTCCTTACTATAAACACCCTACATTGGAACTCATTTGTGGCGTCATAAAACTTTTCTGTGGGTCCAAGTAGTCTTGGGTTCATTGGGATCTAGGGAGCCAGCCCTGTTTGGCATTGTCTTCATAAGTGGACTGAGACAAGACTATGCCAAACAAGCCTTCATTCACTTGATAACAACTGTAAAAACCAACCATTTATAAAATTCTTTCATATCCATGACCTCAGTTTTTTCTTCAAACTAACCCTGGAAAGTATGATTTACATTATCTTCTCTGAATAAGGAAATGGAAGTTAAAAGAGGTTAAGTAACTTGCCTTTGGTCAAGCAATAAATATGGCTAGGAAAACTGTTTGTGAATAACTCCATCTAGATCCTTCACCTGACACCATAAAAAATATGTCTCAGATGGATTAAAGATTTAAACATAAAAAATAAAACTTAACAAAAGGAGAAAATGCAGTTGAAGATTTGCCTGATCTCTGGATGAACAAAAATTTTCCAGGCATAAAAACCCTGAAAGAAATCACAAAAGAAAAAATTTAATAGATGAGTCTACATAAAAATGTAAAACTTTTGTGTCACAAAGCCAAATAAAAAGCAAACAACAGTCTGAGCAGAAATTGCCTGAAGAACAGCCAGGCTATTGTGGCACAACCTTGCTCTGTCACTGGCTGGGGCCACCTCTAGAAGAGTGGGATGTTGGCTCCAATGCTGAGGCTAGTCCTAGAAGAGCTAACAGCTGGAAGCGAGGTCTCTCTTGAAAGGGGAATCTGAGCGGCACATATCTGCATCTACATAAGAAAAAGACTGGAAATACCCCAAAATGTTAATAGTGATTATGGAATTAAATATTTTTTTATTTTCTTCTTTATCCTTTTCTATATTTCCCATGTTTTTGCAAAAAGTCTTATAATCAGAAAAAAAGGTTTTATATTCAGAAAAATAGGGTTTTTATTTTAAAAGGATTATCGAGGGATTTCTGTTCTGCTTAATCTCTCTTACTCTCATCACCACACGTCTTCTGAGACTAACAGTTCTAATATATTCATAGTTTTCTTAGAGACATTTGTGTTAGGACATTCTTTTCGGAACAAGACAAAGCTTTAAATTACACGCATACGCACAGAGTACTGTCTTTGGTTGGCTTTCTGAGGTCTTCCTTCAAGGATTATGAGGAAGTTTCCAATTTCTCTCTCATAACAACTGCATTGGAGAGAAGAAAAAGAACTCGAGTTGGGGAGAGGGAGTTGCCACGTACTGTCTGCTCATGCAGGGCTGGGGCAGGGGTTTTACAGCATTGCATCCTCTGTAATAGGTGCGATTATCGCCACTCTCCGAAAAACAAGGTTCAGAGTCAAGTATGTTGACTCACATCTAGTAAGAGCTGGAGGCAGGATTCACTCCAGGTCTGTTTGGCCCCAAACCTTTGCTCACTCATCTACACCTCACTGCCTTCAATCAAGATATATCCACATCCTGCAGCTCAGCAAATTTGGGCGACTTGATCATTGGAAATGCCTTGGCATGCGACATGGAGTTCTGCCAAGAGTGGGCTGAGAGTCAAGAGGTTGTGTTCTAACACTGGCTGTGTCCAAGGTGCCAGATGACTTTGGACAAGTTTGTTCTCTCGCTGACAGAAGCAGTGGCTGGGACTAGTGGTTTCAAAAGGGCTTACCTGCTCCTAACCTCTGGCCCCCTCCATATTCATTCATATGTGTAAATAGGGCTCTCAGCAAGCGAATGCTACTCATTCTGCTTCAAGGGAAAACAGAGTCCTTTAAACAGTTCCCTGTGGTTGCCTCACGCAGAACTCCTGATAAACTCAACCACATTCACTGTGGCGTTGTTTACCAGCAAAAGCCTGCTGACAATCCAAATGCCTTGGATAGAGGACTGGTTAAATAAGCTTTGGCACAGCCATACAATAGAATGCAGTGCAGACACGGAAAAGAGGTCAGGGGATTTATCCAGCACTTTCTACACTGGGCTTCCAGGATACCGCATTCTTATATTTCCTCCTCCCTCCCTGGCTGACCTGTCTCAGTCTCCTTTGCTGGCCCTTCCTCCTCTTCCCAACCTCTAAATGTTAGAGGGACCCTGGAATCAGTCCTGGTCTTCTTTCTCTGCATTCAATCTCTGATGCTCATCTGGGCCCAGGGTTTAAAACATCATCTGATGACACCCAAATTTCTATCTCCAGCCCTACCCTAAGCCACACCTTCAAGACTTATACATTCTATTGCTTTCTGAATATTGCCATTGGGACACAAAACAGGCATCCTGAGCTTAACACATGTGCCAGAAAATGGCAATCACCACACTAGCTCCTTCTTCCCCATTTCAGTAAATGGGTCCCCGTTTTTGTAAATGCAATACATTCACCCAGTCACACAGAAATCATGGAATCACTTCGATTCCTTTTTCTCACATCCCATTCTGTAGCTTCTACTCTCAAAACATAAATCTACTGTTAGACCAAGCCACTATCACCTGCTTGCTGAGTATGGCAACAGCCACCTGGTCTCCCTCAATGTCACTCTTGCCCCTTGACACTCTGTTCATCACAGCAGCCGGAAGGATCTTTTTAAAACATTTATCAGCTGTTATCCCCCTGCCCAAACCATCCAATGGCTTCATATGTCACTTAGAATAAAAGCCAAACTCCTCACCACAGCCTCAGGGCCTCACGGGCTGTGTCCGCTGCCTGCCTCTGTGACCTCCTCTCCCACCACACCACCGCCTCATTCTGCCCTAGCCACACCGACCTCCTTCCTGTTCCTCTAACATGCCAGGCACACCCCACCCTGCGGCCTTTGTCCATGTCATTTCCTCCACCTGGAAAGGTCATGCCCCCACCCTTGGCATGGGTCACTCCTCTCTTACGTCACCTCCCCAGGCTGGCCTTCCCTGCCCATCTTATCTGAAAGAGCCTCATCACTTCCATCCTCATACTATGTTTATGTTTTCTTCATGGCACTTAGCACTACCTGGCATTATATTACATAATTATCATTTGCTTGTTTGTCTTCTGGTATCATCACTACAATGTTAAGGAGGGCCAAGTTCTTGTCTGGCTTTTCTACTGCTGTATTCTCAGTGCCTGGCCTTTCGTAGACACTCAAATATTTGTCAAAATGATTAATGAATATATGTGCTGTTATAGAACAATCTCCAAGATATATAAAAAGTTGCATAAAAAAGCAAAGTACAGGGGCCGGCCCCGTGGTGTAGCAGTTAAGTGTGCACCCTCCGCTGCTGGTGGCCCAGGTTCAGATCCTGGGTGTACACCGACGCACCGCTTGTCAGGCCATGCTGAGGCAGCATCCCATATAAAGTGGAGAAAGATGGGCACGGATGTTAGGCCAGGGCCAGTCTTCCTGAGCAAAAAAAAAATAGGAGGATTGGCATGGATGTTAGCTCAGGGTTGATCTTCCTGACGCACACACAAAAAAAGGCAAAGTGCAATGACTTCTAATACTTCTGGAAGGATACACAAATTGTAAAAGATGGTCATCTCTGAAAACGGGGACCAAAGGGTAAGAGTAGGAGGGGAACATATTTTTCAGTGATAATTTTTTGAACTGTTTGAATTATTTCCCACAGGCATGAACTACCTTTTCAATGAAACAAAGAAAATCCCCTTCTGTCTGATCACTTGTGTTGTTCTAATTAGACATGTTTTGCCTTATTGATAAAACTCCTCAACCTCCCCTATTGCCCTACCAGGGTCCTCAAACTTCTCCAGCTCACCTAATTTCTCCAAATGGAGACCACCACATCTTCTAAGTTTTGTTTTTGTTTCGTTTTGTTTTGTGGGGGGAGGTTCCAAGACCAGAGACCAGAGTTTGTTTTTATATAAATAAACTATTCTGACAGGCTCCAGGGATGTTGGCTCCTCTGTGGAAGGACACCTCTCCACTCCCCTCCCAAGGAAGCTCAGAGCTTCGCTGTCTCCAAATTAACATCTCGCCTGCTCTCCCAGTAACTCCCGGCTGGTGCAGACCTCCAGGCTGCCAATTCCAGGTTGCACAGTCTCAGAATCACGCATCGTTAGCTTGGACAACGCCATTTGTAAAGGATGGCTGGAATGTGCCTTTCAGTAAAAGGTGAAGGGGCTATTTCCTACCTCACTGCTTGTCCCTGGCCTGGCTCCACAGAACCTGAGACCCAAAGACATAACTCCCTTGTCTCACAGATGATGAAACAGAAGCCTAGAGAGTGAAGTACTTGTTCAAGGTTGGACAATGCCTTTAGGAAAGCACCAGGACTAAAATTCAGGTCCCCAAATGCTCAGTTCTAGGCTCTTCCCAGCTAGATCTCCATCTGAGTCCACCCCCGTTAGCCTGCCCCTCAGCAACATTCTGGGCTTTCAGGGGAGTTGGAGCAAGAGGAGGGAAGAGGAGAACAGGTTCACAACCAGAGCAGCTTCTGGAGGCTCTGAAGGGGCACTGGCTTCTCATGGATTTTACGAGGGCTTGGGGCCAGTCCATGAGCACACTTGGGACATATTGGGACACCTTAGTAATTTCCTCAGGCCTCAGCCTCCTTCCCAGACCTCATCACACACAATTTCCCTCCCATGCTCTAGAATCAGGTATACTTTAGGTTGACTGAAGAAACCTCTTACCTTTAAAAAAGAGAAAGAAAACAACATATAAAAGCAGAGTACATTAAAGCAATTCTTCTCTGTGATAATGCATGATCATAGAGAGGAGTGTTTAAGAAAACACCAAGGAAATGGGATTCAATTTTTAATATATTTATTCATCAGAGATTACATACTCAAACACATTCTCGTAGTCAAAATGGATGATAAGCTTTGGGAGTTACAGGTCTGATAGGGAGAGAACCAAGAGGCAGCTTCAGATGTAGCCTTTATGTGACGCCCCAAGAAAGTTCATTGTCAAGGGTTTCCTAAGCAGTGCAGGGGGCAATGGTCTCATACAGTCCAGCATTGTGTGCAGAGAGATTGCCTGCATTGTGTGCGCTTTGTGTGGCTGTGCTGAAGGTCCGTATCCACGTAGCTGTGTCCCGGCCTCATCAAACACATACTTGGACTGTTCAGTTGGGGACCCTCATCTGCTGGGGGTCTTGCTGTGATCAGAACCACAGGCATCTGAGCAGCTTCCTCTGATGGCCTTAGCTAAGCAACATTTTTGGAATTCTTCTGGGACTGGTTCTAACCTCTGATAGTCCTCAAACAGCTACCAATAACAAACCATATTCTAACCCACCAGCAAATTAACTAATACTATTACTGCAATTGCTATTTCTTAATAGAAATTGCTATTTCTATTGTATTATTTTGTATTGCTACTTTACATTTTCTTAGTAACTCATAACCTTTACAAATCAAATAAAAATAATAGCTATTACCTTTTGTTAAACACCTTCCTATATGCCAGGTACCCTGTTAATCATGTGGCCTGAATATTTTATTTATGCTCAAAACCACCTTAGGAATAAAATATGATTATCTCCATTTTACAGATAACAAAACAGAAGAGAAGTTCAGTAATTTCTAGTCACAAGCCTTATAAGTCATGTCCACCTAATTCCAAAATTCGTGTTTTAACCACCAAGTTATAAGACCTCCCATTACTGAGAACTTAGAGCATTTATAGGATGCTATTGGCATCATGAAGGAAGTGATTCTTCTGTGGCCTCTGACTTTGACCTTTCAACCAGTTAACTGAAGGGGTAGCAGTAAACCCTAGATTTAGCTTCATGCTACTGCTGCCAGGTATCCAAAGATGATCCTCCTTCAATAGGACATTGTGGAATTTAAATGCAGTACCACAGAGAAGATCAGGGTCAGATAATTCATTCCCTTAAAAAATCTTTGTAACATCATAACGCATACTATTAACTGGCAATATAATGCCATCAACTTAATCTCCTTCAACAAGAGTGTTTCAGGACCTACTATGAGCTAGCATTATATGAATATACAAATACTCATATAATGAATAGGTCCCTGGGTCCCAAGGAGCTCACAGTCTAGTGGAAAAAAATGTATAATTATGGTACATTATGATGAGAATTGTCATAAAAAAAATATACAAAGTCAAGAAAGCCTAGGGTAATTCTGTCTGGAGGAACCCAAAGAGGCATACCATTTAGACTGGATGTGGAATTTGAACTGGGTCTTGAAGGGTGAGCAGGAAGTTGCAAAGCCGACAGAGTACGAGAAAGAGAATCTAAAGGGTAAATAATGCAGAGCTTGGAGCACGTAAGTGCCAGCAGGTGCCAGCAAGCACCTATGTGGCTAGGTGGCAACAAATGAGCATGGGAAGGAAGGTCAGGTCAGTTCCTAAAAGGCCTGGAATATCACATGTTAAGAAGATTGAACACCATCCGTACACAGGACAATGGTGGGCCATTAAAAGCTTCTGAGCAGAGGAGTGGAGCAATTGAAGCTTTCCCAACAAAGAAAGATCACTCTGGAGGCTGTGTGGCCAACAGATTAATAGGTATCTGGGTCTGGGTAGATCTAATGGCCCTGAATGTTTAATTAAATGAATTTCCTAAACACGAAAAGTATGATACATTTTAATGCGTTTCTGTCTGTCTCTCTCTATGGCAACTAATCTTAATTATCTCAGAACTCTGAGCTCAAGAAGATATCTCGCCTGTTTATCTTCAAAGCGAACAAGTCAAGGGCTTACTCTGAGTATTAAATGTGCATTTTTATAGGTTTAGGGCTTAATTAAATAGCGTTGAAATCCATATGCAGGTTATTGAAAGTGTAAGTACCTGGAATGATAGGAGGAAAAAATATTTAAAAGTTTCATGTTGAAGCATTGTTATTGAAAGAATAGAAAATTCCTGTTAAAAACCAACTCACTGCACCCTGGTGTCTTAGTCTGTTCCGGCTGCTATAACAAAATACCACAGACTGGGTGTCTCATAAACAAGAGAAATTTATTTTTCTCACAGTTCTGAGGGCTGGAAGTCTGAGATCAGGGTGCCAGCGTGATTGGAGGAGGGCTCTCTTCTGGTCTTAAACTTCTTGTATCCTCACATGGCAGAAGGGCCCAGGGCTCTCTCTGGGGCCTCTTTTATAAGGCATTAATCCCATTCATGAGGACTCCACCCTCATGACCTAATCACCTCCCAAAGGCCTCACCTCCAATACCATCACATTGGCCGTTAGGATTTCACCACAGCACCTGGGTTCTTAGAGCATCTTTCCTCCATTACAAAGAAAGTCTGTGGAGGAAATATGATCTAATCTACCCCCTTGTCCCTTCACATCTGCCACCTCCCACCAGCTCCTCATCCCCCACCACATAAATGGGCATACACCCAACATCAAGATTATAACCCAATTCTACCATTGTGGTTTAGCTGACTCCAGAAGTTTAAAGAAATTCACCCCCAAAGCACAATAAATTGGGGTAACCACCCAAGACAGCAGGACAAATGGAAAAGGATGCAATCTCAGTAGAGTTAAATGAAAGGAGTGGACCCTCCATCATATACATCAGCATAAGCAATCAGTTGTTCATCTATTCATTCGGGAATCAGAGAGCCCCTGGTGTATGCCCCGCTCTGGCCCAGGCTCTGGGAATGCTAAGAGAAATCAGAAACGGCCCCTCTCCTCAAGGATCATCCATCTCTGTTGATGCTCACTGCAGTTCTATAATGGCTTACGTTGTTCAGAGGAGGAAACTGAAGGTCAGAGGTGATAATTCACTTGAAGACCAAGGATCCTGTGCAGGGGGGGGTTTTGGAATGAGGTAATAAGACCAAGGTGAGAGGTGAGCTCTGAGCCACTGACTCTGAGCACAAGCTCAGGAGAGCATGTGTCATAAAAGAAGTCCCCAAGTCTAGGGGCCAAATTTACACACAGGGACCCCAGACGAGGGAGCAGAGCACTGCCTAGACAGGAAGCCATGCAGACCATTATGTTCCCCCAGAGAGCATCTTAGCGCTAAAAACACACACATGCACACACACGCACATGCACAAAAGGACTGACCTCATAACTACAGTAAAGGTATTTAGGAGACACTGTGTATAGTGGTAAAGTGTGCAGCCCCTGGAGACACAAAGAACTGGGTTCAAATCCCAGCTCTGCTACTTAATAACTGTGGGCAAGTTACTTAACCTTGCCATGTGTTAATAATACTTCTCTCAAGGGAGCATTGTGGGAATTATATAGGAGATAATGTATGTAATGTGCTTGGCATAGTCCCCGGCACTCAGTGAGAATCAATAAAAGTGAGCTAACTCAACAAGCCCCAAAATGAAAGCATTATTTCTTCCCACAAACTAGTTCCTTCTGCACCTAGATTCTCTATCTGCATGATTTCCATCCACTCACCAAATCAAGAGCCATTCTCAATTCCATTTCTCATACCACTACTCTTCCCCCTTTCTCTGCCATCTTCATCATCACAGCTAACATTTTTGGTATATTTCTACGTTCAAAAATGCTAGGCTATAGCGGTTAAGTGCGCGCACTCTGCTGCTGGCGGCCCGGGTTTGGATCCCAGGCACGCACGGACGCACCGCTTCTCCCGCCATGCTGAGGCCGCGTCCCACGTACAGCAACTAGAAGGATGTGCAGCTATGACATACAACTATCTACTGGGGCTTTGGGGGAAAGTAAATAAATGAATAAAATTATTTTTAAAAATGCTAAGCTAAGGACTTTAGAAGATCTTTAATGGGGCAGAGGAACACTTATGAGGAAGGTACTGTCATTTTTTCCATTTTGCATTTGAGGAAATTGAGACTTAGAGAGGTTAGAAACTTGCGCAATGGGCTGGCCCCATGGCTTAGTGGTTAAGTGCGCGCACTCCGCTACTGGCGGCCCAGGTTCATATCCGGGCACGCACCGACGCACCGCTTCTCCAGCCATGCTGAGGTCGCGTCCCACATACAACAACTAGAAGGATGTGCAACTATGACATACAACTATCTACTGGGGCTTTGGGGAGAAAAAAAAAAAAAAGGAGGAGGATTGGCAATAGATGTTAGCTCAGGGCTAGTCTTTCTCAGCAAAAAAGAAAAAGAAAAAAGAAACTTGCCCAAGGTCATACAGCTATTTAGTGAGAGAGCTAAAATGTTATAGGCAGTCTAATGCCAAAACCCATATGCTTAAACATTATATTGTATTGCCTCCCAACCAACCAGTCACTAGCTAAGCCCTATGGCTTCTCCTTTGTAGTTCCTCTTGGATCTATTCCCTGTCACTGCCCTATGGCCATGGCCTGCTCTGCTGAAGCACAGGGAGTTCTGTGGGTGTTAGGAATAGTGGGTGTTAGGAATAAGAGGGCCATAACGGGGAGCTTTGAGTGTCAGGCTGATGGGCAATTTGGCCAACACGGAGTCTCTGAGCCTGAGAAAGGGTGTTGCTGAGCTGGGGGCAGCCCTGGAGGGGAGGGTGGGCAGGAGGCACAGAGGCCGGGAAGGAGACGAGTACATCAGTCTAGGTGTGAGGTACAGTGGGCCTGAAGAAGCAAGGGGGTGGGGGTGGGAATGAAAAGAAAGGCTGGATGCGACAGACATTACCTCACCAGGCACAAATACTCCCGAGGATGGAACTTGGTTTAATAATTCTGTTACTACGGCAACAGCAAAAGAATCTATCTCAGAAAGAACCCAACGTGGCCCGTTTCTGCACAGAAGTGTGGCAGCTGTAAGCTGGGAAAAAGGAGTGAAGGCGAGTGGCCAAATGACGCAGCAGGACGTGTGGATGAGGCTTTTCTCGTAGGCATCTTTCTGACCTTTCACCCTCCTCAGTTTGGGGAGTGGAGCGACATTTGAAGCAAGCTCTCTAGGAAGAAAGACAGCAAGATCCATGAAGCAGAGGCTATTTAAGCCCTATGACAGATTAGTGATCCTGCCTCTGATACTTAGACTAGTCAAGGACACCCAGAAGGGAGGGGGTGCCTTGCCCACATCTGCCCTCATGAGGGCTCTCACGGGGAACAGCTCAGATTTGAGAGCATGCCTGGCGACAGAAGCAAAAGCATTTATCACAAAGTTAACCAGTCACTCAGCTATCTGCTTTCCTCCAACTTAGTATCACTGGGACGATGGCCAGGTCTTAAAGGTAACTTTTTCAGTCTGTCCAGGAAGTGAAGCGCTAGGAAGACCCTGCCTCTGGGAATGGGTCCATGAGCTCCCATGGGAAGAACCGATGCTCACCTCAAGGCCCAGAGGAGAGTAAGCGTTCTTCCTATGAGCTCCCTACTCTCCCCCTATTTTCCCATTTGTCCTCTCAGGAAGATCATGATGAGATACTCATACCATTCCATTTGTCTCCGACAGCCAGACCTTCCAAAAAATTAACAGCCTTTTAAAGACACTAGGAAAACTTTGAGACTTAGAGACATTCTCCCCAGCCTCACCCAGGATTAATGCTATCCTTTTCAATTTGCAAATCAAATGCTCAGTTGACCCCTCTACATAGCATCAAGTAGAGAAACCTCTAACATCTGCCTGCAGCACTTGTGCTTAAAGTTTTTACCTCCCACAGTACACATTTTCTTGAAAATCTGTCCACAAGGAACACTGAAGGAGATACAGGACTAAATTTCCTTCAGTCCTCCTCCTGAGCTCCCATGACCCTAAGTGAGGTACAGTTTCCCCCTAAGAGATCACCAAAGGCTTTCATTGTGTTAGAATTTCAAGGTCAAATATTGCTCTGAAGACTAGGCCAGAGGGTCTGTGGCCTACTTGATTATAGATTTCCACTAGAGCAGTTAGGCACTGTGAGGGGCTTTGATAAGTACGCAATGCCCAATGGTTTGCCCAATGGATACAGCATGTTCCAGATTCTTTTGGAAGGAATTCCTCCTTACAGGAGTGGCTACATAGTGAATTTGAGTCACCTCAGGCATCGATGAGTCAATTGTCACTGGCTTTGCCACTCATTTTTTGAGTAAGCTTAGGCAAGTTGTTTTTCCTTTTAGCTTCTTTGCCTGCAAAAGGAAGAAAATTATACAAAATATTCTCAAAGGTTAATATAAGAATTTAAAGCTGAAAAATGTCATAAGCCTTCTGAAAGACAAAGAACCCCAAAGCATAAATAGATCACAGAACAATAGTGATTTGATCTGGTCTGAAATCAAGGTACCATTTAGGGCTAGGAGGGGACAGTTTATTTCATGGAGTCTGTAAAAACAATAATGAGCATTCTGAGGCATTTGCACATGATGTGGTGGCATAGCTTAGGAATTAAGGGCTTGCACTCAGGGGTAAAACTTTCTGGACCAAATCCTGCCTCCATCACTCACCAGCTCTGTGACCTTGAGCAAATGGCAACTCTTAGAGCTTCTTTTTCTTCATTTGTAAGATGAGGGCCATGCTACATGACTTACTGGTTTGCTGGGAGGATCACATGCCTGACACAGGGTGAAGAATAAACAGTAGATATTGTGTTATATTAAATCACATTCGATTTTTATAACAACCCTAGAAAAGCAATTATTTGTCATCCCTATTTTATCAAAAAGGAAACTAATGTCCATGGAAGCTAAAGTGCTTGCCCAAAGTCATTCAATGAGGAGTCTTCTCACTTCAAAGCTCATACCAGACCTCAGTTATCTCTCCCATATTGAAATCTACAAAGAGAGTCCGTGTTCTCCTCCCAAATCAATGGGCTCAGGAGAAGTCACAATGCGAGTTTCAGGCATAATGACTACTACACATAAGCCTGGCCATGCAATAGTTTATAGATTTGTTATAAGCTGAACATGTGATCCAATCCGCCCAAAATGGTATACAATTTCAAGGCTTCCCCTTGGATTCCTCTGGATAGTGAATGCTGCAGAAAAGTGTAATGTGATTGAAGCCTGAAAACAAAGGGAGTGAATTCCTCTGGCCTGCACTCTGGAAGGGCCCAATCTTCTGAGCAGGGACTCAGGCAGCCTGAAGGGAAAAGACAAAACAGTTCATACCCGCTGGTACTAAAAACAGACCAAGGCTCATAAATACATACATACATACATGCATGCATACATACATACATACATACATACATACATACATACATAGATTTAGCCCTTAGGCCCCAGCCTTCCCAGCATGTTTTGGGACTTTTTTTCTCTCCCAGGCTGACTTTCTTGTTCATTTTCATCTGCTTTCCATGGGACTTGCCCCAAGCCCTGTACCTGTTGAGAAGACTTTGCTGAAAAGAGCTCAGGCAGTGTCAAAAGTCTGGGGTGAATTGGACACCTTAAGCGTTTCCTACACCAAAGTCCTTGAAATTTTGACATTCTTTAGACCTGAACTCACTAAATTCCTTGCCCGAGAAGCAGAACAAAGTACTGACTTGTGTGCCCATATGTTGCTAACGCCATGTAAGTCCTGAATTGAACACATTAGCAGTTTTAATAAAATGGGACATGCATTTCTTTGTGATTTTTCTCCTGAGCAAATGAAAGTAGGCCCAAATTACATTTCCCTTTACACTTGAACCCGTGCTTCTTGGTGGAATACTTACTGGCTAACATTTATGGACCTCTTACACCGTGCCAAGCAGTGCGTAGTTGCTTGAATCTCTGTCTCTAGTGCTTGGGTCTTAAAGCTTCAAGCATCTGTTCTCTCCCTGCACAGATTGGATCTTGATGGAACTTTAAATTCAGCAGGGCCCTTAGAGAGCACCCTGTCTTGTTCTACAGAAAGGAAATCAAGGCCCTGGGACTCACAAAGTCACACTGCTTCATAGTGAGAGAAATCGAGCATCTTAGATGTGTCCACTTTGCTCTACGTCACCCTGCCCTTTCCGTTTATAATATCAAGGGCTGAGCCCACCTGTCTTTTGGACCGTGAGAGAGCTTTTTGGAGACACACTGGTACCTGAGAGGAATTATTAAGGTGGGAAGGTAAGTTCTATCAGACACAGCTAAAAATAGGAGCCTGCCCAAGACCAGACTCAGCTAGGGAGATGGTACCGACACCAGGAGCTTCTCAGCACACTCACCTGATACCCACCTGTGCTACTGGAAGGATGGTCACACTGGCCACCTAAGGGGCAGAGGTGGGCTGATAACCAGCCGTACACACTAAGGGCAGCTCAGCCACAGCTGAAGCTGCATGAGCAGCTCTACGAAAAGAATAAATTCCACCTTTGCAGCCACCTGAGAAGTGGGGCTCTGTAGTGTGATTAGAAGGAATAGGACGGCTCTTCTCTTGGCCCCAAAGTACTTCCCCTACTGGTTCACTAGGTGATGCCTGTAACTTTTCCATTATGAAGGAATTCGGAAGTTCTAAGGAGAGTTAGAAATTATCTAGTCCACCTCCCTTAACATATAGATGAGAAAAATAAAGCCCAGAGATGTTTTGCAACTCCACCAAGGGCAAACAGCCGAGTCGAAAACTTCCCAAAGCAGGATCCCAAAAAAAATAGGTTCACAAGATGTTCCTTGAAAAAAATTTTAAAGGTTCTGAGATCAGGTAGTTTGCAAAAGGCAACATTCTCTATCCCCCTTTGTCTAGTCCACTCGTTCTCTATTTAACAAATATTTACTCAGTCTCAAAATGAGGAACACATTTTAGGGATCTGTCTAACTTGACAAAGCTGAAACTAGCCCGTGGGTATTCAGACTTCAGGACCAAAAAATACACAGAGACCTCAAGCGAAAGGACTATTCCTTGCAGTTAACCATTTGTGCTGCTTTGTTAAAATGGTACTACTCCAGAGGGAGAGACATAGCTGACTGATGTCGGTCAATAACCTTTAGTGTGCTTTACTTATCTAAGGCTTTTCTAAGTGACAGCACTTGTAATCATACGGCCAAACAGGTAAGCCTGAGCCTGAGGCTACTGTCTTGAGAAAGTTAGTCTACATGAGGAGGCTGGAAATTAAATGGGGCAACCTGGAGACACTGGCTCCCGGAGGAAAGAAAGAGTCAGAAAGAGGGAGAAAGGCGTAAAAGAAAAGGGGGAAAGTCAGTAAAATCACTCCACGAGCCTTAGCAGGCCAGTCAGGGTCAGCTCTCATCAAAAGGAAACAAACAACAAACACGGCCGCTCTAAATAAAGCGTGCCGTCCGCATCGCACCATCAAACCGCACCCTCATCCCAGCAAACAGAGGAAACGACCACTTTGGAAATTAATTCTTCTCCATAGACTTTACATAACAAATTCCTCTCCTGGGCAATCATGTAAGATCTAGCAAGGAACATATTTTTTTTAATTATAGGGAAAGGGTGACTCCCCTATCAGTAAAATCCTGCTTCAATTAGTACAATTATCATTTGGGTTATTATTTTAAGGGTTCGAAATTCCTACTTAAATAAGGTCACTTTCAATTTGGTAAACACTCCTAAGTCATCATCTTAATTCATGGCCAGTCACCCTAGGAATGCTGAGTAAGTAAACAAAATCAAGCATTAGCTAACCAGCCACAAATCCACTTGAGTTTATTAATTTCACTCTTGGCAGAGAAGCAAGAAAAGGGAACAAACCATCAGAGACATTCACGCATCATTCATTCAATAAATATTTATTACATACCAGGTGCCAGGCACTGTGCTAAGCTAAATATAGGCTTCGTTACTTTCTTAATATTCACAGCTATGTTATATACGAATGTTTTAAAGAATGAAATTCTATTTTCCCTAAAATATAAATTTTAATTCCTGAGATGATTTTTCTTTGTTTCTGCCCAAAGTGCCTTCCTCCATGGAGTGGATGATACATCCTAACTCTTAAGCTTCCAGACTCACCAGCCCCCCCTCCAAAAGACTCCCTCCTACCATCCATCAGGTAGTTAATGAATATAAATGCACACTAGAAGCACTAGAGAGGCACTCACTATTTTAGAAGTCCTAGGAGAATGCAAATGGTAAGAAATAGTTCATACCATTGCACTCGGATTTTTTTTATATACATTTGGGGTTCGTTTTAGGGGGAGTAGCTTACACTTGTTCAAAAGGTTTTTTAAAATACTAATACTAGTATATATTCCAAATGCAGACAGGGTTGTATGCAAACTGGAAATATAATCTTAAGAATATCACCTATAATCAGAAGAATTCCCCTTGTCTCCTTTCAAAGGAGCACCCCACTTTCCCACCTTCTCCCGACAACACCAAAAAAGATGGCACCTATCCAAATTCAATAATCAAGGAAAAGACGCACTCGGGGAACTGACCTTAAAGAAGTCACTTTGCTCATCAGTAAAGAAGGGAGGTGGACGGGAGACTTGCATGTCCCTCCAGCGGGCTTGTGGATTAGGGGTCCAATCTAACCTAATCCTCTACTACAGCTCTGAGGAAAGCTGGTAGACACACACACACACACACACACACACACACACACACACGGTGAACCCATGCGCCCTCTCCCCCATACTGCAGGCCCTGACACCCCCAGGGACAGCCAGCTTACCGAGATACACAAAACACCCCCACACCACCCAGAAGGAGAGGCAGGACTCTCCCTCCCTCAGCCAGGCAGTCTCCTGAGGCTGCTGACATCACAAAGGTGTCAACTGGCAACCTCATTGTCATGTGGCTCTCCCCTGGCTCCCCTTCACTTGCAAATGCAGGGAAAGGGTGAGACCTTTCAAAGCCGCCAAGCGGGCAAGTTTCCAGCAGCGGTCCGGGAGTGGGGAGTGAGCAATCGGCAGAGCCACCAAGCCGGGCGGCGGGGTGTTGGGCCTCGCGTTTCAACTTCTGTTCAGTTCTCCTGTAATGGAAAATTGCTTTGCACAAAGCTAGAGTGTTACAGTTCTTTCCAGCGCTCGTCCCCCGCCCGACCCCGTCCCTCGGCAGCCTTCTGAACAGAGGGACAGCGCCCGCAGGAAGGTGGAAGGAGGGTAGTCACGGCTTTTTACTATGTCCCTTGCTTCAGGCCCTGGGCCAGGGTGGTTACTCTTTTCCTTTGGAATGGGACTGGTATCGGGGTCAAAGTGTCCAAAAAACTGTCAGTGTCAAACCCAAGAAGTGATCTGCACAGGAATACAGTTAACTGAATACCCCCCTGACATACCTCTGAACACCCGGAGGCTGTTCCTGAACGATAACGGCATCACCTTTTTGCCAGCGATGAATCTAGGACTCCTCAGTGACCTTGTTTACTTGGACTGTCGGAATAACCTGATCCGGGAGGTGATGGATTATACCTTCATCGGGGTCTTCAAACTCATCTACCTTGATCTCAGCTCCAACAACCTCACCTTGATCTCCCCATACAGTTTCGCCATGCTCAGCAACCTGGTGCAGCTGAACATCTCCAACAACCCTCATCTGTTATCTCTTAACAAGTACACCTTTGCCAACACCAGCTCTTTGAGGTACCTGGACCTCAGAAATACCGGCTTGCAGACCTTGGACCACACTGCCTTCCATAACCTCATAACACTACAGACCCTGTACCTGAGTGGAAACCCCTGGAAATGCAACTGCTCTTTCTTGGACTTCACCATCTACTTAATAGTGTCCCATCTGAACCACCCAGGTGAGGGCTTGATTGGGTGTGGGGACGAGGATGTGATGGAGTAGGAGGAAATTGTTGTAGAAAAGATGAAGTCAAAAGACGGTCAGGATGGGAAAAAAAAATCTGGGGTTAAGCTGATTGAAAGCATTCTCACTGCTCTGCAGGATCCATCCTTGGGTTGACTGGAGAGGCAACAAGGCTCGGTAGAAAAAGTTCTGGAATAAGAATCCAAAGAGCTGAGTTCTGGTCCCAAAGTCAGCACTTACTAGTTGGCTGCCCTTGGGTAGGTCACAGTTTCTCTGAGCCTGTTTCCTGATCCATAAAGTGGGGACAATAATATTACCAACCATACAGAGTTGTCATGTCAACATAAAATGATGTGTGTGGAAATGATAAAGTACTATAATTGCAAAGCAACAAAGTAATACAAAGACATTGTATTCCATTGGTTAACTATTTTAATCTGTTTAATTCAGTGACTGAATATTTCCAGAATCTGAAAGTAAATTCAGTCATTCATTGGCAGTAGAAAATCCAGTAGGAGTATGATGTATAGAAGGCAAAGTTCAACAGAGATGGAAGGAGGGGTACGTGAGCTGCCTGGACAATGAGAGAGGGAAGAGAGGCGAAGGCTTTCGATAGCTCCTTTGTCTTCAAGATGCTAACCTCACAAGGAGAGAATGCATGAATCAGTGGAGAATGGGTCAACAGTGCCCACTGTACCGAGCAGGGAGATTCCAATCTTACCGGCAGATTCTCATCTTACCTGGTAGATTTCCAAACCAGTTGCTGCCAATCTGTTCACTGTCCCCACCTGCTCTCTGCCATGGCCTCCAGTGCCCCCACTCCAGTGACTCATCCCCTGTTCTTTTCAGTGACTTTATTGTCCCATCCTCATCCTCCAAATCTCCCACTCTACCAACATCACTTTCACCCAGGGAAGTCAGAGCTTCATAGAAATGTGAAATAACTCCTCACAGAAAGCCCAGAGCCAGGAATATAATCTAGCAAAATTGAACTTTGAATAGAAAATCAAACCCTATCAAAATCAGGTCTCCTCTCCCTTCCCTGAGTGTTTGTTTTTGAAAATATTTTCATGCACCACCTTCACAAAAGTTCTGCTGAAGTTTCCACCATGAAGTCCTGCCCATGTGGCAATATCCTGGAAAGATTCCTGGCCAAAATGACAGACTTTAAGGGGATCTGGGGGAGCTGAGTGATGACAGCAAGTAAAAATGTGGCCTCCTGGCCTTCCAATGTACGTGTCTTAAAATGTCTTCCAGGCAGGGCCTGGACTATGGTGAGGCACGTGAGGCTTCTAGGATGCAAAATTGAAGGAGGCACTGACAGTGGGGATCTCCTTAAATTTTGTGCCCTAGGGACCTGGTCCTCCTGCCGGGTACTTAGATTTGCAGTAGAATAAATTAAAAGGAATGGACTTTGTCAGACCATCTTCTTCACAGTACTATTCATAAAGGAAAACAGGAGCAGGTATCTTGGGTAGATTGCCTTACCTCTCTGTACCACCCTCTCTGGGAGCCAGAGATAATGTCTTCTACTTTTCTCAATGACTGGTGCTGTGGTGATTTCTGGAAAGATCTCTAAAAGAGGTCTTTTAGAGATCTTTTGCGGTAAGTGTGGTTCCTAAATGGAATTCTCCCCAGTCAATGATTAGGTAACTAGCCTGTAGAAGAGCATCATCTTCTCTTGCCCCCTCCCGACCATACATACACATTTTTCCTTGAGCAGAGCCCACCAAGTTGCCAGGGGGACCTCCTACCCTAGCCGAAAAGGGTGAAATAGCTTGGCTTCTTCCCCAGTCCCTAAGCCTACTGCTTCGCCTCCTACTAAATCTCCTTTAATCAAATTTCTGGTTATAGAGTCGTGTGTTCTCAGAATTTTCAGGCCGACTACTTTGGATGCCTTGACTCAATTCAATCCAGGATTATGTAGGATTATAAACCAGATCTGTTTCACTGCATGTTTTCAAAAACATCAGAAGGGGCTATCTATCTTGTCAAGCCCATAAGCTCCTTGTGAATGAAGAGTCTGTCTTTTGAGGTAGACAAACCTTTCATCCACTGTCCAATGGGACCCCACACACAAACCTACAACTGGTAATCTGCTCATCTTTCTCTGCTGTTTGGTGGCCCAGAAGAACCCTCTCAGGCCACTTCATGAAGAACTATGGTCTCATTGCTCCAGTACACTGCTATTATCTCTTAAAAACAGTGAGCCAAAGGCAGACACAAAAATTTATATTTATATAGAGCTTTGCAGCTGCTGAAGTTTTTTCACACATGCTGTCTCATGGATTCTGATTTATAAACAACCAGGGTACTCAGATTATTTCATAGATATATCCTTCCTATATCCTGAAACATGGCCACATAAAGAAAATGTTCTTTACTTTGATTGTCAAACCAACCCTTAAATTTTGCGCCCTAGGACTGTGGAAGAGTCTAGGATTGGTATTTTTAACCCTATCCAATGGATGAGAAAATAGACTGATGCCCAAATCACACAGCTAGCAAACGGCGAGAAAATGATTTGAACATCTTGATTTCAAATTCAGGTCTTTTTCCATAGACTACTATCTCTTAAATCCTCAAATTACATGATAACTATGATTCTATAAGTCAGTTTAATTATAAATATAAGCGATGTTATTAGCATATGGCCACAGCATCTAAATTTCAGCTTTATTTCCTATCTGGCTACACTTGGAACTCACCCGAGACCATTTTCATTGGATAATAAGCCCTAACCATCATAAACTCATTACAATATGTCTGCAGTCCCCTTGCAAACCGAGGTTTCACCCCAATCCACCCAAACTCCAAAAGGATGACTCTAACCTCAGTGTCTGCTCTCCTTTGTGCCTTATTTAGTGTGGTTCTCCTTCCCATATACACACAATCACAAACATACACACAAACACACATGCAAACACACATACATACACACATATACAAACACAAAGAACTCCTACACATACACACCTTACATATATACATGTACACACCTACTCACATACACACTCACCCACATATTATATGCACATAACATATACACATATAAATGTATAGACACAACCCACACATGAACAGACACACATGTACACGTGAAGTAGAACACACACACAGTAAAATACATTAGATACTTCCTTTTCTTTTTAGCCAGACCTCAACATAATAGAAGATATTTACTTCATGCAACTGTCATATGATGATTCACAGTCTCTGTTGGGTGAAAAAATCTTTGCTATTGACAAACACTCTTGGTGAACCCTCAACCTTAAGCCCACCTATTATACCACATTTGCTATCAAAATGTGATCTTTGGCATGTTCTAGAATGGAGTCTACACGTCTCTCTCCATGTGGCCCCATTTCAGGATATAGGAAGTATTTCTATGAAATAATCTGAGTAACCTGGTTTTTTATAAATCAGAATCCAATTTAAAGATTGGTTTCATTTTAGACCCAAGGGGATACTGAACCTTGGGATTGGGAAATTTTACCTGTGGTACAGTATTTAGTCAGTAAGACAGTGGAATACCAGTATATAGATCCCTTGAAAAGCAAGGCAGTGAAGGAAGAGACGTCTGGGCTAACATTCAGTTCATCCATTCATTCACTTAAATATTTATTGAGCACCTACTGTGTGCCAAACAAGTGCTCATAGAGGTAACTAGCCAAGAAGCCTGGGGCTGTGTATGAAGACTCATATGACTGTGGGTCGTCTGCACCATATGCGTCCCATGGTCCTGTCAGGCAGAGCAGAACTAACCTCACTGGCCAGAGCAAGACAAAAGAGGGCAGCATGTGCGTATTGGGGTACAGCAGGCACGTGGGACAGCCTCAGCTGCAGGTGATGAAGAACAGCCACCATGCAGGCAGGAGAGCCCAGTGTTAAGAGCTTAGGTCCCAGGGCTGGCCCTGTGGCTTGGTGGTTAAGTGCGCGCGCTGCAATGCTGGTGGCCCGGGTTCGGATCCCGGGTGCGCATCGAGGCACCACTTCTCCGTCCATCCTGAGGCCGAGTCCCACATACAGCAACTGGAAGGATGTGCAGCTATGACATACAACTATCTACTGGGGCTTTGGGGGGAAAAAATAAAATAAATAAAATCTTTAAAAAAAAAAAAAAGAGCTTAGGTCCTGCAGTGACACAAACCTGGATTATAACCCTAACCTTGCCACTTACTATTTATAGGATATCAGGTAACTTACTTAATCTCTCTGAATTTCAATTTCTTCATCTTTCAGACAAGTATAATAATAGAACCAACCTGTCTAGGGCTGTTCTAAGGATGAAATTAGAACATTTATGAACTGCCATTCACATTAAGCCTAGCACACCATAAGTATTCAACAACCAAATGGTTGGCAGATGTTGAAAGATACAGGGTACTAAGGGAGTGGCCAACATCAATCAGGTGGTCCCAGGACAAGCAGGGGACTTCAGGAAGGCTCAGCACACTTGGTAGGACAGTGTGCTCTGTCCAGGAGACTCATGTCCAGGAGACACGACTATAGAGATTTGCATGCAGAGATATAGATAGGATGTGGGAAGGTGGGCAGCAAGTCCCAGGACTCCAATCTCTGAGAAAATCTAGGAGAGAGTTGAGTATTAGACAAGTTATGAACACAGGAGTTCAGACTCTGGGAAACAAAGCCAGAAGCCCAAATCAAGGCTTTATCTCAGCCTGGGCCATAAGACTGAGTGCTGGGCTAGCAACAGCAAGGTGATTATTCCTGAGTCACCTGAATCCGGAACTGAAGCTCTACCTAAAGACAAGCCCCATTTCCAGAAACAGGTATGGGCATGCAGACAGCTTTCTAGGGATGAGGGCAAGGAGGTCAGGCCAACTGTGGGGCAGACATGACCTTGAGAGAAAAAAGTCACCTACGTGGTGTGATTTTGTGATCTGAAGAGTACTAAGCAATACCTTTGCTTCAGTATCTCCCCATGCACTGCCTACCACTAGGCTAAAATTAGCCATTAGAGATTCACCTCTTTGGGTCCAAAAAGTGCCTGGATTTTGAAGAGGACCCTGCAAAAATAAATGAAATCCTGGGCAGAATAATACAAGTGCCCCTGAGCTTCTATCAGCTCTCGTATCAGAGGGAAGAGTGAATTCTTGGGAAATCCAATTAGCTAAGATTAATTCTACCACAGTGGAGAACCTTGAAGGAAGCCAAGGTCCAGGAAAGAAACAGAGAAGTCTTAAAACAAAAGACATGAGGGCAATAATATGTCCTTCCCCTATGTCACATTTTGGCTAAGGTCGCCCCCCATAGAGGGGCTGTAGAGGAGGCTCCTCTACACCAAAAGAGATTTGGCTCTGTTATCAAAAGTCTTCTCATCAAAAGAAACCCTCCAATGATATACTCACCAGATGCACTGAAAACTATTCAGTCCTCAATGAGCACACATATTCCCTTTCCAAACACAAAAATTACAGCAGAAATGGAAGTATGTCATAATGTGCCAGGTGCCAAGGTACTCTAGCAAGCCTTCATCAATACAGAGTTAAAATAGACCCACAGATTCCATTTCCTTCTTGGCCCAGGTCAGCAAGTAGGAGGACCAATTCCTGGCAGGAACTGTAATTTTCCAGTCATTAATGCTATTTGAAGGTGAGAGCGACAATTGAGCTCTTCCCAGGTTGGAGCTCCCTAGCAGGACAGGGTTGAATGTTCCTCAGGAAACTCTCAAAAACTCACGCAACTCTAAGCTTCTGGACATAAGGAACCTGGCCTCCTACATCCCCTTCCCCTCCACCCCCAAAGTCTGGTCCAGTGCTGTACAACAAAAGTTTCTGCAGCAATGGAAATGGTCTATATCCATGCTATCCAGTACAGTAGCCACTAGTCACATGTGGCTATTGATCTCTTGAAATTTGGTTAGTGCAACCGAAGAACTGAATTTTTTATTTTATTTCATTTCAATTCATTTAAATAGCCACACAGATGGCTAGTAGCTACCACATTGGTCAGGGCAGCCTTTTAATACAGGATGCTTACGCTGGAACTTTAGAATCCAGCCTCTTCACAGTAGGTGGCTATGGAGCCAAGCCCAGCCTGGACACTTCCTCAGATCCAAGTTCATTGTTTTCCCCTAGTGCCATGATATTTCCTTACTATTGGACACATCACAGTCCATTCAACTCTGAAACATTTATTATATGTTCATTATGTGCCCAACATTATGTTATAATGTTGGGGTGCTTTTATCACAGAGAAAGAAATCATAATTCATGTCTTTAATAAGACAATCTAAGGATACAAGAGAGAGAAAATAGAGTTGAAAGCCAGAAAGACCCATCCTGGTCTCAGCAATGCCACTGTGTGATTTGGGGTAAGTCATTTCCCCTCTCTGAGTCTTACTTGTCTTTGTAATAAGGGAGTAGGATTAGATACTCTCCAAGGCAGTCTTCACACCTAAATAGAAAGATAAGATGCAATTAGATGAAG
This sequence comes from Ceratotherium simum simum, assembly GCF_057802395.1. Classification (NCBI taxonomy): domain Eukaryota; kingdom Metazoa; phylum Chordata; class Mammalia; order Perissodactyla; family Rhinocerotidae; genus Ceratotherium; species Ceratotherium simum. Next base: position 30,768,740 of record NC_141901.1, on the reverse strand, counting down.
TAAGAGGAGAGTAGTGGCCAGCAGACAGAGTCCCAGATGGGCAAGTGCATAATGAGCAAGTGCTGAGGTGGAGGTGTTCCTAGAGATGAGGGCTATGATCACATTATTAGGGAGTGCAATTAAGAAGCAGGCAGCCTATAACTCCAGCATTCTCCTTCCTCTGGTCTTAAGCACCCTCTACTTTGCTAGAACAATGCCTCCATCCCCAAAAGACTCAGTGCCCTGGACTTTCCTCCCAGGCCTTGCCTGCTCAACCAATGGTTCTCAAACTCTAATGAGCACAAGAATCCCGGGCCCCACATCCAGAGACTCTGATTCAGTGAGCTGTTGGTGCAGGCGCTCCTTAGGCCACATTTTGAGAACCTTATGACAATGGCCTGTGTTCTAGATCTATAGTGGCTGATCCAACTGGTGAATAAAGTGATTTGCGCTGAGATGTTAGTGGCTTATAGTGTTTTAACGTGTCTCCCTCAAGGGGTATCTTCAACTTGACAGGGAACAACCAGAAACAATGAGAATTCAGAAAGTGGCAGGCTACCAGGGGTAGAAGTGAGGGTAGTTTCAGGACAGAGGGTCCCTCTGTGTCAGCTCTTAACTTATACTCCTTAGGAAGTCCTGCTTGAGCCCGATGGGGGGCCCCACAAATCAAAGAGGAGTCTGGGCAGGAGTGCCGCAGAGGCAGGGGGACAAAGCCACTCAGGGACATCTGCAGGGACCAGATGGGCTGGGTCATGTGCTGTTTCAGGTCCAAATCATTTTGAGGCCATTTTGAGCAAAGAACATCTTAGTTTCATTCTGAGGCTATTTCATCCTGTATTCTAGGCTGCTGTAATAGGATAATGGCCCCATTTCAACCCACCAAATACAAAGTCATCTACAACTATGCCAAAACTTAGATTTCCAGAATGAATTCAGGTCCTCACACTCTTCCGCTATTAATGCTAACCCATCTCCTCCATCAGGGAAATTGCAGTAAAGACCAGATGCCAAAAAAGGGGACAGCTGGGCAGCAGACATTTCCAAGGCTGTCAACTGCTCTGCTACAATGTCTCTCCTACCCTATCACAAACCCCCTGGCCTTGTGGCTCCCTCCTGCTGAGAGCCAAATGAGCAGCTCATGAGGGCAGTTAGGGGGCTGAGAGGGGTGCGACTGGGTCAGTGATCCCGAAACTATCAAGAAAATCCAAGAAGGGATGGGGGTGGCAAACATGTACAGTTCAGAAAGGATCCTGGGCAGTTTTTACACACTCCCTAACTCAGCCCAGTTGGGATCCCTGAGAGTAGGTGATCTAAAGTTTCCTTAAGCTTAGAAATGCTGGGCCTCTATCTATGACCCCTCTGGTCACCCAATACCACTCATGCCTCTGGAAGGCAGCGGTGCAAGGCTGGCCAAAGCAGCCAACCTTGGTTTCCTCATCCCTAGAAGTGAAGAGCTCCCCAACCTGGAGGTAATCTAGCAGAGTGTGGATGCAGCTAGAAAGAGAAACAGGGGTCCAGCCATGAAGGGCCTTTGAATGATTTTCTGGGGAACATGCAATGTATCCTGAGAAGCATTGGGAGACAGGCAAGCCTGGATGCAGGGCTAGGAGGCTCCAGTAGGCATCCAGGCAAGAGAGGATCGTGGTTTACAACAGCAATGAGGATGAAAAGGTGTAGACAGGTCAGAAGGAACCGTTTAGAAGGTAGAAGCAATAGGACTTGGGACTGAACTACACCTTCTCACAGTTCTCTGTACTCCCTTTGTGACTTCTGGCACAATTCTAAGTAATAAATAGATTTGTATTAATTTAACATTTGTTTTCTCTGGTAGGCAGGAAGGTCTATGAGAGCAAAGAGCATGTCTGAATCTTCAGAAACTAGTTCAAGTCCTAACACAGAGAAAATGCTCAATAAATATTTATTGAGTGAATGAATGAATAAATGAGATGTGGAAAATAAAGGAAAAGAAAAAATTCAAGGATAACTCCCAAGGCTTTGGCTTGGACAACTGTTGGGGCTTCACTGAAACAGACACTCTTGGAGGAGGGTCAGTGAGGGGGTTAGGGGAGAAGCCAAGTCCCCATCTTGAGCATGTTGAGTGGGAGGTCCCTGTGAGCAAGTAGACATTTCAGTGTTCTGACCAGAAATTCAGAATAGAGAACACAGAAGAAAATATATATTTGGGAATCATCAGCTCACTGGTGATCATTGAAACCAAACAAAGGATGAGATCAGCCAGGGAAAGAGTTTAGACTGAGAGGGTAATAGGGCAAGGACAGAAGCTTTGGGGAATGCCACCATATTGAAGGGTCAAGTAAGAAGAGAAACCTATGAAGTACTCTGGGCAGGAGCAACCAGGGAGGAGGAAGGAAATGAGAGAAGGATGGATTCATGGTAGATTTACGGACGCCAGGAGAAGAAAGAGTTCCAAAGAATGGAAGCAGGTCAGATAAGTACTGAAAAGCGTCCATCAGATTTAGCTACCAAGAGGTCCCTGCTGTCTTAGTTCCAGTGGCATGGTGGGAGTGGACACCAAACAGCGATGGGTTACAAACTGAGCAGCAAGGAAGAGAAGGAGTGGAGAAAACAGTGTAAAATCTTCTAGGAAGCATGGCAATGGACTGAAGGAGATAGGGTGATAGTTGGAGGGAAAGCATGTAAAGGGAGCATTTTTTTAGGAGAAAAGGGATCCAAGCATGTGTTTATCTGCTGATGGGAAGGAGTCAATGCAGGGCAAAGACACGGGGCAATGGGGAATAACTGATGGGGTGAGGCCCCCAAGGAGGCAGAAGCAGGTGGTTTCCAAAACCAAATGGAGGGGTAAGCCTGAACGGGGAAAGACACCTCCTCTGGAACTGCAGAGAAGGAAGTGAGGGTAAGCACACACGGGCATGAGTGTGAGGATGTGGCACAAATGGAATCAAGGGGCCCATCCAAGAGTGTCTATTTTTCTTTCAGTGAGAAAGTACATGTACACAAAGTATTTTTCTTTCATCCAGAAAAGTACACGGTTTCACGTGATGTTTTCTATGATGCTTCTGTAAGACCAACCCAATTAGGTAATTGTAAAATATCCCTTTGTTCATGAGATGATCACCCCCTAGTTGAGTGTGGATGCAGCTAGGCAAAACTAAGGTGGGCTCTGGATTCAGACTACCTGGTTTTTAATCCTGCCTCTGTCACTTAGCAACTGCATGACTTAGGGCAATGATCACCATGAGACCCGGGCTCCTCATCTGTAAACTGGAGATACGTTAGTACCTATTTCTTTGAGTTGGGATGGTTAAATGAAATAATCCATATGAAGACTTTAGAAGGGCACATAGTAAATGCTCAACTAATGTTAGCTATGGTTGTCATTGTTATAATTCTTAAAGAAAGTGAAGAGATCAGTTGTCTGGTGGTGATTCTGAGTGCTACAGGGGATGCAGAGAAGGGAGAAAGCAGTGTGGGTTTACAGGGTAAGCAGTGTGGCAATGCTGCCCTTCTGCTAGGATGCATTGTCCACAGGGAGTCCAACTCAGGGGCCCCAGGGCTATTGCAGTGGGGGAAGGTGTTTTAAAACTTTCAAAATGATAAAATTATATAAAAACACCTAACCCAATGCTTGATCCATATGCAATGACACCATTTTGGTCAGAACAGTGGTAGATTTGGCCTTCCCCTCAACCCAAATAAAGGAATAACTAAGACATCTGATACATCCAATTAAAACATAATTAAGACTAAAAAGTCATGTTAAACAAACTTTGGTAATTTTAAGTACATTTTCTTCTAACAGCTATGATGCTTTAGCCACAGCATTTAGTTGAGGTGAGCACAGGCCTTGTTAACCCTATTGGACATTCACACAGGGGTAAGGAGCCCAGGCTGGCTCCTGAGCGCACTTATTGCACTGATAGTTACTGAGCACCTCAGGGTGCAGGGCCTGGGCCAGCCCCTGGTCACACAGCTATGAACGGAAACAGACATGCTTACCTTCTAGTGGGAGAGGAATAAACAAACAGATATATGACATAATGTCGAGTAATGGTAAGTGCAATAGAGGAAAATAAGGTAAGGGGAGGGAAAGAGTGTGCCTGGGACTGAGGACAAGGCAGATACTTTAGGTTGGGTGGTCCCAAGGAGGTGACATTTGAGCAGAGAAGTGAATAAAGTGAGGGGACAAGCCATGGAAATATGATGCAGGGTGGAGAGGGTATTCTAGACAGAGGAAAGAGCAAATGCAAAGGCTCTGGGGTGGAATGAGCTCGATGGAATAGAAGGTGAGTATGGCTGAAGCAGAGTAAAGGAGGAAGAGAAAGATAAGGAATGAGATGGAAAATTAGTCAGAGGCCAGATCATTTTTAGGACCTATAGGCCACGGAGAGGCTTTTGATTTCATTCTAAGTGTGACCCATGAAAGGGTTTTGATCAGGGGAGTGACATGATCTGTGATTTACAGATGGCTTCCACTGCTAGATGGAGAGAGACAGTGGGGAAGGCAGGGACACAAGTTGGGAGGCTATCACAGTTCAGGAGAGGGCGGACGGTGGTTCGGCCCAGGTAATGATCCGGATGACAAGAAGAGGTGAGAGTCAGGATATATTTTGAAGGTACCACTAACAGGATTGGCTCATGGTTTGAATATGGGATGTGAGAGAGGAAGCAAGGAGGACTCCCAAGATTCTACCTGGAACTGGTTAACTGTGGTACCCTTCTGCTACAGAGCTTTTCTAAATTAGCTGTTATCTGTGAGGACAACTGTCCACTATCTGGACTTTTCTGAGCAGATGGGCAGTTATTAAGCAGGTTCGCTCTAGGTCAAACTGAGAGCAAACTAGCATTTGCCTTTAGTTTCCAAGAACCGCCTGGTACCATCGTTCCTAACCATCATGCAGCTGGCTCCCCTCCCCCACCAAAACCTACTCAAGAAAGCTGGTAGTGGGGTTCACCCTTGGGTAGGGCTCAAGTCACTGGCTTCTTTTTCAGAAGACTTTACACTTTAAGCCTTATCTTGTTGGTGGAATGAAAGGTTTTATCTCCTGCTGACAGAATTCTGGGTACTGACAAGCACATGAGAAGGTATTATGAAGAAAAGGGGTTTTTCTACCTCTAAATCATGCCCATATACAACCATTTATACAAAAAAAACCAGTCTTGTAACCTAAAGCACCTTTAAAGCACAGGAATAATCAGGTTGAACTTGCTGGATTTCAAGTTCTTTTCTATAATGTTCCAAGAGTCTATGAGTCACATCTAACCTTTACAAAAATATAGACTCTTTATGCAAAGAAAAAAATCGTGAGTATCGGATAAGAACTGTACTGCCCAAACCCAAATCATCCAAGTCTTTAAGGTTTCTAGATGCTAGCATTTAGACTAGGAGTCAGCACATGCTTTCTATAAAAGTCCAGATAGCAAACATTTTACGCTTTGTGGGTTTCTGTTGCAACTACTCAATTCCATTATTTGTAGTGCGAAAGTAGCCATAGAAAATACATAAATGGGGGCTGGCCCCACAGTGTATCGGTTAAGTGTGCGTGCTCCGCTGCTGGCGGCCCGGGTTCAGATCCCGGGCGCACCGATGCACTGCTTGTCAGGCCATGCTGTGGTGGTGTCCCATATAAAGTGGAGGGAGATAGGCACAGATGTTAGCCCAGGGCCAGTCTTCCTCAGCAGAAAGAGAAGGATTGGCATGGATGTTAGCTCAGGGCTGATCTTCCTCACAAAAAAAACCAAAAAAAAGAAAATACATAAATGAATGGGCATGGTTGTGTTCCAGTAAAACTTTATTTACAAAAATAGGCAGAAAAACAGGCAGCAGGCTGGATTTAGCCCACAGGTTGTAGTTTGCTGAGTCTTGACTTATGCTATCAGGGGAAGACAGCTAGGTGATGAGGAAGAGGAGCTCTAGAGCAGGCAAAGGTAGAAGCCAATGCCAGGACTAGAAATGCTCAGAGGACCATGCATGAGGGTCTGAGGGGGGCCTTGCTGGCCAGTTGGCTTTGGTGGTGTTGGGCTGCTATACGGCCCAATCTAGGTTCCCTCTAGGGAGTCATCTCCTCTGGGCCGCGCATACTACAACAGAATATAATAGTGATCCCTGCAAATTCCAATCGGGGAACCTGTCCTAAACAGCCAGGCCAAAGACACGAGAGTTTAAGGGCTGCTGTATGAGATCAGATCACTAATCCACCCATTCTCTCCTGTACACTTTCAACAGACATATTGTGCATCTACTGTGTGCCAGGCACTGGGGATACAAAGGTGAACAAATATGGTCTCTGCTCTCAAACAGTAATTGGGGAGTAATAATAATTACCTTTTGACATCACGCTGCAGCACTTGCCTCCTCACACTCCTCCCCGTCTGCACTTACCCTCATTTCCTTCACTGCAGTCTCAGAGGACAGAAGAGATGCCCCTTCCCAGTTCAAGGCCTCCCCCTCCATTTTGTCCTGGAGACCATCTGTTCCTGCTTCCTCTGGGACTTCACACCCCTTACCTCCCTGAATCCTCCCCAAACTCTCACAAGGTAAGCAGGGATCGGTGTCTGCTTAGTGTAGAGTTGGCCAAGGTGGCAAGAGTTTAGCTGACCCACCCATAGTCTTCAGGCTCCACACAGTCCCTTTCCTCTAGCTGAGCATTATGCCAACAACATCGACCCCAAGGGGTATTAATAACAAATAACATTTAACTTATTCAACAAACATACTTCGAGCTCTAGAATATGTTAAGCGTTGTTCTAGGTGTTGGGGACACAACAGTGAACAAAACAGAAAAAAAATCCATGTCTTCGTGGAGTTCATAATCTAGCGGGCGGAGACAGACAAATGAATAGGTGGTAAATCCACTTCCTTGACAAATACGTAAGTTAGCTGGAGGAAAAAACAAGAAAGAAAACAAAGTACCGTACATCTACTGATGTTCAGGCAAGCCAGGGCCTAACGAGGAGAAATGGGGGAATTACGCCTTTCTCTGGGTGCAAGGTGGAAGTTTTATGAAAGAGTGTTTAAGCTAATAGAAACTGGTGGTGTGCTCTCGGGGGTAGTTGCAGTTTAATAGAGAGAGGAGTCTCCAGATTCCATCCCCTCACTTTATGTTGCCACCACGTGGATGTTCGACCCTACACTCAGCCCAGACGGTTCCTGAGCAAGTACCCTGGTGCAGAGGGCCCAGGGCAGCCTGCACTCGGCTCCTCTGGAGTGCCAAATCCTGGGAACCTGCAGCAGACTGCAGGGCAGAACTGTGTCCCTTCTGAGGCCAAGAAAAGGAACAGTTCCTCTTATAACCACTAGGTTCAAAACAGTTTTCTGAAAGGGACGTTTCCTGGGCTCCCGCACTAACAGGTGTGGCTCTGGGCCACAGAAACTCGTGCTCCTCCATGCGTCTGATTCTGGCAGACAGGTTTTCTGCCTGTGAGCAATGTGCTATGTGTGGAAATAAACAAGGGGGTAGTTTGTGTTTCCTTAGGAAATACTTATAGGGAGAATTTAAACATTAACGACACCTGTAATTGTACCTGGGCGATTTAACTGGAGCAAATGCCCTGGGCCCATGGAGTGGGGCTGAGAGAGGGATAACGTAGGGTCTAGTCACCTGTGTGTAATGTGAATGAAAGCCCTGGAGTTGTGCGGTACACAGCATACACAACAGTACCTGGTAGCCTTTTGTCAGTGGCAAGGAGATCAAGAAAGCCAAAGAGGGAATAATTGATGAACAATTTATTCATTCTGCAGCATGGGAATAATTAAAACTACGCAGTGGGATGGTGAAGAGTTGAGTTTAATTTTGTAAAGTACCTTATATGGCGTCTAGCACATAGCAGGCACTCCAGGATCAGTGGATGGGTCTATAATCTCTAAAGTCATCATACCAGACTAGGAAAAAAATGTATGCCTAACAAACTGAAAAAAAGGAAATGAAATAATAAGTAGAAGGCAACAAACTAGAAAGAAAGGGACATAAGTGGGACAAATGGAAAACAAATAGTTAATCCAAATACATCAGTCTAACTTTAAATGTTCATGGACTGATTAAAATACAAAGTTTGCTAGATTGGATGAAAAATAAAACCCAGCTACATGCTGCTTATAAAAATACACCTTAGGGCCGGCCCTGTGGCTTAGCGGTTGAGTGCACGCGCTCCGCTACTGGCAGCCCGGGTTCGGATCCCAGGCGTGCACCAACGCACCGCTTCTCCGGCCATGCTGAGGCCGTGTCCCACATACAGCAACTAGAAGGATGTGCAGCTATGACATACAACTATCTGCTGGGGCTTTGGGGGGAAAATAAATAAATAAATAAATAAATAAATAAAAGAACCCATTTAAAAAAAAATACACCTTAAATATAGGAACATAGAAAGAGTAAAAGTAAAAGGATGGGAAAAGATACATAACGCAAACACTAACAAAAGAAATCTGATACAGCCATACTAACATCAAAGTAGCCTTTAAGGCAAGAAACATTACTAGAGATAAAGAGAGGTATTGATCAATAACAAAAAGGTGAATCTACCAGAGAGATGTAACAGTTGTAACTTTGTATGCATCTAATAACATATCTTCAAAATATGTAAAGGAAAACTTGACAGAGTCATATGGAGAAGTACACAAAGGCACAATCAGAACTGGTGACTTCAACCTACTTCTCACAGCAACTAACAGACAACTAATAGACTAATAGTAACTAAGAGACAATAGATTTCAAAAGTCAATAAAAAGTCAAAAAAGATAAAAATCTAATAAAGATATAGTCAATAAAGATATAGAAGATCTGTATAAAACCACAACCTAATTGACATACATAGAAGAATATACGCAACAAAGACAGAATACACATTTTTTCCACTGGACATGCAAAAATTTACCAAAATTAACATCATGCTCAGCCATAAAGCAAATTCTCAATAAGTTTCAAAGGACTGAAACCATAGGGAGTACATCTCTGACCACAGTAGCATTAAACTAGAATTCAATAATAAAAATATTACTAGAAAATCCCTAAATATTTAAAAATTAACTAATTATTTTAATGAATGATAGCTCTTATTAACAAGAATAATAACAATCAGACACAGATTACACCTTCAAGAGCTAAAATTCTCTCTCATAGTGGAGAAAAGACATACCTCTTTTCTGATAAATAATCACCAAACAAGGTAGAATGTGCTAGACTCAGTAAGAGTGATACAAGGAAATACTATAGATGAGTTCAGGAGTGGGAATAATCACATGTCCTCTGAGCTATGAGGATGGGGTGGTTGGGGAAGGGATCCTGGGAATAGATGCATTTACACTAGCCCTCAAACGATAGGAAGGACTTGATCATGCAAAAATTGAAGGAAGAGGTCATTTGATGCAAAAAAAAGCAGTATCACAAAGCTAGCTACAGATAAGAGCAAGATGTAATCAAGGAATAACAGGTAGTTTAACTGGAGTGAAGAGTGGGTTACTGGGAGTACTGAGAAGTAAGGTGGGAAAAGTAGAAGGTGGCAGATGCTGAGGGCTCTGAACACCAGGCCAGGTGGTCTGGATGTTATTCTGAGGCCCACAGGGGAGTCAGAGCAGGGTTTTCAGCCACAGCGTGCCTGGGATGAGCTGTGCTTTAGGAGGGGAAACTGGGCAGGCATGTGTGAAATGGTCCGGAGCTGGGAAACTAGGAAATGGTGGAGACAGGGAGACCTGCTGGGAGACAGGAGAGCCCACACCTTGGCAGTGACAGGGAATGGGGAGGGGGAGAGAGAATGCAGCGGTAGAGAAACCCTCCCCACGAACCACCCACATCCCTCACTTAAGAGCAGCCTAACAATGCATTAAAATCACTGCCTAATTGCTCCTTTCAAGGTAGTGCTCCACAACGGGGAAATGTGTGTTTAATGTTTAGTCTCGTCTCTGCCACCCAAGCCCCAATTTGAAAGCCCAATCTTTTTAAAAATAGAATGAGATAAACCCCCCTAGACACACCTCAGACCCTCAGAATCCCACATTTTCCTTTCTCAAATACATCTTTCTTTGTATATTCCTGTGCCAAGTCTCTGGTAGTTTGAGCAGGGGACTCAACCCTTCTCATAGAATTCCTGAAGCGTTTCCAGGAGCCTCCCCTGCTTCTCAGCAGCCCCACTCTTGTGCCTGCTGGGCAAAGCCCCAGAGGTCCTCGAACCAGGTGAGTGGAGAGAGGTCTAGAGGTGTAATTATGTTCCTGCCCCTTGACAGCAACCTGAAGCGAAGGCCCAAGGCCCCACCCCCTTTCCCTCTACTTGAGAGTTCTCCCATGGGGCAGGGCCTCCTGAGGGCCACTGTCCCAGAGTCACTCTGGAGAGGGGCTTCTCCCTCTCCTTTCCTCTGTCAGCATTGCAGACGGCAGATGGGACAGCCCCTGTGCTGGCTTCCCCTCCTGCGTCTGCACCCTCCTCCAAGAGTGAGTCCTCAACAGCATCACCCCCTTCAGGCCACCTTCCTGCAAACGACGTCACTGTAGGTGCACTGACACAGAAGCAGGGTGCAGGGGAGAGTGTCCAGCTTGGAGCAGACTTACAGAGCACTCAGCCTGGTCAGCTCTTTCCAGCCGCCCAAATCCAACCGCCTCCTCCCCAGTCAGCTCACTTCTGTATTCCTGTCTCTAATTCTCCTGCTTCTGCTCCAGGCCAAACCTGATTTCCCTAACTTCCTCGGTCACCAAGGATATCAATGCCTTCACCTAGTCTGGAGCTTCTACTCTAAAGTTTAGCGGAAGCTTGTCTCCACACTAGCTTCTGGCTGTCTCCCACGTCTGCCAAAAAAGCTCGGAGACCTCAGTCCTGGTTCCTCTGTCTTCCATCCCCTCCTGGATCCTGCAGGTTATCCCGAACCTTCAAATTATTAAACCTCTCTGAGCCTAGGTTTCTTATGTGTAAAACAAGGATGATACTATTATGTGTATCAAGTTTGTTATAAGACTTAAATAAGATAACATTTGGGCCGGCCCCGTGGCTTAGCAGTTAAGTGCGCGTGCTCCGCTACTGGCGGCCCAGGGTTCGGATCCCGGGCGCGCACCGACGCACCGCTTCTCCGGCCATGCTGAGGCCGTGTCCCACATACAGCAACTAGAAGGATGTGCAGCTATGACGTACAACTATCTACTGGGGCTTGGGAGAAAAAAAAGATAACATTTGTAAATCACTCGGCATGTAGTACGAGCTTAGTAAATATTAGCTGCTTTTATGATTTTGATGGTGGTTATCTCAAGGCCTGCTCTCAGCCCTGAGTTTAAGCTCACTGATATAAACGCCTGCTGGACATATTCATCTGGGCACCACACACAGGCACCTCAGCACCAGCATGGCAGTGTACATGGAGCTAGATAAATGCAGGGCTGAGGACAGAGCTCCGAGTATTCTCTGCAACTACTGTGCACCAGGTGTAACCGCTTGCCTTCCCACCTGTGGCAATTATATCCTCTCGACTACTCTGAGAACAGGTATCATTCTTTGTAGTCGTAAGATGGGGAAACGGGATTCAGAGAGAGAATCAGGTATCCCACAAAACTTTACGACATTAGTAAATGACAGTCTGGATTTGAACCCTGGTCTGTCTGGCTCCGGAGCCCACTTTTTTTCTGTTATATATTAAAATCCATGGTGCTCGATATGGGTAGGTACTCAGAGAAGTAGCCAGGCAGCTGAGTCAGCTGCTAAAAAGGACTGAGGACTCTTGTAGACCCTGTGATCAGCCAGTGAGGCCAACATCACCACTGAGAAGCAGAACTGCTTCCCTTACTGGTTATTTCTTTCCCCTGAGCCTCCCACCCCCACCACCACTGATTTCTCCTGGGTGGTGGGTGAGGGCACACAGAGAACACACAGTAGGCATTTTCAGGAAATCTTGTTCCTCCCGAGAGTTGAGCCAAGTGGTATGTGATGCCCTTGGGTGGTCCCTGGCTGGGCTCAGGCACAGGAGAAGGGAAAGGGACACAGTGGAGGGGGGAAGGTGGGGTCAAGAAGAGGGAGGGGAGAGAGCGAGATGATGAACATCAGTGGAGGTCTGCGGAGTGTCAACACTCCATGGGGCTCTTGCCTAAATTTCCACCCTCCCAGCTCCTTTTGTGGGGTCTCGTTCCTTGAGGAGCCTTAAGAAGCAAAGCCCATTTTCAGGAGGTGACTTGAAAGTAGCTGAGCCCAGGGCAAGAAGCAGTCCAGGTTCAGTACCTCGCAGACTTGAATGCGCCCACAGATCACAGGGGTCTTGTTAAGATGCAGATTCTGATTCAGGAGGTCTGGGGTGGGGCCTGAGATTCCGCATTTCTAATGCGGTCCAGGTGATGCCGACGCTGCTGGCCCACAGACCACACTTTGAGTAGCAAGGGTCCAGATAGCCTCCCCAGGGGCCCCTTGGCCTTAGGACCCCAGGACCTCTGCTGTTTCTGCACTCTGCCTGCTGTGTTTTTCCTCATAGATGATCAAAATGCCACGTGCGTGGAGCCCACAGAGCTGGCAGGGTGGCCCATCACACAGGTGGGGAACCCACTCCGGTACATGTGCATCACGCACCTGGACCGCCAAGACTACATCTTCCTGCTGCTCATCGGCTTCTGCATCTTCTCCGCGGGCACCGTGGCCGCCTGGCTCACAGGCGTGTGCGCCGTGCTCTACCAGAACACCCGCCGCAAGTCGAGCGAGGACGAGGCTGAGGACGAGCACGGGCAGCGGGTGGAAGTCAGCAGGCGGATTTTTCAAAGTAGGGCTGACTCGGCCCAGGATGGGTTCCCTCAGCTCATTTAGTCGTCAGAGACCACTCTCAGATACGCCTTTCCCAGGCCCCCTGCCATGTCTCTCGCCCTCCCTTTCCTACTCCCTCAGTGCTGTCTTGGACATCGAAGCCTATTAGTAAAATAAATAAAATGCTTGGTGGCCATTTCACGGGTTGGTCCTTTCCCTCTCGACTAGCCCAAGGGCATTTCCTTGGGTTCAGCAGTATGGCGCAGAACAAAGTCTAGAAAAGCTATTGGATGCACCTAAATGCTGAGGAAGCCCACTTGTGTTTAATGAGCACCACCTATGCCCCTAAACTAAGTGCTGGAGGGAGGGATATGAGATAAGATCTGTCCTCAAAGAGCAAACAATCTGGGGGGAAGTCAAGATTAATATGAACCAAATGGAGAAAAATATCAGACACAATGACAAGAACTGACATTAATGGGATACGTCCATGGGCCATCTTTACATGCCATGTCATAATTATCACAACAATCCTATAACGTTGATATTAGTTTTTAGTGAATAATTGAGGCCTGGACAGTTAAACAACCGACCGAGGTCACCCAGCTGGTCAGTAGCACAGCCTCCCAAAGTCCACGTTCTTTCCTTTACACAAAGCTGCCTCCCCAGAGAACGTTCAGTAGCATAACTGAGGGCTCATCATGTGAGCCTTGGACGAAACAAAGGAGTGAGGCACGCAGAGGTGGCCCTCACTTACTGAGGCCTCACCAAGAGCCCAGCATCAGACCTAGCTTTATACACATTTCCTCACCCGGTGAACCATCTCAGCAAGTAGGTCAGGTGGTCGTTCGTACCCTCATTTTCCTGAAGCTCAGAGAGGCTAAGGAACCAGCTCAAGATCACACAGTTGATAAATAGCAGAACGATTGCTGAACTCTACGCTGCCTGCCGCCAAAGTCTATGGTCTACACACTCTGTGCTGCCATCTTTCATGAAATAGTAAACTGAATAGCCAAGTACACACCAGTGTGGTCCAGCTCTCAGGGCTGCTCAGAAGAAGGGAAAGGGAGTAGAAGACAGGGGTGGCTCAACTCAGGCCCAAAGACCATTCCAGGTTTTCCCTCACTCTCTACTCGGATCAAAGTATGCTCTCACGTTCAAGACTCAGATCCAAGGCCCCACTCATGAAGCAATCTGTCCCTAAACCTGCAACCAAATCTGCTTTTACCTCTGCACTTCCACTGTGAATTGCATGTAATTCCCCCCAGTTTGTTTGGTGCAGTGGTTATGAGCATGGGCTCCTGAATCAGGGGCTGGGCTCCTATCCCTGATTCTGTCCTTACCCCTGTGTGAACTTGGGCTTCCTACTTGTAATGACCTTGAGGACAGAGACTGCCTGTTATTCTCTATTGATACATCACAGAGGGTGGTGCCTTACACAAAGTAGGGGCTCAATAAGTATTTATTATTGTGTTCTTTTTAAATCCCAACCCACCAATCATTCCTACTTTGTTATCTGGATTGTGAAGGGTGACCATGGGCAAATTATTTAACTTCTCTGTGTCTCAGTTTCTTCATCTGTAAATTGTACTCATTATAGTGCTTACATCATATAGGGATATTCTGAGAATAAAATGAATATCAATTATAATCAGATATCTTGGAATAATTTTAGACTTACAGAAAAGTCACAAAGACAGCACAGGGTTCCCATTCACCCCTCACCCAGTTTCCCTGAAAGTTATCTCACATTATAGTGGTACATCTGTCAAGAAACTGACATTGGAATACTACTATTAACTAAACTTCACGCTTTATTTGGATTTCACCTGTTTTTCACCAACACCCTTTTTCTGTTCCAGGATCCAGTCTATGATACCTTATTTGCATTTAGGATATTCTTTAAAATAACAATATATCTCGGGCCCAGCCCGGTGGCGTAGCAGTGAGTACGTGCACTCCGCTGCGGAGGCCCGGGGTTCGGATCCTGGGCGCGCACCGATGCACCACTTGTCAAGACATGCTGTGGTGGCATCCCACATAAAGTGGAGGAAGATGGGCACAGATGTTAGCCCAGGGCCAGTCTTCCTCAGCAAAAAGAGAAGGATTGGCAGATGTTAGCTCAGGGCTGATCTTCCTCACAAAAAAATAAAATAACAATATATGTAACATTTACTGGGCACTTCTGTATACCAAGCATTGTTCTAAGTGCTTATGTATATCAACTCATTTAATCATCACAATAACCCTGTGAGGTGGTTATTATTATTACTAGCCCCATTAGGTTATGAAATTGAGGCTTAAGAGGTTAAGCAACTTGCTCAACATTACACAGCTAGTAAGACCAGAAGTCAAACCGGCTCTGTCTGACTATAGACTGTTTCCCTCCAAACCACTAACCAATACTTTCTCAGGAATTTAAACTACCAAGAAAGTCTTGGTAAAAGAAATCTGAATTGGAGCTTTTACAATAGCTTCTCCTTTAAGATCTCCTGGATCTTTCCACAAAAAGGACCGAGCACCAAAGACATACGGTGGAGAAAGGAAAGTCTCTTCAATAAATGGTGCTGGGAAAACTGGACAGCCACTTGCAAAAGAATGAAAGCAGACCATCTTCTTTCACCATACACAAAAATTAACACAAAATGGATCAAAGACCTGAAGGTGAGACCTGAAACTATAAAACTCCTGGAGGAAAATATAGGTAGTACACTACTCGCCATCAGCCATAAAGGGATCTTTTTGAATTCCATGTCTACTCAGACAAGGGAAACAAAAGAAAAAATAAACAAGTGGGACTTCATCAGATTAAAGAGCTTCTACAAGGCAAGTGAAACCAGGATCAAAATGAATAGGGAACCCACCAGCTGGGAAAAAATATTTACAAACCATATACCCAACAGGGGACTAATCTCCGTGATATATAAAGAACTCACACAACTGAATAACAAAAAAACAAACAACCCAATCAAAAAATGGGCAGAGGAAATGAACAGACACTTCTCCAAAGAAGATATACAGATGGCCAATAAGCACATGAAAAGATGCTCAACATCACTAATCATCAGCGAAATGCAAATCAAAACCACACTAAGATATCATCTTACACCCGTTAAATGGCTATAATCACCAAGACAAAAAGCAACAAATGCTGGAAAGGCTGTGGAGAAATGGGAACCCTAATCCACTGCTGTTGGGAATGCAAACTGGTGCAGCCTCTGTGGAAAGCAGTATGGAGATTCCTCAAAAAATTAAAAATAGAAATCCCTTATGATCCAGCTATCCCACTACTGGGTATCTACCCAACGAACCTGAAATCAACAGTCCAAAGAGGCTTATGCACCCCTGTGTTCATTGCAGCATTATTCACTATAGCCAAGACATGGAAGCAACCCAAGTGTCCCTTGACTGATGAATGGATAAAGAAGATGTGGTATATATACACCATGGAATACTACTCAGCCATAAAAAAAGACAAAATCATCCCATTTGCAACAACATGGGTGGACCTGGAGGGTATTATGTTAAGTGAAATAAGCCAGAAAGAGAAAGATAAACAGTGCATGATTTCACTCATATGTGGAAGATAAACCAACACATGGACAGATAGAACTGTTTGGTGGTTACCAGGGGCTAGAAGGGTGGGGGGTGGGCACAAGGGGTGGAGGGATGCACTTATACGATGACTGATAAACAATAATGTACCACGAAAATTTCACAATAAATAAATAAATAAATAAAAAGGACCGAGCACCTACTCTGCCTGGCCCTGAGGAGAGCGCAGTGAATGGGCCAAGTCAACACACTCAGGGAGCTCACATCTAGTTTGGCAGAGACACGAGTAAACAGGCGATTTGAGGACAGAGTGGTAAGTGAAGGGTAGGCATGGGGTTCTAAGGGGCACCTCACCCAATAGGTAGTAGGGAGTCTTGAAAGGCTTCCCAGAGGAAGGGACATCTAAGCTGAGGCTTGAAGGTTGAGTTGAGACTAGCCAGGCAGAGTGGCAAAGAGGGAGTGGGTAAGAAGAAGACACTCTAAATAATGAGAACTGCATGTGCAAACACCTGGAAGTGGACAGAGCCTGGCGTGTCTTCATGGCTAGAATATAGAGTTGAAGAGAAGGAAGAGAAGAGAAATCACGTTAGAGAGAGAAGCAAGACCAGACCCTGCAGGGCCTTAGATAGACCTATGTGACTCAGGGTTATGATAGGCTGTGCTGCAGTAACAGACAAACCCCAAAATTTCATTGGCGTAGCACAACAAAGACTCATTTCTCACTCACGTGAAGTCTGATGTGAGTAGGGGAGCCCTCCTCCATCCTGTAGCTACAGCATCTAGAACATGGGCCTCAGAGGTCCGCAGCAGAAGAGACAAGAGACATAATAGGCACGTAGATCTTAACTGCCTGGGCCTGGAAATGACACACATCATTTCCACTCACATTTTACACGGCCCCAACCTTACAGCAAGCAAAAGTAGTCTGTGTGGTAGGAAGACAAAGTGCTGTGGTAAACAAAGTATTGTGTCTAGCCCACCAGGATAAGGAATTTGAACTTTCACCTGTGGGCGCCAAGGTACACTCGAGAGTTTTAAGCATGAGAATCACTTGGTCTAATTTTTGCTTTAGAAAGCTCACTCTGGCTGTAAGGTGAAGAAGAGACCAGAGGGAATTATGACAGGAAGTGTGGAGACTAGAATTATTGAGTATTCCAGGGGAGACATGAGGGCGACAGAGCAAGGGCAGTGGCAGTTCAACCAGAGAGAAGTGAATGAATTTAAAAGTTATGTTGGAGGTAGAGTGGACAGAATTCCGTGAGTGGCTGGATATGGGAGGTGGGGGAAGAATGAGTGGAGGGAGGATTAGCAGAAAGAGGAAGGAGTTAAGGAGAGTGCCCTATTTCTGATATGGACAGCCAGATGGGCAGTAGCATCAGTCACTGAGGCAGAGAGAACCACCATGGCATACTGGATGTAAAAACTGGCCAAGCAATAATACGAGGGCGATGGGAGGAGGCATGTGCGGAAGGCACAGGGGAAGGACAGAAGGTCAAATCCTTTCTTTCTTCACTGGAAAGTCAATAGACAGTGCCTAAAACTGCCAAATCAAATAGGAGCAAGATAAGCACATTCTTGAGAGATATCAAAAAAATCAGCCAAAAGAGTTTCAAGCGTCTGCCTCTGGGAAGGGAAAAAAAAATGCAAAAAAGGGATGGAAAACTGCTGTTTTTCATAACAAATTGTGTAGAACTACAACTCTTTAAATAAACTATGTGCGTGTATATTTGATAAAAATGAGTGTTTTTTAAAAAAACAAAGACTGGCTGGTCTGGGGTGTTGCTACCTTCAAGAGACATCTTTACCCACCCTACACAGAGGGGTGGGTGTCCACCATCACTTCAAAGGGCAATGTGCCAGCAAGGGAGATGTTCCTACTCCCTGCCATATTTCTTCATTTGCACTGTGACCCTGAGCTTGATTCCCAGAAAAACCAGAGAGGGCTTCCTAGGGGAGACCATGTTTGGCCTAGATCTTGACAAGTCATGAAACTTCACGGAGGAAGGAGCGTTTCAGATGGATGGTAGAGGTGAAACCATGACAGGATGACAAAGAGAGATATATTCAGGGAATGACCGTAGTTCTGTTTGGCAGGCTGGAGGATGAATTGAAGTGACTCTAGGATGGAGACAGAAGATCAATCAGGTAGCTAATGAAAGTGTTTGGTGCAGTGTTTCACAAAATTAGGTCCATGGGCCACCTGCATCAGGGTCCTAAGGACCTCTCTGTGCTTCAAAATCCTCGGGGCAGGGGGCAGTAATCTGCATTTTAACATGTTCCTTGGGTGAATCTTATGCACACTAAAATTTGAGAAACATTGGTCAAGCACGAGGAGATAAAGTCCTGAAATAAAGTAGTGACAGTGTGAATGGGAAGGAGAAATGGTCATCAGACCTCAGGAACAGCAAGGGCCACTTGGGTTCAGAAATGGTCTCAGCCAATAGGTCAGGGTAAGTGTCCTACTGCCTGCAAAGAAATGCCGATGATGGGGGACCAGCAACACTCAACAGCTCCTGCCCACCACCTACTGTCATTCCTGCCTCCATAAAAGGACCCTCACTTCACCTGATATGGTGGGGAAAGTACTGACTTCTTGTCTCAGCTTTTCCACTATGTGTAAGATCTTAAGAAGTCACTTCATTGCTTGGGTCTCAGTTTCCCCAACGTTAAAATGGGGGGTTAAACTAGATTACCTCAAAGACCACCTCAAATCTAACCTTATGGATAATATTCAGAATACACAAGGAACTCCTGCAAATCAAAAAGAAAAATATAAGAACTCTAATAGAAAAATTGCTCAAGAATATGAACTGGCAATTTATAAAAGAAGAAACACAAAAAAACTAACTAGCATATAAAGAGGTGCTCATACTCATTAGTAATCAGAGAACTGCAAATTAAAACAATAGATGTCACTGTGCACTTATTAGATTGGCAAAAAATTGAAAGCTGAATAACACCACATGTTGACAGGGATGTGGGGGGAATCCCTGTGCACCGCTGAAGGGAGTACAGACGTGTAGAGCCAGGCTGGAGAGCAATCGGGCACTACTTAAGCCAAATTAAGTGTGTGCCTACCCTACCACACAGCAAGTCCACTTAATCTTGGCTGTATCTTCCCCAGAAACGATTACACAACCCATAATGGAACACACATGAGGACATCCATTGCAGTATTATGTGTAGTGGCAGGGAGTTGGAAGAGTCATTAAGTAAAATTTATAGAGTGCTATAGGACGGTTACAAGCAACTAACATAGATGGATCTCAAAAACACAAGGTTGAGTGAAAAAAGGGAGATACATAAGGAGAACCCTCTATGACACTCAAAACCCTGAAACCACACAGCAAAAGCCCAAGTCCTCCAAGGCCCTACATGATCTCCCTCCTCCCCCTTCCCCTGCCCCCGCCACTCCCTTTACCTCACTGACATCATCTTCTACCACTGTCCCCATTGCTCACTCTGCCCCAGCCTCACCGGCCACCCCGCTATTGTTAACACATGCCTGGCACTGATGCTGCAACAGACCCTTTCACTGGCCATCCCCTCCGCCTGGAATTACAAGCCCTCAAAATCCCCTACACATAAACTCGCGCGCACACACACACGCACTCGGTCCCCCTCACCCTGCTCTATTGTTACCTTAGACAATGATCAAATGTAATAAATAAGTAAACTGAAGAGTAGTCTGAAAGGTAAGTACTCTCTCCCCACCCCCACCTTCACTAGAATGTCCGTTCTGTGAGGGCAGGGATTTCTGCTGTTTTGTTCACTGTTGTCTCCCAAGGCCTAGAACAAAGCCTACCACAAAAGAGGCACTTAACAAATTTCTGTTGACTAAATGAATGATTGCAGCACCATGCCACTTATATACATTTAAAATAGACTTTTAAACATATTAAATGAACGTCATTAAATGAACGGTGAGTGGGAATGAGGGTAAAGGGGATTAAATTTAACAAGAGAGGAGCTTAGCATGGGAAGATGATGATAAGGTGCCATTAATTGGGGAGTATGAGTAATTTAACCTTGTGTACCTGAGGTTAACAAAGGGGGGTGACAGGGAAGCAAGGTCTGGTCACCCCCCGACCCCAGGCCCATCTGTCAGAGTTCCTCTTTCTGCCAGGTCTTTGCCTGAGTAAGCCGGCAAAGCCCTGGCTGTGGGAAGGACCTTCTGCTCCGTCTACACAGCTGCCGTCTCTGAGATTTCAAGGTTGCAACAGGGCTAAAGACACCTCATGGGTAACAGCGTACACGACTCCACCTAGCCCCTCACATTTCCTTAAACACAGAGCCCACCTGAGGGAGAGAGGACCGAGCTCCACACAGAGCAGTACCTCATATTGTTAGAATGATTGCCAACTCTCAAGGCCTTTCCACAGCTTTGAAAGATACCATTGTTCCATTGTATGGATAAGAAAACTAAGGTTTAAAAAGGTTAGCAGGTGCCCTATTTCACCTGGCTAGCACCTGGCAGAACTGAGATGTCCAGCAACCAGGTCTTCCTGACGCCATGTTTTATGTTTTCTCTACCAACTTAGTCTCCCTCTCTGTACAGAAAAGACTTCTGTGGTAGGGAAATTAACAAAATAAACTTTTCCAAATTTGGTTTTGCATGATTCTGCCATCAGCTCTTTCCTGTTGCTAACTGCTCTTTGTCTCTAGGATTCAAATTCAAAGCCTATGGACTTGATACAGGTTGTCTATAAGCTAATGTTAGAAAATAAGGCCAAACAAATCATCTGTTACTATTAAGACTTTAAAAGTATTATTCATTCTTTGCAAGCAGCCAGACAGTGGGGATAGTACATTGGCAATCGGCTCTGGTAATAAGAGTTCTGATACTGCTGAGGAGTAAGGGTATGGGAATGCGGGGTAATCTGAAGGCAATGATAAGTGTTTGACAAGGATCAAATTAGGAAAGTGTTCCGCCTAGGTAGATTCTTAAGCGGCAATTATCCAGGCCAAGAGATGAACATTTAAAAACCGTACAGTCTGGCATATAACTTGGGGTCTACTTGGATGCCACTCTCTGGACTCATTTAAGGGACTGTAGGCTCATTCCCAATCAGCAAAGTTCCATTGTATGGATAAGAAAACTAAGGTTTAGAAAGGTTAGCAGATGCCCTATTTCACCTGGCTAGCACCTGGCAGAACTGGGGGACATACATCCAGGAGTGAGTGGACTTTCTGGGTGGTAGGGTAGGCACACACTTAATTTGGCTTACGTAGTGCCAGATTGCTCTCCAGGCTGGCTCTACACATCTGCACTCCCTTCAGCAAAGTGAATCAGAACTGGCCTAATCCTTTGATCTGGTCTCCCCCAGAAGTAGTCCATGACTTGTAGTTCTTTACCTCCATTGAACTTGGTCCAGTGCAATATACATGGTAGGAGCTCCATAAAGCTCCGAATTGCAGTCTCGCTGAAGCCCATCCTGCAACAACTTTACATTGAAGCACAGAAACCTCACAGGTCTACTAGGAAGCCTCTTAGAGATTACCATGTTCCAGTGAAAATCTCCTAGGCTAATCTAGTCTTAATTCCTTATCCCCACTCAACAAATAAAAAGTAAAAAGAAATTCACATAATCATCAGTATTATCTACATAGTGAGATATTTCCTCATGAGCCGCATGAACCTTGAACACATTACGATCTCTGTCTTTCTCATTTTCCCTCAAGTTAAAATGGGGGTTAAACTCAGTTTATGGTTCTAAAATGTTGAGATTCTTCATATAAAGGACCTAACACAATCCCTGGCACAAAGTAGGCCCTTGAAAAATGATAATTCAAGGGAGAGGATGAGTCACCTTAGCAACGCATGTATGGAAATTTCCTTTTCAGATGGGACTCAGAAGACTAATGTTACTTGACACCTACCAGCTGCATGACCTTAAATAAGTCATTTTATCTCTCTAGGCTTGAATTTCTTCATTAGTAAAAATAAAGGTTGTGGAAAAGAGCTCTGATATCCCTTCCACCTCGACATTTTTATGTTTGTGATTATGGGGTTTATCAGAGAATTTTGGTTTCTCTGAACCTTACAGAGGGCTTTTACACAGTTTTATTTAAGATCAAAAGAATGAAAAAGAAATGTTTGTAGAATGAGACAGAGCTCTGCCCTCAGACCTCGCAGGCCAGGCAGAGAGTCACATAAACAAACAATAATATTACAGGATGCATTCTACACACATAAAGATATGCACAAAGTTTTTTAGATCATAATAGAGAAAACAACTCAGCCTGGAGAGGCTGGCGGGTGCTTCAGAAAGAAAGGGACATCTGAGCCAAGATTTCAAGGATGGAAGTCAGGGTAAGAACATTCCAAACAAAGGGAAGCATGTGCAAAGTCCCCAAGGTAGGTAGGGCGTGACACATTCAAGGATTTGAAAGGGGAGAACATTGTAGCTACAATATAGACAATAAGAGTGATGCAAAATAAAATGAGAGAGACAAGAAAAGGCGACATCATGCAGGACCCTGAGGGCCCTGAAGAAGATTTTGGTCTCTATCCTAAGAGCTATAGAAAGTCACTGAAGAGTTTTAAGCCTAAGGGAGATATGAACAAGTTTGAATTAAAAAAAAAAAAAATGACTCTGGCTGTAGCTATAGTACAGAAAGCAGATTAGAAGGGAAGGGAGAGAATGTGGGGAGACAGTTGGGGGATACCAGAAGAGTCCAG
Organism: Ceratotherium simum simum; assembly: GCF_057802395.1. NCBI lineage: Eukaryota > Metazoa > Chordata > Mammalia > Perissodactyla > Rhinocerotidae > Ceratotherium > Ceratotherium simum. The sequence continues at coordinate 30,745,846 of NC_141901.1, read as the reverse complement.
GTGAAAGAGAGCCACGGTTTGGTGATGGCAATAGGGATGGAGAGAAGTGGCTCATCAGAGAGACCCTTAGGAGCTAAACACAAGAGGCTCTACAAATGGATTGGATGAGAGAGTGAGGGAGAAGAATGTAGCAAGGATGAATTCTAGCGTTTGATGTATAACTGGCTGGCTGGTCTGGTCCTAGAGGGTACACTGAGAGTGACCAGGGTTGGGTTTTATTATAGTGAGATGTATACAGCATCACCATAGAAAGTATAGAAGGAGTATAGAAGGGAAAGAGAGCACACCAAAAGAGTATAGAAGAAGAGAAAAGGGCCTAAGAAACCCAACATTTAAATGAGTAGAGAAGGATGAGTCAGCAAGGGGCAGAGAAGAACGAGAGATAGGAAATTCTTGTCTCGGACACTGACAAATGGTCTTTTATCAGCTCTGCTCTAAAAAAGAAAAACTGAAAAAGCAGACAAACCGCCACCACCAAAGGGAAGACAAAAACAAAGAGGCTTAAATATTCCACGTACATAATGATTAATCCTTGGATTACCAAGAATTGCCTCTATCAAAATTCTTTCTTGTTACGGTCCATTGTTCATTCATCTACAAAGCCCATACCATGCTTCCCTTTAGGTAGAGTATTTTTCCCACCAATTGACTTTGGGCTTGGTCATACGACAATGGATGTGAGCAGGTGTGACATACACCACATCCAAGCAGGAACTCTAACTACTCTTGTATGCATTGGTTCAGCTTTCTTGAGTTTCTCCCCTCTGTCATGAGCACAGCACACTTGTTCAACCAGGATCCTGGAATGAGAGAATACAAAGAGCAGAACCTAACCCAGTGAAGTCCAGCAAGAGCACTGTTAATTCAGCCCTCAGGTGACCTGAGCAAGAAATAAATGTATGTGATTTTTAACCACTGAGTTTTGGGGGCTGTTTGTTACTGCAGCAAAATCTGACTAATATACTTGTCCACAGGGACATTTCTTTAAAACTAAATCTAGTTATTTCAAACTCCAGTAGAAAGGAGCAAAGTTACTCTTTGTCTGGAACATATTATACACTTGGCACTAATAAGCAACTTACAGACATTGTCTTGTTTTAATCCTCATGACAATTATTTTCACAATTTTACATGAGCAAACTGAGGCTCAGATAAGTTAAATACATTTCCCAGGATCACAAAGCTAGCAGATAGTGGAAATGGGACAAAAATTCATCTAACTGGTTCCAAAGCCCATGCATTCTCCATATTGCCATATAAAAGGATTTGCTAGGAATCAAACCTAGATCTCCTGCATGGGAAGCAAGAAGAAGAGTGGGGAACCATTAGTGAAGGCTCAGCTCTAGGCTACACTCATCCATGGGTAGTTGTGCTGCTGTTTAGCCAGCCCAGAGCAACCAGCAGGCAGACATTTGCAGCTCTAGATCTGAAATCTCACATTGACACAAGCTCCACCTTTCTCTTACAAATGCTACTGCAGTTGAAAAAATATGAGCTATAAGGTGAAATTTGGTGCTCAAGTCAGGTCACACCAAAAACTAGAACCGAGGTTGCCTTTTATCTCAATCTCTATGGCCATGTAAACCAGGTGACTTTTTGTAATAGCTCACTGCGATCACCCCTTATGAATTGAGCTTGGTTTTCCCATCTAATCCTTGGTGATGAGAATCACATCTGCCTTCTGAAACTTAAGGCAAAATTAAACCTTTAGCATGTTAAGAAAGGTAGGCAAGATTATTAATCACTTATCAGTGTTCATTTGTCCATAAGGAATTATATGCTCTGCCCAGAATTTATCGCTGAGTTATATGCTCTCCCCAGAATTTATCGTTGCCTTGTGGCTTCCCTGATGAGACCTGGTGGAGGTAGTGGGGGTGGTGAGGGGTAGTGGAAAAGCACAATCTTTGGAGCTACATAAGTCTGGGTTTCAGTCCTGCTCTGCCTCCTACTAGCTCTGTGACCTTGGCAACTTGACTGTATCTCTATGAACATCAATTTCCTTGGTGCAAAATGTGGATGAAAATAGCTAACTCAATGAGTTGTCTGAAGATCAAATGAGGTGGTATATTTACTTCGCTGTGGATCATTAGCCTTTCCCTTGAGCTGCACAGAAACTCCATGGCCAGGATGAGAGACCTGAGAGCAGCATCTCCCCTCAGTGCTTCTTCTCCCCTTAGTGGCGCACACAATGCTGTATAATCATCATCATCACCATCCAAGGCACCAACAATGTCACGCACCAAATAGTGAACACCCACTATCTGCCAACATTTTTCTAAGCCCTTTCCAACATTACCTCTAATCCTCACAACCTTGAAGCAAAATAAATTACATGATATGCATTTTAGAGATCAGCAAACCGAGAGTTTAAGTGGCTTGCTGCAGATCAGATTGGTCCTTCTAACACCCAGGCCAATGCCTTTCCCACTCACCACACTACCTCCTGCTCTTGACTTCTAGGCCATGCATCTCTCCCCATTGTTTTCAATGAGACCCATCGGGAAAAAAGACAGAGCTCCCTAGCAAGACCACACAAACTCTCAAAAAAGTATTGATTGTAAGACTTGTACAGCAAAAACTACAAATCATTGCCGAGAAAAATTAAAGAAGACCTAAATAAATGGAAAGACATTCTGTATTCATGGATTGGAAGGCTCAATATTGTCGAGGTGTCAATTGTCCTCCAAATTGATTCATAGGTTCAACAACAAACACACAAAAAAATCCCAGCAGGCCTTTTTTCAGAAATTGAGAAGCTGATTCTAATATTTAGATAAAAATGCAAAGCACCCAGAGTAGCCAAAACCATTTGGAAAAAGAAGAACAAGTTGGAAGACTTATACTTCTGAATTACAAAACTTATCATAAAGCTACAGTAATCAAGACAGTGTGGTACTGACCATAAACATATAAATCAAGGGAACAAAACTGAAAGTCCAGAAATAACCACTTATATTTATGGTCAACTAATTTTCAACAAAAGCACCAAGGCAATTCAAAGGGGAAAGGATAATCTTTTCAAAAAATGGTGCCAGAACAATTGCATATCTACATGAAAAAAGATTGGTTTAGATCCCTACTCACACCATACATAAAAATTAACTTAAAATTAACCATACACCCAAATATAAGAGTTAAAACCATAAAAGTTTTAGAATAATATCTAGAATCTCCTCAAATCTTGGAGAAAATCTTCATGACCTTGGGTAGGCAAAGATTTCTCAGATGAGACACCAACAGCACAATTCGAAAAAGAAAATGGACTTCATCAAAATTAAATACTTTTGAGTTTCAAAAGACATCATTAAGGGGGCCAGCTGGTGGCATAGTGGTTAAGTTTGCGCGCTTTGCTTCGGTGGCCCAGGGTTCATGGGTTCAGATCCTGGGCACAGACCTGCACACCGCTCATCAAGACATGCTGTGGCAGCATCCCATACACAGAATAGAGGAAGACTAGCACAGATGTTAGCTCAGGGACAATCTTCCTCACCAAAAAAAAAAAAACACCATTAAGAAAGTGAAAAGACAAGCCACAGAATTGCAGAAATATATGCCAATAATATATCTAATAAGAAACTTATATGTAGTATCCATGAAGAACTCTTACAACTAAAAAATAAGGCAAACAAACCAACTTGAAAATGGGCAAAAGATTTGAGGAGACATTTAGCCAAGATACACAAATGGCAAAGCTGCACTTGAAAAGATGCTCAATATCATTAATCATTAGGTAAAAACAAACTAAAAGCACAGTGAGATACCACATCACACCCACTAGAATCAAAAAGACAGATAATAAGCGTTGGTGAGGATGTGAAGAAACTGGTACTTTCACGCATTTCTGGTGGGAATATAAAATGGTAATTTGGAAAAACACTTGGCAAGTTCTTAAAAAGCTACACATAAATTTACAATACAACCCAAGAAGTCCACTCCAAGCTATTTACCCAAAAGCGATGACAGCATATGTCCACACAAAAATTTGTACATGAATGATCATAGCATCATTCATAATAGCCAAAACACGGAAACAATACAAATGTCCACCAACTGATGAATGGATAAATAAAATGTTGTATATCCACACAGTATAATACTATTTAGCAATAAAAAGGAACAAAATATTGATACATGCTACAACGTGGATGAACCTTGGAAATATTATGCAAAGTGAAAAAAGCCAGACACAAAAGACTACATTAATTGTATGACTCCATTTATATGAAATGTCCAGAAAAGGCAAAACTATAGAGACAGATGCAGGTCTGTGGTTGCGTGCATCTAGCTGGGAGCAGGAACTGACCGTAAGCAATCACAAAAGATCTTTTTGGGGTGATGGAAATATTCTAAAACTGGACTGTGGTAATGGCCACACAGCCCTGTAAATTTACTAAAACTCATTGAATTGTACAGTTAAAAGAGATGAAGTTTATGATATGTAGATTATACCTCAATAAATCGGTTTTTTAAAAGGTCTTAATTGATTCCTCTGCAAAATAGCTCAGACAAGGTGAAGAAGCCCTGGTGAGTCTCCTCCCCAGGCTTCCTCATTTCTGTTCTCTGGAAAGGACAGCTGAGCCCCTCTCTCTCAGCGCTAAGAGCTATTTCCCAGCAGCCTGCAGCAGCTGTGCCCAACTCCTCCACCATAGTGACTCTTAACAGCCCCAATTCAGGCCTCTGGCAGCAAAGCTCACCTTGCAGAAATACTGTAAGAGTTATAAATACTTTAGGTCCTCGGGGAGCCCTGTCAGTTCTCTGCTATGGCGCCAGTGACCTAGGGCAAGGAAAATTCTATTCCTAGGCATGCTGAGGGTCCATGATCAGCCTGGCTAAAGGCATTCTCAGATAGTCAGCTGTCTCTTTCATGGCATGGTTTGGACCCTTAAGACATCCATGCTCTCTTAAAAGCTAATTCCTACAAGCTAATTGCAGTCAACACCCCAGAAAAACAGGCTGAATGCAGGTAATTCAAACTAAAGTCCATACGCCAGGTGGAGGGGCTGGGGAACCTGATTTAGAGCAGTGCAATGTTCTCAACCAGTGCTGCATAATAAAACCACCCTGTAACCTTTTTAAAAATACCATATCCGGGGCTGGCCCCGTGGCCTAGCAGTTAAGTGCGCGTGCTCCGCTGCTGGAGGCCCGGGTTCGGATCCCGGGCATGCACCAATGCACCACTTGTCAGGCCATGCTGTGGCGGCGTCCCATATAAAGTGGAGGAAGATCGGCATGGATGTTAGCTCAGGGCCAGTCTTCCTCAGCAAAAAGAGGAAGATTGGCATGGATGTTAGCTCAGGGCTGATCTTCCTCACAAAAAAAAAAAAAAAACTATATCTGGGCACCACCACAGAGTAGGATTTAACTGCCCAGAACGTGGTCTAGGTATCAGTGTTTTTTTAAAGTTCCCCAGGTGATTCTACTTCACATTCAGGGCTAAGAATCACCAGCTTTAGAGGGAGATGAGTGTCAAAACAAGGTCTTCCATCAGTGACTCACCTGAGCCTTAAAATGCACTTCTCCCGGAACAAGAACCTTTTCCCCATCTAGTGAGAGCAGCAACTGGACAACGTCAACTGGATATTGGACCCCAGGCTATTCGTCATTTGCAGTGTAGATGCTGCCAATTTATCTCAGTTTATCCCAAATGAGTTTACGTTGAGTGTATTTACTTGTACATCTTCAATCATGACACCCAAAAGAAAAGCTAATACTAATCATGTAACTCGTAGCAGAGAGGCTAAAAGAAAAAGATAATCTTTATTATCTGTATTCATGGACTTTTCTCTACACCACGGACCAAGAAGAAAACCAATTAGCACCTAGTACAACAGTAACACAATATTAAATATTAAAGGGCTCCATAATCAAGCATTAACCTCAGACATGAGTGATCATGAGAATTTAGGACAGAGTTCCTTGCTGGCTCGAGTGGACAGGAAAAGCTTTGTGGACGAGGCAGTCTTAGCTAGGCCTTCAGAGACTGATAGAATTTGAACTGAGGAAGTGGGGAAACAATAAAAATAAACACCAATAACAATGATTGCAATCGTATTTACCATAAAGCAGACACTCTCATTTCAAGCATCATTTTATTTAAACCTCACAACCACCTCATGGTCCTCATTTTACAGATGAGGATAAAGGGGGCTTAGAGAGGTTAAAAAATTTGCCCAAGCTCACAGTCAGCAAGTAGGATTCGAACCCATGTAACCTGACTCCAGAATCCAGGTACCCAGGCCAAGGCAGAGAGACAGACAGGAATCCATCACTTGTGTGATGTCACGCAAAGAATCCAATGTGCCAAGAAGGTTGGGCCCATGTCACTAGGGCCCAGAAGAGAAAATTGCCTGACTGGGACGACGTCAGATCATCTATGCAGCTCTGACGCACCACGACCAGAAAGGGGAATACCCCAGATATTAAGCCAGCTCCAACAAGAAGAGCTGAATCAAAAGCAAACTAAAATGGGATTTCCTTTTTTAGACATGCAAGATGAGAAAAGCATCTGAATAGGTGAGCATGACTAGGGAAGCACAGGTCTGGAGATTCCCAAGGGGTGAGGTTTCACCAGAGTCTGTGAGAAACGCTGGGAGCTGAGACTAGACAGGAATTGCTGAACATAACTCTGTGTTCTACCCATCAAGGACCCTCCAGGATTGTGTGAAGGGCAGAAGAGCTAGAGGGGCAGAGACTACAAGGAGAAAGTACACAGGGAGTTCACAGAGACAACAGGAAAAGTGAAGGCAATAGCTGAGCATGTCTGCCTTGGCTGAATTACATTTTTCACAATGCCTGCTTGTAAAGTAATCGGAAGGAATTAGGTGCCCTGTGTATGTTTCGATCACTGGGAGCATACCCATGGAAGTGTCTGTGAAAGGCACACAGAATACGTGATCTCTGCCTACAAGGAATGCACAATCTTGTTGGAAAGACAGGGAATACACACACAGGAGAGAGTGAATAGTACTTATGAGTAATCTCCTCAAATCACTGGAACCCAATTAACAGAAGCCTCAGAAGAAAGAAAGGAAGGAAGGAGAGAGAGAAAGAGGGAGGGAGGGAGGAAGGAAAAAAAGAAGGGAGGGAGAGAGAAAACCAAATTCATATAAGAAATTAATTTAGGGTAATGTTAATCGAAGTGTGAATCACATATCATGTGCATCAGAATCATCCAAGGTGCTTTGTAACACTCTCTGAAGTGGGCCTGGGAATCAGAACATCGCAAGTCCCCAGAGGAAGCTTAGGCACTCTGAAGTCTGAGAACCATTGGTTTGGGCATTGCCTGTGGTCAGTCTACACGCTCAGCTCCCTGCACCTGCTGCTTCATCTCCAGCTACCACACTGTCGGGACAATCTCACGTCCAGAATGGTGGTCCTGAGGCGAGGTGAAGTCCTGAGCCTTCAGATAAAGGTGAAATTATATTCATACTAAAGCATGGGCTTTGGAGTGAGGCAGGTTCCAACTCAAATCCCAGTTCCGCTTCTTCCTATCTGTGAGATTTTAGGCAAATTACTTAAACCCACTGAGTGTCAGGTTCCTTGTCTGTAAAACCCTCACGAGATTGTTGGGAGGGATAATCAGGCAGGACCCACGTGTGTCTCGCAGCTGCCGTTCACTTGCTGGCTTTTATGACTGGACATCTTTGAAACATTCTTCAAGTGCTAACTCTAGTTAGACATCAAAAATGGAATGCCTCTCCTGCCCTCGACTAATGGGGAGAAATTACCCTTAAGCATTTCATCTGTTTGATCTTACTCATTCCTCAGAACATTCTCTGACCTCCACAGCCTCCAAGCCTTCACGCACACATTTCTCTCCATCTGAAAGACACACACACACACACCTCTACACCCTCCTTATTCTTTAAATTCGTGCTCATCCTTCAGCATCCTGCCCAAGCATCACCTCTACTTTAAAACCTTCCCAGACCCCACACCTCTGCCCCACCTCACCCATACCCACTGCCTCTGACTGCTCACAGCACCTGAACGAACTCCACAAGTCAGATCTCTCTGCGTCATGATCACTGATCTTCTGGTCTCTCTCCCCCTACACAATGGGTCCCCCAAGGAGAAATACTTTTTAATCAATTAATATCATACGTAGTGTGTAGCAACTACTCCGTAATTTGAGTTAATATATTCCATATGTAAAATATATTATGAAACTGATTTTTTAAAGTGTTACAACTTAAAATATTTTCAAACACCAGTTTAAGTCAGAGAAAAAAAATCACGCTAGTTTAGTTTGTTAGTTTAGTGGTTATTAATCTGAATCAGAATTACTCAGCTTGATTCCCTACCTTTTTCGTTAGATTTGGCTCTGAATTACAGAATCCACTCTCGTAAAAGGAATATTTGCCACCATCGTCGGCATTAAGAAGACTGTCTCTGGGCCGGCCCCGTGGCTTAGCGGTTAAGTGCACGCACTCCACTGCTGGCGGCCCGGGTTCGGATCCCGGGCGCGCACCGACTCACCGCTTCTCCGGCCATGCTGAGGCCGTGTCCCACACACAGCAACTAGAAGGATGTGCAGCTATGACATACAACTATCTACTGGGGCTTTGGGGGAAAAATAAATAAATAAATAAAATCATTAAAAAAAAGAAGAAGACTGTCTCTGACTTTGAAGGCAATTCAAGTCAGTGTAACAAACACTAATCAAAGATAAAGCACTAAGCTAGACACCGTAATTCTACAAAAAGAATTATTCCAAAATCACAGCACCCCTGGTGGAACCTCCCAAGATGCTGACCTCCATGTTGGCTGACAGGCTCTTCCTAAGACCATCTTCCCGTGTCTGTCTTTTTATCATAGTTTGATACAAGAAGCAAAAGCCACATTATACACCTGGGCACTATCCAAGCTTGCCTTGCTGTCCCCACCCCAAATTGCCCCTTTATGAATCACTGTCGACACCCTTTTCCTGCCATTTTCCATGCCTGAGTTTACCTTTTCATTCAAACCATCAATAGTCACTTTGCAAAATTCTACTCAAATAATAGGTACAATTTATTGAGTGGATCTATGTACCAAGCACCCCACCAGAGATTTTACATACACTCTGTCATTTTAAATCCCAACAACAATATGATACAAGTACTATAAGTATCCTCATTTCACACAAGTAACTTAATAAGTGATGGAGCCAGATGTGACTCCAAGGTCCATGTTCTCAACCACAGAGGTACACACCTACATGAGCTCACTAAATATTCACATAATACTTTGTGGATGAGCTATTATTATTCCCATTTTACAGATGAGGAAACCAGGGCTCAGACATAAAACTTCTCAGACTAATTCCAAATTATTTAAGCCACTCTAGTTACTCATGTCTCTTTAGGTCTGTGCTGGAAGCCGTCTTGCCAACACAGACAAAACTGTGGCCAACTAGGAGGAGGGCAGAGCTGAGAAATGGAGAGAGATGGGCCCTTGAGACACAATCAAGCCTCACCAATATATCCATGGTCTTTTCAGTCACATGAGGCATTAAATTTCCATTTTTACTTTAGTTAGTTTGACTTGTCTTTTTAACTGTTGTTTGCAACCCAAAGAGTCTTATCTAGATAAAAAAAAATGAACACCACATGGTAAGACCATAAAGTAATGTAGGTGACTTTTTAAAAACTCACATACCAAAGTTTATTCATCCAAATGAGGACAATTCCTTTCAGAGTAGTCACCTTAAGGGAAATGAAGTTGCAAGTCAGTAGGTAACCAAAGTGGGGGGAAAAAATCTATATATTTACACATTACAAATATTTGTAATTACAGTATTAATCAAGCACTGGGCAGCATTTTGGAATGAACAATGTACACCATTTTGCAAGCATAGTTACTCCATGTTGTGGAAGGAAGTAGCTCGAGGAACAAGAAAGAAAAATATTTGCTTTTACTGCTATTCAAACTACAGGCAGTTGCTCTGTCAATTCACACAAGGGAAGCCCATTCCAGACATTGGTATATAACTAGTGAGTAATCAACTCCCTACCCCTGAACTAACAGCCTTGAAACCATCAGATAAAATACCAATTCTCAGCAAAATCAGACCTGAAGTCCCCAGACAAGTCATACGCCAGCATCTACCTTTGGCCTCAGATTTTCCTATTCCCAGCCCTGACTGGGACTCAGTGGATGCTCTCCCGGGACGAGGTCAGCGGTTCAGCTAAGGCAGCACATTTCCATACCCGGTTCATGACCCATGGCCAGCATTGCTGCCTAGACTATTATGCCAGTGGGATCGAGTCACAAGACCATGCTTACCACAAGCTACGAAACGAGGAGAAATTGCAAAAAATTCTCCTTTTAGAGCTGTGCTTTCTCTTCTTGTGAATAAAAGAATATTGATGGTCATTATGCAATTACAGAAGGATCATATCAGCACCAAGAAGGATCTCCTGGGTTTAAGGAGAAAAGAGGGGCTTGAGAAGTGCAGACCCTCAGAATTCAAAGCTGAGGCTCTTTGGCTCAGGCCTAACTGTGACCTCCATCAACAGAGCTGAGGAGATGAGGGAGAACCTTTTCCTTTGCCCATCTCTCAAAGAGTTCTCTTTGGCATTGTTGAGCCTGAACACAACACATTGTTGACCTCTCTTTTCCTAACTGCACGTGAGAGAGTGAAAACCTGGACTAACATCTTGGCTTTCTAGCTCATATAACACATAAAGCTGGACCAGCTATAGAGAGGCACTGAATCCAAAGAAAGAACAAGTTGGCCTTCAAAGAGATTTGAAAGCAATTGAAATCTTTGCTGCAATTTCTGTAAAAGGTGCCAAAGGAGCATTCCATTCATAATAGTGATAAAACTTCTCAAGACCCTCTTTCCCCATCCCCTTCCTATTCTCTCATAGAGCACTGAGGTACTCCCACGTTCAAGTCCCACATTCCCCAAATGCCCAGAAATGACTTTTCAAATCTCAGCCTGCATTTGCTGTCACCTGCTTCCTGCTTCCTTTTCTGAACTCCTCTTGTTTCCCTGCAGTACTTCTCTGCCCTTGTCAATGTAGCTCAATCACTCAGTGCTACTCCCTTCTCATTATCTGATTCCACAGAACAAAAGCAGCTACCCCTCCAAGAAGCCTACTTCCTTTTAGAAGGCAGGGGAAAGGAAAGGTTCTGAATGTGAATATGATCATTTTTTTGTCTTTACCCTATTTGATCACCAAAATATAGACTTAAATGTACGGAAGGAGGCTGATACCTGAAGTCAGATGACCTGGATTGTCTCAGTATCTGTGCATGACTTTGGAGCAATTAACCTAAACTTTCTGGCCTCAGTCTCTTTATCTATAAAATAAGGTAATGACACCTTCTTCACAAGGATGTGGTGATGATTAAATAAGAAAACATGTATTGTCATAAGGAATAACAAGTAAACTATAAACTGCTCTATGAACGTGATTTCCAGTCCCACTGGGTTTATTTCTTGACTTTGGTTTGGGTATTATATGTGCATCATTGTCAAGCATTATAGAAAGTTTAATAAGATACTTAGAGATATAAAATGATCTGCTTTCCAAGTTGGTCACTCTTCACAATCTTGGCTAGAATATTAAAGATTAATTACCTTGGCCTTGTAGTGAATCACCTGATTCTACCAATCTGTTTTGGTGTACTCACAAAGTGGAATCCAGAATCTTTAGACCATCAATTCTAAACCTGAATTTCTAATTCTCAGCCCCAGGTTCCACTTAAAATTTCCAAACCCCAGCTAGCCATAGCACCAAAGGTATTTCTGATCTGATACCCATTTTAAAAGAGATTCCCATTAATTTTTAATTATAGACATCAAGATCCCCCCATGTCCCAGTTTCTAATGAAAAACTGGCAAAAGTAGCAGACAGATTATAAGAGAGGAAAATTAGAAGGGAAAAGAGTGTAGAACCCAGGAGCAAAGGAACAAAGAATTAAGGAAAAGTCACCAGAATACATGAAAATACCAAATCTATTCCTTCCAAAATAGGAGATGAAAAAATTGTGAGCACATGTGGATCCACTGATTTCCAGTGAAAATGATTCCAAAGTAATCCCTTCAGGCTTCATGTGATAAGATGTCAGTATGAATGAGTCAGAGATTGGGTAAAAGGGGACATAAAGAAAGGGAGAATGAAAGCACAAAGTGATGTGCAAGCTAACAGGGGGAGGCACCTAGGACCTTCTTTATCTTTGAGCCTCACAGTTGGGATATGGGTACCTATGGACCAGGCGGAGGAAGAACCAGACAGCTCCTGTAGCATCTGCTCAAGAAAGGCAGTGGGTGGTGGGTATCTTTTCCCACCCTCCCCTCTTCCAGGATTGGAGGAGCCTCACCTTTTAATGAAGGTGTGGCATTTACCTTGGTTCACAACTGCCCATCACTGGGTAGAGGGAGGAAGATGGATGAGAAAGGATGGGGAGAAGCATCTGGGAAGACATTTTTTTAAAGACTATGGAGGGGCCAGCCCTGTGGCACAAGCGGTTCGGTGCGCGCGCTCCGCTGCGGCGGCCCCAGGTGCGCTGGTTCAGATCTCGGGTACACGCCGATGCACTGCTTGGCAAGCCATGCTGTGGCAGCGTCCCACGTAAGGTGGAGGAAGATGGGCACGGATATTAGCCCAGGGCCAGTCTTCCTCAGCAAAAAAAAAAAAAAAAAGAGGAGGATTGACAGATGTTAGCACAGGGCTGATCTCCTCACAAAAAAAAAAAAATAAAGACTATTGAATTGCTCTTTTTGCCAGATTCCATACCAGGCAAATAAGTAGCAACAAATTTAATTTCCCTTCGTCTTCTCTAATGAAGATATGCTATGTTCTGTAGGACACACAAACTCAGACAGGTGGATTGTCTGGAGACCTCACAAATCCTGGATAACCCCTTTTTTATGTGAGTTTTCCCTTAGATTATCTTCACCGCCATCAACAACAGCAGCTAAAAAGGAGGTAACAAAACCTGGATTCCATTCCCAAGAAGGAATTTAGTTCTGCCCAAGCTGGTAAGAAACTAAGAGCTCCAAATGATTGTGTGCTCAAATTATAGAATTAAATTTGACATTGAAATCCAAATAAACATAACCCCATAAGACATTTTCCATTGATCCCTCCTTTGAGATCCACTGCATTTTCCTTAACAAGCAGCTCATCCACATGTGGCTAGCGAAGAAAATACCCTCAAAGGCCAGAGAAAGCCGAAGAGACCTGTGCAGGATAGAAGGCTTAGCCATGGAAACTCCACACTCCAGGTTGAATTTCACAAGCAAGACAGACAGGCACCACCAAACTGCGTCCAGTGTCCTGGCTATGGCTCCTAATTCTCTAATCTGGTTCTATCTATGAGTCAAGGGAAAACTGGAAATGTTATACAGTCACCAAACATGAAGATATTTCCAAGGGACACAGGATGCCATCCCCAAGACAAGCACCTTTTCCTTTCCCCTTAATACCTACCCACCTTCAAAGGCACACTCTAAATGTTGCCTCTGCAGAGGGTGATCACATTAAACATCTCGGGAATACTCAGACTGAATGTTGAGATGCTCCAGAGAACTGTAGATTTTTCCCCAAATAGGAAAATTTATTTCTTTAGCACATATCTCAAGAACCAGGTATCTACCTAAGCCTTCTGTTGCAGACATTGACACTACTCAAAATTAACTTTTCTCAAACTTAAGCAATGGGTCTTCACCATCTAGCTGAGATCAGGGCACTAAGAAGGCTCAGTCTAAAGAGATGATTAGGAAGGAAATATCCAGAGATTGCATAGATCCTGACAGTAATGTCAGCTATCCATCCATTCGTTCAATAAACAAATATTCAACAAAACAAAACATCTATATAGGGCCGGCCCCGTGGCTTAGCGGTTAAGTGCGCACGCTCCGCAGCTGGCGGCCCGGGATCGGATCCTGGGCGCGCACCGACGCACCGCTTCTCCAGCCATGCTGAGGCCACGTCCCACATAGCAACTAGAAGGATGTGCAGCTATGACATACAACTATCTACTGGGGCTTTGGGGGAAAAATAAATTTAAAAAAAATTTTTTTAGATCTATATAAAAAACATCCACATTACAAGCAAAATGAGGAATAGAAAAATAGTTAAGAAATAGATCTTGCCTTCAAAATCTAAGTCAAGACACATACAAAAAAAAAAAGAACCATAATATAAAGTAGAAAGCATTAATTGCCCTGAGAAGGGTACAGATAAAGTGCCATACTCATGTGAGCGCAGAGAATGATGAAATTACTTCTGGTGGAAGGACTCAAGAAAAGCTTCACAGAGAAAGTAGTATTTCAGATGACCTTTGAAGGATGGGTAAGATTTGGACCTGAAAGGTGAAAGGAAAGTGCATCCAGGTGGAACGATTGGCCTCAGCAATGGATCTAAAGAGGCAAACACAGGAAACAAGACATTTTTCAGTCTGGCTGGAAAATAGGAGGCAAGATACGTAATGCAGCAGAAAAAAAAGTTGGAAAAATAAGCTAGAATTAGTCCATAGATGGCCATCAATAAGAGTTTGGAATTTATATTGTAAGTAATGAAGAGCCACTGAAGGTTTCTGAGCTTAGGAGTGGCGTGGAGAGACTTCAGAAGGATTAATGGGCAAGGTAGGTAAGAGGAGAATGCAATCAGAAGCAATGACACAAATCCAGATAGAAATACAATGGTGTAGGCAAAAAGCAAAGAACTGGAGTACCGGAAGGGCCTGAAGAGGAAAGAGTAGAGAGAAATGTTGTCGAGTTAGGGTCAACAGAATTTAGTCATTGGTGGTCATGTAGGACAAAGACATCAAAGATCATCCTGAACTATATCTTCTGAATGTCTGAGAAAATAATAATATTGTCAACAGAAATGGAACTTAAAAGGTGACAAAGCCTGTGGAACACCTAAGTGCTCATGTTTGGCCATCAGCAGGAAACGTGGGGCTGGTGCCAGGAAGACACAGAGAGACAAATCTAAAGGTTCCATTCAGTCCTTGTTACTTTACCTCCCTGTGATATTTGCCGTTGTTGACTTCTCCTTCCTTGGAATTCTCCTCTTGGGTTTCTGGACAACATCTTTTCCTTGTTTTCCTCCTTCCTCTGGGCAGCTCTGTCCTAGGCTCCATGAGCTCCTCTGCTGCTACTTGTCCCACATGGTTATGTTCCACGAGCTCCAGACTTAGTCCTTTTCTCATTCTACATCCTGCCCCTGAAAGGTCTGTCTTTGCCTGTTGCTTAACTACACCTCCACACAGAGGGATCCTGCAGAAGGCAGTGGTTGAGAAGGCAGGCTCTGCAATCAGCCTCGGCTCAGATCCCAGCTCCACCACTTGCTAGACAAACGATGTTGGACAAGTCATGTACCTTGATCTTCCTCATTTGTAAAATGTGGTTATAGGGTTGTTAAGAGGATTTAACGTGAGGATTAATACAGACTTTGGCACACAGTAAGTCCTCAGTAAATGGTTATTATTATTAACCAAAATTTTAGCTGGAAATCTAGATCTCTCTCCTGATGGCTAGATTCATATAGTCAGTTGTCATCTGGGCAGGATACTCTGAAGTCCGAAAGGAGCTCATCATCTTTCTGCCCCTCCTCTGTGTTACAAACATTCATCCAATCACCCAAATTAGAAACCTGGCAATCATCCCATATTTCTCCCACTCCCCTACCCCCCACATACATCTTTCATCAAATCCTACAAGATAAAATTCCAACGACTCAACCTGACATAAAAACCCATCATTATCTCGCTCCTGCTTCCCTGTCCAAACTCATTTCCCACCACTCCCTCTATCCCCCAAAATACTCACACATTCTGCTCCAGTCTCATACCAACGTACTTGCCATTCCTCACAAACATCAAGCAATCTAATATAAATGTCTTTGCACATTTCTTTCCTCTGCCCAGAATGTCCTTCTTGCAACTTCCCGTGCCCAATCTGGATAATTCCTATTTTCCTTTAAAGATAGTTTGGGTCACCTCCCTGTGAAGATTTTCTTGGCTGCCAGTGGGCAGTTAGATGCCTTTCTCTCTGCTTCTATAACAAAGTGTGTTCTCCTAACGTGGAAATTACCATATTGGAATTATTGATTTGCTCGTCTCTCTCTTCTCCAGTAAATTGTAAGGCACTTACAAGCAACAACTGTGGCTTATTCATTGCTCAACTCCCAACCCCCTCCCTAACCCAGCACAATACATAGTGCACAGTAGGTTCTTAAGTGTTTTAATATACAAACGAATAACTGAACAATGAAACAAAAAAAGGTATCCTAGAAGTTTCATTCTTTTTTTTTTTTTGTCAGCATGTTTAATCATAACATTTATGTAGCTTGACTTGAAATTCAAAAGTTCTCCTGGTTTAGTCCATGCCTCTGGAACAAAAGCCAATAGTTTTGTATCCTATTTTTCAAGATATATATCTTTTAAAGCTAGTGGTAGTTTTTATTTTCTCCTTGGTGCTTTTCTGCATTCTCTAAATGTTCTCTGGTTAATCTCTTGATCTATACCAAATCAGTCACCTGATAAAAATCAGGAAATTTAAAGGAAAGCCTTAAAGAAGTTTAAATCTGCAAATATGATTAAATTCTGTTTAATTCAAATAATGGAGTAATGTAGTAGCTAAAGATTATCATTCAGAGATCCAAATTGTCATTGTGTTGGGCGTTGGGCTGGAGGGGGTGTATAGTAAATTCCAGGTGACAGGATATTTAAAAAAACAGAATATTTTTATTTTCTTTTTTTTTTTTTTTTTTTTTTTTGGTGAGGAAGACCAGCCCTGAGATAACATCCAATGCCAATCCTCCCCTTTTTTTGCTGAGGAAGACTGGCCCTGGGCTAACATCCATGCCCATCCTCCTCTACTTTATATGGGACACCACCACAGCATGGCTTAACAAATGGTGCGTCGGTGCACACCCAGGATCCGAACCAGCGAACCCTGGGCCACCGCAGGCGAGCGTGGGCACTTAACCGCTTGCGCCACCCGGCAGGCCCCCCAATATTTTCTTAATATCCTTCTAATTCAAAGGTGACAGGTCCTACTAAGAGGGGGGATGAGAGTAAGAAAGTCACTTCTCAGTTATTGACTGAGTGAACGGACAAGACCAGTCTTTGACACCTGTCACAGCCTCTGTTTGTAGAGGCTCTTCCTCTCATGCAGCCTCTTAGGGTCAAACTCTCTACCCTCTCATTCCCCACACACCTTGACCTTTGGCAATCACCTCCTTGGAAAGCATTTTATCCTGCCATCCCCCTCTTGAGTCCCTGCCCCGGACCCACCCCCAATGGGCACCTTGCCTCTGGGCCTGAGCAGGCTCCCCAAGTGTCCGAATGGACAGCAGCTCTGTGTGTAGCCCCTTTGGGGGCTGACGTACTCCAGTGTCCTACACTTTTTGATGAAAAGTTCTCTTCCAGGTTGAGAGAATGAACCATAGATAATTACAAAGCACAAAAAAGGAAACTAACTCGGGAACAAGCAGCTCAGGGATCAGTGACTTAGACAATGCTGCCACCCATCGGTCAAAATAAAAGTACTGTTGGTCTTTTCACTGAGTTCGGAGGGATATAATGCAACATTTCACATGGGTTTGGAATGGGCAGTAGCTGAATTGTTATTGCCATTATTACCAGTGCTTCAACAGTAAGTTTTTGGTATTTATAACACGATCACAATTACAGCAGACCTATGAGCAGGGGCTGCAGCAGAAATTGAGGTTCTGGGAATGCAGAGCAGGAAATCAGTTCAGATCCTAAAAGAGGGAGTAAAGGGGAAAAAGGTTGGGCAAAGTTGTCATTGTATTGGGTGTTGGGGGGGGGGGGTTATAGTAAATTCCAGGTGACAAGATATTAAAAATAAAACAGAATATTTTTTAAGCACATCCTTCTAATTCAAAGATGACAGGTCCTACTAAGAGGAGGGATGAAAGTGAGAAAGCCACTTCTCAGTTAAAGATGAGAAAAATGGAGAAAGAGGAAGATGAGAGCACAAGTAGACTGAGCACCTCCCATACACCACACATTGACTGAACGGGTACGTTCACATAAGGAATCTAATTTAATCCACTAAAACCCTGTAAGACTGGCATGTTTGTGCCCATCATTAGAGTGGGTAAGAGCCCAAGAGGCTACAGATTTGCATAAGCTCACAGCTCAGACACAGCAGGGCTGGTTTGAAGTCAGGTCTCTCTGTCCTGTTCCCAAAGTCTATTCTCATTCCACCAGACCAAAGCCACCTGTTCTCACTTCTCAAATTTGTTTAGGGCAGACATTGAGTCTATGAGACTGTTCTTGTCCTAATCACAATCTCCTGCTGAGGTTTTAAGTAAAGGAAGTCAATGCTTTGGGTTTAAAGTTTAAATGTTGTACAGAGGGATGCATACGCTGGGAAATCTGGTGCCATGGATTCTCTGTAACCAGCAGGGGCTCTTTTTTTTTACTTTCCTGCCCCATTTCTCTGTTCCCCCTAATATCCTCTGCCTGTACAGACACAGTGACAGTTTAAAGCTGTGCTGTCTGGTTCAACAGCCACTATTGAGCACTTGAAATGTGGCTAGTCCAAATCAATATGTACTGTACATGTAAAATACACACCAGATTTCTAAGACTTCATAGAAATATAAAATATCTCACTAATGATTTTTATATTGATTACACAGTAACATATACTCTTTGAGATATATTAGGTTAAATAAATATATTGTTAAAATTAATTTCAGCTATTTCTTTATGCTTTTATTTGGACTACTAAAAGGTTTTAAATACATATATGGATAGCACTATATTTCCATTGGATAGTGCTAGCTTAAAGACATGCAAACATGCTTTTGTAATAAAGGTATTTCATACATTAATTAGTACTCGATCACGAGCATGAAACTGAAATCTATTTCCTCTTCAGTTGATAGACAGAAAACTGCCACCTGAGGTTCAATTAAGACAGCTATAATTATTAACCAGGAGTTTCACATTATGAGGAAACTAATGAAGCCTGATTTTCTCTGGTTGTGTGTCTTACGGGTGACTGACTTGTTCACTAATTATCCCAATGTTTTCATCCTGCAGATTACATTAATAATAGTGTAATTTATATACTAGAAGCATGTGGCCTACCAGCCTCAACAAAGAACTTCACACTTCTTACATTAAAAAGAGTAGAGCCACTGCTGCTCCAGTCCAAGGTGTGTTCCTAAGACTGTGGAATCTTCTTAGCCCCATCTAGTTCAATGCCTTTAAACAAGTAGATGGAAACCTCATTGTGAGCTGGACTGTCACATCCAGAGATTAAAGTAATTCAGCTTCCAAGGCTCATTTCCAGACTAACCAGGGTTTCTTGGCAGGTTTTTCTTATCTTATCAAAAAAAATCCTGGAAAAATGGTCTTAGAGAAATCTACAAGCTGATGAACTCCTAAAGACAAGATGTATTCAAAGTTCCTAACCAGGGATTTAAATGACAATGGTTCCCAAGGCTGACAAACCATTGGTCCAAACCACATGTAGTTGCCTCCTCCGCAGGGTGATGGTGACTTGGGACTAGAATACGTCAGCAAAGGTGAGTGCCAACAGGAATGCCCCTGTCTGCCCAAGAATTTTAAAGAGCCTCCTTTTGACTTGGAGTCAGGCTCTATGTCCATCATGATGCTGAATTTCCAGGTGGAAGGAGGATGGACTAATTGATTTCCCAAGTTCACCTTTAAAACCAGACTGATCCTCAGCTCCCCGCAAGAAGGACACATCCAACAAGTTAAACTGAAGTAAAAAATAACCTTGGTCTGAGGTCTCCAAAAAACTCATTTGAACAGTGCACAATGCAAACTCAACAGATATCTTCTGCCAGCTCTTCTCAATTTTCCCTGCTATGTGTGATATTTTCCATGGACGCGACCAGAGATGTTTGGTTCTAAATGATAGTCAGATGTTTAAACAATTTTGTTGCTGAAACAAGATAATTTCCAGAAGCCTCTTTTCTGTACACAGTATCTTTTGGTGAGACCCACCACAAAGAAAATGAGTTATAAAAGAAGAATGGCAGAAGATCTGGAAATTAGCCAGGAAACTGGACCACAACATGCCCCAAACAAAACAAAAAAATTGTTAATAGGAAACAGGCCAGTTTTTAAGGGTCATGAAAAGAATACACACTGGGTTCTCAGCAACTGGCTATGTTTCAAAGTCAGTAACCTCCAACTTGTCAGGGAGGATTGTGGTTAACGCTGCAAAAGACATGTGCTGAAAGGTTTCTAGTTGCCCTTAAATTCCTGAATTTCTAGTCAGGATATCATACCACACGTGAAAACAGAAAAGTCTGGTAAGTTTTAAATTGGTCATGCTGTAGGTAAACCCAATACATAAAATCTTAACTTATAAAATCAATACATTAGGAGGTGATCATTTATATCAAAAAAGAATTAACTTTAAAATATTTTAATTAAAATTTTTCCTATTTGTATATTAAGTTGAATCACCTGAAATTGTCAATATTTGACTGTTTCTGACCAGATAAAACCAAAATCCTGGCAATCTCATGTAGTTCAATTCATACATTTCAATAACAACAATTCCCACTGGCACAAGCGGTTAACTGCACGCTCTCTGCTGCGGCAGCCCGGGGTTCACCGGTTCGGATCCCGGGCGCGCACCGATGCACCGCTTGTCAAGCCATGCTGTGGCGGCTTCCCACATAAAGTGGAGGAAGATGGACATGGATGTTAGCCCGGGGCCAGTCTTCCTCAACAAAAAGAGGAGGATTGGCAGATGTTAGCTCAGGGCCGATCTTCCTCACAAAAAAAAATCAATAACAATATAGGTGGTAGAAAAATTTAAAGAGAGAATTAGGAATCCCTACTAATTTCAAGATGGCAGAAATAAAGATTTTTTTAAATACTTCCCAAATTACAATTGATAGTCAACAGGAAAATAGTAACATACCAATAGCCTGTTTTAATCTGAGTACCACAGGATGTAGTCAGCGATGACTAAGAATTTTGGTAATGAATTTGGCAATGCCTAAAATAATAGTAATACACTCCACATTTATATATTTTCACATTTCAAAGCAGCTTTAAAAGGAATGAATCTATTAACCCATCTGGGGGATAAAGACAATTCCTCTACTCTCTAGATCCTTCTGGCTGGTCTAAGAATTAAATTGACATGAGGTAGAAAACAGGAGAAAATCAAAGTTCAATAACGTCTATACAGGGGAGAAACCCAGGAAAACTGAATAATTCACCAGAATGGCCGAAGCTACCACCTTAATACCATCTTCAGCTAAAGACAAAAGTGGATGTTGGGGATATTGGTTGGAGACTTCAAAGAGGAGGAGGGCAATTTACATGGAGATGGAAATGCAAATGTTTGTTAAACAAGTGTTTGCTGGGCCATCTGTAGACAATGTGACCTGAGAGACAGAACTTTGATAGAAATGGGCTTGCTTGTGCCTTTCTGTCTACCACACCTATTTTATACTATACCATATTTATCTTATGGTATTAGCTCCTTCCTGGAACAGGCTTTCTATCTTAAATTCTTTTAGGCAGTTAGGGGGAAGGTCAAAGTTTCTTTCAGAGTCTTTTGTTCTTAAAAATTATCAAGGCAAAGAGACACATTTTGGAGTGGCCTATTCTGATCCCCCACAGCCACGTCCCCAAATCTTTTGTGAAAATGAGACAAACATGGAAGAAAGAGAGATGGAGAGAAAAAAAGGAAGATGAACTAATTTTGATTATCAGAATTTCTACATCCAAATTAGGATTGCTTTTCAAAGAAGTCCCCATGGGAAGCTATATATCTACTTCTAGGTGACACCACCACATTGTTCAGAACATTTATGGAATTCCTCTTGGAATTCCTCTTGGAACTGCCTTCAAAGCTACATAAGAAAACCAGTACACTACTTAATAGTTATATTTCTCCTTCTCTTTCTTCTTCCTCTTAAATTCCAAACTGGTGTCAACTGACTATTAACCTGCTTATTTCACAAACTTAGATCCAAATGCTTTGAGTTATTTGGGAAAATACATACATAATTTGTCCAAATCGGTAGAATGTACAACACCAAGAGTGAACCCTAATATAAACTATGGACTTTGATGATGATGTGTCAGTGTAGTTTCATCAATTGTGAGTAATGTACCACTCTGGTGAGGGATATTGATAATGGAGGAAGCTATGCATGTGTGAGGGCAGGGGGCTGTAAGGGAAGAGGGAGAATCCCCCTCTACCCTTTCCCTTAAGGTTCTTATGGCTGGCCAAATAACTAACAAGACAGGTTAGCAGGAGAAAATAACACAAAGTTTAATAACATGTATACATGGGAGAAACCAGGGACACTGAGTTTCTCAACACAATAGCAGAAATTCTCGTCTTAAATACCATCTTCAGCTAAAGACAAAGGAGGATGTTGGGGGTGGGGGAGTCAGTTACAGGAGATTACCACTAAAGCACAGTAAACATGAGTAAGGTTATTATGCAGATTTAAGGCCTCACCTTCCACATGGATAAGTTTCTAGAAATGAGGTCATCCCCCCTCTTCCCAATACAGAGAGGGAGATACCTTTACAAATGGAGATTTCCCTTATAAATGTAAATGTTTGTCTGGCAACTCCTTGCAGGGCCATCCAGAGAATGTGGCCAGAGAGATAGAATTTTTGATAAGATGGGCTTGTTGGTGCCTTTCCTATTATAACATCTATTTTACATTATATTACAGCCATCAGATAGTAACTCCTTCCTGAAACAGATCTTCTATGTCAAATTCTTTAGGCAGTTAGTGGGGGAGGTCAAATGTCCATCAGAGAAAACAATCAAGGTAAAGATATATTTCAGGGTGGCCAAATCTTGATCTCCCACAGGGCATATGGGAAATCTCAACACCTCAATTTTGCTGTGAAACTAAAACTACTCTAAAAAAAATCTTAATAAAAAAAGAAAAAAATGCATACATACATAAAAACAAAATTAAAAACTACTCTCAGGAAAGGGAAATTTGTCCACAGGCAGGATATTCAAGAATGCCTGGTACATACTCCCACTTTCCCTTTTTGTCCTCTTATTCCTAGTCTTCTCCATCAGTACCCTCCACTCTGGGAGAAGAAAAACCAGGTCTGTTATCTTTAAATCAAGGTGATTAGGAATGAGATGGTGGGGAATGTCCCTAAGGGTGGCCAATCCCACTCCGAGTGCCTCTTTCTGCATCTGTTAACGTATCTGAACATTTCAGAATGTGACAGGGATTCATGACGTAATCTCTCTACATGAGAAGAAACACACTGTGGGCACCCGGATAACAAAATATAAGTGTCTAGCAAGCATATAAATAACAAGCAGGGAAGGCGTTTTTCTTATAGAAAAGGCAGGGAAGTGAGAGGAAAGGCTGACTGCCAACGTTTTCACAGTGTACTAATCTTAAACAATTACACTGATCTGTCAAATAAAAGTATTCTTATGCCCATGTCAAGGCAAGTGGATTTTTACCTTAACGTTGACAAATAAAAGTAAGTACTTTGGGATAAAGAATAAAAGTGAGGGCTCCCCCCCTCGCTGACAGAAATGAGGCAATCGAGGCTACCCCGTCTCTCCTCATCAGTCTGGAAAGGCTTCCTCAAGGACTGGGGTTTGCGTCCCCGCAAGCCAGGGTCGGCACGGAGCTCTGCGGTCCGCCAGACAGCCGACCCGGGGCGGCGAGCTTCCGCGGTTGCTAAGGCAACAGGCCGCCTCCTAGCTGCAGCCGCAGATGCTGCGGTCCCCTCCCTGGGGATTGCATTCCAACCCGCTCCGAAGCTTTATGGACGCGCGGAAGGACTGTCCAATCAGCTCAGCCCTCTCTAACGTGCTCTCCTAGCCACCAATCAGGAGCTGCCACATAAAGCTCGAAGCTGAGTGGTCAGATTCCCAGAGAGGGCGGATTGGGGGACAGAAACAGGACAAACTTGGGAGCTACTTTGCTCTCGCCTTGTGAAATGGGCAATAGCGACTGAGGCCCGGTGTTCCAATTAGGGGAGGGGCCGGGACTCTCCGTCAAAGGTTCCTGTGGGGCGAGAAGAACAGTTTCATTGGAACCCAAAGAAGTGAGAGTGCCCTGGCCGCGTGCTGGGATGTGGGAAGGCCCCACGGAGCCCACAGCCGTCTGAGATCACACACTGCCGGGTCCTGGCGGTACCCGCTGCTGGCACCTCATCAACCCGCTGAAGGAGGTGACTGGGTCACCAACTCCAGGGTTTACTCC
Source organism: Ceratotherium simum simum (assembly GCF_057802395.1). Taxonomy (NCBI): domain Eukaryota; kingdom Metazoa; phylum Chordata; class Mammalia; order Perissodactyla; family Rhinocerotidae; genus Ceratotherium; species Ceratotherium simum. The sequence goes on along the minus strand of NC_141901.1, from coordinate 30,721,664 downwards.
CTGAGATAGGAAAACAAAACAACCCAATAATAACAATAATAATAATTGCCTCTAGAACGGGTGCAGCAGGTCATATGAAAGTCTGTAATTGTTAGGCTCAGGGAGGATTTGGCCATCTAGCTGAAGTAAGATTATGAGTTGAAGAGGAAAAAAATTTTTTCCAGAGGAAGAAATATTGTCAGCAAAAAAGTGAATGCAGTGAAGGGATTGGTATTCTGCCAGCCCCATTCTGCAGAGCAGTGAGACCTCCTAGCAGGAACTAGGGTTTCAAGAAGAAAGGACAAAGATAATGGAAGATAACAAAGAGGAAAGAAAAAGGAAATGTTTGAACAGCCTGCAAGAAGAAAGAGAACAGCTGAGCCGGTGAAAAAATAGAAGAAAATGAAAATTTTCTAAGCTTCTCTGTGGGTAGAATGACTGTATTTTCTGACCCACCATGAGGATACATGAAAACAAAGCTGCTGTACTTGTGGAGAAAGTTAAGGCTGATTTAAATCAGTCCTGTCCCTGAAAATCCAGGATGTGTCTTTTTCAGTCTTAAGGTTGATTCCACTCATAGGCCCAGAGGCCTGACTCAGGAGAGGAAGAATACAAGGATGCCTGAATAACTAGGGAAGAATTCTCATCCATCAACACTCAGAGTGTGCAAGGAACAATCTCAGAATATGGTCAATCGGGCCAGCCCCGTGGCTTAGCGGTTAAGTGCGCACGCTCTGCTGCTGGCAGCCCAGCTTCGGATCCTGGGCGCGCACTGACACACTGCTTCTCCGGCCATGCTGAGGCTGTGGCCCACATACAGCAACTAGAAGGATGCGCAACTATGACATACAACTATCTACTGGGGCTTTGGGGAAAAAGAGGATGAGGATTGGCAATAGATGTTAGCTCAGAGCCGGTCTTCCTCAGCAAAAAGAGGAGGATTAGCATGGATGTTAGCTCAGGGCTGATCTTCCTCACAAAATATAAATAAATAAATAAATATTAAAGAATATGTTCAATCTTTTATCAGAATTATTTTAGATCCACTTCAGTTTTTTTCATCAAATGCACATAAAACATGGACTTGTGCTTCTAAGCTGCACAGAGCTGCACAGACCTTGTCCTTTTTCTGAAAGCATGCCTTTCTTTTTTTTTTTTTTTTTTTTTGAGGAAGACCGGCTCTGAGCTAACATCTATTGCCAATCCTCCTCCATTTTTTCCCCAAAGCCCCAGTAGATAGTTGTATGTCATAGTTGCACATCCTTCTAGTTGCTGTATGTGGGACGCGGCCACAGCATGGCCAGAGAAGCAGTGCCTCGGTGCGCGCCCAGGATCCGAACTGGGGCCGCCAGTAGCGGAGCGCGTACGCTTAACCGCTAAGCCACGGGCCGGCCCATGCCTGTTCTGAGAGGAATAACAACGATGATTTTTTTTTTTTTTAATGTGAGGAAGATCAGCCCTGAGCTAACATCCAATGACAATCCTCCTCTTTTTACTGAGGAAGACTGGCCCTAGGCTAACATCCGTGCCCATCTTCCTCTACTTTATATGGGACCCCACCACAGCATGGCCTGACAAGTGGTGCATGGGTGGGCGCCTGGGATCCGGGCCTGCAAACTCTGGGCCGCTGAAGTGGATCGCACGCTCTTAACTGATGTGCCACCGGGCTGGCCCTCACAATGATGATTTTTTTTAAAGCCCTTCATATGTGACATCTTTGTACTTTGCAAATCATCGTGTTACCCCGTCTCTTCTGATAGTGTGCCTGGCTGATCTCCCTTGTCCTCACAAAGGCTTTGCCTCAGTTCCATTGAAGTCGCTTCCAGCAGCTTACATCTTTATACTGTTTTTTACTTCTTTTCCAAGCTTGTTTCTGATTTCCACAGAGATATTGTAATTCTGAGCTTACTACATATAGACTTACTTTTCCAGGAACATTATTAATGAAAGGAGAGTTCTCTCCTTTCCAGTATGGGGATACACCAATGCTACTTACCTTCTTGTTCTGTCTTATGAAACCAGCTCTACTATAATTAATTTTCACTTCCTTGAGCAGCTCTGCCCAGTCAGTTCTCTGTTTGCCCCTTAAGAGTTTCTCTCGTTTCAATTTTGAATTTTAAGAGCCAGGCTCTCTCTTCATTAGGAGTCTAGAATCTTGTTCTTTATAGAGCTCTGAAACTGTATAACAGAGCGAAGGGTGCTGGAAACAGCAGGCTGGCTCTCTGATTTTCTGACAACTTAAGTAGCACCTGTTGAGCTTCTACTGTTTCCTGACTTGTCCTTTCCCTTTTCGTACAGCTGATCCACTTCACTGATGTTTTAAGTCACTCTAACTTCTAGTATTTAGATGAAATATGTTGCAGGCTTTCAAGCCATTTGAGGATACAAGCAAGACTGTTAATGTCTAGATCTCAGATGTATTAGCCCTAAGAACTCAGCATCACTCCCCGCACCTGGCAGGTTGGTGCGTGTTCTTGGATTTCACCTTGTATCCATGTAAATGGCTCTCTGCCTGCTGAGCCTTAGGGAGGAAAGAATCAACTAGGAATTGCTTTCCCCAACTCCCACTCTTCCATCATTGTTTTAAACGTCAGATATTCTGGACATTCCCATTTTTTCCTGAATCGGTATAGCCTGAGTGTTTGGAAAAGTGGTAGTGGGAGGAGAACAAAAAGATAGGTGGAAAAAAGCTGAAGTGAAAGCCTTCTCTCAAAAGCACCTCGTCAGGGGAAGCAGCTCTGGAGGCGGACTACTCTAGACATGGTAGGATATACAGAAGAAGATTCAGAGTTCACAGGGAGATCTGAACTCAACATTCTAAATAGAATGTAGGTACAAGGGAGACAGTACATGCGGGGGGTTATGAGTACCAACTTCTGGGTCCAGATCCCAGCTCTGGCACCTGCTATCTGGGTGACCCTGGACAGGTTACTTAGCCTCAGTGTCCTTCTCTGTATAAGGGAGATAGAATGGTACCAACTTCATAGGGTTGTTGTGAAGATTAAATGGGTTAATAATATAAAGTGCTTAGAACGAGAATTGGCATTTGGAAGTGCTAAATAGGTGTTAACTATTGTTATTATAAAACCATAACCCCAAACCCACAGCAGTTTGCAACCATGTAAGTGTCTCCAACAGAATCATTCTTTGGGTAAGGAGAGTGGAACATAGCTTCTTATACTTACTTGTTCCTTTCTGGTTTTTTTTTTTTTTTTTTTTGGTGAGGCAGATTGGCCCTGGGCTAACATCTGTGCCCATCTTCCTCTACCATATGTGGGATGCCTGCCACAGCATGGCTTGATAAGCAGTGCATAGGTCCCCACCCGGGATCCGAACCCGGGAACCCCAGGCCACTGAAGTGGAGCACGCGAACTTAACCACTACGCCACTGGGCTGGCCCCTACTTGTTCCTTTCTTGCCATAGGTTATACTTGGTGTCCAGGATATTAATTAAACAAACAAGCTTTTGCTTAAAATTCAGTAAAAGCATCAGACTCCATTTTCATTTCTACTACGGTACAGGGATGAATATGAATCCTCATCCATTAATGATGGAATTTCCCAACAATAGTTCCTCTGTGACTATATTAGCAGCAGCAGCAGCAGAGGAAGAAATACCTGAGAACCTCTTCTCTTCCCCGTCTCTCTCCCCCACAGCTCCAGTATTCCACAATCAAATCCTTCAGTGCTACCAAGGAAAGGCCAAAGAAGTCAGTGCCCCGAGACCCACCGCTGGAATTAAGCATTGCTCTTCAGCACAACTCAAGTGATGTTGACTTTTAAAGGTGTAGAGGTAATAGGAAATATAAAGGGAATGACATAGGGTGGAGCATTTGGTGGGAAGTGATAAGATGACCACAAGGTGGCACAGGATGAGAACCAGAGTGCTCCCTTTCTCCCAAGTGACTCTGTTTTGCAGAAGGGCTCTGTTCCTGCTGTCCTGACTCTCTTATGTCATAATGCCCTCAAAAGATCTCTTTGCATCTTCTTTCTTCTACATTCCACAATCAGTGGTCCTTTCTCTTTCCCTAGTCCCTCTTTTCTTTTTTTCTTTTTTTCGGAAGATCAGCCCTAGCTAACATCCATGCCAATCCTCCTCTTTTTGCTGAGGAAGACTGGCCCTGATCTAACATCCATGCCCATCTTCCTCCACTTTATGTGGGACGCCGCCACAGCATGGCCTGACAAGCAGTGCGTCGGTGCGCGCCCATGATCCGAACCCGGGCTCCCAGCAGCAGAGCGTGCGCACTTAACCGCTACGCCATGGGGCCGGCCCCCCCCATTTTTCTTTTGAAAGATCTCAAGTCTCATTGTTACAACCAAATATGGATTTCCTTCTCTCCCAGTTGACTGTGATTGCTGATTGCAGGTCCTCCTCTACTCAGCAACTCCATGCTTCTGGAAAGCAGGCTCCTCCCCATGTGTCTCTAAGTCATACATTGAATGGAAACTGAGCAAGGCATGTGTCAGGGTTCTCCTGGTTTTAGCATCCCACCAGTCAAGCTGGGTCAACAGGGCTGAGTAATGAAAGGCTTTGGTTTACCTTATGTTACCTTCAAAAATTTCCTGAGCAGTGTCAGAGTTTTTCAGATGATATGATCTTCTATAGAGGACATAGCTTGGGGCATTAAAATTGGGAGAGCACCACCTCATTGGATTTGGGTTAGAGAGTTATTCCCAAAGACAAGTGGCCTAGGAGTCAGGAAACCTGGCTCTAAGTTCCAGTCTTGGCACTTATCTTGCATCTTAGGCCAGTTACTTAGTTTTTCTGAGTGGCATCTCCTTATCTATAAAATGGAGATGATAACCATCTTGTAGGATTTAAAACATAAATAAAACATCTAACTCAATAAATGTGACTTGTGGGCCGGCCCCATGGCTTAGTGGTTAAGTGTGCTCACTCCGCTGCTGGCAGCCTGGGTTCGGATCCCGGGCACGCACCAACACACCAGTTCTCCAGCCATGCTGAGGCCGTGTCCCACATACAGCAACTAGGAGGATGTGCAGCTATGACATACAACTATCTACTGGGGCTTTGGGGAAAAAAATAAATAAGTAAATAAAATTATAAAAATCAATCAATCAATAAATAAATAAATAAATGTGACTTGTCTCTTCTCCCCTCATGCAAAATGAAAGAGACTGGACTAGATCTTTAAGCCCCTTCCTGTGTAAATATTCTATGGGCTATGTCTTATTATCATGATGACTCCCATAAATTAATGAAAGACTAGCAGCAAGTGAATAATAAAGTATCTCCTGATTTGAGGGGAACAGGAGCCATCAAAAACTAAAACAGGATTGCTTTATGCTTCTCTGAGCATTCTCCACCTCTCCTGCCTCTCTAAACCTTTCCAAGCCTTTGAAGAGATATAATAGTTTCCTCTCCCTCAACCAAGGGCCACAAATGAATAGAGAGTGGCCCCAGCCTCAGGCAGGACCATTTTAGACTGGGGAGGCCCAGAGACCTCCCAAAGCACTGAGTCCCAGCAGAGAGGCTCACACCATGATGCTTCCCTCAGGAGTGGCTTCATTTTTCTATCCCTGTTACATCTTCTCAGAACCCCAGAGATACTGCAAATGCCAGTGTCAAGGATGCTTTGCTAATGATCACATGAGTCAGCTCTTCCTGCAAACCCTGATGCCAAAGCCAGTGCTCCCAACCTGGAAGACCTGCTGCATCGTATCTCTGGAAGTTGACTATAGTCATTTCCTTCATCCTCTCAGTAATCAGCCTTCACACATCCCTCAACCCTAGAAACCTCCTAGATGGAGTTTGTCTCCAGAGCAGCTGCAAAGAGATCATATAACAGCTGTATTCACACATTCAATAGAATGTGGCTGTATTTGGAGATAGGGCCTTTAAAGAGGTAGTTAAGGTCATATGGGTGGGCCCTCATCCAATATGACTGGTGTTCTTATAAGAAAAGGAGATTAGAACACAAATACACACAGAGGGAAGACCATGTGAAAAGGCCAGAAAAAGACGGTCATCTACAAACCACGGAGAGAGGTCTTAGAAGAAAAAAACCCTGCCAACACCTTGATCTGGAACTTCTAGTCTCCAGAATTGTGAGAAAATACATTTCTGTTGTTTCAGCCACCCAATCTGTGGCACTTTGTTATGGTAGTCCTAGAAAACTAATACAGGAAGAGTTATCAAGGCATGCCCCATATTTCTGTCCTCTCCTAATGCTTCTCACCAGACATATCTGCTTGCCTGTGTCTGCTTGCTGGCCTGGAGTGGCCACTTACTAAGAGGGGGGTTTCCTGGAGGAGGTTTGCTGATGCAGGCAGAAGGACACTCAGAATCAAAACTGTATGAGTGTTGGTACCTGGGACCCTTACTTGCTGCTGCCGATAGTTAATTCAGATTCTCATTGGATGTTTATCATGTCCTAGGGCTATGGGAAGGTAGAGGAAAGGCCTCTAAGAATGGAGAAGATAGCTTCCCTGAAGAGATGGTAATTTAGATCATTTTTAAAGGCTGAGTAGGAACTGCCGGAATACGAACTGTGAAAGAAGTTTGGGGCAGAAGAAGAGAATTCAAGCAAAGGGAACAGCATGTACAAAGGTACAAAGATGTGAAACACAGCAACGTGTTGGAGGAATATAAGTTTACCTTGGGATAGGCATGGCGTGAACTGGAGAGGAGGAAGTAGAGACTCAACAAATGTAAATACATATTTTTAAGAAACGCCACTGTGAAGGGAAGGAGAGGGCAGTAGCTAGAAGAAAGGTAAAGTCAAAAGCAAAGAAGTTTTGTGAGTTCTTTATATGGAGATGACTTGAGTATGTTTAAGTATTGATGGGAATGGGCTGATAAGAAGATAAGGTCCAAGAGAGGGGGTGGTTATGGGGTCAGCGTAGGTCTCTGAGGAGGCAAGAGAGAAGGGAGCCCAGAGTGGAGGCAGAGCAATCAGACCTAAAAAGGCAGAGGGACATCCCTTCTGCCACTAACAGGAGAGGGGCACCTAGGGTAGGGGCAGCTGAAGGAGAAAAATCAAGCAGAATGAGCAGAGGAGGAGAACGTTGGAGGAACTCTTTCCTGGCAGCCTTCATTTTCTCTGTGAAGAAGAGGGGAGTTCATGTGCTTAGTGTGAAAGAAGAGGTGGAGGGGAAGGGGCCTTAGAAGAATGGCAAATGTTTTAAACCACTGTTTCCGGGAATGGGTGAGGTAGTTACTAACTAGTGATAAAACCTCAGACTTAAATGAGAAATGCCTGGGATAAGAAAAAATCATAATTTGGGTCCCCTCAGAACCAGAGCCTGAGTAGGGATTTAACTACAAGTAGTTTACTGGGGAGATGATCCCAGGAAACACCAGAGGAGAGTGAGAAAGTGAAGCAGAAAAGGGACAGCAACCAAAAAGTTATCACTGTGGTAGCTGGAACAAAAAATGTACATGCTTCAAAGTTACCCCACACAGTGAGTGAAGGAGATGGAAAATTCATACACTAAGTCCTGATAGTGGTTAAGGGGATGGGAGTGCTCAGGTTATCTATTGCTGTATAACAAATTGCCTTAAACTTAGGGACTTTAGAACTCCAATAATCTTTCTCTCTCACATTTCTGTTGATTAGGAACTTAAGAAGGACTTGGCTGGGCTATTCTGGCTCAGGCGAGCTCATGTAATTACTGTCAAATGGTGGCTAGAGATGGTATAGCAGAGGGCATTAGGTCAGCTAGGGACTGGGCCAACTTCTCTCTCTCTCTCTTTATATAGTCTCATGGCTCTCCATTGATCTTTTGCTATGGGCTAGTTTGGGCATCCTCACAACATGGCATCCTCAAGGCAGTCAGACTGCTTACATGATAGCTGCTTACATGATAGTTCAAGGGAGAATAGTCCAGTAAGCAAGACAGAAGCTTTACAGCCTTTTATGACCTTTATAGCCTTTTAGAGCCTCAGAAGTTACATAGCATTGCTTCCATTGTGCTGTTGGTTGAAACGGCCCTAAAAGCCTGCCCAATCTCAAGGGAAGGGGACTTAGACTCCACTCTTCAATGGGAGAAGTGTCAAATTCACACTGTAAAAAGAACATGAGGGATGGGAAATATTGTTACCCTTCCCCATTTAGAAAATACAATTGCAGAGGGGATGCCTCAGGTAATTCTCCGGTATCTACAGCATGCCCATGTAGATTAGGCTTCAGCAGCCACAGAGTGCCCTCAGACAAACAGTGGCAGCTGCTGACAATTGGAAATGTTAATTCACGGAAATGATAAATGCTGAGGAGATATGGGTGGGCACTCATAGCTTCTGCTATATTGACCATACATTTGTTGTGAGCAGCGGTATGGTTTTCTTCAGCAAGTCTTGATTTAAGTTCTAAATGCCACGCCCACCACTACAGAGTTGCTTTGACTACTTGGCAAAACTCCTAACCCCTCCTTCCCTTTGCTGTTTAGATGACTTGATTAAAGGCTACTGTTCCCATCCTTCCAAGTTCCATTGGATTCCATGTTTCATACTGCCTGTCCAGCCTTTGCCAACCACTCTCCTGAATTCTCTGGAAGTCTGTGCCTTCCTAGTTCATTTTGCATGATTGTTTACTGATTGCAGCCAGATACCTTTTCTTGAACTGCAACTATTGACCCTGATCTAGATTTGGCACACTAATATGGTCTAAGTTCCAATATAATCACAACTTAAAGAAGCTCAGACCTAAGGCCCACTGGGGCCTGAGCAGGATTCAGAATTCCTGGTCAGTTTCCTAACCTTAATCCCTTACCCATTTGGAACTAGGCTTTCCCAAAAGAGTATATCCAATATATACACTCCATCAGGGTTGGTCCTTCTACTGTCTTCCCAATATGCATACGTGAAAAGACCACAGATCTTGGCAAGTAGAGCCAATTCTCCAAGGCTTCCAAAGGAGGGAGCATCTCCACCTAGGAAGGCCCAGCTAAACCCGCCAACTCCAATCTCTCAGGACTCACTTTCCTTGGGCATCTCTCATAAGTTGCCACTGTTACCCCCACACTGGCCTCATCAGCATACAGCTCTCCTTTCCCGCCCTGACCCAACAGTTCTCTCTTGATTCACTTGGGATCAACTATCACATATCTCAGGGATAATAAAAGAAAAGCAAAAGCAGATCAGTGGTTGCCTGGGGCCAGGAGTGTGGTGGGCATTGACCCAACTTGTGCAAAGGGGCACAAGAGAACTTTTTGGATAAGGGAAATGTTCTACACCTTCGTTGGGCGATGGTTACATAAGTGTATACATTTGTCAAAACTCGCGGAGGGCCAGCCCGTGGCTTAGCAGTTAAGTGCACACGCTCCGCTACTGGCAGCCCGGGTTCGGATTCCGGGCGCGCACTGACGCACCACTTCTCCGGCCATGCTGGGGCCGCATCCCACATACAGCAACTAGAAGGATGTGCAACTATGACATACTACTATCTACTGGGGCTTTGGGGAGAAAAAGGGAAAAAAAAAAAAAGGAGAAGGATTGGCAATAGATGTTAGCTCAGGGCCAGTCTTCCTCAGCAAAAAAAAAAAAAAAAAAGAGGAGGATTGGCATGGATGTTAGCTCAGGGCTGATCTTCCTCAAAAAGAAAAAGAAAAGAAAAGAAAACTCGCAGAGATGCACATTTTAAATGAGGGCATTTTAATGTATGTAAGTTATGCATCAGTAAAGTTTATTATTTTAAGAGAGGTGATAATCAATCAGCTGTGGAGAGTACATGCCATTAATCTGACCTGCTGGAAGTGGTCTTCTCTCCAAAGCCTTAGATACTGTCCCCCATCTGAGAGGAAGCAACCTGAGCAGTCTCCGCTGTGTCCCAATGTGGTGCCCCCAGACTCTTCCTTGGCTGTCTATCCCACATCTGGGTAGATGAGGAGCCCCACAGGAGGATCGGACATCTCGAATAGAGGAGCTCTCTTCCTCAAAATGAAGCTTATTGTAAAAAGTCCTTAGTAGCTCCAGGAGTATGTCCGCCACACCTTTGCTGTCTGCCCCTCTTCAAAAATCAGTTTATTTTAGGGCTTATCCCCGTAATTTAATTTCTTTTTTATTTAATTGAAACATAGTTGACATACAATATTGTATTAGTTTCAGGTGTACAATATAGTGATTCGACATTTATTTACATTACAAAATGATCACTCTGATAAGACTAATAACCATCTGTCATCATACAAAGTTATTACAATATTGCTGACTGTGTTCCCTATGCTATGATCTAGAGGGTATATTGCTAAGTGAAATAAGCCTGACAGAGAAAGAATACTGTATGATGTCACTTATATGTAGAATCTAAAAAAAAAAACAACAAACAAAACAAAACAGAAACAGACGCATTGATACAGAGAACTAATTGGTGGTTGCCAGAGGGGAGGGGGATGGGAGGAAGGGCGTGAAGGTGAAGAGGATAAGAGGTACAAACTTCTAGTCATCCCTGTTATTTATTTCTTTTTCCCCCCAAAGCCCCAGTGGATAGTTGTATGTCATGGCTGCACATCCTTCTAGTTGCTGTATGTGGGACTCGGCCATGCCGGAGAAGCGGTGCCTTGGTGCGCGCACCTGGCTGCAAGTAGCAGAGCACGCATGCTTAACCACTAAGCCACGGGCCAGCCCCATCCCTGTTATTTAGATTTATAGGAACAATGCAGCTTACTGTTGTCTAACTAAAAATACATAAATGTGCCTTGAAGCAAAATCTAAAAAGATTTCCCACCCCTTTGTCCCACCTCAGAGAAAAAGCAGCATCCTCCCTCCTTCAAAGGGGGGAAAGAAGATTAGCTAAGGAAGAATAAGGCTTTGAGGAGAAGTGGAGAGAGGAAGGACATGTTTTGTTTCCTCCTTGGGAGATAGGAGCAAACCCTAGGAATAGAAGACAGATGTTTCCATGTCTTGGCGGGGGTTGGTACCCGAGGCCCTGCACATTGCCATGGGGCTTCCATACACACCCTGGAAGAGAGATGAAGGCTGAGCTCAGCCCCACATGCCTTCTGAAAAAACCCCTCTCTCCAGGCTTGTGCTGCTTGAATGCACACCCTGGCCCAGAGGAAGGGAGCAAAGGCAGAGCTGTACAGAATTTTGGAGACTGAATAGGAGTTCAGACAGGAAAAAGGTCAGGAAAAGAAATTTTGTCAAAGAAAACCAGAGACATGGAAATATGAAACAAGGTATTATGTTCAGAGAAGTAGATATGTTAAATTGATTTTATTGTCAGGGAATAAAACCTTTTATTACTCCAGTGATAGAATGTGACCCTCAAATGAGAGAATATAAGTAAAAGTGCTTTGTAAGGAGTAAAGTGGCAAACAGGGGTAAGGTATTTCTGCCTCAATCCCAAGGATTATCAGGTCTAAAGGAGATACTATGTCTGAGGTTGTTTGGCAAATACCTAAAGCATTAGTTAGATGCTTACTCTAACTGTAATACAAATGTCTCCTGGCTCAAGAGCCTTCATCTATATAATAAAAAGTTTCCATGGGGTATATTTGGAAAGAAGTTTTGTCTCATATCCTATGTTACCCAATTCCAAACCAACCATCTCCTTTCTTTCATGGGCTATCACAAGCCTTGCTGCCGGCCACTTCTTGTTTTTTTTTTTTTTGTGAGGAAGATCAGCCATGAGCTAACATCCATGCCAATCCTCCTCTTTTTGCTGAGGAAGACCAGCCCTGAGCTAACATCTATTGCCAATCCTCCTCCTTTTTTTCCCTTTTTCTCCCCAAAGCCCCAGTAGATAGTTGTATGTCATAGTTGCACATCCTTCTAGTTGCCGTATGTGGGACGTCGCCTTAGCATGGCCAGACAAGCGGTGCATCAGTGTGCGCCCAGGATCCGAACCCGGGCCACCAGTAGCGGAGCATGCACTAAACGGCTAAGCCACGGGGCGGCCCCCAACTGCCAGCCACTTCTATAGTTCCAAACTACTTCCTTGAATCCCAGAATGCTGCCAACATACTGGCCTCAGGGAGGCAGGAAAATCTGTTTCTAACCTTTCACTATTCTATTAGAAGAAGACCTTTCCCTTAATTCCATATAGCATCTTTGAACCAGGCTGAAATATTTAACAGAACTTTACTGACAGTGGGACCATTGTGTGAAATATATGAAAAGCAAATGAGTGATTATGTAATATAATTTTATCATCCCTGCTATTCTTGAGAACCAGGGTTCTTAGTGAGGAAGAAAGGTGATACAGTTACCAGAAGAGTTAACTTAAAACATTGTAATGCAGAATTTGAAATAGAAAAATATCTGTATTAACTTGGGAGGTATTTTATCCTTAAAAAATTCCCAGGGCCAGCCCGGTGGTGTAGTGGTTAAGTTCGCATGCTATACTTTGGTGGCCCAGGGTTCACAGGTTAGGATCCTGGGCGTGGACCTACGCACCACTATCAAGCCATGCTGTGGCAGGGTCCCACATACGCAATAGAGGAAGATGGGCACAAGTGTTAGCTCAGGGCTAATCTTCCTCAGCAAAAGAGGAAGATTGGCAATGGATGTAAGCTCAGGGGCAATCTTCCTCACACACACACACACACACACACACACACAAAATTCCCTTGCTCTGTCCACTGAAAAGGCCAAGAAAAAAACAGTCAATCCAGTATCATTGAACATCTTTAGTGCCAATATTGTGGTCCTGAAATAAACTTACTATTAAAAGAAACCATGGCTTCTTGAAGAAATGGCTGATTCCAGATCTGAGGCAGTAAAGATATAAGATGAGCCTGGAACACCTTATCATAATAGAAAATAAGGAATCTACAAATGAGCATTATGATCATGTCACGGGGATTCAGGAGACACTCAATGGCAAAGAAGGAATAACTGAAACATCAAAAAAGATGATAATTGCAATCAATTGAAATGCATCAAATACGTTTAAATCCATGAGTTTAAAATACTTTTTTAAAAACCTTGTTTGATCAGCTTTGGAGGATGATAAGGAAGCAACAGATTTTGAGAAATGTAAATAAAGGCAAAGAATCAGACATTTGTTCTGCCTTTCCTGTATGAATTGAATCACTAGGTAATCAAATAGTAAAAGGAGGGAGTTCCTCTAACAGACATATTGAAACTAATAAATGAAGAAAGAATGACTGAATTAGAATATCATCATTTTGTAACTCCTAATGAGTTAATAGACATAGGCATTGAGCATCAGTGGCTGCTAACCTCACACACACACACACACACACACACACAAGACATTTTATGTGCCACCTGATAGAAGAATACAATATCATCTACAAAGTACTCTTGCCAAAAAAAATCAAACCTGAATCTGATCAAAACTCTAAATCTAACTACCAATTTATGGAAGAGACAGATAGAGAGCATGCTAAAGTATACCATAGGATGTAATTAGCAAAATCCATACTATGGGAATCTCTATCAATCAAGCAATCCAGTCTATTCAATAAATAAAATGCAAGGTGGGAGAAGAGGGTGGGAAGGAGATTGTAGATTAAAAAATACTTAAATGATATAGTTATTTAAATTGAAAAAACTTAACTGTAATGTTTAGGGATGCACATCAGTGATAAAACTATTTTTAAAAAAGCAAAGGTGCAATTACCATAAAAGTCAAGATGAAACAGATTTTTCTAACACATTCATAATCGCTAAAGGACTGGAAGAATCTGAGTTTTTATTTTGTAATATTTCTAAGCTGAGTCTCTTTTTTTTTTTTTTTTGGGTGAGGAAGATTGGCCCTGAGCCAACGTCTGTGTCCATCTTCCTCCATTTTGTATGTGGGGCGCCACCACAGCACGGCTTGATGAGCAGTGCATAGGTCTGCACCCGGGATTCAAACCTGCAAACCCTGGGGCCACCAAAGCAGAGCACGCAAACCTAACCACTACACCACTGGGCCAGCCCTAAGCTGAGTCTCTTGAATGCAAACAAAAAAATAGAAGAGCTCTTGGCAAAAGAGACCTTGTTGGCAAGATCAAATTTAATATTTGGGACATGGCCTACTGATGTGTTTTTCAAACTTTATGACTGTGATCCATCATAAAATATGCCTCTTATATCATGAATCAGTATACATGTATATGTTCCAGCTCAGGATTTTCCAAGCTATGGGCCGTGAAGTCAATTTAGTGAGGTGTTACTAGCACTAAAAAATATCAAATAGGAAAGAATAGAATAGAAAATTTAGGGCCGACCCCGTGGCTTAGCGGTTAAGTGCGAGTGCTCCGCTGCTGGCGGCCCGGGTTCGGATCCCAGGTGCGCACCAACGCACTGCTTCTCTGGCCATGCTGAGGCCTCGTCCCACATACAGCAACTAGAAGGATGTGCAACTGTGACATACAACTATCTACTGGGGCTTTGGGGGAAAAATAAATTTTAAAAAATTAAAAAAAAAAAGAATAGAAAATTTAGTCTATCCTAGATAATTAAAGGAAGAAGAATTTTATGAAAATGACTTTCATATATTTATGTGTGCATGTGATTTTGTATGAATATGTATACTGGGTTGCAATGTAAAATCTATTTCTTACTGTGAGAAAGTGGTCAAAAAGGATTGGAAAACATAGCCCTAGCTGTTTTCACGGATTGAGTTTCATTAGTGTTGATCACTTATATGATGTCTAAATTTGGATGGGGAGCAGATAACAGCCTGGATTGCCTTCAGAGTGGTGTGGACCTGCAGCACTGCAGACCACTCATCCTGAAAAATAGCCAATCATACTCTTCCCAACTTGTCTACATTGGTGTCAAAAATTTGTTATGAAAGCTACTTTAGGAGCTGCTGCTGGGTGAGAAGAGTTTCAAGTTTTAAAGTCTGCTCTCAGAGGGGGCATCCCGTGGACCCGCAATGTCTATATGAAAACAGCACGAGTTTATTTCCTCTGGTTTAGTTTTCACCCCAGGACATGCGTTTGCCTGCAAATACTGGCTTCCCTTGATAATCCTGGAGGGCATCTGGACTCTGTGTCTTTTCACTCAGCTCCTCCTTTATGTGTTACTGCACAAAGGGCACGATCTGCTCACTGCAAGACAAAAGCCAATCGACAAGAGGCAAGATGGTGGAAAAGAAAGGGTGATTTATTACAGCTTGCTAGCAAGGAGGAAGATGGCTGACTAACATCTCAATGAACCATCTTACAGAACAAAGACTACAGACCAGTTATATTGAGGGCTGGTCCTCTGAGTGAGGGAGGCATCTGGTCCCAGGGTGGAGGCTCTGTCTGATTACTGGGTGGAGACATCTGGTCTCAGGGTGGGGCATCCATCTGGTCTTAGTTCCTGGCAGTCTTTTGTTTTATTTGATATGCATCAGAGACTGGAGCAACACTCTCTACCCTGATCTTTCAGCTGTCATTGATGATGGTTATCAGCACAGACTCTCTGCCCTGGGGTCATCACATTCCTAAGGAACTCAAAAGAACAAAGTTATCAACTTATAGCAGCTGGGAAGGGCATGAAGTCCAGAGTTATGCAGAGGTCATTCCAAGTCACAACATGGTTTCCCTTCTACAATATGGCTTCCCTTATGTCAACCTTGTCTTGAGCCGGTATCATACACAACACTGCCTCTCCTTTTGAGGTCCTCCAACTGACATTTTAAGAAATATTTTTGCTAATTCTTGGCTGTATTTTCAAGTAAATTTTATAGGTAAGTAATAGAGGTTTAGAATTGAAAAAGTTCAAGAGAGGCAAGTCTCTCCATACACTGCTGTCCTCCAGCCACTAGTTTCCTCCCCAGAGGCAATAAATGTTACTAGTTTTTTTGCTGAGTACCAACCATTCCCACATTTTGAAGCTGCCCTAGAAAGGAGGTTCCTGAAGACTGGTTTTGCAAACCTTGGGCTTTCACTGCCTGAAGGATGAAAAGGTAGAAAGAGAGAGTTGGAGATTCATAGCTGCTTTGAGTCCTACACCTGCACTCTAAAAGCATCTTTCTAGAGCATGTAATAACTGTGTCATCATTATTTGCTTGTGTCTCTCTTGCCTCCTGAACTGTAAGCCCCTTGGAGGCGGTATCAGCCCATCTCTGGCAGCACCTTCTTCTGATCCTTCCATACCTCTGGGAATGGATCACCATGGCATTTATGGCAGGCATGCTGGCCCCTAGAAAGCAAGTGTGCCCTGGGAGCTCCCCTTGTGAACCCTACTTGGTGCCCCTCCTACTTTAAACTTAGAATCTCACACCACATTCAACCCTCTGAGGAGCAGCAGTTTGGTATAATCAATCAATTATCTGCCCATTAGGCTGTTTTCTCACAACAATACACCTCCCTCATTTCCATGAGACTGATGGACAGAGTCAGTGTCACCAGGATCACCTGGGGTTCTGCTCCTTGTCATACTTCACACCCATGGGCATGATGCTCAGTGAGCAGAGCAAAGGCCTCCTGAGATGAGATCACTACGCAGGCTCTGAGCACCAGAAGGGCCTGGGCACATCCAAAATGGATCTTAAGGCCAAGCACAGAGCCTTGGGGACAAAGGTTAGAAAAATATCTATAGCCCAGAGCCTGAGCAAGTGGCTGCTGCAGAAAGAAGCTCACTGGTGAAGCAAGGGCACAGGCAATTGGAAGGAGAGAGAAGCAGGAGCCAGATCAGGCCCCAGAGCCACAGAGCCCTCAGCAGGGTGTGGGGGAGGCACAGAGGACTTGCAAATAGACCATGGCTGAATTTCCAGGAATGCCCTAGCACCAGCAAGGCTAAACCCTGGGGAGGAATGTCATGGAAAGCCAGGATTCGGAAGAGTGGATGAATGAAAGCGAAGGGCCTAAGGAGTCCCAGCAAAGGGGGTGGGAGGCGGCGACAGAGCTGCCTGCTGAGAACTGTGTGTTCTGTGGAGAAAAATCTCCCTGCTCCTGAGAGGGAATGGTCTTTGTCGCCTGATATCCTGAAGCGTCAGCATTGGCCCCCCTGATGCTCAGAGAGTGGTAGAAGGTTTAATAAGTGTTCATAATGTTAAAGAGAAAACCACAGGCCCCAAATGGCATCACTCGTGCTAAAGCCCATGATACCAAACCTAGATTTAATACCTAACGTAATTGCAGTTTTGACGTTCCCCAGAAATATAATCTTAACCAGTCTGGAATATTCTGGTCAGCACCAATGAGGTGATCTGGGCCCGTGGGCCCTCTCCATCTGCCAGAGGAAGGAGAGGCAATCTGCATGATAAAACCCTTGCCATTCCCTTGCCCCTAAAGAGAAGATGTCCTGTCCCAAAATAATCCTTTCTTTTCTTTTGCTAATAACTTCCTTGGTATAAAAACTTTTCATTTTGTACAACTCCTCGGAGCACCCTTCTGTTTGCTAGATGGGACGCTGCCGAATTAGATCTTCAAATTTACTCAACAGAATTTTTGTTCATTAACAGCAACATCTTAGGAGTCCCAAGCATGATCCTAGTAGATTTGACTTCTAGCAGAAATAATGGATTATCTGTGGAAATGTCTTCAATCCCAACATGATCCTAACACATTTGGGTGGGTGGAGGAGTTCACTGAGACTCTGAGGAATGTCATCTGAGCCTATGTGAGGGATCATCACAGTGATGAGGATGAAAAGAGCCAGTCACCTTGACCTACAGAGTTGACCAGTGAGACACATTTACTAAGAGGGTGCAGGGATGATTGGGGCCCATGATGGACTCTGTCTTTCAACAAAGATGTTACTGCACAAAGGGCACGATATGCTCACTGCAAGGCAAAAGCCAACCTCAAGAGGCAAGATGGTGGAAAAGAAAGGGCAATTTATTACACCTTGCTAGCAAGGGGGAAGATGGCTGACTAATGTCTCAAAGAACCATCTTACAGAACAAAGACTAGAGGCCAGTTATATTGAGGGCTGGTCTCTGAGCGGGGGAGTCATCTGGTCCCAGGGTGGGGGCATCCATCTGATTACTGGGTGGACACATCTGGTCTCAGGGTGGGGCATCCATCTGGTCTTAGTTCCTGGCAGTCTTTTGTTTTACTTGATATGTATCAGAGACTGGAGCAATGCCCTCTACCCTGATCTTTCAGCTGTCATTGATGATGGCTATCAGCGTAGACTCTTTGCCTGGGGGTCATCACATTCCTAAGGAACTCAAAAGAAAAAGTTATCAACTTATAGCAGCTGGGAGGGGCCATAAAGTCCAGAGTTAGTCATAGGTCATTCCAAGTCACAACTTGGTTTCCCCTCTACAATATGGCTTCCCTTATGTCAACCTTGTTTTGAGCCAGTATCAATTCCCCCCCTTTGCTGTTTAACCTCTCAATCTTTTTTTTTTGTGTGTGAGGAAGATCAGCCCTGTGCTAACACCTGCCAATCCTCCTCTTGTTTTTTTTTATGCTGAGGAAGACCGGCCCTGGGCTAACATCCATGCCCATCTTCCTGCACTTTATATGGGACACCGCGACAGCATAGCTTACCAACCGGTGCATCAGTGCGCACCTGGGATCCAAAATGGCGAACCCGGGCCGCCGCAATGGAGTGCACACGCTTAACCGTGCACTTAACTGCTTGCACCACAGGGCCGACCCCCATAACCCTACAATCTTGAGGGATATCCTGTTGTTCCATCTTATTGAACCAGTCTCTTAGTAAGACAGTGATGCAGCTGGGCTCCCAAAGTTAGGCCTACATTGTGGAAGCAAGCAACCACGTAATTAATAAGACAAAAAGAAAAACAAAGTTAATGGTGGGAGCAAATTATAAACCAGTTTCTGAGTCCAGGGGAGAGCCAGTCAAGATTTCTAGATGTCAGCATCAAAGCATCTTTTGCAACTTAAATGTCTCTGATGATGTCATCGGGTATTCAGGTACCTTTCTGAATGGCTTACACAGCAACAAACGCGAATCTCTCTTAAGTTTATAGCAAGTTCTCCAGCTCCAGTTTGCAAGGCTTCAGGAAAAAGGGCAGGTTCAGCTCTCAGTGATTTCAAATGAAAATGATGGAAAAAATCAAAAATGTTAGTTTAGAGATTTGTAGCCAGATATTTCAGGAGACTAGCAGAATACAGGATCCAGTCCAGTTAACAGATATAAAACAGAAACCTCAGGGCCAGCCCTGTGGTGTAGCAGTTAAGTGTGCATGCTCTGCTGCTGGTGGCCTGGGTTCGGATCCCGGGCGTGCACCATTGCACCGCTTGTCAGGCCACGCTGTGGTGGTGTCCCATATAAAGTGGAGGAAGATGGGCACAGATGTTAGCCCAGGGCCAGTCTTCCTCAGCAAAAAGAGGAGGATTGGCATGGATGTTAGCTCAGGGCTGATCTTCCTCACACACAATAAAAACAGAAACCTCAAAGACAATTATCAGAACTAGAACCTAATATCCATGAATGTGTACTACAGTTTCTATTGAAACATATATTTTCTCTACAAAATCACCCTCATTCTTTGTAAAAGATAGCCAAATTAAAACTAACGGGTTTGCAAAATAAGTTTAGTTTCAATAAACTTGGCCCAGTTATTTACTTAAGTACAGCAAGAATAGCCTTTGATCATATGGGCTCTTTTAAATCTGCTTGGCTGGAACTCTTTATAAGGAATCGCAGATTGAACTTCAAAGGTCTCTTGAGGCCAGAAAAGCCAAGCCAAGGATTTTGTTCATCAGACTTCACCCGCAATACCTACAGATTTGGGTGAATTCCTCTCTTTTTGAGGTTCCCCAAAATATTTCGAGGTTCCTTGCACCTGCCAGATAAGTGACATTCCTTACTCATCCTGGTAAGTGCTGCTTGGAACACTGTACATAAGGTAGCAGGCCAATATTTCCACATGGCTTTAATCCATAAAGTCCAATCTTTGTCTCTCAAAAGCTGTCTTGTCATTCCGGTGAGAGCTTTGGTAATATAACCAATGTTTCCAATTGTATCCTGTTATAAGGAGAACAGATTCTTATCGAACTTGTGCAAATACCTATATTACCATGAAAACAACAATACTCACTTACTAAGAGTTTCCAAATCCTGGAGGGATCAGGTAGGAAGAAAAAAATAAATGTTTCAGTTTTGCTTACAGTGGTATAATTTACCACATTGCGGTAAGTCATAGCTAGCTCAGGAGAAAAGAGAAAAAGTTTTCCTTACATCTGGAAAAGACAAAACACTAAAAAAATCAGCAATATTTCAAACAAGTCATAAAAATTATAATCATCACATAGGTTCATTCAGTCCTGTGTAATGGATTCTTGACCTTAATCTTGTTAGCAGTTTCACGAAGTCATCAGTTTCTCAGTTAGAATTCTGTAATTTCCTACCCAGTTCAGTTTTATGATCTGAAAGTTTATCAGAAACCTGTATTCTAGAGTAAGTAACAGAGTCCTTTCCATGAACTTCTCTGAAGAGGAAACGTATTTTTCAAAAGCATCAAATAATAACTGTATGTAAACAACAAGACCCCAAAATGGCAATTGACAAAGAAATTTGGTTAATTTTGTGACATACAACACTTCAAAATAATAACCAGAACCAGACTGATAACCAGGACAAATCAGAATTTCAGTAATGTTATACAATTTCAAAACACATATATCAATAACATTCACCCACATAATACCACCTAAGAATGTTTATCATTTACTTGACGATGCTTCCCATGCAATTTAGCACAGAAAACAATCCTAATTAGTATGTCCTTCTTTATAGTAAGAAAGAATAAATTTCTTTGAGAAGTCTTGGGGCCCTTTGAAAATTCTCAAAGTAAAAAAAGTCAGAAAAAGACTTTATTTAAGATATGAATTTTGGGGAGCTTGTCAAAAAAAAAACCTTAATAGAGAGACCTCAGTCCTTTTGAACATAGGAAATTATTTCTTTTTTTTTTTATTTTTTTTTTTATTTTGCAAGAAAGATCAGCCCTGAGCTAACATCCATGCCAACCCTCCTCTTTTTGCTGAGGAAGACCGGCTGTAAGCCAACATCTATTGTCAACCCTCCTCCTTTTTTTTTCCCCAAAGCCCCAGTAGATAGTTGTATGTCATAGTTGCACACCCTCCCAGCTGCTGTATGTGGGACGCGGCCTCAGCATGGCCAGAGAAGCTGTGCGTCAGTGCGCGCCTGAGATCCGAACCCGGGCCCCCAGTAGCAGAGCGTGCACACTTAACCGCCAAGCCACGGGGCCAGCCCAGGAAATTATTTCAACAAGGTTTTTCTGTCTTTTAGGTAGACTTACTCAAAGGGAAAGAAAAATCTTTTATAACCTCTTTATCAAGTTCAAGAAAATCATCCTTTTAAGAGAAAGAAGACCAAATTTTAATTTTGTACGAGCTTACTTTTGATATTAAAACTCATTTACTTAATTAAATTCATTTTAATCTTAGCCAACTTGACCATGCATAAAACTCTTTTTCCAGAATTCCTCTTCCACAAACCTTCTATAACTTTCTCTTTACATTCAGAATCTGTCCCATGCCTTCCTTTCTTCCCCTCTAGTGCTTTAGGACAAATTTATCTTTCTTCACCAACCAAACAAAATATTTCCATTCTTTGTAACTTCTTCACTATATACATCTTACTTTCTTTGTATACAGAGCTATTTTCCTTATTAACTTTTAGTAACTTTAATCACACATATTTAACTAGAATTTTTTTAACCCTTATAGACTTTGACTTCTAAGTAAAAACTAAGTAAGCAGTTACAAACTTTCTTTTACATCAGCATTCTGTGGCTTGGCAAATTTATTTCTTGGCAAATTATTGGCAAACACTTTTCATAATGTCTGGAAACATGTTACTTTATAGTACAATCTTTTAATAAAAAATAAAGACATGTTTACTAATAGACCCAAAACACCTTTTAGTTGTCCTGTAGTAAGCCAAAAGTAGATAAACTTAGAAATGTTTAGCAATAATGTTTCAGTATTTTATCTTAATGGAAAATGACCCAGATACTCAACGAACTTTTATCAAAAACTCTAAAGTTTTAAGTTACCAAAAGGAATTTTGGAAGCTGTTTTTCTAAAGTATACAGACCACAAAACATAATCATTGTACCCAAAAACTCTCACTTATTTTCATCTACCTAAAACATTTGTTTCCAACAAATGTTAATCAAACCACCAAACTTAAACCACCTTTCATTTACCAAAGATAAATTTATATCATGTTAACTTGAAAGACATTTGGGTTAACTGCATTTAGAAATAATTTTTGTGGGGCCAGGCCTGTGGCGTAGCGGTTAAGTGAGCATGCTCCGCCACTGGCGGCCGGGGTTCGGATCCCGGGCGTACACCGAGGCATCGCTTGTGAGGCCATGCTGTGGCAGCGTCCCATACAAACTGGAGGAAGATAGGCACAGATGTTAGCCCAGGGCCAGTCTTCCTCAGCAAAAAAAGAGGATTGGCATGGATGTTAGCACAGGGCTGATCTTCCTCACAAAAAAAATAATAATAATAATAATTTTTATAAGCGCTTACTTCAAGTTAATTTAATAGAGCTCTTAATTTTGACCATACCATCCGGAGGTAAAATATCACACATGTAACATACATGTAGATGCACATACACAGAGTTTCCACAGCTATGGTTTTAAGATTACTGCCATGAATCAGGTACAGTAATACAAAGCTCCCTAGTTACAAATCCAAATTTTTGTTTCAAGCTTTTTTACTAATATTTGTGGAGAAAACACTCAAGATGCTAGATTTTTGCCCAGGAGCGCTCCTATGGCTGTTTTTATGGCCTTTTTACTTTTTTTTTCTCTTAAGTCTTAGGAATTGATGATGAGCTAGATAATAACACTTCCCAGACAGGCGAGGCACTAATCCTTTTTGAGATAAAGGAAGTGGGAGGAATCTGAACTGCCTCTACAGCTGCATTTCCAGTCTTACAAGGTTTTTTTTGTGTGTGTGTGTGAGGAAGATCAGCCCTGAGCTAACATCCATGCCAATCCTCCTCTTTTTGCTGAGGAAGACTGGCCCTGGGCTAACATCTGTGCCCATCTTCCTCCACTTTATGTGGGACGCTGCCACAGCATGGCCTGACAAGTAGTGCATCCATGCACGCCCGGGATCCGAACCCAGGCCGCCAGCAGTGAAGCATGAGCACTTAACTGCTACCCCACGGGCTGGCCCCTCTCTGTGCATTTCTGATATAGTTGGACAGGTAGATCAAGCGATAATGTCATTTGAGTTACAACCCAATTTCTGAGAAATTAAGAGCAATTGTCCTTAAAAAAATATCCGGGGCCGGCCCCGTGGCGTAGCGGTTCAGTGCTCGTGCTCCACTGCTGGCGGCCCGGGTTCAGATCTCGGGCATGCACTGATGCACCGCTTGTCAGGCCATGCTCTGGCGGTGTCCCATATAAAGTAGAGGAACATGGGCACGGATGTTAGCCCAGGGCCAGTCTTCCTCAGCAAAAATGAGGGGGATTGGCAGATATTAGCTCAGGGCTAATCTTCCTCACAAAAAAAAAAAAAAAAGTGTTTCAATTAGTTAAAATGCACCGGAGGGGTGAGTCTCTGGGGATGCTTGGGGCATTCCCCATGGCGGTAAAGCACTGTCAGTGTCTGACTGACAGTGGCCCGGAGAAGGCTGCAGAGCCCGACTGCAGGCATCAATATAGCTAGAAGATTTAGTCAAGTCCCACTCAGCCTGGGCACTTAGTCCCTGAGCCAGCACAAGGCAAGCCAGGGAGTCAAGAGGCAAAAGCCTAGAGCGGGCTGGGGGACGGGGCTTTCCATGCTGGGGCTGAGTTAGGTCCCTGTCAAAAGGTTTTCAAGTTTTCAATTTTACCGATAGTCCAGGTTCTGTTCACGTCCAGCCTGAACTCAAACCTGACTTGGTGACAACAGAGGAGCTAATGCACAAGACAGACAAACAAGTGAAAGAGGGGATGAGGTCTCACTCTCATGGCCTCTTCCCAAGGGGTGACAAGATCAAGGTCACACAAACAACAGTTCCCATGCTGGGGCACAGAACCCCAGCAGGACAGTTTACAGAATAAATTACAGGTCTCCTGTCCCTATAACTGACTCAGTAGGCACCTAAAATACTCGACAGGTTCTTGACGGGTGACAAAACAGGGTTCCAGGTTTAAGTCAAATAACCCAGGGCCAACCTGGAATCACTCCAGATGCCCCAAAACCAGAGGAGAGCTCCCAGAGGTACAGCTCAGACTCTCTGAAACCAGCCAGAGGAGAGCTCCCAGGGGTGGAGCATGGACTCTCCAAAACCAGAAGCTGCAGCCTTGTCCGTCAAAGGAGTGACCCATGAGCCAACCTGAAATCACTCCAGGTGCCCAAACAGATTAACAGAAACCAGAAACCAGAACCAAGAATGGAGGGCACTTCACCTGGAGTCACCGGGGTGATCAGGCCCAGAAACCAGAGGTGGGCTCCCAGGGGTGGAGCCTTCAACTCAAAGATTTCTTTGTTTCTTGGTTCGAAAGCTCAAAATGGCCACTGTAACTTTAAATTATCCTGGGTTATCTTGCCAGCTGTTTATACTTATCTCCATTTTCGGGGGCTTTTCCCAAGGTGGCCATAACAAACAAGGTCTGATAGTGAGCTAGTGGGATCAGCTCCCGCAAGAATAATCAAGGAATCGGGTCTTTCCCTTATGTGTCCTGGCACCCACAAGTTCAGGTGATTTAAGCCCCTCACCATGAACAATGAGGGCCCAGTAAGATATGTTCTTCAGGAGGGGTCCCTATGAGGCCACTGCACGTCATGGGCAGATACCCCGACAGCTCTGTAAAGTCCCCAGTCACCTGGGAATGTCCCGAAGGACCGAGAGGGAACAGTGCCTCTTTTCTTTGGAGTCAGAAGACCCTCATAAGATTAGTCTAAAAGGCAAGTTTGTTACGGTCACCAAGAAACTCAGTCCCCAAGCAGCCAATTTCAATAAATAACAGTCAGACATAGACAAACACGAACAGACATCAAAATCCAATATTCTGGGACTATAACCCAGGGTAATCTGGGACTCTAACCCAGAGCTCAGGACTCGAACCCCATCCTTTTGAGTGCCTCAGCAGCTGCAACCTTTATATTGTCTCCCACATCCTAGCCTTGGGACTTTAACCCAGCAACGAAATCTCACCAGTGGGGCCTCTAACCTACTATCCTGATAAGATAGTAGACAATTAGGCACAGGTGCATTTCAACAAGGTCACTCACCCAAACCCAAAAGACATCTGATCCTGGAGCTCTTTACAGACACAGACAAAACAGACACCATTGAAACCGGTTCCTAGATTCTGGGTGAAGTCCTATTCCTATTCTCATTCTGGTAGTGTTACCACCCAACGTGGGGCCTTCTGCTCGCCGCAAGACATGCCAATAGTCAAGAGGCAAGGTGGTAGGAGAAAAAGGACTTTTTTTATTACAGCTTGCTAGCAAGAGGGAAGATAGCTGACTAATGTCTGAAAAAAAACCATCTTAAGGGGCACAAAGTCTTACAGCAGCTATATAGGCCGGTGGGTTATAGGGGAGGGGGTTAGGAATGCTGACCTTCTGGTGTTACAGACTGGGAGTCGCCACACCAGATCTTTCAGTTTTCACTGATGATGGCTATTAGCATAGATTCTCTGTTGGCGGGGGTCATCACATTCCTAAGGAACTCAAAAAAGCAAAGTTATCGTCTTATCACAGCTGGGAGGTACATACATAAGCAAGGGTCATAAAATCTACAGAGCAGTTAGATCTCCTGGAGGGTGCATATCCAGCTGGGTTAGTTTGTCAAAGTTCATTAAAAGTTACAATAGAGTTTTTCTTTTCTACAATATGGCTTCCCTTGTCAACCTTGTCTTGAGCTGGTATCAATTCCCCCCCTTTGCTGTTTAACCCCTCAATCTTGAGGGATGTCCTGTTGTTCCATCTTATTGAACCAGTCTCTTAGTAAGACAGTGATGCAGCTGGGCTCCCAAAGTTAGGCCTACATTGTGGAAGCAAGCAACCACGTAATTAATAAGACAAAAAGAAAAACAAAGTTAATGGTGGGAGCAAATTATAAACCAGTTTCTGAGTCCAGGGGAGAGCCAGTCAAGATTTCTAGATGTCAGCATCAAAGCATCTTTTGCAACTTAAATGTCTCTGATGATGTCATCGGGTATTCAGGTACCTTTCTGAATGGCTTACACAGCAACAAACGCGAATCTCTCTTAAGTTTATAGCAAGTTCTCCAGCTCCAGTTTGCAAGGCTTCAGGAAAAAGGGCAGGTTCAGCTCTCGGTGATTCCAAATGAAAATGACAGAAAAAAATTGGAAACATTAGTTTGGAGATTTGTAGCCAGACACTTCAAGAAACTAGAAGAATTCAGGATCCAGTCCAGTTAACAGATATAAAACAGAAACCTCAAAGACAATTATCAGAACTAGAACCTAATATCAACCAATGTGTACTATAGTTTCTATTGAAACATATATTTTTCTCTCTAAAATCGCCCTCGTTCTTTGTAGCAGATAGCCAAATTAAAGCTAACTAGTTGCAAAATAGGTTTAGTTTCAATAAACTTGGCCCAGTTATTTACATAAATACAACAAGAATAGCCATTGATCATATAGGCTCTTTTAAATCAACTTTGCTGGAACTCTTTATAAGGAATCTCAGATTGAACTTCAAAGGCCTTTCGAGGCCAGGAAAGCCAAGCCGAAGACTATGTCACCAGTCTTTGCCTGCAATACCTACAGATTTGGGTGAATTCCTTACTTCTCGAGGTCCCCTGAAATATTTTGAGGTTCCTTGCACCTGCCAGATAAGTGACATTCCTTACTTATCCAGTAGGTGCTGCTTGGAATGCTGTACATAAGGTACCAGGCCAATATTTCCACGTGGCTTTATTCCATCAAGTCCAATCTTCATTCCTCAAAAGCTGTATGGTTATATCACAAATATGATTTTCCAGTCACAGCCTTGGTAATATAACCAATGTTTCCAATTGTGTCCTGTTATAAGGAGAACATATTCTTATTGAACTTATGCAAATAACTATATTGTCATGAAATAAGAATAATTACTAAGAGTTTTTAAATTCTGGAGGGATCAGGTAGAGAGAAAAAGATAAATATTTCAATTTTACTTACAAAAGTATTATTTACTAAATTGTTATAAGTCATAGCTAGCTCAGGAGAACAGAGAAAAACTTTTCCTTAAATCTGAAAAAACATTAAAAATTCAGCAATACTTCAAATGAAAAATCATAAAAATTAGAATCATCTTCATCAGTTCATTCAGTCCAGTGTAATTGATTCTTGACCTTAATCATCTGTTAGCAATTTCATGAAGTCAGCAGTTTCTCTGTTAGAGTTCTGTTATTTTTTTACCCTGTTCAGTTTTATAATCTGAAAGTTTATCAGAAGCCTGTATTCTAGAGTAAGTGCCAGAGTCCTTTCCATGAACTTCTCTGAAGATGAAACATATTTTGCAAAAGCATCAGAGCAAAGAAATAACTGTCTGTAACCAACAAGACCCCAAAATGGCAATTGACAAAGAAATATGGTTAATTTTGTGACATACAATACTTTACAATAATAAGCAGAACCAGACTGATGACCAGGACAGATCAGAATTTCAGTAATGTTATACAATTTCAAAACACCTATATCAATAACATTCACCCACATAATACCAGCTAAGAAGGTTTATCATTACTTGTCTGACAATGCTTCCCACGTAATTTAACATACCGAATAAGCCTAATAAATTTAGTATCTTCCTCCTTATAGGAAGAGATCAAATTTCTTTGAGAAGTCCCAGGGCCCTTTGAAAATTCTCAAAGAAAAAAAGTCAAAAAAAGACTTTATTTAAGATATGAATTTTGGGGAGCTTGTCAAAAATATAAACAGCCAAGGGCAAACAGAGCATTAACAGTCCAAAAGCCTTAACAGAGACACCTGAGTCTTTTGAACATGGGAAATTATTTCAACAGTTTTTTTTCTGTCTTTTAGGTAGACTTACTGAAAGGTAAAGAAAAATCCTTTTATAATCTCTTTACCAAGTTCAAGAAAATCATCCTTTTAAGAGAAAGAAGACCAAATTTTAATTTTGTACCAGCTTACTTTTGATATTAAAATTATTTACTTAATTGGATTCACTTTAATCCCAGCCAACTTGACCATGCATAGAACTCTTTTTCTAGAATTCCTCTTCTCCAAACCTTCTATAACTTTCTTTTTACATTCAGAATTTGTCCCATGCCTTCCTTTCTTCCCTTCTGGTACTTTGGGACAAATTTATCTTTCTTAACCAACCATTCCATTCTTTGTACCTTTTTTTTATGGAAAATATACATCTTACTTTCCTTATATACAGAGCTGTTTTCCTTATTAATTTTTAGTAACTTTAATCACATATGTTAATTAGACTTTTTAACCCTTATAGACTTGGACTTCTAAATAAAAACTAAGTAAACAGTTACAAATTTTCTTTTACATCAGCATTCTGTGGCTTGGCAAATTTATTTCTTGGCAAATTACTGGCAAACGCTTTTCATAATGTCTGGAAACATGTTACTTTATAGTACAATCTCTTAATAAAACACAAGATATGTTTACTAATAGACCCAAAACACCTTTTAGTTGTCCTGTAATAAGCCAAAAGTAGATAAACTTAGATCTGTTTAGCAATAATGTTTCAGTATTTTATCTTATTTGAAAATGACCCAGATATTCAATGAACTTTTATCATTAATTTAGCAAAACTCTAAAGTTTTAAGTTACCAAAAAGAATTTGGAAGCTGTTTTATCCAGTATACAGATCATAAAACATAATTATTGTACCCAAAAACTCT
Source organism: Ceratotherium simum simum (assembly GCF_057802395.1). NCBI lineage: Eukaryota > Metazoa > Chordata > Mammalia > Perissodactyla > Rhinocerotidae > Ceratotherium > Ceratotherium simum. The sequence goes on along the minus strand of NC_141901.1, from coordinate 30,693,037 downwards.
TACTTATTTTCATCTATCTAACTCATTTGTTTCCAACAATTGTCAATCAAGCCAACTTAAACCAGCTTCCATTTACCAAAGATTAATTCATATCATGTTAACTTGAAAGACATTTGGGTTAATTTCTATTACATTTAGAATTTATGGGCCGGCCCTGTGGCATAGCAGTTAAGCGCACGCGCTCCACTGCTGGTGGCCTGTGTTCGGATCCCTGGCGCGCACCGACACGCCACTCGTCAGGCCATGCTGTGGTGGCCTTCCTCCACAAAGTGGAGGAAGATGGGCACAGATGTTAGCCCAGGGCCAGTCTTCCTCAGCAAAAAGAGGAAGATTGGCATGGATGTTAGCTCAGGGCCAATTTTCCTCACAAAAAAAAAAAAAAAGAATTTATGTAAGTGCTTACTTTAAGCCAATTAAACAGAGCTCTTAATTTTGACCGTACCATCTGGAGGTAAAATATCACATATGTGTAACATATATATAGACACACGTACACAGTTTCCACAGCTATGGTTTTAAAATTAGTGCCATCGGGCCAGCCCCGTGGCTTAGCGGTTAAGTGCGCGCGCTCCGCTGCTGGCGGCCCAGGTTCGGATCCCCGGCGCGCACCGAGGCACCGCTTCTCCGGCCATGCTGAGGCCGCGTCCCACATATAGCAACTAGAAGGATGTGCAACTATGACATACAACTATCTACTGGGGCTTTGGGGGAAACATAAATAAATAAAATTATAAAAAATAAAAATAAAATAAATAAAATAAAATTAGTGCCATGAATCAGGTACAGTAATAAAGTTCCCTAATTATGAATCCAAATTTTTGTTTTAAGCCTTTTTACTAATATTTGTGGAGAAGATACTCGAGATGCTAGATTTTTGCCCAGGGTGCTCTTATGGCTGTTTTTGGCCTTTTCACTCTTTTTTTTCTTCAGTCCTAGGAATTGGTGATGAGCTAGATAACACTTCCCAGAGAGGCGAGGCACTAATCCTTTTTGAGATAAAGGGACCGGGTGGAATTTGAACTGCCTCTACAGCTGTTTTTCAAGTCTTACGAGGAGTTTTTTTTTAAGGAAAATTGCTCTTAATTTCTCAGAAATTAGGTTGTAACTCAAATAACATTATAGCTTGATCTACCTGTCCAACAATATCACAAAGGCACAGAGAAACCACTCAAGTTTTCTCCAAGATGGAGTTTCTGGAGCATAACCTATCCAATAGAAAATGTTTCCCATTAGTTAAAATGCACCTGAGGAGTGAGTCTCCGGGGATGCTTGGGGCGTTCCCCCTGGCGGTAAAGCCGGTGTCCCACTGACAGGGGCTGGAGAAGGGTGCAGAGCCCAACAGTGGGTGTCAATATAGCTATAAGATTTAGTCAAGTCCCACTTAGCCTGGGCACTTAGTCCCTGAGCCAGCACAAGGCAAACCAGGGAGGGAAGAGGCAAAAGCCTGGAGCGGGCTGGGGGACCCGGCTCTCAACGCCGGGGTTGAGAGTTAAATACTTGGCAGAAAGTTTTTCAAGTTTTCAATTTTACAGAAAGTCCAGGTTCTGCTCAGGTCTAGCCTGGACTTAACCTCGACTTGGTGACAACAGAGGAGGTGACGAACAAAACAGAAAAAAGAAGGGAAAGAGGTGATCAGGCCTCGTCCTCACGTCTTCTTCCCAAGAGTTATCAAGATAAGGGTCACACAAACAACAGTTCCTGTGCCAGGGCACACAACCCCAGCAGGACAGTTTACAGAATAAATTACAGATATCCTGTCCTAATAGCTAACTCAGTAGGCACCTAAAATATTCAACGCCTTCTTGACAGGAGACAAAACAGGGTTCCAGATTTCAGTCAAATGACCCAGGGCCAACCTGGACTCACTCCAGGTGCCCCAAAACCAGAGGAGAGCTCCCAGGGGTGGAGCTCGGACTCTCTGAAACCAGAAGCCAGAGGAGAGCTCCCAGGGGTGGAGCACGGACTCTCCGAAACCAGAAGCTGCAGCCTTGTCAGTCAAACGACTGACCCACGGGCCAACCTGAAATCACTCCAGGTGCCCAAACAGATGAACAGAAACCAGAAACCAGAACCGTCAAGAAAAGGCACCTCTCTTGGGGTCTCTGGGGTGATCAGGCCTGGAAACCAGAGGTGAGCTCCCAGGAGTGGAGCCTTGACTCTTTAAAGATTTCTTTCTCAATTCAAAAGCTCAAAAGGAGCCCAAAGTGGCCACTGTAACATTAAATTATCCTCGATTATCTTGCCGGCTGTTTACAGTTATCCCTATTTTAGGGGCTTTTCCCAAAGTGGCCATAAACAAGGTAATTTCTAAAGAGAGTTTGTTATGATCACCGAGAAACTCAGTCCCCAAACAGCCAATTTTAAGCTATTTACCAACACAGACACGGACACAGACAAAGAAAAACCAGACTCCAGCGAACTAGTTCCCAGATATAGGGTATAAAGTCCTACAACTGTTCCCACTCCGAGTGTGCGCCCAGACGGTCCCATTGGAACCCAGATGGCCCTGCCGTAAGTGGAAGGACTCCAGACGGCCCTGCTGCAAACAGAAGGACCCCAGACAGCCCTGCCATAAACGGAAGGACCACAGATGGAGGGGAAGAGAGTTCATGAGCGTCCTCAAGTGACTTACCCTATTCCAGATGGAGCCCGTCGACTCACCAGATGTAGCTGTTTCTCTTCCTACCACAATCAGCGTTAGGAGGCAGCCAGCATCGGTACAAGAAAGCAGGTGGGGCAGTTCCCCGAGACAAAGAAAGCCTCGGTGGCCACTAGGGACTTACCAAACAGGTTACCCATCCGAGGTCGGCTGGCCACAAGCAGGACTTATAGTGCCACCAGTGTCGCCAAATTGTTACCACCCAACGTGGGGCCTTCTGCTCGCCGCAAGACATGCCAATAGTCAAGAGGCAAGGTGGTAGGAGAAAAAGGACTTTTTTATTACAGCTTGCTAGCAAGAGGGAAGATGGCCAACTAATGTCTGAAAAAAACATCTTAAGGGGCACAAAGTCTTACAGCAGTTATATAGGCCAGTGGGTTATAGGGGAGGGGGTTAGGAATGCTGACCTTCTGGTGTTACAGACTGGGAGTCGCCACACCAGATCTTTCAGTTTTCACTGATGATGGCTATTAGCATAGATTCTCTGTTGGGGGATCATCACATTCCTAAGGAACTTAAAAAAGCAAAGTTATCATCTTATTGCAGCTGGGAGGTACATGCACAAGCAGGAGTTGTAAAATCTACAGAGCAGTTAGATCTCCGGCATATCCAGCTGGGTTAGTTTATCAGAGGTCATTCAAAGTTACCATAGAATTTTTCTTTTCTACAATATGGCTTCCCTTATGTCAACCCTGTCTTGAGCCAGTATCGGTAAGGTACCCTACTAACCAGATAGTCAGTGGTGCATCACTGAAATGACTTACCCTACTCCAGAAGAGAGCCTGTCGACCCACCAGAAGTAGCCGTTTCTCTTTCCACCATAGGGAGCATTAGGAGGCAGCCAGCGTCGGCAGGGGAGATCAGGTAGGGCAGATCCCTGAGACAAAGAGAGCCTTGGCAGCCACTAGGAACTTAACTGACAGGTCGCCAGTCTGAGGTCGGCTTGCCACGAGCAGGACTTAAAGTCCTGCCAGAGTCGCCTGATTTCTGTTACCACACAAAGGGCATGATCTGCTCTCCACAAGACAAAAGCCAATCATCAAGAGGCAAGATGGTGGAAAAGAAAGGGCAATTTATTACAGCTTGCTAGCAAGGGGGAAGATGGCTAACTAATGTCTCAAAGAACCATCTTACAGAACAAAGACTACAGGCCAGTTATATTGAGGGCTGGTGTCTGAGTGGGCGAGTCATCTGGTCCCAGGGTGGGGGCATCCATCTGATTACTGGGTGGAGGCATCTGGTCTCAGGGTAGGGGCATCCATCTGGTCTTAGTTCCTGGTGGTCCTTTGTTTTACTTGATATGCATCGGAGACTGGAGCAACGCCCTCTACCCTGATCTTTCAGTTGTCATTGATGATGGCTATCAGCATAGACTCTTTGCCTGGGGGTCATCACATCACATTCCTAAGGAACTGAAAAGAACAAAGTCATCAACTTATAGCAGCTGGGAGGGGCCATAAAGTCCAGAGTTAGTCGGAGGTCATTCCAAGTCACAACATGGTTTCCCCTCTACAATATGGCTTCCCTTATGTCAACCTTGTCTTGAGCCGGTATCAAAGATATAACTCAGTCACATGGACACACCACTTACAAGGAAGTGTAGTCTAGTGAAGTGTTTCACCAGTGTATGCCCTAAGTGGCTCAAAGGAAGTTTAAAGGTGCTTGACACTTCCTCAAGGTTGTTTTTCAGAGCTGTGTTGGGAAGAGATAACCAGCATCAACCAGCCTGAACCAGATTTCGCCTGGCCTGGTGAAATGGAAGTGATCCATCTGTTGACTAGTTATGTCTGAGCTGATAAGGTATGTGTTTGCCTTCCCTCTGAAGGTCACTGATTTGAGCCACTTGTGTGTTTGTGTTGCGTCTGTCTGTGTTTGTGTGACCGGGGATGCCCAGCAACTGCTTTCTTGGTACCTCCCTTTCCGGTTGTAAATTAACAACCTGGCTTCTGGACCTTGCAAAATTCTCTCAGTTCCTCAGTTTCTCTACCAGCAGTCCTTGGACAAGTCTTAACATCTGCTTTCTTCGTTTTCTTATGTGTTTGTCTTAAAGGAGGTTCCAGCACCAGTCATCTCTAAAAAATTTGATTGCCTCCCTACAGGTACCTTTCCCATGGATGTCTCCTCAGACCTCACTGTGGTGATTTTTTACTAGAGGTCCTCCTCCTGGAGGCCCTTTATCGGCACCAGGATCAGCTCTATAGAAACTCCCTTGTTTAACAAAACTTAGCTCCTGTTAAGGATCTTATTTCCATATATGGTCAGAGATCCAGTCAGAACTCCTACTCCTATAGAGAGGAAGCCCAGAACTCTTGCTAACAATACCTTATGGCAGTGCCTGGCTGGTACCGGGCTTAGTGAGGGCACTAACCACTTTGTCTCTCTGCCTGGTCATCAAGGGTATTACGACTCTGAAAAACACCTTGAGGAGATAGATCCATTTTCCACTTGGGTCTGGCATCAAGCCACTAAATTCTTGAGCCTCCTTTGGGCAAAGTCTTGTGGTATTTGTGTCACCACCAACCATTACTGACTGCCCCTGGGGGGTTGGAAACAGACCCTAAACAGAAACCCTAAAATATGGGAGGCGGGGAAACTCCATCCTGGAGGAAAGCCCTCTGGCCTGCATCCTCCAGAACTGGAAGGCTTTCAGGTACTCCCCATTGACCCAAAAACAGTTCATCTTTTTCTGTAATATTCCTGGCCACAATATTCATTGGAAGATGGGAAAAAGTGGCCAGAAAATGGAACCCTAAGTTTTAACACCATACTACAATGAGATCTATTTCGCAAACAAAAAATGGGAAAAAAATCTCCTATGTCCACTGCTTTATGGCATGTTATCAAAATGAAAAGTTGCAAAAAAAAATGTAAAATTTGAAAATTAAAGGTTGAGCCAAAGGCTTCAAAACTATTGCCCATATTACAGAATCCTTCTGAGGAAGAGGACTTGCTCCTCCAAGCCAGGAAACCTGGGGCCAAAAAAAGCCCACCTCAGAGTCCACCCCACTCTCTGACCCAAACTTCAGCCCCACCATCGGGCCAATCAGGGACCCCAGTGAGGCCTCCACCACATTCTCCTGATACCCAGACCTCACTTCCACTCAAGCCAAAAGCTGTAACCCCAAAGTCCCTCATCCCTGTAGATTTGGGACCAAATCCATTGTTGTCTCGCCAAATAATTCCCCTACAGGGAATCTGACTCTCCAGCAACCCAAGACTCTTTACCCTCCTCTTCCAGATAGTACAACTAGATTGGGAACTACTTACAAGCCTGGAATCTACCCCCTGAGACAGGTGCCTGATGGCAAACGTGGACTTATTAATGTGCCCGTCCCCTTGTCCACCTCTGACTTGTCTAATTGGAAGGCACACACTAAAGGATGGAGGGGTGACCCAGAGGAATTCATCATCTTGACAAAGGGAACCTTCTCCACCCATAATCCAACCTGGGCAGATATCCAAAGCCTGTTAACTACACTCCTCAAGGCTGAAAAAAGTCAGCTGTTCTGTTAAAGGCAAGGGAACAAGCAGACAATGAATATGACCCAGGCTCAGATATTCATAGGCCTAGTGAACAGGCAGTATCAGGGACTGACCCTGGGTGAAATCCCAATGACCCAGATGACCAGGAAAAGCTAGGGCATTTTCAGGGTCTGCTTTTGAGAGCTATGTGAACGGTGAGTCAGCCACCCATTAACTGGTGTAAGCTGAAGGAGATCCTGCGAGGTCCTGAGGAAACCTCTCTTTCCACAGAGGCTGTGGGACTGCCTGAGGCGGTATACCAATTGGCATCCCCGAGGCCCAAGGCAGTACAATGGTTCTTAATACCTACTTTATATCTCAAAGTGCTCCAGATATCCATAGAAACATCCAAAACTTGACTATCGGTCCTGATACTAATTCTGCATAGCTAGCAGAGGCTGCTTTCAGGGTGTTCAACAAGGATGAAGCTGAGGAAAAGAAGGATGATAAAAAGATGCAGAGACAGGTGGTTCGGCTCACAGTAGCCCTCCAGTCTGCTCAAGGTAACCAGAAAGCCCCAGCCCCTACCAAGGGACCAGAAGGCCACCCACAAAGTTGGGGGCTAATCAATGTGCATAGTGCTAGCAACAAGGTCACTGGTTGTGGGACTGTCCAAATCGTCCCCAGAGAGGGAAGAGATTGAACAGGACAGAGTCAACTTCCCTTGACTACAGATAAGATGTGATGGGGCCGTGGGGCTCCCTGGTTTGTTCCAGACAACTAAATCCCATCTCCCCTGAGGAGCCCTGGGTAACCTTGGCAGCGGGAGGAGAGCAAGTTAAATTCTTGCTAGACACTGAAGCCACATTCTCAGTGTTAAACACCCAGAAAGAAAACCTTTCCAAAAAAAAGTGTGATATAGGGCCAGCCCAGTGGCATAGTGGTTAAGCTCGCGTGTTCTGCTTCAGTGGCCCAGGGTTCACAGGTTTGGATCCCAGGCATGGACCTACACACCGCTCATCAAGCCATGCTGTGATGGAATAGAGGAAGATTGGCACAGATGTCAGCTCAGGGAAAATCTCCCTCAAGCAAAAAGAGGAAGATTGGCAACAGATGTTAGCTCAGAGCCAATCTTCCTCACCAGAAAAAAAGAAAAGTGTGATATAAAAGGAATGTCAGGAAGAGGAGAAACTAACAGGTTTCTGGAGCATTTGACCTGTGAAATAGGATGTAAAATGTTAAAGCATTCTTTTCTATCTGTACCAGAATGCCCTGTTCCCCTTTTAGGGAGGGACACATTATCTAAGCTAGGGGCCTCAATAAGCTGGGACAAGATAAAACAGAGATTCAAGTCCCTAAAAGTCTGGGAGTTGAGCTCATGGGCCTATTACAAGATACACCACCACCTGAGAAAGAAGAGATTTCCCTAACTGTTTTAAGCCAAGTTAACTCGGAAGTGTGGGCACGACGGCAGGTGGGACAAGCAGCCAGTGCCACACAAGTAAAGGTGGAATTAAAGCAGATACGTCATTGGCTTCGGGTAACAATACCCCTTGAAGCCAGAGGCCATAAGAGGAATTCTTCCTGTAATTAACAGCCTTTTAGAACAAGGATTGATCAGGCCATGTAGATCCCCACGGAACAGTCCCATTTTACCTGTTAAAAAGCTGGGAATGGGAGAATATAGATTTATTCAAGACCTTAGGGCTGTCAATGAAGCAGTCCAAGACATACATCCTGTAGTACCTACTCCTTACACCCTGCTAGCTAATCTCCTTGGAAACAGTAGGTTCTATACAGTGCTGGATTTAAAAGATGCTTTTTTCTGTATCCCATTCCTATCCCCGAGTCTCAGGAAATATTTGCCTTTGAATGGGAGGACCCAGACTCCCATCAGAAGCAACAGTATTGCTGGACTGTCTTACCCCAAGGGTTTAAAAACACCCCTACTATCTTCGGGAAAATTCTGGGCTGAGATTTAAGGGAATTAAAATTAGAATATAGTACTATGTTACAGTATGTAAATTACATCCTAATAGCCAGCCCTCCTAAGGAAATCTCAGATACAAACACTGTAGCTATATTAAGCTTCTTAGCCAGTAAGGGATATAAAGTGTCTAAAGGGAAGGCACAAATAACTAAGGAAACCATATTAGGGTTTATCATTTCAAGGGGGCAATGCAGCCTTCCTCAAAAGAGAAAAATGCTAATATGTCAACTTGCTCCACCAAAGACTCGTAGGCAGCTATGAGGATTCTTGGGGACGGCTGGCTTTTGCCAGATTTGGATGCCTAACTTTGGATTGATGGCTAAGCCTCTCTATGATAAACTACAGGGGCCAGAAACGGACCCCTTCGAATGGGAGAAGCTGTGTGATAAGGCCTTCAATAATCTTAAAAACTTACTAATGGAAGTGCCTGTGCTGGCCTTATCAGATTTGAGCAAGACATTTGACCTATATGTTCATGAAAGACAGGAAATAGCTGTAGAAGTGTTATCCCAAACGTTAGGACCCTTAAAAAGAGTGGTCGTCTATTTCTCAAAACAACTAGACGCTGTGGCAAGAGGATGGCCCCCATGTTTGAAAGCTGTAGCTGCCACCTGCCTATTAATCAAGGAGGCAGAAAAATTGACTATGGGCCAACCTATGACAGTGTGGACCCCCCATCAAGTCTCTAGCGCACTAGAAACTGAGGGACAGCTTTGGCTATCCCAAAATAGAGTAGTACAATATGAAGCTATGCTGCTAGATTCCCCTCAGATTTCTTTTTTTTTTTTGTAGATTTTTTTTTTATAATTTTATTTATTTATTTATTTTTCCCTCAAAGCCCCAGTAGATAGTTGTATGTCATAGTTGCACATCCTTCCAGTTGCTGTATGTGGGACGCGGCCTCAACATGGCCGGAGAAGCGGTGCGTCGGTGCGCGCCCGGGATCCGAAACCGGGCCGCCAGCAGTGGAGCATGCGCACTTAACCACTGAGCCACTGGGCCAGCCTTCCCCTCAGATTTCCTTAAAACCCATCATACCCTAAACCCAGCTACCCTGCTCCCTTATTCCAATGAGCCTATTACCCCTGCCTGCCCAGAAGTGATTGATGAGGTTTACTCTAGCCTCAGAGATCTCTAGACTGAACCATTGCCTAATGCAGAGGAAGTATGGTTTGTAGATGGGAGCAGCTTCATGCATAATGGGCAAAGAAGAGCAGGTTATTCAGTAGTGTCCCTGAATGCAACCATAGAAGCCAAGGGGCTAACACCAGGCAGCTTGGCTCAAAAAAACAGAAATAATTGCATTAACTTGGAATTGGAAAGAGGAAAAATATTAACAATACGTACAGACTCTAAGTACGCTTTTTCTGTAATTCACTCTCACGGGACCATTTGGAAAAAAAAAAGAGGACTTCTTAACAGCAGCAGTAAAAAAACTAAACATGGGGCCAGAGATCCTTAGACTGCTAGAAGCAGTACAGGGCCCAGAGAGAGTAGCTGTGGTCCATTGCAAAGGCCATCAAAGAGAAGAATCAGAGGCCATAAGAGAAAATAACTTGGCAGATGCAGCTTCAAGAAAGGCTGCCATATCCAGAAAGCTTCTCCAATTCCCACTCTACCCTCCTATAAGTTTACACTAGTGTATTCCTCTGATAAAGTGAAGGAAGCCACCACAAAGGGTTACCAATTGTCCCCAATAATCAAAGGCTGGATGATAAACCAACAAGGAAAAATTTGGGTCCCCAAACAAACAGCTTGGGGACTCCTTAAGAGTGCTCATGATTCTACACATTACAGAAAAGAAACCTTATACCCGTGGCTAATGAAAGTCATAAGCACCCCAGGTGTAAAGGAACTTATTGACAAAATAACTGAGCAATGTGTTTATTGCCAAAAAAGCAATGTGCAAACTAGACCTCCTGTACTCCCCCCCACCTCGCCAGAACAACTCAGATCTGGGGAACTTTACCAGGGGAAGATTGGCAAGTTGACTTTACTGTTACGCCCATGGCCCCTGGGGATACGAATACCTCTTGGTGTTTATGGATACATTTACTGGATGGATTAAATCTGTCCCTTGTAGGTTGGAAAAGGCAAATGAGGTAACAAAAGTGTTGTTAAAAGAGATAATTTCCCAGGGGGCTGGCCTGGTGGCATAGCAGTTAAGTTTGCATGCTCTGCTTTGGTGGCCCAGAGTTCGCAGGTTCAAATCCCGGGCACGGACCGAGGCACTGCACATCAAGCCATGTGTGGCGGTGCCCCACATACAAAATAGAGGAAGATAGGCACAGATGTTAGCTCAGGGCCAATCTTCCTCAGCAAAAAGAAGAGGATGGCAACAGATGTTAGCTCAGAGCCGATCTTCCTCACAAAAAAAATAAAAAGAGAGATAATTCCCCATTTTGGGTCGCCCCAATCAATTCAATGTGACAGTGGGCCAGGCTTTATATCAAAGATAACCTCTAAAGTGGCCAGAGTTTTAAAAATTAAATGGAGGCTCAATGCTGCCTGGAGACCACAATCATCTGAAAAAACTGAGCAGGCCAATCAAACTCAAAAAAAAAAAACCTTGGCTAAACCGTGCCAACAGATGCAGGAAAATTGGCTAAAACTACTGCTCATAGCCCTCACTTGGATGAGGGCAGCCCCCAAAGGCAAACTAAACCTTAGCCCCTTTGAAATGACCTATGGGAGGCCATTCCCTAAGGACTCAGATTCACTCATAAAGCCAGACCCAGAGGTTTCCACGGCAATCAAACACAAAATCGATCTAAAACAGGTGGTAGATGCCCTCAATAAACATGGAAACTTCCGTCTTTCCATGCCCACAGAGGTCAAACTCCACCATTATGAACGTGGAGATTGGGTCTTTCTTAAAACTTGGAGAAGCAGTTCACCCCAAGATCAGTTAAATCCTATTTGGGTGTGGCCTCACTTGGTGTTACTAACCACACACTCTTCCCTAGAATTAGAAGGAGTCACCCCTTGGATCCACCACACACAAGTAAAAAAGGCACCCACGTCTCCACATCAAGAGAGATCGTTGCAGACAACTGATGACTCTGAGTTTTCCTGCGAACCGCTCTGATGTGAAACTCTTGTTCTGGGACATCAAAAAGATAAGTAAATCCCAATGACCTGCCAATTTACCTTGGCAGAAGTACTAGGGATTATATTTGCTATATTTATGCTAATAGCTTTAACCCTCACACTTACCTGTGCTCTGCCTGGGACACCTGTAACCAAGGGCTTTGGCTTTGCTAATAGAATGCATCCATAATCCCTAAAATGCATCTGTCTCGCTGGATAATAATAGTAACCTGGACTTTGGGAACCCTCTTGGTTTCCGGATGGAGATGGGAAAACAATACGCACATCAGGCTAACACAGGATATCCTCCAAGGAAATGACCTCTCTGACTGTTGGATCTATCACCACCAGCCCACAGTAGATGGGGCCCATCCTCTCCTGTGAGGGATACTTGCCTCTCTTGGGGACATTAGTAGATAAACACCTACTCAGGAGAATCTATCACACCCCAACCCAATAATCTGGATAAACCCCAAGCCACCTTTGGCTTCCCCTACACCTTGGTGTTTTCCGTCAATGATTCTAACATGGTGGACTAACGTGGACCCTAATTTCAACCTTACAGAAAACCCCAAGTGTTCGGGGGACCCAAGCATAACATATACAACCAAGTGGGGAACATACCAAAACAATACCTTTGACTGTATACCCCCACAGTGATTTTATTTTATTTTTTTTGTGTGTGAGGAAGATCAGCCCTGAGCTAACATCCATGCTAATCCTCCTCTTTTTTGCTGAGCAAGACTGGCTCTGAGCTAACATCTATTGCCAATCCTCCTCCTTTTTTTCCCCAAAGCCCCAGTAGATAGTTGTATGTCATAGTTGCACATCCTTCTAGTTGCTGTATGTGGGACGCGGCCTCAGCATGGCCGGAGAAGCGGTGCCTCGGTGCGCGCCCGGGATCTGAACCCTGGCCGCCAGTAGCGGAGCACGCACGTTTAACCGCTAAGCCACGGGGCCGCCCTGGCACAGTGATTTTAAATAACCTATTTAAATGGGACTATAATCTCTGGCACTTGCAACCACTCCATCATAGATGCTGGCATAGGTAGCAACAGGTGACTGTAAGCTGGCCATCAGAATGCCAAAATATGGGGGCCAAATGGAGTACGTGGGTAAACTGGATTAAAGGTGATGATGAGATTAGCCCCAAACACCAAAGTCATTACCCTGGGTGTGATCCACTCAGGATGTCCAGTCTAAAGACACGGTTACTACTATTACTCTCCTAACAAATAAGACTACCCCTCCTGAACCCAGCTTTATCTGTTTACCCTTGGGACTCATGTTCCTTGGGAGGCAAACAAGCCGGGGACGGGCAGGCAGATGTCTAGATACCACCCAAATGAGAGGTACATGGACAATAGGGTATGTAACTCCACCTGAAGATGAGATTACAGTTTTCACAAATAGAACACACACATAAAAACTTACCCTAGGGACCAGCCCCGTGGCTAGGGGTTAAATGCGCGCGCTCCGCTGCTGGCAGCCCTGGTTTGGATCCCAGGCATGCACCGATGCACTGCTTGTCCGGCCATGCTGTGGTGGCATCCCATATAAAGTGGAGGAAGATGGGCACAGATGTTAGCCCAGGGCCAGTCTTCCTCAGCAAAAAGAGGAGGATTGGCATGGATGTTAGCTCAGGGCTGACCTTCCTCACCAAAAAAAAAAAAAAAAAGTTACCCTAGACTTAAAAAATGAGTTGCTGGTGGTGGCAGGGGTAAGTGCCCTAATTGGGTCACTGGTGGTATTGGTGGGAGGTACCATTTATAATGCAGTCACTATTAAAAATGTCACTGCCACAGTGGCCATGGTGGCCAGCAAATCAGGCCTGGACTTTACTGTGTTACAAAAGTCCATTGACTCTTTAGCCAAAATGGTTCTTAATCTTAGAATTGCTTTGGATTACCTTTTGGCAGACTAGGGCGGAGTCTGTGCCATAGTGAATAGTCTTGCTGTTTCTATGTTAATGCTAGTGGCACTATAAAAAAAATTGCAACCGGGTTGCTGGAAAAAGCCACTGGCTAACAGAAAAGAGTCAATCAGATCTCACAGAACAAATCTGGAATGAGGTCAAGCAAGCCTACCCCAGCTTAACTTGGTTCCTCCCCCTTTGGGGCCCCTAATAGCTATCCTTCTTCTGAAGCAATAAAATTACAAACAGTGGTTACACATGGATACCAGCAGCTCGGGGCCATGCCTGGTGACCCACAAGCATATCTTAAATTAGCTGGGGAAAAATTCTGCTCCTCTGTTAGTTCCTACAACGACAATGCCCATAACCAGCAGGAAACAGTTACGGAAGATGGACCTTCGGCCCGGGCCCCTCAAGAATGAAGAACAGGGCCGACCCCGTGGCTTAGCGGGTAAGTGTGCATGCTCCGCTGCTGGCGGCCCGGGTTCGGATCCCTAGCCGCGCACTGACGCACCGCTTTTCCAGCCATGCTGAGGCCGCGTCCCACATACAGCAACTAGAAGGATGTGCAGCTATGACATACAACTATCTACGGGGGCTTTGGGGAAAATAAATAAATAAATAAATAAATAAATATTAAAAAAAAAAACAGAATGAAGAGCAGCATAAAAAACTAGAGGAAGGGGCCGGCCCCGTGGCTTGGCGGTTAAGTGCGCGTGCCCCACTGCTGGCGGCCCGCGTTCGCATCCCGGGCGCGCACCGACGCACCGCTTCTCCGGCCATGCTGAGGCCAGGTCCCACATACAGCAACTAGAGGGATGTGCAGCTGTGACATACAACTATCTACTGGGGCTTTGGGGGAAAAATAAATAAATAAAATCTTTAAAAAAAAAAAAAAACTAGAGGAGGGATTTTGTCACCAGTGTCTGCCATAAGCAGCTCAAAGTAAGTTTAAAGGTGCTTGACACTTCCTCAAGGTTGTTTTTCAGAGCTATGTTGGAAGAGATACCAGCATCAACTGGCCTGAACCAGATCAAGCCCCACTGCAAGGGCAGCGCTTGCACAGACGACCCGGAGATGACCAAAAGATGCCCTTTACTTCATCTTGATACTAAAATCTCCACCCAACGAGGAGCCTAGGCCTTATTAGCATAACCTACTCAGTGCAATGGGTGTGAGAGCATGTTTTCAGACTGCGCCTGTGCAAGCTAATATTCGCCTCTACATGTGATGATAAAACTTCCCTTTTAGACATTCATTCCCCACCCGAAATAAAAGACACCTGCTCCCCTTTGTTTGGGGAGCCATGACTTTGGAAATGATTCCATGTGGTCTCCTATTTGCTGTAAATAAACTCTACTTTGTGTAACAACTACTTCTGGTGGAAAGTCTGATTTTAACTCGCCAGGAAGTGAAACCACTTTGGTTTGGTAATGATACAGGCTCAATACGAGGCTGACATGAGGGAAGCCATACTGTAGAAAACAAAACATATTGTAACTTTGAATGACCTCTTATTAACTGACAGGCTCTGTGGATTTTATGGCCCCTCCCAGCTGCTATAAATCGATAACTTTGTTCCTTTGGGTTCTTTAGGAACGTGAAGACTCGTAGGCAGAGAGTCTATGCTGATAGCCATCATCAAGGACAACTAAAGATCAGGGTATAAGGCATTGCTCTAGTCTCTGATGCATATCCAATAAAACAAAAGACCATCAGGAACTAAGACAAGATATCTGCCTCCACTCGGAGATCAGATGGATGACCCACCATGAGACCAGAGGCATCCCCCACCCGGAGACCTGTCCCCTGTATAACTGGCCTGTAATCTTTGTTCTGTAAGACGGTACTTTCAGCCATGAGTCAGCCATCTTCCCCCTTGCTAGCAAGCTGTAATAAAAATTCCTTTCTCTCCTACCTCCTTGCCTCTTATCTATTGGCATGTCTTGCAGCAGGCAGACAAACTCCCCCTTTGGGTGGTAACAGTAACAGTGTTACAGACTGAATGTTTGTGTGTGGTGCCCCGCCCCCCCCCACCTCTAGAATTCATATGTTGAAGTTCTAACTGCCAAGGCAATGGTATTTGGAGGGGGGGCTTTTGGGAGACGATTAGGTGAGGTCGTGAGGGTGGAGCACCCGTGGTGGAGATTAGTGTATAACGATCTATAAGGTCCTTATAAGAAGAGGAAGAGACCAGAGCTCTCCCTCTCTCTCTCTCCCCCCAACCACTCTCTGCCATGTGAGGACACAACCAGAAGGCTGCCAGGAAAAGGACCCTCACTACAAACCGAATCTGCCAGCACCTTCATCTCAGACTTCCAGCCTCCAGAACAGTGAGAAATAAGTGTCTGTGATTTAAGCTACTTAGTCTATGCTATTTTGTTTTGGCAGCCCAAGCTAAGACATAGAGTAACAAAAGAAGTCAAGAATGGATTTGGTACACAGTTAACAGTCTCTCTCACACTAAAGAAAGTCACACCGTGTTCATTATGCCCCTGTTCAAGAAGACAGTGGCATGGGCCGGCCCCGTGGCTTAGCGGTTAAGTGTGTGCGCTCCGCTGCTGGCGGCCCAGGTTCGGATCCTGGGTGCGCACCGACGCACCGCTTCTCCGGCCATGCTGAGGCCGTGTCCCACATACAGCAACTAGAAGGATGTGCAGCTATGACATACAACTATCTACTGGGGCTTTGGTGGGGGGGAATAAATAAATAAAACCTTTAGGAAAAAAAAAAGATGACAGAGGCAAGTTCTCTATTTAGTATCACCGAGATCATAACATTAGACACAAAATAAAAGAACTAAATAAGGAAAGGAAAAACAACATAATACTTGGTTACTCAATGAACTATATCTACAATGTCATCCTAATGTCAACACTGATTATTTGGTTTTCGACCTTTAGGCTCTAAGTATTAACAAATCATTGGAGAGTTAACCATGCTTATAGAACAGTGGGTAGATGTTATCAACCTTGATTTTGGAAAAGTAAAAACATAGTTGAAAGATGTAGAGAAGGGAAGTGGGGAGGAGTGGGGAGGGCAAAATGTAAGTGCAAAGGTCTAAAGTGGAGGAGTGAAGAGATATACTGCCTCTAGAGAAGAGAAAAACGTGTAGAGACATGAGTAAGTCACCTGACAGTACACAGGTAAGTGTGTGACAAGAGATTTTTACATATTGAGGTATATGGGGTACATATTCTGGTTCAAAACTGATTCAGCTTAAACTAGAGAAACCTGACTTATGGCCTATCAAACATTGTACATCTGCTCTAACCATTGAAGTAAAGAATGCATTAAACATTATCTCAAAGTAAAAGAATGTACTCTTTTAAGATAAGAATGCATACTTCCCTTCATATGCCCACTAGTATCAGTAACTCCTGTATTAGTATCAGTAACTCCTGTATTAGTGTTAGTATTAGAACTCCTGTATTAGAAGATAAGTTCCCTTTCCTGGACATCAGGGTCGTGTTGACCTGCTAATTTGCAACTGAATACCTCTTTGAATCTTTGATGCATATGTATCCTGGGCATGTTTAATATGGGTTTTTTGTTCAGAAAAAAAGTATAAAACTACTGAAAACCATGCTTCTCCAGAACATTTTCTTCCTTTGTGGAGACTACCTTCCCAGATTATAGTCCTCAAGCCTGCCTTCAGTAAAGGTCACCTTCTCTCTCTTATCTGTAGAATGGTTATTGGTTATTTTGCATAGGCACATGGAAGAAGAAAGGTTATATAACTGTATGGGGAGAGTGGGAGTGGATATAGGGTGGAGAAACTCAACCGTCACAGCATACAGTCAAGAAGCAATGTCTAAAATTGATATATCAAGAAGTAGCATACATATAATATATAGAGGTTAAGGAGGCAACAACCAGAAAAATCAAATAGAGAGGATTCAAAAGTAGTTGCTCCAGGATAGCAGGATTAAGTGGAACTGGGAACTGTTGCTTTTCTGTACCACCTGATTTATTCCACAGTTGTGCCTGAATTACATTAATGAACATTTTAGAAATAAGAGAGATGGTTGTGATGCATTTGAGAGAGCTATCCATTCAAAATAGTAAAACTGGAATATATTATATTATTTAAAGGCCTTTATCTTTTCAGAAAACTGAGCCATTTTTTTAAGGGTGTCAGCTAGTCAAAGTTTTACTACACCAGCTCTCCTTTCTATCTGAAGTACGTCACTGTCCCCTTCCCTTCTACAGCCACTGAAAACTAGATGCCTGCAGCTTGGTTGCACTGTAACTACTTAAAGAATAACCAATTAAGTAGTCACGAGGTACACTACTGTTTTGAATAAAATCAGACTTTGCCCTAAGATACCGGCCCTAATATATTTTGCTTGCCTAACTGGCAGCTTTATGTGTACACACAGCGTTTCTTCCCAGTCAAGAATCCACAAGAACATTATACCTTTGTACCCCTGACACCTATAGACCATTATCCTCTGCCAGATGGCTACATGTTAATCCTTCTCCCACCAAACCTTGCTCAGATGTTCTCCTGGAGTCTGTGTTCTTTGTGCCTATGTATGGCTTTGACTTTTTGATGAAGGAAAAAGATGATATTTTTGCTTAGTAAAACCCAGGCAGTGAGCAAAATTTGAAACTGTTTTTATGCTGGACCAAAATATAGACATTGGTGAAACAAAGTGGAGAATCCAAAAACAGACCCAAATACATATGGATTTTAGTTCATGGTAAAGGTGACATTTTTTTTTAATTTTATTTATTTATTTTTTCCCCCAAAACCCCAGTAGATAGTTGTATGTCATAGCTGCATATCCTTCTAGTTGCTGTATGTGGGACACGGCCTCAGCATGGCCGGAGAAGCAGTGTGTCGGTGCGTGCCCGGAATCCGAACCCGGGCCGCCAGCAGCAGAGCGTGCGCACTTAACCGCTAAGCCACGGGGCTGGCCCAAGGTGACATTTTAAACAAGGAGGAAACTCACGGATCCACTGACAAACTGTTAGAGGGAAAGCTAGATTCCTACCACATTCCCTCATTTTGGTGCCGCAAAGATTTAAACATAAAGTATCAAAGATTTAACATGTATGAAGGAGTTGAACATAAAATAAACCATAAAATTTCAGTGAGGAAGTATGAGTGAAGGTAGGCAAGGCCTTTCTAATAAGGATATAAAACCTAGGGACCATAAAGTAAAAAATTGGTAAATTTGAATACATAATTTTTTTTCTCTATGGAATAAAATTTAGTCTAAACAAAATCCAAAGATCAGTGTCAAATGAAAAAAGATATTTACAACATATATGGCAGCAAACGGCTAATTTCCTTAATTTGTAAAAAGCTTATACAAGTTAATAAGAAACAACAACAATCTAATATGAAAACACACAAAAGATAACTAGCAGTTTTCAAAGAAAAAAGTTTCACCGTTAAATACAAATGAATATATAGTAACACTCACTAATAATTAGATAAGAGCAAATCAAAACAAAAATGAAATACCTATGAGATTGACACATATTTGAAGTTTGATGATAGCCAATGTTGTTGAAGATGTGGGGACATACGCTCTCATACAAATGATGGACTCGGGGAGGAAAATTTGGCTATCAATATTTACAGTACCTTTGACTTAGCATTCCCACAAGTAAGAAGGTATACTATGGATATACTTACCAAATCTTGCCAACATAACCTATGAGGTTGAGTTCCTTATAGTTTCTGTAATAGCAAAAAATGTTTAAAGGAGAGAGAGAAAGAGAGACAGCTAAATTGACCCTTAGCAGGAAACTTGTAAAAAAGAATTTAACAGTCTGCAACACCAAGTGTTAACAAGGTTGCTGGGCAATGGGAAGGCTCTTTACTGCCTGAGGGCGTGGAGAGGGAGGGGTGGTAACCTTTAGAAACAGTTTGGCACTACCCAGTGAAGTGGACATATCCATCACCTAGAAATTCCAGTTCTAGAAATACACCTGTAAAAATTGGGGCACATGAACTCCAAAATACATCTATAAGTATGTTCATAAGAGCATTTTCTACAACATGCCCAAATTGGAAACAATCCAAATGTCCACTGACATTAGAATTGACTTTTTTGGGTGTGGTATGGTATACAGTGGAACACTATGATAGAGTAATGAAAATGAGTGAACTCAGCCACACAAGACAACATGGATGAATCTCATAAATATAACATTGAGCAAACAAAGCAAGAAACAACAAAATTCATAAAGTATGATTCCATTCAAACAGAGTTCATAAACAGAAAAATAAACTGTCTTATTTAGAAATGTACTCACAAATGGTTAAAATTTTTAAAATGCAAGGAAATTATTATCACAAAAGTCAGGATAGAGTGATTTCTAGTAGGTAGAAATAAAGCTGTAATTGAGTAGGAGTCTATTGGGGGCCTTTGGGTGGTAGCAATGATCTATTTCTTGTCCTGGGCAGTATCTAAATGGTATGTGTGTGTGTGTGCGTGTATGTGTACTTTATGTATGTTATATAGCACAATAAAATAAAAACAAAAGAAATGTTTTTTTTTGTTTTTTTTTTAGGACGATCAGCCCTGAGCTAACATCTGCCAATCCTCCTCTTTTTGCTGAGGAAGACTGGGCCTGAGCTAACATCCATGCCCGTCTTTCTCCACTTTATATGGGACGCCGCCACAGCATGGCTTGACAAGCAGTGTGTCGGTGCTCGCCCAGGATCCGAACCGGCGAAACCTGGGCCGCCGAAGTGGAGTGCATGCACTTAACTGCTTGCGCCACTGGGCGGGCCCCAAAAGAAATGTTAAATGTGTTATTAGGACATCCTTGTAATGATTACAATGCCACCATCAAAAAAGAGAACAAGATAGCTCTTGAAGTACTCACATAAAAGCTCTCTAAGATGCATTAAGAGAAAAAAACAAAGTGCCAGAGTGTGTATAGCAGAAAGACTTTTGTGTAAATAAAAATGATAGATATGTAGATAGATGAGATATATGGATACATACATATGTATAAACATTCATAAATAGATGGATGATGGATAGATACATAGGTAGATATATAGATAGATACAAAGATAGATGATAGATCACTAGATAGATGATTAACAAATAAATAAATACATAGATATATGATAGATGAAGGATGCAAGGAAGGAAGGAGGGAGGGAGGGAGGGAGGAAGGAAGGAAGGCAGGCAGGCAGGAAGGAAGGAAAGAAGGAAAGAAGGAAGGAAGGAAGGAAGAAAAGAAGGCAGGAAGGAAGGAAGGAAACTAGATAGATAAATGCATAGAGAGAGACCTATACATACATAGATGATAGATAGATAGAAAAATAGATGAGTACATAGATACATAAAGTACACAGACAGAAATATAGATACACAGAAACATAAAAGATACAAAAGTATATAGATATTAGATAAATCAACTCATAAATATATAGATACAGAGAGAGATATGGATAGATATATAGATGATAGGATGCATTGTGCAGATTTTGTTTTGTTTTTGGAGGGAATTAGAAGAAAATTAATAGTGGTTGCCTCCATACAATGTTATAATACACACCCATAAAACATGATGTGGCATTACTTGTGAGTATACACCATTTTGATATATTGTTTAATATGATGTCAATTTAAAATATATTTTCTAGTATATGAATAGAAAAGAAACATGGTAAGAATGCACACAAAACGTTAAAAGTAACAATGTCTAGTAATAGAATTGTGGGTGATCTTATCCCATTTTGCCCCTTATTTAGATTTCCCAAAACTTCAACAATGAATATCTATTTCTGATTTAAAAATATATCTATCTCTTAAATTAGAATATAAATAAAACATAGACATACTTGACTTAAAAAAAAATACAAGGACACAGGCAATCGTTACTGTCTTTTCTTTCACAACTTTTCACCTGAGTCTTTAAACAGGGAGGGATGACTTCAGCAAAGGTCCTAGCGAGGTTTTATCTGAAAAGCTGTGTGAAGTGGGTGGCCTGGTCCTACTCTTCCCCTGTGTGGGTGTCTTTTGCCCCCCAGCCAGGAGAGAATGTGCGAGACAAAGAGCAGGCTCAAAGCTGGAGAAGGCAGACTGTGCCTTCACGCAGAGCCAAGACTCCACTCGCTCACAAACCTGAAGCCAAATTAAACAGCTTGGCAAACTCCAACAGCATTGCTCAGATATTCGTTCATCCACTTATTAAACAAATATTTATTGGACACCTACCAAATGCTGCAATGGGCCTAGGCCCTGGGAGTATAAAGATGAAGTGTCTTCCTGCAGGGATACTACATTATAATGGAGGAGAGAGACAGTAAGTGGATACACTATAACAGAAAGTTAGGTATTTAATGCTCTGAAGAGAAAGCAAAGGAGGTAGTGAACACGGATTTGCCTATTTTAGATAGGCTAGTCAGGAAAGGCCTTTCTGAGATGGTGACGTTTGGACGGAGACTCAAATGAAGAGAGGAAATGGTGATGCAAAGATGGGGATGGGGAGGAGAGCATGGCAGGTGGTGGGAATAGCAAGTGCAAAGGGCCTGAGGTCAGAGCAAACTCAGTGTGTTGAGGAAAGGCTTGAGGTCCACTGTGGCTTGAGCAATCTAACAAAGAAAAGATAAAGTTAGAGAGGTCCGCACAGGCCAGATCAAGTAGGATCTTGTGAGCTCTGGATTTTATTCTCTGTCTGCCATTGGAGTGTTGGCCAAGCACAGACTTGACTAATAGTGTTGAGAGCTGTCATAAGCTCCCTGGGCTTTCCAGGTGTTTGACACAAGACACATTCTCTTGAAGCATTTTTGGAGATTTTTCAAAGACAACTGACACACCACAGCTTCCACTCAACTGGAGACATCTCCCCTGTAGCTCCCTTGGTATATGTTAGTACTTATGACTGGCTCCTTATTCCAAAGCTTCTGGCAGGACCCCTCCAGCCTCTTTCTGCTGAGCTCACCTCTTCTCCGCCTGTGGTGCTCCCACTCCTGCTCCCGCTCCTCGCTCTCGCTCTCACAATCCTTACCTGGCCCACAAGAATCACTCAAGCGCCCTTTTATCAAACACTCTGGGAGAGCAGGCTGCCCCCTGCTCAGCAACCTCACCTCTCCACCATTAGCACGGGGAGCTGGCCCCAGCCTCTAGACATGTGCCAGACATCAATTCCCTGTGTCCACCAACTGCGAGAGACATTTAACCAGTTCTCAAGCGGTGCCGAAGAAGTCCCTCTCCGTAGGCCAGTGTTCCTCAACCTCAACACTATGGACACCGTGGGCTATATATGTTTTGCTTGTTGGGGGGGACTATCCTGTACATCGCAGGATGTTTAGCGGCATCGCTAGCCTCCCCTCAATAGACACCAATAGCATCCTTCCAGTCATGACAATCCAAAGTGCCCCCAGACATTGCCAATGCCCCCTTTGGGGAAAAATCCCCCCAGTTGAGAACCAACTTCAGTCCTAGGCTGAAGGTGAGGGAAAAAGCATGCTTCCCGGGGGGAATGGAATGGGACTTGCAAAGCCCAAGGCGACAGCTCTCTTAATCAATCTCGAACTCCACCTTGGCCTTGCCAGCCTCTTTTATATCCTAAGTGGTGAAGGTTCAAGTCGTGCAACACCAGTTTTTAGTACTCTTTTCCAAGTACTGCAAAGGTCCCCTGCCATGTCCCTGAGACACATGAGAGTGTTTGGAACCCAGAATCCTGGAATCTCAGTCAAAATTGAGACAGAAATAGTCCCATTCTCGTTTCCTATTATCGAATCATTTTTTGGAAATAAAAAAAGGAGCACACAAACGCATCACACTCACATTTACTAGCATGGTCTCTGCATAGAGTATCTCTGGGAGGATTCACAAGAGACTTGAAAGACAATATTTGTTTTTACTGAGGAAAGGAACTAGGCGACGGGACAAGCAAGGACAGAAGGCTTTTCACCTTTGTAACCTTTGAATTCTAAACCATGTTATTATGTATAAAGTTACTTTTAAAAGGGAAAATGAGCCAAGAATTGAAAAAAACAACAATTTTAGAATCTTATAAGGAGAGGCAGGATTGCATTAAAAAAGGGCACATGGGGGCTGGCCCCGTGGCATAGTGGTTAAGTTTGGCGCACTCTGCTTCGGCGGCCCGGGGCTCACAGTTTCAGATCCCAGTGGTGGACCTCTACCACTCATCAGCCATGCTGTGCCAGGCAACCCACATACAAAAAAAATAGAGGAAGATTGGCACTGATGTTAGCTCAGGGCTAATCCTTCTCAAGCAAAAAAAAAAAAAAAAAAAAGAGGAAGGTTGGCAACAGATGTTACCTCAGGGCAAATCTTCCTCAGAGAAAAAAAAAAAAAAGGCACGTGGAGAGGCTAAATTCTGGGAAGGCAAGACAGCCCAGCTGTTCTGTGGTCCAAGTGTGTCCTGGGGTAAAAATGAAGTAGACGAAAGCAATTTGTGTAATTTTTATACAAATATTGCAAGTCAACAGGATATTTCCTCTGGAGGACAGATTTAAAAGCTTGACTATTTCTACTAGAAGATTACAAATCAATGTATTCATCCATTTTCTTTCTTTTAATAAATACTGGAGTGCCTACTATGTGCCAGGCACTGTTCTAAATGCTGAGGATACAGCATTGACCAAAACAAAACCCCAGGCTTCACATATTCTAATGCAGGGAGAGGTCAGAAAATGCAAAATAAGTAAATTACACACGGCATTAGAGGGTAAGACATGCTAAAGAGAAAGGGAAATAGTAAAGGATATATAAGGAGTTCCAGGTGGGGGTGGGGGGTAGATACTGGTTTTAAGTAGGGTGGTCAGGGAAGGAGGATTCAATGAGAAGATGACTTTTTTTTTTTTTTTTTTTTTTGCTGTGGAAGACTCACCCTGAGCCAACATCCATGCCAGTCTTCCTCCATTTTGTATGTGGGTTGCCACCACAGCACAGTTGCCCATGAGCAGTGTAGGTCCGTGCCTGGGAACCAAACCCAGGCCACTGAAACAGAACATGCAAAATTTAACCACTAGGCCATGGGGCCAGCCCCAAGAAGATGACTTTTGAATAAACTCCTAAAGCTGCTGAGGGAGGGAGACTTTCAAACTTTCACACAGTGCCACATGCTCAGAAGGGCCCCCTATTTGGTTTGATGCTCTGCTGCCACAGTCTTGAAATTCCTAATAAGTTTTTATCAAGAAGCCCCCTGTTTTCATTTTGTACTGGGCTCCACGTATTATATAGCCAGTCCTGCTTTCAGATAATTGGGGGATAACTTTGCAGGCAGAGAGAACAGCAAAGAGCATATCTGGAGGTTAAGGAGCAAGGAAGCCAGAGTCACTGGAGATGGAGTCAGGACAGTAATGGGGTGATGTGCCACATAACATAAGACTATCCTAAGGTGTGAGCTCTTCCTTTGGGTGAGATGGAGAATGATTTGTGGGCTTCGAGCAGAGGAGTGACCCAACATGTGTTTTAAAAGGATCACTCTGGATTTTCATTGAAAATAGACCATAGACAGGCAAGAATAGAATTAGGGAGACCAGTTAAGAGGCTATTGCAATAATCCAAGTGAGACACGGCTTGGACCCAGGTATTGTCCGGGTAAGGATAGTGAGAGGTGGGAAGATTCTGGGTGCATTTTGAAGGATTTGCCAGGTTTTATACAGGGTAAGAGATTAAAAGAAGAGTCAAGGATGACTCTAAAGTTGGCCCGAGCAACTGGAGGGATGGAGTTGCCATTTTTGAAATGCAGAAGACTGCGAGAGAAGCAAACTTTCCTGGGAAGATGAGGAATTCACTTTCGTACACTTTAAGATAACTCTTTCCCCTCTAAGAGGAGATGTCCAGTAGGTAATGGAGTATCTGTGTCAGGAGCACATGGGAGAATCCTCATTGACAATATATATTTAGGAGTCATTAACTCAAATGGATGATATTTCAAGTCACGGGAGTAGATGAGTCACCATGCAAGTGTGTAGACAGAAAAGAAGTTCAAACCTGAGTTCTGAGGTGCTGAGTTCTAAGGTAGAGGTAGAAACATAGGGGGGACCAGCAAAGGAAGGTTCCTAAAGTATGCTTCATATAGAAAAATTACTATCCTAGTGGAGACTGAGAAGAATATCCTTTATATTGAAAAATAAGTGGCATACAGCACTGCAGATGTATACAGTTTTGACGTCAATTCAGGATTTCATAAGAGCTCTCAATTCAGACAACTCACTAGTAAATGAAGTAACTAACTAGCAGAAGAGCAATGAAGCCCAGCCAATGGCTGGTTGTTATTGTTGTTGTTGTTGTTGTTAATAATTTAAAAATAAGAGAGAGATAGAGAGTCTGGACTTGTTGGTAGGATGACCAACAATCCTGGTTTCCGTGAGACTGAGGTGATTCCCAGGATGCAACACTTTCAGTGCTAAAACCAGGAAAGTCTCAGGCAAACTGGGAGAGTTAGTCAACCCAACTTGATGTCAGTCTTTCATTCAAATCCAGTCCTTCCATCGAATTACCTTGTGTTTTCTCATCTGTGAAAATAGTAATAATATAGTGTTGTAATCAAGAAAAAACAAGAATATTGCATATCAGAATGCCTGACATTTAGTAGGTGTTCAATAAATAATAGCTGTCA
Organism: Ceratotherium simum simum; assembly: GCF_057802395.1. Taxonomy (NCBI): domain Eukaryota; kingdom Metazoa; phylum Chordata; class Mammalia; order Perissodactyla; family Rhinocerotidae; genus Ceratotherium; species Ceratotherium simum. Next base: position 30,667,345 of record NC_141901.1, on the reverse strand, counting down.
TTAATATTAGCAGAAAACCACCATGTGTACCTCAATAAATGCTAAAGAACAGCACTTGGATTACAGTAAGCAAAATATTTAGGATTCGCAATTATGATCCCGAGTTACTGAGGAGCATTAACTTATATTCATTATATTTCTGTGTAGCACCATTATCCATTAAGAGGTATGGGGGTCACGATGTGAAATAAGGAGAGGGAGGTCAACACAATATTCAGTTTTATCATGAAGAGTATTTACACTATCATAATAATATTAACACTGGTTATTGACTCTCAACTTGTAGAATTGAACTGGAGACAAATGATAGGAGAATTAACCGCAGTTTCAGAACAAAGTATAAACGCTATTAATCTGGATATTGTCAAAGCAGAGCTATAGCTATTAAACGTGGGGGCATGGAAATGGGGTAAAGGGGATCAAAAGGCAGTGGAAGTATCAAGATCCACATGGAATAAGAAGTAGGGGGTTAAATGTATTGCTTAAAGATGCCCTGACCACAAGTGGAGGAACTGAGAATAGTGATAGAAACATTTTGGAGGGTGGGGAAATTGAAGTCAACGAAAGCTGACTAAATCCTCTCCCATCACAGAATGACAAGGTGTGAAGTTCATACATTAAAAAAAAAATGATGTAAGGTTATTCTTGTGGTATATGGAGATGGCCACCACAGGGGAAAAAAAATAGAAATAATTAAAGCAGTGTCTGGGAACAGGGTTGGAGCCGAGGCAGAGGATAGCCTCCCTAGGAAATACATGAATCAGTATTTTCATGATAATCCTTTCTTCCTTTCTCTCTCTCTGTACTATGTGATTTTAATAATTTGCATTGATTATATTTATAAAAGTTTAAAAATAAAAAGAGGAGGAAGGATGTAAAATTGGCTGCCCATTCAAAATCATTTTAAAAAGGATATTTGAGCGCCTAAAGCTTATCAGAAAACTGAGCTATTTGGAATGACTCATTCTTTGAGTATGTAAGAAAACCAAAATTTAACTCCCCTCAGTATTCCTCCTTCATTCTGAAGCTGGGACACTACCTATACAGCCACTGAAAACTGGATTTTCATACCTTGATTGCGCTTGATCTATTTAGATAAGACTGCCTAATCAACCAGTCACTGGATACACCACTGTATCAGTCTGCTTGGGCTGCTTTAACAAAATATCACAGATTAAGCAGTTTAAACAACAGAAATTTATTTTCTCACAGTCTGGAGGCTAAAAGTCCAGGATCAAGGTGCCATCAGGATTGGTTTCTTGGGGCCGGCCCGGTGGCACAAGCGGTTAAGTGTGCGCATTCCACTGCAGCGGCCCGGGGTTCGCCGGTTCGGATCCCGGGCACGCACCAACGCACCGCTTGTCAGGCCATGCTGTGGCAGCGTCCCATATAAAGTGGAGGAAGATGGGCACAGATGTTAGCCCAGGGCCAATCTTCCTCAGCCAAAAAAGAGGAGGATTGGCAGATGTTAGCACAGGGCTGATCTCCTCACAAAAAAAAAAAAAACGGATTGGTTTCTTTTTCTTTTTTTATTTTGTGAGGAAGATCAGCCCTGAGCTAACATCCGATGCCAATCCTCCTCTGTTTCGCTGAGGAAGATTGGCCCTGGGCTAACATCTGTGCCCATCTTCCTTTACTTTACATGGGACGCCGCCACAGCATGCCTTGACAAGCGGTCCGTCTGTGAGCGCCCGGGATCCAAACCTGCGAACCCCAGGCCACCGAAGTGGAGCCCGCGCACTTAACCGCTGCACCACCGGGCCAGCCCCAGGATTGGTTTCTGATGAGATGTCTCTTCCTGGCTTATTCCGCACCCCCCCCCCCAAAGCCCCAGTAGATAGTTGTATGTCATAGTTGCACATCCTTCTAGTTGCTGTATGTGGGACGCAGCCTCAGCATGGCCGGAGAAGCAGTGCGTCGGTGCGAGCCGGGGATACAAACCCAGCCGCCAGCAGTGGATCGAGCACTTAACTGCTAAGACACGTGGCCGGCCCTTCCTGGCTTATTGATAGCCACCCTCTCACTGTGTCCTCACATGGCCTCTTCTCTGCACGTGCAGGGAGAGAGGAAGATCTCCAATGTCTCTTCCTCTTCTTCCTATTGGATCCAGCCCCCACCCTTATGGCCTCATTTAACCTTAATTACCTCCCTAAATGCCTTATTTCCAAATACATTAGGGGTAGAACATCAATATATGAATTGGGGTGGGGGGACACAATTCAATCCAGAACAACCACCATTTTTAATGAAATCAAACTTACTCCCGGGATAACAGCTCTAGGCTATTGGTTGCCTAACTTTCCATGTTGTGCATTATTCTGTAGGCAGAGTGTTCCTGTCCAATTTGGATTCTGCAAAAACTTCAAAATGCATCTCGGTAGTACAGTGCCATCTCCAGCAGATTTTAGAGGGTTGATACTTCTCCCATTGGTCAAGAAACTTTTCCAGCAGCTCATTTACTGCTGCAGAACTCATTGTCCTGAGTGTCCGTATTCATTTTCCAATGCCGTGTAACAAATCATCACAAACTTAGCAGCTCAAAACAACACACATTTACTCTCTCACAGTTCCTTTAGTTTAATAGCTTGAGGTACTCTTCCAAGCTCACCCAGGTTTTGGCAGAACTCAGCTGGTTTCAGTTGTAGGACTGAGGTCGCTGTTTTCTTGCTGCCCATCAGCAGGGGGTCACTCCCAGCTCCTACAGGCCACTCTCGGGTTTTAGCCACGTGGTCCCCTCCATTATCAGTTCACCACATGGCTGTTTGCTTTCTTCCAGGCTAACAAGGAAATGTCGCTCTGATGTTTCACCTTTTAAAGGGCTCACCTGATTTGATCGAATCCACAGATCACATTCAATTTTTGTCAATTATTAAAATAATATCAATTATAGGTCCAGGATCTCATACAGGATAATACATAACATTTGGTTATGTGTCTTTAGTCTCCAGTTCCTCAGTCTTTCCTTGTCTTTTATGACCTTGATGTTTTTTAAAGAGAATAGGCCAGTTACTTTGTAGAAAATCCCTGTAATGGATTGAATGTGTCCCCCCCAAATTCATATTGTGGACAGATTTTGGGGACCCCTCTCCTGGTCTAACAGGCGAATCTCATAAGCAAACTGCATAGGCTTTAAGTCAGTCTAATAAAATCCATGCTGTATTGTGAAGCAGCCATGCAAGCCATCTTCAGCCTGTGTCAAAATGACCTTGCAACCCCACACCTCATGACTGAAGGCACCAGCTGGACAGATCCACAACAGGAAAAGATAAAGGGTATCTCGCCCTCACGTTTCCCAGCTGCATTTCTTAGAGATTGAGGGAATAATTAATGACCCTGGTCCTTGCCTCCCTCCACTCATAGATAATGTCAGCATCTCTGAAATTGTTTGATGTATAACCAAGAAATTCTTGTTTGTGTTATCTTCAATGTATCATCTAGAGAAAAGCCCAGATGTACTTTATCCCTTTTTTTTGAAATCTACTTGAAAGTTTTTTTTTTCTTTTCCTCCTCCCGGCACGTACACTGTTTTGTGAAAGAGATACAAGCTGCACTTAAACTCACACCCCTCGGAGCAGTTCCATCAGAGCACTTTGTTGAACTGTTTTCCTGGGGTTCAAACTCCTCATGCTGATTATTGAATAAACTCCTTCACTAATGTCACCTAGGCTCTTTATTTCAGGCGACAATGTGTTGAAGCCCTAACCCCCAGTGTGATGGTATTTGGAGATGGGGAGGTGATTAGGTTTAGATGAGGTCATGAGGGTGAAGCCCTCATGATGGGATTAGTGTCCTTATAAGAAGAGAATGAGACCAGAGCAAACCCTCTCTCTTTCTCTGCCATGCGAGGATACACGAGAAGGTGACTGTCTGCAAGCCAGAAAGAGAGCCTTCACCAGAACCTGACCATGCCAGCACCCTGATCTCAGCCTCCAGAACTGTGAGAAGTAAATTTCTGTTGCTTAAGTCAACCACTCTATGGTATTTTGCTATGGCAGCTCAAGCTGACTTAAGAGAGTCCCTCAGTTTGAGTTTGTCTGATATTTCCTCATAATTACATACAAGTTATATAATTTTGGCAGAAATACCCCAAAAGTGATGCTAGGTCTTCTAATGCCATCCTATCAGGAAGAACACAATGTCAATTTGTCCCAATATTGGTGATGTTTTAACTTTTATAAAATAGTGTCTATCAGATTTCTCAGTGGTAAAATTAACTGAGAAGTATTTGGTACTAATAAATAAATAATATATAGTCTGTGTGAAGATAATTTTGAAATTATGTAAATATTCTGTCCATCATCAAATGTTCACCTACTAGTTTTAGCATCCACTGATGAATCTTACCTGAATCCATTATTACTATAATGATTGCAAAATGCTTCTAATTCTCTCATTCTTTCCACACTTATTAGTTGACATCTTACTGTGAGATAGAGTTTTCTCTCCTTCTCCAATTATTTATTTCTTTTTTTATACATTTATTTATATCAGTATAGATGCACGGATTTCTATTTTATTGAGTGGACTGTATTTGTTACTATTATTATTTGATGCTCGAATTGTCCCAGATTTAGCCAATAGAAGCTCCTTTAAGCTGATTCTTTTTTTTTTTAATTTTATTTATTTATTTTTTCCCCCAAAGCCCCAGTAGATAGTTGTATGTCATAATTGCACAGCCTTCTAGTTGCTGTATGTGGGACACGGCCTCAGCATGGCTGGAGAAGCGGTGCGTCGGTGCATGCCAGGGATCCGAACCCGGGCCGCCAGCAGCGGAGCGCGCGCACTTAACCGCCAAGCCACGGGGCCGGCCCTAAGCTGATTCTTGCGTCCGTATGACATACCCTTTATTATTCTTTGAGGAATTTTTACTATCTGGCACAAAAATATCTTCCAGGTTCGTCTTGTACTTGTTTTTTCCATATCTGGAATCAGCCATTTATCCAAGGATCCCTGGATCCTTTTAGTGGAAAATAGTGTTTAGAAACCAAGACCTGGGCGCTAGTTATATTCATTGCTGCTGGGATAGTATTGCTTTTAGGTCCTCAGAGGAGGTAGAGCCAGAAATATATGAACATACACATACAACCTATAAATCTATTTTTATGTCAGTCTATCTATACATATTCAAAACTGTGAGTTCACACCAATATTTCCAATTCCAAACCAACACCACAGACTTTTTTCCAACTTTGGCTTTTCCATACTTGTAATTCCCTTCTCAGATTGTAAGAAACCAGGATTCCATTATTCTCAATATATTTACTTCTTCAGTCAATTCCCCAATGTGTAAGCAATCTCCCGACCATTCAGGCTGTCTTCTTGGCACTGGCCCTGGCAGCTCCAACCATGCTGGCTGAGCCATTGGCTCCAGCCCCCTCAAATCCACCAAACACAAAGGCCAAATCCTCAGCCCTTGCCTTCCTTGGCCACACTGGCTAGTTCTTTGGCACTGGTGCCACCAATCATGCCAGCCGATTCCTCATTCCCAACTCTGCCGTCCCTGTTGACTGCACCAATCAAAATGATAACTTTTTTTAAAACCCAGATAGTGCTGCCATGATTAAAACTGTCTACTACTAGAGAAGAGAAAGACACCAATGGAACAGAATAGAGAATCCAGAAATAGACCTAAATATGCAAGGCATTTTGTTCGTAATAAAGGCATCATTTCCAGTCAGTGAATTTATATGGAATCTAGTCAGTGGCCTAAATAAAATAGTGTTGTGGGAATTCTTCAATTGTTAGGAAAAATAAGGCTGGATTCAGAGCTCACTGTTTATACCAAAATTAATTACAAATGTATCGGGGCCGGCCCCGTGGCTTGGCAGTTAAGTGCACACGCTCCGCTACTGGCGGCCCGGTTCGGATCCCGGGCGCGCACCAACGCACCGCTTCTCCCGCCGTGCTGAGGCCACGTCCCACATACAGCAACTAGAAGGATGTGCAACTATGACATACAACTATCCACTGGGGCTTTGAGGGGAGAAAAAAAGGAGGAGGATTGGCAATGGATGTTAGCTCAGGGCCGGTCTTCTTCAGTAAAAAGAGGAGGATTAGCATGGATGTTAGCTCAGGGCTGATCTTCCTCACACAAAAAAGAAAAAAGAAAAAGAAATTACAAATGTATCAAAGATGTGGCATAAAAGAAATTCATATAATGTCTGAATAAAGCATGAATGAATTTCTATTAGATTCTAGAATGGAAAAGGCCTTTCCAGGAAAGACACCAAGCCAATGAGCTATAAGGCAAAAGTCTGATAAATTTAACCACACCAAATTTATAAATTTCTCTTTGATAGATAAATAAATAAATAAATAAATAAATAAATAAATAAATAAATAAATAAATAAATAAAGCAAGCCTAAAAATCATTGACAAACTGGGGAAAGATAGTTGCAGTTAAAGAAAGCAAATAGCTGATATACTTAATTTACACTAAGCTTTATACAGGTAGACAAAATAAATTCAAATAACAAACTGAAAATAGAAAAATAAGCAAAGGACATACAAGCAGTTATGGAAAATTGAAAGGTAGATAGACAATGATTTTCAGCCTTACACAAAGGTAAAGCAATCAGATTCAAGGTGATGGAATGCATGAGACTGGCAGGCAGGGCAGGTGGATGGAGCCTCGGAGGCTGTGAACACCCATAACTACCTCTGGAGTTGTGTGGCACAGCATCCCTGAATCTGTGTCATCGAGCATGAGACACAGTTATTCTCATACACTGTCATGGAATGTCACAGAGGTGTAAATTCATGGACTCCTTCTGGAGAAAAATGTGGCAATTAATTTCAATATTTAAAATGTATAGGGCCGGCCCCGTGGCTTAGTGGTTAAGTGCGTGCGCTCCGCTGCTGGAGGCCCGGGTTCAGATCCCAGGTGCGCACCGACGCACCGCTTCTCCGGCCATGCTGAGGTCGCGTCCCACATACAGCAACTAGAAGGATGTGCAGCTATGACATACAACTATCTACTGGGGCTTTGGCGGAAAAAAGTAAATAAATAAAAATTATAAAAAATAAAAAATAAATAAATAAATAAAATGTATAGACACATTGACCCAATGATCCCACTGCTAGGAATTTACCCTAAGGATATACTGGCAAAATATTCCAGGGATATATCAAATATATACCAATATACCAAAATATACACTCTTCGAGGATGTTCTCTGCAGACTTTTCCATAATAATGAGAGAGAAAAAAATGGAACCAACTAAATTGTCCACCATAAGGGGCTGGCTAAACAAAGTATAGGTACATCCATCTGCTGTATTAAAATGCCACCATTAAAGAGAATGAGTTAGTGCTCTAAGTGCTGATATTAAAAGGTTTCTAAAGGTTTCCTATTATGTATTTTAAAAAGGAAAACAAAAAACTGTGAGTATAGTAGAAATCTTTTTGTAGAAACAAAAGCTTTTATATAAAGAGATGAATACAGATACACAGCTATGAATAGATTTTTTTTCCAATTTATGGAGGCTACTTCAAGGTCATCTGAAACAATAGGCATAGCAGGATGGCAATGCCCTTGTTCTGGTCTTGGCCTCAGAGCTGGATCCTTTTTGACTGAGAAGCCTTAATGGGAGGTCCTTCAGCAAGGACAGTTTCATCTCTTGCAATCTAGAGATGCCCCCAAACTCTATCTGGTCCTTTTCTGCTTTACAACAGATCAGTTCTAGCCTGGACTCATCTCTCTCTTATAATTCAGGTCCACAATCCCTTACCCATAATTCTGAAATCCAAAAAGCTCTGAAAAACAAGTTTTTTTGTAGTTCACTTCTATAACTCTATGGTGGTGAAATTTGACCTAAATCGATATGGGCTATTTATAGTCTTTATCCTGCTTAGTGTGAATAATCATACATCTCACTGCAGAAATAGGTATGTGGTTTTTTTTTTATAATTTTATTTATTTATTTATTTTCCCCAAAGCCCCAGTAGATAGTTGTATGTCATAGCTGCACATCCTTCTAGTTGCTGCATGTAGGACGCGGCCTCAGTACGGCTGGAGAAGCGGTGTGTCGGTGTGCGTCCGGGATCCGAACCGGGCCGCCAGCAGTGGAGCGCGTGCACTTAACCGCCAAGCCATGGGGCAGGCCCGGTATGTGTTTGATTATGGCGTGCTGCCCGAGACTCTGCTGGGGTGTTTTGTACTATACAGTATATGCACTATTAACTTTCTAAGTTTTGAAAAATTCTGAATTCTCAAACACATCTGGCTCCAAAGTTTTTGGACCTATATCTTGCTAAAAGCGGCAAGCAGCAGCCAACTCACCCTAAAATTCTAGCTCTTTCCAACTGCTTCTCCCATAACTAGAGTCAGGAGGAACTTGAGTCTGCCTTCCAGGTTATCTCAGACAGCGTTGTACCAACTATATTTCCCCAGCATAACAGCTCTCCACTCCCTCACTACCTGCTGCCCAACTGCTAAGCCAATGCTACATATTTTGAATTATTATAACAGCAGCACTCCACTCCTGGTTCTAATTTCTATACTTTTAGAACAGTCTAAATTTAATTAAATTTAAATTAAATTAAATTTAGGGAAAATCTGGAAGAGAGAGGAATGAGAGCAGCTGTGGTGTATGAGGGATATAAACAGAAGTGGAAAAGGAAGATTTAGATATATTACTGTAATCTGTAAGTCCCCTTCATGGCATTTGGAAGAAATGCAAAGAAAGCACTTGAATTATTGTGAAATTGCTTTTTGATTGATGAGTTATTTATTTAATAGCCATATATCCTTGAGGCATGACAGGTCATGGATTTACACGTGCAACAAGATGTTAAACTGAAGGTTTTGACTGAGGCACCGAAATCAAACACGTGTCAGATACCAAAGTAAATAGAGAGACAGAACACAACGCAGAAAAGTGTGAGCAGGTTTCCCAGAACCAGTTAAATGAATAGTACACAACAAGATACAAAAGGGGTTGCAAGGTTGAAGATTAGAAAAGATTTAGGAAAAGGATTCTGTACTGAAGTTCCTATCCACCCCGAGGGGTGTAGGTGAGCAGTGCTTCCCTCTCACCTGAAGCATGGTGAGAGGACCTTCACGGACATCACTTTAAGAGCTTAACATGTGTTATCTGGATTGGGGGGTATGTGTTTCTTTTTTTTTTTTTTTTTTTTTTTTTTTTTTTAATTTTTTGTTTATTGCAGTAACATTGGTTTATAACATTGTAAAAATTTCAGGTGTACATCATTGTACCTCTATTTCTGCATAGATTACATCATGTTCACCACCAAAATACTAATTACAACCCATCACCACACACATGTACCCAATTATCCCTTTCACCCTCCTCCCTCCCCCCTTCCCCTCTGGTAACCACCAATCCAATCTCTGTCCCTATGTGTTTGTTTATTGTTGTTATTATCTACTACTTACTGAAGGAAATCATACGGTATTTGACCTTCTCCCTCTGACTTATTTCACTTTGCATCATGCCCTCAAAGTCCATCCATGTTGTCACAAATGGCTGGATTTCATCGTTTCTTATGGCTGAGTAGTATTCCATTGTGTATATATACCACAGCTTTTTTATCCATTCGTCCCTTGATGGGCACTTAGGTTGCTTCCAAGTCTTGGCTATTGTGAATAAGGCTGCAATGAACACAGGGGTGCATGTACCTTTGCAAATTGGTGTTTTCAAGTTCTTTGGATAAATACCCAACAGTGGAATAGCTGGATCATATGGTAGTTCTATCGTTGATTTTTGAGGAATCTCCATACTGTTTTCCATAGTGGCTGCACCAGTTTGCACTCCCACCAGCAGTGTATGAGAGTTCCCTTCTCCACAACCTCTCCAACACATGTTGTTTCCTGTCTTGTTAATTATAGCCATTCTGACGGGCGTGAGGTGATATCTCATTGTAGTTTTGATTTGCATTTCCTGCTAGTTAGTGATTTTGAACATCTTTTCATGTGTCTGTTGGCCATCTGTATATCTTCTTTGGAGAAATGTCTGTTCAGGTCTTTTGCCCATTTTTTAATTGGGTTGGTAGTTTTTTTGTTGTTGAGATGCATGAGTTCTTTATATATTTTGGAGATTAAGCCCTTATCAGATGTATGGTTTGCAAATATCTTCTCCCAATTGTTAGGTTGTCTTTTCGTTTTGTTGATGGTTTCCTTTGCTGTGCAGAAGCTTTTTAGTTTGATGTAGTCCCATTTGTTTATTTTTTCTATTGTTTCTCTTGCCCGGTCAGATGTGGTGTTTGAAAAGATGTTGCTAAGACTGATGTGTTTCTTGGTGTGGAAAATGATAAATCAAATGTATCAAGACAGACTGTACTGGTAACCAGCTCCCCTCCCCAGTGGGGGAAAATGAAGTATGAGTGTTGCCGTGGACCAAGTAGGTCACAACAGGGAGAGAGAGCTGGCCTGGACCCCTTTGAAATTCTGACCAAACAGAATCTCCTAGAAGGGTGATGGGACCCCTACTGAAAGTCTGACCGGAAGACACCACAGGAGAACCAGAGGCTGAGGGAATAAAATATGTCACCTGCAGTGTGAGAAGTGCCAGCAGAGCATTCTCCGAAGAAGCCAGGAGAAACGCCCACAGAAACTCAGCCATAATGACCTACCAGGGCCAGAAAGTTCTAATCCATTAATTCACTCAACAACAAATATTAATCGAGCACCTACTATGTGCCAGAGACTTTTCTAGGCCCTCAGCATATGTCAGTGAACTACTGTGGAGCCTGCATCCTTTAAAGAAGCAGTGGGGGAGGGAAGACAATAAAAAATGACAAAATGAATATATAAATTACAGAGTATGATAGAAATCATCTCTATCTGGGGGGGGATGAGAAGGAGAGTGAGATGAGGTTGTATCTATTTAAATTTATACATATATAAATTTTATGTATATATTTTTTACTTTTTTAATAGGATGAGGGTGATGGGAGATGTAATATTTTTTTAACTCTAAATTTGTAATAATTTCAAACTTATAGAAAAGTTATAAGAATATTACAGAGAACGCCCGTATACCCCCCATGTAACACACACGGATATATGCATGCATTTACGTATTATCTATTTTTCATAAGTACGGCTCACGGATTCTTATTTTACTTAACTATAATCCATCACTATCCTTATTTCTATTGAATATCTAATTTTTCCTAGTACCTCTTTACTTTTTAGCACAAGATTTTCCAGGCTGCCCTGGGAATCAGCCATTTTCCCAAGGAATCTGGTTCCTTCTAGTGGGGAATGGTATTTAGAAATCAAAATAAATGAGATCTGGGTCCTAGCTGTGTTCTTTACTACTTGGATGTCATTACACTTTCAGCAGACAGAGCTATAAGCACACACACACACACACAAACACACACACACACACGCACACACTGTGGCCTGAATACTTGTGTTGCCCACAAAATTCATAGGTTGAAATCCTAACCTCCATGATGATGTTGTTAGGTGATGGGGCCTTTGGGAGGTGATTAGGTCATGAGGACACAGCCCTAATAAAGAGGCTCCAGAGAGATCCCTTGCCCTCTTCCACTATATGAGGATACAGTGAGAAATCTGAGACCCGGAAGAGGGCCCTCACTGGACCATGCTGGCACTCTGATCTTGCACTGCCAGCCTCCAGAACTGTAAAAACTAAATTTCTGTAGTTCATAAGCTACCCAGTCTGTGGTATTTTGTTATAGCAGCCAAAAAGACTCTCTCTCTGCACATATATATTACAAATGTGTGTACACAAGTCATGCATCACTTAACGCCAGCAATACGTTCTGAGAAATGTTGTTAGGCGACTTCGTCGTTGTGCTAACATCATAGAGTGTACTTAGATAAACCTAGCTGGTATAGCCTACTACACACCTCGGCTATATGGTACTAATCTTTTTTTTTTTTTTAATTTTATTTATTTATTTATTTATTTATGTATTTATTTATTTCCCCCCAAAGCCCCAGCAGATAGTTGTATGTCGTTGCTGCACATCCTTCTAGTTGCTGTACGTGGGACGCGGCCTCAGCATGGCCAGAGAAGCAGTGCGTCGGTGCACGCCCAGGATCCAAACCGGGGCCACCAGCAGCAGAGCACACGCACTTAACCGCTAAGCCATGGGGCCGGCCCTATATGGTACTAATCTTATGGGACCACTGTGGTATATGCAGTCCATCACTGACTGAAACGTCCTTATACAGCATATGTAATTAGCATAAATATATATAGTACGAATTCATATACACACACATGTTTATATTCATGAATCTCTCCAATCCTGATACCTCCAATTCCAATCCAACTCCACAGGGCAGGTTCTCCCCAGTCATGGACAAATGCAAAGAGAGGCTATTCACATTTATTTGTATGACTGATGAATGCATATTCCTCATGGGCAAGAGGAAGAAGGGTGATGCTGAGCCAATCATGCTCAGTTTACTCTTCCCAGAGTCACTGATCAGGTAAGTCATTCCACCTCCCCAGGGACAGCATAGGCAAGGGCACAGAAAGAAACCAGGAGCGACAGTAATTGAGCTTCCTTCACCTGGAAGGAAATGTGAGGCAGGGGCGAAGACTCCTTCCCTAATACCATTTGCATCTCCACCATTTTTATTTTTTGTTTCCCCTCCTATTTCCATAGAGAAGTAGCTCTCTTATCAGTAGTATAGTCATAACTCTCTACCTTCTCCTGGATATCTAAGAGGTGTCTCACAATAAGATGCAGTGGCAGAGACTAGCTAGTTGTTCACCAAATCCTTTTCACCTTGAGCTCCCAGCTAAGTATTTCCTAGCTTCCTATGCAACTAGATGTAGCTCTAGAGTAGGGCAGAGTCACAAGATAGAAAAAGCTTGGATTCATGAATAAATGCATAAAACATCGTCCACTCAATACTCGCATTGAACTCTTTCACAAAAGAGAAAAGAGAAATCTATTGTGTCCAGCCATTGCCATTTTGAAGTTATTTGTTCAACAGTAGTTGGACCGCCCAGATAATTACAGATGTCCAAAACCAAACTTGACTCTCCTACCCAAATTCCCTTCCCCGCCAATCCTCTCTACCTTGGTAATTCCTTGGTAATTGACGTCTTTCTTCATTCTATTGCCCAAAACAGAAGCCTTGATTTCTTTCTTTTCCTTACCCACACATCCAGCCCACAAGCAAGGTGTCTTGGTTCTATCTCTGTATTATTCCAGTTTTGCTAAAATAACAAACAAATCCAAACTTACAGTGAGTTATAATAAATATTTATGCCTGACACACAAGTCTGCAGGCTGGCTATGACTGTACTATGCTTGGCTGACTTTGGTGGTGTTTGGCCAAGTTTGGCTCCAGATTGCAAATCAGGTTTGGGTCTGCAAGCCATGTGTCTCATTCTGGGACTCAGAGTGAAGAAGCAACGGCTCCCTGAAATATGCTCTTTTCATGGTGGGTGGCAGAAGCACAAAAGAGATGGCAGAAATTTTCTATGCCTCCTAAAGCTTCAGGTTGCAATCTCAGTCACAATCTGTGATTATCTTGTTTTTATTGACAGGTTCCCCTATTAAAATGTAAGTTCTGCTATGGTCTGGCATCTAGTAGGCACTTAACAAATGTTTATTACATTAATGCTAAATGAGAGGATTCTGGAAAAGCAGTTTGAGGCTAGACTGTTAAGGATCTTGAAATGCCATGTTTGAGAGTCTGGACTTCATCCTAAAGGCATGGACAGTCATCGAAGAAGAGGTCTGCTTTAGAAATGTTACTGTGATGGTAGTCAGGTGATGAATTTTGAAGAGAAGCCAGTTAAAAGGTTACTGTAATTGTCCAGGCCCGAGGAGACTTAAGGCCTAAACTAGGGCAGAAGGACTGGAAAGGAGACTGTTTCGAGGTGCCATCAACAAGAATCAGTCATCAGGCCGGCCCCGTGGCTTAGCGGTTAAGTGCGTGCACTCCGCTACTGGCGGCCCCAGTTCGGATCCCAGGTGCGCACCGACGCACCGCTTCTCCGGCCATGCTGAGGCCTCGTCCCACATACAGCAACTAGAAGGATGTGCAACTATGACATACAACTATCTACTGGGGCTTTGGGGGGAAAAAAAGGAGGAGGATTGGCAATAGATGTTAGCTCAGAGCCGGTCTTCCTCAGCAAAAAGAGGAGGATTAGCACGGATGTTAGCTCAGGGCTGATCTTCCTCACAAAAAAAATAAAGAATCAGTCATCATGACAGCATTTATTAAGTGCCTACGGTAGCCCCAGACTCTGTGAAGACTCTATCTTGACAGCAGACAAACAAAATACATGTTAGTATACTAATTTTGCAGATAAAAAGACAAAACAAGTTTCAAGGAACTTATGCAATTTCCCCCAGAATCACACAGCTAAATAAATGGCTACTCTGTGATTCCACTGCAGGACGATCTGATTCCCAGGCCCAAGAAGTGAAGGACAAGGAGCGATGCCAAGTTTCTAGCTAGTGCAATTACTTAGATGATGTCCTCTGCTAAAATTCATCAAGGTTTGATGGGAAAGGTAGTGAATGTGGCTTTGGACACCCTGTGGGTGAGAAGCCTGTAACAGAGTAAGTACTTCTGCACAAAACAGAAACTGACTCTTGCTAACTTGCTGAATAGGGTATTGCTTGGAAGGCTATCAGGGCTCACAGAGTCAGTGGTTGCAATTTGTAATGGAGTGGTTAGAAAAGCCTCTCCACGAGTTCTGGTCCAACCACTGTTGCAGCCATTCATGAATGAAAGAGGCCTCCAAATGTCACCTTGTTGCTGTTCCTTCTCTTGAGGGTCAGAGTCTTGGGAGAAAACATCTGACTGGCAAATATGAAGGCACGTGCCCACGTTCTTAGCTCTTCTGAAGTGGGGGAGAGGGAGAATTGGCCCTTTAACTTCTGGATGGCAATAGGCAGGCACTACTTCCTCTCTCTTTTTTTAACTCTTTTTCTTTCTTTCTTTTTTTGAGGAAGTTTGGCCCTGTGCTAACATCTGTTGCCAATCTTCCTCTTTTTTCTCCCCCAGTACATAGTTGTCTATCATAGTTGTAAACTTGTAGCTCTTCTATATGGGACGCTGCCTCAGCATAGCTAGATAAGTGGTGAGTAGGTCCGCGAATAGGCACTACTTTCAAAGAATATACAAAAAATGAGGGATTTTCTTTCTTTCTTTCTTTCTTTTTTTGTGAAGATCAGCCCTGAGATAACATCTGATGCCAATCCTCCTCTTTTTCCTGAGGAAGACTGGCCCTGAGCTAATATCCATGCCCATCTTCCTCTACTTTTTTTACATGGGACACCGCCACAGCATGGCTTGACAAGCAGTGCATTGGTGTGCGCCCGGGATCCAGGCCGGCGAACCCCGGGGCTGCCACAGTGGAGCACACGCACCTAACTGCTTTCGCCACCGGGCCGGCCCGGGGTTTTCTTAAAAGAGAATTTGGACTCAAGACAACCAAAATAACCACAGGAGTGGATGCAATCAGTAACAGAGAGTCAAAGAAGAGACTTATAGAAGAGTGAGAAGAAAAAATAAAGGATAGCGCTTTGGAGAATCTTGAATACATTTTAAGAGGCAGATTGATCAAGAGGAACTAGTAAAGGAGAGCAGAAAGAAAAGAATCAGAAGAAAGCAATGTTTGAGAATTCAAGGGTAGAGAGAGTTTATATGGTAAATGGTGACCTTTGAGAGAGCAGTTTAAGAAGGTTGGAAGCAGAACACAGATTGTAAATGAAAATGGAATTAGTTAATGGTGAACGAAGTAGGGACAGTAAAACCTCTGTGCCAAAGTGTTCCACATCATAATTCACGTTGTTGTGAAGGAAGTTGCAAAATCTATTATCCAGTGGCAAAAGGAATGTAGACTTCTGTCCGTACTTCATTTGAACTTCACGATAACCTTGTGAGAAAGGTCTTATCCCCATTTGAAGACGGAGGAAAATGATACCCAATATCCAGTGCTGGAGAGGATTATATATCTTTTCCTAGAATGCATCTTGTTAACAGATATCGAAGACTAAAATATATGTATTCTCTGACCCAGAAATTCCTCTTTAAAGAAATTTAGCCAAAAGAAATAATCATGAGCACGCACACAGATTTATCTACAAGGTTGTACATTGCTTGTAACAGTAAAGAATTGAAAACAAGCCAACTCCAACAGGAAGGGACTGGTGTGTCCATGCTATGAAATGATGCGCAATCATTACCAAATAATGTTGCAGAATGAACTGTTCAAGAAATAAAAAGGGAAATGGTTTACAATTTATGAAGTGGAAAGAGCAGACAACAAAAAGTATATATGGCATGATCCCATTTTTGCAAATATATGTAATATCTTATGGATTTTTCCTGTATTTTCCAAATTTCCTACAATAAATATTGCTTTTGTAATGAGAGTTTCTTTAAAGATGGTCCTGAGTGGTTAAGTATTTGTCTGTGGTCAAACGGGGATAACTGGGAAAGGAGGGCCAGAATTATGCTCTTGATTCTTCAACCATTCCTTCCACCACCTTGAGCAAACGTCTTACTCCCTTTAGGCTGCTACAACAAAAACACCATAGGCTGGGTGGCTTAAACAGCAAACAGTTATTTCTCCAAGTTCTAGAGACTGGGAAGGCCAAGATCAAGATCCTAGCAGATTCAGTGTCTGATTTGAGCTTGCTTCCTGGTTCCTAGACAACAGTGTTGGCAGTCTTCTGTGTCCCCACATAGCAGAAAGACCAAGGGAACTCTGTGGGGTCTCTTTTATAAGCGCATTAATCCCATTCATAAGGGCTCCACCCTCATGAACTAATCACCTCCCAAAGTCCCACCCCCAATACCATCACATTGGGAATTGGCTTTCAACATATGAATTGGGGGGGACATAAACATTCAGTCTATAGCTGCAAAGGAAGAAAATATCTCCCTCAATAATGTAGAAATGCTTTCCTACTTTCTTCCTTTCAGTGTTCAATCAACACAAACTCTTTACAACCAACATGCCAGAAACCTAAAATATAATGCCTTCTTAAGAAGTATAAAGCGTGAGAATGGTTGGAAGTTACTAAAAGAGCTATAGTAAAGATTTTATGAGTCTTCAATGGATTTCTAGATGTCTGGATAGACAACCCAATAAAAAGAACAAAAACTCAGCCTAAAGCCTTCTAAGATCTAGAGTCCAACCTTTCCACACCTCGACTTGAAATTATTCGGCTCCCAAACACACTCTCTCATAGAGGGGAGAAGTACTCCACAGAAAAGACACGAGAGGAGGCCCGGACGAGGCGACCCTTCACCCTTGGGAGGATGTCTGTGTCCAGAGGAAAGGGGCTCCTTCGGCTGAGTTGATAGCACCTAGAAGCAAATTCTAATCCTTTGGGCCCCACTCCGCCTGCAGGCCTCACTCAACATCTCCCCCTCCAGCACACCCCGGGGCTAGACACGAGGGCGTAAGCGCGGTTGTGTTCGCTACCAAAGGTCTGTGGGTTCCCAAGGCGGTGCCACCGTCCTGTTTCCACCGTCCTGTTTCCGCAGAGAGAACTGCGAGGGTGGGACGAGGCGAGCCGGCGAGCAGGGAGCAGGGGCGAGGATGGGTGCGGCCACCACGCGGGCAGGGCTCGGTTCCAGTTCTCAGCAAAACTAACAATAATACTTATTAGTTAGGGAAACGTACAGGGCCTAACAACATCCCTAAGGCCTTCCACTTCGGGAGTGAATCCGAGACACTGACTAGCTCGTTCAACGCTAACTTGAAGCCGAAACGCACAGCCGCCACCCTAACGAAGCTGGGTGGGCGCGCTCCTACTTCCGCGCACGCGCCGTGCAAGCCTGTCCTCACGCCACCGCAGAGCGCAAGCTACGGTAGCTCTACTGGGGACAAATTACTAACGTGCTACCGTTCTGCAAACCCAATCCGAGACGTATGAACTGCCTGGGACAGTTTAGGAAGGCGGCCACGAAGGCATCTGCGGAAGGCAATAGCCGAATGGATTTGGCAGTGGGAGGGGCAACTCTATGGACAACCAGGAAAAAGAAGAATATTCACTCTCCGCCTCACAACTAAGAACCAAGAGCCGGCGCTCAGAGGGTGCGCCCCGGCACCGGGAGCCCCGCCTTGGGGGCGTGGTCTCGCGCTGCCCCAGGCGGGGGCGGGGCCTGCTCCGGGCCACGCCACGCCCATCCCGAGGCCAAGGGCGTAGCATCCGTACTTCGCTCCACGGCTGCGGTCTGCACCAGCCAAGCGAAGGTGATCCAGGTGAGTGCCGGCACCTGCGGGCAGCTGGGAGCGCCGGCCCTCGGGGGCACTTAAGCTCTTGCGCTGGGCATCGCCTGTATCTCTGCTATCTCGAGCTGAATAAGGACTCGCTCTCTCTCCTCCCTCTTGTCTGTAGATTTCTTTCTACCTTTCCAACCTCTTTGCCCTCCACTTGCCCTGCATCCTCTCCATGATGATGTGGGTTTGGAGCGACAAAGCCGGGCCAGCCTCGGTATCTGTAACTCAGGGTGATTCTCAAGGTCAACCCTTCCTCAGTTCCATCCTTTCTTCTCCTCCTCTCTCCAGGCTGTGCAGACCCGGGGCTCTTTCTTTCTGCCTCCTGGAGCCCACCCGACCTTGCCAACTGCAGCTCTGGTGCAGAGGATGGGCGGGCGGGGCACTGCGGGGCAGTTGGCTGTGCAGGCCTGATCGGTAACGCTGGTTTTTCAAGTGGCCTGCGAGCGCTGCGCCTGCTGCGGATGTGGGTGTGTTGCTAGGGATCTCCGGGGACAGTCTCCCAAGGAATTGTGTTTGTTTTCCTCCCGCCTCATAGAAACGTTTCCGTTTGTATTGGAACCTTTTTTTTTTTTTTTTTGCTGGGAAAGATTCGCCCTGAGCTAACATCTGTTGCCAATCTTCCTCTCTTCCCCCACCCCCCTCCCCAAAGCCTCGCTACATAGTTGTATATTTTAGTTGTAAGTCCGCTGCCATAGCATGGCTACTGACAGACGGATGGTGTGGTTCTGCGACGGGGAAGCGAACCCGGGGCGGGGAAGCGGAGCGTGCAGAACTTGAACCACTAGGCCATCAGGGCCGGCTCTGTCATGGAACCTTTAAGGGGGTCATTTCCTACCGCTGCCTTAGAGCAGGGAGACTCCACAGAGGAGGAGGCAGAATCGTCGTTTATGGTTCTGCCTTAGATTTCAGAGAATGTCCCTCCTTATCTGGGGTCACAGCAGGGAGCCCCAGGGCCACAGCGGTGGGGCAGCTGCAGCGCGGTAGAAGGGGCTGGAGACTCTTTGGTGAGTCATTCCCTGAAGTTGTGGCTTCACGGGTTTACCAGCTACATTGTAGCTTAGGGGCCCAGTCAGTGTGGGAAAGGAGATAAAGGGAAAGCAGACAGGAGGGTGGGTAGGAAAGGAGCAACGGGGTTGGGGCTTTAATTCCCTAACCAGAGCAAGGAAGTCCTGGAGGACGCACCCCTACTGCTCTGCAGGTGTATGGTTCGTTGAGAGTGCTGTGGACCTAGGCGTGGTCTTGCGGAATTTCCGCAGATTTTAGATTCCTCTGTGCGGGCAGCTGGAGCCAGGGCTTCTCTTGGGAAACCTGTAGATCACCGGGAGCCTGCAGTTTCTAGGAAACCTACAAGGTTATTGATCAGAGTTACAGACTATGTTTTAGTTCAATGAGAAAGTGTGCAAGAACTGCTAATTCATGCCTCCATACTTAATAGTGTGGCTTTTTCAAACTTTTAAATTTCAGTAATGAGAGCATAGTATCTGAATCAGGGGATCAAGAATGTCTGTTGTCACAGGAGTAATTTAATTGAGTTAAATAAAACTAACATCTAAAACTCAAACACCCCTGGGAAGACGTTCTGTTAAGCTTCCCTCCTGACACAATGTTACAGAAATAGAAAACTTTGTCAAGCAATTTTTTTTTTCCTGAACCAATGTTACTATATATAAAACAGATATACTAGTAGGGATACTGTGGCCAGCCATCAAAACTGCACTCCAGGGGCTTCCTTGGATTCAAGAACAAAACTGGAGAAGGGCCACCTTCCTCCTTATTTAGACTTCCTCTTGCTGGCCTAGAGTTCTGAGGCGACACTCATGAAATGGAACCTCCTAGCCTGGAGGATAGCAAAGAGACTGAACAAAAGAAGGACTTTTACCCCATTATCCAGAGAAATGCTGAAAAACCCCTGGAGCAATCTGGAATGGAGTGAGTGACAAATCAATCTGTCAAAAAGTGATTTAATGCCTACTGCACAGTTAGCTGTATTTAAATATATTGTTCCCTATACTTATATTTAAATATTCGGATCTATATTCAGAAAACCCTTGCCAACCACAATTGTCCATGAACCATTGAGCATTTTTCAAACAATGTTTGTTTAAAAGAATATACTACTACAGTTTATGTAACTGAATAGAGTAATACTACTTGTGAGTATACCATCCTCCTGGAAAAGGAAAATTTAGCAAATATCAGGTAGGTTACTGCTACGTAAGATAGAATTCCTGAGTTTCCTTCGCTGTCTCTTATAGTGTCTACCTACCTATCTGTCTTTGTGGGGAGAAAAGCAGCAATGAGGAGCTGAGACAATTGTACTACCTTCCAAATACATTTGCAAATGCCTTTAAGAATTTCAGCATTTGGAATCAGAGGTCCCCCTGTTACCCTCTGAGTTCTTTCTAGAGTTGAGCTGTTCAATAACTAGAACTTGGGTTCTAATATTTGGTGCCTTAGTTCACTCGTTTTTTAATAAGTGATATTTTATTTCTACAGCCTAAGAAATGTGAATGATTGCAGCACAGCTTCATTCTAAGTATAGACAGGCATGAAGAGTTAGACCCCTGTTTCAGGCAGGAGCCAGCAGCCTGGGCGGTTCCTTTGTTCAGAATGGCTGGTACCCTAGTTGGGACTCAGCAGCTGCTAAGAATTAATACCATCTGCCCACATTTCTTGTGATGGAAAATCCGAGTGGTGTCAGTGTGACTCATTCAAGATTTTTTTTTTCCCTCTTCTGGAAGTTAGGGCTTAGTTTCCCTATGACCCTCGGTTCCTAACTACTGCCAATTAAGGGACAGGTTATGTGGAAATCATGATATGAAAATGAAGCGCCAATTTCTGTGTTGCTTTGCTCCTTGCAAACCTGTATACCTGAGACATTGGAAGACGTTTTTTCCTTCCTGTAATCTCTTCTCTTTTGTCATACTGCAGTGCTGATAGTCATTAAAAAAAAAAAAATTTCTTTTTGGACCTTTTCCAAGTTTTTTTTCTTCCAATTAGAAAGATCTCAGGCTTTGATCAGCTACAGACTTAGAGTTAATTATTAGCTTTCTGTTCTTGTTAATGTATTTTATGCTCAGGAGAGGCTCTGGGGAGGTGGAAAAGTTTCAAAAGAGGTCAGGTGTGGTTGACTTGCTCTCCAACCTCATTGAGACATAATTTAGCCAACGGTTGAGAGCGTAGACTCTGGAGCCAGACTGCCTGGCTGTGTGTGAATCCAGGCTTTCTATCTGATAGCTCTGTGACCTTGGAAAGATTACTTAACCTCTCTGATCCTCAGTTTCATCATCTGCAAAATGGAAGTAATATAGGGATCCTGTGAGGATTTAAATGAGTTAATATTGGCAATAGTAAATAATATATGTACTAATAACGGATATTATCAATAATAATTGATTTCTCCTACCACTCTTCCTCTAGTCTATATCACTACCCTTCAGACATACTGGTCTCCTTTCTCTTCTTTATATAAGTGAAGCTCTTTCCTGTCTCCATGCCTGTGTACTTGCTGCTTTCTCTACCTGTGTTCTCTCTCACGTCACTGTTCATGTCCTTCAGAGCCCTTATCTCAGTCTGTTACCTTGCTGGTTCATGGTTCTCCCATGTGGTCTCCCTCCATTTGACCATGTATTCTAGAGGGTCAGGCCCTTTCTTCTCAGTGTTGTTTTTTTTTTTAAATAATTTTTATTTATTTATTCTTTTCCCCCAAAGCCCCAGTAGATAGTTGTATGTCATAGCTGCACATCCTTCTAGTTGCTGTATGTGGGACGCGGCCTCAGTATGGCTGGAGAAGCGGTGCGTCGGTGCGCGCCCAGGATCCGAACCCGGGCCGCCAGCAGCAGAGCGTGCACACTTAACCGCTAAGCCACGGGCCGGCCCGCTTCTCAGTCTTGATCACCACTGTAGCCCTGCACCTCACGTAGTGCGTGGCATTTAGCAGGGGATAAATCAGGCAAGGTGTCATTCTGAGGCAATACTGAAGGAGGTGATAGGTGTGGACTTAAGGCAAGCATTCCATTGAGGTAAAATGGTTTCTCCTGCGTTGATGGCATCAGATCAGCTCCATTTAATGAGTTGTTATGAGACTGTCATTTTCTTCTGTGTCCCGTGGCTTCTCCCCCTTCTCTCCTCTGCCCTCTGGGGTTGGTGCCTTCAGACCATGGGAAATATCCTGCGGCCTGTCCCTGGGATCACATCTCCTGGGAGGCTCAGCTCCAGATGGTCCAGCATGGCCCAAGGCTTCTGGGTGAGGTGTCAACACATAAGGAACTCTCGTCCATAGAGCCTTTTGTATCATGAATCTGTTTGGGCAAGTTTGCCGTCACACCAGCAGGGGAACCTAGGGTTTGTTCTGTCTTGTTATAAATCTACTATTCTTAGATGACTGAAGAGCTGAATTACCAGTATTTCCCAGAGGAGATTCAGTTTCCTTCAGCCGTGTGTGTTTAGTGCCTTTTCACCCGTGAGTCAGACTCCAGAGAAGAAGAGAAGAGGTAGTTTGCTTATTTGGCCTTAACCGAGTTGATTTGTGTCAGGGCGGGCTGGTCCCACGTAACCCACTCAAGCATCATGCTGATCCTTCCTGCCCTGCTCCCAGCCAGCATGGTAATTTATTAATTGTTTTCAGCACTGATGGTTCACCAAAGCATTGGAATTAAAATATGTGGGAACTTGACTATTTTATACGACCAAGCTGTGGCTATTTAACTATAAAGCTGAATATATTTGGATTATAACACGTTTATCTCTTAAAGGGGCAGATCGTCCATCCTCCTAACTTACAGTTAGCCTCCACTTTCCCAGTGTTCTTCCAGCAACATTGATGAGGAATTGAAGAATATGAGGTACTAGGAAAGATCCACTTTATGACCTGCCTCTGCTGTTTGTCTCTCTTGAGTTAATAACCAAGTCCTGGATAAATAATGGTATGCCTGTTCAACTAACTTTTCATTATTAGCCCTTGGAGAAATATCTACTGAACATGCAAAGCAATTGTGGGGAATAGTTATTCTTCCTTACCTGGGTTATTATTCTTTCTCTTAAATGTCTGTATTCTCTTTTTTAAATCTAGCTGTTGTTTGAAACTTTGACACTCAAACAGATTTTATCATCTGTTTAATGTAGAAGTGACCAGAACTGGCATTTTGAAAATGTAGGACAGGACCCAAAAAAATCCTGTGATTCTTCTTTTTTTCTTTCTCATTATGGAAACAGGGAATTAGTTTTGTGCTGCTTTCCTCCAGGTTCTTAAATTTCTCCATTGAGCTTTATATGGGCTCAGGAGGGTCAGCTGCCCTGCCTGGAGATAATTTTGAAGACTGCTCCTTTGTAGAAAATCTGGAGGCAGAAATGAGGCTGGGCAGCTACCTGGGGGTGCTTTAAGCAGGCTAAGGAAGCCCCCGGCACAATCTCAGAGCTTTCTCAACTACCTCCCAGTGTTGGGAACTCACAGAAGTCCATTTGATATAATCAAATCAGCCCTTTAAGTTACCATCCTTGTTACTCTCATGTACATTTACATGAGAGTAACATCCGTGTTACTCTCATGAAAATACTGGTTTTTGCCATGCAAAATAAGGGACCGTATATAAGGAAGATTGGATTAACAGCACAGGCAGCCAAACAAGGAATTTAATGAAACGGTAGGAAATGGCTCCAAGTCGATCTGTGAGTGCTTTATCATTGTCCCATTCCTGGATGCATAAATAAAGACGCCGCTGAGAAATTGCAGTACAATTTGAGGAAAACAATCTTGCAAATGGAAGTAGGGGTTACCATTGCCCAGGCTTGCTTTTATTTGTTTGAGGGCGAAGAGAGAGCTGAAGGGTGAAATCCTCTCTCCCTTAAAAAAGCTAATCGATTTTAATTTAGTAAAAGATAAATTGTCGTAACTTCATGGCTCAGAAGTAATAAATTATTTGAGGCAAGTGCCCGAATCCATAAAGCCTGCCTTTTGTTCCATTTGTGCAATGTTGATTGTGCCCCAGGGAATTTCTGTTGGCAGCCAAGAGGGACTTGAGTAAATAGTGAAGGAGATCTTTACCCTGGGAGTATTCTGTTGAATGTAGTTCAGGAAGTTTTCTGGGTAATCTTGTATAACTGGAGGAACCCTGCCCCAGTGAGATAAAGTAAGTGGTGGCAGAAGCAGGAATTGGAGGAAAGGTTAAGTGAAATGTATGCACTGGAGTAGTTATGTTTCCAGGAGAATCTGTCAGTAAAATCCCTAGAGTACCTGAGCCAAATATCATAATGACACTCCATGTTGCTAATTCAGGCTCTGGAATGGAACCTATCTTCCAGGGTGAGACCACCACTGCCTCTTTTAAGTCCAAGCTTGATCACTCCTAAAGTGAGACTTCGCAGAGGTGCCTTGAAGCTTTCTTAAAATCCACCGAGTGTCTACTTACTGGCTGCACTGAAGAGTTGTTTCCTCAAGTCCTGTTCCATCCTCCCATACTGTCCCACAGACCTCGAGGCCCCTGCTGGTGACCAGGGCATCATTGTTCTCTGAAGTCCTCCTAGAAACCCACCGTGGCCTGGGGCTTTTTCCTGCCCCCATGTCCCATACCCCACATGCTTCAAAATACTTTTCCTAGTTTTCTTCCCCCAACCTGATATGTCCTCAAAAAATCACGTTTGGCTAGTAATAAATACTTTGATTAAAAAAGTTACAAATAGAAGTGCTGCTGTTTAAAAATATATGTTATAGAAATAATTCGGTTTCTAAAGTATTTTCAAAGGGGCCATCTATAAAAAACCCACAGCTAACATCATATTTAATGACGAAAGACTGAATGTTTCCCCCCTAAGATGGGGAACAAGGCAAGGATTTTTGCTCTTGCCACTTCTACTCAACATTGTATTGGCTCTAGCCAGGGTGATCAAGCAAGAAAAAGAAATAAAAGGCATCACATTGGAAAGGAAGAAATAAACTGTCTTTCTTTGCAGATGACATGATCCTGTGTGTAAAGTATTCCAAAGGTCTTGGACCCAGCTCTACCCTCACCTCAGCTCTTGTGCCCCACCTCTGTTCCTCTACCCCTGCTCTTGGAGTAGAAGCTGGAGTGTAGCTACTGTACTGCTCCCAAGCGGGAGCTTTGTGGAGGTGTTTCTCCTCATTGCTCCCAATGCTGGGGATGGAGTAATCTAACCGCTGGGTGAGGGGCTAACCCAACAGAGTGGTGTAGTAGTGAAGAGCATGGACATGGGTGTCCATCTGCCTGCTTTCAGATGCCAGCTCTGCACTCACCAGCTGTGGGGCCTTAGACAACTTACTGAACTCCTTTTTTGCCTCAGTTTCCTCATCTGTAAAATGGGGATGATAATAGTAACTGCCCCATAGGATTATTGTGGGCATTGAGCATTATTTATGTAAACTCTAAGACATGCCTGACATATGAGAAGCACTCTGTATGTACTAGGTCTTATATCAGGTGTTCCATATGTAGTGGTGATATTATTTCCCATTTTGCTATTTCTGCCAGATGGGATGAAAAATTCCATGAGCACTTAGTTGAAGGTCACATTGGATCCTTAAGTAGGCCTTTCATTTGAAGTCACATTGCTGATTGTTCAGAATTTGAGGAACACTTGATATTGGAAATGATCATCTCAAGAGTTCACCCTGTTGCGTAATGAGCATCACTTTTGAAGGAGGAAAAGCCTTATATTCTGACTCATTTGATTGGTGGGAAAATCTGATTTGGTGAGTGACCGTGACCATGAAGAGAGATCTGGGAATCCAGTGGCTGTCACAGGTTAGGCTCACAAGCTAAAGTTTCAGAAGATACTGAGCTATCTTACCTACCTGTTTTGTTTTGTTTTGTTTGAGCCCTCTGTTAAAGCTGAAGGAAGAAACCGGTCTCCTGGTCGGCACACCCTCTGTGTGTAATTGTGAAGGGCTTAGCCGGAGCCGGTTCTGCACAACAGCCTCCTCTCTCATCAGCCTCCTCGTGTTTTTGGGGTGCTACAGGAGAAGGGGCTCCTCGGGAGCTTCTAAGGATATTGGTAGAATGTGGATCGCCAAGACAAAACTATGACTGTGGTTTTTAGATGGGATAAAATCAACACCCCCTGAAGATTTTCTTTTTGCCTGGAACTGTGGTTCTTAAAATGCAGTCCCTGACCCAGCATCATCAGCATCACCTAGGAACTTGTTAGAAATGCAAATTCTGGGCCAGCCCCGTGGCTTAGCGGTTCAGTGTGCGCGCTCCGCTACTGGCGGCCCAGGTTCGGAACCCCGGGCGCGCACTGACGCACCGCTTCTCCGGCCATGCTGAGGCCGCGTCCCACATACAGCAACTAGAAGGAGGAGCAACTATGATGTAACAACTACTGGGGCTTTGGGGGGGAAAAAAAGGAGGAGGATTGGCAATAGATGTTAGCTCAGAGGCGGTCTTCCTCAGCGAAAAAAAGAAGAGGAGGATTAGCATGGATGTTAGTTAGCTCAGGGTTGATCTTCCTCACAAAAAAAAAAAAATGCAAATTCTCAGGCCCCACTTAAGACCCACTGGATCAGAAATTCTCAGGGGGTAGGGTGTGTTTTAACAAATACTCCTGGTAATTTTGGTGCTGCTGATGTTTGAGAACCGGTGACCTAGAACATAGAACAGCAGCACTCAACTGAGCTTCTGTCTTCATCAAGTTACTATAACAAATATAAGTAGGAGACATGTTCTCTGTCCCCAAAGAGCATGCAGCCCATTTGGAGATTCATACTACTATTTCATTAATCAGAGTTCAAGTGCATATTATGAAAGCTAACTGATCAGTGTGAAACAAGTGTGCAAACATTCAAAGGCAGAGCCTGTGGCCCGTGTGGATTTAGTCAGGACTAAAGGCTCCAGGGAGGAAGGGGTAGGACTTACACTGGGCCATCCTGGCAGGCTGGGACAATGTGAGCACAGTTAGGAAGTAGGACTGCCTGACACACATTAACTCACAGCCCACTTATTTCTTAACCCTCAACACATGGGCTTCTACCTTCTACCATTCTCCAAAACCTGGCTGTCAGAGGGTCCCCCTCACCAAAGCCAAGAGCATATTCTTAGTCTGATCATGCATCTTGGCAAAGGTGTCCACTTCTTCCTTTTCAGAACTCTTTCTTCCTTACATTAGGGTCTGGACTGCTCCTGGTCCCTTCATACCTTGTAAGCTCTTTCCATGTATAAGAGTTGAATGCACACAGAGGGCTTTCTTGGTTAGTGATGGTGCACATTTGCTTGGTCACACACCTTTCCCTTTGGGAGTGATGCTGCTTCTGCTAACACTTAACCACACCTTTTCCTCCTCTCTGCCTCTCATCTTAGTGCCTGGAGGGAGAAGCAGGAAGTGTTGACTATATTGCCTGTATAGTCCCTCTTGTAATCTGGATCTGTCCTCTCTAACCTTATCTCCTACTGTTCCCACCATTTGCTGTGGTCCAGCCACACAGACTGCCTTTCTGTCCCTGGAATGTACCAGGCTTTTCCTCACCTAGAGCCTTTGCACTTGCTGTTCCCTCTGATTTGAATGTTCTTTTCCCCAGAGTGTTGTGTGGCTGTTTCTTCCACATTCATGTGTCATTGCAAATGTTGCCGCAGCAAAGAGACCTTCCCAGGTGCTCCTGCTAGAGTAGCCCCCACCCTTTCCCCCTACACCATTCCTGGTCTGTCCTCCAGAACAGTTAACATTCTCTCAGGTGGATTTTTGTTTGCAGGGTTGATGTCAGTCTTCTGTCATCATGAGAATGTCAGCACCTTGAGGGCAGGGACCTCATCTTGTTCACTGCTGTATCCCACCCCACTCCCCCACCTCAGCAGTGCCTGGCAGATAGTAAGCACTTTATATATTGTGGTCAAATAAATGGATTAAGTGTTCTTAGACTCATTATGCTAGCCAAGCAAAGAAACTAACTCCCTTTGGAAAACTCCCAGCCTTTTGCCAAATTTGAATCTGTTTTAAGCAGTATCAGAACTAATTTCTAAGTCAGAGCACATTATTGATTTGTAGAAAAATTAATATCTCCTTATTTAGGAAGTATTACAGATGTGGACACATATGTACACTTACCAGTATTTACAATATGTCTTTGTATTTGGACCAACATTTATGAAGTATTCATCAGATGTTTGTCTGATTTATCTCATTGAATTCCTCAAACATCCTGTGAAGTAAGTAGTTCGTTATTTTCCCCATTTCATAGAGACATTAGACAGTACTCCCAGGCTCGCAGAGGCAGTGTGTGAACACAGGTCTCTCTGACTCCAGAATTCCCGCCATCTGTACTTGCATGGATTTTCCCATAGGAAAAGACGAATCATAAAATAGTACTCAGTTCTGCTAGGAGTAAAAACATTTCCAAAAGGATCTCTCTTCTCAAATAAGTGACAAGGATTTTCTAATAAAAAAGAAAAGCTAGTTTCTTTTGAACCTTCAATTTAATGTTCTCTCAACTGAACTTCTTTGACTCAAGACTGCCAGGAAACAGTTAAGTAGGAGCATATACCTGTACAATTTCCTAATAAGGGAGGAGAGAACAGAAACACTTGTGTCCTGTTTCTGCCTTCCTTAACCCACTTAGTTTCATTTTTGTGGGACTTTTTTTGTACCCAGTTTCTGATCATTGCCATGAAGGGAAAAATCTGGAATTGGGTATCTGTTTACTTATTTGCCTGCTTCTCTCACTAGAACATGAGCTTCGCAAGGGCAGGGACCAAAGTCTGGGCTGTTCCCCTCTTCATCTCTGGCTGCGATGAGAGTTTGAATGACCGTAGTTTGCTGATTTCCACAGTCAGCACTAGAAACCTGCTTCCTCCTGAATAGTCCTGCTTTTCAGATAATATATTTTAACATGGATGGCTACTAAGAGTTCAGAAAAGGATGAGAATATATGTAGTTCTAAGCTTTCTTTGCCATTTTAAAATGCTAATTCTAAACTATTAGTTCTTAAATGTATTTCATTATCATTTATTCAAACATCCCCTTTTATAGTTGGATAGGGCAAAGATAGTTAACAGAACATTAACATACATAGTATTGCTTGATATATAACATTATCAGCTACTTACTATGTATCAGGCATCATGATGGGTGTTAATAGACAGTGCCTCCATTTAATCCTCACAATGACCGTAGGGGTAGGGTAGGTGCCATTGTTGGCTCCATTTAACAGATGCGGAAACTGAAAGACATTGAGTAATTTTCTCAAGGACACGCAGCTAGGAAGTATGAGAACGAGGTATGGAACTCAGACAATTCAATTCCAAACTGTACTCTTAACTGCAGAGCTGTCTCAGGTCCTGCACATAGTGATAAGTGTCAGGGTTCCCACTAGCAGTCAGGTCTGATTCTTTGGTCCCATCCCTACATACTGCCTGTTCCTGTCTTCTCAATTGCTCATCATTGTCAGGCCACTTTTTACGTAACTTTTTTTGATATGTATTTTCTCATTTTGGAAATTATAGAAAAGTACAAAGGAAAATCTATGATTCAGCCATCTAGAAATAACTATGCTTATGATTTTCATATTTTCTTCTTTAATTTTTTTCTCTTATTGAGAAAACTAAGATGATACTGCATATACACTTTTTGTTTTCTTTTTTCTTCACCTAACATGCTATATATTACGCTTGTTTCAACATCTTTACCTTTTATACACGTCATTTTTAATGGTTACATAGTATTCTATTTTATGAGTATATAATTTACTTAATTAGTCCTCTTTGCTTGACATCTCTACCATTTCTGGTGTTGCTATTATAAATAGTGCTGAAGTGGATGTCTTTGAACCAAATCTGTTCGCATTTCTGATTATTACCTTAGGATAAATTCCGGGTAGAATTAATGAGCCAAAAAGTGTGAACAATGTAAAGAATATTACCTGTTCCCAGGCTGTTCTCCAGATGGTTCTATTTTACACTTCCCCCAGCAGTGTGTAATAGTGCCAACTAGGTACTTTTAAATATGTACCTAAGTAAATTTGTATTTATACAAATCATAAATTTTAATATCTACAGCTGGTATGTGACTAACCTTGAAAACTGCATGGTGATTAACAAATGTGTCATACAACAAAGTGAGTTGCAAAGTTATCTACACCTGTATTTGAAAAGTTCAGCTCTGAAAGGACAGTTGGAGTGTGTGCTGTATGTCTAGTACCATGTAGAAGACAAAATCTAGGGTAGAGTTCCTACCTGCAAAAACCTTATCTTGTTGGGTCAATAAAAGGGTTGCTGGTGACACAGAGCAGGTATGTAATCAGCAAAATTTGGTGTGCAGCCTGAATGAGTGATCACGCCACAGAGAGGTTATGTGCCAGTTATCAGCTTCTCCAGCCTGTGCCCTAGAAACTGTCTGCTAGCTCCGGGGCTGGCACAGCCTCGACTGTGGCTGTGGCTGCCTGAGGTGCGGCCCCTGTGAACTGAGCTGCCTCCCTTTTCCAAGTGCATGAACCTGCACCCGAACCCACGAAGGCCCATCTCTAAGGGCTGGGAGCATCCATCTCTTTGCCGAGGATTCCTCAGAAAATAAGGTTTCAGCAAGTGACAGAGTCTGTTTTTGAACCCTGAGTGAATTAAGCTGATTCTTTCCTTAAAGGACAAGCCTTACCATTTTCAGTCCCTACTGGATTTATGTTTTCAGATCTGTATTCTGATCTCCTCTTTCTCAAGTAATCCCTACATCCAGTTGCTTCCATTGTTTCAATAGATACTTTTGAGGGAAGAAAAGGAAACTGAAGTTGGTTAGGCGCATACTTTATGCCAAGTACTGGGCCAGGTGACGAACATCATCTCAGTTGGAGGAGTCCTTCCTGAAAACCACCTGGACTTGCAGCTTGCTTCATTTATTCCACAGGTAGCTCTAAGCACGCTCTGTGCTTGACACGGAGGATGCCAGGCAAACACAGTCCCTCCCTCATGGGAGCTTAGCAGCTGATGTAATTGGCTGCTCTCTCTGCTTTCTCCCTGATCACACCAGCTAGGGAGTGCTGGCCGAGATGGTGTATGAAGCAGGACTCCTCAGCTGGTGGGAGTGCAAGGAGGTGTCAGGGAGGGCTGTCCAGGCTTTGTTCCTGCCCCTATGCAGGTGTATCCACCCTGCTCCTGCAGGGAGAGCCTCAGGGAGGGCAGGCACCCTCCCCCTGCCCCCAGAACTCTTGCTGATTGTGCAGTCCTTTGCAAACCACCAACTCCAGCGTCAGACTTTGATCCCCCTTACTGTAGCTTCTCTGCCCTTCACGGGCACTTATGCTTCCTGGCTCTGCTTGCCCCACCCAGATTCCTTTTCCCTCAGTAGTTATCACCTTAGCAAAGTGTGCGAGAGTGACTTTCACTAGATGTGAATGTCTAATGGGTTTAACTTCCCAGATTGCATTTATACTTTGGAAGAGGAGCTCAGTAGTAAGACCTAATTTCTAACAGTAGATTTTTGAGCAGTTGCTTTTGAGTGTTCGTTGCCTGCAATAGAAACATCTACTCAAGAGGCACTTCTTTGTCTTGCCACCTCGCCTCTCCTAGCCCAAGACCTTATCAGAAAAACAGAGGTCAATGACTAAGCCACCAAATTCTAATGTCTTACCTGGGCTAGTTGGAGTATTTGGGGAGGAATTCTAAAATCAGCTCTGGTCTTAGCTCTGCCTTCATCTAGCTGAAGTTAATCATTTCTTTATCTGTAAAATGGAGGTAATGGGATATTGTGAAGATTAGAAGTGCTGAAAAGTGCTGTTTAAGCACACGGTGGCCCCACGCTGCCAGGGAGCCGGCATCTGGTCCAAAAATGAGGGTTGGGAAGCAGACTCTCGACTTGCAAACTTTGACCTCAACCGAATATGCTTAATTCTATTGTCCTTAAGCAGGCAGCTGACAGAGTTAGACACAGCTTCATTGTAAATGGGCTGTTTGGCCCAAATGTGTTAAATTCCAAGGATATCAGGTAGGTTGGAAAGCTTAGTCATTTATTTTCAAAGATGTGTTCAAAATTCACTCGTTATTTTTGTTTTAATAACTACTACTGAAGCTTCCTCCCCGAGCTGATTTTCTAAACTTGGGAAATGGCTAACTCTAGAAGAGAATGAGGGCAGGGAAGTTTGGAGGGCAGCCAAAGACTCCTTGCTCTCTTGAGGCCTCACAAGATGGCCCGGGAGATGTTGCCCAGGAAATAATTCGGTGTTGAGTCATGGAGGTGGCCCTTTGCAGTGTAGCCCCCATCCCGGAGGAGGGGCAGGTGGACAAGCAGCTCAGGGTGGAGAATGTACAAGGGGAAAACTGGTGAGTATCCTTGTGAACCATGGTGGGGGAGGGGGGAGATTTTTAGGATTTTGGCCCCAAATGTTATTTTTCAGACCTAAGGAAAACTTTTACTTTTAAAGAACTGAGGGCTGGCCCTGTGGCTTAGCGGTTAAGTGCGCGCGCTCCGCTGCTGGCAGCCCGGGTTCGGATCCCGGGCGCGCACCGACGCACCGCTTCTCCGGCCATGCTGAGGCCGCGTCCCACATGCAGCAACTAGAAGGATGTGCAGCCATGACATACAACTATCTACTGGGGCTTTGGGGAGAAAATAAATAAATAAAATTGTTAAAGAACTGAGCTGCTTGCCCACCCCCAATTCCACACTGAGAAAGATGCTGTGATCCTGATGTCAGCCCAGCTCTAAATTTTCTCTAGAAAACAGGGATATGACCATCTTGTTGGGTTGTGTCTGAGGATGACTAGAAACCTTTTGGAGCAAGGTAACCCTCCCTGGCTTACAGGAGAGATTGCAGCTAGATAGTTATGAGGGATAGAAATTGTAAACTGAATGCAGAACACACACAGGAGCTGCTGGCCTGTGGAGTCCTTGCTCACGATGGGCCGGTGGCTTGGGCTCTCTTGAAGCATCGTCCTGCCATCCTCTCACCCTCCTTCTGTCTGATCAAGGCTCAGAGAGGTTGGAGGGGCAGCACTAATTTACCTTGAGATTATTAGGGCTTCCTCCCACCTGCCAAGGTTTCTTCTCCTTGATGCCCAGTCTGTTTCTTTCCTTCTCTCTTATTTCCTTCTTGGGCAGGACAAGAGCTAAAATGGCTGAAATTGCTCAACACTGAAAAATGCTGAGATCAGCTTTTTCTCCAAACATTTATTATGAAATTTTTCGGACATATAGAAAAGTTGAAAGAACTGTACATTGAACATCCATATAGCTACCACCTAGATTCTGTAATTAACATTTTTCTATATTGGTTTATATCATTTTTGATACATTTCAAAATAAGTTGCAGACATCAGAACAGGTCATGGGGCTTGTTTTGAACTGATGAGTTAATGAACAACCCGGGTCCCCAGGAACTGCCCAAAACTGTCTGTCTTGGCAGTGTGACAGGCTCAAGAGCCATGCCCTGCTTTCAGAGCACTAGAACTGGGCCTTTCCCAGCTGTGTATTCCTGCTGCTATACCAGCACACCCCCAGGGTCCAGGAAAGGCCCCAAGGTTCCTGCCCTCAGTGTCCCCCACATATAAAGTAGGAGAAGATGGGCACGGATGTTAGCCTGGGGCCAGTCTTCCTCAGCAAAAAGAGAAGGATTGGCAACAGATGTTAGCTCAGGGCTAATCTTCCTTATCAAAAAGAAAAAAACAAAACAAAACAGACATACAAACAAACAAAAAAAGCTTGGAATCATTGTGTACTTACTGTTTTATATCCTGTTTCTTTCTTTCTCCCTCTCTTTTTTTTTTGTAATTTAATATGTCCTTTAGCATTTTGCCACGTTAAATATTTTTTCAAAAATGTGGTTTTTAGTGGCTGTATCATTCTATAGCAATGACTACTGCAATGGGATAGATAAATCTCGTGAATATAATGTTGATCACAAGAACAGAACCCAGGC
Source organism: Ceratotherium simum simum (assembly GCF_057802395.1). Lineage (NCBI taxonomy): Eukaryota > Metazoa > Chordata > Mammalia > Perissodactyla > Rhinocerotidae > Ceratotherium > Ceratotherium simum. The sequence continues at coordinate 30,633,290 of NC_141901.1, read as the reverse complement.
ACAAAAGAGAACCTATGATATGATCGTGTGCTTTTTTGTGTGTATATCTCATACTTGAATAATTTTTAAATTCTGTTGTGTGATATTTAGTAATATCTCTAACTGCCTCTTAGACACATCAGATGTACTCACACCTCTTTTTCATCTGCAGGGAGACCTTTGCCGATAACAAAGCATTGTGCTCCTTCAGGCCTCCTATAGTGCAGTGCCCACAGTGCCGGGCGGCATCCTAATGTGTTCTTTCTTCCACAGAGCCAAGATGGCCGTCCTCTCTAAAGAATATGGTTTCGTGATTCTGACTGGTGCTGCCAGCTTCATCATGGTAACTCATCTAGCCATCAACGTGTCCAAGGCCCGTAAGAAGTACAAAGTGGAGGTGAGTGGGAACATAGCCCGTGCTTTTGTAGGCTTGTCCGGGGGCAAGAACTTGTTTTCAGTCGTGCAAGGAAAGGTGAGAAGCCAGTGGTCAGAGGTGACAGTTTCAAGACTGCACCCCTTAGAAATTCTGCCCCTTTCTGGCTGGAGGAAGGTAAGAAAATGGGCCCCCACTGGGGAGCAGTTTCCATCTTGTTTTACTTTGTCTCCTCTGTAGAAAGACCAGGGGTGCTGCGGTTAGAACAATGTGCTTTTGGCTGGAGCTATTTGCTAGGAAGAGTGTTATTTTCTAAAGAGGGTTAAATGGCAACAGTGTTTCCTGGTGTGCCACTTTGAAAATGATGTCTTAGGTGATTTTCCTGTTTCCCAAGTAGAAAATAAATACGTGATGCAGAGGTCAGCCTGGGCTTAGACATGACACGTAGGCAGAAGGTCTTTTAATGCTTCCTTGAGTGCTTGCTGATCTAGAAGGGATAATTACTGAAGTCGTCCCTGGTGAGCAATTTTAAATATCTATTTCTGTGTAGCAACTTATAATTAGGCTCCCTAATTAGAGCTTCTTTTAAAGTTTTCATACCTCATTTCTGTTTCTTTTGTTTTTTTGCTGAGGAAGATCTGCCCTAAGCTAACATCTGTGCCAGTCTTCCTCTGTTTTGTATGTGGGACACCACTACAGCAGCACCACTGATGAGTGGTGTAGGTCTGCACCCGGGAACTGAACCCAAGCCGCCAAAGCGGAGCACACCAAACTTAACCACTAGGCCACAGGGCTGGCCCCTAGTTTCTGTTTTTTTAATAGACACATCCATTAAAATTCTCATACACTCCATTTCTGTTCCCCCATGAAGGGAAATCTTAAAACGATGTGGTATTTGATGACCCTTGAGAAGGAGCTGTTTCCCTATGATATCTGTAATGCATCTGAAAGCCACCAGCGATGGCATAACATCAGTGAAAAGCACTGAGTTTGGCTCGAGCTGCCTCTATCCCCTGTGCAGCTACAGCTCAGACATACATTCTCATTACTGGATGTTAATAGAAATAGATTGAATCTGCCTCTGAGAATTGAGACCCTTGTCACTGCAAATATTTAAGCAGAAATTGATCATCTCACAAGGGTACAACAGAAGATGCTATGGGATCGATTACCTTTAAGGTTGATTTTAACTCTCAATAGTGAATGCTACTCTTCACCATTTGATCAACATGCATTTGGTTTTCACAGTATCCTACCATGTACAGCACGGACCCTGAAAATGGGCACCTCTTCAACTGCATTCAGCGAGCCCACCAGAACACGTGAGTGTCGGCCCTACTGGGCACCAGGGGCATCTTCGGGGATGGGATTCTTTTTTTTTTTGGTGAGGAAGATTAGCCCTGAACTAATATCTGTTGCCAATCCTCCTCTTTTTGCTGAGGAAGATTGGCCCTGGGCTAACATCTATGCCCATCTTCCTCTATTTTATATGTGGGACGCCTGCCACAGCATGGCTTGATAAGCGGTGCATATGTCCGTGCCCAGGATCCGAACCTGTGAACCCCAGGCCACTGAAGGGGAGTGTGTGGACTTAACCACTGTGCCATTGGGCCAGCTCCCTGAGGGGGTGGATTTCTGTCCAACACCTCAGCCTTTGGTTCTTTGTTTCTGACTAATCGCGATGATGACAATCATGGGTACGTTAAAAGTATCATAAAAAATATGTATGTGAAAAGATTGAATATTAAGCAAAATTAAGAGTTGTTAGAATGGTGGGATTCTGGATAATCTTTTCTCAGATGTCTTTAATGTTGCATTACCCTTCCACAATATGTGCAGCACGGCCCATCAAAATTGATACTGAGTCTCTCAGCCCTAGGGACGGAGAGGCTTTGAGCTCTGTAGGGAAATCAACTCTAATTCGCCAAGACCTTTCTCCTCGGTTGGTTAGATTTGAGGTCTTTTCGTCATTGTGTTCTGAGTTACCTCTAATCCCAAACAGAGCAAAAGAAGGTGGATCTTAGTGGCTGGGTCTTCCTCATCCAGTCAATGTTTATTTTTACTTTCAAGTTTACAACTTGGCGAATAAGAATATAAAGGGCTCTTCATTTTACATAGACATACTCAAATGGGGGCACTTTTTTTTAAAAAGTGTCTTTCTGTCTATTCCAGGTTGGAAGTGTATCCTCCCTTCTTATTTTTTCTAGCAGTTGGAGGTGTTTACCACCCGGTAAGTTTTTGCAGGGGAGTTTCATCTATTTGGCTTTAGTTCACTGAGCTATCAGAGAGGGAAGAAGGAAATGAACATTTAATAACATCTTCAATGTCTACTACCATGTGTTTCAAAGAATTTCATTCAGTTACTTCTTACAGAGTTCTTTAAAGTAGGTAGAATTTTCCTCCTTTCTTACAGATAGAGGGAAACCTCTTGGATACTATGTAATTTTCACAAGGTCAAATAGCTACAGATTAGAAGAATCAGAATTTGAACCCAGGGATGTCTAATTCTACAAGGTTCATGTCCATTAGGGTTTCCTTTGCCATATTCACTCATTCACGCAAAAAACATTTACTGGTCACCTGAGGTTACAACAGTAAACAAAACAGGCAGACCCCTGGTTTCAGGGAGCTGACTTTTAGTTGGGGTCACAGACAAAACCAACCTGAGTGCATTAGGTGGTACGTTAGAAGGCAATGCGTGCTACCGAGGGGAACAAGGCAGGGGAGGTAGGAAGGGAGTTCTAGAGCAGGGAGACACGTGTGAGTCGGAGGGTCAGGGAGGAGGGCCTTGCTGAGGAGGTGATAATACAGCAAAACTTAGAAGCTGAGGGAGCGGGTCTCCAGACATCTTCCAGGCAGAAGAGTGAGGGTGAGGCCTTGAGGCAGGAGCTGCCTGGTTGGTTTGGTGAACAGTGAGAAGGGCAGTGCAGCTTCAGTGGGAGCAGGAGCTGAGGGCAGAGCAGGAAGAGGACAGACCACTGGGCCGTGTAGGCCATTATAGCCCTTGTGGACCTAGATTCGGTCTATACTATACCTTATCTAAATAAAGCAAGTTTATCTAAATTTGATTAGTTGCCATTTGGGTCTTGCCTTGGACAGAAAGCATTTCCTTTTCAGGGGCCAAACTTTCCCTTAATTGAGTTCTGACCATGGGGCTGGCACTTCACATTTCTGCTTCTAAGCTTTTCATAAGCCTCTGGTCTGTACCTGAATGGCCTGTGCTTTTGTTATCAGCTGTCAGAATGGCACGTCTATAGTTCATGACCTTGAAGACTTGTATTTTTTCAAAGAAACATCTGCTGATCTCTTAGAGAAGGTATTTCTTTCTTGTGCCTCTAAAGAACCCCAATCCTAGCAAGTGACTAGACTAGCTGGTGTCTCTAGATTAGGCTTCACCTGCTGTCTCCCCCCCATCCTCTTTCCTGTCCCACTTCCCTAGATCCCATTCCTTGTGCTTAGTTCTTAAAAGTACTCTAAGAACCACCCTGAGGACAAACACGTAATATTGTTCCTAGGTTGATGGTAATCATGTAACGTTACAGTAAAGAATGGCCTGGCAGAGACTACAAAACATGTAGATAGTGACTTATGGACCTGGGGATTTTATTTTTGGTTGTTTCATGCACTGATATTTAACTTTACCCAAAATCAACTAAACAAGCAAACAAATATCCTAAGGTAGTAACCTTCCCCCGACTGATGCCACTACTAAGTTAGAAAGGCACTTGGGGACAGTGATGTGCAATGTTTCATGTTCTCACACACCCTCTTTCTTTATTCTTCTCCCCTGACTCCTTTTGACCAAATGGGTTACCCAGGATGACACCCAAATAGAAGGATTTTTCATCTTGCATAAGTTGTTACTCTCTCTTCTCAAGGGTGTTGGGAACGGGGAGACTTCCCCTCAAGAAGGCATATTCTGGGGTTCAAAACATGACACTCTGTGCCCACTTTTTCTAGTGGAGCCCCACACCTGTGTGCGGGCCGCAGCACAGCCTGCTCAGAGCCCCTTCCCGTGGGGAACCTCACTGAGACAACGCAGCACACAGCAGCAGGAGTTCACAGTCCGTCTCCTGTTCAGAGGCCCATTGAGACAACACGGCTTCTCCTCTAGTCTTAACTCTTCTCGCTTACCCTTCCACCCCCAGGCCTGCCTCTCCTTCTCTTGTGTAGCACGTTGAGTTCCCCAGGGGAAGCTGGGAGGTTCCTTCCCTCCCACCTAGGAGAAAGCCAGCACTCACCTTCCAGGTTAATGAGCAGTTCATAAAGACTCACAGATCTTTAATTTTCCAGACTGAAACAAATAACTTAATTCTACCCTAACTTTGGTGAGGAGTATTATACCATATCCATGAAATTAGTAACTTTTTGTTAAAACATTGGGTAATCAACCCTAGATGTTCATAAAGATTTGCCTGTTTCTTTAATGCAAATACTAACCTAGCCCTTTTATTTTAGCGTATAGTTTCTGGCTTGGGCTGGGCCTGGATTATTGGACGAGTTCTTTATGCTTACGGCTATTACACAGGAGGTAAGTGCATGTTGACATCTGCCAAGGAAACAGATTTAAAATCTGATGCTACTATATTTTTCTTCTTAGCAGGGCTTTAAGAAAAGGGGAAGTAACTTGATATTTAGGTGAAAGGTCTGTTGTCTTCTTTCTCTTTACTAACCTTTGAATAGTAACAAAACTTACTTATTTGTTTTGGTGAGGAAGATTCGCTCTGAGCTAACATCTGTTGCCCATCTTCCTCTTTTTTTGCTTGAGGAAGATTAGCCCTGAGCTAACATCTGTGCCAGTCTTCCTCTATTTTGTATGTGGGTTGCCGCCACATAATGGCTTGATGAGCGGTGTGTAGGTCCTCACCCAAGATCCAAATCCTCAAACCTGGGCCACTGAAGCGGAGCACACCAGACTTAACCACTACGCCATGGGGCCAGCTCCAACAAAACTTATTTATTTATTTTTTTTGTGAGGGAGATCAGCCCTGAGCTAACATCCATGCTAATCCTCCTCTTTTTGCTGAGGAAGACTGGCGCTGAGCTAACATCTATTGCCAATCCTCCTCCTCTTCTTTCCCCTTTTCTCCCCAAAGCCCCAGTAGATAGTTGTATGTCATAGTTGCACATCCTTCTAGTTACTGTATATGGGACTCGGCCTCAGCATGGCCGGAGAAGCAGTGCATCGGTGCGCACCCGGGATCCGAACCCGGGCCGCCAGTAGCGGAGCTCGCGCACTCAACCACTAAGCCAGGGGGCCGGCCCCAAAACTTATCTTTATTGAGCATTTTCTTTGTGTCAGTTGCTGTTCTAAGAACTCTGCACATGCTCTTCCACCGTACAACAATCCTATGATAATAGATAATATTATCCTATTTTATAGATGAGGAAACTGAGGCTTAGAAAGATTAGGGCTCCAGGTCACAGAGCTACTAAGTGTAAACTATGAGCCAGGATTCAAACCTGGGCAGTCTGACTCTGGAGCCCCTGCTCCTAACGCCACTATAAATAGTGGGCCCGAGAGAGAAGGGGGAAAAAGACATTTGGGGGCTGTACTTACTTCTTTGAAGAGAAAGAAACACTCCCAAACGTCCTGGAGCAAAATTGCTTTAATTATTACCCTATAATTTTTTTAAGGTCCAAGCAATGCTGTGACACATTACTTTGCATGCAGTATCTGACATACTGACAGCTTTAGGCTAAAGAGTTGGTTGACCTCTTAAGACGAGATAAGGACCCCATGCCTTGATAGAATGGCTCATGGATGTTGAAAGCATTGTCATTCTGGAACATCCCAGGTAACTTCTGTTTTTTCTTCTTTTTCAGAACCCAGAAAGCGGGCTCGGGGAGCCCTGAGTTTCATTGCCCTCATTGGCCTGATGGGCACCACTGTGTTCTCTGGCTTCCAGCATCTTGGTTGGGTTAATCCTGGCTTGGGCCAAGGGTCCAAAAGCTGCCATTAAAAAATGATAGGATATTTAAAAACTCTCATTCATTTTGAGTGACTTACTTTTATTTCCAGTTATATTTTTTTTCTAGATATAATAAAAACTTATCTGGCATCAGCCTCATACCTAACCCTGACTCTATCACTTCTTTCTTTTTGAGTCTTTATCTAAAATAAGTAGCCTGTTTCTACTAAATGAGAGAGGAGCCACGGTAGAGAGCACCCCTCCTCACCCTGCCAGCAGATGCTTACTTAGTATGTGAAGCTGGGAAAATTAATTCTAATTGTGGTACTATGTTCATAGTCATGCCACAGCGGTGAAAAAATGGGACTCAAAGAAGGAAAGTCTTTTAGCTCTAGTTAGGATATAAGATTATCTTATCACTTGCTACTAATATGTAGGATGACAATAAGGATTTTTAAAAATCTCTTGAAAATTGCTTTTATTGCTTACAAACTGAAGTTATAGACTCAATTTAAGATTATGAAACCTAATAGAGATGAATGTAACTTTCTACATTTGGATACAAAATCTGATTGCATAGGTACAAATGGGGAACGACGCCTTAGCCACCAACTATGGAAGACTGACAAGGTTTTAGTTGACCTGGAGAACAATGCGAAGCAGTAGAATGAGATGGCTGCTCCAACAGTGACTGTGACCATAAATGACACTGACAGAAATATGTCAGGACCTGTGCTGTCCAGCACAGGAGCCACTAGCCACTGGTGGCTATATACATTTAAGTTAATAAAATTTAAATAAAACAACAGAAAAACATCGGTGCTTTAGTTGCTCTGGTCACATTTCAAGTGCTCAGTAGCCTATGAGGACTGAGGAGATTTGAACCCAGGCCTGACTCTAAAATCCATGCTTTTGGGGCCGGCCCGGTGGCGCAAGCAGTTAAGTGCGCACGCTCCGCTGTGGCAGCCCGGGGTTCGCTGGTTCGGATCCCGGGCGCGCACCGACGTACCGCTTGGCAAGCCATGCTGTGGCGGTGTCCCATATAAAGTGGAGGAAGATGGGCATGGATGTTAGCCCACGGCCAGTCTTCCTCAGCAAAAAGAGGAGGATTGGCAGATGTTAGCTCAGGGCCGATCTTCCTCACAAAAAAATAAATAAATAAATAAATAAAATCCATGCTTTCTCCATTGTCTTCCTGTGCCACTTAGACAACTTGAGTTATTTATGGATAGAATATTCTGGCCGGCCACTAAGATGGTCAGCCTTGGCCAGATGACCACCAGGAGCCCTCGGGGCATTTCATGAGGAGGTTGGACTGGATCAGTATAAACCCCAGTGTTAGTTTGTGAGATTTTCACCAGTGTAGAGAAAAATAAGGCCTCTTTTCATAAAACTTTAATTTACATTAAAATGTCCCCTTATGAAATGATGGTGATGATGAACATTAGGGTTTTTTGTGGTCCTGACTTGAAACAATAACAAACATAATTAAGAATTTGTAATAAGCTAGGGTTGTGGTTTGGGGGTGTTTGATAGGAAATGCACCCAGGGAAATAAGCCCTTGTGAAGGTCTCGTTTCTCGTCTACAGAGCACAGGCATCAGTGAAGCGAGGCAGGGGACCTGGAGACAAAGCTGGGTTTTCACCTTTGTTTGAAGTCTTAACGGGGTGTGCTTTTCAAAGTCTTGTGACCCATCGTCGTCATTTTCCTATTAGAATGGGCTCAAATGAAGTTTTATAAGGAACTCAACACATAAAAGGGCTCTGTGACAGAAGTGGGGAACCGGGAGCTCTGCCACTGCATCTCCCTGGGGCCCCCACTCACGGCACTGCCAGGTCACTGAGGGCTCGGTGGGATCCAGTGTGAGATCGCTGCTGTAGAGAATAACCCTGTCTGGCAAGCTAGTTTCTGCTCAATTCCCTTGTCTCATGAAAAGAAGATTGGCATTAAGTACTGCTACCAATCACTGCTAATCGGGCAGTGTACATTCCCAAGAGTCGGTTTATTTCTATAGAAAAACACATCCTGAGTTGTGCTATAGATGGAAATGAGAGCACCATCCCACTCTACAATTGCTCCACACGGTACCTCGGTATCCCCACCCCCTGCAGGTCGTTGCGTGCCCTGGGCAAGTTTACTCCCCTCCCTAAGCCTCAGCTTGCCCAGCTGTAAGTTGGGGACAGTGATAACACTTACTGGATAAAGTTCTTGAGGATCAATGACAGTGCACACCCAGGAGCAGCACCACGCTCCCGTGGCCAAGTGCCAGCTCAGGTTCCAGCACACGGTGTGGTACGCAGCGCGGGAGCCGCCTGCTGGTGACACTTCATTCATCAAAGGTCAGCAACCAGGTTACCTTCTTATGTTCTCAGGACCCCCGAATCTGCCCCGCTTCCCTTTTCCTCCCTGATAGCACTTGCCTCCAAAGATGCTCTCCTAACCCAACAGAAACTGCAGTCTCTCAGTTCCTTCCCTCTTAAGCAGCATTGTCCAAGAGGACTTTCTGACGTGATGGAAATATTCTACATCTCTATTGTCCAATATAGTAACCACTCCCCATGTGTGGCATGGAGTAATTGGAATGTGGCTAGAGCAGCTAACGAGTGGAATTTTTATTTAATGTACATTTACGTAGCTACCTGTGGCTAGTGGCTACTGTACTTGGAAAGCACATCTCTAAACCAGTGGTTCTCAGCCTCAGCAGCCTTTTAAGTTCACCCAAGTGGGACCTTTTAAGAATCCAGAAGGCCAGGCCACCCCCCACATCAACTAAATTAGAAGCTCAGATTTTTAAAGCTCTCTGGGTAATTCTTTTTTTTTTTTGTGAGGAGATCAGCCCTGTGCTAACATCTGCCAATCCTCCTCTTTTTTTGCCGAGGAAGACGGCCCTGGGCTAACATCCGTGCCCATCTTCCTCCACTTTATATGGGACGCCGCCACAGCATGGCCTGCCAAGGCAGTGCGTCGGTGCGCGCCCGGGATCCGAACCAGCGAACCCCGGGCCGCCGCAGCAGAGCGCGCGCACTTAATCGCTTGCACCACCGGGCCAGCCCCACTCTCTGGGTAATTCTCATGTGCGGCCACAGTTGAGAACAATTGCTCTAAAAGCAGTTTGGCAAAGTATTTTGCATAAGAATCACTTGGGGATCTTGTTAAACTGCAGGTTCTGATTCATAGGTCTGAGGTGGGAGCTGAGATTCTGCACGTCTGACAAGCGATGGGGCTGGTCCTGGGCCACACTGGGGAGCAGGGCTGTCACCCCGCCCTCTAACCTGTTCCCTTCCAGAACAGGGAGTACTCGCTCTGAGCCCAGTGGCATGACTGTTCTGGCTTTTAGAGTTTATATTCTAGTTGGAAAAGATTTAATAAGCATGTAAACAATTTCAAATAGCGATTAATGGTTTGAAGTAAATAAAATAGAGTAGTGGGATGAGGGGTGTGTGTGGCCACTCTAGCTTTCAGGAGGTAAATTTTTAGCTTTCGGCTTTAAGAGGCCTACACGGTGAAGATGTGGGGAAAACGTGCTCCCAGCGGAAGAGGGGACACCAAGGGTGAGGTTCTTGAGGCAAGAACAAGCCTGGCAGAGTAAGGAACGGGTGAACAGGGAAGTAAGAGAAGAACTGAGAGAACACTGATGGTCACAGTAAGGAGCTCAGATTTTAGTCTACCTGTAATTAAAAGCCACAGTAGGGCTACAGCAGGAGCGTGATGAATTCTGATTTACTCTGAAAAGATCACTCACTGCTGATCTAATTTTTTGATAGTTTTTCACAGCATCATTTAACTGCTAAGGTTTGGTCTCCTACACTTCCTTTGCTGACTTCCCCTCTCAGACTCTGAAAAGAAAGACAAAGATAGGTCTTTAGGTATAAGAAAAACCAAGGAATCATTTTTATTTAGAGGAAAGTCAAACTCAGAACTAAGCATTTCAGAGAAGCTAGGGTGGAGTCTCTGCCACGGTGAAAAGCAGGCAAGGGCTCGGGGATGCTTCCACTTCTCTGGAAGCTCCTATTGGACGACTTCGATGGATGGCGTCAGCAAACTTTAACCAACTTTCAATCTGTAAGATCCTAGGCAGCAATATGATCTATGATCTATCTATCAAGAAATAAAGGGCCGTGGGAGGAAAGAAGGAGCCCAGTGGCTCCTTTTCTACATAAAAGACCTGCCCAAATATGAGACTGCTTCTATGGGGTCAGTAAAAAACCAAGTCAGAGATCAGGATTCTGAGCTATTGCAAAGGAATGAGCCAACGTGAGACTTCATTTTTTCTTCTTTCTTGCATTAATACAATTCCAAAAAAATTTCAATCAACACCTTTAGCACAGGAATCTGTCAACCAAAGAACTCTTAAAATGTATATAAAAGGATATGAGCTGAACCTGACATGGGGCCTCATCAGGATATAGGGTTAATTAGCAGTTACTCCCATTAAGAAAATCTGAGGGAATATATGTACCCAAATGTTAACAGCAGTTACCTCTGGGAGCTAGGATTAGATGAGAGAGACAGAACATGGTACCTACTGCTTCTTAACCCTAAAAAGTAAATCAAGAGAGTAGTAGGGAAAAAAGACAACTTCAGGAGAATTTAGCTAGATGACACAATTTCTCCCAAATCAGAGGAAGGCTTGGCCTCTTGGTTAAGTCAATGTTTCCTTAAATGTGTTTTGCAGATAATATAAGAGTATATTATTACTCTTATAAGATGCTTCATTAAGAAATGAGGTTTTTGTTCAAGTAAATGTGTGCAATACAATAGCTGATAACATCCTGGAACCACGCTGGGTGTGGTAGGCCGAATAATGCTGCACCCAAATATATCCATGTCCTAATTCCCAGAACCTATAAATGTTACCTTATATTTGGCAAAAAGAGACTTTGCAGATATGAGTAACGTTCAGGATCTTGAGATGAGAGATTATTATGGACTATTCAGATGGGCCCTAAATACAATCGCAAGTGTCCTTATGGGGGGAAGAAAGCGAGGCTTGACTACATAGAGACAAAGAAGGCAGTGGAAGCAGAGAGAGATTTGAAGATGCTAAGGTATTGGCTTTAAAGATAGAGGAAGGGGCTGTGAGCCAAGGAATGCCGCTCTAGACGATGGAAAGGCAAGCGAAAGGATTCTCTCCTAGAGCCTCCGGCAGGCATGTGGCCCTGCCAACACCTTGGTTTCTGCTCAGTGAAACCATTTTGGACTCCTGACCTCCAGAACTGTAAGATAATAAACATGTCTTGTTTTCAAGTCACTAAGTTTGCGGTAAATTGTTACAGCAGTCACAGGAAACTAATACTCAGTTAAGTTCCAGGAACTAGGGAAGGATTGCAGAAAGCACAAGACTCAGAGTCCCACATACCTAGGTGGGAATGCTGCTCCTCAACTGACTGACTTGACTACGACCAAGAGTTCTCCATCTCTCTTTCTGCATCTGAAAACCAGGGCTAGTATCCTCCTTATGCTTAGTGTGAGTACTGAATGAGAAAGGATGTAGCAGTAGGAACACAGTGAGTATTCAAATGTTGGTTCCCTTTCCCCTGCTGTTTTCGCTTTAGCGGAATTGCCAGGAACTCATCTTCTCCCAGATAGCTGCCACCATTTAAGTCACACGAGGCTCCCCTAGACGTGGGTGAGACATTCTGTTGGCCTTGCTCAGTATCATATATGTGCCTTCTGCAAATAAACACCAAGAGAGGTTGATTCAATTGTTCTCATCATCTGAAACTATAGTATTTGCCCAACATAATACATAAATAGATGTAGGTCCAGTAACAAGAATCAACCCTTATAGCTGACTACTAAATTAGCTTCTGTGATGGTTAATTTTATGTGTCAACTTGACTGGGCTAAGGGATGCCCAGATAGCTGGTAAAACATGATTTCTGGGTGTGTCTGTGAGGGTGTTTCCATAAGTCATTAGCATTTGAATTGGTGAATTGAGGAAAGCAGACAGCCCTCCCCAATGCGGATGGGCATCATACAATTGGTTCAGGGACCAAATAGAACAAAAAGGCAGGGGAAGGGTGAATTCACTCTCTCCTTGAGCTGAGACATCCATCTTCACCTGCTCTGGGACATCAGCACTCCTAGTTCTTGGGCCCTAGGACTCAGACTTACACCACCGGCTCCCTGGTTCTCAGTCCTTCGGACTCAGACCAGATTACACTACCAGCTTTCCGTGGTCTCCAAGTGTGCAGGTGGCAGATTGTGGGCCTTCTCAGCCTCCATAGTCACGTGAGCCAATTCCTATAATCAATCTCTTCTTAGACACATCTATCTATCTGTCTGTCTATTTATCTATCTTTCTATCTATTCTATTGGTTCTGTTTCTCTGGAGAACCTTGACTAATACGGCTACTGATATAAACCATTGCCCTGAAAGGAAGAGAAGGGGCCAGAGTGTGGGCACAGCAACAGTCTGAAAAGTCACCGTGGTCTGACAGCTCCTCAAGGACAGGGTGCTTATAGGGTGAGCAAGAACATGGAGCCTAAACGTTTACATGCGCCATCAGAAGTTCATGGCAGCAACCAGAGCTCACTCTTGTGGAGTTATTGCAAAGAAGGTCAAGTCCTCTGCCTTGTATGTTTAACTTCAGCCCTATCCTGTGTCCTACTATAACCTTGAGATGTGTTTAGTTTCAAAACATCAAACTGAAAGGATTAACTGTGATTTATTTAACATCAGTATACTACAGTAGCCAACAAATAACGTGTACATTTAAAAGGTCACTGTTCTGTCACAAGAGAGCATGCTGTGGTTCAAGGACTGGAGACAGGCTTCCTCCCCCGCAGCACTGGATGGAAACCAAGTGCTCACTCTGACAAGTCAACATTCACACAGAGCTGACCCCGTCCACTATCTAATCCCCTCTATCCCAACAGTCGGCTTTCTCAATAGAATGACAAGGGGAGAAAGCTTAAAAAATGTCAGGGAGCAGAAATCATCTCTCCTGATTCCACCAGGGCCCTCTAAAGGAATAAGTTCTCTCAAGGAAGCTAGAGAATGAATGTCGTCAGTGGGTCAAATCTGTGGAAGAAGTATAATCCCGGTCCCTCTCTCTGTCCTCCAGAAATGTGTTACTGGCTCTTAAAGATTTCACAGAAATTTGCTTTGAGGAAAATCACAACTTTCTTGATTAGTATCTAAAAGGCACTTATGCACATTTTCAATTAGGAAGATGATTGAGCGATGAAGAATAACACTGAACCATTCTCTTAATCTGACTGACCAAAATTCTGGATTTAAAATGGCACGGATTTTAAATGGCACTGCCTCTGTCGAGAGCTGCTTCTCATTAGTCGACAGCCTGGCCATGTTGACTGGCTCCACTGCACGTTTTCAAAAAGCAGATTCCACATCACCCATCTCCACGCACACAGTCTTTAGTTGTGAGTAATATTCGATTGTGACATGGCCATTCTCTCTGCCAAACCCTGAAAGGAAGAGAAGGGGTCAGGATGAGCCACCACCGCCAATAGTCTGAAAAACCACCATGATCTTCAAAGACAGCCTTTGCTTCTCAGGGCTGGAGAAGAACACAGCACCCAAAAGTTTTGGGATAAAGGCCTCAATTGCATATATTATCTGTGGAATTAGAAATGGGAAAAGTGACCCTCTGGCTCTTGGGGATAGGGAGAGGGAAACATCCAGGTCTCATTTCTTAGCAATATGAATCTTAACTTCAGGTATTTACCACTCTAGGTTGAGGTCTGAACATGTTCAGACTTTCTTTTATAATTTTCTTTCTTTATTTATTTATTTCCCCCAAAGCCACAGTAGAGAGTTGTATGTCATAGCTGCACATCCTTCTAGTTGCTGTATGTGGGACGCGGCCTCAGCATGGCCAGACAAGCCGTGCGTCGGTGCGCGCCCGGGATCCGAACCCGGGCCGCCAGCAGCAGAGCACGCGCACTTAACCGCTAAGCCATGTCGCCGGCCCCAGATTTTCTTATCAAGCTTTAAAGCAGTCTCTACAACAATCAACCCGATGCCTTTGAAAGTTGGTGTTAACTTAAAACTTAACTCTACATAATAGGCTTATTAAGCTTGTCTTGCACTAAACCTGTAAGAGCAGCCTGCTACTCACACCCTGCCACTCACGCGGAGGAGGGACTGTGCAGGTCCCTGAGATTACTCCAAGTCCCAGACACTGCCCAAATGCTAGTCACATGTTGAAAGGACAGCATCTCATGCTTGGCCTCTCTTGTGCACCCTGCCCCAGGGTTAGGTAGGCTCCGCCTCTTCAGGGCAAGGCCCAGTCCCCAAAAAGGCATACCCCTAAGGAGCACCATTCAAAAGGTGACATGCACAAAGGTCGGGGCAAGGCCTCGTTGTCTTTTATTCCTTCCCAAGTCCTCTGACACAGAGCTGGCTGGGCATATTAGGCCAGGTACTGCTCTGCAGGTCTGGTCTTCTTTCTGTCTCTCTCTCATCCTGTGTAGCCATGTCTGTGAGCACGGACCTGAAGATTCAGATTTGAGGGAGGGGAAGCTGGCCGAGGAGGCCTCACCGAGGCCTAAGCTGCAGATTCTCAACAAAAATTCCCTGCACTGAGGGTTATGTGTTAATAGAACAGTGCCCTGGTTCCCACTCTGCATCTGGGCCTGTGTGTACAGCTCCTCTGGGTACCCAACAGGGACGAGGATGATCAGTGGAGTATGATTAGGGAATGCCAGGATAATACTAAACAATATACCAGATAATACTGCCACATTAACACCCACCATCTCATCAGCATTCATCAGGGTTTATATGTTTGCCAACACTGTGATGGTCACAAATATTTGCGAAGAGAGGTCTGACTCTTAGAATGGTGCCTCTACAAGGTCCAAACCAATTTCCATACAGAAGAGTATGAGAAATTAGTGAATACTGACAGGCAACAAACTCCAAAGAAAGAACCTCAAAGTAATGGCTATATTCCTGATGCTTCAAGTCTCCTCCTAATATGCTAGACTTATAAATTTGCCATATTTTGGTAACATGTCTGATTGTCATTACTGAACGAATGAAATGAATGGGCAGTGGCTTCAGGAAAACATTCCTACATGCCATCTAGTGTAATAATAATGACTATAATTGATTGTTGGATGTTAGATTAAAGGATTTTTACTAATTTGGCATAATAGAGAAAACAAATTAATATACCCTTTCTGAGATATTACTTTAGAGACACTTCACCTCAACTGAATCTACAAACTCCACAGTGGATGGTGATGAGCACCCTGGTATGGAACCTCTAGGAGTGGTTTTATGCTTACAATGATCACAGACTGAAGAAAAAGTAATCTGACCCACAAGATAAACCTTTTTGAGGTGTATATCAGCAGTTCACAAGCCAGGCTACACATGAGAACCTTCTGGAGAGCGTTTGAAAAAAAAAAAGATGCTTGGCTTCCATCCCCAGAGACTGATGCAGTGAGCCTGGGGAGGACCACGAACCTATATTATTTCCCCAGGTGATTCTGATATACAAACAGGTTTAGGAACCTGGTCTATAAGGACTGAATTATGACAAGTAACGCCAGAGACCCGGGTTTGCTTTGACAATTCCCATCTCCTCACCTGATTTCTTATATCCACCAAAAGGCAACTCCACTGGGCTGACATTATAGTTGTTAATGAAGCACGTTCCAGCCTGAAGCTCAGCCGCCACTCTATGAGCACGCTGGATGTCCCTATGAAGGAAAACAACTGTGTTGGTTATTCATAGTTTCTTTTGCAACTGCTTTAACAGGAAAAGTTAGACTGCCAGTTCTAAGGGTCTCAAAATATTGCCAAATTCTTATTTCTTCAAAATGTGTTTCAAAATCTTGTGCCATCCAGGCAAAATAGATAAGAATTTGAGTTTTACAATCTCACCCTACAAAATAAGCATCCACAAAATAAGTAGCAGTAATAGGATGCCAAAAAAATTTAATGGGGGAAAATAGTCTTTTCAACAAATAGTGCTAGAACAACTAAATATCCACATGCAAAAGAACAAAGGAAGATCCCTCTCTTACACCATATACAAAAATTAACTCAAGCAGAGCACAGACCTAAAATGTCAGAGTGAAAACCATAAAACTCTTCCAAGAAAACAGGAATAAATCTTTATGACCTTGGGTTAGACAAAGACTTCTTAGACATGACACCAAAAGTAACAGATAAAAGAAAAAAACAGAATAGACTTTATCAAAATTAAAAAAATTTGTGCTGCAAATGAGACTATCAAGAAAGTGAAAACAGAACTCACAGAAATGCAAATCAAAACTACGAGACACTACTTCACATGCCCTATGATGGCTAAAATCAAAAGGACAGACAATAACGAGTGCTGGCTAGGATGTGGAAAAACTGGAGCCCTCATATATTGCTGGTGGGAATGGAAAACGGTGCTCCCACTTTAGAAAACAGTTTAGCAGTTCCTCAAAAAGTTAAACACAAAGTTACTGGGACTGGCCTGGTGGCGTAGCGGTAAAGTGCGTGCTCTCCGCTTCTGGGGCCCAGGGTTCGCCAGTTCGGATCCCGGGCGCGCACCAACGCACCACTTGGCGAGCCATGCTCTGTCTCATATAAAGTTGAGGAAGATGGGCACGGGATGTTAGCCCAGGGCCAATCTTCCTCAGCAAAAAGAGGAGGATTGGCATGGATGTTAGCTCAGGGCAGATCTTCCTCACAAAAAAAACAAAAACAAAAAACATAGAGTTACCATAAGATCCAGCAATTCCACTCCAAGGTATATACCCAGCAGAAATGAAACATATATCCACATAAAGACTTACACTCAAACGCTCACAAGAGCAGTATTCATAATAGCCAAAAAGTAGAAACAATCCAAATGTCTATCAACAGGTGTAGCCAAAAAGTAGAAACAACCCAAATGTCTATCAACAGGTGAACAGACAGAAATGTAGTATTATTCATACAATGAAATATTACTCAGTAACAGAAAGGAGTAAAGTACCGATACACTACAACATAAATGAACCCTGAAAACATTATGCTAAGTGAAAGAAGCCAGTTGCAAAAGGTCACATACTGTATGATTCCATTTACATAAAATATTCAGAATAAGCAAATCTATAGAGACAGAAGGTAGATCAATGGTTGCCAGGGACTGGGGGTGGAGAGAATGGGGAGTGACTGTGAATGTTCTTGAGATGATGAAAATGTTCTAAAATTAGATTTGCTGCCAGCTGCACAACTCTGTAAATATACTAAAAACCACTGAATTGTACACTTTAAATGGGTGAATTGTATGATATGTGAATTATCCCAACAAAGCTGTTTAATACAACAGCAACAGCGTATGGGAGTTACCCTCCTTTGTGCTGGCCTTTGTCTGTATTTCAGTCGTAAAGCAAAGCAAAAGCAGAGACTTAACCCATTCAATCCTCAAATCTGAAAAGCAGCTCCCCACAGAGGATTTTTAGGGCAGTGAAACCACTCTGTAAGACACTATAATGGTGGATACATTTCATACATTTGTCCAAACCCACAGCATGTGCAACACCAAGAGTGAGCCCTGATATAAACTATACACTTTGGGTGGTTACGATGTGTCAATGTAGGTCATCAGTTGCAACAAATGTACCACTCTGGTGGGGGATGTTGATAGTAGGGGAGGCTATGCATGGGTAGGGGCAGGGGGGATATGGGAAATCTCTGCACCTTCTCCTCGATTTTGCAGTGAACCTCAAACTGCTCTGAAAAATAAAGTCCACTAAAAAAAAAAAAAGCAGCTCCTCAATCTTTGAGAAGCTACTACATCAAGTCCTTAAAGGAGGCTTGGGTCTTCCTTCCCCGGTTCCTGATCACAAAACTACAAAAAAATTTAACTCTGTATATCACCAAAGAAACAGCATAATCCCAAGGGTAAAGCAGTCTTAGAAAACTGCCTGCTACAGCCAAAGACTAATCCAAGTTTATAAATAATCAAGCCATCTGCAATCATTTTCAAAGAAATTTCGCTCCCAAATCACTTTCTGCTTTTATTATAGTGGTTAAAGTTTATGTACAAACACATTACTTACAATAATTAAAATCGGAAACAGCACCCTAAATATACAACAATAGATAAGAGGCCTACATGTGTTATAATGCATTCCAACTAAGAACTACTATAAAGCCACTAACAATCAAGTTTTTGAAGAATACTACCCAGTATTTATATGCTTACAGGTTTCTAAATTCCTTGCCAGGTATGTTTGTAATAGGCAACAACTCGATACTCTACATAGATTAGAATCTTAAATAGTTATCCAATGAAGAATGAAAAAAGGTAGACTTTTCATCAATAAAGTTTATACTTCAATTTAAACTCAATAGCAGTGTTCTCTGGCCATTCAGGGCTAACTAGAAAATGCTACTTTGGCATCTTCTGACTTGACTGAAGCAAACAGAAAATGCAGTGAGGCAAACTCCAGTGAGGGAACCAGATAAACTAAATATCCAAGCAGATCCTGCAGCCCCATTTCTTCAAAGCTGCTTGGGGTGTCCTTCCCCACATACCTGGTGAAGACACCAGCTGCTAGTCCAAAAGTGGTATCATTGGCTCTTTCCAGAACCTCAGCTTCAGTGTCAAATGATAAAATGGACATCACTGGTCCAAAGATCTCTTCTTTCACACAGGTCATGTCATCTCTGCAATTAGCTGCAAACATCATAAAAAACCAAACATCAGTGAAGGAATTATTCTTCCCGGCACTTGAAAATGTCATCTTGTTCATAGCAAACAGTGAAACACACAGCTTTAAAGAAATGTCCATATGACATTGCCAGTGTGAATATAAACTGGAATATCCTTTCTACATGGCAATTTAACATGTATTTAACATGTATTACAGAGCCATAGCCATTCTGTGGCTTAAATCCACTTTTCTGAATTTATCATAAGGAAATAGCTAACCGGGTAAACAGGGATGTATATACAAGGACTTGCATCACAATATTACCTATAATAGTGAAAACTAGCAGCAACAAACTAAACATTCAAAATAAATGGATGATCACATGAATCATATATATCTCAATGATGAACTTTTATGAAGCCTCTAAAAGTAATGTTTTTGAAGAAAATTTAATAAGTAAATGCTCATGATAAAACATTCACTGAAAAAGATACAAGCTGCATATGATATTGCCCCAATTTCTGTTAAAATGTTACACGATTAATATTTTTACACTTTTCCACATTTTCTTAATAACTCTGTGATATGATTAGAATTAGAAACAATATTATAAAAAAAGAAAATCCAATATTTAAACACAAACAGAAATAATTGAGGGGGTGTTCACTTTTTACGAAAATGTACTTAAGTTTCTTTAAGTGGCTAATTCCCTAAAATGATTTAATTCACACTTGACATTTTAAAATATGCGTATCTAAAGAAGCTCTTATATGTCGATGTCCAATACCGAGCCCCAGTGATTCTCAAGGGAGTGGTGCATTTATTTGCACTGCAGCTGAAAGACAGCTTATCTCAAAGCTGGCAATCACTGCACCGAGTGAGACACGTTGCCTGTGAGGTTGTTATACACGTAAACAACGTGGAGGCAGAAAAACAGCTTGCGACCCTGCCGTCAACACCAGCTCTATATTAGCTGAAGTCTACAAACCAGCTACCCACATATTTACCAAGATGACGAGTCTAAAATCTCTTGAGCTTGTGTACACAAAGTAAGAATAGCACACTGGTCACCCATGTGTTATTTGGGGACATCTAAATTAAATTTAATTAATTAATTAATACCTAAATTAATATTAAGTAATTCTTAGGTTGTGTTTAAGGACAGTGCCTTATGTTCCAATTCTTTGAAAACCAGTAATCCACATATAATTTTTAGGAAAACCGTTAGCCAGAATGTTAAATTACTCAAGACAATTCATTACCCAATTAGTCCCTGAAAATATTTTATTATCTTATACCAGTTGATGATACCATATGGCTCTGTGTGCAGTGAGTTCTAGGTTGGAGAGTCAAATGAGACGAGGGGATAAAGTAGCAGCAGACATGAGAACAGGAAAGGCTCCTGCCTGACACAGAACACTCACTGTATTTTAGGCCCCAAATTTCAACTAAATGAAAGATCTAAAGATCTAGACTCTGAAGTCATTTCCAAACTTTAATGTGCATAAAAATGAATTGGGGACCTTTTAAAATGCAGATCTCGGGCCAGCCCCGTGGCTTAGCGGTTAAGTGCGTGCGCTCCGCTGCTGGCGGCCCGGGTTGGGATCCCGGGTGCGCACCGACGCACCGCTTCTCCGGCCATGCTGAGGCCGTGTCCCACATACAGCAACTAGAAGGATGTGCAGCTATGACATACAACTATCTACTGGGGCTTTGGGGGGAGAAAAAAAAAAAAGGAGGAGGATTGGCAATAGATGTTAGCTCAGGGCAGGTCTTCCTCACAAATAAATAAATAAATAAATAAGTAAGTAAATAAATAAATAAATAAATAAATAAATAAAATGCCGATCTCTTGGTCCCATCCCCTGAGAGTTACACTGAGGGGTCTAGGGCAGGGACCAGGAATGTGCCTTTTTAACAGGTTTTCCAAGTGATATTGACACCATAGACCACAAAGCAGGCTTTCAGACTCACTAGAATAAAGTTAAGGTGGTTAGCTCTCTGTTCTTTGCCTCAAGTCACAGCTTGTTTAAAAATAACTTGTTTTCCTAATTGTAAAACACATGTTCTCTGCAGAAAATCTGTAATATTCAGAAATGCACAAAGTACAATAAAAATCATCTTTAATCTCAGCATCCAGTGAAATCTACTATTAATATTATGATGCATGCTCCATTCTTTCTTTTTACTATGCACATATTTGATTTTTAATAGATTTAGGATAATTTGATATAATTATTGTTTGACCTATATTTTTTATTTAAAAATATATTGTAACCTTTCCTATTCATCTAGTAACTACAAGCTAATCCATAGTATGGGTGGTGGGTTCTCGGCTTTTCAACCTTAGTGGATCTTTCCTTGGCAAGGGGTAAAGGCCAAACTGCATCAAATATCAAGTGTTGAAAACTGACACATTTATCAGCGTAGGGACAAAAATCAGCTAAATCTACCTTCACGATAAGATAAGGTGTAAGGAATTATACAACATAATTCAATCTATATATAGTTTTCTTCTATAATTAATAACCATTGTTTTAATTTTATAATAGTAATTATAATAATTTTATAAATATTATAGTATAAGTGTATAATTTAAAGATTTTTTTTTTTTTTTTTTTTTTTATTTTTCCCCCAAAGCCCCAGCAGATAGTTGTCTGTCATAGCTGCACATCCTTCTAGTTGCCGTATGTGGGACGCGGCCCCAGCATGGCCAGAGGAGCGGTGCGTCGGTGCGCACCCGGGATCCGAACCCGGGCCGCTGGCAGCACAGTGCGCGCACTTAACCGCCAAGCCAGGGGGCCGGCCCTAAGTGTATAATTTAAAACTATAGTTTTTTAAGCCTACAAAACTACAGTATTTTATAGGGGTACTAACATACATTATAAAATGATGGAGAAAAGCACGAGAATGACAACAACCATGTCTAGAACAGTAGTCCCCCCTGAGGTAGGAGTGAAGCAAACGCGTTTGAGGACAGAAGGATGACCATATACTTGATTGTTCAAATTGGGAGATTTTTAAGATTGAAAGGAGGTGCTAAAAATTATTAAATTACATAATTTTTAAAAATATTAACATTGACAAATTATTATTATATAGGTGACCTATGGCTCAAAGAAAAACACGTTCTTTACTAACTTTCTTAAGAAATGAAATTCATGACAATTTTTTTTTTCTGGTGAGGAAGATTGGCCCTGAGCTAACAGACTTTGCCGATATTCCTCTTTTCTTTTCTTTTTTTTTTTTTTTGCTGAGGAAGATTAGCCCTAAGTTAACATCTATGCCTATCTTCCTCCATTTTGTATGTGGGACACCGCCACAGCATGGCTTGATGAGTGGTACGTAGGCCTGCACCCAGCGTCCGAACCCGTGAACCATGGGCCGCCGAAGTGGAGCATGCAAACCCAACCACTGCACTGCTCGACCAGCCCCCATGACTTAATTTTTAATCAAACACGCACTTTCATTTTTTTGAGCTCCTTGCTTCCAAAAAAACAGGTGAATACCCAATGAGTCCCAGGTAAACTAACACACATTGTCATCCAAGGGGAGGGGCGGGCACACAGGAGGCTTCAAAGGTAATGGAGGTACCTTTGAAGGTAATTTCTACCTCTTAAATCTGGGTAGTGGGGACACACAGTTTGCCAACCCTTGCTTTACACATATACATAGTTTATAAATATTCTTTCATATCTGACATTTAATTCAAACTGTTTAAAAGCAAACAAGAGAGGGGCCGGCCCGCTGGCACAAGTGGTTAAGTGCATGTGCTCCACTTCGGTGGCCCGGGGTTTGCCAGTTCGGATCCCGGGTGCACAATGACACACTGCTTGGCAAGCCATGCTGTGGCAGCATACCATATAAAGTGGAGGAAGATGGGCACGGATGTTAGCCCAGGGCCAGTCTTCCTCAGCCAAAAAAAAAAGGAGGATTGGCAGATGTTAGCACAGGGCTGATCTCCTCACAAAAAAATAAATAAATAAATAAAATAAAAGCAAACAAGAGGAGGACATACTTAATATACAAGGTCTCATGTAATATCCATCCTTTAATTTGGGATCTTCAGGTACATACAGGTCTCCACCACACAACACTTTAGCACCCTGTCAAAAAACAAAAAAATGTAAGAAAAATATGATGTATATTTTATGTTAAACATACAACCCTCAAATGCATTTCTGAAATGTTAAGTGTGTCCTGAACAAATGCATATAGCAGTCCTCCCTTATTTGTGGTTTCACTTTCCTTGATTTCAGTTACCCGCAGTCAACTGAGGTCCAAAAATATTAAATAGAAAATTCCAGAAATAAATAATTCATAAGTTTTAAATTGCACACCATTCCGAGCAGCATGATGAAATCTCACACGGTCCTGCTCCATCCCACCCAGGACGTGAATCATCCCTTTGTCCAGAGTATCCACTGTATACGCTACCTGTTCATCAGTCACATAGTAGCCCTCCCGGTTATCAGACCGACTGTCACAGTATAGCAGTGCTTGTGTTCAAGTAACCCTTATTTTACTTAATAATGGCCCCAAAGCACAAATGTAGTGATGATGGAAATTCTGATATACCAAAGAGAAGCCACGAGGTGCTTCTTTTAAGTGAAAAGGTAAAAGTTCTTGACTTCATAAGGAAAGAAAAAAATCACATACTGACGTTGCTAAGATCTATGGTAAGAACGAATGTCCTATCTGTGAAATTATGAAAACGGAAAAAGAAATTCATGCTAGTTGTGCTGTTGCAACTCAGGTATATATAGGAAAAAACTCAGCATTCATAGGGTTTGATACTATCCGCAGTTTCAGGCATCCACTGGGGGTCTCAGAACGTATCCCCCGCGGATAAGGGGAGACTACTGTACTTAGTCTCTCCAGTGCAAATATAAAGCAGAACACTGCTTAGCACACAGAGAGCCAAGTGGATATTAACATGAAAAGGGCATACTGCAAGGAACTTAGGAGGATTTACCCCAGCTCCTCGCCCCATCCCATCTCCACTTTCTCACCTGCTCCTTTGCCACTTTAATAAATCCAAGGACTCGCTCCAGGTGTGGTCGGTTGATCAGGGGACCCATCCTCGTATCTTCCAGAAGGGGATCTCCAATTTTTATCCTTTGGGTCTGTTTCACCACTTCCTCCGTAAACTTATCAAGAATTTCCTTTTGCACAAATACCCTTGTGCCATTACAACAAACCTAAAGGACAGACAAAAATTTATATGTGTGTAAGGAGGAAAAATGGGAAAGGGGGAAAAACCCAATAGCTTTAAATTTAAAAGAGACAGTATACTTTTTTAAAAGGTTAGTCCCATTTCTCAAAATTATCCCCATACTGAATAGGACCACACGTGTAATTGTGGACTTACCACTCTGCAATCACAAACTGTCTGCCCTTTGAGATAAAAGTTATATCTTTTTGTTTGGTTAAATTTTCTTAAGGCCATTAATAGATCCATATGACCCACAGGACTTCTCCTAGTTCCTCATATCAGCTGCTCAATTTGGCTGCATATTTAGGAGTAGGAAGTGAGAGTGGGAGGGGAGTGAAGCGTAAAAATAGATTAAAAACTGACGGCTTGAGCCTAATAAAAACCCGAAGCACTTCAGAGTCAATGTCTGTCTCTAAAATCACAAATTATGACTATTTAGACCCTTTCATAAACATGAACATAAATACTGTTCAAATGCTATCAGAACAGTAGAATAGAAAAGAAAATCCAGAAATAGATCCAAGAACGCATGGACATTCAGTTTACGGTTAAGGTAGAATCTCAAACCACTGGAGCAAAGATGAACTAGTAACAAATGGTGCTAGAACAACTGGCGGAAAATAAGATACAAATCTCACATCAAACACAAGAATAAACTCTAAATGTTTCAGACATCTAAATACAGAATATCAAACCAGACAATTACCGAAAGAAAATACAGGTGAATTCCTCTATAACCTAGGGGCAGGAAAAGGTTTTCTAACTAGTACTCAAAATCTAGATGCAATGAAAGAAAAAGAATGATGAATTTGACGAAATAAAATCAAAAATCTTTTGCCTGACAAAAACACCCTAAACGAAGCCAAGACAATTGACAAACTGGAAGAAAATATTTGCAATGTGCATCACAGATAAAGGGTAGTATCAGTAATATTTAAATAACTTACAAAAATAGAGGGAAAGTCAAAAATAATAGTATAATACATCAAAAAGTGAACTTTACTATATGTGAACAAGAAAAAGAAAACTTTAAAAAATTGAGAGAAATGACCAGATGTTCAATATAAAACTGGACAAAAAGTATGGACAATGTACATACATACACACACGTAAGTCGTCCTTACACCTAGAAAAGATGTTCAATCTCATTCATAATTACAGAATTGAAATTAAAACTACAATGAAATACCATTTCTTACCTCGCGAGGAAATAGGCACACATATATTGTTAACAGGCAGGAACACAAATTGGTCCAACCCATTTGGAGGAGCATTTGGCACAATCTTACAAAATTACATATGCACTCAATGTCAGTAATCATTAGGGAAATACAAATCACAACCACAGTGAGACACCATTTCACATCCACTATGACAGCTACTATCAAAAAAACAGAAAATAACAAATATTGGCAAGGATGTGGAGAAACAGGAACCCTTGTGCATTGCTGGTGGTAATGTAAAATGATATAGCTGCTGTAGAAAACAGTACAGCAGTTTTTAAAAAAATTAAACACAGAATTACCATATTATCTAGCAATTCCACTTCTGGGTATACAGCCCAAAGTAGTGAAAGCAGGGACTTGAACAGATATTTGTACCCCAATGTTCCTGGCAGCATTATTCACAACAGCTGAAAGACATAATAGCCTAAAATGCCCACTGGTGGATGAATGGATAAAGAAAATGTAGTACACACACACAACCGAATACTATTCTGTCTTAAAACGGAAGGAAATTCTGCTACATGCTACAACATAGATGGACCTTAAAGACATACTGCTAAGTGAAATAAGCCAGACACAAAAGGACAAACACTGTATTATTCCACTTATATGAGGTACCTAGCACAGTCAAATTTATATAGACAGAAAGCAGAATAGTGGTTACCAGCGACTGGGAGAAAGGGAGAACGGGGTTATTGTTTAATGGGTACAGAGTTTCGATCCCGTAGGATGACGAGTTCTGGAGATGTATGGTAGTGATGGCTGCACAACACTGTGAATGTACTTAATACCACGGAACTGTACACTTAAAAATGGTTAACATGGTCAATTTTATGTTATGTATATTTTACGACAAAAAATGGCCACAAAAAATTACATATACATTTACCACTTCTAGGAATTTACTCTGAAAGTATATCGCCAACAATATGAAAATACACATGCATGAGGTTATTCACTGCAGCACTGTTTGTAATCACAAAATACTGGAAACAGCCTCAATGCCCACACAAAAGAGTAGTTGGATAAATTATAACAGCTGCACAATGAATTATACCATGCAGCTGTAAAAAAGAATGAAGAAGTTTTCTACGAAATGAAATGGAGTGATTTACAGGATACAGTAGGTGAAGAAAGCAAAGCACAAAAGAGTGCCTCTAATAGCTATCTTTTGTGAGTAAGAAAGAGGGGAAATAAGAAATATACAAGTACTTGCTCATTTGTGTAAAAAGAAACTCAGGCAGGAAAATCAGAAACAAATTAGGTTGGCTACGTACAGGACGTGGATAGGAATGGTGAGAAGAAAGAGAATGGGATTGGGGTAGAAGGAATGGGGAGGACTGCCATTTCTGTGTGCCTTTTTTGTAAAATTCTGACATTTAGAACCATGTTAGTATTTCACCTAATCAACATAAATAAATTTTTAAAATAAGCCAGGATGGGGGAAAATAAACCCAAAATGAAATACACATAGAAACAAATTTGTTATTTAAAATGAATATCATAACCATATTGCAGGGGTGGCAAAAGAAGAACTAACCCAAGTAACTTATGAACGTAGAATTTTAACTATAGTCATTCACCACATGATGATGTTTCGGTCAACGACAGACCACACATACGACAGTGGTCCCATAAGATTAGTACCATATAGCCCAGGTGTGTAGCAGGCTATACCATCTAGGTTTGTGTAAGGACACTCTATGATGTTCACACAATGATGAAATCACCTAACGATGCATTTCTCAGAACGTATCCTCGTCGTTAAGCAACGTATGACTGTATACCCCTCAGACTAAAGACAAAAAGAACTGAAAGTCTTTGAACTCTAGTCAGAAGGCTTATTTTTCACAGAGGTGTAGGTTCACAAATCTGAAACTATTATAAATGGGATTGAGCAATTAAATACATATATTGTGGATAATGGAAGCCAAATTTCTGTCAGAGAAGGAAATTATAAACGTGAAAGGGAGGAGGCTAAAATAAACTCTGTAGTATTGGAATGATTGGAAATATCTGTATGAACTTGAGGTTATTAATATAGACAGATACAGAAATAGATGTGTATGGGGGGGTGTGTGTGTGTGTGTTTATCCACGTACATACACATATGCAAACGTATTTCCTAGCTCTGGCCTTTGAGAGGGCCTAGAAGCAGTGATACTCCAGTAGCAATGAATATACCTGGCACCCAGATCTTGGTTTTGAAATACTGTTTACCACCAAATGGAACCAGGGCTCCTTAGAGAAATGGCTGATTCCGAGCTTGGCCAGGAAGAGTACAAGATGTGTCTAGAATACCTTGCTGTTCTAGACATGTGCCAGGAAGTAAAAAAGTGCTCAAAGAATAACGATATATCAAAAGGTCACAGAAAGGCGCTCCCACTAGCAAAATCTGCAATTATTTGAGCATCAAAATAAATAATGATAGTAATGGGTTATAACCCACAGAATAAAATAGGAATCTATGGGTCCATACTGACATAAATAAACTAATGAAAAACAAACAGGGAGAAGGGAAAGTTCTTTCTTACAATAGATAGTGAAATAAA
The DNA here is from genome assembly GCF_057802395.1 of Ceratotherium simum simum. NCBI lineage: Eukaryota > Metazoa > Chordata > Mammalia > Perissodactyla > Rhinocerotidae > Ceratotherium > Ceratotherium simum. The sequence continues at coordinate 30,605,418 of NC_141901.1, read as the reverse complement.
TAAATGTAGAAGGAATAACAGAATTGCAAAATCACCATTTGGTGACCACCATAATAAAAACTGTTTCCAGCAAAAATCATCAAAGGATGTTAAAAGTGGTGGGTGAAAGTTTGATGAGAACAGGATAGTCTCGCACTATCTCCATGATACTTATTAACCACAAAGGAAGAAACAGTAACTTTGCAGTCAAGACACAACCTAAGCAAGTGATCAAAGTTAACACAGACAAAACACTGCTTTTGTGCTGTTTTTGCCAAAAATGCATAACCTGAATCTAATCAAAAGGAAATACCAGACAGACCCAAAATGAGGGATATTCCACAAAATAAATGACCTGTACTCTTCAAAAATTGTCAAGGTTCTGAAAGATAAGAATGACTGAAGAATTGTTCCAGAGTAAAAGAGATTTAAAGAGACATGACACTAAATGTACTGTATCTTCCTGGATTAGATCTCGGACCAGAAAAAAAAACTGTTCTCTCTACTAAATGATATTAGTCAAGCAAATAGGAAAATGTGAATAAGGACTGTGGATTGAGTAATATTACTATGTTAAGTTATTGATTTTACTGAGTGTATTGTGCTTATGTACGAGAATGCGCCTGTTTTCAGGGAATACACATAAGTATTTCAAGGTTAGGAATCTTATGCCTGCAACTTTCAAACAGTTCAGAAAAAATTTAATATGCATGTGTACACATAGACAGATAAACAGAAAGACAAAGTGAATGTGACGAAATGTTAACATTTGAGGAACCTGGTTCAAAGGTTCAAAGGGAATTCACTGTATTATTTGTGCAACTTTTCTGTAAGTCTGCAATTATTTCTAAATAAAAAACTTTAAAACAGGCTGTTGGATGAATGGGTGGAGATTCTTTTTAAACTATTTCCCCAGACAAGTACACACCTCGCCTTGTGTGAGGAAGTTGGCCATCAGTGCCCCCTTCACAGCATTCTCCATATCACAGTCTGAGAAGATGATCAGTGGAGATTTGCCTCCAAGTTCCAAGGTGACAGGCTTGATTCCTTTAGCTGACATCTCTATGATCTTATAGAACAAGAACAAAAGCATTCAGAAGAAGTTTAACACAAATGAGATGACATGCTAGGTTAACTAGACCCTGAGCTTCCACAGTCATCTTGAATTATGAAGCCTTGTTCTTCTCAATACACTCTGCCCTTCGTCTATTTAAAATATTCTTGGGCCGGCCCCGTGGCTTAGCGGTTAAGTGCACACACTCCACTGCTGGCAGCCCGGGTTCGGATCCCGGGCATGCACCAACGCACCGCTTCTCCGGCCATGCTGAGGCCGCGTCCCACATACAGCAACTAGAAGGATGTGCAGCTATGACGTATATACAACTATCTACTGGGGCTTTGGGGGAAAAAAAATAAGAAAAAAATAAATAAATTAATTAATTAATTAAAATATTCTTTTCTGGGACACTAAAGAGAGTCCACAGAACTGCACTTGACATTCTGAAGAGGGAATTCATTTTAAAAATACTGTCAATTCACCTGACAGTCATGGGCAGAAACTCTTTTGAATTACTGTTCCTGTGTTCAAGGCTGCCAGTGCTCAGAGCACAAATTAAGATCAAAACAATGAATCTGAAATAAACTGAGAAAACACTCTTCTTTCTGAGGTGGCTGCTATAGATGAGGTAAGTCATCAAACAAAAGAAGTGGCCGCCTGGGCCCTGCACTCTCAGACACAGGGAGGAAATGATGACTTCCATCCCCACCGGGCCTAACACCAGTCTGCTGCGCCAATCATCCCCAGTGTGTTCCCCTCCCCCCTTCACACTTTTAAAGTACACTTCAGCCCTTTGCCCAATAATACCTATAGACCCCTCCCAGAACAAGGTAGGTAAGATCAGAAGATAAGCCTCCAACACATACTCTGGGTAGGCCTGACACTGCCGTATCTAGATGCCATTTGTGTTAACCTATACTGGGTTTATCTTCACCTTTGTGCCAGTGGGCACACTTCCAGTGAAGGAGACTTTGGCCACATCATGATGCTGACACAGAAACTGGCCTGTGGCAGCCCCTCCTTGCACCACGTTGAAGAGCCCAGGAGGCACACCAGCCTCGGTATAGATTCCAGCCAGCAGCAGTGCAGACACAGGCGTGAAGGGAGAAGGTTTAAAGACCATGGCGTTACCTGGATAAACCCAAGACACAAACACAGAAAGACTTTCTAAGACTGGTGATCCCCTGAGGACAGAGCTAGAGGACAAGTCAAGAACAACTCCAACTGTTTCCTGTCCCCCCATCAAATCCTGGGCCAAAAATGTTACTAATAAGTGAAGGTATCTTGTTCTTCCCACCTTGGTTTCTCTCATTAAACAGACCCCAAGCCACACACTTGCCCGGTCTCAACCACTGACACCTTATGCTTGCACATCTAGACCTTTTCACATGGATCATCCCATTTGGCACTCGCCACAGCAGTATGAAGAAGGTGTGATTAGCCCCATTTTATAAAAGTTGAAACTGAAGACCAGAAAAGTTAACTAATTTGATGAGAGTCCCCAAAGCTAGTGACTTAATTCTACCTCTCCTCTATCACACAGGAATATGCAAAACGAAGAAGAACATGAAGTGGCAAAAAGAAAAAAGCTACGTTTCAGTACAGTGTCATAATAGTAATGCTTTTTTAACCTTACAGTTTTTTTCTGAGATATAATAAATCATCTTTTCCCACAGATTCTTCTCTTTAAATAGGATGAGAAAACTTTTTAAGTCAATCAACCAAAGCTTCTCTGATGGAAATCTTGTTCATCATCTCTCTTAAGACACAAATGAGGGAGGAAGTTTGTCTTCTGCTTTCTAAGAGTCAAACTTCTGGGCTACCTCTACACGGAAGTTCATGTCCAGAATTCTTGCCCAGAAAGGAAGAGAACTTACGAGTAGCACAAATCTAATTCGATTTGACAGTAAAAAAAATAAGACCTCCAATATCAAAATTAATGTTCTCCTCTCCACAAACAAAAATAAATTAGATAAATAAAAACAGGAATATACAGACATGATCTGTGTGCATGACCTACACAGTAAGCTTCCTAAGGGGCAGGGCAGGAATGAAACCATGCCCTCTGAGGCTCTGTATGGCCAACGCAGGCCCCTTCTGATGTGAAATATACGTGTCGGGGGAGAGGGAGGTGAGGGAAGGAGAATGGATGGCTCACCAGTGGAGGAATAATTCATTCTTACCACAAGCTAAAGCTGGAGCAGACTTCCAGCAGGCAATCTGGAAGGGGTAGTTCCACGCTCCTATGCCCACACACACGCCGAGTGGTTCTCTTCTGGTATAACCAAAGGATCCGCCTGGGAGCTGGATATGTTCACCTAAGGGGAAGAGAGGAGTCAAGAAGAATGCAGTACTGCTTTCCTAAGACTTCACCAACCCCTGTACTCCAGTCGAGCAGCCTCCTTGCTGCTCCCAGTACAGCAGGCTCCCCTCGTCTCCACTCTCTTGTTCATTCTAGTCATTCTCACACTGCTTCTGCACATTCTCTCCACATAAAGAATCCTATCTAGCCTTCAAACCCATGTCCATTCAACTTAATATAATTTTCCAAAAATCTACTGAGCGTCCAATAGGTAACCTAGATGAAATGAAATGGAAATGATGGGAGACTCAATAGCAGAAGAGTCTGAGGACCCCAAAACCTCAGACTTCTGGCTCCCCACAGCCCTCCTGGACCCTGCTAAGCCATCCAACATGAACTGTTGTAAACTTCATAAATAGTCAAAGAAAATTTCTTGCTAAATAGGTAAAACTAGTAAATATGATGCACTCACTGATTCTTACAAGAACTGGTTTCTCAACAACTTGGTCTAAAGCTCAGGTACCAGGCTAGGTGCTTCATATACCTTATCTCATTTAAGCCTTATAATAATCAAGGAGATAGGGATTACTATCTCCATTAAATAGGAAAGATAAAGTAACTCCCAGGGTCACCCAAGCAGAGAGTGATGAACCTAGAATTTTAATCCAGGCCTGTCTTAAACCCAAATCTTTACCCTTCACCATTAGGCTTTGCTCTTCTGCCTCCTTGTCAGCTGCTCACAGAAGGCCAGGCGAGGGCTTACCAGCCATGGATCCAGCCAAGCCTGCATAGTACTCCAGGCACTGCCAGGAAACGTCAATGTCCAGGCGGGCCTCGAAGATGGACTTGCCATTGTTGATGGTCTCCATGGTGGCGATGTCATCCCTCCGTTCCTTTGGGTAAAACAGAAGACTAGATTTAAGACGTATTACCATACACCTCAACATATTCAACACTCAAACAGAATACACTGCCCAATTTTAAAAACAGAAACAGCCTGCATTTTAAATGAAAATAAAAGAAATGGTAGGGTTACACTTGGAAGAGAGATAAAAGCTTATTGCTAAACAGCAGCCCTGTTCTCCCTCTCATGTTAATTGTCACGGATTTAAGACCAATACCTCATTTCAAGGTCCGTTAGAAAAGGCGAGTTTTGAGAAATGAATATTATATATGTATATGTGTATAAATATGCATATATATGTGCACATATGCTTTCATGTATACAGTAAGAAAGCACAGTCCTTAGGGAAATTACACACAATAGCCAAACAATTAGCATTTAAGAGCTTATATACATGCATGGCTTTAACTCACCCAAAGAAAAGTCATCACTAAGCAATTTTAATTATCTCAAAATCATAAGATAATTATTTTCTAATGCTCATCAATTCTCTTTTCAAATACTGTTTCCGACTGTAGCCTACACAACTTAGAGACGCTAGAGATGGTCCAGGGAACAACGAAAGGGTTTAGGAAATTAGACCTAAAAGAAAAGCTAAGTAATGCCTCTTTTACCAACGACGACGAAAGAATTGAATGTAAAGAATTAAATATATAAGAAATAGATATTTGCTCTTATGGATCTAATTTAAAATAAATATTAGGGTCAATATCTGAACATACATATAAGATGAATCAAACAATTGACAGGAAGAAGCATTCTCTTCTTAAAACCGATAAGCAGCAAGGCTGACCAGAAGCAAAATGAAATGGCAACAGAAATTAACACAAGCATCTACCCACAGTACAAATCTCAGAAAAGACGGGAGTAGGCAGATAAAAATCAATATGAACTATAGGCAAGGACAGTTTGATAGTGACATTTGGAGATGCTCTATTTCTACAAAGACCAGAGGTATAAAGTGCTTTGATTCATTCATTCCACATTCATTACTAAGGAAAAAAAGTATAGAGCCAGTCTCTGCCTTCAAAGAATTTACTTCTAAAACAGGAAGTTAGTAAGTTCTAAATAAATTACTAAATAGTCATGTTCCTTCAGAAAGGATAATTTTTTCACATTCAAAAGGGGTCTAGGGCCAGCCCCGTGGCTTAGCGGTTAAGTGCGCGCACTCGGCCCGGGTTCGGATCCCGGGTGCGCACCGACGCACCGCTTCTCCGGCCATGCTGAGGCCGCGTCCCACATACAGCAACTAGAAGGATGTTCAACTAGATGTGCAACTATCTACCGGGGCTTTGGGGGGAAGAATAAATAAATAAATAACAGAAAAAAACAAAAGGGGTCTAAATTAAATTGTCTTTTAAACTCAACTCACTTTGTCTTTCCCTGATTCTATACTCACCAAAACAACCCTTTAACAATTAACTTGTTTCCCAGTTATACTGATACCGGAAACAGGGTACTTAGAGGGGAAACAAGCATCAGTTCTTAAACCAGGTATAAATTCTTCCCCATCCTTGAATTTGTTGAGTACGATTAACATGAAACAGTTTTCCAAAGGCGGGATCAACCATGAGCGGCTTAAACTTCATTTCTAGAATGCAAGAGGGGAACTAGAGCCTAAAGAGGAAGTAAGTACCGATTCATTAACCGGCATGAAGAAATTCATGGAACAGTATACTGCATTCCAAACACACGAAGAAATATTAAACTGGCAAAAGTGAAACGCTGCTGGCTTCCATGTGACACAAGATGAAGACAGGAAGTAACAAGTGAGGATCACTGCAAAACCTTGGACTATTTACTAAGAATAGGAAGTTTTATTTTCTTGAGATTTTTTTTTTTCCCTTGGTAAACAATGGATAGGCAATTAGCTTTGAGGACTATTTCAAGGTTTCAACTCTCAGAGAAAATTCAATTGACTGGCTGGTCTCTTGAGATTTTTCCTGTCTCATTCTATCATCCTTTACCTTCACAGAAAAGGTCTTTTGATATATCATAAAAAGATCATTAAAAATGTCCCTGACAAAAACTAACAAGGAGTCCAAGTGGGTCTCTACCAAGTTAATATTGCTTTAGGGAAAATGGGATTCCTTTACCCTCCTGGAATTAGGAGGGCAGAGGGAGAAGGGGTAAAAAATATACATTTCCTGCCCTAATACTACAAGAGCAATCACAGAATAAGATTGTCCACCACACCACGTAGTGCTACAAGTATTTCTTGGGAAACACGTGCCTTGTGTCTAACCCTGTCCTCCTCTATACCACCCTCCTTCACAACGTGACCCAAGCAGGTGTCCACCTGGATAAAAGACAAGAAACAAAGGGCAGGCGCCTGGCCTCCCGCCTTCACTTCACACCCCTCAGCAGGCCCAGTGTCTAGTTTTTATAAGATAGCCATATGAGCAAAGACACACTCATCAGAACCCTGACAAGCCCTAAGCCCCTGCTTGCTTCAAGAGGCAGAGCTGAGTAAGAAAGTCACAGGCTTCAAAGCCTAACAGACCAGCTCTTACACTTCCTAGTGACATAATACCTTAGACAAGCTATTTAACCTTTCTGAGTTTGCTTCCTCATTTGTCAGCTAAGTAAAATAACAGCTACATTTCAAGATGTTTTTGATAATTAAATACAATTATGTATGAAAAGCACTTTGCACATAGCAGAAATTTTTTTAAAAAGGTAACCCACTTGTATTCAGTACTAACTGCATAAAGCCTTACACCTGCTTACAAGCAATGGACAAGCGTTTGTTTCACCTTTGATAACTTCACAACCTTCACTAAGATCCTTTACTCTGGTCTCCCCACCGTCCTGAAGTGTGCTACACATTCTCCTTATATCTAACTCATTTTCCCCTTCGCCCTCAGAGGAGCAACGTGCTATTGGGAGAGAAATAGGGAAAATAATTGTTTTATGGGAGTAATGCTAAATTTCAACAAAGGAGAAAGGTTATCATCAATTATAGTCTAAGGCTCACATCCAACATAATCAATGGAGATTTCAAAAACGAAAAAAGGGAGAGAGGGAGGAAAGAAAGAAGGAAGAAAGGAAGACAGCCAGGCAGGCCATTTGCTCAGGGACATTAAGAGTCTGAAGGGCAAAGAAAGCAACAAACCAATAATAACAATACAACCTATTAAATGCTACAGATATAAGTTTGTGGGGCAAGAGAAACAAAGGAAAAGCACCAAACTCAGCCTAGGAAGGTGAGGGAAAGTTGGCTAAGGATGATGAAGCTGGAGAACCCTCCAAGGAGCACAGTATCACAGCACGTACAAAAGTCTGGGATGTGAGGGAACACACACGGCAGAGGAAGAGGAGCCGGTGGTGCAGGACCACTAGGGCTCATGGTGTGCGAGGAGGTGAAGGAGACGAGGCTGAAGAAACAAGGGTCTGATCCAGAAGGGCCTGATGGGCCATGTAAGGAGGGGTGGGCCATCGGCAGTTTTACCCAGGGAGTGCCGCGATCAAATGTGCACTTTTAGGAAGATCCCTCTGGTGGTGGAGTAAAGACGGACTGACCCAGGGTAGGGCTGAAGGCAAGTGGATATTCTACACACACAATCTTTTCTTTATGTAAATAGTGTTGTCATAGTTTTAAATAACATCTTCTCTCTCCTTTTAAGCCAAACAATAGCTACTCTCATAAGGAGACTCCAAGGGAGAAATGATCGGGGCCTGCCAGTAAGATCTTTATAATCTGGCAAAAGTACCAAAAGACTCAGAGTAAAAAGGAGAACATAAGACTAAAGAACATACAAAAAAAATGTTCATTTTCACTAGGAATCAATGGGCTTCCAGCTAAGGTGGAGTAACAGGGACCAGATTTACCCTGTGCTGTAAGCTACTGAAAACACCAAATACAATACATGAAACAACAATTTTCAGACACTGGACATCAGGCAGCTCAGGACAGTGATCCCTGAAGGAAATAAATGAAGCGAGCCTTACAACTGCTCCATCTTACTGCCTGGAAAGGTCACAGAGCAGCGAGGAAGCCTTAGGTGGGGTGCAGCAGACACCCTGCATTGAGGAGACAGGTTGGGAGATTGGGGAGTGTATGATCATGACAGTCTGCAAGGCTGAGCATGGGGAAGAAGAGAGTTGCACAGAAAGAGAACCGCAGAGGTCCCCGTACTGATCAGCGTGAGGAAACTACCCAAGGCCAAGAAAAGAACTAACCAAGAAGAGAAGGTGAAAAAAGTCCCCAGAACTCACATAGGGCCAGGAATAGTTCATGTTCCACCAGCCAGGTAGAGAAAAACCTCACTAATACACAGAGCATCGGATTAAGTATTCAGAAGGGTACTCAGTAGTGGGGCAAAATTAGCTGCTCTGGGCACACCTAATAAAGGATAAAAAGCAAGCCTCACAAGGATCACACTGATTCCAAGTAACTTCACTGTGTCCCAGAACACAGCTTAAGAATATTTTTTAGGGGCCAGCCCGATGGTGCAGTGATTAAGTTCACATGCTTCACTGAGGGCAGCCCAGGGTTCGCAGGTTCGGATCCCGGGCATGGACCAACACACTGCTTGTCAAGCCATGCTGTGGCGGCATCCCATACAAAGTAGAGGAAGATGGGCACAGATGTTAGCCTAGGGCCAATCTTCCTCAGCAAAAAGAAGAGGACAGGCAATGGATGTTAGCTCAGGGCTAATCTTCCTCACACACACACACAAAAAAAAAACAGAGGAAGATTGGCACAGATGTCAGCTCAGCGAAAATCTTCCTCAAGCAAAAAGAGGAAGACTGGCAACAGATGTTAGCTCAGGGCCAATCTTCCTCACCAAAAACCAAAAAGAATATTTTTTAAAGTACAAGAATATTCAGCAACCAATAACATAAAATTCACGATATCTAGTGATCAAAAATTATCAGGCATGCAAAAAGTAGGAAAGTTATATAACAATTAACCAGGAGGAAAAACAAATCAATAGAAACAGATCCAGAAATGACAGATGACAGAATTAGTATACAAGAAGATTAAACGTTATTATAACTACATTCCATGTGTTCAAGGAGGCAGAGGAAAACCTGAGCATGTTAAGCAGAGACATGGAAGATATAAAAAAAACACAGAAAGACCCAAGGTGAACTTCTAGAGATGAAAAATACACTGGATGGGATTAACAGCAGATTGGACACTTTGAAGAAAAGACTGGTGAACTTGGGGCATAACAATGGAAATTATACAAAACAAAACAGAGGGAAAAAAACTTGAAAAAAAAAAAAATGAACAGATGGGGCTGGCCTAATGGTACAGTGGTTAAGTTTGCACACTCCACTTTGGCGGCCCAGGGTTCTCGGGTTTGGATCCACGTGGACCTACACACCGCTCATCAAGCCATGCTGTGGTGGCATCCCACACACAAAACAAAGGAAGATCGGCAAGATGTTAGCTCAGGGCCAATCTTCCTCAAGCAAAAAGAGGAAGACTGGCAAGAGATGTTAGCTCAGGGCAATCTTCCTCACCAAAAAAAAAAAAAAAAAAAATGAACAGAGCTGGGCCGACCCCGTGGCTTAGCGGTTAAGTGTGCGCGCTCCGCTGCTGGCGGCCCGGGGTTCGGATCCCGGGTGCGCACCGACGCACCGCTTCTCCGGCCGTGTTGAGGCCGCGTCCCACATACATCACCTAGAAGAATGTGCAGCTATGACAAACAACTATCTACTGGGGCTTTGGGGGGAAAATAAATAAATAAATAAAATCTTTAAAAAAAAAAAAAAAAAGAACAGAGCATCAGTGAGCTGTAGGATAGCTTCAAGCAGTTCATTATCTGTGTAATTGGAGGTCCTGAGGGAGAAGAGATAGAAGAGGGGGCAGAAAAAATATCTGAAGAAATAATGGCAAAATTTTTTCCAAATTTAATGAAGCTATAAATTTACAGATTCAAGAAGATCAATAAACCACAAACAAAACAAATGTGAGAAAAACTGCATCAAAAGACATAATAATGAAATTGCTTAAAACCAGTGATAAGAAAAGTCTTAAAAGCAGCCAGAGGGGAAAAACACATTACATACAGAGGAACGAAAATAAGAATGACAGGAGACTTCTCTTCTGAAACAACACAAGCCAGAAGACAGCAGCATAACATCTTTAAAGTACCGAAAGAAAAACTGTCAACCTAGAATTCTATACCTAGAATCCTTTGAAAAATGAAAGCAAAAGACTTTTCTGACATACGAAAGCTGAAAGAACATGCTGAAGAAATTTCTTCAAGCAGCAAAAAAAATGATACTAGATGGAAATCTGGGTCTACTCAGAGAAATGAGGAGCAGTAGAAATGGTAAAAATGTGGGGAAATCTAAAATATTTTTACCTTATTTTAAAATTCTTTAAAAAAAATAATTGCCTGTGTATAGTAAAAAAAATAAAAATAAAAAAATAAAAAGGAAGAGGTAAAGAACTGTAGATCTTGATTAACTAGAAAAATCACTAAAAGAAATACCTGAGGGCTATGACTGTAGGTTGTGGTCAGAGGATGGGATTTGCTCATTATGGAATAATTTTGGGTGAAGGCAGAGCCAGGGCATGAGTATCAGACAGCAGCTTTACAGAAAGGTAGTAATACACCTTTGACTAATAAAATAATATATAGATCTTAAAGGAAATGGGGAGGGGCGAATTAAAAGGAAAAGAAAATATCAGACAGAATCCATTTCAGAGCAAAAAAAATTATTAGATATTATTCAGGATAAAAAAGTCATTTCAGGGCTGGCCCGGTGACGCAAGCGGTTAAGCGCGAGCGCTCTGCCACAGCAGCCCGGTGTTCGCCGGTTCGGATCCCAGGCATGCACCGATGCACCACTTGTCAAGCCATGCTGTGGCGGCGTCCCATATAAAGTGGAGGAAGATGGGCATGGATGTTAGCCCAGGGCCAGTCTTCCTCAGCAAAAAGAGGAGGATTGGCAGATGTTAGCTCAGGGCTGATCTTCCTCACACACACACACACAAAAAGTCATTTTATAATCATAAAGGGGCCAATTCTTAAGAAGAGACAACAACTCTAAATGCTTATGCACTAGGAAAAAGTAAAAGACAAAATCAAAATAAATTATCAGCTTTGTTATCACTTTTGGTCTATCAAATTAAAAATAAATTTTTAACAATAGAGGAAAACGCTTCGTTGGGAGAAAATTCTCCATGTATACTTTGACATTTCTGCGTGATCCAGGCTTTCGAAGCAAAGGACACTGGCAAGCTGATTGAAAAGCAAAGGCCTTAGAAGGCAGAGCTAGTGTCTCCCCATCGATAGAGACTCGGGAGAGATGTGGACATATAAAGCTCTCTTCTTCCCATCCTGGAGACATTTGCTTACATTCCAGGGTAATATACCTAGTGACACCTTCCCCCCTAACCCTGGAAGAGATTTGCTTCATGAGTAATCTCTCTCTCCAGAGGAAAGGATGGGCAGATGTGACAGCACCTCCTATATAGCCTGAGTCTCGTAATTTTAGGGCTCCTCTCCTGCTGTGCAACCCACAGTGTGCAACAGGGTAACACTTGGCTCTTACTGCATCACCCCGTTAGGACTGGGGCTCAGAAAACTAGTGCCAAGGTATTGCTCTGGCTGCTGCATCGTGCTGTGAGTAATAAACCATCTCTTTCTCTAATCTAGAAAGCCTCATGTCTCCTGTCAGAATACAGATACACCTTTGCAAGTAGGGTAACTCTCACTCTTCACAGTTTCTGATTTAACACTTATGAGAAAAAAAATCACCACAGTCCCACCATCAGAGATATTCATGATTCATCTTTTGGTGTATATCCTTCCAAATTTTCTAATTTTTTGTAATAAGCATCTAACACTTTTTGCTTTTTTTTTTTTTATAATTTTATTTATTTTTTCCCCCAAAGCCCCAGTAGATAGTTGTATGTCATAGCTGCACATCCTTCTAGTTGCTGTATGTGGGACGACGCCTCAGCATGGCCAGAGAAGCAGTGCGTTGGTGCACGCCCGGGGTCCGAACCCGGGCCACCAGCAGCAGAGCACGCGCACTTAACCGCTAAGCCACGGGGCCGGCCCTACTTTCGCTTTTTAAAACTGCAAAAAGTTTAACTTTGTTTTTTAAGAGGGATACATCTAAGAATCTATGAAATCTTCCCAGGCAACTAAGGTACAAAATAAACCTGAAAAAGAAAGACAAGAGTCATCAGAGAAAAAATAAAAAGAAACAAGGACGAATAGTTAAAAAGAAAAGGAGACAAGCTACAAAGGATACATTATAAGTCAGACAAAGATGGAAAAGAAAAACCGCCAAGGTGAGGTCACCAAGAGCCAAGATCCAGACGGGAATTACTGAATGAAATGTTTTATATACCAAGGTGAGCACATGGAAACGTTTTTTGATTTCATTAGGTATAACCTAATAGTGCATAAAGTGTAACTGCAAGTAATCACCAAGAACCCTCAGAGCAATGCAAGAGGACTCTGCTGGAAGAGAATAAATTAAAACATACCCTTATTATCCTGGCAGCCTCCAAGAGGACTCGACAACGCTCCATGCCAGATTTTTGACTCCATATTTTAAAGGCAGCCTTTGCCTCTTGAACAGCCAAATTTACTTCCTTTTCTCCAGAACAGGTGAAAGTAGCTATCACTCGGCCTGTAAGGATGGGGAAAGTCAGTTTTCTCAAACTGTTGCCACACACTAAAGTATTTCGTATCCAAATTTCCTTTTAGTAATCCCCTTCTTGTTTCTAAGTATGGTTTGATTTAGTAACCACCCCTATACCAGCAGTTCTTAACTCTATTTTGGGGTCATTGACCCCTTTAAGAATCTAATAAAAGTTGCACACTTCTCTCCAGAAAAATGTAGTTAACCATATCACAGAATTACAGAGAGATCATGTTCCTTGCCCTAAGCACACCATGAACTTCGAGTTAAGAATCCGTGACCTCATCTATTTTATTTACAGCTGGGTTTACTAACATTAACTTCCTATCAATTATTTTCCAACTTTCCTTAACAATGTTTGAGAACGTCAGGAGTCTTGCAAAATCAAAGTTGAAAGTACTCAGTCTCCTGGGTTATGAACTCTGACTTTTAATCCCTGGTCAATGTTCTATATAGGCTATATCAGACTACTAGTACTCGATGAATATTGGCTAATAAACAGCAATATCAGGAAAACATATCCTAAAAGCAAGAAAAATTTTTTCTCAAATATAAAAAAAAATCCAGTCTCTCCTTTTCTTACTCCAACCTTATTCCCTATCCCTATTCTGTGGCAAAATATGAAATGATCAGGTCTTCTAGACCTGAGAGTTGTGACTGACTCTACCAACAAAAACTCCTTAAGTATGTAAAGTCAGCAGTCCCTTTCCCCCTCCCACAACAACTCCTGGGGCTCTGCATTTTCCAGAGAGATTTCACAAACCTGCAACTTCTGTTACAAACTTGAAGAGCCAGTTGGTAAAGGCAGTGGCTAAGGATCACACACATTGTAGGTAATTAAAATAAACAGCATTTTTTCTTTCTCTTGTATCAGTATGCGGCTGGGAGACAAAGAGACTGTCTCCTCCTCAAGGAGAGCGGGGAGATCTCTGAGGCCCTGCCTGCTCTGACAAGTGACTGCTCTCTGGTTTAGTATGATGGGTCAATCCTAAATTCTCCAGTTCTGGTTTGCACAAAACATTTACATTTTTCTCCCCACAAATATTCCATAAAACTCTGCAAAACAAACACAAAACCAAATCAAAACAAAAACCACTTTCTCCTTAGCTTTGTGATCTTCAGAGTTCCCAGAGCAGATCCAGGGCCTAGGGTGCTTGGCACACACTAAGCACTGGATAAAAGTAGGGTTTCTTTTCCCTTTCCCAATTCTGATTCATGTACAGAAATATTTTAACACTAGGGGACGGCAACAAAGCCTCATTCCTGCTCATTAGAATCTTCTGTGTGCGCTCCTCCGTTCTCAGCACAATGTTTATTTTCACCCGCGTCCTTCTGGAAATCCTCTTCCACGCACACGGTTGAAGACATTACTGCAGTCCTAGCTTTAAAAAGTAATAATTAACAAAGGCACAACTTCATGCACCAGAGCTTTGCGGACTCGCTGTTAAGGCCGTTGTAAAATTACCCATAACGCCACCACGCAACTCACTAGCTTTTCCAGTTTTCTACGACTTCCTTCTGGTCCCTGTCCACACGCATCGGTGCTTGCACAGAATCGTCAGCTGCCTACGCAGACAACTTGACACTCTACACGGCCACTTACCTGCGTTCAAGAAACGTCTGCTGAACGCACCACACGAAGGTTCAGGGCGGAGAATACGCGCACCACTGCGGCGGGGGAGCATCCAGCCGCGCCCGCCCCCGCCCCTACCCCGGCGCCCCGCCGCGTCCCCCGCCCCGCCGCCCCGGCCCCGCCGCCTGGTCTCCGTCCCGTTACCGGTTGCCGGCTCGAACGCCTTCTCGGTGCCGGAGGAGTCCACCGGATCCACGCGGCCCCCGCCGCGGTAATTGAGCGGCTGCGACACGACGAACGTGCCAGTTCTCATGGCGGCGACAGGAGCAGACCGAAGAGCGTGGAGAAGCGGGGAGAGCACAGCCCCACCAGCGCGGAGAAACATGAAGAGCCAAACGCGAGCCGAGATGCAGGGGCCGCGGGGAGGGGAGGGGCCGGCGGAGGGGAGGGGAGGGGGAGGGGGAGGGGCGGGGCCGGCGGAGGGGAGGGGCGGGGCCGGCGAGGTGGGAGGAGGGGAGGGGAGGGGAGGGGCGGGGCCGGCGAGGTGGGAGGGAGGAGGGGAGGGGAGGGGAGGGGAGGAGGAGGGGAGGGGCGGGGCCGGCGAGGTGGGAGGGAGGGAGGGAGGGGAGCGGAGGGGAGAGGGAGGGAGGGGGAGGGGAGGGGGAGGGAGGGGGAGGGAGGGGAGGGAGGGGAGGGGAGGGGCAGGGCCGGCGAGGTGGGAGGGAGGGGAGGGGGAGCGGAGGGGAGAGGGAGGGAGGGGGAGGGGAGGGGAGGAGGGGAGGGGGAGGGGCAGGGCCGGCGGGCCGGCAGTGCCAACGGCGAGCTGCGGAGCGCGGAGCTGTGGGGCCAGAGTTAAGGGGCCTCCAGGCCAGGGCGAGGCCTTCCGAGGCGGGGTCTGGCAGACTTTGGGGGCGGTCACTCGGCTCCTCCGCGGTTCTGGCCAGGCCCTCGCTTAGCCAGAAGGATGGGGCGACACCCCGGGTCACACACACACACACACACACACACACACACACACACACACGCGCGCGCTCTCTGGTTCGATCCCCTGCATTCTCTCTCTCCCCTCCCCCCCCCCTCCCCCGGGGCGGGGAGGAAGGGGTTGACACTTTCTTCTTCCAGATCTAGTTGCATAGTACTTTACAAGAGTTTTCGGGTACATCATTGCATGTAATCATCTTAGGATCCTACTCTTGATCCTACCTCCTAAAGAAAGCAGAGGATTAGAGTGCCAGGAATATTACTTTGGGGGTTACTTCTCTCTTAAGCTACCATTTCTTCATATGTATAATAATACTTTTAAAAGGTTACTGTAAAGATCAAGGGAAAGACTGTCAAGGAGACATAACGATATTGTGATGTGAAACTGCTTTTTAATTCTAAAAGAGCTATGTAAATGCTATTAGTGACAAATAGTGGCACCAACAGAAGCCTACGGTACAGGGTATAAAGAGCAAAGTCTTCGTGAAAAGGTGTGAGGAAGAAAGGCCTTCTGTACCGCCACTTGGAGGCATCCCAAGGTCCTGGTCAGCTAAAGGAGCTTGCACAAAAGCAGTCTTGTTCATTTTTCTAACTGAACTCTCATGCATCTGTAGCAGAGACTTTTATGAACAGAAATTAATTGGCAATTTGGACATTCTGTTATTTCCTGCAGGCTTATTTCTCTTTCTCAATGTTCCTTCCTTTACCTGCCAGCACAGTACGAGGGATGTGATTTTCAAGTTTAGAATAGAAATAAACTACTCTGGTCAGCTTTTCCAGCATCCTATACCAATTTGTTAGCCCTCTCAATGCTACTGAGATTTGTGGGTCTTAATCCTCAAATGGAAACAGCAGTTCTCAAACTCAGAACACCTGGGGCCAAACTCGGCTACTTACGTTTGTTATTATCAGCGATTGGAAACAGAATTGAAACATATTAGGAGTTGGTGACCAGCCCTGTAGATCTCCAGGATCATTGGAGCAAGAATGGTCATTTATGTGTACAGAGACCATACATCGCAGATTTTGGGGGGCAGTTCCTATTTATAATGATCTGCCCCAACAAATGCATTTTGTCAAATCATGACTCCTGATGTTTGTTTAAAAATGTGGTCATGATGTGTGTTGATATAATTAACAGATTATAAAAATGACAAACCTCCTCCAAAATATCTAGCTGTTCCTCTTACTTATCTGTACTTTTATTATTAGTGTTATTAGTATATTACTATTAGCAAAACACAATGGTACCCAGCCAGGTTCATTTTTGCCTGTGGCCCAGAAAGCTGATGAACGAGATTGCAGCAGAGAGAGGATTTAATCATAAGGCAGCCGAGTGAGGAAACGGAAGAACAAGTCTCAAATCCGCCTCCTCAAAAATGGGGACTCAGGGATATTTATAGGGTAGGGGGGCAAGGTAGTCTGAAACGGAGATAGATGATTAGAGGCGAGGAGAGGTGAGGTAATTGATGATCTGCACAAGTGTAGTCAACCTTCATGCCTCTTCATAGGACGCATGTTCACAAAATAGTGGCGTTAGTGTGATCTGAGGGTGGAGTTTTTAGCCTCTTGATGTCAAAAAGGTCACTTGTCCAGCATTTGCACAGGCCCAGTTGATGGGTTGGTGGTCTGAACCAGCCTGAACTGGACAAGGGGTCCTAATTCCTGAAAAACAGCTCAAACATCCATTACAATAGTGACCTGGGTGCCAGGGAGATGTTATCTGTAGGAACCTAGTGGGAGTCAGAGAGTATATTGCCTAAGCAGCACAGTTAATG
Organism: Ceratotherium simum simum; assembly: GCF_057802395.1. Taxonomy (NCBI): domain Eukaryota; kingdom Metazoa; phylum Chordata; class Mammalia; order Perissodactyla; family Rhinocerotidae; genus Ceratotherium; species Ceratotherium simum. The sequence goes on along the minus strand of NC_141901.1, from coordinate 30,588,222 downwards.
ATGGATGGGTAAACAACTAAAAGCTATAATTAGTAACTGCAAAAAAAAATTTAGTTATTAACTACCTAATCATCACTGGCTAACTGTTTACCAGTTTCACCAACATGTAGAGAGAGCTTTATAGGTTGCAAAGCCCTTTCACACTTCTTTTCTCACTTAATGCTCATAATAACCCTGTGAGAGAAAAGGAGACTGACACAGTCTGAGGTAGGAGTAACCATGTGGCCCTTTCATAAATATCTCAGTGGCAATTCTGCAAGATAGGTTTCATCATTCTGTGTGCAGTTGAGGAAACTAGCCCCGAAAGGTTACGTGCTCCCCCACAGAGGACCTGGGATTGGAGTCCAGCTCTGTGCAAGTCTAAAGCAAATTTCTTCTTACTACAACCAGGCCTAGATGTTGTCCCCATGAAGGTTGCCATAAAAATTCACTCTTATTTGGGTGGTCATTTATCAAAGAAAAGGGGGGTTTGAAACTCATAAAGCTGGCCCTGGAGAGAAGATTTAAAGGATTTTAAGTTTCCTGGGAGGAGCTTGTTAGCAATCCTCCCAAAGTTGCTGAGAAGATGCAGAGGGTGTGGGCCAGGTGTCTAAGTTCAGGGTGAAAATTCAGAGACAAAATGGGCCACGAGGAGTGGAAAGAGTGTGAAAGAGAAGCGCACCTGAGAGGGGTGCATGTTGGAGGGCAGAGGGGGGAGAAAGGCATCAAAAGGAAGGAGTGGATCATTGCTACAGGGGGAGGAGAAGCTAAAGAAAAACTGCCTACCTCACAATTTGCTTAAAGCCAAGCTTGGGTGCCACTAAAAGCCCTTCCATTTCCTTCCCCAAAGAATGGAGGTGAAGAAGAAAAGCAGGGGCCGGCCCTCTGGCATAGCGGTTAAGTGTGCCCGCTCCACTGCTGGAAGCCCGGGTTCGGATCCCAGGCGTACACTGATGCACTGCTTGTCAGGCCATGCTGTGGTGGCATCCCATATAAAGTGGAGGAAGATGGGCATGGATGTTAGCCCAGGGCCAGTCTTCCTCAGCAAAAAAGAGGAGGATTGGCACAGATGTTAGCTCAGAGCTGATCTTCCTCACAAAAAAAAAAAAAAGAAGAAGAAGAAAAGCAACTGGAGGGGCCAGCCCCGTGGCTTAGCGGTTCAGTGCACGCACTCTGTTGCTGGCAGCCTGGGTTCAGATCCCGGGTGCGCACTGACGCACCGCTTGTCCGGCCATGCTGAGGCAGGGTCCTACGTACAGCAACTAGCAGGATGTGCAACTACGACATACAACTATCTACTGGGGCTTTGGGGAAAAAAAGGAGGAGGATTGGCAATAGATGTTAGCTCAGGGCTGGTCTTCCTCAGCAAAAAAAGAGGAGGATTAGCATGGATGTTAGCTCAGGGCTGATCTTCCTCACAAAAAAAAGAAAAGCAACTGGATCCTCTTCCTCCATCTCCAGGCCTCTCAAAGGAGGGAGCCCTTGGGAACCCATCCAGGGCCCTTCACTCCCCCCTCACCCCCAGACTTCCAGCGGCCAGACTGTTGCTTTGGTTTAGATTCATCATTAGTAGTACTCGATTCTTGGATACATCTTCCAGAAGGAAAAGAAAATGTCTTTAGGGAATAGTCAGCTCTTAGTCCATCTTCTAGAACTACACTAAACATACACACACACATTTTTATTTCCTGGATACAACAATATGTCTATTACTCTTATAATTCCTTCAATGAGGAAACAGAAAACCATCCACACAAAAAGACAGAAAGAGGAAAAATTATTCAGAATCCTGTTCTTGCCCATATATTTTTTGTGTGTGTGTGTGAGGAGATCAGCCCTGAGCTAACATCTGCCAATCCTCCTCTTTTTTTGCTGAGGAAGACTGGCCCTGGGCTAACATCTGTGCCCATCTTCCTCCACTTTATATGGGACGCCGCCACAGCGTGGCTTGCCAAGCAGTGCGTCGGTGTGCACCCGGGATCCAAAACAGTGAACCCCGGGCCGCCGCAGCGGAGCACGCACACTTAACCGCTTGCGCCACTGGGCCGGCCCCATGTTCCCACCCATATTTACAGGGACTTTCTTTTATAATAATTTACAGATTGCATTCCATTTTAAGTCATTCTTCATATATAGAATATAATTTTCTCACTCAAGGTCTAACAGGTTTCCTGATCCAGGCACCCTGACATTAGGATTAGGTCTTTAAGGAATATTTGTTGAATGAACAAATGAAGAGTAATTGAGTCGGTGTTATAGATCTGGATTTGGACATCATCACCCTGATGAGGATGTCCCCTGAAGCTAATTAGGTATGTCTACTTGGAGAATCCAGTCTTTTTCATTTTCAACATATTTTTCAGGGTGCAATAGTCATATTTTCAAAAATAGGTTTCATTTATAAATCTCAAATAGTATGAAACAGAGTAAGTGAAAGTGGTCTAAAAATTGGAAAGCACTATACAATTGTTATCATTATAACCATAATAATACGTTCATAGTTTGCAGTGCCTTACTGTTTTATTCAAATGCAAATCACAGTCATTGACTTTGGAATTTGTCCTTGGAGCTAATAATCCCAGGAAATGGAAGACTACTTATTGCCAGAAAACAGCAACCTTGTCACTGTAGCCGAGTCATTGAACACAATGACAAGGGATTCAGGAAAAGAAAGAGTAATTTTTAATTTTGCGGGGAAAATGAGGCTGTGGTGGGCTTGTGCCACAAAACCCACAGTCTTCCTGAACTGCTAATAGCTAGGGTTTTTAAATGGAAATCCATGAGAAAGAATGTGTTGTATAAGGTTTTAGATAGGGGAGGGGGAGCTGTGGCTTTGTAGGTCGGAGCCTTTTTATCAGCCTGCCTTTTTATCAGCCTGCGTTTGGCCTTATGAGGCTGTTTGCTGTTTGCAGGGCGGAGGATGGTGAGATAGGGCAAACTGCAGCAGACTTGTCTGTCTCCATGATGAATGGTGGATTTTGGCACCAGGAAGCCAAGGAGTTGGGATCTGGGTAGCCTCATCTTCTTGATATTCTCTGGATATCAGTTTCCCTGTAACAAAACTTCTAAGGAACCATAACTGGCCAAACTTCAGTGTGAGCCCCAGCATGAGGCCACCTGGGCTTTAACAATTTGTAACTTCTATTTGCTTGTGAAACTCAGGGATACAAAGGTTAAAAAAAAACAATATTTACATGTGAATGTAACTTAGAGAAGCAGGGAAGGGAGATGAGTGCTTTTGGTTTTAACCCCATATGTGCTGGGTTTAACATAGAGGAACTAATATCAGGGCTGGCATCATACTGACCTTAGAGAAAAATTTAGAACCTATTTGTATCTAAGAGACCAGAGTTATATAGGAATTGGGTCAATTCTTTTAGATGTATAAGATGTATCAGTTGTTGTGTTAAGTGTTTTTTGCTAGAACATAATAGAACTTTGATTATCTGCATGTATATAATATGTAGTCACTTAAAAACAAAATTTAAAAGCTATGGGGACGGCACCATGGCATAGTGGTTAAGTTTGTCGCATTCCACTTGGGCAGCCTGGGTTCATGGGTTCAGATCCTGGGCACGGACCTACACCACTTGTTAGCTATGCTGTGGCGGCGACCCACATATAAAGTAGAGGAAGATTGGCGCAGATGTTAGCTCAGGGCTAATCTTCCTCAGCAGGAAAAAAAAAAAAAGCTTAAACAAGGACATCTCTGTACTATTTTTCCAATTTCTTGAGAGTTTATAGTATTTCAAAATAAGTAGTTTAAAAAATTAAACAAGGGGGGCCGGCCTGGTGGCGCAAGCAGTTAAGTGCACCTGCTCCGCTGCAGTGGCCCGGGGTTCGCCGGTTCGGATCCCAGGCGCACACCGACGTACTGCTTGTCAAGCCATGCTGTGGCAGCATCCCATATAAAGTGGAGGAAGATGAGCATGGATGTTAGCCCAGGGCCAGTCTTCCTCAGCAAAAAGAGGAGGATTGGCAGATGTTAGGTCAGGGCCGATCTTCCTCACACACACACAAAAAAATTAAACAAGGGAGGACCAGCCCAGTAGCATCGTGGTTGAGTTCGCGTGCTCCACTCCGGCAGCCCAGAGTTCGCAGGTTCGGATCCCGGACATGGACCTACACCCTGCTCATCAAGCCATGCTGTGGCAGCATCCCACACACAAAATACAGGAAGATTGGTACAGATGTTAGCTCAGGGGCAATCTTCCTCAAGCAACAAGAGGAAGATTGGCAACAGATGTTAGCTCAGGGTCAATCTTCCTCACCAAAAAAAAGAAAAACAAAAAACAAGGAACACATGCTCATTATTAAAAAAATTAAAAGTAGAGATTTTTTTAAAAAGAAAATTAAAACAATTATTTTACTACCGAGAAATAATGTTAATAGCTAGCCACCTATTGCATATTACTGTTATACTTTACTATGTTTTACTTTATATTATCTCATTTATTCCTCCAAATGAGGTAGGAACTATTAACCCCATTTTACAAATAAGGAAACTGAGGTTTGGCAAGATTAAGTAATTTGCCAGAGGTTAGATAGTAAGAGATAGAGCTGAATTTGCTCACGTGGCTTAATTGTTTTCTCATGACAGAATCCTAGAAGTGGAATTGCTAGGTCTAAGGAAATGTTGTAAATCTTTTGAAACCAATTTACAGGCAGCTTTTTTTTTTTAAGTTAGAGGTATTGAGGTATAGTTTACAATAAAATGCCCTCATTTTAAGGGGACAGTTCAATAGTTTTAACAAAGGTGTACACCCTTATAACCATCACCTCACTCAAGATATGTGGGCAGTTTATTTTTTATTATGAGAATGTGTAAATATTAGTCACCATTGAGCCAAGTAGCATATTTTAATTACATTTGCTTTATTGTACAATTTTTTTGTTTTTCCTGGAGTTTATAATTGCTTCTAATTTTCATTTGTTTACTTTTCTGTAAACACTTGACTAAATCCTTCCACACCCTCTAGCAGTTCTGTAAAACAATGCTCCATGCAATTTCTACATGGTCAAACCTATTAGACAGTGTGTTTGTTTTGGTTTCCCTTGAAGATATCCGTGTTGAAGCCTTCTGACCTCATTACCTACTCTGGACTGCTTGTCCTCTCAACCTGCTGCCCTGCTGTTGCCCTAGGACTCCCTTTGCTGTCATCCTAAGCATCCATTCCCTGTGCCTCTGCCCTGTGGTATCCTGTTTCCTGTCTTCCATGTCTTCCTCTTTCTTGGTGTACTTCCTTATTTTAACAAAGACATCTTTGAGTAGTAACTTCTTGAGAAAGGATACAGGGAAGGTAGATTTTTTGAGATTGCCTGACTGAAAAATATTCATTCTCACCTCATACATGATTGATGATCTGGGTAGTATAGGTAAGTCTAGAATTCTAAGTTGAAAATAACTTTCACTTAGAATTTTTAAGGTAATACTCTATTATCTTCTAGTTTACAATGTTGCTATGAAAAAGTCCGATATGCAGGCCATTTTTCATCTGCCTTTCTTTTTTTTTTTTTTTTTTTTGGTGAGGAAGATCAGCCCTGAGCTAACATCCATGCCAATCCTCCTCTTTTTGCTGAGGAAGACTGACCCTGGGCTAACATCTGTGCCCATCTTCCTCCACGTTATATGAGACGCCGCCACAGCGTGGCCTGACAAGCAGTGCGTTGGTGCGTGCCCGGGATCCAAACCCGGGCTGTCAGCAGCGGAGCGTGTGCACTTAACTGCTACAACACAGGGCGGGCCCCTCATCTGCCTTTCTAACAAGCATTTTTGGAGGACCTGCTATGCACTAGATATTGAATTAGATGTTGGGAGTATACAACAAATAAATCGGAATAAGTCTTACTTATTCAGTAAGTACTTATAGTAGTCCTGAATATATAAGATAGTATTATCTTATATAGTAAGAACTTAGTCAGTAGCTGTTTGTGTAGCCATCTCCAAGATGGCCTCAGATAATCCCTGCCTCCTGGTATTTACACTTTTGTGAAGTCTCCTCTCAACCTGTACCAGGGTTGGTCTCTGTGACCAATAGAATATGGCAGAAGTAGTGGTATGTCACTTCAGGGATTAAGTTATAAACGACATTCCTCCTGGCCACTTTCTCTCTCTGATCACTTTCTGGAGGATGCCAGCTGACATGTTGTGAGGTTGCTCTGGAGAGGCCCACGTGGCGAGGAACTGAGGCCTCTTGCCAACAGCCACACTAGTGAGTTTGGAAGCAGACCCTCCAGCCCCAGCCTTCAGATGATGCCAGCTCCAGCCAACAGCTGGACTGCAACCTCCTGATAGACACTGAGCCAGAACCACCCAGATAAGCTGCTCCTGGATTTCTGACTGAACAAAGCTGTGTGAAATAATAAATGTTTGTTGTTGTCAGCTGTTAAGTGTTGGGGTAATTTTTTTTGCAGCAAAAGATAACTAATATACTATTGAATTAATTGAGGTCTTTATGGTTCTCTGCCTTCAAAAAAATCATATCTGTGGCTTTTTTACAAGGTAAATACATTTAATAATAGTTTATTTCAACCTTTATGTTAGTCAATGTCCTTTAGAAATCCATTTCAAAAGTTCTATTCATCTGTTCATTTAACAGAATTTTATTGTATGCCAAGCGTGAAGTTAATAGTGATGAATGAAACAAACGAAGTCCCTGTGCTCAGGAAACTGAGATTTGAGTAGGGTAAGATAGATAATAAACAGGTAAACAAATAAGTAAATATGCAATTACAAATTTGGAAAATGCCACCTGATATTTATGGAAGTAAATGAACAGAGCAGTCTGGCAGAGGAGGTGATGATTAAGCTGAAATTGGAAGCAAAAGAAGAAATTAGGCAAGGAAAGTGTTGAGGGCAGAGCATTCATGACAGAGAGGACTGAATGCATGAAAGTTCTCAGATGAAGAAGAGCTGAGCATGGTCTAGAAACTACTAAGAATCCAGGGTGAGTGAAGCATAGCCAGGATGGATGAGAGTAGCTCAAGGCAAAGCTGGAGGATAAACATGCCAGCCATGGAGAGGAGTCTGGATTTTATCTTCAAAGCAATGAGACAGTCATCAAAAAATTTAGCAGGGTAGTGACATGATCCAACATAAATCTTTAAAAGCTTACTCTGCCTGCTGTGTGGATAATACATTGGAGGGGGCAAGGCAGGAAGGGAGCAGAGTAGGGACCTGATTAGGAGGGGTTTTGCAGCCATCTGCAAAGAGGTGATGGTATCCTGGACAGACTGGAGTAGCAGAGAAGTGAATGAATCCAGGATATATTTTAAAAGTAGAAATGGTAAGATGATAATGGATTGGATGTGGGGGATTTAGTGTTGGATAGGGTAGAATAAAAAAGGTTATATATTGTGATTTATGTTAGAAATTTTCCAAAGCACTTTCACTCAACCTCTGCAGAAGAAAGACAAGAAACCAGATTAAAATTTCAAACACCAGAAATTTCAGTGCAAGTTTTATAGTGTTGTATAAAAGATTAATTCTAATGGACAATAATTTTGTAAAATAGGATTCATTTTCCAGTTTTACCTGAAGTTACTAACAATAGGTACTATTTATAAATTATCAACATCTTCTATCTGGCATGTTATAACTTTCTTTGATTATCTAACATGCATCTCCCAAACCTTGATCTCCATACAGATAATAAGGTTTACATTTCAGACAGGTAACAAAGGCTTTGTAGTAAAACACTTACTTTGAAAAGAGAGTCCTTATCTTTTATACCTTGAATAGCAGAAAAACATAACTGAAACATCTATCCCTTTTGATAAACAACAGAGAACAATTAATCTCACCATGATTAGGCAGAAAATAAATTCTATGTTTCTCTCTGAATTAATTAGATTTCAGGTTTGGTTGCATCACCAAAGCAAAAATAGCAGTGGCTTATATAAGAAAGACATTTATGTCTCTCTCATATAACAGCCCATGCTAAGCAGTCCAGGGATAATATGGTGGCCCTAAAGTGTTAAGGACCCAGACACCCTCTGTCCTATGCTCTGACATCCTCACATGTTAACTTCTCCATGCTCCTTCAAAGGCCATTCTCATTTAGCTTCTGATAGAAGAGCTTCTGACATACTGAGACATAGCTACCATCTTTCATATCAATAACAGGCATCCCAGGTGATTCTAATACAAGCGTCCTTGGACCACACTCAAAACAACTAAGCACTATTTCCCAAATTATGTCTCTCAGAACATTGATTTTTCAAGATGCTCCATATAAAAAAGGATTACTATATCCTCCTCTTGGAAATCACAATGATCGTGGGCACATTTAGAGCTCAAATAAATGCTGCAGTAGAGAAATCTGTGCAATGTTATAACCCATGATTTTCCAATTTATTTGAATGCAGCACTGTTTTTTTCAGGTGACACCCATTAACCACACTGGGAAATACTGTTTTAGAGTCAAAAGACTAGACTGTTTTGGGAGACTAGACTGTTCAAGTTTATCAAGTAAGGGAATCTTTAAATACAGCAATCTCAGTTGAACAGTGAGAAGAAGCTAGACTATAAGTTATAGAATGAACCAGAGGTGGAGTGGACACAGTGGATGTACAACTATACTTTCAAGAAGTATAGTGAAAGGAAGAAAGGTTCAATATAATTTCAGGAAGAGGGAGAGCTTGCAAATCCAAGAGAAAGAAGGAATAATTGATGGAAAGTCCCAAAGGAAGCAAAAAAAGAAGTGGCACCAAGAGAATAAGTAAAGATGTGAAGAGAAGTAATACTGGTCTTCTTTTCTCAAAAAAAGAGAAAAGGTAAAAATATGGGTGTAGATATATATGTTTGGAAGTGAAGGAGTGTAGCTGAAAGGGAGCTGTTTTTCTCTGTGAAGTAGGAAACAAAATCACCTGCTAAAAATGAGGAGAAAATAAAAGGGTTTTAAGCTTCAGATGGGAGATAGTTACAGGAAATCAGAAACATTGCTAACTAAGAATTAGTAAAAAGGTATTGAGCAGAACTCAATTCTGAGTTGCGTATTGAATAGATCTTTCTCCATCCTGACTCAGTGGCCCAGGAGCGGAGAAAGCAAGTGTTTGGATTCATCTAGGGTTAAGGATTGATGGGGCAGGTAAAGAGGAACCAGGGAAGGAAGGCCCTTGTGAGAGTGTTATTGAGTGATAACTTTACTGGGTTGGTAAGAAAAGGAAACTAGAAAAAGAAAACCACGGGGAAAGATTAAGGTTTGAGGTTTCTAAGATGAGGAAGAGCGGAAAGGATAATAGGGTGTGTTCAAATGAGAGTTCTCTGTGCAACATTTCAAAGTTTTAAGTGGTGATTAGATCGATTCATGGGAACGAATTGCTGGAGTGAACCGGAGGCAAAGGTTGCTGCAGGAGAGGATATCTAGGAATTGTAAAGCTAATTGACAGGATGTATGATGTAGTAAAATGAGCAATAGTTATCCTCAAATTTTGTTCTGTCCCTTAATAACAAATGAATTTGAACAAGTTGCTTCACCCACTCAGCCTCTGTTTCCTTATTTTTTTTTTTAAAAAAAGGGAGAAAATAATACTTATCTTGTAGGAGCAATATGAGAAGACAACATATGTAAAGTATCTGGCACAGTGGGCTCAATAAGTGGCAGCTGTTATTATTGGGTTGGACAGCTATGAGGATTTTATAGATGCCTGGAATGATGGCAGAAACAGGATAAAGAAGACAAGAATAGGGCAGGTGATGATGTCCTCCCTGAAGCCGAGGAACTGACTTGTAGGTTGTTAAAGGAGAGTGTCAGGATCTGAGAGACTGCTGAAGGGGTGGATTTTAGGAGTTCTCACCACATGCGCACGCACACACACGAAAAGAAAATGGTAACTGTGAGGTGATGCATATATTCACAATTATTTCACAATGTACATGTATATCAAAATATCAAGTCATACACCTTAAATGTGTACAATTTTTATTTGTCAACTATACCTCAATAAAGGTGAGGAAAAAATATTTGAGAGAACCCAGCCAATGTTAAGTCCCAGACTGTGGTACTTTCTTATGCACTCTCCTCCATAACCTCATCTGAAGTGGGTGTTGAGACTTCTGCTTCCAATGATGATGGAATAACTAGGACAAGATATACCTTCCTGCCTTAAAAAACTAGGAAACTGGGCAAAATATAGGAAACAACAATTTACAGATATTGGACAACAAGTAACACAGGACGGTGACCTCTGAGAGAAGAGAACCAAAGTGAGCCCTTCAAGTTTCTCAGCTGTCTACCTAAAAAGAGTTTCCAGGCCACAGCACAGGAAGAGGAAACCCGAAGAGAGCCCAGCCACCTTTCTGAACTGAGGAGACGTAATTCAGAGTTCAAGAAGGTCAAGGGGGCTAGAAGGGAAGGAGCTATACAGAGAGAGCTTTGGAGATCTGCAGGGAGTCCTGTGATTTGAAGGCTGAGTACTGATCTATAGTACTCAGTAGTGAGGAAACTCGTCAGCACTGAGGGAAAACCCATCAGAAAAGAATAAGCAGAAAAATCCGTTGAGCTCACATACGACTGGGAATTGTTTGTGTTCCCACCAGCCAGAGTGGAAAGACCTTGTAATACAGGGCACTATGTAGGGTCCTCAGACGGGTATTGCCTCAATAGTGGGGCCAAATCAGCCCCAGGCTAGTGGCTGCTCTGTGTCTGTCATAACAAAGCTTAACAGCAAGCCTCAGAAGGATCAAATCAATTCCTGTGCCCCAGAAGAAAACCTCCCAAATATTTAAAAGAATACAACAAAGTTCAGCACCTAACAAAGTAAATTCACAACGCCAATCAAAAATTATCATGCATGCAAAGAACCAGGAGGAAAATCAGTCAAAAGAAAGACCAGAAACCACATAGATAATAGAATTAATAGACAGGGATGTTAAAATAGTTATTATAAAGGTACTCTGTAGGCTTAAGAAGGTAGAGGAAAGCATGAACATAATGAGGAGGAAAATAGAAGATATATAAAAGACCCATATCAAACTTCCAGAGATTAAAAACATATCTGAAATTTAAAAATACACTGTATGGGATTAACAGATTAGATACTATAGAAGAAAAGATTAGCGGATTGAAGACATAGCAGTAGAAACTCTTAAAATGAAACACACAGAGAAAAAAGCCTGAAAAAGACAATGAACAGAGCATTAGTGGGCTGTGGGGCAATATCTAGCGACCTAACATATGTGTAACTGGAGCCTCAAAAGTGGTGGGATTGAGAGGTGGAAAAGACATAATGGTCAACATTTTTCCAAATTTCATGAAAACTATAAATTTACCAATCCAAGAAGTTCAATGAACTTCAAGCAGATGATACTTTAAGAAAACTACACTAAAACACATCCTAACTGAAATACTAAAAACCTGTGATAAATAGAAATTCTAAAGTAGGTACTAAGGAGTATGCCTTCTTCAAGGACGATTCAGCTTTTACAGCCTGATGACTGCAAGTCTGGGAGCCCAAGATTTGTTTTATTTTAACAAAGACTTTTTTTAGACCAGGCTTCCTATGGTTTCTTCAGGAATACTCTCACTTCAAAAACTTACAAGGCATTTAATCTATTTGCTTCTATCCAGTTCCACATGCCAGGGGCCACACCCAGAGTTCTCTTCTGGACAGAGTCCTTAAGCCTGTTTCATTACTTTGCTTCCTTGCCCCGAAGCTTCTCTTTCTCAATTTAGTGGCAGCTGCCTTGAAACCATCTGAAACAATTGGGCAAGACTGAGATGAGATCTTTGTCTGCCTGAGATGTCTTAATGCGAGGCTTCTGAGCTACAAGTCTTGTCTCTTGCTATTGATGCTATTGAAGCAGTTGGCTTTTCAGTATCTAGAAGGTCCCAAGTTTCTGGTCTCTTTATTCCCTTCTTATGCTTGCAAACCAGCAGATTCTGGTCTGAGCTCGTCTCTTTCTTGTAATACCTAGCTAAAAACAGCAAGCAGCAGCCAACTCATATATGCTGGCTTGTTCCAACCACCATCCCTAGCACAATAGGAATTGTGCCTGCCTTTCAAATTACCACAGCAACAGTTCTACCAAATGTTCTGCCATGGCATAAGAGGAGACTCCACTTTTCAGCCAGGGATATCAGTTCCTAACCTCTTTCTATGCATCTACTAAGCCAATACCTATATTGTAGGTGTTTGTGTTAAATAGCACTCTACTTCAAGGTACCGAGTTCTGTATTAGTCAGAGTACGTTAAACTAGTTTATTAAACAAATCCAAAATGTAATAGCTTGAACACAATAGAAATTTATTTACTACTTACCTAACAGTCCAGGGGCATCTAGGTTAGGATGCTCAAGATCTGTGGGACCAGGGGCAGGGAGGAGAGTGCTCTGCTCCACGTAGTTACTGACGGGCTTGGGATGTCATCTTCAACACATGGTTCCAGGGATGCTCTTGGTGTCACCCTTCCAATCATCCAGAAAAGAAAAGGCGCAAAAAGATGTAATGGGTCGAGCATGGAAGTGGCTCATATCACTTCTCTTCCTGTACCAGTAGAAAGAACTTAGTTGTATGGCCACACTGCATCGCGACTTATAGTTAGTTAACTAGGAGAGCTAGTATGGATTTTGAAAGACAGCTCTCCATCTCCACCACAGATATTCTAATAGTGTTCTCCAGAGAAACAGAATCAATGGGATATATTTATATAGACAGAGAGAGTGAGAACGAGAGAGAGAGTTCAAGGAATTGGTTTACACAATTGTTGGGGCTGGCAAGTCTGAAGTCCTTGGGGCCGGCTGGCAGGGGGAAATTCAGGTAAGAGTTGATGTTGCAGTCTTGAATCCAAATTCTGCAGGGCAGCAAGCTGGAAACTCAGGCAGGGTTTCCATTTTGCTGTCTTGAGGAAAATTCCTTCTTATTCGGGAAACCTGTCTTTGCTCTTCAGGCCTTCGACTGCTTGCATGAGGCTCCAGCCACATCATGGAGGGTCATCTGCTTTACTCAAAGTCTCCTGATTGTAAATGTTTATCACATCTAAAAAATACCTGCACATAAACATCTAGAATGGTGTTTGACCAAACAACTGAGCACCATAGCCTAGCCAAGCTGCCACATAAAATAAACCATCACAGACACTCGCATATTAACGGTGGCTATTTTGGAATAGGCAGTAAAGGAAGGAGTAGGAGGACAGCATGAGGGAGAGAAGCATAGATTTTTGCTTTTTTTTTTTTGTGAGGCGGACTAGCCCTGAGCTAACATCTGATGCCAATCCTCCCCTTTTTTCTTGAGGAAGATTGGCCCTGAGCTAACATCCGTGCCCATCTTCCTCTACTTTATATGGGACACCACCACAGCATGGCTTGACAAGCGGTGCGTCGGTGCGCGCCCGGGTTCCGAACCTGCGAACCCTGAGCCGCCACAGCAGAGCGCACGCACTTAACCACTTGCACCACCTAGCCAGCCCCAGATTTTTGCTTTTTTTATACCCTTATAAATATTTATACTTTTACCATGTGTATATATTACTTTTGTGTGTGTGTGTGTGAGGATGATTAGTCCTGAGCTAACATCTGATGCCAATCCTCCTCTTTTTGCTGAGGAAGACTGGCCCTGGGCTACCATCTGTGCCCATCTTCCTCCACTTTTATGTGGGATGCCACCACAGCATGGCTTGACAAGCCGTGCGTCGGTGCACACCCAGGATCCAAACCGCAGGCTGCCGCAGCAGAGAGCGCATGCTTAACCACCACACCACCAGGTCGGTGTATATTACTTTCTTTTAAAAAAAAAATTGTTATTCTTAAGAAAGGAGATAAAATTTTCTAGACTGATGATATAAAAGAAGAGAGCCTTTTTGAAAAACAGAGGATGAGGCAATGGGTGGCTAAGAACGTGTCAACCCTGCCTCTTTGCTCTCAGATAGACTTCCCTCAGAGAGTCAGGAAAAGGCAGCCTCTACTCAAGAGGGTTGTGAATTACCATGTATTATCAGATATACTTGTGTAACTGTATCTATATTTCCCTCATGTGAAAGTCACGTGTTTAGTTAAAGTGGCAGGAATATTCTGTGATAAAATTGAGGATGTAGCAAAATCTCAGCAAAGACCAGGGGCTGCAGAGGACTCAGTGGAGAGAACTAAACCCCAGAGGAAAGGTGCAGCAGGGAGGAGGGATGGCTGGGCTGGATGGAGATGTACAATAACAGGAAGGACAATGGTGAGGTGACCAGCAGGATAAGGGGCACAAGAGGGTCGAAAGGTATGCTAGAGAGACCCTCCTGTGTCCACCTGCTCTCTTGCTCTTCTATTTTTAAGGTTAGTTGCCATGTTAAGAGGGAAACAAATCTTTTTGATTGTTGTTTTTCATGAAAGGATATTGAGAGGCTTGAGGAGTGGCAGAAGGAGAGTCTAGGAATAGAAAAATGTAATAATACCTGCTGTGCGTTTATGAGGTCTGTGTCTTCATGCTCAACCACAGGGAACCTCCCGTTGGCCCTATTAGAGTACCCATTCTAGAATCTTCTCAGTGTGTGGTCCACTCTCCCTGCCTCCCTTCCCCTGTACAAGTGGCTCTAAGAACAAAGCGCTTCATTCCCCTAAGGAATGGGCAGGGCTGATTATCATCACTAGGTGGCACACGCACGTAAGCAGTGGGTCGAGTGGGCTGGAGAATAAAGTTAGAAAGCTAGAATAAGCAAACCCATACTACAAAGAAGGAATTCAAGAATGAAGTCCACAGATTCCAATATCTATTGCATTTTTTAAATCTTTACCACCAAGTTGCCTTTTCTCGTGCCCCAATACTTGAGGCTGGATACTTGGTCATGACAGAAAGAAATATCCTTGCACCAGGTGGCAGCAAATAGCAAGATACAGAATAAGAGAGGCTGCCGACCCACCAAGGGCCTGATTGCCCCCTGAGGCAGCCCATTTCTACCTTGAATGTCCTCTCTAAATCATGGTCCATACCCCTTAATATTTGTATCCTACCCAAAAGCCATTTCTCCTTTTCCCAGGCTTGCAGAGCCCCGATTTTGCTGCAGTGTCTAATTCCCCCTATATAACCATAAATCATGAGTAGACTAAGCCACCCAGGGTTGTCTTATTCCCCTTGGCACTGAATGGGTTTTGGGTTGGGCATGTGACCCAGATCCAGCCAATGAGCACTGGAGAGGCTGGGCATCTGCTGGGAAAAGATTTCCTCGCTCTTAAAAAAAAGCCCCAATAAAATAAGAGCCTTCAATCGTTTTCCCACCAGTGGGGAAAATAGGTTTGCCTATTTTCTATGGGCAAACCTATTTTCTATTTTCTATGCCTATCTTCCTTGCCTAGCAAGGAAGAGTTTCATCAGAAAGTTAGGGAGGGAAGGAAGAGTATCCTTTTTTCTCAATGGGTCGGGGAAGTGGTGAAAAATATGTGGATGCTCCTAAGTGTGGATAAGCTGCCCTGAAGCCCCCATGCAGCTTCAGAACTGAGTCTGAGTAGTGGCTGATGCCCTCTTCTCGCTCCTTCCTCCTCTATTCTCCCAGTCTCTCCTAAGGTGGGTAGTGGGGAGGATGCTGCAAGGGCCCCAGGCAGCCTCAGTACTGACTCAGAGGAGGCTGAGCAGGGGCCAAGCCCGAAAGAGCTCTCCTTGCCCCTCCCCTTTTCTAGTCTCTTCTAAGGTGCACAGTACGGAGAGACCCAGCTGTGCGGCCCCAGGTAATCCATGGGCCCAGATACCAGAAATTAGCTCACTGACTTACTTAAGCTACTTCTTTAGCCTTTAAACAAATCCAAGTTCCTCTCATCTAAAAATAACAGTTCCTTTCCGCTCTACTCACACCTTCCTCTAGCTGCAGACCTATATCTTTCCTTCCTTTAGAACCAGGCTGTTAGGAAAATAGCATATCTGCTGTCTATACTCCTTCAACTCACTTTCACTCCCTAACCCATCGTAATCTCTCTACCACTCTAATGAAACTGCTTTGGATAAGGATATTAATAAGCTCCATATCGCCAAATCCAATGGATACTTTTCTGACTCATTTTAAGTTTTTTTGGTGGCATTTCACACTGTTCACCATTCATTCATGTGTTCAACAAATATTTATTAAGCCTCTACTATACACCAGGCATTGTTTTAGGTGCCTCAGATACATTAATGAATAAAATAGTCTCAAATATCTGTCTTCATGAAGCATATACAGTCATACATGCTTACCAACAGGAATACGTTCCGAGAAATGCACCGTTAGGTGATTTTGTCGTTGTGTGAACATCACAGAGTGTACTTACACAAACCTAGATGGCAGAACCTACTGCACACCTAGGCTATGTGGTACCAATCTTATGGGACCTCTGTTTTATATGTGGTCCGTTGTTGACCGAAACATCATTATGCAGCACATGACTGTAGTGTAGTGGGAAGAGACAGAAAAAAAAGTAAATTAATAAGAAAACTATATGGTACATCAGAGTGTGTTAAGAGAAAGTGTTATGCTACATCAGAAGGTGTTATAGAGAAAAGTAAAGCAAGAAAGATAGAGTGCTAGAATGATCTGAATGTGGAGTGTTTTAAATAAAGGGGCCAGGGAAGGCCTTGCTGACATGACCTTTAAGCCAAGGCCTGAAGGAGATGATGGAGAGATCCATGCAGAAATCTAGGGGGAAGACTTTTCCAGGCAGAGGGAAAAGTAAGTGCAAAGGCCCTGAGGTAGACTGTGCTTGGTGTACTAGAGGAACAGCCTGGAAGTCCCTTGTGTTGGGATGAGTGAATGGCAGAGAGAGAATAGTAGGGGATGCTGTCAGAGAGTAAAGAGGGGAGGAAGGCATGGGGGAATAAGCACATCTTACAGGGTCTTGTAAATTCTTAGAAAAGACCTTGGGTTTTTCTCTGAGTTGGGAAGTGTTATGGGTTGAATTGTGTCGCCCTGAAGAAAGATATGTTGGAGTCCTAACCCGCAGTACCTCAGAATGTGACCTTATTTAAAGATAGGGTCTTTACAGAGATATTCCAGTAAAAATGAGGTCATTAGGGTGGGTCCTAATCCAATATGACTGTGTCCTTGTAAAAAGGAGAAATTTAGATACAAAAACAGACAGGCACGCAGGAGTACGCCACATGAACACTGGAGTTATGCTGCCATAAGCCAAGAAACTATCAGAAGTTAGGAGAAAGTCCTAGAACAGATACTTCCCTAGCATCTTCAGAGGGATCATGGCCCAGCCGACACTTTGATCTCAGATTTCTAGCCTCCAGCACTGTAAGACAATAAATTTCTGGCGTTTGAGCCACTCAGTTTGTGGTACTTTATTACGGCAGCCCTGGCAAACCAATACGGGGAGCCAATGGAGAGTTCTGAGCAGGAGAGTTACACAATCTGGCTCACTTTTTAAAGGAATCATACATCCTTGCTGTGTGAAGAAAAGAGCGGCATCAAATGGACCAGTTAGGATGCTAATGCCATAACCTAGGTGAGAGGTGATGGTAGGTCAAGGTGGTAGTCTAGATAGAGGTGATGAGAAAAGCAAAGCCAACAGAATGTGCTGATAGATTGGGTATGGGGAGTGTGTGTGAGAGAAAGAAGAACCAAGAGTGCCCACATCTTGAAACGTTATTCATCTTCAGCTCACGTAGCCTCCTTTTCTCCTGGGTTTTCTCACTATTTCACGGAGGCATCTCTGCCTCTATTTTTCCTTTAAATCCTAACATTCCCCAGGATTTGGTCTCCTTCCTTCACAATCTGTAGCTTCTCCTTGTAGATCACAGCCAAACCTATGACTTCAACTTTCACTTGTAGTCTGATGACTCCCAAAAGCATAACTCCATCTTTCATTTCCCTTTGAGCACCAGAAACATATATCCAGGAACCCCTTTAGGCATTCCCACCTAGCTATCCCATAAAAGCTTCTTATATTTCCTTCATTTTTTCTAAAATTGGTCTCATTATTTTTTCCTCAAAGCATGTTCCTCTCCTCCTGCAGTGTACCTGGAAAGTCCAAAGGTGGCTTCAGCTGCAGGCATAGTTAGATCTAGGGGCTTAAACCATGTTGTCAAAGCCCTCTTTCTCTCTGCTCTACTTCCATATGTTCATTGGATTCATTCGCTGGTTCTCCACATTTATCAGGAAAGATGGTTAATGGTTCAAGCTTATATGTTTATGACTCTTAATACAAAAGGATGAGGGGCTGGCCTGGCATGGTGGTTAAGTTTGCATGCTCCGCTTTGCTTTGGTGGCCCGGAGTTCGCAGGTTCGGATCCCAGGCACAGACATATGCACCGCTTATCAAGCCATGCTGTGGCAGGCGTCCCACATATAGAGGAAGATGGGCACAAATGTTAGCCCAGGGCCAATCTTCCTCAGCAAAAAGAGGAGGATTGGCAATGGATGTTAGCTCAGGGCTAAGCTTCCTCACCAAAAAAAAAAAAAAAAAAAGGATGAGAGGCCCTCTTTTTCCTAGCATCCACATCTCAAATATCAGAGTAGTTTTGTTTGACCCTATACCCAGCCTGGAGTCCGATCACTGGAGCCAGGAGGGCAGAGCATTCTAATTGGCTAGCCTTGGTTATATGCCCATCTTAGGAAGAAGAGACAATGTGATATGATACACCACATGGAGTTGGGGAGGTATGGCTCCCTAAAGGAAACTGCTTTCAGAAGGAAGAAGGTATGTTGGGCAGCCAGTAACAGCAGAGATATACTACAGTCACAGTCAGATTCTCTCACAATGATTATTTAGAATACTTAATTTTTGTAATTATGTGTTCATTTGACCATTTGTTTGACATCTACTTCCCCCACCAGACTGGAACTCTGTGAAAGTGTAATTATGTATATTTTTGGTGACCACAGCATCCCCCGGCACACCGTAGGTGCTTAATAAATATTTGATGAACTAATGGCCTCCTAACCTGTCCAAACGCTCGCCTTTTCTAATCTATGTCCACTGTGCCACCAGAGTGACCTTAAAATGTAAATCTGATCATGCAACTTCTCTGCTTGTATCAGTGGCTTCTTGGAGATTTCAAACTAAACCCCTTAGCATGAATAGGCCTCATCACTTGCCCATTCCTCACGTGTCTCCAATCATCCTAAACTACCTAGTATTGCTTGCCTCCTTACTTTTTTGTATGTTATTCTTTGTCTCCAATGCTTTTCTTCCAACTTTTTCTCAGTCAACCCCAATAATCTGGCTCTTGTCACGTCTTCCAGAAACCCTGATTGGATTCTGTTAGATATACTCTTCTATGCTCTTATAACACATTATGTTCATCTCTACTTACCATCCTTTGTTGATTCATTCAAACGCTGCCCCATCTATACTTTAAGCTTCTTGAAAGCAAGGGTTTTGTTTTACTCATTTTTGCTGACCAGTACCCCAATGCTCCCCAAACAGAATCAACGGTCTCTTTCTGTGTAGCTACCTCTACTGCAATATACACCACAGTCATTAATGTTGCTCATCCTTCTCCTAGAGGATATTGACTATGTATTATTAATCCCTGTGCCCAGCCGGGTGCTGTTGAGTTGCTCTGACGTGACTGAGAAGAATCATGATGGGGAGGGGATATTCATACTGTTAGAACTTGAAAGGATTTAGTCTTACCAGAATTATGGAGATTATGACCTCTATATCTGTAGCCATGTAATTTTTTGAAAGCAGACACGATAGTACTTCATGTTATTTTGAAGTCTTCTGGGTGCTTTTTAATCTTCATTGTGCATCAATAAATCCTATCTACTGAGATAAGCAGGAAATAGATTTATTATTTATTTTTCATTGGAAGAGAAGATATGATTTTTAATTAAATTATCTAGTGGACATGGGGTACAACCAGGACTAGAAGAAAACGAAATTTGTTCATCTGTTAAGTCTAGCACTTTATCAGCAAGATTTTACTAGACAAAGTTAAAGCTTTCAGACAAACGAACTTTAGAAAAATAATCTTCTAGATACAACCTAGAGTCATTACAAATTGACGATCTGGGTTCTTCCTGGTTCTGCCACTTACTGGCGTTTGATCTTGGACACACCACTTAAAATCTCAGAACCTGATTTATCATATGTAAAATCAGGATAATAAGAAAAAAAAATCCTATCTACCTTATAGGATTGCTGTGTTTTAAAACGATCAAATGCTTTCAGTATGCCAGGTATAGTATCAATTGCTCGATATAATCCGTCAAAAACACTACGAGGGAAAAACCAATTTAGCTTATGTGACTGGAACCAGTAATTTGCAGGTTAATTTGAAAAGTCAATTACAGAGTAGAATCAAGAAAAAAACATTCATATGTATTCAAATTCATAATCAAATTCAAATACAAAGTATTCAGATACTTTTAACTTAAAACATACAAATATAGACCCACTTTTGATGTAGGGCAAAGGCTTTTTCCTTGAGTATGAGTCTACTGTTCAGAGTCCCACTGGTTTTTTTCCACACTAAACCCAAACTCTATCACTTCTTTTTCTTTTTCCCTTGATTTATCATAACTGGCTCATTTATTCTAAAGAATTCTTATCTTTATTTTGTTTTCCATGCATACTGTTTAGCAGTAATACAACAGAATCAAACATTAGCAACTCAAAGCTTTCAAAAATTGGAAGAATTTAAACAGAATTTGTGGTGATGAAAATTCCATGTTTCATGGTGGATGCCTTCCTAAAATAAAATTTTTTTTTAAATCAAAATTAAAATTTAAAACCAAAATCTGATTTTCAGTTTTGGTTTCTTTAATGTGGAATGTGAACTAAAACACTAAGAAAGAAGATGAGTGCTGAATCTTTCTAAATTTTTATTACTTTTTTCAGTCTGTTATTTCACCCACATATAAGTCAAAGCAATTATTTTTAGCAACTTGCTTTTGTCATTCCAAACCATTCAAATTAGTTTTTATAGAAGAAATTCTTTTTGCATTCATATTCCATTAATTTACATAACACTTAGTCAATTTATATAATTAAAATTAACAAGTAAAACAAGTAATGTTATATAGGCCACTGGTGGGAGATGCAAGTGCATAAGCATGGCCGAGAGCATTCAGTGTGCTGTGGGCATGAGTCAGCATGCTTTTCAGAGGGAACTGAGAGAATCCATCTGAAGACTCGGATAAGTGGATGTTGGATAAGGGAATTCTGGCTGGAGTATTAATCCCATTTTCCAGATGAGGCAATGGAGGCTTAGAAAGTTAAGAGACTTACCCATTTTTAATAAGTGACATATATGAAAAGCTCAAACAGATATACAGGGAGGAGAATCTACATCCAGGCATGTAAAGGTCAGAGAAAACTTTATGAGGAAGTGATGCTTGAGCTGAGTCGAGAAGGTAATAGGACTAAATCAGGCAAACAAGAGGAAGAATATTCCAGGCAGAGAAAACAAAGGTAGTAAAGTCCAAAAAGAATGTGAAAAATACAGAATTTAAAAAGTAAAGCTGCCTGTCTAGAGCCTGAGATTATAGGGGGTGGGGGTGGAGAGAGGCTGGAGGTCTAGACTGGGATGATTTTCTATGCTAAAAAGTTTAAATTTACTTAAGGGCTACTGGGAGCCACAGCACAACTTTTCTTGGAGGAGCAACAAAATTAGACTTATATTTTAGAAAGATTATTGCCATAAGAGGATGGGTGATGGACCAGAGTAAAGAAGACTACTGGGAGGCTATTGCAGGGAAATTAAGAGGACAGTGATGAGGAACTGAATGAGTTGGTTTCAGTGATGTGATGTCCCCACCAACTCATGTGGTATTCTCTTCCCACTGGGTCTTCTCCCTTTATCCAACAAATGTGGAGAAGAATAAAGGAACAATGTCACTTTCTGCCATCCCCAATATTGGCTTAAAATAAAATTGTTTCTGGTAATATTCTGTACCTGCCCATCTTTCCATACATTTTGGTGCTTATGAGTGGGGTTACACCTATAAAAGAAGTGTGATAATAGGTAGTCAGGTGCCCACTGTAGGTTAAATATGCCTTTGTGGGCTAACCTAGAAACCCATTAAAACATTATGTCATTTTTATAATTATAAAGTAAAATTAAAGAGCATGCCCTAAAAATTGAAAACAAAATCAAACAAATGTAAATGTATAACCAGTTGGTGGCATAAACTCAAAGAAGAAACTATTCCAGGTAACTTGACATCTCAGTAATTTGTGAACCCAGAATGGGATGTATCTTAAAGAATACAAAAAAAAAACCCCCCAAAACCCTTAAACTATTTTCGGCAATCATTTTGTTGGTAGAAATGTTGGTATTGCTATTCTGAGGCTTTTGGGTTCATATTGTGGGATTATGTCATATTCTATTTCTATCATTCCTGGTACTGAAAACCGGAACTCTTAGCATGGGATAAAAGAGACACAGATCAAAGAAATTAAATAAAAATTTTGTGGCCCTGAATTTAAGTGTGGAGTAACTGGTATAAATTCATGATGTATTTTATCTTAAAACCACAACAGCAGCAAAACACATTACCTATCTTAATCTACAAAAAAGGCCTGGAAACTTAGTAAGCCGTCTCAGTGAGCATCCTTAGTGCTCTGACTGCAGTCTCCAAATACCATTTTCCCAGTAAACAGAACCAGGCCTCCTTGGAGAAAGTGTTGCTTTCAGGTCAGGTAGGAAATATGAGATGGCCCTGGAACATCTTGTCATATCACTTAGCAAGGATGTTACCAATGACAACTAGGGTCATGTCAAATGGACCTGGGAGCCAACTTAAAGAGCCTCTCACTGGCTAAAAATGGGACAATTTGAGCATCTACAAGAAAAATAATATCAGTGAATTGAAGTGAATCATGTTTAAATCTATGAACTGCCAGCACACACACACACACACACATTGTTCACCATTAGAGGATACTAGTGAACAATTCATTATTTTGAAAACCAGACAATCAAGCATTTATTCTGCCTTTCCTAAAAAATTTACCACTCTGTAACCAAACAGTACATGGAGGGGAAGTTTCTATCTATAGTGGTATTTTACCTAATAAATGAAGAGATACTAGAATTGGCGTATCATCATTTTTCAATCCCTAATTAATTAATGGATCAAAAGCTGCTAACATTACAAAAAGAGACAATGAACAGTATGTAAAACAGGCATGCAGTCAGCAAAATCCAAACTGAGGGAAACTCTACAGGGTAAACAATGCAGTTTCTTCAACAAATAAATTGCAAGGGAAGAAATGAGAGAGAGATGGTCGGGAACTGAAACAGTGGCCTCCAAACCAGCAGCATTAGCATCACCTTGGAACTTAGAAGTGCAAATTCTCAAGCTCCCCACAGACTTAGAAACTGGGGTGGAGCCCAGC
This sequence comes from Ceratotherium simum simum, assembly GCF_057802395.1. Classification (NCBI taxonomy): domain Eukaryota; kingdom Metazoa; phylum Chordata; class Mammalia; order Perissodactyla; family Rhinocerotidae; genus Ceratotherium; species Ceratotherium simum. The sequence goes on along the minus strand of NC_141901.1, from coordinate 30,564,998 downwards.
TGTGTTTTAACAAGACTTTTAGGTGATTATGATGCACTCTAGTTTGAGAACCACTACAACTGATCAGAAGAGATTTACAATGCTTATCAACCAACTGCAATATATGGTTGTCTTATTTGGCTCCTGATTAAAAAAAAAATGTAAAAAACTTTGACATTTATAGACAATTGATGATATCAAGGAATTGTCAATTTCTTTAGGTGTGTAAATGGTATTGAGATTATATATATGTTTGAAAGCCCTGAAATATTTACAGATAAAAGATATGATGCCCAGAATTTGCTTCAAAGTAATATAGGAGGGATAGAAGCAGGCAGGGGTAGTCATAAGATTGGCCAGGAGCTGATAATTGTTGAAGCTGAATAATGGGTATCTGGATGTTCTTTATACTATACTTTTTAAAACTACCATTTATTTTTGAGATTTTTTTCCATTCTAAAAAGTTTAAAAACTCAAATAAAGAAGTAAACTAAAACAAAATAAAGGATTGCAACTTAAGCAGAATTAATCCAGAAAAGGAGAAAGTATATGGTACTTTTACTTACATTGAAGGGCAGTATTGAAATACACAAAATAAGTAAGTATATTGAGAAAATCCTCCTACATACTAGTATGTGGCAAAATGAACTTGATTGGGATGTGAGAGAATTCTGGATGTTCATCAAGGGTCACTGTAAGTCCCTGACCCCACTGAAAAGGATGACTTACACGGGAGACGAGGGACCTCAGTGTGGTCAAGGGCATATGAGTACCCACCCACATCTGCTTTCCAGTTTCCAAACTGGTTTAGATTTTGGAATGCTATCTGTTAATAAATTCAAGTTTACATGCATTTTTAACAAGTTTACTACTTTAGCATATTATGAGTGCCACCTGAGTAGCCTAATGCAGATATTAATAATGCTTGCTTTTTTTTTTTTAAACTAGAAAGGGGACAATCTATCTTTTACATAGGCAAAGTAGCCAAATCACGTGTTTTGAGAGATGTTCAGACACTTCTCTGGCTTGAAATGTCACCTCCAATGATTCAGTGATGGTCTGGATGTAGGGTGTCGTCCAAATAAATTGTCTTGAAAACTTTTCAGGGCAAGTAAATAAAAAAAAACCAAAAGTAACTGTGAGGCTGCATAGCCCTTAACATCTCCTTGAATTTACATTCTTGTGATGTGATAGCTTTATTTATTCTGTAATACATCCTTGCTATTGTGCCCTTTTAGGAATAGGGTGAATAGATGTTCTCTCTCCTCCTTCCTTCTCCCTTTTTACTCCTCCCTCTTATTCACCTTCTTCCATTGAAACACACCTTATGAAGATCTAGTCTAAAAAAAATCTGATTAGAAAGCACTAGCTTCAAAACCTAAGGGGGGGCCAGCCCCATGGCTTGGCGGTTGGGTACGTGCTCTGCTGCTCCACTTGGGTTCGGATCCCGGGCTCGCACCAATGCACCGCTTCCCCGGCCATGCTGAGGCTGCGTCCCACATACAGCAACTAGAAGGATGTGCAACTATGACATACAACTATCTACTGGGGCTTTGGGGAACAAAAAGGAGGAGGATCAGCAATAGATGTTAGCTCAGGGCTGGTCTTCCTCGGCAAAAAGAGGAGGATTAGCATGGACGTTAGCTCAGGGCTGATCTTCCTCACAAAAAAAAAAAACCTAAGGGGCTGGGTGGTAGGATGGACCATAAATCCTCACTTTACAAAGGTAATGACAGAATTTTGAGTGTGGTTCCTTCTCTTTTTATGCTTTATTTTAGCTATTCCAACATTTCTGTCATCATTGTTACCATGATTGTCATTTTCCTCATTAACATCTTTAATTATCATTTTGCCTGGAATAGTCAATGACATGGAGAAAAGACCATTAGAAATCATCACCATCCATGATCAGGCATCCTTTCTGATAAAAGTACCCTTGAAATAGGGATTTCTGTTCCATTTCATCTGTTTTTATTGAGCTTTGCTGTGTTCCCACCCATGTGACTGTTTTGAGGAAACAAGAACAAAAACTAAGACCAAGCCCCAACTTTAGAGTTCACATACTCGAGCTGAGGAGATAAGGGAAGGTGATGGGAAGAGAATCACCACATACCTATGGGGAGGCTGTAATATGACATAGCATTTGAGAGCCTGGATTACGTGACTTTAGACTGCTTGGGTTCAAATCCTGACTTTGCCACTCACTAGCTAAGTGATGTTGAACAAGTTACTTAACCTCTCTTGCCTCAGTTTCTTCATCTTTTAAATGAGGGTAAGAACAGTAATTACCTTATGGAGTTGTCTTAAGATAATTCTTAAACTAGAGAATCCATAAAACACTTAAATTTATCCATATATTTTATCAATTTCTGTGTTGACCACTCTTTCTTATATCCCCTTGGAATTCATTTTTGTCTCTGACATATATCCTTTAATAATTCAATTACCTTGGATTTTGTAGCTCTGAAAATACTGCCCCCAGTTTTGCCCCAATCGTATACTTTACCTGTGCATAAAATTCTAGGTTGATAATTATTTTCCTCAGCTTTGAAGATATTATCCATCCCGCTGTCTTCTGGACTTTATGCCACTGAGAAGTTTGCTGTCAGTTTAACTGGCTTATTCTGCAAATAATGTGTCTTTTCTCACTGGTAGAATACACGCACCTAAGACTACTGATAAATATCTATATTTATTATGAGAGTTACCACTCCAAGTACACAGGATTTCCAATTCCATGGACGAGGGGGGAAGATCATGGTATAGGTATCCTCTCATCCTTTACAAAGGGGCATGGCAGGGACTGAAGGCCATTGTGATTAAAAGGAAGCTCCACAAGATTAATCATATATAACTCTAACCTTGCCTTCAGGGGAGAACTAAGAGTGCCTTTGCAAGAATCCAAAAGATTGTCCTAAGGTATGAAGGGAACTGCTGGAAGACCCTCATTTTTATACTCCACTGAGTTACTACTTTCCTTTTCTCTCACACTTTCCAATTCCTATAACAGAACAACTCTGTATTTTGAGTATATGAGGCAAATATGATAAAACAGTACATTAAAAACTTTTATTTTAGCTCTTCCTGGCCAATGTTTACCCTTATGTTCATATTACTAAAAGCATGTATCTAGAAATACAGCAAAACAAAACAGATCTCTCCTTGTAGATGAAATAGCTAAAATGTTGGCCTCTTTATTGATCTCAGGTCATATATTTGGCTTGAAGAAAAACACACAACAAATAGTTCCAATTAATAGTTACAGAAACTAAATTTTTCTTCCAGATCTCTAAATACTCATGGAGAACCACTTCCATGGTACATGGCACACAGCACAGACTTGAGAGGCGGTCCCACAGAAAATATTCATGTAAGCGAAACAAGAAAGATGCTATTTGTTTCTCATTACATAAATATCAACTGAACTTATCTAATCAAGACACTTATTTTAAAAAAATTAATCTGTGATCCAAAGCACTATCATGTTTGTTGGGTGCCATCCTTATGTGAATCACATCCAAAAAGTCTAGAGATAACTCAAAACTAGAAAGTCACCCATGTGCTAAGGCTGCCTATGGCTCTTGCTACAAAGTAATTGCCAGTCTGATTTGAATGGCTAAAAAGAATGACAGGAATTATGGGTTTCTTCTTGATTTCAAGAGAACTTTCCAGAAGGAGGTGGAGGACCAAGAAATCCACCTGCCTGCTTGGTGGCTGCTCGCGAAGGGGCAAGGCCAAGAATCTTCTGGATGTTCTGTGAAAGAAAACACAATAAGAGTTGGGTTTTAACATGAGATATAGGGAAGAATGTTTTACCTTAATCTCATATGAAGAAAAGCCATACAAATTAAAAGCATCATTATGACCAAAATAGGATGATTACTACTAGGTTATTTTTTAAAAGGCCTACAACATTACAAAGATCACAGAGCAGTAAAAGCCCTCTTACCTGATGGGACATTGGTCTATTAACCAAAGAAGCTGATTTTTTTAAGTGGAGAATCATAATAAGTAGGTAACCTTTTGGGGCCACCACTTGTCAGGCCATGCTGTGGCGGTGTCCCACATAAAGTAGAGGAAGATGGGCATGGATGTTAGCTCAGGGCCAGTCATCCTGAGCAAAAAGAGGAGGATTGGCATGGATGTTAGCTCAGGGCTGATCTTCCTAACCAAAAAAAAAAAAAAAAAAAAAAGAGGTAACCTTTTATTTTAATACAAAGCATATAAAGTACATTCAGTAGCTATTTCTTGTAGCAAGGCCTTTTCTTTGAGTATGGTACCATAATTTAGTCATTATGGTACCATCTGAGGCTGCAACTGAAATATTCAGTTTCAATGTCTTCAAAGTGGTGAGAGAACAACTTAGGCTCCTGCAAAGCAATCTGAGTCCAGAATCCTCCTAGATTTTTAACACCTCTCCTCGTCTTTTTCAGTTGTCTCACTTATATCTAATTCAGTAGTTTTTTTTTTTTTTTTAGAAACTCACCTTTATTAAACTAGTTTTCATAATACAACTATTTTTATACTCAGATTTCATCAGTTACTATAAATTAAATTAAATTACATAAATACAACAACAAGTAGAACTAGCATAAACAGTTTGGAGATAAACACAATCGGCTCTTGGAAGGCAATGACTCAACTGGCGGGAGCAGACAGGTGTAGGCATACTAAAGAGCAGTCGTGAGGGGACAGTGTGATGTGGGGATTAATCGGTATGCTTTAAAGAGGGAAGGGAAAGGGTTTATGAATGTGGAGAGGTTACGTAAAGGTCAGTTGTTAAGATTTTGTCCAGCATTTAGAAGAAGGAAAAACCTTAAAGATCATCTAACTATTCTTGTTCAATTACTTCACTTTATATTTGAGGAATTCCAATTAAAATTCAGAAAAGTATGACGGCGTGTCCAAAATCAAAAAGTTAAATGAAGAGCAGAGTTAGAATTAAAACCCATGTGTTTTGATTCTTGATCTAATGGGTTCTCTTACACTGTACTTCCTATGTTAAAGCTCTGGTCTTCAGAACAAACTCCCCCCATGGTAGGCAGCTTAGCATGTATGCATCCATTCATTCAACAGTTATTGAGTACCTATTGTATATAAGGCACTATGAAAATACTCATATTCAGGCTTCTCTGAAGTATACACTGCCCCGATCCTTCATCATTAAGAATGATGACTGCCACAGATGTGAGTGTTTATATTTCTGAGATAACACTCTGTCAGAATATAACAGAACATTTAAATATGAAGACACAACTATAAGAACTCATTTAACTTATATTTACCATAAAATACTTTATTTATTTACATTTGTTTATTAATTCATTCACTTACAAAACTATAGCTCAAGCTTTACTTTAGAAAGAAATCTGAAAACAAGTAGACAAATCAATCATTAGTAGATCAGGCTACCTCTCCTTAGTAAAGCTGAAGAATGTATTACTTTTATAATAAAAGTAGCTCCTTCTTGCCCACCTCTAAAAATCCACTGCACAAAGCAAGAAGACGACCAAATAATATAATGTCACTAATTTCCAATTTCTTTTATATAATCAGTAAGTATTTCCCGACCACCTACAATGGTATCCAGCATTAAGCAAGGCATATGGGAAACTGCTTTAAAGATAAAATTTTAAATAATAAGACATTACAGAATTAGCTGCTGATAAATACATTTGTCTAGTTAACAAATACAATAATACAGTCTAGACAAAATATACAAGGGATCCTTGCTCCGTTATTTTGTAGAGACAGGGGTCAATTAAGTGAGCCCTTATCATTTTAGATAAAGACCAGTGTAAAAACTTCTGATGCCATTTAAATTACAGGTTTACTGTGACTTTAAAAAGACATCTGAAAAAAATAGGAACTGTTTTGAAGGGCAGACTGTTGACAGTCTCATTTATGAATTAAAAACATATAAACGACTACTGAACACAAGCCACTGCTCTAGATGGGAAACAGCTCTAACAGCAACAACCACACCAGCAACACAAATGTTAAAACGGAGGCACTTTAGTAGCCAAGGCCGAAGTCCATGGAAATCCAGGCAACTCTACACTTTGTTCTCCTTGTCACAGGCTCCTTTTGGGAACATTAAATTAAGTTTAACAAAGTTATATTACTCAAGTATTTCTATTTTAATAAAAATATTCTGCATTTACTGCATGCAATCTTATCCTTTAGTGAAATTCTAAACAATCTGTTTAAATTTCTGTAGTCTCACAAATGAACCCAGGTCTTATGACGGTTTTTCTTAGATAAAATTTCCCCTGCTTCCCTGTCAGTGAAGTCTTTTCCTCTAAAACACATGGAGGAACTAACTGATGGTCTCAAGATGCAAAAGACCTAGGTAAAGGACTAGCGGTCACTATTCTGTCCACAGTAGTAATAACATCCTACATTTCTATGCACTTTAAACTTTGCAAATAGTTCTAAGGATCAGATATCTCCTTAGTTATCCTCGCTTTTCAGATGAGAAAGTTGAGGCAGAGAGAGATTACAAGTCAGGACGTGAACTGACATATAACTCAAAGTACAGTTTTCCTCTATTAAACCACATCTCTCTAACAGATCTTTATCTCAGGAGTAAAAAATTGTGTAGCAGGCCTGGCCTATAAAAAAGACGACTGTGTAAGCACACCACAGAAAAATAGATAAGTTATATTGCTAAGTGAATAAATACATATAAATCAAAACCCACAGAAGGTACAACCCAAAGAGTGAACCTTGGGGCACAGTGGTTAAGTCTGCATGCTCCACTTCTGCAGCCCGGGGTTTGCAGGTTCAGACCCTGCGCGTGGACCTATACACTTATAAAGCCATGCGGTGGCAGGCGTCCCACTTATAAAGTAGAGGAAGATAGGCACGGATGTTAGCCCAGGGCCCATCTTCTTCAGCAAAAAGAGGAGGATTGGTGACAGATGTTAGCTCAGGGCTAATCTTCACCGCAAAAAAAAAAAAAAAAAAAAAAAAGAGTGAACCCTAATGTAAATTATGGACTTTTGATGATAATGATGTTGTCAGTGTAGGTCCACTGATTGTAACAAATGTACCACTCTGGTGCAGGGTGTTGATAGATGGGGAGGCTGTGCATATGTGGGGCATAGGAGGTAGGCGGAGGATAGGGGATATGTGGGAAATCTCTGTACCTTCCATTCAATTTTGCTGTGAACCTAAAACTACTCTAAACAATAAAGTTGACAAAAAATACATATAAAGGCTGTAAGAATATATGGAAAAATAATGTTGTATTAATGATAGTTGTATACTCTTTTCTCATTCACTGCCTCCAACTTTTTGAAATATTGCTAAACAGGATAATTTAAAGACAAATATTTTCGTCAGTGGTACCTCAAAGTGCTAGGTATTGTTCTAGCACTTTACATATATATTCTCATTAAATCCTCACAACAACAATGAAGCAGGCTTATTATTATTCTTATATGCAGATAAGGAAAAGGAGATCCAACTGTCAGGCTTAATTCAACAAATACTTGCTGAGCATCACACTGTGTAGCAAGTACTTTTATATAATATATTATCTCCTTTCTAGCTTTCAATAACCTCATCCATTAAACTTGAACTGGCTGCTTTCCTATACTCTCTTAATTCTCCTCCAATTTTTGAGGTCTACTTAATTAGCAAGATTTAGTTTAGAAATGCAGGCATACCTTGTTTTATTGTGCATTGCTTTATTGCTTGTCACAGATACTGTGTTTTTGACAAGACCCTCCACCAGCAAAAAGACTATGACTCACTGAAGGCTTGGATGATGGTTAGCATTTTTTAGCAATAAAGTATTTTTTAATTAAGGTATGTACATTGTATTTTTAGACATCATGCTCTTGCACACTTAGACTACAGTATAGTGTAAACATAACTTTTATATGCACTGGGAAACCAAAAAATTTGTGTGACTTGCTTTAATGCAATATTTGCTTTATTGTGGTGGTCTGGAACTAAACCCACAATATCTCCAAGGTATGCCTGTATGTATTTTGCTGAAAGACAGGAGTTTTAATATATTATAAAAATGATATGGAAGAACAAAATATAAATGCAAAATATAATAAGATGTGGTAAGGTTTTGGAAAAATATAAAACAATTATTTTGAATTTCTGTTCAGTCCTATGTAATGGGGTAAAAACTGAAGAGTGTATGTCAGAAGGGAAAAACAAAGGAAAAACATTTTCCCATAATCATGCCTTCTATTGGCAGGAAACCCAAAAAAATACAACTACAGGATTTGCGTTCCTTCCTCTTTGGGAAGGATAAGAACCGGTGATCAAGAAAAGGAAGTTGTTGGTTGCTAACCAGATATTTTGGGAAGACCCAGGTCACTGGTAATAAACACATTCTGCTAAATTTTATCCCTTAGTCATTTAGCTAAAATAACTCAGCCATGGCAATCAGTTCACTCTTTGTTAGTTTCTCTGGCATCTGGCAGCCAGCCTTCGCTTCCAACTGATTACAACTTCTCGTCAAGTTCTCATAACATAATCTTTACTATATCCATAAAGCTATGTGTAAAATCCAAACACCTCAGATGGCCCCATCCAACAGTCCCAGGGTTTTCACATTACATCTGAATAGGCTGTTTGGGAGAATGATGTAGATATTAAATATTTACCGAAAAAAATGACAGTACAAGACTGGTGGAGCTGAAATATTACTGGATTAGCAATCAGAAGATTTGAGTTCCAGTACTGGCAAAGTAGGCAAAGGGACAATAGGCAATGTCCTTTCACTTTACCAAATCTCAATTTACTTACACTTGAAAGAAGGGGGCTCATTAGATCAATTGTTTTCAGACTCTTTAAGCCACAGAATCCTTTCTTGAAATAAAATCCCTGGGCCAGCCCCGTGGCTTAGCGGTTAAGCGCATGCGCTCCGCTACTGGCAGCTCGGGTTCAGATCCCGGGCGCGCACCAACGCACCGCTTCTCCGGCCACTCTGAGGCCGCGTCCCACATACAGCAACTAGAAGGATGTGCAACTATGACATACAGCTATCTACTGGGGCTTTGGGGAAAAAAAAAAAAAGAGGAGGATTGGCAATAGATGTTAGCTCAGAGCCAGTCTTCCTCAGCAAAAAAAAAAGGAGGAGGATTAGCATGGATGTTAGCTCAGGGCTGATCTTCCTCACAAAACAAAAACAAACAAACAAAAAACAACAAAATCTCATGTGAAAACCCAATACAGAAAACAGATAAAATAGGGTTGGGGACCTGACGCCCCCTGCCGGGGGGGCCGTGCTTCAAGCTTTCCCACCAAACACCTTCAAGGAGCCACAAGTCCCCTCCAACATTTTAGAATGTGTCTATGTTGTAACAAATTATATTGCAGACTCCAACACATATCTCCAAAGTGGAAATCAAGGATTAGCACATCAAATTCGTACCAGAGAACCCATACAAGGCATATCAAAATACTTTGCCCTCAGAAAGCCAAAAGTGTGAAAGAAAATAAAATCTACCTATTTTTATCACTGTCCTGAGCACATATACAGGTGAAGGAGACAATGACAAATTCTCACTGATACTTTTTCAGATTATAGTCATACATACATTAAGTTATACATTAAGATGTAGGTGATGAAAGAATAAAAAGATAAGAAACTCTTTCTTCCACTTTTCCTCAGAACCACTAATCCTTTTTGCTGTCAAAGAAAAGAGAATTCTGTTCATAGCTTTTACAGTCATATAAATTTATAAGAATAAACCATTTTCCCCTTAGATTTAGAGCACTTTATACAGAGGAGACCATCATTTACTCAATCTACCAACTGACTCATAATAAGGGAAAAAAAAAAGCAAAAACCTTAATTTTAGGAGTTCAGGAAATTTCCTTTTATTCTTGAATTCCATCACTACCCTGGACTAATTTAACACCTCTGATGGAAGCTGGCAGACCTGCCATTTCCGCTGCTACAAATTCACACAAAGCAAACAGTTGTGATGTGAAGGTCAAGGCAACTAATCATTTATCACTAAACATTAAGGAAGTAAACAAAAGGAGAAAGATAAAAATGAGAAAAGGTAATTAGATTTATTTTCAGTTGATATGACCTATCACCATGTGTCAATCTGTGAAAAGAAACTTTGTCCTAAATTGGGCTGGGAAACAAATATTAGTTTTAAAAATACTCCAAAGTGGCGGGGGAGGTTAACAGATTTTTTAAAAAGCGTCACCTTAAGAACAACTGCTAACATTCTATATCATTGTCATCTGATAATCATAACATGATGAGGTTGTGCACTAAACCCCATTTCACATCTGTGAAAACTGAGACTCAGAGAGGTTATATGACTTTCCCAAGGACACTCAGCCAGTAAGTGGCAACAAGATTCAAACTTCAATGTTTTACCTCCTAATACTATATTTCTTCAACCTTACAATGCATTCTACCTCTCTCCCCAGCATTTAAAGTTTCTGAAGGAGGAATGTGTCTTCAAATCTATTATATGATCAGTATAGCATTATTTCTGCTTTTCCTTGAAAACTCTTAAGTCAATGGTGAATCATATAATCAATAACATCCCAGAATGGGAAAAAATATGTAATAGATGAAAACCAGACTCACAAATACTTATATGAACTAGTAATATGTCATAAAACTGCCTTCGTTTAGGTTTAAGTTTAATTTTTGTTCGCTCTGCTTCTACTCTGAATGATCAGTATAATAGAAATAATTTTAAATGTACTTCTACACCTTCATATTTAATAACGATTTTTTTAAGTGAAGCTATAGGTGGGGAAATTAACTTTTTTATTTAAAAAGAAACATAAGTTTCATGAGGGCAAAAACCATTAGATGTCAGTTTTGTTTACAACTGTATATGAGCACACAGCACAGAGCCTGATACAGATACGTGCTCAATTTTGTTGAAGGAATAAATGAACAGATGAGTCTACCAAGGAATTATTAATAATGTGATAATCAGTTCTCTTAAGGAGGGGGGAAAAATGCCTGAAACAGATAGATACCCTTAACTCAATCTAATATTAAACGTCCACCATAATAAGGGGGCATTATTGTCATGAAGTGACAGAGCTAGCTGGTTTAATTACACCATCACTCACATTTAGTAAAGGAAGTGGATTCTGGTAAATACTATTGAGATGTTATTAACACTTACATATGTACATGTAGTCATGCTCTTTCACAAATAAAAGACTTTAAAAACATAAACTCAGGAAACCAAGTGATAAAATACCTAATCACTTCACAGCAATTAAACTGGTGAGACTTTAAAGACACTAATAACAGAGATGTTTCTCATTCTCCTAGATGCTATCTTCTAATTTACTATAAGAAGACTTCCTCATTAAAGCAAACAAGGCCACCCTCATTGCTGGAGGTAACTTGCGTAAAATGTACATTGTTTTTACACGTCTAGCATGAACACTAAACCTCAGTGAATGAAATTATGGTTTTCAATCACTGAAACAAAAACATGAGAAATTACTTGTATCCTTTAAAAAATGATCCCAAGCTTGGGGCTGGCCCCGTGGCACAGCGGTTAAGTGCGCGCACTCCACTGCTGGCAGCCCGGGTTTGGATCCTAGGCGCACATCGACGCACCACTTGTCAAGCCATGCTGCGGTGGCGATCCACATAAAGTGGAAGAAGATGGGCATGGATGTTAGCTCAGAGCCAGTCTTCCCCAGCAAAAAGAGGAGGATTGGCATGGATGTTAGCTCAGGGCTGATCTTCCTCACACACACAAAAAATAAATGATCTCAAGCTGGTAGTGAATTGAAGCCTTAAGATTAACAGTAGCAGGTAAAATGGTGGAGTCACTGTGGAAAATGGTGTAGTGACTCCTCAAAAAATTAAACATAAAATTACCATATGATCCAGCAATACCATTTCTGGGCATATAACCCAAAAAAGTGAAAACGGGAACTCGAACACATATTTATACACTCATCTTCATAGCAGCAATATTCCTAATAGCCAAAAGGTGGAGGCAACCCAAGTGTCCATCAATGGATGAATGGATAAAAAAATGTGGTATATACCTACATTGAAATATTATTCCGTCTTAAAAAAGGAAGGAAATTCTGACACATGCTACAACATGGATGAACCTTGAAGACATTATGCTAAGTAAAATGTGCCAGTCACAAAAGGACAAATATTGTATGATTCTTCTTATATGAAGTCAAATTCACAAATATGAGTAGTCAAATTCACAGATACAGAAAGTAGAATGGTTGTCAGGGACTGAGGTGAGGGGAAAATAGAGAATTAGTATTTACTAGGTACAGATTTTCAGTTTGGGAAGATAAAAAAGTTCTAGAGATGAACAGTGGTGATAGATGCACAACAATGTGAATGCACTTAATGTCACAGAACTGTACTGTTAAAAATGGTTAAAATAATAAATTTTATGTTATGCCTATTTTACCATAATAAACAAAAAAGATTAATAGCACTGGAATTACCAAATACAGGAAACCAGAAAGTAGCTTTTGGGCATAAGAGAGGATTGGCTTGAGAATTCCTGAGGAAAACTGTTACAATGGGCAGTGGCACTCCAAGTTTAAACCCTTGAGACTGTCTAGGTATAACATATATGTTCTGACCCACTCCTCCATATTCTTTTACTCCAGGCGTTCAGATCACATTGCTTAGCCCACTCTATGACACCAGCACATGCCAAAAGACCTGACTATCTAAACAAGGTGTGAGGAAAGGAAGAATGCCCCCAGTCAAACCCTTGTCACTGCAATCTGACCAGACTTTCAAATTTCAAAGACGAATTTAGGTAGGCACTCCAGAGAAAATATTAATACTAGGCTACTGACAGGGTTTCATCGTATTCAAACACACACCAGACTCAAGAACAATCATTCAGCTCATTGCATTCTTTCAACTCTCTGGCTTCTTAGTCTTTGAAAAAAGGGGCAGGCAACCTGTGATCTTAAATGAATCCATGTTTTCCTGTTTTCTCTCCTAAAACATCACATAATAGTTGGCAAAGTAGAGGAGGGTAAAGAAAGAGTAAATAAGGTACACCAGCATAAACTCCAAGTGAATTGACCTATGGTTTAAATGTAAAGAATGAAACCACAAAAGTATTAGAAGAAAACAAGGATGAATTTCTTTATAACTTGGGAGTGGAGAAGACATATCTAACCATAACTCAAAATCAAAAAGCCATAAAAGACTGATAAATTTGAGGGGAAAAAACCCCCTAGTAAACAAATAAAATTTTGCATGGAAAAAACCATTGTAAGTAAATCTGAAACACAAATGACAAGTTGGAAAAATTATTTGCAACTTACAGCACACAGAGAGGGGCTAATCTCCCTAAATAGGGCTAAAAAATAAGAAAAGGACTAACAACTCAATAAAGAAATAGGCAAAAGCATATACAGTCTCTCATTTAACAATGAAAGAAAAAATATATAAATAGCTCTTAGACAAATAGAGATGCTCAATCCAAATGCAAATTAAAACTACAATGAGATAGCAATTCCTACTTATCAGATTGATAAACACCCAAAAGATTGACAATTTCCACTGGTGAGGCTAGGGTAAACATGTACTTGCATACATTGGTCTTAGGAGGAAAAAATGGTATAACCCCAATTTGCCAAGTTTATAAGTTTATATTTCGGTATCTACTACTTGTTTAACACGTGCTTTCCAGGCGCATACTACGTACATACAAAGGTACTTTAAAGTATATAAAGACAATTACAAAATCACTACCTTCAAAGAGCTGGAGAGGACAGGAGAAGAATAGAGACAAAAACAACAAACAGATAAAAACAAATTTTAAAAATCCTGTAATATTAGGCAGAATATGACCAATCATAACGAAAACTTGAATCATTCTATTTTACTCTCCTCATCACTCATTCAACTTTACAACCGAAAACAAAGAAAACAATTCTTTGTGTTCTCTTAAAATTACTTTACGCTACAGTGCATATCTGAAACCAAGTGGCCTATTTCTTTGAATAAAAATGGCCTTGGGGGCTGGCCCAGTGGCAAAGTGGTTAAGTTCCTGCGCTCTACTTTGGCAGCCCAGGGTTGGCAGGTTCAGATCCTGGGCACAAACCTACACACCGCTCATTAAGCCATGCTGTGGCAGCATCCCACATACAAAGTAGAGGGAGACTGGCACAGATGTTAGCTCAAGGACAATTTTCCTCAAGCAAAAAGAGGAAGATTGGCGACAGTTGTCAGCTCAGGGCCATTCTTCCTCACAACAAAAAGAAAAAAAGAATGGCCTCAATAGGGAAATCATAGTATAGTCTATAGTTTGAGTTTCTGAAAGCCTCATATTTTATGACTGCTCATTTCATAGGCATCTACATATTCAACTCTCATGTAACCTAAGATCCTAAAAAGCAAATAAACAACAAAACATGGAAATTACAGGCTAACAAGCATTTTAATTCAAAGAAAAAAGCATATACTCCATAGTTAACACTTCAAACGTTAAGGTATTTCAGAGTAGATATAAATTCATAATCCTCCAGTACATAAGCTAACAATCAATGAGGAACAGGACAGAAACCATTTGCAGTTAGTAAAATAAAAATTATAAAAGTAGGCCATTTCAAAAAAAGTAGGTGATTTTTCGAAGATTGTGAATATCTTGGAATACTTTGTTTAGAATTTGAATAATATAATTATCTGCCCAAGATAACCATCATTCAGGATGCTGCAACAAGTTAGAACTCAACATTGACCTTGGGGAAGATAACCGTATACCAAAAGAATAAATCTTTCAAATACAACAGTTTTACATAGCTATGCAATACTATAGCTCTTATATACATTTTTCCTATTAATATCAGTGCATAGAACTGGACACATGGAAATCAAATATATAAGTATACATTCTCCTTGGCTCACAACAAACACATTGATTTTTTTTTTTTTTTGCTGCCCCCCTCTTTTGTATATTCAATAAGCAATTATTTCATTAAGCTGTACCACTTTAGGATCTGTATATGTCCCTATTTTTAACATATTGTACACTCTGGCTCTCAGGGGATAGCATACCATGGCTGGCCCACTGCCTATTTTTGTAAATAAAATTTTGCTGGAACACAGACACACTCATTCATTTACATATTGTCTATGGCTGTTTTCATATTATAATGGCAGAGTTGAGTAGTTGTGACTGAGACTGTATGATCCAAAAAGTAAATACAAAAATATTTATTATCTAGACATTTACAGAAAAAGTTTGCTTACCACAACGAAACAAAACAACAATCATTATGTTCTCTTAAATTTACTTTATGCTACAGTGTGTATCTGAAACCAAGTGGCCTATTTCTTCGCATAAGAATGGCCTCAATGGGGAAATCATAGTACAGTCTATAATGTGAGTTTCTGAAAGCCTCATATTTTATGACTGCTCATATCACAGGCATCTACGTGTTCAACTGTCATGTTACCTAAGATCCTAAAAAGCAAATAAAACAACAAAAAAAAACAAAATAGGGAAAATAAGCATTGCATTCCTGATAAAATTAACTGCTAGACATATACCTTACTACACTTTTCTGAAATAACCGAAAGGAGTTTAAAGACCAGCTTGGGCTGAACTTCCTCAATGACCATTCTTAATGTTTATTTCATTGTTAAAAATCTACAGTTTCAGATGGTGATTTCTAGGTAGCAAGTCCAGGTAGCAGTACAAATGTTGTCTCTAAAATGACTACTGTGAGCCATCATAAATGAAGTAGTAACATGTGCACCTAATTAAAACAGAATTGCCTTTGTGGCTTAAAGTAGAATGTATACATCACTGTGTTTTATTAACATTCTGACTCAAGCTACAATTTAAACATTTCAGAATTAGACAATTAAATTTAAGAGCAATATTCTATAGAGATCAATGGACCTCTGCTAAACCAACAAAGAGATCTGTGTTGTCATTGTCTTGGCTTTCACCTTTGGATAAACCGAAATGCTTCATGACAGAGACATTTGCAAAAGGTATAGTATACACCTCAGCTCCACAAGAATACAACTTCCTGGTGGACATATGCACTTAGCTATTCCACAAACAACTCAAATAGCACGTCTTCTAACCAAGCTACTCTTCTTTGTTTTATTCTCATCCTCACAGTGAAATACTCTGCATTTGGTTACTAAAGCCAGAAATCTGGGAGTCACCTTAGTCTCTCCTTTGTCCCCTCACATTAAATCAATCACTAAGTTCTCCTGGTTTTCCTCTATGTATTTCTCAACTCTGTTGCCTGCTTTTCATTCTTCATATCATTGTAATTGTTTAGAACATGATATTTTGCTGGACAATTGTAACAGTCTTAGTACTTCTGCATCTAGTCATGCCTCTCATTACATCTATCCTTCAAAATACAGTGTCAGAAAATGATTCCAGGAAGCCTTGAAACTTCGTTGCATTTAATACGCAAAAGGAGGAGGTGGGAGGCATTCAGATAGAAGGAAGAGCATTCACAAAAAGTAAATCTGGGTGAGTGGAATATGGAAACAGTCAGGCAAGCAGAATGGTCAGAGTGTTGTATTAGTGGGGATGAGATGAGAGATGAGGTGGGGAAAGCATTAAGCAGTAAGATCATGAAGATCTTTGTGAGCTTCAAACTATAATTCCATTTCCTACGGATTCTCACCTGCCAGGCTAACCAAAAACCTGCTGCCATAGACAGTATTCAAAAGAAGTAAGACAAATCTGAAAGAATCACTTATGTAACAAATAGTGAAAGAATCATGTTCACCTTTACTGCATGTGCCAACCTCCTTACTGCAATGCCTGCTGAATGTTCAAAAACTGAATAATGCCCTGAAATATAAAGATTCTTGAGCCAGAGACTTAATGAACTTTCTTAAAGGCCCATCTCAAAAGCCACTTCATTCTCTAAAGCTTTGTGCCTGAATCTTCTCCCACTAATTGAATGTTATGTCTCTCTTCCAGGCTCTCACAACCCTCAGCTCTCACTTTTTTTCACTATGAATGTCTGATCATTATGTTGGCCAAATGTAAATCCCATAACCCAGATTTTATCTCCATTGTGAATAACTTAAAATCCCCAAATTATTACATGTACTTGTGTTCCTGAAGTGCCAAAAGGCACTGGTGTACACTAAAGAAGAAATGGTACTGGGAAGACCAAACCCACTCTTTACTTTTGTACCTTTAGATAGCTGCAATGAAAAAGGAACCCTAGAGCTCTAAGAATGGGATGTGGAAACCATGTTTGGTTTCATGGCTACTTTCCATCCCTAAGGATCAGTAATCTAGACCTATACACATTTAAAACAGCTTTAGACGATACACTGGAATTCTAAAATGAGCAACTGAAAGATTTCAGTAGCAACAGATAGACACTTCCAGTATTACAGAAGTAAAAGCTAATTTAGGGTATGAGAGCAAGGAAGGATATACATATTAAATAGCAGAAGTGGTCACTCACCTGTCGAATCGACATGGTACACAGAATATACAGGAAGATGAAGGAACAGTCAGTGGTGTCATCCCCCAGCAGATTTCGATGAGACAGCCCTTGGATATAGGAAAGGGGGGTGAAAGGGAGCTTTGCCACCACTCTACCATCAAATCTAAAAAGGAAAAAACAAAGAATTGTTATTTTTGGAAGACTGACAAGATTCTTAGTTCCAGAGATGAAATCTGGGACAGAAATAGAACGTTAAGTCTCTTGATCTCTAAAAAACAAAGAAAGGATGATATTCTAAAAAGAGACCTGAAGTACAAGGATGTAAGGAAAGGCCTAGATTTTTCCATCAATCTTTTTCTAAACCGGTGATTCTTAATTTTTTCAGTATCAGGACCCCTTAACACTCTGAAAAATTACTGAGGACCCTAAAAAGTTTTTGTTTAGAGGTCATATCTATCAATATTTACTGTTCTATAAATTAAAACTGAGAAATGTTAAAATACATACTAAATCATTTAAAAGGTAACAATAAATTCATTATATGTTAAATATTTTTAGGGAAAATATACTTTCTAAAACAAAAAAGAAATTAGTGAGAAGAAAGGCTTTGTTTTTTCTCATCTCTTTAATGTTTTATTTAACAGAAAACTGCTGGATTCTCATAGCTGCTTCAGTATTCAGGCTGTTACAATACTACACATCATGAAGCCCCTGGAAAATTCCACTGTACATTCATGAGAGAATGAGAGTAAAAAAGGCAAATGATGTCTTAGAATTATTATGACAATAATTTTGACCTCAAGGACCTCCTCAGAGTCTCTGAGACCTCCAGTATCTCCAGTTCTAAAACCACTGTTCTAAACCATGACACCAACAAGATATGATAAACCCTCTCTTCCAAGACTCAAAGATTCCCAATATACACATTGAACAGGATAAATGTTTCTGAATAGAAATTCATGGAAAATATAGTAGTGAATAAAAAAAGTAGATTACTAAATTGTATACACAATATACTGAGATAACTTTTAACATACTTTTAGTGTTCGAAAGTAATTCCTGTAATTTTTTCTAAAAAAAAAAAAAGAGATGTTT
This sequence comes from Ceratotherium simum simum, assembly GCF_057802395.1. Taxonomy (NCBI): domain Eukaryota; kingdom Metazoa; phylum Chordata; class Mammalia; order Perissodactyla; family Rhinocerotidae; genus Ceratotherium; species Ceratotherium simum. Next base: position 30,546,509 of record NC_141901.1, on the reverse strand, counting down.
CTAAAAGAGAAAAGCTTACAAAAAAGCTAGAAGAAAATACATATCAGTGTGTATATTGAGATGCTAGGGATATAAGCTTCTTTTATACTTTTCTACGAATAAGTTATAAAATCAGACAATAATAAAAATTAATGTGATTACAGATAGTGATACTTTAACCATAATACTAGAGACTTATATAACAGTATCGACTAAATTACCCAAATAAAGCCTTCAGTTCCAGTTAAAATGGCTAGAAAATTCCCTCTTAGAAAAGCACTTGGTATTTAGAATGTTTCTAAGGAGGGAGAGAGAAAAGAGAGGTAGCAATACCATCTTTGTCTCTGGGAAAAAAATTCCAAAATATCCAGATTAACTACTGTGGTTCTAAAGAGCTTTTTATACAACTGTACTCCAAAGAATATAGGATAGAATGAATCTGACATCTTCTATATGTATGATTGTCCACTTACTACTTCCAATTGCCTTCCTAGTTTATATTTACACAGGCAAAGGGCTCAATCATGAAGTGACTTTACCTGTATATGACAAATATATTTAAAGATCTGCTTGAAGTAATCATTGCCATTCTTTTCTACTAACCCAACAAAAGCAAAACAAAAGTAGTAATTTTTCCAGGAGGAGATATTTCCATTGACTCACAAGAAGTATTAAATGCAGTTGTCCAAATATTTTCTAGTTATATGCCATATACAGTATGCTGTTCAGGTCTGCCACTCAGACTATCCTTTTGTAGAGTTAAACTGTGAGAAGAAGGGATGGAAAAGATATAGTCCAAGATATTTACTCCCTCTTACTGCTAACGTACACAACCAACAAATTCATCTTATGTAGTCATTTTATTTTTTGTTATTTTCAACTTGAAATTGTAACCAAAAAGAAAATCTTTTAGAACTAATAAACCAATTCAGTCAAGTTTCAGGATACAAAATCAACATACAAAAATCAGTTGCATTTCTATACACTAACAATGAACTATCTGGAAGAGAAATAAAGAAAATAATCCCATCGACAATAGCATCAAAAGGAATAAAATACCTAAGAATAAATGTAACCAAAGAGGTGAAAGATCTATACACAGAAAACTATAAGACACTGATGAAAGAAATTGAAGAAGACAAAAATAAATGAAAATATATCCATGTTCGTAGATTGGAAGAGTTAATATTGTTAAAAAGTCTATCCTACCCAAAGCCATCTATAGATTCAATATAATCTCTATCAAAATTCCAATGGCATTTTTCACAGAAATAGAAAAAACAATCCTAAAATTCATATGGAACCATAAAAAACTCCTAATAGCTAAAGCAATCTCAAAAGGACCAAGCTAGAGGCATCACATTTACTGATATCAAATTATATTACAAAGTTACAGTAATCAAAAGTATGGTACTGGCGTAAAAACATACACGTAGAGGGGCCGGCCCCGTGGTGTAGCCCTTAAGTGCGCACGCTCCGCTGCTGGCGGCCCAGGTTAGGATCCCGGGCGCACATCGACCCACCACTTGTCAGGCCATGCTGTGGCGGCGTCCCACATAAAGTGGAGGAAGATGGGGCACGATGTTAACTCAGGGCCAGTCTTCCTCAGCAAAAAGAGGAGCATTGGCATGGATGTTAGCTCAGGGCTGATATTCCTCACAAAAAAAAAAAAGAAAAAAAAACCAGACACGTAGACCAATGGAAAAGAACAGAGAGCCCAGAAATAAACCCACACATATATGGTGAACTAATATTTGACAAGGGAGCCAAGAATACTCAACAGAGAAAGGATAGTCTTGTCAATAAATGGTGCTGGGAAAACTGGATATTCACATGCAAAAGAATGATATTGGATCTGTATCTCACACCACTCACAAAAATTAATTCAAAATGAATTCAAGACTTAAACGTCAGTCCTGAAACTATAAAACTCCTAGAAGAAAACATAGGGGAAAAGCTCCTTACACTGGTCTTGGCAATGATTTTTTGGATATGACACCAAAAGCACAAGCAACAAAAATCAACGAATGGGACTACATCAAACTAAAAAGCTTCAGCACAGCAAAAGAAACAATCAACAAAATGAAAGGCAAACTATGGAATGGCAGAAAATATTTGCAAACCATATAATCTGATAAGAGGTTAATACCCAAGAGCTATAAAAAACTCATACAACTCAAAAGCAATAATAATAACAATCTGATTAAAAAGTAGGCAGAGGATCTGAATAGACATTTTTCCAAACAAGACACACAAACGGCCAAGAAGTACATGAAAAGGTGCTCAACATCATTAACCATCAGGGAAACGCAAATCAAAACCACAATGAGATATCATCTCACACTTATGAGAATAGCTATAACAAATGCTGGCAAGGATATGGAGAAAAGGAAACCCACATGCACTGTTGGTGGAATGTAAATTGGTACAGCCACTATGGAAAATGGAATGAAAGTTCCTCAAAAAATTAAAATAGAACTACCATATGATGCAGCAATCCCACTTCTGGGTATATATCCAAAGGAAATGACATAAATTATTATCTCAAAGAGATATCTGCACCTCCATGTTCAAAAGCATTATTCACAATAGCCAAGACATGGAAACAAACTAAGCATCCACTGACAGATGAATGGATAAAGAAAATGTGAGACAGACATATTTGCATGTACACAATGGAATATTACTTAGCCATAAAAAAAAATCCTGCCATTTGTGACAACATGGATGAAACTTGAGGGCATTATGCTAAGTGAAATAAGTCAGAGAAAGACAAACACTGTATGATATCACTTATATGTGGAATCTAAAAAAGCTGTACTCATAGAAATAGAGAGCTAGATCGGTGGTTGCCAGGGGCTGGGGGGGTGGTGGGGGTGGTGGGAGAAATGGGGAGATGCTGGCCAAAGGGTACAAACTTCCAGTTATAAGATGAAAAATTTCTGGGGAATCTAATGTACAGCATGATGATTATAGTTAACAATACTCTATTATAAACTTGAAGTTGCTAAGAGAGTAAATCTTAAATGTTCTCACCCACACCACCACAGCAACAAAATGACAATTATGTGAGGTGAAGGATGTGTTAACCAACCTTATTGTGGTAATCATTTCACAATATATACACTGTACACCTTAGACATACACAATGTTATATGTCAATTATATTTCAATAAAACTGAAAAAAAAGATTAAAAAAAAAGGAAACCCTTTATGTCCTGTAAGTTATTCATTTATGTGAAACTGAACATCTATTACGCATGAGACCTTAAACCAGCCACAAATATGAAAAAAAAAGAAACTTTTGAATATTCTTACTTTTAATGAATTAATTACACTAATTCATTCAGTTAGTCTCCAGTTCTAAGAGACTAGAATTTTCATTAATTAATTCAGTTGGTCTTCAGTTCCAGGAGACTAGAAGTTTGTCATAGGAATAGCTAAGTGAATTGGTGTCTAGCTTAATAAAGAAAAGACTTAGGGAGAACAGGAGAAAGGTGGGAAGAGAGAAAGAGCTTATAATAGGTAAATTATTTAAGTGCACTTACTCCCTGTGATTCCAGAGGACAGGAACACAACTGATGAGTAGAAGTACAGGGAGGCATATTTTGGCCCAGTAAAAGGAATTACTTTTAAGTCTTAAAAAACTACTCAATAAAAGTATGTTATCTCAGAAATGATCAAGCTCCTCATTGGTGAAAATAATTAAACAGACGATGGAAAATTATCTACTAGAGGTATTATTGAGAGGATTTCTGTATTTGGACAGAAGTTACATGTTAAATGACTTTCAAAGTCTCTTCTAATTCTAAGATTATAATGTTTCAGCTTAGGGAAATGATCCAGAAAAGAAAACAAAGAGAAATAAATAGCTAAATCCAGTGCCTCCTATTGCTTCTCTGGCAATCTGGGACCTAAGTCCTTCCCATTTTAGTCGAATCTTAGGCATTTTTCTTAAAATCTGCTGGCTGTCAACAAATTTTAAGACTAAATGGGATATTAGAGATAGCTGGGGTGGTGGAGGAGAAAAGGGATGAACAGGCAGAGCACAGAGGATTTTTAGGGCACTGAAAGTATTCTGTATGTACTATAATGGTGGACACATGTCATTATACATCTGTCCAAACCCACAGAATGTACACCAAGAGTGAACCCTAATGTAAACTATGGACTTTGGGTGGTTATGATGTGTCAATATAGGTTCACCAATTGTAACAAATGTACCACGTTGTTGGGGGATGTTGATAATGGGGGAGGCTATGCATGTGTGGGAGCAGGAGGTATACAGGAAATCTCTGTACATTCCTCTCAATTTTGTTGTAAACCTACAACTGCTCTAAAAAAATAAAGTCTTAAAAAATGAATATAGCACTTGAATATATAGTAAAACACATATTACATGAACCTCCACCAGTATTGTAAAACAAAACAAGCAAAAAGCTACTGATTGCCAATGTTCTGAATAAGAAAGTTGACAAAAAGAAAATAGTATACTCAAGAACAAAGAACAGCCTTCCTTCCCGCCAAGAGTAGAATTTTATAAGAAGCCTGAATATAATGAAGCTTTTCATACCATTTTCCTCCTGAAGATACTATATTTGATTTCTTTGACTTCTATAGCTTGGAAAACCTATACTATAAGAAAAAACATCTAATAACATTTTATCTTGTACTGATGAACTGCATAAATAGGCATTCCAATATTGGTCTAAGGCCCAATAACTTAATCACCAAATATTTGTTGAGTACTTAATTATATGGTACATGCTTATAAGAAAATGGCCCTTGACTAAAGAGCTTTAAGAACTAAAAAATAAAATGAAAATACATTAGACATTCAGTGCTAGATGGTTTATGCAAGTGATAACAGTATGAAAATTCAGCAGAGAAAACATATGGGGGCTCTGCTGACTAGGAAAGTTAATTTGGTTCCCCACATTCTCTTGTACATATTTTTGAAAACCTCAGTCCTCTAAAAATTCCATAAACATCAAAGTAGTAATAAAGGCATTCTCTTCATCTTGTTCCCATCTTTATTGAATTATCTTTAATATTTTGTTATTAAGTATTTAACCCTCTTCTGGTTGTTCTAATTCAATTCAGGTTAGAACTAGAGGCAAGTGGGAGAAGAAGGGAGAGAGAGAAGGAAGGAGGGGGAAATTTGGGAAGAATGAGACAAATTATTTGTCTCTTCATATGATTATCTATCTAGAAAACCAGAGAATCAAACTAAAACCCACTACAACCTCTTAAGAGTTCAGCAAGATGGTCCGTTAGAAAATAAAATCACAAAAATTGGTAACCTATTTACATATCAGTAGTAATGAGCTAGAAAATATAAGATCTACGCAATACTTATTTGAAAAGAAACTAAAAAGTAGATAAAATAGACTCAGCAGAAATATTATGTGCCCGGATAAGAATATTAAAAATTATAAAGGTGTATAATATTTCAAAATTAATGTATAAATTTAGTAAAATTTCAATCAAAACTCAAAAGGAATTATTTTAGAGGAACTTGACAAACAAGTGATACTAAAATTCATGTGAAAGAATAAGTATCTCAGGAACAGCGCACAGTGCTGTTAGAACAGAACAATTAGTAGACAGTGATAAAAAATAAAGTTTAAAAGACAGGCTGTGCCAGAGCATGGAATGCCATGAAAACCAACTTAAGGAGTTTGGACTTAAATCAGTATTCAGAGTGGCAGATGGTAAGTATGGACTTTAGAGTTAGACAAGGGTTAAATCCTAGCTTAAAGTTAACTAGCTTTGAGACCTTGGGCAAGTTAAATAACTTGGAGTCTCAAAGCCTCATCAGTAAAATAAAGATTATAATCCTTATCTCAGAAGGCTGTTAAGATGAAAAGGGTAACATATGTAAAGGGTTTAGTATAGTGCCCAACACACAGTTACTATTCAATCAGTAGCAGACGTTATTAGGCAATGAGTAACATGCTTTTGAGGCTGGTTGACTTAATATTGTTGTGACAGGAGATGCTTGAAGGAGGGAAAGCAGTTAGGAAGCTACTGTGATACCCAAGGTTAAGAAGCAATAGCAGAGGGGAAAAAAGGAAATGAGCTGAAACTAGGATGGAAGCTGGTGCTAGGATGGATGACAAAGGGAGAGAGAGGAGGGAGGAAGAGAGGGAAGGAAGGAGGGCAGGCAGGCTGGCTGGCTGGGTGACTAGACAGATAAAGAAAGGTAAACAGGAACTGTTAACTGATGTAACAGAGTGTTGATAGTGTTGATAACTCAGTGTTTAGCAATAAACTTGGGACAGGGTGGATACACTATAAATGTTTGCTGAAAGAAAGGAAGGAGGCGGGGAACAATAAAGATTTCAATTCCAGATGACTAGAATTGACTACCACTGAAAGACACACACATATCAGGAGGAGTGCTGCTTTGGCAGAGAATATGATGGATTCCAAGTGAGTTTCAAAAACAATTTAAAGAGAAATAAGCCTCTCCAAGGTCCAAAGATAGGCTGTTCTGCAACCCAAGAAAAAGGTAAAATATAGCTGAGGTAGGGTGTTATTGCGACAGAATCCCCCCTACCACCCTTTTTAGAGAGCTCTCTATAATGGACCTTCTACAAATTACAACAGCCCCTATATAGAAAAGAATAGTAAAATTTTAACTGGCAGATCAATACTTCCTATATAGATGTCTAGTCTATTCTAAGGCAATAAGCAACTTGAGGGCTTAGACTGGGCAAGTTTCTTCTGCCTCCACACAGTGTGAGGCACCAAATAATGGCATCCAGCTTTTTGAACTGAATAAATATTTTTAAAAAACAGTTGAAATATTCATGTCTTATATTCACAGAAAATTGAAAACTGGAGGGAGAAAATCAAAGGAAGAAAGGCAAATGAGAATCATTATTAACTCAAGGGGTAAAAAAACACATGAAATATATTATATTTTGTGGTTGTGTGATTCCATGATTATAATCAAATATATTAGCTTCATTTAATAACTAAACCAACTAGAGATTCAAATCAAAATTATACGCCAAGGTCTTGTTTTAACCACAAGAAAGTATCGAAGAGCTGGCAAATTCTACAAAGGTGATCTAACATTAACTCCTACTATAAGTAATGAACATAAGCCAAGATGATTCATTTCCATGTTTCACAACTTAGTTTACAAGTCCAGACCTCTCCCTACTCAAATATAATGTCAACACTCTCTTGTATTGAGATCATAGTCTTCGAAAATTAGATTTATATTACTGACCTGTCAAAAGGATATACACAATTTTGTATTATTTTTTATGAATACTGTCAATAGGTTATTTAATACTGAAATAACCAGACTCGCAATATTTTTTGCTGGGATTAGCCTGTCTTATTACGAGACCCTCTGAGCTATCGTGGGTTAAAATAAAATACGTCCTAAGAATCTTTAGAAGACATTTTCATCAACTAGACTCAGACTCTCATAGTTTGAAACTTTGGTTTCACTGCAGTTGGTTCACTAGTATTTTCATAAATGAACCACTGGTATCTTGGAAATCAATAATTGTCACTCTCAACTTTTTGATTCATGTTTCAAATGAGATCAAATTCTTACTTCAGAATAGTACAGATATCCTGACAGAGGGGAGAGGGTTGTGTATCTATAAATATTTATTTACTTAATAAATATCTATCTATGCCGTGAACCCTAAGGATATAAAAACTATTACGTGTAAGTACTATGAGGAATTTATAGTCTATTAGAGGGACACATAGATAATAAGTTTGGTAAAAGAAGAATCAGGAAAAGTTTCATAAGGAAGTAACCCTTAACCTGAGTTTTGAATGATAAAAAAGTATTCCCCAGGTAGGGGGAGAGAAACTCACAGATATTAAAGTGTGAAATAACCTGGGCTTGGAGTCAAAAAGGACTTTTCAGCAAGAAATGAATCAGAAAATGTAGACAGGTCAAAACCAGGGAAAGTTGAGACCTACTCCTAGTGGTCAGTGGTTTTCCAATGGGGTTGGGCATCAGAATCAATTGTGAGGCTTTTAATTCAGAAGCCTAGGCCACAACCTAATCTTATTGAGTCAGAATCTTTAAGTGTGGGGTCTGGGCCTGAGTATTATGTTTTTAATTGTGGTAAAAAGAAAAGTAGTATAAACGTTTCCATTTTAACCATTTTTTTTTTCATAATCATCCTTGCATCATACTATTGTTGTGAAGCTTAAATGAGATAAGGATTGGTTATTTTAATTATAAAAGTATTGTTTTTTCCTACTCGAAGTATTCCTTTTCTACGTGACAACTTCTAACTCATGTTTTTTTTTTTTATTATTATTTTTTTATTGATGTTTTAATAGTTTTTAACATTGTGAAATTTTGGGTTGTACATTTTTCTTTGTCCATCACCATATATATGACTCCCCTCACCCCTTGTGCCCACCCCCCACCCCCATTGCCCCTGGTAAAAAAAAATAAACATTTTAACCATTTTTAAGTGTCCAGTACAGCAGTGTTAACTATAGGCACATTGTTGTGCAACAGATCTGTAGAACTTTCATCTTGCCAAAATGAAACTCTATACCTATTGAGCAACAACTTTCCATTGTGCTCCTGAGGATTTTTTTAAAGCTCCAGAATGGTTAAAAAAACTTAAAAGCAATCTACATATTCAACAATAGGGAAATAGTTAAATAGAATATGGTAATCCATGCCATGGGATACTATACACCAGCTAAATAGAATGGAATAGATTTGGAAGTACTGATAAAGATTTCTAAACCTAAAGTTAAATAAAAAGCAAGATGCAGGGCCGGCCCCATGGCTTAGCGGTTGGGTGCGCCGCTCCGCTGCTGGGGGCCTGGGTTCGGGATCATGGGTGCGCACCCGCTGATGCACCACTTCTCTGGCCATGCTGGGGCCGCGTCCCACATACAGCGGCTGGAGGGATGTGCAGCTGTGGCATGCAACTATCTACCGGGGCTTTGGGGGAAAAAAAAAAGGAGGAGGATTGGCGATGGATGTTGGCTCGGAGCTGGTCTTCCTTGGCAAAAAGAGGAGGATTAGCATGGATGTTAGCTCAGGACTGATCTTCCTCACAAAAAAAAAAAAAAAAAAAGCAAGATGCAGAACAAGACATAGAGTATGATATCGCTTAAGTAAAAAAAACACAAGACTTAGAAGGACAGATTACCTGTTAACATTTGTTTCTTTTTTTATAAAGAGAGGACTATTAGAGTTTGGAGAAAGGCAAAAGGTCACTTTCACTTTTTTTTATTATATGCATCTTTAATTGTTTATTAAAAATATGACACTATTTTTTTTTTTTTTTGTGAGGAAGATCAGCCCTGTGCTAACATCTGCCAATCCTCCTCCTTTTTTCGCGGAGGAAGACTGGCCCTGGGCTAACATCCGTGCCCATCTTCCTCCACTTTATATGGAACGCTGCCACAGCATGGCTTGCCAAGCAGTGTGTCGGTGTGCACCCGGGATCTGAACCAGCGAACCCTGGGCCACCGCAGCGGAGCGTGCGCACTTAACAGGATGCACCACCGGGCCGGCCCCCTGACACTGTATTAATATTCCCATTTTAAGTGGAGAAATTAGAAGGTTATACTATAAATAACTTGTAGAAGGTCACCCATTTAGTAAATGGGGGAGAAGCCTGGAATTTTAACCCTTATCATCTTAAGTCCATCCTTTTTTTTCTTTTTTTGTGAGGAGATCAGCCCTGTGCTAACATATGCCAATCCTCCTTTTTTTTTTTTTTTTTTTTTTTTTTTGCTGAGGAAGACTGGCCCTGGGCTAACACCCATGCCTACCTTCCTCCACTTTATATGGGACGCTGACACAGCATGGCTTGCCAAGCAGTGCGTCGGTGCACGCCCGGGATCCGAACCAGCGAACCCTGGGCCACCGCAGCAGAGCATGCGCACTTAACAGGATGCACCACCGGGCCGACCCCCTGACACTGTATTAATATTCCCATTTTAAGTGGAGAAATTAGAAGGTTATACTATAAATAACTTGTAGAAGGTTACCCATTTAGTAAATGGGGGAGAAGCCTGGAATTTTAACCCTTATCATCTTAAGTCCATCCTTTTTTTCCTTTTTTGTGAGGAGATCAGCCCTGTGCTAACATATGCCAATCCTCTTTTTTTTTTTTTTTTTTTTTTGCTGAGGAAGACTGGCCCTGGGCTAACACCCATGCCTACCTTCCTCCACTTTATATGGGACGCTGCCACAGCATGGCTTGCCAAGCAGTGCGTCAGTGCGTGCCCGGGATCCGAACCAGCGAACCCTGGGCTGCCGCAGCGGAGCGCGTGCACTTAACTGCTTGCGCCACTGGGCCGGCCCCCATCCTTTCTTTTTAATAGACTTTATTTTTTAGAATAGTTTTAGGTTTACAGCAAAACTGAACTGAAAGGACAGAGTTCTCATATACTTCATACCCCCAAACAGCCTCCTAAACAATCAATATCCCCCACCAGAACAGCACGTTAATTACAACTGATGCACCTACACTGACACACCATTATCACCCAAAGTCCATGGTTTACATTAGGGTTCACTCTTGGTGTAGTACATTCCATGGGTTTTAATAAATATATGACACATATCACCATTAAGTATCATACAGAATAGTTTTACAGCTCTAAAAATTCTCTGTGCTCTGCTTATTCATCTCTCCCTCACCCCTCTCCCTAACGCCTGACAACTGCTGATCTTTTTACTGTCTCTATAGTTTTGCCTTTTCTAGAATGTTATACAGTTTGAATCATATGGTATGTAGCCTTTTCAGATGGGCTTCTTTCACTTAGTAATACGCGTTTAAGGTTCTTCCATGTCTTTTCACAGCCAGTAGCCCACTTCTTTTAGCACTGAATAATATTTCATTGTCTGGATGTACTACAGTTTATTTAGCCATTTACATCTTGGTTGCTTCCAAATTTTGGCAATTAAGAATAAAGCTGCTACAAACATCTGCGTGCAGGTTTCTGTGTGAACATAAGTGTTCAACTCATTTGGGTTCACTTTCACTTTCTATTCTCTATTATTCTGTATTGTTTGAATTTTTGAGTAGCGTTTGTGTTTCACTAGTGTAAGAAAATTATTTTAAAAAGCTCCATATTTGATTCTGATGCACACTCTTGGTTAAAACTTACGGCATAAGCTTTGGGAAGCTACTGATATAGGATAAGTAAGTCATTTCTAATTATCAGGGAGAATATTGTTTATTCACTATCTGGTATTGACAATGGCTAAGAACTTGATAAAACTGGAAACCAAACACCAAAATAATTACAGATGAAACAAGATTTAAATATAAAAATAGGAGAGAGAAAAAAATTCTATAATCTGGTATGAGGCAGCAAAGAGTTAACAGATTTGACATAAAAGTTAATATTTTCCATATATTTCCAAAAAGAGAGATTAATAGCCTCAACAGATGAAGAATTCTTGAAATAATGAAATAAAAACAGGGAGAGAAGGAAGACATGAAGTAGAAATTTAGCAATGGAAAAATATAAATACATGAAAAGATGCTAAACTTTACAAGTAATCAAAGAAATGCAAATTTTAAAAAGAAATATTTCCCAACTATTAGATTGGCAATTATTAAAGACACATAATTACCAGTGATGACAGATAAATGGAGAAAGACCACTCACAAGTACTGATGGCAATAATACAAAAATATAAATTAATGACACCTTTCTAGATAACAATTTGTATCAAAATTTTACCCAAGCAATACTTCTGGGATATACCTTGAGGAAAAAATAAGTATACACTGGTGTACACACTATCTGTGAATATTCTATATAAAGACTAATAGAAGATTAGTTAAATAAATCAGGGCACATTCATTCAATGGAATACTTACAGACTTTAAAAAAGAATATGTTAGAGCTATATATATTGTATTTTAAAAATTATCACAGGGAAATACAGCAAGTTACAAAACAACAATCTTTGTGTATAAAGATTTATATATACAAATATCTAAATGCTCATATACATATAGAAAAAGTACAAATCTTGAAGGATGTGCATTATATTTGAGGAAGGCAGAGTCACTTTTACTTTATATTTTATATATTTATGTATTATTGGAATTTTTCCAGTGAGAATGTATTACTTTAATAATTAAAGAAAAAATGTAATAAAGGAGAGGTTCCACCTTTGGGGAAAAAGATGGCACTGGGAGAAAAATTATACTTGAAGCAGATGCCTTCCCAAAGAGCAGCCTTTCAGACTTAGTGTGTGTGTGTATGTGGGTGGGTGTGTGCATGCTGGGGGAGATTAGAAGATTGTTTATCATAATATGTTCATAAACAATATTATGAAAGAGAATCACATGAATATAAAGCAGCATTATTACTGGCAGAAACGGCCACAGTTATTTCTTAGGCTATTTCATTAGAATTCAACTGTATATAAGACTAACGAATAAAATAAAATGCTGAACTTTAAGCAAAGCAGTAATCACACAATAAAGCCAAGGCCAACCAGAATAGCTACACACACACACACACACACACACACACACACAACACTAACCTATAAAAATATTATTTAAAAAACCAGAAGTATGAAAAAAATTAAGTAGAGATGAGTACTTAGCCAGCTCTATACTGTCCAAAATGCGACAATTTAAGAATCCTTGAGTATTTGAGTTGCACCAAGGAAGCTTACTAGTTAACTATAAAACCTTTCAGTGTTTGGTTTGCCTGCTAATTCACAGTGAATATGTACCCAAGAAATGAGAGAAGGCATGGCAGAGTGAAAAAGAGTATTGAGTTTAAAATTATAAGACATGGGCCGGCCCTGTGGCTTGGTGGTTAAGTGCGCGCGCTGCGATGCTGGTGGCCCGGGTTCGGATCCCGGGTGCGCATCGAGGCACCACTTCTCCGTTCATCCTGAGGCCGAGTCCCGCAAACAGCAACTAGAAGGATGTGCAGCTACGACATACAACTATCCACTGGGGCTTTGGGGGGAAAAAATAAAATAAATAAAATTAAAAAAAAAAAATTATAAGACAGAAATCATGAGACTTCTAGATATCTTGGGCAAGTTATTTAATCTTCAAAAAGTCCCTTTCAGCTCTAAAGGTCTGTGATTTTAGTAATCATTAGTTAGGTGGAAATTCTGTATTAAAACCATTTTGGACAACCCCCTCTAGTCCCTCACCTAAGTAAAAATAACCACTCACTTCTGTCCCCCTTCTGTACCTCATGTACACAGATTTCTATTATAACATCCATCAATGTATTTATCTGTCTTTTCGTCATGTCATTTTCTTTATAATTTTTTGATATTACTGAGGGCAGGGGCCACATCTTGTTATATTCCGAAATCTAGCACAATGTCTGGCACAAAGTAGGCACTGAACATGTGGGGAGGGAAGAACTGACTGGAGCTAGAGGGGAGGTTCAGGGAGAGGGAGAGAGACAGAAATGGAGCCGGGGAGGAAGAGTAGGAGAAAGAGAAGGAAAAGAGGAAGTGAGGGAAATTCTAACTCGTGTAGGATGGTTTAGGTGAGCTTTGAAAGACAATAAATGACTGCTTGTCACCTTTGGATACTTTCCCAGCTTCTGTCAAAAGCAATTCCACAATTACTCAGGCCTGCTATATGCTAGTTTAGACAACAGTAACTTACCATATGATTAAACAAGATTATAGTTGCTAAGACTCTATTTTAGGAGTCGAAACATCTCTATACGACTACCTTCATTTTGAAGCAGAATGCTAGTAAGCAACTTAAAAATACAGGAAACATATTAAATTCTTTTTAGAGGCCCCATAATACCTTAGTCTTTGTGTTGTACATAAAATATCCTCACTGTTAAGAGGGTGAAAAAGTTATATAATTGTATTTTATCAAAATTAAATGTCCTTGATTTTGGTAACTGGATTGAGGTTATGTAAGAGAATGTCCATATTCTAAGGAAACACACATTCTAGTAATTATGGGTAAAGGGGCATGAAGCCTACAACATACTCTCGAACGACTGAGAAAAATACATAAATCCTGTATATGTGAGTACATATACGATATGGAGAGACAGAGAAAAAGAGAAAGCAAATGGGGCAAAATGTTAACAATTGTGAATCTGGATAATAGATATACTATTCTTGTAACTTTTCCATAAATTTGAAATATCAAAATAAAATATTATCAAAAAAGTTAATTGCTCACACATAGACTCACATAGAGCAATAGTTAGGTAAAATCACATAAAAGGATACTCACATGGAATTGAACATTCCCATTAGGGCAGTAAAACAAAAGCCAATTGCAAACATGGATTTCATTCGAACCTATGAGGAGACCAACAAATTGTAATTTCACATTAAAGAAAAATCACCACTAAAACACACCCCAAAAGTTTTGGTTTCATGTCATTTTTAAAAGGCGCTCCTTAGCAAAAAGCTGTTTATTGGCTAACCCACCCTCCATCTCCACGACCTCTTCTCTTGCTGCCTTCTGATGAATAATATTGGGGTGGCCATGTAACCCAATTCTGGCCAATGAGTTATAAGGACAAGTACTGAACGGACTTCTAAAAGGGACAAACTTGGCCATATTGCTCATTCTTCTTGCCTGAAGGTAAAGCGCCATCAAATGACCAAAAACCTTAAACGAAGGATGATTACCCTAAATCCTTGATGACATTACTGAGCAGCCACACCAGCCAAGGACTACTAACCTCTGGACTTCTTTAGCAGATAAAAAAAACTTTATCTGTTTATGCCATTATTAGTTAGGTATTCTGTTACTTGCAGCTATCTTCTTTATTAATTACATATGCCGTAAAAGTGTAAATACACAAAAGATTATAAAGATATAAGATTAACATTGTTATATCTGGATGATAGGTTTATGGGCAATTTTTCTTTTCTTCTTTCTGTCGTTTCCAAATTTGCTACGGTGAACACGTAATAATTGTATGACAGAAAAGAAAAGCTATTTTCAAAAAAATGCACTTCTAAATTATAATCTTTCTAATTAATAAGAATTTCACGAAACAGGAGATAGAGAAATATAGCAAAGGTCTCTCGGTAAGCAAAAGACAACTGTTGTACAGTTTAGATGTCCTATATGAAATATACAGAAATTAAGTAGAGAAATTAGTCAAGCCTTATCATTAGCCTATCTATGCCTTAGAAAGACATTCTTGAACAAACTCTACTCTTTACAAACAATGAGTAAATGGGTAATGAAATCACTTTCCCTTACACTTTATGGTTAATGCCTGATACTCACAACAAAAGGCCTCTTAAAGAACAAAAGACAACAAAGGCCATCCATAATGCTCCAGCTTCTATATTGGGATTACCCAGGTCACCATAAACCCAAAGATTTAGCCTTAACATAAGGAAGAAAAGAAAATAAACATAAGGGAGAAGCTAATCAAGAACTGTGTGAAAAGGACAAATTATGACCTTTGAGACAGCCTAAAAAAGCTATTCCTGTTACTAAAATGAAGTTTAAGCCCAGTAGCATATTTTCCGTTTGGTCCAGGAACAGTCATTTATTATTATTTATTTTTTATAGCCTGCATAGACTATAAATTTCTGAAAAGGTAAGTGCAGTGTACTTTATGCAAATCAGGATCTTTTGCTAAAAAACATTATGTGGTTTACCATGAGCTTATATTTAGGACTCTTACCATTGACAGATCTCTGTTATTATTCTTCAATTTCTCTTCTTGCCTCTCTGAAAAGAATTAATAAAATGGTTAATATACACAGTGCTGAGCAAAAGGCAGATGTTAAACTGTTATGATTGGTGACTATAAAAGCACTTCTGTCTCAGTATCATTTAACAAGATGAGCTGATTACCTGACATATCGTAGACTTTGTACTAACAGAAAATTCACATGCAGCAGAGCACCAAACTATTTCAATTTAAATAAATAAAAATCTTTAAAGTTTAACTTTAAAAAATTACCTCTGGTATTAAGTGTCTTAACTCTGTACCTTAGGATATACTCTTACATTACATCGATGCGAATTGTTAATCAGTTGATTCATAAGCGTAAACATAATGATTATACTTAAGTTTCAAATATTTATTATCCATTTATGTTGTTTCCCCTCTTTCAGTTTCTTTAAGAGAGCATATAGTCTAAAAATTAAAAGTCAATTAAGACGAATTTAAAATTCAGGTTCTCTCATATTACAGTCTAATCAATCCAAAAATAAGCATAGTTTTATGGTTAAATCACTTAGAAAGCTCCAAAATTTGGCCTATATTTCAAGAAAATTGTTATATAAACAGAACTCAAATTGCTAAAGAAGCCTCAACTGTATATTAAAGCCCTATTTACCGTATTCCATCAACATACGGGACTTCATTGTACCTATGAAGAAACTGAGGCCCAGCAAAGGGGAAGTGACTTGTCAGAGACCACACAAATATTTTATGGCAAAGCGAGGACTAGAACGCAAGTTTCCCAGCTCCCAACCCAATGATCTCTACATATACTATGCTACTGTTTTCTTTGATCAGGTATTTTATCACCAGGATTAATTTATTCAACAAATACTCATTGGTTAAGTAGACTATGTGCCAGGCACTCTTCTGAGCACTAGGGATGAATGGAAAAAACACACAAAAATCTCCACCCTCATAGGAAGATTATGAAATAAAAATATAATATCTTCTAAAATAAAAAATATACCATTGGAATATATTAAACTGGTGTGCGGGCTGGCAACATTAGGCACGTAAAGAAAACGAACGAGAACAAGCCTACAGGTAGATTGGCTTGCAGACTGAACTGCAGTTTCCAAACAGTGCATGGCAGGATGAATATATGATCCCTTGACCTAAACTGCTGCTCTCTAGTTTGTTCTCCCTGGGAGGAAAGGATACAGGCAGGAGGGAATGGAGATGCTGAAGATATACCGAAGAAAATAAACAAAAAGGAATGGAGCTATGGTCTGTGTTGGAGGCTAGAGCTTCTTTTCTACCTGAGCAGTCCTCTTACAATGTAACAAGACTTTCTTAAATTGGAGGGTTGAGGAATGGGGTAAGAGATGACTAGAAGGTAAACAGGCATAAAACAACTAGAGGGGGAAAGGGACTTCCACTAAGAAATGAAAAGAAAGGTATAAAAAATCATCTATGCTAGAAACCTTGGCATATCCTTGACTCCCTACTCTCTCAACCAACCAAACACCAAGTCCTATTAATTATACCTCATAAATATTTATGAAATCCAACCCCTCTCCTCCTCCTTACTACCATTTCCTTAGTTAGGATTTCTAACACCTCTTACTTATATTATTTCAAATCTCCTAACAGGTCTCACTGCCTCCAAACTTGTTCCCTCAAATCCATCTTCCACATAGCTGCCTGTCAGATACCTAAAAGGCAAAACTGACCAATATTATGACACTCCCCAGCTTAAAATCCTATGGCTTTTCATCCCTATAAGATTATGCTTCAATATCACTTGCAAGTCCTGTATCTAGCCCCTGCTTAGTTCTGCAGCCTCATTTCCAATCACTCCCATGAATTTTTATGTTCCTACAACACCAAACAACTTTAAGTTCCTCTATATATGATGCTTTTCTATCGATTCAGTGTCTTTGTTCATAAAGTCCTTTCTACCTTGGGTGACCAAATGTCCCAGTTTTCCCTGGACTGTTCCAGTTTTAGTTCTGAAAATCTCACATCCCAAGAAACTCCTCAGTCACAGACAAACTGGGATGGTTGGTTACTCTATTTCTACATAGAAAGTTTTATAACATCCTTATCCAACTCCTTCCTGGCCAGCCCGTACTCAACTTTTAAGCCTCAGCTCTTGTATTACTTCCTTTTGAAAATCTTGATTCCTTAGGCAATATTATTCTATAGAACTTTCTATAATTATGAAAATATTCTGTATTTGTGTCAATATAGTAGTCACTAGCTACATGGGGCTACTGAGCAATTAAAATGTGGCCAGTGTGATCGAGGAACTAAAATTTTAACTTCATTTAGTTTTAATTAATTTAAAATTTAAATTTAAATAGCCAAATGTAGCTAGTGGCTGCTATATTGGACTATGCAGTCTTAGACACTAGATTCACTAGAAGTCCTTTCTTTATGCTTGCAGAATATTCCAAGCACATCTCTATCATTATACTCACTGAGCTTGTACATTCTGTTATAATGATCTGTTTTTGTACCCATCAGCCCAACTGGATGGCAGATTCCTGGAGGGCAAGGACTACTATGCTTTCTTCATCTTTGTATACTCAATGACTGGCATGTAGTTAGTTGCTCAACATTACAGTATATGCTCAATATTGTTTCATGAATGAATCAGCAATATAATAAAAGCTTATCTGAAGATATAGTATACCAAAAATCACTTTCCAGGGAGAGTAGTGCTTTATGATAAAGTTGGTAGCCTGAAGAGGCAGAAGAGACACAGAAAGGCTGAGAGCAAACTAAAGTGACATAGTTTTTCTGAAGATCCATTCCATTTTTTTAAAATTATGTCTAAACAGAAATTGTAACCATAAGTATTGTCAAGATAGACTGTATGTATACATGGCTTAATAAGAATATAGCAGCACAGGTTTATGATACGTACCTACACCATTGTGCACGATTCTTGAAGATTTTTCAATTCAAATTGTTATTAAGTGCCTACTATATACAAATAAAGTAGGCTTAGTTGGTTTCAAATAATTCAGAAATAAGTTAAGGTTCACTTGGTCTTGGAGGGGGTAAAAGAAACAGAGTCAAGTTTCTTAGATGTTTGCCTTCACTCCTGCCTCACTCTGACACACTTACGGCATGGCACTAACAGCTATACGAGATCTAGTTAGATGGTACAGTAGAGGAAGCTAGGACTAATTCTCAGCATAAGTATTTTACTCATAGGAAATTAACAGCTGATTGTGTCTGAGGCCACTTAAAAAGTGTATATTATATGCTCCAGTGATTTCACTTTTTACTAGGCACTATTCTCAATAGAATAGAAAAAAAAAGATAGTAGTATATAAAAACGTCAAGTTGGTAAAAAAAAAAAGATATCTCTGTAAAGAAAGGGACAAAAAGTAGAATAGAATAAAGGAACAACAAGCTAAACAGATATATTTAACAGGGAAACATAACCACAAAGTTTCATCTGAAATAAACTTGATCTGTCTAGTTGGCAGAAAATATTAAGATGCCTCAAGAGGCATAAACATTATAAAAACAAAGAACTTAATATTAAAAAGTCCTAGACAAGGAAAGAGTCTTCAGAAATCCAAAAACACCGATATGGGAAAGAGCAAATTTGATCTAATGGAAATGTTACCAATAGGAAACAATTTCAGGTACTCCTCAAGTTATGAACAATAAACTTGTAAATATCCCCATAAAGACACAGTTAGGGGGCCGGCCCGGTGGCTAAGTCCGCGTGCTCTGCTTCGGCGGCCCAGGGTTCGCAGGTTCAGATCCCAGGCGCGCACTGACGCACCGCTTACCAAGCCATGCTGTGGATATATAAAGCAGAGGAAGATGGGCACGGATGTTAGCCCAGGGCCAGTCTTCCTCAGCAAAAAGAGGAGGATTGGCATCGGATGTTAGCTCAGGACTGATCTTCCTCACACACACACACAAAAAACCACAGTTAGGTTTATATACCTCCCCTTCTCCCTACTAATCCCCTAGACTAATGATACCTTTAAATGGCTGCTGGGAGAAATGCCTAATCTAAAGTCTTCCCATTTTCATTTTTCTCCAGTCCAAGCTCAGTTAATTGCATCTCAGATGCTCCTATTCTCTCTCTCTCTCAATACTCACATTCTCTTTTACCCCCTTCTTTTTATAATTTTGCCTCTTAGAAAATTATCAAATTCCTTCTCTCTTTCTCTTCCATTAAGACTATCAAACCCAGACTCTAATAATTGCTAGGCAAAGATTTGTTCTAATTATTCATTCTCATTATTTTAAAATATAAGATTCAAGTTTTGCAAGGAAATTGCTAGACACAACGAGAAGTGAAACGTTTAAGTCCTTAAAAGTACTTAAAACATTTTAGAGTTTCTATCTCTCATCTTCTGATGAAATCTACTCTTCTTTAAGTCTCAATGATTTAAATAAATTTTTAAAAGTCATTTCATATCCAATTTTGCTTTTAATTACCAGTATTACAAAAAAAGGACAAAAATGAAAACAAACTACTGTTCCAAAAAATAAAGTTTTTATGTTTTATTATGGGTTAAATAAGTTTATGAAGACTAGTTTTTCAATATAACCACCATGTGATACATAGTTTATATGAGAATAATCCAAGTTCTAATAAACTGTATTGAAAAAAATATTTTTTTAAAGAACTTTCCCTTAACAAGAAACTTTATTTCCCAGGTGAATAATTTCTAGAAAAGTCACATTAGTAAGTAAAGTAAGTGCAAACAATTTATTTTGAAATGATAATTTAAATTATTAGCAGAGGGCCGGCCCTGTGGCTTGGTGGTTAAGTGCGCGCGCTGCGATGCTGGTGGCCCGGGTTCGGATCCCGGGTGCGCATCGAGGCACCACTTCTCTGTTCATCCTGAGGCCGAGTCCCACATACAGCAACTAGAAGGATGTGCAGCTACAACATACAACTATCCACTGGGGCTTTGGGGGGAAAAAATAAATAAAATCTTTAAAAAAAAATTAAAAAAAAAAAAAATAAATAAATAAATAAATTATTAGCAGGAATTCAATATTTTTGAGCATAACAATTCATGTAATTATGAGAATAGTCTGGGCTGAGATGATGCAATAAATGCTAGATATTCTACTGCTTGAAATGCATAATTTCTAGTATCCCAAATAGTTAAGAGTATATTGAAATAAATAAAAGTGATTGGCTTTCTCTATACCCAGGAGTGTAACTTAGCCTTTAACTGCTATCAGTTAACTAGCATAAATCTTCTCAGAAAGTGGTCTCTTGGCTCCAGTAAGGTACGGAAGTCACTGTCTCAGTCTTACATTATTTGCATCTTGGTGGTGTGTTACTTAAAGAACTATAGCTGGTGAATCTCTCCCCTAAGGTAGAGAGATAACTCAGCATCTAGGAGCCCAAGACCTCCAAGATGGTTGTGCTGTCCAATCTCTTTCAACTGTTATGTTGACATCAGGAGGGTGAAAATGTGTGTCTAAAGCCTTCTATACCTTCCTTGAAGATCCAGAATTTAAAGGTGTTGAGTGCTGGAAATAAATAGTATATGTCATTTAGTGTTCACTTGTGTGAACTCTACTTTATGCCATCCAGAACCTCAGGATTTAATACAGGGGAGAATCATGCTTCAATCCCTCCATTTGGAGGAAATTCTATGCACCCTCTTACTACTGAACTTTTGGAATATAACCTCTGTGAAATCTGAGGAAATTTCATGGAGAGAAGAAACTGGAAATATGAAGAAGATACATTTATATTCTAGAATGATTTATTATCCAAGATGACAGACAGAAGATTCTGTCTTTAAAAAAAATTAAAATTCTAAAAGGGAATACACCAATTAAAAAGAGGCTATATTTCTTGTAGCTATTGGAATAAACTAGCAATGATGACATCCCTTCTGACCACAGAATGAACAAACCTCAAGTCAATCTATTAATTTGATGGCATTAGGCTTTGTACAAGATAATTAATTTATCTAAGAAAGGAACATTTCATCATTTACCTTATTCAATAACTAGTGTCTTTTCTGTCAAAGAATGTAAATCAATTAAAGCACATAGTAGGCAACTGGGTAGTCTGATCCAACCAATAGTTTGGGAGATGAACAACATTTTCAAATAAGGAAGAGATGATCAAAATAACAGATGCTTCTCTAGAGATGAAAAGAATTAGGTACCCCATGGCAGTTCTACATTTTGAGTTGTCTTGAAGGGAAGACCAATTAATAATATACCCTTGAAATTTCAAATAGATTTGGAAATGGAGAAGCAAAATTTAAATTCTATGTCTGATGCAGCCTTCTTTTATGGAAAATCCAAATAGCATAGATAAAGACCTAGAATGAATATATAAACTCAGGGCTGCAAATAAATTAAATTTCAAAAATGTCCTCCCATATTTCTAAGTCACTAAGAAAGGAGATACCCACCCCCCTCAGTCAAGCTTCAGAATGCCTGCCCTCCCTTCCACAGCGACCTTCTGGGCATATCTGCCTCTCACCAGAGTCTTTGTTGAGGGTCAGCCTTGTGAAGATTCCTAACATCCCCTGCCCTGCCACTACTGACCCAAAAGGCAGCCAATCCATAGGCTTTTCCATGACCTATGGTGCAAAAAGATGAGCTGAGCCAATCGGATTCC
Source organism: Ceratotherium simum simum (assembly GCF_057802395.1). Classification (NCBI taxonomy): domain Eukaryota; kingdom Metazoa; phylum Chordata; class Mammalia; order Perissodactyla; family Rhinocerotidae; genus Ceratotherium; species Ceratotherium simum. The sequence goes on along the minus strand of NC_141901.1, from coordinate 30,524,257 downwards.
TTCTTTCAGGAGTTTAAACCAGAAAATCTTGGGAAAGTAAATCAATTAACCATGGAAGTTGAAACAGAAAAATTACAATATAGTACTGGCTCTCAAACTTTAGTGTGTTGAAGAATGATCTCTGCAGCTTGTTAAAAAAGCAGACTCCTGGGTCCCACGTCCAGAGTCTGATTCAGTAAGGTCTGTGAGTAAGACTTGGAACCCTTCATTTTTAACAAGTATCTCAAGCAGTTCTGATGTAGGTGGCCTACAGAGCATATTATGAATAATACTGATATAGAAGGAACCCTAGGACACAAGCCAAAGGGAGGTAAAGGGAAAAATTAAATGCTGGAAAAACACTACAGAGAAAGTGCAGAAGCTGAACAACAGAAGAGAGAGAGGTATATATAACCGTGGAGCTTTAAAGATAGTGGAGCCCACTGTCTGGCTTTACCTCAGGGCTTGCTCTGCTTGTAGCACTTGCCTGAACACGGTTCCTGCCTTCCTGTAACCAGCTGGTTCAGCTTTTCCTGAGTTTTGGATCACATATATCCTTAAAATAAATCCCTCGTTACTTGAGCTAACTTGAATGCGGCTGCAAGAGCTAAATAACATTCATGTATCAAAAGTAAATTAGTTCCTCTTCTATGAGAGGGAAATGTAAAATAGCCAAAACATCTGCTCCTGAAATTAAGAATGGGAAACAATTAAAATCTTCAGTTCAGATGCAAAAGACACTTTGGTTTCAAATTAATAGCTCTACCCAAGACCATCATCAAAGAGCTTTGCCTAATGAAATCAACGACATTTTGCTTCTCTGAAACACTGAATATTGCTGACCTCTCCCCTCTTACTGAAAACTCTCTTCTTTTAGTGCAGCAGTATCATTCTTTGTAGTCCGACCATTACCATATATATTTTTGTAAAGAAGCTCAAATGGGGAATCTGAGCAAAGGGAAAGTAAGGGTTGCATAACAACAAAACTGTAGATAGGGTCGATACACAGAAATACGTTTAATTGGTCCTATAAAGTTGCTAGAGATGAAAAGCAAATCTGACTCTATGCTCATTAGCAGCTGGTTCAAAGGGGAAAAAAAAACACCTGTTCAAGTACAGTGTCCATAAGATCAAAATAAATCAATTATTTATGAGAATCACTGCTTTTCTTGACATTGAAAACTAATAGAAAGTTTCCATAATTTCTCATCAAAAGAGCATCATGTGATGATGTAGACAATGTCCTCAAAAATATTCCATAGTAGTACTACAATAAATTGTATCTGGCTGAGTTTTTCATGCCATGCCTAATAGTACAAATGTCAACATGAAATAGAGTAGAAGCAATTTTACGAAGTCCAAAATAATGCAGTTTACGTTTACAGATTTCTGATAGTCTAGCTTAATCTACAAGCAAAATTTACAAATCTAGGGAATGGACAGGTTGTTTGTCTTTTAAGCAACTCCTAATAAATATTATGTCTTGTGACTCCTGATAAGATTTCGATAAGCAATTTTTCACACATATTATTTCTTTTAACTTCTGATTTTTTTTGGTAAGCAAACAATTCAAGGTTGCATTCCATGTTAAGATAATTTAAAAAAAATTTTTTATTGATGTCCTAATAGTTTATAACATTGTGAGATTCCAGTTGTACATTATTATTTGGCAGTCACCATATAAATGCACCTCTTCACCCCTTGTGCCTACCCCCTAACGCCCTTCCCCCAGTAACCACCAAACTGTTCTCTCTGTCCGTGTGTTAGTTTATATTGCACACATGAGTGAAGTCATACGGTGTCTTTCTCTGTCTGGCTCATTTTACCATGTTAAGATAATTTTAAATTTTGATACTTTGTGTCGTCAATTTAAGGGCAGAGGGTAATCTGTCTTCCGTTTTTACAACTTTCCTATCCTTTATAGCAAAGCTACTTGAGAGAACTGTCCATGTTCAATGTCTTTACTTCCTCACTGTCCATTATCTCCCTAATCTATGCAATCTGGCTTCTGTCCCCCATCATGCCAGTGAAATCACTTTTGCTGAATCACTAATAACCTCCATTTTGCCTCTTGGACATTTAACAATACTTACACTCGAATCCTTCTCGCCCCTGAAACTCTCCCCTCAACTTGTGTGACACAACTCTTTTCCAACTTCTCTGGCAATACTTTTTCAGAGCTCCACTTCTTCTGCTACTTTCTTTAAACGTCTACGTTTCCTCAAGACTCTCTCCATCCTCAGCCTTCGCTTTTCTTACTCTAGATGGTCTCCCTATGTGATCTCATTTACCTTGTGGACTCAATTACTACTTACAAGCAAATGATTCTAAAATCTATTTGTAGCCTTTATCTCTCTGCCAGCTTCAAAACCATACATCCAACTGTACCAAATATTTCCACCCTACTGTCACACAGGCACTTCAAATCCAACATGTTCAAACCTGAAATCATCTTCTCTTTTCTTCTCCATGACAATCTGCTACTCTTCCAATATTTTCTCTCCAAATCAAAAATCTGGGGTTCTTCCCAGACTCGTGTCTCTCCATATCCTACATCTAAACAGTCATCAAGTCCGCTTACTTCCACCTCCTCTATATCTGTTGAATCTGTACCATCTACTCCATTTCCACTGCCACTGCCTAAGTTCAGATTCTTGCCATTTTTATGCCTGGGATACTTAACAAGCTTCATGATTTCCCTACCTCCAGAATGATCCCCTCTCCAATTTATCCTTCAAACTATTGCCAGAGTTGTCTTCCTTAACACTGGATGTCACTCCCCTGTTTAAATCCCTTAATGGTTATGGGAAGCCTTCTGGATACAAGTTAAACTCCTTACCTTAGTTTAATTTATAAGGATTTTATGTACTAGGCTCTACTTATTTCTCTAGCCTCATCTGCCTATACTTTACACATACCTTCTTCTATTTGTTGTACTAAATTATTTATAGTTCCAGGCATATACCTTGCTATTTGATCCCTCTACACTTTGGCACATGTCTATCCTTCTGCCTGGAATGCAAAGAGCTTAAAAACGCGGATTCTAAAGTCACAAAATGACCAGGTTCAAACCCCTTCTCTACCACTGACTTAATCCCATCATAGCACTGAATGAGCAAGAGCAAGTTATTATTTTTTTTGTGTGTGTGAGGAAGATCAGCCCTGAGCTAACATCCATGCCAATCCTCCTCTTTTTGCTGAGGAAGAGTGGCCCTGAGCTAACATCTATTGCCAATCCTCCTCCTTTTTTTCGCTTTTTCTCCCCAAAGCCCCAGTAGATAGTTGTATGTCATAGGTGCACATCCTTCTGGTTGCTGTATGTGGGTCGCCGCCTCAGCGTGGCTGGACAAGTGGTGCGTCGGTGCACGCCCGGGATCCGAACCTGGGCCGCCAGTAGCAGAGCACGCACACTTAACCGCTAAGCCACAGGGCCGGCCCCAGGAGCAAGTGAATTTAAGCCTCAGTTTTCTCTTCTATAAAAATGAGGTAACACTGTTCACTACCACATACACTGGTTAAGAGAATTAAAAAATATGTAAAGTGCTTACCTCAGTGTGATACAGATGGTAAGTGCTCAATAAATACTGACTAGTATTTTATTTATTTATGTTTTTATTTAGCTAATTCACACTAAAGCTTCAAGATTCAGCTACAGCATTATCTCTTCAAGAAAACCTGATCCCCTAGGTTGATTTGGATATCCTTTCTCTTTACTTCTATAACACTCAGAATATACCTCTACAAAAGTATTTACCATACTGCACTGGTCTGTTTTCCCTCTCTAGACAGACCTTCTAAAGACAGATTTTTTTTCTACTTTGTTTCTTCAGTGCCTACAAGAGTGACTGACACATACAAAGTAGATGTACCATAGCATCTTGCCTCAGAACTAAATGAGTAGGCCACTTAAAAACATCTGATACCCCTACAGTAAACTGAAAAGCTTTACTCAGAATAGGACATTGGCATAGTCCAGCCTGGTAGAATTCTCTCCTGGGATATAAGAGCAGTAACCTAGGTATGGAGACATAGTTTCTGAATCAAATACACAATTTCACTATTTTTTCCTGATTTCAGAATCAGGAAGCATCACAAAAGTATGACTACAAATCACATCTAATCATTTATAAATTGTCTTTTTGGAACAGAATTATATTCTGTAATTAAATTTTAAATTACACTGAAAACCCAAAAACATCGTTATTTTTCAGACTAGATAAAAATTATTAAGCAGAAAATTTCCTACTCCTTGGTAGATTTCCATCACCAGTGAATTCCCAGTAGGGAAGCCATGGCAACAATAAATACAAGTAACTCAGACTTAACTGGAAATAACCATCTCAGATATGAAAAACAATACACTTTTACCAACTATGCCAAGAACCCTCAGCCAAGCTCAAAAGCCACAACCGTGAACGTCATTTTACTAAAACTGAAATTTCAAAGCTAAGAGCAAAAAGGAGCAATTGCTTGACCTTGTCCTATAAAATGGCTGAGAGAATCAAGTAAGACAACGTATACAAGTGCTTCATAAACCATAAAATTATACAAACATGAGTTACCATTATCAACAACTTTATTATATTTTCATCATCTAAGAATTTACTTTTTCCAAGAAAATCTAAATTTTTTATACCAATAATTCATCTTACCTATTTTCTTTTTTTGTTGTCGACCAGCTGACTCTGTTATTGTTTCCTTCTTCTTTTCCACTGTAAACAACACAGTGACACAGTACATATTAATTATGCATTATGCTATAGAAACAAAATGTACTTTATCAAAGCTGAACCACTGAAAGAAACTTACAATAAAGTTACACATTCACTTTGATTACGATCATGATTAAGTCAATTGGTATGCTCCCATACCTGCTGACAGTAAACAGTAGACACAACATTCTAAGACTAAAACAGCAATATTAAAAGCATCATTAATCAAATACCCATAAAAGACTGAATAAGGACACAATTATAATCAAAACTGAGATGATATTCAGACCATCAGCTGAGGGTGATGCCTTAGACAGAGTCTAAGCACTATTTTCAAATTCTGCTCTCTCAGATAACAACGTAAATTGTAGTTCCATTCTCATGTTCACTACAGAAGGTAGCAATTCATTCATTCAGTTACTGGCTGCCTAAGTAACAGGCACTATTCTAGGTAGAAAAAAAAGATAAACATGATCCTTGCCCTCTAGAGAGCAACCTAGTGTGATCAGATAATCAAATAACAATTATAGTATAGAAAATTGGCAAGATAGACACACACACAGCATAGGAAGATCAGGAGAGCCAAAAGCGCTAAGACCAACATTTTTTGATGCATTTCAATTAATATGATGATAGACTAACAGTAAACTTTTGAGGAGGAATAGCATAATATATTTATATTTACTATCTTTAATCACCTACGAATGGACTAGGAATAGATATGTCAAAAATTACCTTTACTTAGTTTATTTATATTATTTGTTCCATATATTATCTTAGTGTACTTCCTTTACTAGCAAACAGTACATTACATGTATAATTTCTAAAAGTTGCATTAAAGAGAATTGGCAGGTAGGACACTTTCCATTAGTATAATAAGTATGCTGCCTGAATTCTAAAAGCAAAATTGGTATTACTGCTTTATCAAATAGATGTAAAATTCAATTTGATTCCAATATTGCAAATGAAATGATAAACTGCTGGCTAAAATAAAATGTGTCTGTGTGAAGATATATGTTGAATGTCTAAGTAACAGGTATTTTTCTAGGTAGATAAAAAAATAAAACACGTGGGGCTGGCCCAGTGGCGCAAGTGGTTAAGTGTGCGCGCTCCGCTGCGGCGGCCTGGGGTTCGCCAGTTCGGATCCTGGGCGCGCACCAATGCACCGCTTGTTAAACCATGCTGTGGTAGCGTCCCATATAAAGTGGAGGAAGATGGGCATGGATGTTGGCCCAGGGCTGGTCTTCCTCAGCAAAAAAGGGGAGGATTGGCATTGGATGTTAGCTCAGGGCTGGTCATCCTCACAAAAAAAATAAAAATAAAAAACAAAATAAAACATGACATATATAAATAGGAAGAAAAAAAGATTTAGAATGAACATACTAGTATGAGATCATAACAGGAAATTAAGTCAAATTCTATAAGATGTTTTAGAAATAACATTTTAACAGATAAAATGGACAGAAAACATTGAGTGTTTTACTCTTTATCACTACTGTTAACCAAAGAAATAAAAAAATATTTGTCTCCCATCCCGGAAGGACTATAACACAACCACTTAGCATTTAACCATGACTGCATAAAAAACAAGGGCAGGGCCGGTCCCGTGGCTTAGCGGTTAAGTGCGCACGCTCCGCTGCTGGCGGCCCGGGTTTGGATCCCGGGCGTGCACCTGCACACCGCTTCCCCGGCCATGCTGAGGCCGCGTCCCACATACAGCAACTAGAAGGATGTACAGCTGTGACATACAACTGTCTACTGGGGCTTTGGGGGGAAAAAAATAAATAAATAAAATCTTAAAAAAAAACACAAAAAAAAAACAAGGGCAAAAAAAAAAAGATAGATGGTGAGAGAATAGAAACACAAGATGATACTATGAACATTAATCTGGTCTTCTAGCAGACTGGATTGAGACTAGATAAATCTTTTCTACGGATAAGATAAATTAATCTAATGTTTTTCTAACCTCATGAGGTTGCGAAGAAACTCTTTTGTGTTGATATTTATTCACAGAAACTCACCCCATAACGAAGTAGAGATGTAAGGGTTGACAAAAATAAAAGATGTCTATTATGAAACACATTTTTGCTCATGACCTGGTATTGCTGCATTCTGAATTTCAGAGTTCTGTCAAACAGTTTATAAATTATTCTAAAAGCTTTATCCTGTTTCACTGCAAACAACAGAAATAATTCATACTTCAAATAATTTGTACTTAAATGTTCTCAAATAAATAATTTTGTTACAAGAATTGATTATATATACTTTAATAGTTCTCATTTACTGGAGCGCTCTTTCATTAGTCTATATTACAACAGTAACACAAAGAAAGGAGACCTGCTAATATTTAGAGCACATCTCTAAGTCTAGAGACCCCCTGAATCAACTAAATTGGTACTTTCTTTTGTTTTTGTAAGGAAGATTGTCACTGAGCTAACAGCTAACATCTGTGCCAGTCCTCCTCTATTTTGTGTGCAGGATGCTGCCACAGCGTGGCTTGACAAGCAGTGTGTAGGTCCGCGCCTGTGATTCAAACCCATAAACCCCAGGCCACCAAAGCAGAGCATTCGAACTTAACCACTACGCCACCGGGCCAGCCCCCTAAACTGGTACCTTTAAGAAACCATCTTTCATCAAAGGCCCTACCACTGTAGGACAGCTTTTTAGATAATACTAGTATTCTCCAAATAACGCCAAGGATTAGATCAGCATAAGAAAAGAAATCTACATCTAATGCTGATTCAAATCTATTTACATTTTTTTGTATTCCTCCAAAGCCCTACAAACTTTTCTTGCCTAGAGTCATATCAATTTCTGGATACAGAATGTCAGAAGAGATTATATATTTGCAGTCAGGACATTTTTTCAAAGAGGAAATGTACCTTATTTCTTTTTTTTTTGCTGAGGAAGATTAGCCCTGAGCTAACATCTGTTGCTAATCTTCCTTTTTTTGGCTTGAGGAAGATTAGCCTTGAGCTAACATATGTGCCAATCTTCCTCCACTTTATATGTGGGTCACCGCCACAGCACGGCTGATGAGTGGTGTAGGTCCATGCCCAGGATCCGAACCCGCAAACCCGGGCCACCGAAGCAGAGCATGCTGAACGTAACCACTATGCCACAGGGCCAACCCCTACCTTGTTTCTTCCTGTTAAATATCTCCCATGCTAAATATAATAGTTGTCCATTTGATTATAAATATCTAGAACACAGAATCTATGCCCATTCATCTTGTATTGCACTTACCATGGTAAACTCTATACCCAGCAAGCAATCAAATGTGTCAACTGATCACATAAATGAAAATAATACATCCCTACTGAGTTTTGATAGATTACCTAAAGTACAGGACCTAAGACCATAAGAAATACCATGAGAGTTGGCCTGGCGGCGTAGTGGTTAAGTTTGCATGCTCTGCTTTGGCGACCCGGGGTTTGCAGGTTCAGATCCTGGGCAGAGATCGACACACTGCTTGTCAAGCCATGCTGTGGCGGCATCCCATATAAAGTAGAGGAAGGCGGGCACAGATGTTAGCCCAGGGCCAATCTTCCTCAGCAAAAAAAGAGGAGGATTGGCAACAATGTTAGCTCAGGGCTAATCTTCCTACTTGGGCCCCCCACAAAAAAAAAGAAATACCATGAGTCATTCCAATCATCATCAACCTACCTCATACTTGTCTTCAAAGCAAGCACATTAAAAAACTATATTAAAAATTACAACTATATTCCATTGCTGGGAAGACGCTGGCATAGAGGTCTCTCAAATCACTTCCTCCCACGGACACAAAAAATTTACAACTACCGTTGGAACAATTACCCCTGAGAGAGAACTGGAAACTGGATAAAAAGAAGCCTCACAATGGACAGCTCTGACTGAGGTGGAAGAGGCAGAAATACCTTCCTGGAGAGGAAAAAGCCACATTCTAGCTGCAGCGCTTCACGGCTGGGAGCAACCTTAAGTTACGAAGCTTTTCCTGGAGGAGCGGGGGATCTGAGAGGGAAAGCTTTGCCAAAATAAGCAGCTTTTGAACTCAACCGAGTTTCTTGCACAACCGAGACGAGTGTTGTAATATCTGGCTTTGCTGGCTATTAAAAACAACGAGGAATACCCCCAGAAAAGCTATCAGATATAAGGTAAAGAAAAGCCTGCTCTTAAAAGGCCCACATACAAACTCACTCATTCCAGAAAGCAACACAAAATCACCAGAAAGAAAGACACACAGGGCCGGCCCCGTGGCTTGGTGGTTAAGTGAGCGCGCTCCACTGCTGGCGACCCAGGTTCGGATCCCGGGCTCGCGCCGACGTGCTGCTTCTCTGGCCATGCTGAGGCCGCGTCCCACATACAGCAACTAGAAGGATGTGCAGCTATGACACACAACTATCTACTGGGGCTTTGGGGGGAAAAAATAAATAAATAAAATCTTAAAAAAAAAAAAAAAAAAAAAAAGAAAGACACACAGTCCTTTGGTGAAAGAGACTCACTTGATAGGCTCTGGGCACATCTCAGGGAGGCAGGGGGTGGCTGGGACCACCTCCCCAGGGACTGAGACATTGGCAGCAGCCGTTACTGTGACCTAGTACAGGAGTGCCGACACAGATGCTGGTAGACGCCATTGGAGTTCTTCCCCTGGCCTGTTAGCGCAGAGGTTTGCCCCATCCACGAGGGCACCAATTTAATCCAGCTTAACCAGGGCAGGCAGCCTACACTAGGCACTGGCCCCACTCACCAGCAAGCCCTTGGGCAACTTGTGGGCCCACATAGGCAGGGTGTGTGGGACCTGTGCAGCAGGGTGAACGGGTCCGTTTCAGCGAGACGGGGCGTGCACAAAGGGCAGGACTGCGTTGACTGGATGTGTGAGCCTGTGGGCAGTGGGGTGTGTCAGCTGCAGCAGACTTGGGCTTCTCAAACAGCCACATAGGGGTTCTATCCCACCTTCCAATGCCTGAAACAACTGTGTGCTGCCACACCTGGGGCAGGCCCCACCCAGCTGCAATCCTGAAAGAGCTGACAAGAGCCTTGCAGGCTGGAGGCCTACAGCAACTGTGAGCCCCTAAGCCTAACAACCAGCCACACTGGGGGCCTACTCAACAGCAAAATAGCAGTAGGTGTGTGATATTAGACCTTGTAGCCAACTATGCTGGGGCTTCCCCCACCCAATAAAGTGACTAAAAGGAACAAAGCAGCTGCACACAGCTGAACCTTACAACCAGCTGGCCAGGGGGACAGCCTAGCCTCCCTGGGCACCTGCAGTAAGAGCAACCCTGCCACAACAGAAAGACACATGTAGCCCACACATGGGACACTCCTGGAACATTTGGAACTGGTGATGAGAGGTAAGCACGCTGCTGGGCCTCATAAGGCATCTCTTACATAAGGCCACTTCCACAAGATAGGGAGATATAGCTGATCTACCTAATACACAGACACAAGCACAGAGAAATAGGCAAAATGAGGAGAAAAAGGAATATGTTCCAAATAAGGGAACAGGACAAATCCTCAGAAAAAGAACTCAATGAAACAGAGATAAACAATCTACATGATAAAGAGTACAAACTAATAGTCATAAGGATGCTCACTGATCTTGGGAGAGGAATAGATGAACACAGTGAGAACCTCAAGAAAGAACTGGAAAATATAAAAAAGAACTAATGAGAACTGAAGAACACAATAATGGAAATGAAAAATTCACTAGAGGGAATCAGTAGCAGAGCAGATGATTCAGAAGAACAGATCAGAGAGCTATAAGAAAGATTAGGGGAAATCACCCAAGCTAAACAGAAAAAATAAAAAAGAATTAAAAAGGAAGAGGATAGTCTAAGGGACCTCTGGGACAACATCAAGCACACTAACATCCGTATAATAGGTGTCCCAGAAGAAGAGAGAGACAAAGGGGCAGAGAATCTATTTGAAAAAATAATAGCTGAAAACTTTCCTAACCTAAAGAAGGAAACAGACATCCAGGTACAGGAAGCACAGAGAGCACCAAACAAGAATGACCCAAAGAGGCCCACATCAAGACACATTACAATTAAAATGTCAAGAATTAAAGATAAAGAGAGGGGCCGGCCCTGTGGCTTAGCGGTTAAGTGCGTGCACTCCACTACTGACGGCCTGGGTTCGGATCCCGGGTGCGCACTGACGCACTGCGCAGTCTTTAGGTCCGGCCATGCTGAGGCGGCGTCCCACATAACAGCAACTAGAGGGATGTGCAACTATGACGTACAACTATCTACTGGGGCTTTGGGGAGATGGGGGAAAAATAAAAGGAGGAGGATTGGCAACAGATGTTAGCTCAGGGCCGGTATTCCTCAGCAAAAAGAGGAGGATTGGCATGGATGTTAGCTCAGGGCTGATCTTCCTCAAAAAAAAAAAAAAACAAAACAAACAAACAACAAAAAAAATATAAAGAGAGAATCCTAAAAGCTACAAGAGAAAGGCAACAACTTACATACAAAGGAAACCCCATAAGGCTATCAGCTCACTTCTCAGCAGAAATCTTACAGGTTGGAAGGCAGTGGCATGATATATTTAAAGTGCTGAAAAAAAAAACCTACAGCCAACAATACTCTACTCTGCAAGGTTATCATTCAGAATGGAAGGAAAGATAAAGAGTTTTCCAGACAAGCAGAAATTGAAGAAGTTTATCACCAATAAACCAGCCTTACAAGAAATGCTCAGGGACTTATTTAAGTGAAAAAGAAAAAACCACAAACAGGAATAAGAAAATTACCAAAAAAATAAATAAAATCACTAGTAAGGAAAATATACAGTAAAGGTAGCAGATCAACCTCCTATGAAGCTCATATGAAGACCAAAAGACAAAAGTACTGGGGCAAGCCCAGTGGCATAGCAGTTAAGTTTAGACACTCCGCTTTGGTGGCCTAGGGTTCACAGGTTCAGATCCCAGGCGCGGACCAACGCACCGCTTGTCAAGCCATGCTGTGGCAGTGTCCCACATAAAGTAGAGGAAGATGGGCACAAATGTTAGTCTAGGGCCAATCTTCCTCAGCAAAAAGAGGAGGATTGGCAACAGATGTTAGCTCAGGGCTAATCTTCCTCACACACACAAAAAAAAATAAAAAAAAAAAAAAGACGAAAGTTCTAAAATTATCTCTTTCCATGATAAGAGGGTAACAGACACACACACACACAAAGAAGTTAAACATGATATCAAGAACATAAAACGTCGGGGGAGAGGAGTAAAAGAGTAGAACTTTCAGCAAGAAGTCAAACTTAAAAGACCATGAACTTAATACAGATCGCTATTTACATAGGTTATTATACATGAACCTCATGGTAATCACAAACCAGAAACCTATAATAAATACACAAAAAATTAAAAGAAAGCAACTCAAACATAACACTAAAGAAAGCCATCAAACCACAAGGGCAGGGAGCAAGAGAAGAAGAAAGGAACAGAGAAGAACTACTAAAACACCTAGAAAAAAAGTAACAAAATGGCAATAAGTATATACTTATCAATAGCTACTTTAAATGTCAATGGACTAAATGCTCCAATCTAAAGACACAGGGTGGCTGACCGGATAAACAAAACAAGACCCACATAAATGCTGCATATAAGAGACACACTTCAGACCTAAAGACACTCACAAAGTGAAAGTGAAGGGATGGAAAAAGATACCCCATGCAAATAGCAATGAAAAGAAAGCTGAGGTAGCAATATTTATACCAACAAAATAGACTTTAAAACAAAAACTTTAACAAGAGATAAAGAAGGGCACTACATAATGACAAAGCAAACAATCCAACAGGAGGATATAACATTTGCAAATATCTATGCACCCAATATAGGAGCACCTAAATATATAAAGCAATTATAACAGACATAAAAGGAGAAATAGACAGCAACACAATTATAGTAGGGGACTTTAACACTTCTCTTACATCAATGGATAGATCATCCAAATAGAAGATCAATAAGGAAACACTGGCCTTAACTGACACATTGGATCAGATGGACTTGTAGATATATACAGAACATTCCATGCAAAAACAGCAGAATACACATTCATGTCAAATGCACATGGAACATTCTCCAGGATAGATCACATATTAGGATACAAAACAAGTCTCAATAAATTTAGGAAGACTGAAATAATACCAAATATCTTTCCTGACTACGAACAGTATGAAACTAGAAATCAACTACAAGAAGAAACCTGGAAAAGCCACGAATATGTGGAGATTAAACAAAACGTTACCGAACAACTATTGGGTCAATGAAGAAACGAAACGAGAAATCAGAAAATAGCTGGAGACAAATGAAAATGGAAATATGACATGACAAAATTTATGGTACACAGCACAAGTGGTACTAAGAAGTTTACAGCAATACAGGCCTACCTCAACAAACAAGAAAAATCTCAAATAAACAATCTAAAAGTGAACCTAAAGGAACTAGGAAAAGAAGAATAAAGCCCAAAATCAGTAGAAGGAAGGAAATAATAAAAATCAGAGCAGAAATAAATGAAATAGAGAGTAAAAAAACACAAGAAAAGGGGCCAGCCCAGTGGTGTAGTGGTTAAGTTCGTGTGCTCCGCTTCGGCGGCCAAGGTTCGCAGGTTCGAATCCTGGGCATGGACCGACGCACTGCTCATCAAGCCATGCTGTGGCAGCATCCCATATACAAAATAGAGGAAAACGGGCACAGATGTTAGCTTAGAGCCTATCTTCCTCACCAAAAAGAAGAAGATTGGCAACAGATGTTAGCTCAGGGCTAATCTTCCTCACCAAGAGAAAAAGAAAAAATTAATGAAACTAAGAGCTGGTTCTTTGAAAAGATAAACAAAATTGACAAACCTTTAGGTAGACTCATCAAGAAAAAAAGAGGGAAGGCTCAAATAAAATCAGAAACGAAAGAGAAGAATACAACAGATACATCAGAAATACAAAAGATTATAAGAGAATACTATGAAAAGCTATACCCCAACAAATTGGATAATCTAGAAGAAATGGACAAATTCTTAGAATCATACAACTTTTCAAAACTGAATCAAGAATAAATAGAGAATTTGAATAGACCAATGACCAGTAAGGAGATCCAAACAGTAAGCAAAAACTTCCCCCAAAATAAAAGTCCAGGACCAGACAGCTTCCCTGGTGAATTCTACCAAACATTCAAAGAAGACTTAATACCTACCCTTCTCAGACTCTTCCAAAAAACTGAAGAGGAAGGGACGCTTCCTAAGTGATTCCAGGAGGCCAACATTACCCCAATACCAAAACCAGATAAGGACAACAGAAAAAAAGAAAATTACAGGCCAATATCACTGATGAAAATTGATGCAAAAATCTTCAACAAAATACTAACAAATCAAATACAACAAGACATTAAAAAGATCATACACTATGATCAAGTGGGATTTATTCCAGGGATGCAGGGATGGTTCAACATCTGCAAATCAATCAACGTGATACACCACATTAACAAAATTAATAAAAATCACACGATCATCTCAATAGATGCAGAGAAAGCATTTGACAAGATACAGCAACCATTTATGATAAAAACTCTGAATAAAATGGGTATAGAAGGAAAGTACCTCAATATAATAAAGGACATATATGACACACCCACAGTTAATATAATATTCAGTGGAGAAAAACTGAAAGCTATCCCTTTAAGAACAGGAACCAGACAAGGATGCCCACTTTCACCACTCTTACTTAACAAAGTATTGGAAGTCCTAGCCGGGGCAATCAAGCAAGAAAAATAAAAGGGATTCAAATTCAAACAAAGATGTAAAATTGTCACTAGTTCCAAATGACATGATTTCACAATAGAAAACCTTAAAGAATCCACCAAGAAACTATTAGAAATAATAAATGAATACAGTAAAGTTGCAGGATACAAAATCAACATACAAATATCAGTTGCATTTCTATACATTAACAACGAAGAAGCAGAAAGAGAAATTAAGAATACAATCCCATTTATAATTGCAACAAAAAGAATAAAATACCTAGGAATAAATTTAACCAAAGAATTGAAAAGACTTGTACACTGAAAACTATAAAGCATTGTTTAAAGAAACCAAAGAAGACACAAAGAAATGGAAAGATATTCTGTGTTCTTGGATTGGAAGGATTAACATAGTTAAAATGTCCATACTACTAAAGCACTCTGCAGATTCAAAGCAATCCCTATCAAAGTTCCAATGACATTTTTCACAGAACTAGAACAAAGAATCCTAAAATTTATATGGAACAACAAAAGACCCCAAAGAGCCAAAGGAATCCTGAGAAAAGAGAAGAAAGCTGGAGGTCTCACACTCCCTTATTTCAAAATATACTACAAAGCTACAGTAATAAAACAGCATGGTACTGGCACAAAAACAGACAGACAGATCAATGGAACAGTATTGAGAGCCTAGAAATAAACCCACACATCTGTGGATACCTAATTTTCGACAAAGGAGTCAAGAACATATAATGGGGAAAGGACAGTCTCTTCAATAAATGGTGTTGGGAAAACCGGACAGTCACACGGAAAAGAATGAAAGTAGACCATTATCTTACACCATACACAAAAATTAACTCACAATGGATTAAAGACTTGAATGTAAGACCTGGAACCATAAAATTTCTAGAAGAAAACATAGGCAGTACGTTCTTCGACATCAGTCTTAGCAGTATATTTTCAAACACCATGTCTGATGAGGCAAGGGAAATAAACAAAATAAAACAAATGGGACTACATCAAACTAAAAAGCTCCTGCACAGCAAAGGAAACCATCAACAAAACAAAAAGAACCTAGGGCCGGCCCCGTGGCTTAGCGGTTAAGTGCGTGCACTCCGTTGGTGGCAGCCTGGGTTCGGATCCCGGGCACGCACCGACGCACCGCTTCTCCAGCCATGCTGAGGCTGTGTCCCACATACAGCAACTAGAAGGATGTGCAGCTATGACATACAACTATCTACTGGGGCTTTGGGGGAAAAAAATAAATAAATAAAATTAAAAAAAAAACAAAAAGAACCTAAAAATTGGGAGAAGATGTTTGCAAACTATATATCTGATAAGGGGTTAATATCCAATATATAGAAAGAACTCATACATTTCAACAACAAAAAAACTAACAGCCCAGTTAAAAAGTGGGCAAAAGATCTAACAGACATTTTTCCAAAGAAGATATACAGATGGCCAACAGGCATATGAAAAGATGTTCAACATCACTAATTATTAGGAAAAGGCAAATCAAAACCACAATGAGATATCACCTCACACCCATCAGAATGGCTATAATTAACAAGACAAGAAATAACAAGTGTTGGAGAGGATGTGGAGAAAAGGGAACCCTCATATACTCCCGGTGGGAATGCAAACAGGAGTAGCCACTATGGAAAATAATATGGAGATTCTTCAAAAAATTAAGAAAAGAACTACCATATGACCCAGCTATTCCACTGCTGGGTATTTATCTGAAGAACGTGAAAACACCAATGCATAAAGATACATGCACCCCTGTGTTCACTGCAGCATTATTCACAGTAGCCAAGACTTGGAAACAACCTAAGTACCCATGAAGGGAGGAATGGATAAAGAAGATGTGGTATATACACACAATGGAATAATACTGAGGTATAATAAAAGATGAAATCTGGTCATTAGCCACAACATGGATAGACCTCGAGACTATTAAGCTAAGTGAAATAAGTCAGAGGGAGAAAGTCAAATGCTGTATGATCTCACTCATAAATAGAAGATAAAACAACAAGAACAACAAACAAACACGTAGATACAGAGATTAGATTGGTGGTTACGGAAAAGGAGGAAGGAAAAAGGGGTGACTGGACACACGTGTATGGTGATGGATGGTAATTAGTCTTTGGGTGGTGAACATGATGTAGTCTACACAGAAATCAAAATATAATGATGTACACCTGAAATTTATATAATGCTATAAACCAATGTTACCTCAAAAAAAAAATACAACTATGGAAGCTTTGCCTAGCAACTACATTACTTTGCATTTAGGTGTAAAGTGAAGGAGACAATTTATTTTCATAATGCAGATAATCAGAGACAAAGCAATTAGTGTGGCCACTAAAGAAGCTCCAAATCTATAGAGAAAATTCATATTCATATAAATATTTAAGGTATGAGAATATTCACTCAAACAAATTTGAAGCTAATTGTGTTTCGTATTTCATAAGACTACTAAATGATACATGTGACATGAAGAAATTTGTATATGGATGCCATTGCATGCTGGCTAGCTACTTTATGATCATAGCAGAACAATTTCTCACAAAGAACATATGTGATGTTATACTACAGAGTCAATTTATTCAACTCACTTTTATGAAGTATCTAATCTGTGCCAGGCACTGTGTTAAGTGCCAGAGATACAATGGTCTTTACCATCACAGAAATTACACTTTAGTTGGGGAGCAGACATTATTTTAATAATCAGAATCATATATAGGTAAAATTGTAATTATAACAAGTTCTCTAAGAAGGGGTATATGGATAAATTGGAGCCCATGATAGGAAGATTTGACCCTGCCTGGGAGACTAAATAAAGTTTGGACATCTGAAGGATGAGTAGAAGTTTACTAGACAAAATGAGAAGGGAAAATTATTCCAGGTAGAAGGAAAGCCAATACAAAGGCCCAGCCCCAGAGTAGGAAAAAGCAAGACTAGTCCAGAGAACGGAAAAAAGGCCTGAGTGGCTAGAAAATAGAGAACAAGGAAAAACATGACACAAGATACGGTTGGAGGGGAAAGGAGGGAGGCACCAGATCACGCTGGACCTTGTAGGCCACACCTTTATCCTAAAAGCAACGAGAAGAAATTGAATGTTTTAAGAAGGCAAGTAACATAATCAGATTTGTGTTTTTACAAATTATTCTAGATGTACTGTAGGGAATAAATGTGAGTGGCTGCAGGTAGACCAATGAGAAGGCTATTGCAGTAAATCAAATGAAACATGATAGACATTTAGACTAGGTGGTGGTGGCAGAAATGGAGAGATGTGGAAAGACTGAAAACTATTCAGGAGGACAATAGTAACGGGTCTTGATAGCGGACTGCACATACAGGGTGAGAGAAGAAAGTATTCAAATCCATAAATATTTATTAAGCATTTACTATGGGGCCAATCACTGTTCTAGGTGCATGAGACACACCAGTGAACAACAACAACAACAAAAAAGAACCCTGCCCGGGTGAAGTTTCCATTCTAGCAGGTGGAGGTTAACATCATAAATAAGTAAATCATATGGTATATTAGAAGGTGATAAGAGCCGTGGGGAAAAACAATAGAGCAGGGTAAGGGTGATCAGGATCAGCAGCGGTACAGGGGGTGGGCAGGTTGCAGTTTTCAATAAGGTGGTCAAGTTAAAACTCACTGAGGTGGGTCGGCCCCATGGCTTAGCGGTTAAGTGCGCATGCTCTGCTGCTGGCGGCCTGGGTTCGGATCCCAGGCGCGTACCGATGCACCGCTTGTCCGGCCATGCTGAGGTCACGTCCCACATACAGCAACTAGAAGGATGTGCAGCTATGACATACAACGATCTACTGGGGCTTTGGGGGAACATAAATAAATAAATAAAATTATGAAAAAAAAAAACTCACTGAGGTGAGCTTTGAACAAAGATTTGAAGAAGACATGAGGGTTAGCTAAGAAGATATCAGAGAAGAATATTCTATTATTAGAACATTAGAAAGCCATCAGAAAGGTCCCAGCACAGGAGTGTGGCTGATGTGTAATGAGGAAAAGAAAACAAGTCAGTGTGGGTGGAGTAGAGTGAGTGAGAGGGAAAGAATATCGGATCGGTAACAGGGGGAGCTCTGTAGGCCACTCTAAGGACTCTGGCTTTTCCTCTGAGTGAAAATGGAACACCATCATAGGGTTACGAACAGAGGAGGGACATGATCTGACAGGCTTTTAAAAGGGTTTTTCTGGGCCAGCCCCGTGGCTTAGCGGTTACGTGCGCGCGCTCCGCTATTGGCAGCCCAGGTTCAGATCCCAGGCACGCACCAATGCACCACTTCTCCGGCCATGCTGAAGCCGCGTCCCACATGCAGCAACTAGAAGGATGTGCAACTACGACATACAACCATCTACTGGGGCTTTGGGGAAAAAAAGGAGGAGGATTGGCAATAGATGTTAGCTCAGAGCCAGTCGTCCTCAGCAAAAAGAGGAGGATTAGCATGGATGTTAGCTCAGCGCTGATCTTCCTCACAAAAAATAAATAAAAAATAAAAGGGTTTTTCTGGCTGTTATCTTGGAAACAGACTACAGGGAGACAGGAACACTTGTTGGAGGCTATTGCAATAATCCTGCAAAAGATTATGGTGGGTTGGACTATGGTAGTTATCAGTGTGATGAAAAATGGTCAGATTCTGGATATATCTGAAGACAGCCCAACAGCATTGGATGTGGGTAATGAGAGAAGAGAAGATAACTACACAAGGATTATGGCCTGAGCAACTGGAAGGATAGAACTGCCATTGACCAAGATCGTGAAGGCTACAAATGAAGCAGCCTTGGAAGTGAGAAAGAAGCGTCAATTTGGACTTGTTGGGTTTGAGATGTATAGTAAACACTCCAGTGGAACTGACAAACTAATAGTTGGATATATGAATCATGCATTAAGGAGAGAAGGCTAGGGATATATTTGGGGGTTATGGGCAAATAGAGCAGCACATAAATGAGTTCACTAAGGGAGTGAGTGTAAAGAAAAAAACAAATTTTGGGTCACCCCCAACCACAGGAAGTCAAGAAGAGGAACCAACAAGAAAAGTACAAAAGAATGACAAGCAAGATAAAAGCAAAACCAAGAGAGTGTGAAAGCCAAATGAAGAAAGCGTACCAAGGTTTCTGACTTGCACTATTGGAAGCATGGAGGTACCATTTACCAAACAGGGAAATCCTGGAAGAAAATCACATTTGTGAAGGTAAAGCTAATAAGGTTAGTTTTAAATATGTTGAGGTGCATTATCAACATTGAATAAGTGAAGGAACAGTTACTTAGTTTAAAAAGCCTGAGTTTGGTTTCTAATTCTTTGTCTTCTCTGTAACGTTAGCATGTCATTTAACCTTTCTGAGTCTCAATCTCCTCTTCTATAGAGATGATAATATTTATACAACTGACCACAATGGTTGTTTTGTGGATCAAATGAGATATTGTAAGAAAAAAAACTTTAAAGTCTTATGAAGGCATAAAGAAAAGTCATAGAACACAGAAAATCATATGAATTTTAAGATGTAAAAGTTAGATTTAATCTTTATAAGGTAGAAAAGAACACTGAAAGCCAAATCAAGCCTATAAGGAACCATTCACACGATACCTCTAGTAGCCTCCTCAGCTGTGTCCTGTAGAATTCCTGTTTTAATACAAAGACAACAAACTCTACTTGTTCTTAACCTTTTCCTCAAACACTCCTTCAACCTCCTCACTCAACCAAAACTTGGCTTACCCCTGAAGATACCACTTACCTTGATACAATCATAATGACCTGTTGTTCTCCAAACACACCTTACTTGTTAAAATTTCCATATTTTTGCTCATATGCTATTTCCTTTCCTGGGAATTCCTTCCCCCATCTCATTCTCTACCCAAATTCTAACTATCCATGGAGGACTGCCAGGCCATCTGCATCACAAAGGCTTCCACGGCCCCTCACAACTGAATGAGATCTCTTCTTTAGAACCACCACAGCACATAACGTGCACCTCTCACTGTAGTTTGTACTACATTTTGCATAAATACCTTATATTTCTAAATAGAGTTCAAGTCGGATTCCGCCTTGTATTCCTGTAAAGTTTTTGTATCAGTTGGTGCTCCTAAAACATTTACTGTGAACATGCACTCAATGAGCTTGATACGTTGAAACTATTTCTAAATGATGTTGCCACACTCACATTTCTTACTCTGCTTTTCCACTTCCGCCTTCAGTCGCTTGTACTTGTCCGTCCTGTAAACCAGGACCCAGGTTATACCTGAAACATTAAAAGCAACATGCTAATAGAGAAATGTTTGGAAAGGTCACAAAAAGCTGTTATTAGTGGTTGGGTAAGGAGGGATTTCAACTTTTTGCTTTATATTTACCAGTAGTTAACTTTTTGCAAATGCTAAGACAACGGACTCTTCAACCAAAACAACCGTGGCAAGATATGAAGGTGTCTACACATATGCAAGTGAAAATCTACCCTAGACCAAGAAACTTCGGTAATCGATTCCACACCACCCCTCCCCCTCCTGTCCAGGAGTTACCCCGAGATTCCCTGGAGTAGGTGACCCCTGCAAGCAAGCAAGGCTCGCGACCTCTCCCTTGGTGGCGCGAGGGACCCCGGGCCTAGGATCCCTCCCCTCGAGGTCCGGTCAAACGTCAGAGAAGCAGCCGCTCTCACCCTCGGCGAGAAGAGCCGTGCACACGGAGATAAAAACGATGAGCAGCGTGTCCGCGAACATGGTGCTCATCTTGCACTTCCGTCTCTGCACTCCCACCCGCCTGGGGGGAAGCACTCGAGAGTCAGGGAAAACGAAGCGACGACGACTTCCCGAGATTGCAGGACCACTGGGCAACACTCCGACTCTGACAGATTGGAAGTCACACTTCCGCTTCCGGGGCACGGCGCCGGAAGAGCTCGCTCCGGAGCGTCGCGTGGCCGCGTAAATCTAGCAGAAAGCAAGCCGTAAATCTGGGCTGGGGGGGGGCTGACGCTCAGGCCGAATCTCGCGAGAGTTGGAACCTGAGCGGGTGAGACCGCATCGCGGCGCGGGACTTCCCCCGGCAGCGTTTACTCGCTGGGCTGCTCTGGCGTGCCTTCTTCTCGGCCGGAATGCAGGTGTTTGGACGCGTCTGCGCTTCTGCCTGCGCCCCACTTCTAAGGCCGATTAGATCGTTCAGGCTAGGCTTGCGGTAAAGTAGGAAGACTGACTTCCGCAAACGCGTACAGCACGTACTGAACGCCTGTGTTTAGGGGCAGGGCCACGATTTGGAGCCGGGGACACAAAAATCAGCTAGGCGTGGGCCGCTGGCTTCAAGGAACTCACGTCCTAGCGGAGGAGAGAAACTTGTGCGCACGGTGTGATTAAGGTTTTAATTGAGGTATGACCAGACTGCTGCGGTGACCCAGTGGAGGGAGTGGCCAGAGACAGCTAGTGAAAGGAACTGAAGCAGCGACGTGGGGTAGGAGTGCTTCTGGAGAAAGCAAAGACCTTTCTAGGCAAAGTGAAAGGCGAACACAGGCATGCTTAAAAATACGTGGTGTGTCACAGAGCAGTGAGCGGTGTGTCTGGAGAAGGAGTCATAAACCCAGATGCCTACAGTGGTCAGATATAAATGATCTCATGCAGGTTGCGCATAAGAAAACGGTGGGAGGTAGTACGATGAATAAGGGAGCATTAACTTCATCTGAAAGGAACAGTTGATACTCACGTCCGACCAATTTCCTGGGAGATTGAGCACCCAGTTTCCAATATCTTCCCATTTATAGCTGGTAACTCGTGAAAATTAAAAAATGCTGTGTAAGTTAAAGAAAGTGCCTCAGCAGCTTGGTTTCAGCCTGTGTAGAGGTTTTCAGCTTTTTCAGACAGATTATGTGTGTGTGAGTGTGTATGTGCGTCTGAAACTCTGGAAGCTGGCTGAACTGTCTCCCCATGACTTGTGCTTTCTATCATTATTTCTTTTCTCTTAAACTCCAATGCACTTTATTTATAGCTCTCCTGTAACACTACTTTTGGCCTTTTTTATATATATGCGCATTTCTTGTCTCCTCTTTAGACTTGGCAGCAGAGATCCTGTCTCCTTTTAACAGACATTGAGCTTCTTCTATGTGTCAGGAACAGTAATAGGCACTGTAGGGTCAGAATGTGTGATTAAGATACTATTCCTGACTGAAGCTGCTTCTTGGAGATTATACATTATAATAAAGTATAATAGAGGTATTTATAAAATGGTATGGGAGTAGAGATGAGGGCAAGATTGGTTCTTCCTGGAGGAGTTGGAAAGGCTACACGTTTGAGCTAGACCTTGATTTGAGTAGAAGTTCAGTTAGGGTAGGTTTTTAGTCAACCCTTTATCACCTCTGGTAAATGTTGAGGTGCAGTAAGAGCATGACCTTTGAAGTCAGACCTGGTTTTCAATTCTGGCTTTGCCACTTGATTGACAGCAGTCCTTGAGCATATTGTTTAACATCTGTGAGCCTCAATTTCCTTATCTGCAAAATGGTGAGAAACACACTAGCTGCATAAAACTGTTATGAAGAGTAAATGAGAAAGAGTGTATTACAAAGCATTTAAAGCTGTGCCTGGCACACATAGTCCATCAAATCCAACACCCTATTGATTGTAAGATGCACCATTATTTTATATACTACTAAGAAAGAAAATAAACAACTAATTAAACCATGACACACCATTGATTGTAAGATGCATCCCATTCAGAGGTGTTAAAATGTGAAAAAAAAAACTCTTACAATCAATGGAATACTGTAATAAAAAACATTGCAGTTATTCCTATGTAAATGTTTACTGCAGAATCATGGACTGCTAGGATAACATTTCCTTCTCTAGAGCACAATATCATGACCCAATGCCCCTTGTTGAAGAACAGTGCTAGAGGCAAGTTCAAATAACACCTTTACTACATTCTACCAGATTCCTTTATCATATTTCCAAGTTTTCTAAGCTCTCTGTTATACTAATTTTTATATTTCAAAGTTTTCCCCATGAATACCGCCCTCCAACTGTCCTGCTCCACTTATCCTGCTCCCATTTCTCTGACTACTACGAGGCTTTTCTCCTGGGACTTCCTTTTACTGTTCTCTAGGGTAGGACTCACTATTTCCTGAACCCACCTCTTCTGCCGTAGTTTATACTTTATGTCGTGGTACAACCTTAGGTAACTTCCTGTCAAAGGTAAATGGGAGCTAAACCTTCAATATTCTTACATTATTAGTAGTATTGGTAATAGTAATACTGTTCTTTAAACAAATGTTCAGTACTAGGCTAGGCACTGTAAAAGATTGTGAGAAATTGTGAGATCATGAGAGAAATCCCTACTTGTAACTGAGGTGTGAAAGGATATATATGGGCTTTAGGTTTGAATCTTAACCCCTCTACGTGTAAGCTATATTACTTTAGCAAGCTATTTCTTTCTTTAACCACCCCCCCTTTTTTTTAATCTGTAGAGGTGAAAACACCTACCTTCTAGAATTACTGTGAGGTTTGTATAGATTGACAGCAAAGTTCTGGAGTCAGATAACCTGTCTTCAGATCTTGGCTTCACCACTCAACTGGATATGCAATTTTGGGCAAATTATTTCACCATGCTGTGTTTTGCTTTCCTTGAATATAAAATGGCATAATAATGATAGTACCTAAGTCCAAAAGGTTTTATTTATTTTTTTAAAGATTATGTGAATAAAGTGTTTAGAACTGTATCTGGCTCGTAGAAAGGGCACAGTGTTCACTATTATTATTATTGGTTCTATTAAGCCACCTAGCACAGTATCTTTGAACTAATCTTTTTCTCATTCTATTCATTTTCCTTGTGATCTTATTCTCTTCAGTAGCTTCAGTTACCATCTACCAACTGATGATTCATAAAATAGTATCTATAGCCCAAGTTTCTTTCCTGATTTTCAGACCTAGTATCTAACTGCCAACTGGGCATTTCCATTTGGATATCCCAAACTGAACCTATCCAGTTCTTTTACCCAAACTCCAATCTTCTCTTCTTCCCTTATTCTCTTAATGAGTAGCACCACCATCCACCTGGTTTTTCAAGCCAGAAATACAGCAACTATCCTCAGTAACTCCTTCTTTATCCTACATGTCTAATCACCAAGTTTGATAAATTCTCCCTCCTTCATATATCTTTTTTTCCACATCTTTCAATCCTCTTTACTACACTTTAGTTCAGGTCTTCCTGAACCATTGTCTTCCTTTGTATTACAGCCTTCTAACTGGTTGATTTCCAGTTATACACCAAACTACTGTCCCCTCCAGGCTATTCTTTTCATGTAGCCAATACATGAATTTCTCAAATACAAAGATGATTGGATTTGGAGAATGTAGAAGAGGAAGGAGTTGAGGGCAGCTTCCAGATTTTCTTCTTGGGCACCTGAATATATTCACATCAGAGAAAACAGGAGAGGAATCAAGTTTTTAGGGAAAGCGGGTTTTTTTTTTTTTTTCCCACTAGGCTAGCAGGACTAAATGAAAACCTTCAGAAACCCTAAGCACTGAAAAGATTATGAGGCCACTTCCCAAAACAGAATTAAAAATAAAACTAACACTAAAGTGAAAAGTTTATTATTTTTTGAACTATCTTATTTTTTCAAATAATCTTCTCTCTGTGAGTGTGTGTGTGTGTGTCTTACATACATGTTCAATCTGCCTTTTGGGTAACTGAGCACTGTTTTTGAGGACAGAGACCGTGTCTTGTTCCTTGTTGCATCTCCAGCTTTTGGAATGTGGCCTGGCACAGAGAAGATGCTCAATATATATTTATTGAATGAATGAATGGATGATACTGTTGGAAGAGAGGACAACAGATTGGACAGATATCTTGGAAGAATTGGGAATTATAGCTGGGTCTTGAAGAAAAAGTAAAATTTAATTTGCATGTGGATGAAGCAGTGATCAAAAGCATTGAGTTGGGGGGCCAGCCCCGTGGCGTAGCAGTTAAATGCGCACACTCTGCTGCTGGCGGCTCGGGTTTGGACCCCGGGCGCGCACTGATACACCGCTTGTCAGGCCATGCTGTGGCAGCATCCCATTTAAAGTAGAGGAAGATGGGCACGGATGTTAGCCCAGGGCCAGTCTTCCTCAGCAAAAAGAGGAGGATTGGCAGATGTTAGCTCAGAGCTGATCTTCCTCACACACACACACAAAAAAGCATTGAGTTGGGAAAGAGAAAGAGGTAGGACATCAGAGCTGGTGTGTAGCTGAAATAACCCATATGTCTGAAGAGGCTGTATTCAGTAGAAATAGAATTAACTAGGTAAAGTGAATATGAATTACATCTGTAAGAGTCCGTAGTTGAACTTCAGGAGATCCACAAAACTCCTGATACTGTATGTGGAACTTTGTATGTGCATTTTTTTCTGAATTGAGGATTTGTGGTTTTCATCAAATTCTCAAAAGAAGTTTATAAACCAATAAATGTTAAGAATTATTTATGTTTTGCATTTGAGAGACTGATAAAAAGTCTTAAGTTTGATGCTGTAGCCAGTTAGTCCTCAAAAATTTTCAACTACAGTACTCCTTAGGAGCAGAAGGGAGGGAATGAGATTTTAAGATCTGGAGATAGAGCCTGAAGATTGAGACTTTCTATTTATTCTAATATTATTTGTGAATTTTGCATTAAAGGCTTCATATTAATGCTTCCATATCAAAAGATATTCAGTCTTGTTAGTGATTAGGGAAACTGTAATTCAGGACCATTCCATTCAGTTGGCAAAAAGTTGGGCCATCAAATTGGAAAGGAACAATTGAAATTAATCTTTGGGCCAGCCTGGTGGCATAGTGGTTAAGTTTGTGCTCTCCGCTTTGGTGGCCCAGGGTTTACAGGTTTGGATCCCGGGCACGGACCTACACACTGCTCATCAATCCATGTTGTGGCAGGGACCCACATACAAAATAGAGGAAGAATGGCATAGATGTTAGCTCAGGGACAGTCTTCCTCAAGCAACAAGAGGAAGATTGGCAACATGTTAGCTCAGGGCCAATCTTCCTCACACAAAAAAATTAATCTTTGTTTGCAGATAACATGATCTTATTTGTAGAAAACCCTAAAGATGACACTCACACACACAAACTGTTAGAACTAGTATACAAGTTCAGCAGCATTGCAGAATACAAAATCAACACACAAAAATCAGTTGTGTTTCTGTAACAATAAACAATTCAAAAAGGAAATTAAGAAAACAATTCCATTTACAGTAGCAACAAAAATAAAATATTTAGGAATAAACTTAATCAAGGAGGCAAATGATTTGTACATTGAAAATTACAAAACATTGATGAAAGAAATTAGAGAAGACACAAAGGGAAAGACATCTTGTGTTCATGGATTGAAAAACTCAATATTGTTAAGATGTCAGTACTACTCTAAGCAGTCTACAGATTCAAGGCAATCCCTGTCAAAATTCTGACATTTTTTACAGAAATAGAAAAATCTGTCCTAAAATTCATATGGAACCTCAAAGGACCCTGAATAGCCAAAACAATCTTGAAAAGGAAGAACAAAGTTGGAGGTCTCCTACTTCCTGACTTTGAAACTTACTACAAAGCTACAGTAATCAAAACTGTGTGGTACTGGCATAAAGACAGACATATAGACCAATGGAAGAGAATAGAGAGCCCAGAAATAAACCTTCACATATATGGTCAAATGTTTTCCAACAAGGGTGCCAAGACCATTCAATGGGGAAAGGACAGTCTTTTCAATAAATGCTATTGGGAAAACTAGATACCCACATGCAAAATAATGAAGTTGGACCCTTATCATATACCATATACAATTAACTCAAAATCAAAGACTTAAACATAAGAGCTAAAACTATAAAACTCTTAGAAGAAAACATAGGGGGAAAGCTGAATGACATTGGATTTGGCAATGATTTATTGGATATAACACCAAAAGTATAGGCAACAGCAAAAAGAATAGATATATTGGACCTCATTAAAATTAAAAACTTTTGTGCATGAAAGGACACAATGAACAAAGTGAAAAGGCAACTCATGGAATTGGAGAAAATATTTGCAAATCACGTATCTGATAAGGGATTAAAATTCTGAATGTATAAAGAACTCTTACAACTCAAAACACCAACGACAAAAAAAACAATTAAAATGGGGAAAGGGGGGTGCTGGCCCCGTGGTGTAGTGGTTAAGTGCATGCGCTCTGCTGCTGGCGGCGTGGGTTCCAATCCCGGGCGCGCACTGACGCACCGCTTGTCAGACCATGCTGTGGCGGCATCCCACATAAAGTGGAGGAAGACGGACACAGATGTTAGCTCAGGGCCGGTCTTTCTCAGCAAAAAGAGGAGGATTGGCATGGATGTTAGCTCAGGGCTGATCTTCCTCACACACACACACACAAATATGGTCAAAGAGGGGGCCTACCTGGTGGCATAGTGGTTAATTTTGCACACTCCGCTTCCACACAGGTTCGCAGGTTCAGATCCTGGGCACAGACCTACACACTGTTTATCAAGCCATGCTGTGGCAGGTGTCCCACATATAAAGTAGAGGAAGATGGGCATGGATTTTAGCCCAGGGCCAATCTTCCTCAGCAAAAAGAGGAGGATTGGCAACTGATGTTAGCTCAGGGCTAATCTTCCTCACCAAAAAACAAACAAACAAAATGGGCAAAGGACTCAAATAGACATTTCTCCTAAGAAGATATAGGAATGGCCAATAAGCACATGCATGGGTGAGCAACATCACTAATCATTACGGAAATGCAAATCAAAACTATGAGCATTTCACACCTGGTAGGATGGCAATCATCAAAAAAACAAAAAATAACATGTTGGCAAAGATGTGGAGAAATTGGAACCCTTGTGCATTGCTGGGGGAATGTAAAATGGTGCAAATACTGTGAAAAACAGTATGTTGGTTCCTAAAGAAATTAAACACCGAATTACATATGATCCAGCAATTCCACTTCTGGGTATATATCCAAAAGAATTGAAAGCAGGGACTCGAACAGATACTTGTACACCCGTGTTCATAGCAGCATTATTCACAACAGCTAACGTGGAAGCAACCCAAGCGTCCATCGATGGATAACCAGAATGTGTGTGTGTGTACATACAAAAATACAGCGGAATATTATTCAGCCTTAAAAAGAAGGAAATTCTTCCAAGTCTTGGCTATTGTGAATAACGCTGCAATGAACACAGGGGTGCATGTACCTTTACAAATTGGTGTTTTCAAGTTGTTTGGATAAATACCCAACAGTGGAATAGCTGGATCATATGGTAGTTCTATCCTTGATTTTTTGAGGAATCTCCATACTGTTTTCCATAGTGGCTGCACCAGTTTGCACTCCCACCAGCAGTGTATGAGAGTTCCCTTCTCTCCACATCCTCTCCAACACATGTTGTTTCCTGTCTTGTTAATTATAGCCATTCTGACGGGCGTGAGGTGATATCTCATTGTAGTTTTGATTTGCATTTCCCTGATAGTTAGTGATTTTGAACATCTTTTCATGTGTCTGTTGGCCATCAAGGGACGAATGGATAAAGAAGATGTGGTATATGGAATGTATACACAATGGAATACTACTCAGCCATAAGAAACGATGAAATCCAGCCATTTGTGACAACATGGATGCACATTGAGGGTATAATGCAAAGTGAAATAAGTCAGAAGAAGAAGGTCAAATACCGTATGATTTCCTTCATTAAGTAGTAGATAATAACAACAATAAACAAACACATAGGGACCGAGATTGGATTGGTGGTTACCAGAGGGGATGGGGGGAGGGAGGAGGGTGAAAGGGATAATTCGGTACATGTGTGTGGTGATGGGTTGTAATTAGTATTTTGGTGGTGAACATGATGTAATCTATGCAGAAATAGAAGTACAATGATGTACACCTGAAATTTTTACAATGTTATAAACCAATGTTACTGCAATAAACAAAAAATTAAAAAGAAAAAAAAAAAAGAAGGAAATTCTGACACATGCTACAACATGGATAAGAATTGAAGACATTTTTCTAAGTGAAATAAGCCAGTCACAAAAGGACAAATACTGTATGATTCCACCTATATGAGGTACCTAGAGTAGTCAAATCCATAGAGACAGAAAGTAGAATGGTGGTTGCTAGGGACTGGGGACAGGGGAGAATGGAGAATTATTGTTTTATGGGTACAGAATTTCAGTTTGGGAAGATGAAAAACTTCTGGAGACAGATGTGGTGGGTGATTGTTGTACAACTGTGTATACTTAATACCACTGAACTGTACCCTTAGACATGGTTAAAATGGTAAACTTGGTGTTGTGTATGTTACCATAATTTAAAAAAATTTTTTTTTAAGAGGTCTCTTAACCATTCCTGGTGGGAGTGTAAATTGGTACAGCCCCCTTGGAAAGTTTGTCATTGCCCTGTAAAGACAAACATTTGTATACCATTTGACCTACCATTTTGCTCCTAGGTATATACCCAAAAGAAACTTTTGAACAGGTACCAGGACACATGTGCTAGATTGTTCATGTGAGTGCGCGCCCTTTGCTACTGGCGGCCCGGGTTCGGATCCCAGGTGCACACCGACGCACCGCTTCTCCGGCCATGCTGAGGCCGTGTCTCACAATACAGCAACTAGAAGGATGTGCAACTATGACGTACAACTATCTACTGGGGCTTTGGGGAAAAACAAGGAGGAGGATTGGCAATAGATGTTAGCTCAGAGTCGGTCTTCCTCAGCAAAAAAAAGAGGAGCATTAGCATGGATGTTAGCTCAGGGCTAATCTCCCTCACAAAAAAAAAAAAAAAAAAAGAATTACATGCACTTGGGGCCGGCCTGGTGGCACATCGGTTAAGTGCGCACGCTCCACTTTGGTGGCCTGGGGTTCGCAGGTTCGGATCCCAGGTGCAGACCAATGCACCACTTGTCAAGCCATGCAGTGGCAGCGTCCCATATAAAGTAGAGGAAGATGGGCATGGATGTTAGCCCAGGGCCAATCTTCCTCAGCAAAAATGAGGAGGATTCGCATTGGATGTTAGCTCAGGGCTGATCTTCCTCACACAGGCACAAAAAAATTTAAAAAATTTTAAAAATTAAAAAGAATTACATGCAGCATAAGGTAGCATTTTTATAAAGTTAGGGCTTATAACATCTAAGCCCCTCCCCCCAACACTGTTTAGGAATCTATTTACCTGTGATATTAAAAGGAAAAGCAAGAGAATGATTTAGATAGTGTTACCTTGAATAGGAAGAGGCTGGGTGATACAGTAGAGGATCAAAGAGGTGAATAATGTAAATTCATGTCCTAGTTTTCATGTTGGTGGTGATTTCATTGGTATTTGTTCTATTATTTTAAAGATTTTATTTATTCAATTTTTTCCCCCCAAAGCCCCAGCAGATAGTTGTATGTCATAGGTTCACATCCTTCTAGTTGCTGTACGTGGGACTCGGCCTCGCGCTGGACGGAGAAGTGGTGCCTTGGGGCGCGCCCGGGATCCGAACCCGGGCCGCCAGCATCAGAGCGCGCGCACTTAACCGCTAAGCCACAGAGCCGGCCCTGTTCTATTATTTTAAATGAAAGAATGAATGCACCAATGCCCAGAACGTGTTACGAGCCAAGAATAATAATAACCCTAATTCTCTGCATCTGAACTCAAAAGATCTTTTTCTCTTTGCATTCAACTCTATATTTGTTTGATATAAGTAAGGAGAAGAAAGGGGGGAAAGTAATCTTTTAAATTACTTGCCATCAAGTAAAAAGAACACTCTAGTAAAATGTGTCACACCTCTCTTGTGGCTTCAGCTACCCTCTGATTGATTGACAGTTTTGCCTGGGCATTTAAGCACCCCAATTTTAGAAGATCAGTGATAGTGGAAAGTCACCAAAATATCTTGAGCTTAGATGGGAATTTTGCAAAAAAAAGCAGTGTTTCTTTTTTTAAAAATTAGTCTGGCAGCTTTATAAAGGATAGATTCATTTGGGAGAGAGACTGCAGTCAGGAAGACCAACTCTCAGGCTATCATCATGATGCAGTTTTCATTTTTTTATTTTTTTTATTTTTATTTATTTATTTTTTTTGTGAGGAAGATAAGCCCTGAGCTAACATCCATGCTAATCCTCCTCTTTTTGCTGAGGAAGACCGGCCCTGAGCTAACATCTATTGCCAATCTTCCTCCTTTTTTTCCCCAAATCCCCAGTAGATAGTTGTATGTCATAGTTGCACATCCTTCTAGCTGCTGTATGTGGGACGCCGCCTCAGAGTGGCCGGACAAGCGGTGCGTCGGTGCACGCCTAGGATCTGAACCCGGGCTGCCAGTAGCAGAGCGCGCCCACTTAACCGCTAAGCCACGGGGCCGGCCCATGATGCAGTTTTCAAGCGAGGAATCCCTGAACTAAATAAGTAGTATCAGCAGAAATTGAAAAAAAAGAGCAAATCCAAGACAATTTTGAAGGATTAAATAGTAATTCTTAGAATTAAATATGAAGAGGTGAATAAGAATACTTCAATAATTCTAAGGTTTCTACCAGAGGCATTTCTAGGTTTTATGTGACCTACAGTTTATACATTCTTGGGACTGTCTTTAAGAAAATGAATATGAAATTACAAGTCAAAATTAGGTACAAAAATGAATCCTCATTTGGAAGGGGCCAGTGCAAGTGAGGATCCCAGAAACTTAAGTTTCATTAATTTCATGGTAAATCTGTCTTTGGATTTTAACCTGGATAGTCAAAGACCTGACACAGAGTTGCTGGGAAGGGTAGCTTTTTAAGAGAGAAAAATATAAAAACCTCAGTTTTGACAATAAACTTTAACATTAGAAATAGAAGGAGCCTTTGAAAATATTTAAATACCTAAACAAATCCACATTCCTCTTCTCATGTGTGAGTCTGGACCATCTTAATAGAAGCTAAAACCTGGGGTGACTTTTCCCACTACAAATACACACTGTAGTGCTTACTCAGTATTCCTATGATATATTGTTGGCCAGTAATTCACATTTACCTACTATTTAGACCTTTAGCCTTTACCTGAGTGATTCACTTCGCTGCCAAAAAGACAGTGATTTTATTCATGGAGAAACATAAATACCGTGAGTAATACTATTGAATGTCCATGCTTCATTTCTGTGACTTGAGGCCTTTTCAGGAGTCAGTCTCAAACTGACCTATACATCTAGCACAGTGCCTGTTAGGGGATACTCAAAAATATTTGTGAAAGGGATGAAACACATGTTCTGCATATAAAAGCACTCCACCAAAGCAGAGGGCATTTTTAACTTTCCATTCATGTGATACAGATCACTTATCCTTTCCCGGGCAGAGGGAAATTGCTCTCTGCAGGACTAGTTAGACCTCTTTCATTCACTTCAATATGATTCTCACTCATTTTTCTGTGGTCTGTTCTCAGTGTTCTCTCTTGAAGCCCATGCAATTAATTCATTCATGGGTTCTCAACATGGAGAGAGGCCAGTTGGCTATTTCAGGTGAAATCTCCTGAAGTGACTATACCATAGTGATTTTACCTCTATCTGAGGGCTGATGTGCAACTTTGAAAGTTCAGAAACCTGATTATGTGGATTCATATAAAGGTGATCAGATCTCCATTAAATTAGGTTGAAAGAAAGTGACTTTATCCCTGGCATTTAGATTAATGCCACATAGTAGGTGCTCAGTATGTATTTGTTAAGTTAATGAGTAAGAGGCAAAGAGAAAAAAAAAAAAAAATAAGTGACATGATCAAAGTGGTACCTTAGGAAAATGAATTTGGCAACACAATTCAGGTTGGATGGTAGATTAATTAGAAAACTTGGGGACAGCCAGTGGCATAGTGGTTAAGTCCGCATGCTTCTGCTTCAACAGCCCAGGGTTTGCAGGTTTGGATCCTGGGCATAGACCTACACACTGCTTATCAAGCCATGCTGTGGTGGCACCCCACATACAAAATAGAGGAAGACTGGCAAAGATTTTAGCTCAGTGACAACCTTCCTAAGGCAAAAAGAGGAAGACTGGCAACAGATGTTAGCTCAAGGCCAATCTTCCTCACCAAAAAGAAAAGAAAAGGAAAGGAAAAGAAAAGAAAACTATTATTGAAGTCTAGACATACAGAAAAAAGAGCCAGAACTAGGGTGTCATTGAAAAGAAAGATGAATACTAGAGAAACCAGGAAAGTAATCCATGGGACTAATTTAGCATGGCTTGAGGAATAGAGAAAGTAGAAATAGTGAAAATTATTCTGGTGTTTCTAGTGTGGCTGATGGGAAAATGGATCTGTAACAAAAACCATGTTATACAAACTCAGCTTGGTCTTGCATACTCTTTGCCAATCTTTTCATTTATCTCCTTTGCTAAAGCCTTATCCCATCTCCTTTTTCTTCTTCAGCAAAAAGAGGAGGATTGGCATGGATGTTAGCTCGGGGCTGATCTTCCTCAAAAAATAAATAAATAAATAAATAAAATAAAGCTTTTTTTTTTTTTTTTTTAAAGCACATCATGGTGATTTAATATTTGTATACATTGTGAATGATTCCCCCCATTTAGATAATTAACACATCCGTCACCTTACATATTTATCTTGTGTATGTGTGTTGAGAAGATGTAAGTTCTACTCTCTTAGCAACTTTCAGTTATACAACAGGGCATTATCAACTGTAGTCACCATGTTATACATTAGATCCTCAGATCTTATTCATCTTATAGCTAAAAGCTTGTACTCTTTTACTAACCTCTCCCTATTTTCCCCACCCCCTCAGCCCCTGGCAACAACTTTTCTATTCTATGAGTTTGCCTGTTTTTTTTTTTTTTAGATTCCACGTATAAGTGATACCATGCAGTATTTGTCTTTCTCTGTCTGGCTTATTTCACTTAGCATAATGCCCTGAAAATCCATCCATGTTGTCTCAAATGGCAGAATTTCCTTCTTTATCATGGCTGAATAATATTTCAGTGTGTGTGTGTGTGTGTATCACCTCTTCTTCATCCATTCATCCATTGAGACACACTTAGGTTGTTTGCATATCTTGGCTATTATGAATAATGCTGTAGTGGCATGGGGGTGCAGAGATCTCTTCGATATCCTGTTTTCATTTCCTTTGGATATATATCCAGAAGTGGGATTGCTGGAACATATGGTAATTGTAGTTTTAATTTTTTGAAGAACCTCCATACTGTTTTCCATAGTGGCTGTACCAGTTTACATCCCCACCAACAATGCACAAAGGTTTCCTTTTTTCCACATCCATCAACACTTGTTATCTCTTGTCTTTTTGATAATAGCCATTCTAACAGGTGCGAGATGATATCTCATTGAGTTTTTTTTTTTAACTGAGGTCACATTGGCTTATAACATTGTGTAAATTTCATTGTGGTTTTGATTTGCGTTTCCCTGATGATTAATGACGTTGAACACCTTTTAATGTACCTGTTGTCCCTTTTTATGTCTTTAGAAAAGTGTCTGTTCAGTTCCTCTGCCCATTTTTTTTTTTTTTTTTTACAATCAGGATGTTATAGATTTGACCAACACTATCAACCGTCTTGACCTGACACTTATAGAACACAATATCCAACTGCTGCAGAATCACAATTGTCAACATCAGCAGCTTCACCTCTGCCCATTGTTTAATTGGACTGCTTGGTGTTTTTTTGCTATTGAGTTGTATGTGTTCTTTATGTATTTTAGATATTAACCCCTTATCAAATATATGATTTGCAAATATTTTCTCCCATTCAGTAGGTTGCCTTTTCATTCTGTTAATGGTTTCCTTTCCTGTGCAGAAGCTTTTAGTTTGATGTTGTCTCACTTGTTTATTTTTGCTTTTGTTGCCTTTGCTTTTGGTGAGAAATCCAAAAAATCAACACCAAGACCAACATCAAAGAGCTTACCCCGTATGCTTTCTTCTAGGAGTTTTATGATTTCAAGTCTTATGTTCAAGTCTTTAATCCACTTTGAATTGGTTTTTGTGTATGGTACAAGATAGGGGTCCAGTTTCATTCTTGTGGCTGTCCAGTTTTCCCAACACCATTTATTGAAGAGAACATTTTTTCCCAATTGTATATTCTTGGTTCTTTTGTTGTATATTAATTGACCATATATGTGTAGGTTTATTTCTGGGCTCTCTATTCTGTCCAATTGATCTATGTATCTATTTTTGTACCAATATCACACTGTTTTGATTACTATAGCTTTGTAATATAGTTTAAAATCAGAAAATGTGATGTCTCCAGATTTGTTCTTCTTTCTCAAAATTGCTTTGGCTATTCAGGTCTTTTGTGGTTCCGTATGAATTTTAAAATTGTTCAATTTCTGTGGAAAATGTCATTGCAATTTTGATAGGGATTGCATTGAATTTTAGATTTCTTTGGGTAGTATGAACATTTTAACAATATTAATTCTTCCAATTCATGAGTACAGAACATTTTTCCATTTGTGTCTTCTTCAATTTCTTTCATCAATGTTTTATAGTTTTCAGTGTACAGATCATTCACCTCCTTGCTTAAATTTATTCTTAGGTATTTTTTTTTGATGAAATTGTAAATGGGATTGTTTTATTAATTTCTCTTTCTGGTAGTTCATTGTTAGTGTATGGAAATACAACTAATTTTTGTATATTGATTTGTATCCTGCAATTTTACTAAATTTATTAGTTCTAACAGTTTTTTGATGGAGTCTTTAGGCTTTTCTATATACTATCATGTCATCTGCAAATAGAAATAGTTTTATTTCCTCTTTTCCAATCTGGATGCCTTGATTTCTTTTTCTTGCCTAATTGCTCTGGCTGGGACTTACAGTATTATGCTGAATAACAGTAGTAAGAGTAGGTATCCATGTCTTGTTCCTGATCTTAGAGAAAAAGTCTTCAGCTTTTCACCATTGAGTATGATGTTATTTGTGCGCTTATCATAAATAGCCTTTATGATGTTGAGGTACTTTCCTTCTATACCCACTTTATTATCTTTTTATCAGGAATGGATGTTGAATTTTTAAATTCTTTTTCTGCATCTATTGAGAAGGATCATATGATTTCTATCCTTCATTTTGTTAATGAGGCATATCACATTAATTGATTTGCAGATGTTGAACCATTCTTACATCCCTGGAATAAATCCCACTTGATCTTGGTGTACGATCCTTTTAATGTATTGTTGAATTCAGTTTGCTAATATTTTGTTGAGGATTTTTGCATCTATGTTCATCAGGGATATTGGCCTGTAATTTTCTTTTCTTGTGGTGTCTTTGTCTGGTTTTGGTATCAGGGTAATGCTGGCCTTGTAAAGTGATTTTGGGAGTGTTCCTTCCTCTTCCATTTTTGGAAGAGTTTGAGAAGGATTGGTATTAATTCTTCTTCAAATGTTTTGTAGAATTCACCAGTGAAGCCATCTGGTCCTGGACTTTTGTTTTTTGGGAGGTTTTTGATTATTGATTCAGTCTCTTTTCTAGTAATCAGTCTGTTCAGATTTTCTATTTCTTTTAGATTCAGTCTTGGTAGGTTGTATATTTCTAGGAATTTATCCATGTCTTCTAGGTTGTCCAATTTGTTGGTGTATAATTGTTCATAGTATCTCTTATGATCCTTTGTATTTGTGTGCTATCAGTTGTAATGTCTCCTCTTTCAGTTTTAATTTTATTTATTTGGGTCCTCTCTCTTTTATTCTTGGTAAGTGTAGCTTAAGGTTTGTCTATTTTATTTATCTTTGTGAAAAACCAGCTCTTAGTTTCACTGATCTTTTCTATTCTCTTTTTAGTCTCTATTTCATTTATCCACATTGATCTTTGTTATATGCTTCTTTCTAATAACTTTGGACTTAATTTGTTCCTCTTGTTCTAGTTCCTTGAGGTGTAAAGTTAGGTTGTTTACTTGAAATCTTTCTTTTTTCTTAATGTAGGTAGTATCACTATGAACTTCCCTCTTAGATTTGCTTTTGCTGTATCCCATAAGTTTGGGTATTTTGTGTTTCCATTTTTATTTGTCTCAAGATATTTTTTAATTTGTCTTTTAATTTCTCCTTTGACCCATTAGTTGTTCAGTAACATGTTGTTTAATCTCCACATATTTGTGAATTTTCCAGTTTTCTTCTCATACTTGATTTCTAGTATCATACCCTTGTGGTCAGAAAAGATGCTTGTTATGATTTTAATCTTCCTAAATTTATTTTTTGACATTATTTATAACTTTTTTCTTTTTTTTATTGAAGTATAATTTACATACAATATTATATTAGTTTCAGGTGTACAACACAGTGATTTGATATTTTTATATACTATGAAATGATCTCCATGCTAAATCTAGTTAGAATCTGTCACCATTTGTTATTACAATATTATTGATTATATTTCCTATGCTGTACATTTCCATGACTTATTTATTTTATAAATGGAAGTTTCTATCTCTTGATACTTTTCACCTACTTTGCCCATCCCCTCACCCCCTCCCCTTTGGCAACCACTAGTTTGTTCTCTGTACCTGTGAGTTTGTTTCTGTTTTATTATGTTTGTTCTTTTGTTTTTTTTTTTTTTTTTACATTCCACATATGAGTGAAATCATGTGGTACTTTTCTTTGTCTGACTTATTTCACTTAGCATAATACCCTCTAGGTTCATCTATGTTGTTGCAAATGGCAAGATTTCATTCTTTTTTATGGTTGAGTAATATTCCATTGAGTATATATAGAGACATATATATATAAATGCCACATCTTCTTTATCCATTCATCTATCAATGGACATTTAGGTTGCTTCCATATCTTGGCTATTGTAAATAATGCTGCAAAGAACAGTGGGGTGCATATATCTTCTCAAATTAGTATTTTCATTCTTCTTAAATTTATTAAGGCTTGTTTTGTGGCCTAACATATGATCTATTCTGAGAATATTCCATGTGCGCTTAAGAAGAACGTGTATTCTGCTGGGATTCTGTTGGATGAAATGTTCTGTAAATGTTTGTTAAGTCCATCTCGTCTAACATGTAGTTTAAGTGCAATGTTTCCTTATTGATTTTCTGTGTGGATTATCTATTCATTGTTGAAAGTGGGTCATTGAAGTCATCTACTATTACTGTATTGCTATAACTCCCTTCAGGTCTGTTACCATTTGCTTTATGTATTCAGGTGCTCCTGTGTTGGATACATAAATACAAATGTTATGTCCTCTTTTTGGTTGACCCCTTTATCATTGTACAGTGACCTTTTTTGTTTCTTATTACAGTCTTTGGCTTAAATTCTATTTTTTTTTTTTTAAACATAGTTCTCTTTTGCCTTTATTTTTATTTTTATTTTTTTTCCCCTAAAGCCCCAGGCGATAGTTGTAAGTCATAGTTGCACATTCTTCTAGTTGCTGTATGTGGGACGCGGCCTCAGCATGGCCGGAGAAGCAGTGCGTCTGTGCGCGCCCGGGATCCAAACCCGGGCAGCCTGCATCGGAGCGCACGCACTTAACCGCTAAGCCACGGGGCCGGCCCTTAAATTCTATTTTATCTGATTTAAGTATGGCTATTCCTGCTTTCTTTTGGTTTCCATTTGCATAGAATATCTTTTTCCATCCCTTCACTTTCAGTCTGTGTGTGTCCTTAAAGCAGAAGTAAGTCTCTTGTAGTCAGCATATAGTTGAGTCTTGTTTGTTTTTTAATCCATTTGGACATTCTATGTGTTTTGATTGGAGAATTTAGTCCATTTACATTTAAAGTAATTATTGACAGGTATGGATTTGCTATTGACATTTTTTTTAAGTGTTTTCTGGCTATTTTGTAATTCCTTTATTCCTTCATCTTCTCTTGCTCTCTTCCTTTGTGATTTAATGATTTTCTGTAGTGGTATGCTTAGATTCCTTTGTTTTTATCTTTTGAGTATCTACTATAGGTTTTTGCCTTTGGTTACCATGGGGCTTACATAAAACAGAAAAATGTTTTACTTTTGAATCCTTTTCCATTCAAAGCATTTTCTTGTGAAATGTCAGTTTATATCACTACTCTTGTTGATTTTCTCTTTAATTATTAACTAGTCTACTTCCACAACATCCTTATTTTTGTCAGTGGCTTTGCTTGTTATTTGAGCAGTTCTCCACTATTACTTTCCATGACTTTATGAAAGTCCTACATCTTTTGCAAGAGATTTGCAATTTCACTCTGCAAACAGTTTGGAATGAACCTGCAAATAGACTAAGGGGAACAGAAAGATATGTTAAGTGAGGAGGGATGTTTGATGACTAATTTTATAAATGATTGTTTCATTGGTAAATATATGGTAGGGCAACTTTTGCTTCTTAGTGTAATCTCTTAACTGTGGGGACATAGTTAATGAAGCTGTGATGAATAAGTACCCCCTGCAGGCATTTAATAGGGTTGCAGTGAGTCTTATACGAGATAGTGCCTACAAAGTGCTTAGCATTTGTTCCTAGCACAGGTTGAATTGATTACTTAATCCTTTTTGTTGCCACTGTATACCATAATATCACATCACACAATATTATAATTGCTTAATTGTTTATATGAGTATATTTCCTAATAGTCTGTGACTTCTAGAAGGTAGAAATGGTTTCTAATTCATCTTTATACTGCTTATACTCAATAAGTACCTCATACATGATAAACATTCAAAACATGTTGAATGAGTAAAGGAATGAATGAATGAATGGATATCTCCATCTTTTTCTTGTTACAATAACATATCTCAGACTATCTACTTAGCTTTCCTCAAGAGTAATTTCTTCTAGGCCTTGAAACTGTTTTGTTTTGTGCCTTTAATTTAAAATTTACTTTTTTTAATGAGGCAAATACCTCTGTACTGATATAGAATGTTCTCCAAGATATAATGATAAAACCAAACTGCAGAACAATTTGTGGCATATGCTA
Source organism: Ceratotherium simum simum (assembly GCF_057802395.1). Lineage (NCBI taxonomy): Eukaryota > Metazoa > Chordata > Mammalia > Perissodactyla > Rhinocerotidae > Ceratotherium > Ceratotherium simum. Next base: position 30,484,047 of record NC_141901.1, on the reverse strand, counting down.
CTTTTTTTTTTTTTAACTGGAGGGAGAATACACATACATATACTCGTGTATATTTGTGTGTGTCTATTGGTTTTTTTAAATGCATAGACTATCTTAAGGATACATGAGAAACCAGTAAGAGTGACTGCCTTTGGGTAGTAACATTGGGAATACACATGGTAAAGATTTACCTTTTTTACTGTATACTCTTTATTATTACTTAATTTTTTTACCTTGTGCATATATTACCTATTCAATACATATATACCTATTCAATACATTCAATAAATCTTATTTTACAAGGTTTTTTTTTTTTTACCATTTTTGACACCTAAAATAACTAGTAAGCAGGAGGACTGGAATGATGTTGGAATACGACTAAATTCAGGTTAGAAAAGTATTTAAATATGGGTTTGTTACACACATATATAGAAGCATGTACAAGTAAGAGTTTAAAAATATTTTTTCTAGGTCTTCATGTACCTGAAGGCTTACATATTACACATTTCAAGTTGGCCTAAGGGTTACAGATACATAAAAATTGGATAGGTTTTAAAAGTCATACTTTCTGTTTTTCTAAATGATTTCCACACTCATCATATAATTTGGTTTTTCTGGTAGAACTCTGCACCCCTGGCCACACTAAGTTTTGTTTCTGTGACTTTTTATTCCATCATGGGTTTTACTGTTACTCTTGTAAATATAACCTAAAAATATGCTGAAATATCTCAAATTAAATGATCTGTATATGATTTATTCCTAAAACATAGCAGACTCTGTCGGTGCCCTGCCCACCCTCGGGTCTGACTGCTGTATTTACTCTCCCAACTTCCAGCTGCCTGAGGTCTTCTGGCATCAGGAACCTCTGCCTCTCGAGTGAGGCCACTGAAGCCTAAACTGGCTTAAGCTTTAAAAGCAATTTAGCAGGATGCATCAAAGGCCTTAAAAATGTGCATAGCCTTTGATTCAACAAGAGGAAATAATAAGACAGATGGACCAAGAAGCATATTTAAGGATATTTTGGTATCCTTACCTAATTAAAAAAGCAAAATATCTAAATGTTAAAAAAGAGGACTGGTTAAATAAATTATAACAAATTTATTCAATGGAATATTGTTCAGTATTTAAAATAATATAAATATATATTGATTGCATTGAAAGTTCACATTGTATCGTGTGACTATATTAGTTCGTTGGTAAGTGTGTGTTGGACAATTTTGCTTCTTAGTGCAATCTCTTAACTGTGAGGACTTGGCTAATGAGATTTTGGCTAAAAAGGACCTCTTTTTAAAAAGTTATATATATATATATAATATATATTATACATAGTAAAACATCTAGAATATTGACAATAACATAATTTATTGTCAATATTCTAGATCTTGCATAGGGTAGATGTTTATTAGCTTATTAAATAAATAATAAAGAGGGTCAATGATGAGAATGTGTTACAAAATAAGGGTTATAAACATTTCAAACCTATATAGTTGAAGTCCATTAAAGAAATAAAAGAAAGGGAAGGGAAAAAACATCTGGGACTTGATACACTAAACTGTTAATGGTAATTATCTCTGACTGGGACTTTCAAGGTGATTGTTTTCTTTTCACTCACTTAAGAATTTCTAATTTGTCTATAATTCTATATTACTTATATAATGGAGAATAATAAAAGCCAAAACCATTAAATGTAAGATTAAAAATATTCAACAAAAACAACAGCAGTGAAGCCTTACTCTCTCAAATACACAAAAGATTATTGTCTGTGTTGGCCAATTGTGTTCCTTTGCAGCGAACGCATTACACTGATTTCTGGGGCGTTCTGTGTAGAATACGGCCGAAACATTTCTGTGAACAATGGATAAATTATATTGGATTTGATTTATTTCACCTATGTCAGGCCACTTTTGCACAATTCTTGGGGAAAATGCCAGGTTGTTTACCAACTAATGTATAAAAGGAAGGAAGCAGTTCCCCAGCTACTAGGAAATATAAAGCCATTTGGAAAATATTTTCCTGAGTTGTAAGGTGTTATTGATACAGAGGTGCTGGAATGTAGCTACTTTTTTAGGGAAAGCTGAATTTCTAAATGTTATTAGTTTAATTACTTTATCTTAAATAAAGGAGAACAACAGACGTAAAATTTAAATTTTCAGAGTTTCAGATAGCGAAGCCAAAGGTTATTTTAAAAAACTGAAGTTGCTCTGGGACTTGGTTAGATGTCTCTGCTATATATTCCCTAGTACTTTCTCGAGCATCACTTTTATTGTCACGACTTGTTCAAGTACCTGTCTTTCTGGATTGTAAGCTCTATAAGAGTAGGAATGATATCTGTCTTACTGGCACATAATAGGAACTTAATATTTAATGAAAGAATGTATAAATGAATGAATGGATAGAGTTCCAATTTAGAGCTAGGAAATAAATGGTGGGAATTTTAAAAAGCAGAATGGAGATGGTTCCTTACACACTGATGGAGAAGTGTATGTTACATTTTAAGATGTGAGATTCTAAGATGAAATATTTATGTTTGTAGCTGACACTAACCAATTCCAGTAAATGAAATGCCAAAATAGGTATATACCACTAAAAGTCCCCATGAGGTGTAATAATGTAGAGAAAAGTGGCACATAAGTTACAATGTCATACTTATATAAATTCAGATCTGGGAGGAAACTTAGAACATCTAAAAGTCAATCCCTTCATTTAATAGATGACTTGAAGCCAATACAATTTAAATAACTTACAAGGTCACATAGCTCGTTATTGCTTTGATAATACCAGACCGTGAGTCAGGTCTCCTGATTTGCTGGTCTTGTTCTCTTTCCATCAAACTTAAAGAAGGATTGACTATCACCAAAGTCCAAGAAAAAAGGGTCAGAGACAATCATCTTATTCTTTGAACATGCTGGTCCAGATTGCTTCTTCAGCCAAAGACCAACAAAAATTTGAAGTCACTAGGCATGGCATTGTAAAGGAAACAGACAATAAAATTTCACATCTGGAATATGGTGTGAGTTCTGTGTCCATACCAGAGGAAAAATACACTAGAGAAAGGTTACAAGGGGAAATGAAGTTGATCTGAGAATTTGAAGGATTGAGAATAGGATAAAAACATTCTGACATTTCAGCCTGAGCTGTTGAAAGAAATGTAATTGTTGGGACTGCGCCTGAACCTTTTGCAGTTGTTAGCATAGAGGAAAATGAGACCCTTACACAAAATAGCCCTGGACACTACTGTCAGACGTTCTGTAATGAATTAAATGACCCATAAGACTGATCCAGTATGATCATTCATATGGTCTTATTTACAAAATTCCTTGTCATTTCAAACCCCACTTGGTCCCCAGAAACACCACCAATGGAGAGGGGTTGTGGTTTGCTCTGGTGACCGTTAGTGATGCTTCAGGTGTCAACAGGATGACACTTATCTGGAGCCCCTCCTCTGTGGATCTTCACTTCATTCCAAATCCTAGATTGTTATGGATGAGAGACACCTCCCCATCAATCATAACTATCTACCACTGATGTCTTTTATTCATTTTCTTTTTTTGGCATTAACAATAGTTTTATGCCTATGAGTATTTTCCTGTGTAAGTATGTCTTGATTTATAATAGCCACAGTGGAAATTGTTTTTTATGATATTGTCAGAGCATTCAAAAGATAAGTGTTTTGTGTATCGTAAAATAAACAAATAAATTATCCCTTTGTTTCACATCTCTGGTGTGTTCTATTTCTTGTTTGAAGTTATCAGATTCCACAATCTTCAGATTTCTTTTCCTGAGAGTTTGTTTCCTCTTTAATCTTCCCTTGTGTATATAACTTTTAATATTTTCCTTTTCCAAAAGTTTTTTAAACTCTAATATTTATTTTCAGATTTATTTGAAAGCTTAAATGTTTTTATGATACTAATATGTGCATTTTTCATTAGATAGGAAAAACTGACCAACTCTTCTGCTAGTGAGCAGTTATTCTAAAAAACTTTGCAAATATAAATATTAAAAACTGAATAGTTGGGCCAGCCCTGTGGCTTAGTGGCTAAGTGCGCGCGCTCTGCTACTGGCGGCCTGGGTTCAGATCCCGGGCGCGCACCGACACACCGCTTCTCCGGCCATGCTGAGGCCACGACCCACATACAGCAACTAGAGGGATGTGCAACTATGACATACAACTATCTACTGGGGCTTTGGGGGAAAAAGGAGGAGGATTGGCAATAGATGTTAGCTCAGAGCCAGTCTTCCTCAGCAAAAAGTGGAGGATTAGCGTGGATGTTAGCTCAGGGCTGATCTTCCTCACACACACACACACAAAAAACTGAATAATAAATAAACTAAACTGCTAATAATGATTATCTCTAAGGGAGGGGATGAAAGAGGGCTTTCATATTCTATATAAAATTTTTCTTCATTGTTTTATTTTTTACATTAAACATCTATAATTTTTAAGCCAGAAAACAATTATAATAAATTATTAATAACTGAATATTAAACATGAGACATCTATCTAATAGAAAGCTAAAGTCAATAAATATCCTTCTCGATATAAATAGGTCTCTTAGGACCTCTTCCAAGAAAGCAAAATACTGTTTATTTTCTTGTTAAGAGTTAATTTGTTGTATGGATACCTGGTACTATAGAGAAGCATTTCTTAGGGTGAGCTCCACAGAACATTAGTTCTGCCGCTTGGTAATAGGCATACTAGGCAAAAAGATTCTGTGGTTTGGTAACTTTGGTAAAACATTGATTTAAACAAACATAAATAAGTTTCTTTACTGCAGTATTTCTCAGGGTGTTGAATACGCTAATGCACATTGTGACTCTCTCCAAGAAGTTAAAGTAGGATCAGAGTGTAGCACATGGGCTTTTCCAAACTTATTTGTTCTCAATATCTTTTTTCCTCCCAGAATCACTGTTCCAAGGCACATATTTTGGGAAACACTGCTTTAGGATGTTCAAGAAAGAGTTCTTTTCATAATGAGGGGTAATGAAGGGCTCTCCCCCTTCTTACTTATCACGGGATTTACACTGGTCATCGCACATTTTTCTTGAGCCAAATCTAGATTATTTAAGGTATAGATTTTTTGGGGCTGGCCCCGTGGCGTAGCGGTTAAGTGCGTGCGCTCTGCTGCTGGCGGCCCGGGTTCGGATACTGGACGCGTACCCATGCACTGCTTGTCAGGCCATGATGTGGCGGCGTCCCATGTAAAGTAGAGGAAGATGGGCATGGATGTTAGCCCAGGGCCAGTCTTCCTCAGCAAGAAAAGAGGAGGATTGGCATGGATGTTACCTCAGAGCTGATCTCGCTCACAAAAAAAAAAAAAAAGTATAGATTTTTCAAATATTAAACTAACCTTATATTTTCTGAATGAAGAAAACTTGGCTGTGATGTATTACCCTTTTTACGTATTGCTGGATTCGGTTTGTTAAAATCGTGTTCAGGAGGTATACATTTTATGCTCACGAGAGAAACTGGCCTTTAATTTTCCATTCTTGTAATATGTTGTCAGGTTTTAGTATTAAAGTTATGCTGGTCTCATAAAATGAGTTGTGAAGTGTTCCATCTTTTCCTTCTCTCTGGTAGACTATGTGTAATCTTGGTATTAACTCTCCTTTGTTTTTTTGTTTTTTTTTAAAATTTTATTTATTTATTTTTTTCCCCCAAAGCCCCAGTAGATAGTTGTATGTCATAGATGCACATCCTTCTAGTTGCTGTACGTGGGACGTGGCCTCAGCATGGCCGGAGAAGCGGTGCATCGGTGCGCGCCCGGGATCCAAACCCGGGCCGCCAGCAGCGGAGCGCAAGCACTTAACCACTAAGCCATGGGGCCGGCCCCTAACTCTCCTTTGAATGTTTGGTAGAATTCACTGGTAAAACTATCAGGGCCTGGAATTTTTTTTGGGTGTGTTTTATCTCATTGGAAAGTTTTCAATTTTGCAAGAGGACTTCACTTCTGCAAGAGGAGTCAGAATCCATTCATCATGGAGGGCAGAGCCACAGAGACTTGCCAGCAATAAGTAGTGGACTGAGTTGGGCACAAATAGGAAAAATGCTTCAAGCAGCTCTGCCAGCTTGAAGATCAGGTTCTGGTTCAGAGCAAGTGGTCAAGCAGCCAGAAATTTAACAAAGAAATCCTGGAAATGAGAGAGGCACAGAATGGCTGAGATAAGCTCCTCACACATCTTTGGCTGACTGGGACACCACACATAGGTGGAGGAGACCCAAGACACCCAGGAGAGCCCAGCAAAAAGTAAAGGGCAACAGAGACTTGAGAACTGGCTGAAACTTTGAATGCATTCCCCACCCCACACACATATCAATCAGCAGAGGGTAGAGGCCTAATTGACTCAAGGTGTTTGAGGGCCGGCCCGTGGCTTAGCAGTTAAGTGCGCATGCTCCGCTGCTGGCAGCCCGGGTTCGGATCCTGGGCGCGCACCTATGCACTGCTTCTCCGGCCATGCTGAGGCCACATCCCACATACAGCAACTAGAAGGAAGTGCAGCTATGACATACAACTATCTACTGGGGCTTTGGAGGAAAAACAATAAATAAATAAAATTATTAAAAAAAAAAAAAAAGGTGTTTGAGCACAACCTCTGCCCAAATCATTGACTGACCACTAAGCTATGCAGTCACAGAGGCAATACCTAAGTAGCCAGGCTAAACAAATACAACAAACTAACAAACAATAATAAAACAGCAGTGACATTAGTAGCGGCACACCAGGGAGACAGATGCTGCAGTTTAAATCCAGGCATGTTATTTAAAAAAAAAACAAAACAACAAAAACAAACCAACAACCAACAATCAAAAATATAAAACAGAATTCAGAGTTGCTACAATATATTATCTAGAATGTCCAGTTTTTTACCAAAAATTACTAGGCATGCAAAAAAAGAGGAAAGTCCAATCCATATTTGGGAAAAAAACAGAAGAAACTGACTCTGAGTGGGCCCAGGTTTTAGCTTAATCAGGCAAGCACTTCAAAGCAGCTATTATAAATATATTCAAATAATTTTAGAGATGCTAACAATGAGTTAACAAAAAAGGAATCTAAATGGGGAAATAGTATAAAAAAAGAAGCAAACGGAAATTCTAGAATTGAAAAATACAATAATTCAAATGAATAATTCATTAGATGAGCTCAATAGCAGATGTGAGATGACAGAAGAAATAATCAGTGAATTTGAAGATAGATTAATAGAAATTATCCAATCCAAAGAACAGAGAAAAAAAGATTGAAGAAAAATAAAAAAAACCTTGGAGTCAAGCATTCCAACTTAAGCGTAATGGGAGTCCCAGGAGGGATTGGAGTGAGAAAAGAGTAGGAAAAATATTTCAAGAAATAGTGGCTGAAAACTACCCAAATTTAATGAAAAACCTTGACTTACAGATCCAAAAGCTCAATGAAACTCGAATAGGATAAACTAAAAGAGAACCACACCTAAACGTATCTACTCGAATTTCTGAAAGCCAAAAACAAAGAGAAAATCTTGAAAGCAACGAGAGAAAACGACTCATCATACGTAGGGGACTAAAATACAATTAATAGCTATCTTCTCATTAGAAACAATGGAGGCTAGAAAGACAGTGGAATGACATATTCAAAGGGCTGGAAAAAACATCAACCTCTCAACCAAGAATTATATATCCAGCAAAACCATTCTTTAAAAAGGAAATTGAAATAAAAACATTACCAAACACTGAGAGACTATGTTACTAGCAGACTTACTGTACTGCTAGATGTACTATAGATTGTCAGGCTGCATAAAAAAGCAAGATCCATCTATATACTGCCAACCAGAGACATACTTGAGATTCATAGACATGAACAGGTTAAAATTAAACGACAGAAAATGAGGGGCCGGCCCGGTGGCGCAGCAGTTAAGTGCGCGTGCTCTGCTTCGGCGGCCTGGGGTTCGAAGGTTCAGATCCCGGGCGCACACCGACGCACCACTTGTCAAGCCATGCTGTGGTGGCGTCCCATAAAGTAGAGGAAGATGGGCACAGATGTTAGCCCAGGGTCAATCTTCCTCAGCAAAAAGGAGGAGTGGCATCAGATGTTAGCTCAGGGCTGATCTTCCTTACAAAAAAAAAAAAAAAAGATAGAAAACGATATACCATGCAAACAGCAATCATAAGAGAGCTGGAGTGGCTATATTAATATTAGACAAAACAGGCTTTAGGACACAGAATATTCCTAGAGATAAATAGGGGCATTTCATAATGAAAAAGGATCAATATATCAAAAAAATAACCCAATCATAAATGTATATACACCTAACAAAAGAGCTTCAAAATACATGATGCAAAAAAGTGACAAAACTGAAAGGAAAAATAGATAATTCAACAATTTTAGTTGGAGATTTCAACACTTCCTTCTTGGTATGAGGTGGCCAGGAAAAGTGCCTCAAAAACCTCCCCCTACAAGGAATATAACTGGCCACGAGCCCCAGCTAGCTAATGTGCTGTGAAATAAATTGCTGCATTTGCTCCCTAGCCATGCTTCCCATAGGCTACTCCCAGACAGTGACTGTATGTCATTGGAATACTAAGGTAGATTCATTTCTAGGAGACATGAGGGTCTTCTGATTGTTAACGACTTTGACTTGAGGACTCCCAATGGCTTGGCTGAAACTTTCTTAGTCTGCACAGTAGTCTAAGATGCTTTTGCCCAACCTTCCTTGTCTCTCTCCTTCACTCAGGGTCAGGCCTATATTGCAGTCTTTCTCTCCTAGGTTTATCCAGCTCCCTCCCTATTTCCTCTCACAGCCATTTCTCCTAATAAAATCTTTGTATGTTTAATCCCATCTTGGCATCTGCTTCTTAGAGGACCCAGATTAGCACAAATGATACCAACAGTGGTCCAAGAAAATAGGTGGTCAGATGGGGATTTTGGACTAACTTACCTACTGCACATCAGATGAAAAGGATGCTGTCTTGGTTGGGAGTGGGACATGGCACAATGTGGCAGCTCAGTCACTGAAGATTTCACTAGTGGTGACCTGAGAAAATGTCCCAATGGAAGAGAAAGCTGTGGCAGGTGCAATGTTTCAACCCTTTCAAAAACATGGGGGACCAATACCTACAAAGACAGTGGAGTTGGCCGGTTGCTGCTAAGTTGTGGCGATACACTACTGTTAGCAGGCAGTTAAGGGTCAAGTGTGCGAGTCAGAGAACTTCTGTGGTAGCTTACCAAGAGGCCCTGATGTCTTGCAGTTGAAAGGCAGGCACATTTGAGCAGCATGCTGAAGACCTGATTGTTCAAGTCTTAGAACTCCATAGTTGTTTGCATTGGTCAGCCAAGGCAGGAGTGTTAGCAGAATGTTAGGGCCTTGGTGATAAAAACCTAGGGTCCTGAAATATGGGTGGGGACATCCAGATGGATGCCTTTGAGGATATTGCCTCTGCATCCACCATGCCCCTGGACCCTCTGTGTTTGCAGAGATGGCCCATTCCCTAATAAGAGCTAACACTTCCACTCTGCTGGCGATAAGTGCTCTCCTTTGAGGCTGCCCTCACCCTGACCTCCTCTCCTGGTTACCAGGCTGATAACTGGAGCTATGCTGCACCTCAGAAAATTATATTCAAAGTTCTACTTGTGTGTGTGAGTGTGCACATGTTTTCCTGGGGAATTTATTGCTTTTGTTAGTTTTTTTTGTCTCTGACTAAAAATATTTCTGAAACACTAGGTTCTATCACTTGAAACTTTAGGTCTCCTTGCCATCAGGAAGAGCTGTGATTTTATTACGAAGCAGAATTGAACTAATTTTCTCTCCTAATGACCTGGGGAGAGTTCACTTCAAGATACCAAAATAGGGGCCGGCCTGGTGGCGCAAGCAGTTAAGTGCGCGTGCTCTGCTGCGGCAGCCCGGGGTTCGCCGGTTCGGATCCCGGGCGCGCACCGACGCACTGCTTGTTAAGCCATGCTGTGGCGGCGTCCCAAATAAAGTAGAGGAAGATGGGCACGGATGTTAGCCCAGGGCCAGTCTTCCTCAGCAAAAAAGAGGAGGATTGGCACAGATGTTAGCTCAGGGCTGATCTTTTTTTTTTTTTTTTTTTAAGATTTTATTTATTTATTTCCCCCCAAAGCCCCAGTAGATAGTTGTGTGTCATAGCTGCACATCCTTCTAGTTGCTGTATGTGGGACGCGGCCTCAGCATGGCCGGAGAAGCAGCGCGTCGGTGCGAGCCCGGGATCCGAACCCGGGTCGCCAGCAGTGGAGCACGCTCACTTAACCACCAAGCCACGGGGCCGGCCCTAGGGCTGATCTTCCTCCCCCCAAAAAAAAAACAAAAAAAAAAAAGGTACCAAAATAACTTTTCAACAACATACCATTTGAACCCTGAGCAAAAACTGACCTGCTAAGTCTGCTAATCTCATTTGGCCTCCAACACTAACTGGCACCTCAACCCATCATCTCAAAGACAGTCAAACCCGCCATCCTTGGCCACCAGTCTAAATACAAGCCACCAGACTAAATGTGACTACTCCCCTGAGGTTGATGCCATCAGCTGTACCTCTTGTTGACAATTACTAGGGCTGGGCCTGGGGCGAGGCAAGGAAGGCATTTGGGGCGAATGTGTAAGGAGGTGCTGCTTTGTAAGCCCCACCCTACACTTGCACTTGCTCCATCCGAGAGTCAGAGCCTCCTTCTGTTCTGCACCCTTGGGGTCTCCTGTGTCTTAGTGTAGTCCCAGCACTGTACATCACCAACTATAATGCATCCATTATGATGTGATGGACACAGCATCAGCCCCAGGAGGTGGGTGGGGGTAGAAGTAGATTATTTACAAAGAAGGTGACCTTGGAGCTAATTGGGGAAGGTGAAGGAAGTCATTACAGAAAAATAGGATAGTACGGGTTTAGTCTGGAGACAGGAAAAGAAATGAAGGGTCAGATACAGGTCTGGGAAAAGACCTATGAACAGATGAATCTAATGGCTTACAACATGGAAAGTGAACACAATAAGGATGCTGGGAGCTTGCCCTTATTGGATGCTGGTAGCTGGCTGGGCAAGACAACTGAACTCTTAACTTTATCTCTGCCTTATTTTCATAGAACCACATTAGAAAATAAATCCCGGTATGGGGAGGGGAGAGAAAATCAGAAAATCTCTATAGAACTAAAATCTGTTAAAAGTATGTTAATTTTTTCAAAGTCTGGGAAGGCTTCTTGGGGCATATGGGATTTCTGACATTGGGCCAACCAAAATTTAAAGGCCCTTGTATGACTATTACCTTTTCAGGGGAAGGGTGTTTGTGCAAAAATCAATAGACTGAATTTAACAAAATTAAAAACTTGCATTTGTGTAATGTTTTATAGGCTATGAAGTCTTGTGACATTGTCTTTTTAATTCTCAGGTTTTATCTGTGCCTTTGCCCATTTCTGTTCCCAATTCCTAAAAATCTCTTTCCCCTCCTAGCCTGTTGGTTGAGACCTATTTTTAAACAGCTTTATTGTGATATAATTCACATACCATACAATTCACCAATTTAAATTGCACAATTCAATGGTTCTTACAATATTCAAAGTTGTGGAACCATCTTGACAACCAATTTTAGAACATTTCCCCTACCCTAAAAAGAAATCCTGGACCCATTAGCAGCCACCCCTCATTCCCATCTAACCTAGAACTTTCTGTCTCTATAGATTTGCCTATTCTGGACATTATCTTTTAATTTTTACTTTAAAGTGTCCTTGGGGATTAGGAATTCTTACCTTTGGAACTCCTCATCCCTAAATGGTGGAACTTCTGTGATAAATCAGAGATCTGTGATAGAAATAGAAAGGGAAGGGAAATATTTATTTAACAACTACTATGTGCCAATATATATTCATGATTTTCACAACCATCCTACAAGTCAGGTATCTTTTAACAGTTGAACAAACTGGGGTTTATAGAAATTAAGTAACTTGCCAAAGGTTACAAAGTAACAAAACAAGGATGTAAACCTTGCTTTTTGACTAGAGCTCATTGTCTTCTTTCCATGAGATCAGTAATTTTCAAACTTCGTTGGGCACTAGAGTCACCCGGAGGGTTTATCAAACACAGATTGCTGGGCTCCATTCACAGTTTCAGATTCACTAGTTCTGGGGTGGGGCCCAAGCATCTGCATTCCCAGATGCTGCCGACATTGCTGGTCTGAGACTGTGCTATATCATGTTGCCTAATAGCATCTGAGAACGTGATTGATTAAGATCACAGAGCTAGATGATGAAGTAGCTTTAATATCATCTGGTCATCTTTTCAGAACAATATTTATGATCTGTCAAAGCAACTGCTGATTGATAAAAGGCGAAAGTAGTTAGAAAGGCACTACAGAGAACTAAAATGCTTCAGGGAAATGCTAAAGTGTGATAACATTTTTTTCTGGTTGGGAAATGTGATAAACAATCAGAGAATTAACCACAGTGCATGAAGCACCTAGAGGTAGAACTTTTCAGCTGGAGGCAAAACTTGGAACTATAGCTACTTAAGGAGAGAAGGCAGGCAGACAGAGGACTATCAACGGCAATATCTCTAACTGTTCTTTGGCTAGCTGCAGTTGCATACTCATGCTGACTTCATCCCCAAACGTTAACTAGGCCAGAACTTCATCAGACTGAAATCTGTGTATATATATATTTAAAAGAAAGATCACAGATACCAACAAAATGTATTTCCTTGAATCTGTTCTAACTCTGGATTTTATTGAAAACGTTTGATTTTTTTTCTTAGTGGGAGGGGAAGGAGGACAGCTGGAAATCACTTAATTCAGAATCTGCAGTGTAATTGCTCGGGTAGGCTCAAACGTGATTTGAACATCCCTAGCTATGGGATTTGGTGACCAGGCTCCCAAGAGAGGATGACACAGCACAGGGAACAGCACAGACAGCCTGCCTTGCTTTATAGAGAGCAGAGATGCAAAAGTCCTTGTTGAGGTCACCAGTGCTGCGAATAATCTTAATAATTTAAATGGATGGGGGTAACTTCCTAATATGTAGGTAAGTAAGCACTAGGGACAGAAAAGAGAGAGGAAAGCAGCAAAGTGAAAACAGGGAGTGCGGAGTGCAGCTGGACATCCTCTGCTAATTAGGCCTTAGCTTTATATAGACAGCTTTTGTTTCTGTCAGAGCACTTTTATGTATATTAACTCACGCACAGAGGTCAAATATTATTATTATTAAACAGGGTGCAGAAAAGTGTAATGAGTGATCTCAGTTAATGAGTTAGTTTAACTGGTTAAGAGATGCACACACTAGGACTAGATGCCAACAGTTACCTAGAATGCCAGTAAAAGAAAACATTCAGAAATAAGATTAGTAATCACATAAATACAATCTAGTGAACACCACCTTTCATTCCAAAATGGTGGAAGTGAAGTTTACTTGTTGGTACTTTCTTACCTCTTCCACATTCGTTCATTTGTTCCTTCATTCATTCCACAAAGATGTATTGAATGCTTCCTACTTGCCAGTCATTCTGCTCAGCGGGCCTTGGGAATGTAGAAATGAGACATGGTGTCTTGTCATTTATTCAACAAATATTTATTTAAGGCCCTACTACGTGCCAGAAACTGTTCTAGGTACTGGGGATCTATAGTAATCAAAAAAAAAAAAAAAGCAAGAAATGTATAAACAAGTTCAGAGTAATCCACTTAGAACTAACAAAGCAAAGGGAAACATACTATAATAAACATGTGATGGACAGAGGGATGGGTAGATGACTAGTGTTATAAAGCAAGCCTAGTACAATGTTAATGGCAGAATCTAGGTGGTGGGTATATCAGTGTTTACTGTAAAATCTTTCAACTTTCTGTTTGAAAATTTTTACAATAAAACATAATGGAAAAAAGTTATAGGAATGATAAGGAAGGTGGGGATTTGGGAAAAGCTCATGGAGGATGTGGTATTTTTTTATCCTCTTCTTCTTCCTCTCAGCTACCCTTAGCTACAGGTCCATCAAGTTCCAAATTCCATTTGGCCTTATCTTGGGCTATAAAAGGCTCTGCAAAAGTCCTTGAAGACCCTTAGATCTCTTTAGTGGAGAAAAGACTTTGGTGAGAAGAGGCAGACTCATGAATCAGCTAAAACCCACCTACCCCACAGCCATTTGGTAAGGCACTCTCCTTCCAGCTAACCTCTCCTAAATGCCTCTGGGTACCGGGGAGCCACTCTCCCCATCTTAGTTTCCCATCTGAGCTTCTGTGCAGCTCGGTTTTGGATGGTGACCTGAACTATTTCAAAAGTGAAAAGAACATTTGTTTTCTTATACTCTTAATTTTCTTTAGTAATTTTTTTCAAAATAATTCTGAATTTAAGGTAATTTACTGAGTTTTAAAAGAGAATGCTACCGACTTAAGTTCTCTTTTAGACTGTAGGACCCCCATCAGCTCATTGATACCAGTTGCAGGTTCACAGGGCAGAGGCTGGAAGTTACTAGTGACGTCCTACCTCTCTCCCCTGTACCCCCAAAAAAGTTCCCTTTCCAGTTTCAGCCCTTTAGGGGCCTTTTCTCTTTGAACAATTATGTACAGTCTAGACTGTGCCTGGCACTATTCTAAGAACTTTAAATATAATAATTCATTTAATACTCACAAGAATTCTAGGATATGATAGCCATTATTATTCCCATTTAACAGATGAAAACACTGAGGCACAGGGAGATTAAGTAACTTGCTCATGGAACTGCATGTGAATGCAGAAGTCTGGCTCCAGAAATCCAGACTCAGAGGCTGCTCTGAGTCACCAGCAAATACCGCCTTTCTAACCAAGACTAATTGCCCATCTCCGAAAAACCAGTTCAATTACAGGTATTAATGGGTCAACGTGGCATTACATATTTTAATGCTTCTAAAAACCCTAACTCCGCAGGAATCTCAGTATTTGGGATTTCAAACTGTGGTTTGAAAGGGCGTTGATGTTAGGAGGGAGGGCGCCCTTCAGATAAGCCCCTCAAATTACCCAGAAGGACTCTAGGGAGTCGCCTATTTAGGAGCATGGTATTGGGGGGTTTCCAAGAGAGGAAATATTTATAGCCAGCGGCTGACATATTATTTTGGCAAATAGAAGGGGAAAAAAACAATCTCATTTTCGGAAAACACAAGTTTTTAGCTTGGATAATGGGTAAAAGATATTAACTCTTTGTTTCATCTTCATCTTCCAAGCTTGTTCTAATTTTGCTTCTCAAACCTGGTGCATTCCCTCTACTATTTGATCTGCCCTTCTAGCTTTTTGTCCCTTTTGAAATAGGTGGTATCATACCAAATTAAAACGCAGAACGCTCGTTTCTTTTCCCTTAGTCCGCAGAAGGTCGTCGGGAAAAGGGTTAACCGGGTGGGTAGGGAGGAGGGTCGGGCTCACACCTTTCCCAGAGACCTCGGGCGGCGGCGGGGCCCGGGAGGGGCGGAGGCTGGGGCCAGACGCCTCGCCGCCTCCGCCTCGGCGAATAGCAGCGCGGTGTCCGCCCGGATTGGAGCAGCAGCATCACGCTGACCTCTGCCTGGGATGTAAACCGGGACAGGCGCTGCGGGCAGAGGAAGGCTCTCGTCTCCTCCGGGAAACCCAGCACCGCGGGGCTCCGAGCGGCTCGCAGGGCCTCGATCCGGGCAGCGCCCAGCGGCGGCTGCGGGAAGCGGAGGGAGCCCGGCGCGGGCGCGGGCGGGAAGCGTGCGTCCGCTCGCACAGGCAGCGGGAGGAGGGGCGGCGCGAGCCATGGCCGGGGACAGCGAGCAGACCCTGCAGAACCACCAGCAGCCCAACGGCGGCGAGCCCTTCCTGATCGGCGTCAGCGGGGGCACGGCCAGCGGCAAGGTACGGCGGGGCCGCGGGCCGCGCTCCCCTCCCCACCCCGGGCCCGGCGGCGGCGCGTGTGGCCCGCGGGCCGTGTCAGCTGCTGCAGCCACCGCGTGGCCCGCGCGCCTCGGCTCCTGGCCGCGCTCCAGCGCCGAGTCTTCCCGGCGCGGACTCGGGGCTCCGCGGCGGGGGATGGACGGGCGGGCGGTGACTCGGGCCATTGAGGTTACGCCGGCCACAGATCATAGGGCTGGTGCGCACCCTCTCGCTTTTTTTCCCCCGCGGCGGTAACTCGCGGCAGGGGTCCTATGGGGGAGTGGTAGAGAAAGCGGATGCTTAGTGTTTTGCTAGTCCGATATTGGGGGACAGGGCTTTAAGCAGGGTCCCCAACGAGCCCCCGATGCACCCCCTTCCCCCAGCCTTGCACTGATGAGCTCGCCCAGCAGCGCAGCTCCGGCGCCAAGGGCGGAGCGAGCCGGGAAGCCCGGAGGGCTGCGAGAACGCGCGAGGCGGCGTCCCGGAGAAGGGGAGCCCCACTTGGGCTGGACGTGGGGGCTGGGGATTGCAGGGGTTTCCGGGTAAAATCCTGAGAGCCAAGTAGGTGCGGTGACATCAATGAAATAATAATAGTCGGAGCTTCTCTTTTTTTATGCTTATAAGAGGAAACGTGGTCGGCTTCAATGAGAAAGTTGTACTGGCTCCATGCTCTGAGATGTCTGGGGCGCACGCGGTTTGGGTCCACGGAAAGGGGTCACCCTCTGGGTGAATGACTGCCCTCGGAGCCTGCTTTGTTTTATCAGCAAGGCAAGGAGAGACTAAGGAAATGCTTTCCTAGCTTTACCCTTTACCCCAGGCTTTTTCTGCAGGTGGAGAAGGGTGGAGTCCTCCCAGATGTTTCTTTCTTTGCTCCCCTAACTGCCTTTACGATGTGGCTACTTGTTTCCCCTACCGTTTGACAACCTCCAACTTCATTCAGAGCACGGGCACCTCAAGGGGAGTCTGCGAGAGATGGGTGCTGCGCGCTGGGTTTGGCGAGGCGGGATGATGCCTCCGAGGGTTGGGGAGAGTAGAGCAGGAAGGCTGGTTGGCGCCATGAGAAACCAGCCACGAGGTTTTCGCTCCGGAGTCGACTTTTCCGTGGCCCCTCCTCCATTTTGGTTTTACATTTTTCGCTCCAGGTCTGGACTACTTGGGCGCCTGGCGCCCAGGCACGGCCGCTGGTGCTGTGGAACTTCTTTATTAAGTTAATCTCCTCCCTGGCTCCTAGGGCTGGGAATCTGCCTACTCTAGGTCCCAGAAGGGTAGGTTGCATTCGCTCCTAGTTGAATGCATTTTTTATTTTTAAAATTTTTACATGTTCTTTACTAGTACTATTACTAGTAATTCGAAGCAAAACCAGGATGCCGGCTCGTTCAGGAAGCTTTACCTGTTCTTTTAGAATTATTCTTACCCCCCTCTTTCTATAGCAATTCCTGTTGCGTGGGACCGTTTCCTGTTGTTCCTGGCTGTATTCCCAGCGCTCCTAGCACGAGGTCTGGCATACAGTTGGTCCAAATGTTAACCTGAGGGCCAGTCCTCCTGGGGGAAGGAGACTTGAACTGGCAGATGAGTGTAGCATTTAGAAACAAAATGACCTTGGTAATCTAATAAAAAATTTAGTCACTACAGAGGTGGAAACTGAGATCCTAAAAGGTGAAATAACCGTTCTTCTTATTCTTGTATGTTCCTCGGTCATCACCTGTTCTCAGTTGATAATCAGTCTAAGTTGCAAGAGTTACTTCCCTAACGTGTCAGGTGGGAGCTGGTAATGAGCCATTATGGGAGTAACTAACTCTCTGCTGTCTCCATTTTCATTAGGGAGGAAGATTATAAAAACTCCAAGAAAGAGTCTGTTTGCATGTAGTTTTCAAAGCATGTTGTACATTTTGGGCATTGATAAGTACTTTGTCACTGTTTAAGATTATATTTTTTTTTATTAAAGTCCAAAGGAGCATTGGACTTGTAAAATTCCATATTGCAGTTGGTTTGCTGCAATTATATCTTGATTCTGTTATTCCTCCAAGGAATAGGGATTTTTTTTTTTTAAAGGATGGTCAGCATCAACAAACTGGACCTCCTGGGGAAGTCTAAGGCCTGAACCTTGTGGTGTAGGAGGGTCTAGAAGCAAGGTTGATACTCTACCTCTTGGGTATTTGTTATGTGCCTGTTAAAGGAATTTGGGAGAAGGCAAAGGGCCTAAGAGCATCATCAAAAATGACAATTTTAGAGTTAGAAGGAACCTCAGAGCCTCTGGAGTCCAACTCTTAGTCTCGTCACTTACAGATGAGGAAAATAATGTATTCAGATCACATATTTGGTGGCGGAGCCAGTGCTAGATCAGTGCTGCTCAGTCCTTGTTGTTGCCTTGTTTAAGAAGAACTGAGTAAGGCATTCGGGAAGAACACAGTTACCCCTTCAGCTTGGAAACGGGCTACTTGGGAATGGCTACAGGAATGTTTCAGAGGTACTTGACCTGAAAGGAAGCGGAAATGCCGATTGCTTTGTACCGGTGGCCTCGCAGCATAGATCTTGATAGTTCTCTCCCCTCTCCCATCCCTCCTTTATAAGAAAAAACAACTCCTTGTTCAGCTTCCCTTGAGGGCTCTAATTTGTCTTAATGTTGTGGCTGCCCTGAGTACAAGTATTTTATCTCAGACTAAATTATTTTGGTTGTAGAAGGCAAAAAGAGTGATTGTGGCTCCATATATCACATTTTTTAGTTTGTTTTATAAAGGAAGATGAATTAGAACTTTACAGTAAGCTTTGCTAGGCTGACATGGCAAATCATTGTTAAAAACTCATCTTACAACTTTGTGGTGGGTTGAGAAAGTTATTCTGATCTATGTTAAAAACCAGATTCTTGTATTTCCTCCTAAGGTCTAGAGAGAGTAAGAAGTTAACCCTGGACGGGAACAGTTTAAGCTTCTTTGCCTGTGTATATATCCATAACTTTAGATGCCATTCCCTCTCTTCATTTTTGCTGTTATTGCCCTTGTGACTTCTTTGGCCCATTTAAAATAGCTTCTCAGAGTGGTCTTCCTTAGCTAGAGCTCTGATTGTGTCTCTCTCCTTTTTGGAAACCTTGGGTGACTCTCCATTGCCCAGACTACAGGTCAGATATTTCAGCACAGCGCGATTTCCCTTGGCCCCCAAATGTGTTCCCAGACTGTTTATTTTCCCACTCTTATTTATCCCCCTCCCCCACACCCAGATGCACACAGACACATCTATGGAACTGCTTTCACTGAAACTTTTTGTTCATGGTCTTCTCTTTGGAATGGCCTCTATCTAATCCTTTTAAGGCTTCAGTTCTGTTAATACTTCCTCCAGGGAGCGTTGTTATCCATTTCGTTTTTTTTTATAATTTATTTATTTATTTTTTTCCCCCAAAGCCCCAGTAGATAGTTGTCTGTCATAGCTGCACGTCCTTCTAGCTGCTGTATGTGGGACACGGCCTCAGCATGGCCGGAGAAGCGGTGCGTCGGTGCGCGCCTGGGATCTGAACCCGGGCTGCCAGGAGCGGAGCGTGCGCACTTAACCACTAAGCCACGGGGCCGGCCCTCCATTTCTTTAATCAGAGTTATTTTTTGTCTCTAATGCTTCCATAGTTTACCACCTTTTGCCTTGTACTGTGGTTAATTGTGGACTGCTTCCCCACTATAATAAAAGTTCTATATGAGCATCTCATTTATTTGTGCCTTAATGCCCATTACCGAGTTTGATATAGTGTTAGTGTTTGGTGTTTATTGTACTGAGTTAGGCAGACCATAATTTATCATTATCCTTTCATTTTTTAATTATAAGACCATTTGAATTAGGATTTGAAGCCACAGTTGACACCATGTTGAACTGTGTTACTCATGTTGCAATGACCAAAAAATAAAAAGCCCCTTGAACCATAATACATTGGTATTGCTTGTTCACAGCCTAACATTTATTTAGTATGTACTAAATAGATATTTGTTGAATGAATGTCATTGTTCACAACACTGTATTAAGTGCTTGGAGTTGAGGGGAAGTCAGGATATAAGGAAATATAAGAGAAAGTCTCTTCAGTATTTTATAGTTCTAAGCTGCTTAAACTACTTTTATCATCAAGTCAGTGTATCATGAAAGCATTTGATTATCTCTTCCCTTTGAAGTCAGGCACATGTCTTCCATTGGTGGATGACAGTGGAAGATGAGGTTAGGAGAACTTTTGACTTGCCTGAGTTCACATTGCTAGTAAGTGATAGAACTTGGATTTTCCCTTTTCTAAATCTATACCTGTTTTGAACTTTCTCCACAAGCAGCGACCTTATAGGTATTTTTAGGGAGGTTTGTCTGACTGTATGAGTAATACAGACTAAGAGAGGAAATTGCAATCCCCTCAGAGATGTGGGCTGTCACTTCAGCTCAGCTTGACCATGAGTCAGCATCTACTTTGGGAGTGCTCTGGAATGTGCTCTGGACCTGCATCTCCTTGGCTCCCACTGCCCTGTTCCTGGAACCTCAGCAGCCATGGCCATCTGGCCAGACCGCTCATTCCATACCCTCCTTCTGTCAGGTGCTCTCAGAGCCACGGGACTGGTTTGGTCCTTCTGCTGTTTTTCTCAGAGCTGCATTGTATGCTTTCTACCACCCCAAACTGCGGCCATGGCCATCAAGGCCCAGCCTGATCTGGCCCTGCTGACCGCCATTCTCCGCCTTGCTCTCTCTGTTCTAGCCACACCCACTGCTTGGCACACCATGCTGTCTCCCTGCCCAAGGATCTTCGCATTTGCTGTTTGCCCTGCCTGAAATTCTCTTATTCATTGTGCCAGTGCCTAGTGCCGTGGCTGGTAGAATAAAGAAGAAACAGCAGGTCTTGCAGCCTCTAGTAGTTCCTCTCTTGCAGCTGCCTTTCCTCAGCTGTGCCTGTGGTTTGCTGCTTCCTCTTTTATTCCTTGTTTGAGTGTCTTGGAGTGTGGTTTCTGATGTGCACTCTGTCTGTGGTCACCTAACTCCAGCTCGCTGTGTAGCCTTTGCTTAGGTCTTCTGCCTGATGTCATCATTGCTTTGTTGAGTCTGGCTTTTATGAGGTTCTGTGATGGAGACAGATTGTATTTGGGAATTTCACTGCTGAAGACTTGACCTTTTTTACTAGTTGGCTCTGATTTGGTGCTGTTGGAACTGCTCAGACTCTCTGAGGTCTTTTTGACGTGTGTCTCAATTTTTTAAATCAATAAAAATGGTTGGAAGGTATACTCTGTGTGTGTGTGTGTGTGTATGCTTTCTTGTCTGTTAAACCATTTTTATCACTAAGTCAACTTATTATTAAAGCATTTGGTCATCTCTTTATCATAATGTATCATGTATATATATGACTTATATAAGTATAATCCATATATAATTATAAAACAAAAAGGAATTATGAAAGGATGAGAAAAATGAAATAAACACTTAAAAATTATGGTTTTTAAAAATGGTATAAAACTTTTTGGCTTTTACTAAAATATTTTTTATTTGTGACTGAAGAATGTTTTATTTTTAAAAATCTTGTTTCATATGTGGTGATTCATGGATCTTGGATAATCTTGGTAATATTAGTCTTGGTGATAATACCAGGCTGAATTTTTGATTCTAAGTTTAGTCTTTTGAATCTTAATTTAATGACTGTCATGTTTGGAAAAGTTATGCACTAAAAAGATCCAAGTACAAGAAACTCATCCTTTGCAGTGTTTACCAAATAACCATCCCCCATCCCCCAATTATGCAGTGGATTTTGTTAAAAACCAGCTAGAAAATTTTCGTCTTCCCTGTTGTCTATCAGTTGTTTTTGCAAACCGAGGTGCTCCATTTAAACTTTTTTAACTAGTAGATTCAAAACTCACTGAGGGCTGGCCTGGTAGTGTAGTGGTTAAGTTCCTGCATTCCGCTTCGGCGGGGCGGCCGGGGGGGTTCGCAGGTTCTGAACAACATCCTCCCCCCCCCCCCCACCTGCGTGGACCTGTGTTCCCTGTCGTCAAGCCCTGCTGTGGCCGCATCCCATATACAAAGTGGAGGAGGATAGGCACAGAGGTTAGCTCAGGGCTGATCTTCCTCAGCAGAAAGAGGAACATTGGCAACGGATGTTAGCTTAGAGCCACTCTTCCTCACAAAAAAATAAAAAATAAAATAAAAATAAAAACCCAGTGAAAATCCTCATTTGGAGTATTTTGCAAGTTTGTTTCTGTTTATGAGTTTTATAGGTGCCCACGGTTTTCAGCAACAAAGTTGCTTAACAGTGGAAACATTTTCAAATATCTTTTTAACAGATAATTTGATCATTTGATTTTAATAAATATTAGTTTTCTTTCAATCCTACATAAAACAGCAAGTCAAAACTTTATTTTTGAAAGTGAAATATTTCCAAATGAACAAGTAACTGCAAAATTTACATGAAAATAAAAGGGAAAAGACAATTTTCTAAAAGACAAAATAAAAGATGTAACAGTTGTGAGGTGTTGACAAAAAAAAAATCCTAATCTGCATTCAGTTCACACGCACGCAAGAGTTAGTCTACCATGAGAATTCACGCAGAGAGAGCCAAAGTATTTACAGTCATAAAAGTACCGTCAATAGACTATTTAACACAATAACCTGAAAAATATAAAGAATCATATAAAGCATTGGGCTTTCAGGGCTCTCGTAAGTAGCAATTTGGTTAGATATGGGGGCATTGGTTATAAAACCAATTGCATATGCTTTGAGAATTTTGAATGATGGTGGGAGAGGGTGATAATTCTAAAAAAATCAGTTTGTTTTGCCACCTGACTATTAGAAGTGATCTTTCTTTTTTTCTTTCTTTCTTTTTTTTTTGTGAGGAAGATCAGCCCTGAGCTAACATCTGCCAATCCTCGTCTTTCTGCTGAGGAAGACTGGCCCTGAGCTAACATCCATGCCCATCTTCCTGCACTTTATGTGGGACGCCGCCACAGCATGGCCTGACAAGCCGTGTGTCGGTGTGCACCAGGGATCCCAATCCAGGCCTCCAGCAGCAGAGCGTGTGCACTTAACTGCTATGCCATGGGGCCGGCCCCTAAAAGTGATCTTTCTATAGAATAGGTTTCCTTTTTTTTTTTTTTTTAATTTTTTTTTCCCCAAAGCCCCAGTAGATAGTTGTACGTCATAGTTGCACATCCTTGTAGTTGCTGTATGTGAGACGTGGCCTCAGCATGGCCGGAGAAGCGGTGCGTCGGTGCGCACCTAGGATCCGAACTCGGGTCGCCAGTAGTGGAGCTCAAGCACTTAACTGCTAAGCCACGCGGCTGGCCCAGAATAGGTTTCTTTTAAAAAGCAGTTATTTTCACATGGTTACTCTGTATGGAACCACAGGAAAAGTGTAAGAGTGTCTCTGAACCTCCTATACTTTCTATAGTAACCTTGAATAGCTACACAGTAACCTTGAATACCTTACATAGTAACCTGGAATACCCTACATAGTAACCTTGAGTACCTTACAGAACACATGCCCAGCAGTGCTTTTTCTTCCTGTCCTATGAGGTAACACACTTCACTTTGGTAGAGCATTAATTTTTGCAATAATAGTGACAGAAGGTTCTGCCACATGCCCTCTGTGTGACTTGTGGCATGTTATTGTAGGGCTTTTGTAAGAATTTTGCCTGGCGCATACATGGTGGAAGCATAAGAATTTTGTGTGTGTAGGTAAAGTAGAGTTGTGCTTCTTTATTGCTTTAATCATTCCAGAAGAATGCTTTCTGGTCCGACTTTTTGGTCATTTTTTTTTTTTCTTGGCTGAAGAGCCGTTTTAAAACCTGAAATGCTTTTATCTAGATCAGCAAGCATCCCCTGTTTTCTGTCCTCTAGGAAGTCCAAGATCCGCAGACGTCTCTAGGATTGCCTCCACCTGAGAGTGGAGGGTGCACTGTCTGCCCTGTGCAGGTCGGTAGTCCTTCTCAGCTATATAGAGAGAGCTTGTAGTGGAATGGGGTGCTGAGAGTGACTGATCTGTGATTTTGGACCAGGGTCTTCAAACATGTTTGCATCTGTAACTGCTAAGAGAATTTTGGGGAATTCTTATCCTGTCTCATAGTTTTGATATCAGTTTTTTCATCATATGAGTAAAGAGTTGCTAAGGATATAATTTCTGATATATTGTAAATATTAATATTTTAAAGTAATTGGTTCATTCTTTTAAATGTATCTGGTGGGCTCTAAATACTGTAATAATATGACCTATTGTCATTCATTTAAAAATACATGAATAAACTCTTATTTGAGTCAGAAATGTTCATTTTTCCTTTTTTCTCTGTGAAATTATTTTTCAATTCCACTTCTCCCACAAAATGTTAACTTAATTTCATTTATTTTTATGCTTGAAATTTTTTTCTTAGTCATTCTCTCATCCTTCTGCAACAAAAATCTGTAGGTACGTTGCAATGATTTTAATTCCTGTTCTCATAAGTCTCTTCAGTGTTAATTTCTTTTGGATTGCATTGCTAGCTATTAGCATAAATTAGTCAAGACAAGTAGATATACATTTTGATAAGTAATTAAACATAAAAGGTAGAATTTTGTTGAAAAGCAACTTGTTGAGATAGATGGAACCAAGCATTTCATGTATTAGTGGATCATGACTACCTAATGCTGGAATAAGATTCTTCACTTGTATAGATATAAACCTTGAGAACACTGTTGACATAAGTAGATGGGAATGGAAGGACTTTTGTTATATCAAGGTCATTCAGTTTTTACCTTTCAAATTATATGTCAGAACCCGATGTATTTTTATGAATCAACCAGCTTGCCATTTGCCACCTTTTATTTTGTTGAAAGCAGAAAACTGGAAACTTCCAGACTTGTAAAAGGGTTTGTTACCCAGTCATTAAGTCATTCACTTTTTTTAATTGTATTTTTAAATTTCATTTGTTAATTATTTATATGGATTATATCTTGAAATAATATTTTGGATATTTAGGATTAAAAAAATATATATATATCTTTTCCTTTCTTTTAAACTTAAAAAAATGAAAAACATTTCACAATGTTACTGTGCTCCCACAAATTACTCCCACCACCCCACCCCCTGTGTCTGGCAACCACTAATCTGTTCTCTGTATCTAAGAGCTTGTAATATATATATTTAGATTCCAAGTATAAGAGAGATTATAAGATATTTGTCCTTCTGCATCTGACTTATTTCACTTATCATAGTGTCCTCCAGGTCGATCCATGTTGTTGCAAATGGCAAAATTTCATTCATTTTTTTAATGGCTGAATAATATTCCAGTGCGTGTGTGTATGGGTGTATATATGTATGTGTGTGTGTGTGTGTGTGTGTGTATACTTTATCTATTCATCCATTGATGGGCACTTAGGTTGTTTGCATATCTTGGCTATTGTAAATAGTGCTGCAGTGAACATGGGGGTGCATATATCTTTTTGAGTTACTGTTTTTGTTTTCTTTGGATAAATACCCAGAAGTGGAATTGCCAGATCATATGATAGTTTTATTTTTAACTTTTTGAGAAACCTCATACTGTTTTCCATAGTGGCTGCACCAGTTTACATTCCTACTGACAGTGCACAAGAGTTCCCTTTTCTCCACATCCTTGCCAACACTTGTTATTTCTTGTCTTTTTGATAATAGCCATTCTGACAGGTGTGAGGTGATATCTCATTGTGATTTTGATTTGCATTTCCCTGATGTAGAGCATCTTTTTATAGACCTGTTGACCATCTGTATATCTTCTTTGGGAAAATGTCTATTCAGATCTTCTGCCCATTTTTTAATTGGATTGTTTGGTTTTTTGCTATTGAGTTGTATGGTTCTTTATAGGTTTTGGATATTAGCCCTTTATCAGATATATGATTTGCAAATATTTTCTCCCATTCTGTAGATTGACTTTTCATTTTGGTGGTCCCCTTTGCTGTGCAGAAGCTTTTTAGTTTAATATAACCCCACTTGTTTATTTTTGCTTTTGTTGCTTTTGCTTTTAGTGTCAGATTCAAGAAAATCATTACCAAGACCTATATCAAGGAACTTACCACCTATGTTTTCTTTTAGGAGTTTTATGATTTCAGATCTTAATGTTCAAGTCTTTAATCCATTTTGAGTTAATTTTTGTGAATGGTGTAAGATAGTGGTCCAGTTTCATTCTTTTGTGTGTGGCTGTCTAATTTTCCCATCACCATTTTTTGAAGAGACTATCCTTTCCTCATTGTATATTCTTGGCTTCTTTGTTGTACATTGACATATATGCGTGGGTTTATTTCTGGGCTCTCTATTCTTTTCCAGTGATCTATGTGTCTGCTTTTATGCCAGTACCATACTGTTTTAATTACAATGGCTTTGTAATATAGTTTGAAATCTGGGAGCATGGTGCCTCCAGCTTTGTTCTTTCTCAAGTTTTCTTTAGCTATTTGGAATCTTTTTTTTTTTTTTTTTTTTTTGAGGAAGATTGACCCTGCACCAACATCTGTTGACAATCTTTCTCTTTTTCTTTTTTCTCCCCAAAGCCCCAGTACATAGTTGAATATCATAGTTGTAGAATTGTAGCTCTTCTATGTGGGATACTGCCTTAGCATGGCTTGATGAGCAGTGAGTAGGTCCGGGCCCAGGATCCAAACCAGCAAACCCCGGGCCGCCGAAGCAGAAAGCACAAACTTAACTGCTACGCCACTTGGCCGGCCCCTGGAATCTTTTATCCATACAAATTTTAGGATTGTTTATTCTCTTTCTATGAAAAATGCCATTGGAATTTTGATAGGAATTGCATTGAGTCTGTATATTGCTTTAGGTAGCGTGACATTTTAACAATATTAATTCTTCTAATCCATGAGCATGGAATATCTTTCCGTTTATTTGTGTGTTCTTCAATTTCTTTCATCAGTGTCTTGTGGTTTTCAATACACAGTTCTTTCACCTTAGTTAAATTTATTCCTAGGTATTTTATTCTTTTTGGTGCAATTGTAAATGGGATTGTTTTCTTAATTTCTCTTTATGATAGTTCATTATTAGTGTATAGAACCACAACAGATTTTTGTGTATTGATTTTGTATCCTGCGGCTTTACTGAATTTATAGTTCTAACAGTTTTTTTGATAGTCTTTAGGGTTTTCTGTATATAATATCATGTCATCTGCAAATAGTGACAGTTTTACTTCTTCCTTTCCAGTTTGGATGCCTTTTATTTTTTTTCTTGCCTCATTGCTCTGGCTAGGACTTCCAATACTATGTCCAAAAGTGGTGAGAGTGGGCATCCTTGTCTTCTTCCTGATCTTAGAGGAAAAGCTTTCAGCTTTTCACTGTGGAGCATGTTAGATGTAGGCTTGTCATATGTGGCCTTTATTATGTTGAGGTATGTTCCCTCTCTACCCACTTTGTTGAGAGTTTTTATCATAAAGGGATGTTGAATTTTGTTAGATGCTTTCTCTGCATCCATTGAGATGATCCTATGATTTTTATCCTTCATTTTGTTAATATGGCATATCAGATTGACTGATTTTTTGAAGATATTGAACCATCCTTGCATCCCTGGAATAAATCACACTTGATCGTGGTGTATGAGCCTTTTAAATCTATTGTTGCTTTCAGTTTGCTAATATTTTGTTGAGAATTTTCATCAGGGATATTGGCCTATAATTTTCGTTTCTTGTGGTGTCCTTGTTTCATTTTGGTATCAGGGTAATGCTGGCCTCGTAAAATGAGTTTGGAAGGTTCCTTCCTCTTCTATTTTTTGGAATTTTAAGAAGGATTGGTATTCTTTTGTTGTTGTTGTTGAGAAAGATTCACCCTGAGCAAACATCTGTTGCTAATCTTCCTCTTTTTGCTTGAGGAAGATTCACTCTGACCTAACATGTGTGCCAGTCTTCCTGTATTTTCTGTGTGGGTTCCTGCCACAGCATGGCTGATGAGTGGTGTAGGTCTGCATCAGGGATCTGAACCTGTGAACCCCGGCCACCGAAGCGCAGAGTGTGCCAAGCTTAAACATTGTGCCATGAGGCCGGCCCCCTGGTATTCTTTAAATGTTTGGCCCTGTACTTTTGTTTGTTGGGAAGTTATTGATTGTTGATTCAGTCTCCTTACTAGTAATTGGTCTGTTCAGATTTTCTATTTCTTCTAGATTCAGTGTTGGTAGACTGTATATTTCTAGGAATTTATCCATTTCTTCTAGGTTGTCCAATTTGTTAGTGTATAATTGTTCATAGCAGTCTCTTATGATCCTTTGTGTTTCTGTGGTATCAGCTGTAACATGTCTTTCATTTCTGATTTTATTTATTTGAGTCCTCTCTCTTTTTTTCTTGGTGAGTCTAGCTAAAGGCTTGTCAATTTTGTTTATCTTTTCAAAGAACCAACTCTTAGTTTCATTGATCTTTCCTATTGTCTTTTTAGTCTCTATTTCATTTATTTCTTCTCTAATCTTTGTTATTTCTTGCCTTCTACTGCATTTGGGCTTTGTTCTTTTTCTAGTTCCTTGAGATGTAAAGTTAGGCTGTTTATGTGAGACTTTTCTTGTTTCTTGAGGTAGGCATTTATTGTTATGAACGTCTCTCTTAGAACTGCTTTTGCTGCATCCCATAAATTTTGGTATGTTACATTTCCATTTTCAATTGTCTCAAGGTATTTTTTGATTTCTTCTTTGACCCATTGGTTGTTCAGTAGCATGTTGTCTAATCTCCACATATTTGTGAATTTTCCAGTTTTCTTCATGTAATTAATTTCTAGCTTCATACCCTTGTGATCAGAAAAGATGCTTGATATGATTTCAGTCCTCTTAAATTTATTTAAGACTTTTTTTGTGGCATAACATATGATCTATCTTAAAAAATATTCCATGTGCACTTGATAAGAATGTGCATTTTGGGGCCGGCCCCACGGTGTAGCGGTTAAGTGCGCATGCTCCACTGCTGGCGGCCCAGGTTTGAATCCCGGGCGCGCACTGATGCACCGCTTGTCAGGCCATGCTGTGGCGGCATCCCATATAAAGTGGAGGAAGATGGGCACAGATGTTAGCCCAGGGTCAGTCTTCCTCAGCAAAAAGAGGAGGATTGGCATGGATGTTATTTCAGGGCTGATCCTCAAAAAAAAAAAAAAAAAAAGTTTGAGACTCTTAAAAAAAAAAAAAGAATGTGCATTTTGTTGCTTTTGGATGGAATACTCTGTAAATATCTGTTAAGTCCATCTGGTCTAATGTGGTCTAAGGCTGATGTTTCTTTATTGATTTTCTGTCTAGATGATCTACCCATTGATGTAAGTGGGGTATTAAAGTCCCCCACTATTATTGTATTGCTGTTTCTTCCTTTAGGTCTGTTAACATTTGCTTTATATATTTAAGTGCTCCTATGTTAGATGCATAAATAATTACAAATCTTATATCTTCTTATTGGATTGACTCCTTTATCATTATATAATACCCTTCTTTGTCTCTTACTACAGTCTTTGTTTTAAAGTCTATTTTGTCTAATATAAGTATAGTTACTCTAGCTTTCTTTTGGTTTCCATTTGCGTGGAATATTTTTTTCCATCCTTTCACTTTCAGTCTGTGTGTGTCCTTACATCTAAAGTGAGTTTCTTGTAGGCAGGCAGCATATAGATGGGTCTTTTTTTTAATTGATTCAGCCACTCTATGTCTTTGGATTGGAGAATTTAGTCCATTTACATGTCATTATTGATAGGTATGTGCTTATTGTCATTTTGTTAATTGTGTTTTGTGTTTTTTTTTGCTCTTTTTGTAGTTCCTCTCTCTTCCTTTCTTCTCTTGCTCTCTTCCCTTGTGGTTTGATGACTTTCTTTAGTGGTGTGTTTATATTCCTTTCTCTTTCCCTTTTGTGTGTTTACTATAGGTTTTGCTTTGTGGTTACCATGAGGCTTACATGTAACAACTTATATCTATAACAGTCTATTTTATGTTGATAACAACTTAAGTTTAATCCCATTGTAAAGCTCAACATTATTATTCTCCTCCCCATGTTTTGTTTTTGATGTCATATTTTACATCTTTTTACTGTGTATATCCCTTAACTAATTATTATAATCATAATTATTTTTACTGCTTTTGTCTCTTAACCTTTCTACTAGCTTTATAAGTGATTAATCTACTACTTTTACTATATATTTACCTTTCCAGTGACATTTATTCTTTCATATGTGTTCTTGTTACTAATTAGCACCCTTTCAGGGCTTTCTTTCTTTTCTTTTCATTCACTTTTTAGTGTCAGCATTAGTATTTCACATCACCTCTTTGATTTAGGAAACTTGGGTTCCTGCCTAGCTTTGCCAGTTACTTACTAAGCATCAGTATATTCATCTATAGAAGAGGGTTCTTTCAGCCCTTAACATTCCACAGTTTTGTAACTAGCCTTGAGTATCCTATAATTGTTTTCTCACCACTGATTACACATACCAAGTACTTCTCAAATCTGAACCTGCATAATGTGGTTGGCATTTGTAATCTTTTGGTGAGGTCCTGAAAGTCTGACATCCCCTGCCACTTGCCAACATTCACCTCAACTGGATACCAGTTGGATTTCTCATAGGTCCTAGGATCCCGTAGCCTTCTGTCACAGACATTGCTCCTTTTTCCTAGCATCCCTCCCTCCACCCACCTTCCTTTTTCTTACCTGGATAACTCCTGCTCATCTTTTTGTATGCATTCTGTCATGGCCTCTCCTAGGCAGTCCTCCCTGGCATGACTGGGTGTCCTTATGCTATGTTGCTAGAGTATCTTAACAGACCTCAGTCATAGAATCCCCGCCACCCTATGTGATCCTTGCTTGTTTAGTCTATCTTCTTCTCTAGACTGAGCTCTTAGGCCCAGGGACTATGTTTTCCCTCACTGTTGTCTGAGGCTCATACATGGGCTAAAAACAGTCTAGGTAGGTTTTCATAAATGTTGGTTGACTAGCTAAATATTAAGGACCTTTTTCACAAACTCCTTGGCATCTTCACTTGGATATATAACACGAATCTCAGTACGTCCAATATTTAACTCTTGAGCTTCCCCTCAAACGTGCTCAACGTGTAAGCTTCCCTATCTCAGTTGATGACAGCTTCATCCTTCTAGTTGCTCAGGCCTAAAACCTTGGAGTCACTCTTGACTACTCTCTTTCACTTGTACCCAAGTCATTAAGAAATCTTGATGGCCCTGCCTCCTTTCCTATATGTCCGTGACCTGACCACTTTTCACCTGCACTGCTTCCACCTGGTCCAAGCCACCAGCATCACTCAGTTGGGTCATTGGAGTAGTGTCCTAACTCATCTCTCTGATCTGCCCTTGTTCTTATGTGCTCTGTTCTCATCACAGCAGCCCAAGTGATCCTGTTAAAAAGGTTGGATAATAATTTCCCTGCTCTGCTCAAAATCCTGCAACAGCTTCCCATTTTATTCCCAATAAAAGCCAAAGTCCTTACAAAGATCCACAAGGTCTTACAGATGGTTCTTTGCATTGGCTGTTCTTTTCTACGAGGACAGCACTTCCTTCAGAGATCAGTATGATTAACTCGCTCACCTTCTTGTGGTCACCCTGTTTAAAATTGCACACAGCAGGCACTCAAGTATTTGTTGAAGAAATGCTTGAAGAGTGCATTACTTCTTTGCTCAGTTACCTCTTCTAATATTAGTTATCAGCATTTAGACCTGGTTGCTTTGGCTGTTGCTGGGAGATGTGGGTAGTTGTCCCTTTGCTCGTCACGTTTGTACTTCCTTTTGTGGTCCCTGGATAGGATTCCTGGTTCATTGCCATCCGCAGAGCTCAGTGTAGGTGTACACGCTAGATGGCTTAGGGGCCTGTTTAGTGGTGCATTTTTAAAAATATAAAATCAACTGGCGAGTAACCTTAACATCTTGCTGTCAAGTTCTTACTAGAGATGTCATCTATTTTGTTTAATTAAATGCTTGTTGATATGAACTGGATCTTTACTTTAACTCAAGAAATGCTAGAACAGTAGATCTTTTAAGCCAAAATGATTGTCTTTCCTATCTTAGGGGAAGGTAGATCCAGCCTCTTTAGAGAAAAGCTGTCTCTGCTTTGGGCAGCTTGCATTAGCCTGAATATAGGCCGTTTGTAGCATGGATTGGAGTTGGGAAAGTGCTGAGCAGAGCTATAGAGTGAGAAAATATGGTAGCGTTTTAGCTTCCTCTGAGTTTAGTGTGGCTTGTAGGGAATAAGATATGTCCTTATTGAATTGGAAAGACCTGACATGACAAAGACACTTTCCAAAGCTATGTGTGTAGTTTTGTATTGTCCCATTGGGATTATGCGTGTTCTTCCTTTCATCAACACAAATGATGTATAATTATATGTAGTATAAACTTTAGTTTGTGCTGTAAAACAGCAGTGTTAAGATCTGAGATGCTGCTATTTAAAACGCTTTCTTTTTTTAACAAAGGAAATGCAAACACTCTGTAAACTGAAGCAGTTATGGTCTTTACTATTCCAGTAAATTTATGATAAGATTGGTAATAAGAAGTAGTTCTGAGCAGGAATAGAACTCAGAACCCAGGGCAAATACCCAGGGGGCCATGGATAGCCTGTCCCATCTCTGTGATTCACGGGTTGACGTCTCAGCCATCAGGTGTGCTGGAATCAGTGGATATTTATTGAAGCAGCTGTGGCGTGCCTGCCTATTGTCTCAGTGGAGGGTTTCTGAGGGTGCGTTTCTATTGTATGGCATATTGGTTGTCTGAGGGAACTTTCTCTGGAATTTCTTCATAAGTTTGATGAGGAGACTGGCTAACAGCCCTGCTGTTTCAGGTGAGGCGCATCTACTGGAGACCTGTTGATTTTTCTATTGAGGTAAAGCATGCTATTTTGATTAGTCGGTGGTTCATTTTTCTCCACCTCCTTTGTAGAGACAGTAAACACTTGAAAGCAGAAGGGGCAGAATATTGAGTGACATGTAGTATTTGAACAAGAGAGGCAGTGAATACTCTTCTGGAAGGAGATGCAAGTGGAGTCCCCCTTGTCTGACTATGGAGGACACAAACCAGAGTGTGCACTGGGTGGACCATTTGGTTTCTGGAGGACATGATCCAGAGATGTCATGCTTGAGGTGGAAAAGCTTGTGTTTTGGGCATGTCCTCTGAGAAGAGCTAAATCCCAGGTCTGCCACGAGGCTCCTTTTGCGGGTGTTGGTGGGGTTTAAGGTCTTTTTGGTGTAATAGAATCGAAGCTTTATGATGTCTCCACTTCAAACAAGGATTGAAGCAGAGCTCCCTGGTTTGTTGGAAAATGCTTTCTTGCTGTAAGTCCAAATGGCACGATGGGGTGGAAATAACATGGGCTTCGGAGTCAGCCACGCTTGTGTTAACATCCCAGCTTGACCACTTTTAATCTGTTTCTTCTGAACTCATTTCTACACTTATGGAAAGGAGATAGTGTCTAGTTTGGAGAGTTGTTGTTAGGATCCCATGAGAAAATGCATGCAAAAGTTTATACGTACCAATATTTCTGCAGTGGGTATACTCACCTGCCCACACCGTGGTTTGTGCCCTGGGGCAGGTGTGCTGTCACCGCAGGCTCTTTGGCACCTTGCTGTCCACTTTTTTTTTTTTTTTTTCTGGTGAGGGAGATCAGCCCTGAGCTAACATCCATGCTAATCCTCCTCTTTTTGCTGAGAAAGACTGGCCCTGAGCTAACATCTATTGCCAATCCTCCTTTTTTTCTTCCCCAAAGCCCCAGTAGATAGTTGTATGTCATAGTTGCACATCTTTCTAGTTGCTGTATGTGGTACGTGGTCTCAGCATGGCCGGAGAAGCAGTGCGTCAGTGTGCGCCCGGGATCCGAACCCAGGCTGCCAGTAGCGGAGTGCACGCACTTAACCGCTAAGCCACTGGGTCGGCCCTGCTGTCCACTTCTAACCAGCACAGCTGCCCGTGCACGTGAGCCTGACGGTGTTCAGGCATGTTGGCACTGATAGCAATGACCTGTTAGGACAGTTTGATTCTCACTGCTGAGATGTTATTTACTTGAGGCAGAGACCTTTCTTCTTTGCTGATAAGGCCCATGACTAGTCACCATACTGGCCACTCTCTTCTATGACTGGCCTTTCAGTTTTCTTCTCTTGTTATCACCTTGCTGTAGGCCTTAGCAATCCTTTTCTGTCGTTGTTAAGTTGGACCTTTTCTTTAAAAGAGTTAAGTGAACTCTTAGAATGGGTAGTTAGGGGACAAGAAAGCAGTTTATTAACATTACTTTTTTAGAAAGCCTTTTAATTAAAATTAGAGCACATAGGAAAGTGTATAAATTTTAAGTGTATGGTTCAGTGAATTATCATAAAGTGAACACACCTGTGTAAGTACCCTCCAAGTCAAGAAATAGATTATGACTAGCACCTCAGAGAGCCCCGCCCATCACTGCCCCCTCCTATCAACAGTTTCCTGATGACCTACTAGAGACAGGGCAGTTTTACAGCTGTAGGGTTACCAAGACTTGTGTGTCTCTAGGAACTTAGTCTTGTATAGGAGATACATAAATATGAAAATAAAGTCACCATGTGCCTAGCAAAATCCTGCTCCTTTAATCCAGATGACAAAGTGTCTCCTCTGAAGCTTTCACCCTTGGCTGCCCCTGAAAGAAGAGGTCCATGTCTTCATTCAATAAATATTTATTGATTTCTTACAAAGTGCCAGGCACTCTGTTAGATGCTGAGAATACAGCAGTGCATTAGGTAAAACTCTTGACCTCATGGAGCTTACGTGTCCAGGTCTGACTCATCTGTGCTAACCCAGTGCCTAACATAGTACCTGACCACATGGAAGATGTTTGATAAATGTCTGCCAAACTGAACTAAATATATTCCCTTTACTGTTCTGTAGCATTCATCCTCTTGTATTATGATCAGCTGTTATACCTCTGGCTTCTAGATTCCAGGATCCTGGAATGCAGATTATCCATCTTTGTATTCTTAGCCTCTTACATAGAAAGGGCTTCCGCCTGATTATTGCAAGTGTGATAAGTGCCGAGTAAGTGTTGCAGTCAGTAAGTGCTGTCAGAGGTTGAGAGGAGTTGGAGACAAGTGTTAATGGCTATGATAAAGCTTTTCCTGCTGGTCACTAGTAATCACTTCCATCCTTAAATACTTAAAGTGATTCATTCCTTATCTTACTGTTCTGTAACATTTGACAATGACCATTTCCTCTGGGGAACTTTCTTGATTTCTCCACTCTTGGCTGGCTTTCTTCCTACCTCTCTCACTGTTCTTTCTCAGTCCTCTCTGTGGGTGCTTTTCTGCCTGTGAATGTTCATGTCTCAGAACCCCCTCCTTGTTTCACCATTTTCTCCCTCTCAATACTCTGTTTCCTCCATTTATGGATGACTCCCTGGTTATTTCCTGCCCTGAGTCCT
This sequence comes from Ceratotherium simum simum, assembly GCF_057802395.1. Classification (NCBI taxonomy): domain Eukaryota; kingdom Metazoa; phylum Chordata; class Mammalia; order Perissodactyla; family Rhinocerotidae; genus Ceratotherium; species Ceratotherium simum. The sequence goes on along the minus strand of NC_141901.1, from coordinate 30,448,951 downwards.
TTCCTGGCTTCCTTTCCCATTTATTTAGCTGTCTCCCGGGCATTGCCACTTGATGTTCTTGAACTAAGTTTATTCAGAACTAGACCCCTAATACCTAACCTACTCTCCTTCCAACTACACATCTGCTGCACTACCTGTATTTTCTTTCCACACAAATGTACAGGACAGAAACCTTGTGCCATCTCTGCTGCTCTCCAGCCAGTGCTCCTGCATCCTCCCACATCCATCCAGGCTTCCAGGGCCCTGTCAGTTCTGCTTTCTGAATTTCGCTTGAAATTACCCTCCCGCTCCCATCCATCATTTCTTGTCTGGATAACTTTCCAGTGGCTGACTTCCCAGCCGCCAATCTGGAACTCTTTCAAAACATTCTGCACATTGCTGCTGGAGTGATCTTTAAGAAAAATGCAGCTCTGATCATGCCTGTCACTCCCTTAAAGTTCTTTAGTGGCTCTTCTTTGCCTTCAGTCTTGCTGCCAACACTATCTCCGAAGTAAGCCTTACAGCTTAGTCTCTCCAGCCTTACTTCCTGCCACTCCCATAGGCCATGGCTGTCCTTTCCCATCCTAATTGTCAGCTCCTTCCAGTTCCCGGATCTCAGAGATCTCACTTCCACACCTCCGGACGTGTTGCTGCTTCTGCTTGACATGTTGTCCTCTCCCCTTTTGTCTGGTCACTTCAGACCCCTAGGAAGTGTTCTCTGTCATTCCACTGCAGTCTGAATTGAGGTTCCCATCCTGTGTTTTCTTCCTTTAGCACCCTGTGCTGCTGTTTACTTGTCTTCCCAGTGGACTGTGAGTTTGAAGAGCAATGTCCTTCATCTCTATCTGCTATGCCTAGAATATCATAGGTGCTCAAAAATACTTCAGTGAATGTAAGGAGGTATTTTTTTCTTTTTTTTGCCACAGTTGTGGGATTGAGTTACATAGGGGTTCATCTGGGTCATTTTTTTTTTTCATTCTAACGTCAGAATTTGAGATCTGGAAAGTTAATCTCATTTATATAGTCCTTAGTTGATAATGCTACTGATCTTCATGGTAGTTGCTCTTTACAGAGCTGAACATTAGGATAGTGTTGGTAAGAAGTGTACTTGCAGGAGGCACACGTGTTTGTGTTGGATATGGTTTACCCTCTACCCTGCCTGCCATGTGAGATGGGCCATGTGAGTGTGTAGGTGTGTGGAGGGTGAGAGGACTGGGCATGGGGCATAGGGAGGGCAGATGGACTGTTGGCTGATGGTTTGGAGCATGGGACTAGTGCCAAAAACTTTGAACTCATGAGTTTAAAAACCACTGGTTTATGTCAAGAGTTATTGTATATAAGCATGGGAAAGGCAACTTTAAATGAACTCTATTTATAGCAAAAACCTTTGCTTTTCTACTGAGCTCTTAGGCAGATGTTTGAGTTTCAGATTTGAGTTGAGGTGTTTTAAGGGGTGGCACAGGGTTTTTTCTGTGTGTGTGTGTGAGGAAGATCAGCCCTGTGCTAACATCTGCCAATCCTCCTCTTTTTTTGCTGAAGAAGACTGGCCCTGGGCTAACCTCCGTGCCCATCTTCCTCCACTTTATATGGGACGCCGCCACAGCATGGCTTGCCAAGTGGTGCGTCGGTGCGCTCCCGGGATCCAAGCCGGCGAACCCTCGGCCGCTGCAGCGGAGCGCGTGCACTTAACCACTTGGGCCACCGGGCCGGCCCCCCACAGAGTTTTAATTTTTTAGAAAGAAAGACTTTTATCACGTTTTGCCACATTTTTTTTCTTTTTCTTTCTTTCTTTCTTTTTTTTTTTTTGTGAGGAAGATTAGCCCCAAGCTAACATCTGTTGCCAATCCTCCTCTTTTTGCTGAAGAAGATTGGCCCTGGGCTAACATCTCTGCCTATCTCCATCTACTTTATATGTGGGACGCTGCCACAGCATGGTTTGATAAGCGATGCATAGGTCCGTGCCCAGGATCCGAACCTGCAAACCCTGGGCTGCTTCAGCAGAGGGCACGAACTTAACCACTACGCCACTGGGCTGGCCCCACATTTTTTTTTTCTTAATCAGAAGTAACACATGCTCTTGTAAAACATTGGCATGACACTATTGGAGCATGTTTAGTCACTCTATTCCACCGCCTTATTTTATTTTGCTTATATCACTTAATAGTATCTGAAATTATTTGTGTGTGTGCTTATTATCTATTTCCTTTCAAAAAACTTTTACTAATAATAGCTAATATTTTCTGAGCACTGACTATGTGCTCTTTTAAGTGGTTTATATGTATTAGCTCCTTTAATCCTAAGAGCCCTGTGAAGTAAGTTACTGTAATTATCCCCAATTTCCAGATGAGGAGATTTCAGCACAGAGAAGTTAAGTAACTAACCAAAAGGCTGTCAGCACGAAGTGGTGGGGCTGGAATTTAAACCCAAGTCACCTCCCTCCAGAGTCCAAAAAATACACTCTGCTCTAGTGAGTCTCAGTGTGACCTCGACAGGGCAGGTGTGCTCACTTCCTGCGGCACCTGGAGGCAGCACCCAGCAGGAGGCTCTGCTCACTGTTGGAACTCAGGTGTGTGGAAGGAACATGAAATATACCAGCGAAAAGTCCTTCAGGACCCTTCCTCAGTACAGTTAGGTTGTTTTCCTTATAAACCTTTTTCTTTTCGATTACAATCATATACTTATGCACAGATATAGTCCTCTTTACATAAATGTTGCCCCTCTTGGGAAACATTTTTTTTCTCCATGACTCCTTGGGGACCATGTCCCTGGAGATGTGACATTATCTTAGCTGTGCAACAATTAACAGAATCTGAGGTTGTTTTACGTTAGCTAAATATCAGTTTCCTTGAGATTTGGGAAACATTTTTGCCTCATCAGCAATATCCTGCGGAGAGGGTGCTTCTGCAATGGTAGCTGCCATCTGTTTTCGGTGGATTTTTAGAAGATGCCATCTCTGTAAAGAAAGTTAATGTAGAATTCTAAGGATATACCTTATTTGGAGTTTTGAGCATCCTGGTTACTGACTGTGGTCTTTTCCTAGTTCCTATAATTGTGCTGATGGGAAAAAAAGACTGCTTTAAAATTTTTTTTATAATAACATTTTATAATAACATTTGGGAGGTGGTTAGGTCTTGTCTTTCCTTCTCTTCTCTTCCAGTGGGAGCAGAGGGTTTTCCTGCAGAGTAAGCATTCTTTTTTTTTTTTAAACTTTTTAAATTTTTATTTATTTATTTTTTTTCCCCAAAGCCCCGGTAGATAGTTGTATGTCATGGCTGCACATCCTTCTAGTTGCTGCATGTGGGACACAGCCCCAGCATGGCCGGAGAAGCGGTGCAGTTGGTGCGCGCCTGGGATCTGAACCCGGGCCGCCAGCAGCGGAGCGCGCGCACTCAACTGCTAAGCCACGGGGCCGGCCCAGAGCAAGCATTCTTAGATTAGCCCGGGGTCCATGGATGGGCTTCAGAAGGGCCATCAATCTCATGAAACTATATGTAGACTTTTGTTAAGTGGGCACATTTTGCTGAGGAGAGTGTTCCATCACAGAGATGAGCATGAGGACAGCAAAGAACCCTTTTTGGTATGGATATTAATGTACTCTCAGTCTCAGGCTACAAGAATCCTGGAAGCTGACTTCATTTAGAAATTAGAAATATTTTTTTCTAGTCTCAGAAAATGAGGTGGGTGTGAATAAACTCCAGGGAGGGCAGTTTGGAGTTTTTCCTCCGTAGGGCACAGAGGTTCTCAGTAATTGGGTGGACATGTAGGCTCAGCCTGTATGCAGGGAGTACCTGTTCAGATTAAATAATCACATTTTTGTGTGACAGCAATGTCCCCATCTGAGCCTTATATCATGTAGACTGGAAATAGCTCACACCCTCATATTTAAGTGGCCATTTTTATTTCCAAATGCTGCTGCTTGTGTGCATGTACATGATTACAGTTTAGCCTGTATGTTATTACTTTGTTAAAAGTTAAAAATGTATATGGAATAAAAAGACAAATAGGACTGCTGTAGCTCTGCCACTTCCTAGTGCAGCGATCTTGGGCAGCATTCCCTGCTGTGCCTCATTTTCCTCATCTGTAAAGTGGATACCAAAATAGTGTCTACCTCTCAAAGATTGTAAGGATTACATGAAATAATACAAAGAAGGCAACTGAAATGTTGCCTGGTAAATGGTAAACAGCCAGTAGATGTTATTGCTTGTGAAGATGAAGCTGATGATGACAAGAAAGACAATGATCTCTGCTGCAAGGCCAAAACCAAAAATCAGTAGTCCTTCCTCCTTCAGCCTGTCCCATTTCCCAGAGACAGCCACTTTCAACTCTTGATTATTTCTCCTTTTATTTATCTCTATTTCAAAAAATCACATTTACACTGCTATTTCCTGATTTTCCCCATCCCTATATTAGGCTTTTTTTTTTTTTCGCTGAGGAGGATTCGCCCTGAGCTAACATTTGTGCCAGTCTTCCTCTATTTTGTATGTGGGATGCCACCACAGCATGGCTGATGAGTGGTGTAGGTTTGGCTGGGATCTGAAGCTGTGAACCTGGGCCACCAAAGTGGAGGGCACCAAACTTAACCACTATGCCACAGGGCTGGCCCTCTGTTAGGCATTCTTTATTGACTTCCTATTGTAGACAATTAGGTTTTTAACTGACACTCCCCCCTTCCCCACACATCTTCTCTTTCTTCTAATATAATTATATCAAGCTTTGGTTAGAGTGGCATTTAGTGTTTACATTATTATGATTGTAGAAACATTGTTCACGCCTGAGTCACGCAATGTGTGAGAGTGCTGGGCGTTAGCAAACATTTTAACTGCTAATCTGAGTGGAAAAAGATGAATGGGGTATTGTTGATTTGCCTTTAGTTATGAGTGAAGTTAAAGGTTGTCATATGGTTGATGTCAATTTAGCTTTACTTTGTGACCTGCTCATTTTTTTCCTCAGATGTTCAGTTTTACCTCATTGGTTTGTACAACCATCCTGGAATCTTATAAAGAATTGGTAGAGCTTAAACTTCTAGAAGAAACATTGGGTTTTAGATAGACTGAGAGTTTGGAGTAGAAATGGGTCATCTATAGGTCTGTGTCAGCTTTTGATACTAGCTGCCCTTCATGTCCTTATCCTTAGGCTGATGTCATCTATGGATAGAAAGCCTTTGGTGTGTCACAGGAGAGTGCAAAGGTGGGACTGCTTAGTTGGAACAAAATGAGCCCCATGTGGGAAAAGGCAAATTAATACGATTATGAAAAGTAAATGAGAATGATAGTAGGGAAGAGCAGAGATTTCTTAAAAATGCATTCAACAGAAGGATTAGGTAGATTTCCATAGTTGGAATGTCAATATTGATTTACTTTTACTTGGTACAGTTTACCCAGAGTGGGGTGAGGGGCAGAGGATAAGGGAAAAGGGAGAGTTGTGGTTTCCTGGATCTCGGGTGCTTACTGATGATCCAGATAGAAGAGGTCAGGTGGTGCAGAGCTTCTGCTCTGAGAATCTGAACTGGAGGCAAAACATCGTCTTTGTGTAGTACATGGCAAAATTGTGGGTTCTGGATCTGGGAGGGGGTGCAGGAAACCCAGAACCAAAGCAGAATTTCTCCGTGGAGCTGCAGTTAATGAAGTAGTCCTGAAGTGACCCTGGTCTGGGACTTCCTGGCCTCTGAGATTTAGAGGGAAGTGGGCAGGGCAGGGCGGTGGGGTGGGAAGGTGCAGAAATAAGATGCGGAAGGCAGTGATTGGATACTAATTATAGTTTTATAGAAAATGATAAGATCCAGCATCAATGGAGAAATACAAGGTTAATTTCTGCTTAAAATAGAGTTCCTTTTCCTATCTTTGGCTCTAAACTTTTGGTATTGGGAGTTAGCCACCAGTTTTGGAGAGTGATTGCAGTGAGAGAATCTAGAATATCTGTAAAAACTGGAAAAGCTAGTTTTAGACAGGAATACATGTCTCTTGGAATGAATAGCAGAGGGTTTTCTTGTTCAGTATCTTTTTTCTTCCCTTTCTGTTCTTGGTGTGGTGTCTAATCCACATTTTTCATCCAGCCTTTACCAGGTTTTGCTGAGTAGCTACTCCTAGAAAGTCATAACCTCTGTACTTGGTCATCTTCTATGTAAAGTAGGTATAATTAATAACACCTGTTACTCAGAACGATTGACTGGATTTGACTGGAATCAAATCCCAGAAATGATGTGGACTAGGGAAAAGAACCTGAGATCGCTGTGTGTCCCAGAATAGTCCCCTTCCTTAGGTACAAATTGAGGGGAACTGGGTTAAACAGCCCTTAAAGTCTCTTCCGGGTCACATAGTCTGAATCTTCAGGAAGGCAAACACAAGATTCTGTTCCCCCTGTTACCTATGTCTCATCTTTGGAGCTGGCCCAGTGCACCTGGGTATCTCTCAGATCACGTCCTTTCCCTCACCCCCAGGGGGGAGCAGAAGAGTGTGTAAAAGGTGACATTGTGATGATGGCTTTTCTCTCTGGTTTATCCTTTTGTCTCCTGGCTTCACCCACAAGCACACAGATTCTCAGGCTCATTCCTTTGTCTTAGTTTCTTTTTGATCGTTTTCATTTTGTGCCCCTGTTCTTTTTCCCGGATCTGGGTGCGGTTCTCAGGAGTGACCCCAGAGCCCAGCCTGGATACCTGGTACAGTCTGCCCTAATTGGGACTTGCTGAAAAGCCCTCATATAGAGTGATGAGAATCAGAGTCAAGCTGGTAAAGCTGTTGCTATTGCTTTGAGTCAAATGTCTCTCAAATATCAAAGAGCGGTCTTCCTCTTAAAGGCTGTTTGTTCCCAAAGCTGCCCCCCTCCCAGTGCACTGGCTCTGGTTTCTTTTCTTCCAGGTTGCCCCTTTTATTGTGGGTTACCATGAGGGTCCCAGTCCTGCCTCTGTGAGCTCCATCTTCCAGCAGAGATTGGCAGCACTGCATAGAGAACAGACTAAAGCCGTGGACTGCTGTCAGGCTTCCAGGCTGGCGCTGGGAGGCACCAGGAAGAGCAGGACTGACTGACAGTGTCTCTCTCCTGGACCTAATCAGAGACGGGGGGAGATGGGAAAATTCAGCTGCTAGCGAGCAACTCAGTGTAGAGCAGACCACCTCAGTGATTTTAATGCCCACCTGTATTTGCAAAGTAAAAAGAGAAAGATATTCCCATATTCCATTTCTAACCCTTACTTGTCAGGCATAATTATGAGATTTTTTGGTCTTCATGAAAAATAAATAAAACATGCCAAATATACCAAATATTTATATTTTTGAAAGCAGGCCAAGTATGATGTCTGCCTGCTAAATCCAGTGGGTTCTCTTTCCCCCTCCTCCATCTCCAGCCAGGTATTGGCAGAAAGAGTCTTTATCCAAAAAGGAATTTCAGTCTTTGGAGGTCAGTTCTTTTGCTTAACCTCAGTGTCTCCCTCCCTGAATGTCATCCCGCAGTCAGAATGCATTTCATAGTTTGTTTTTTTTCTTCTCCACTCCCTCCTCCCCTTGGTGCTTATTACCTGTGAAAATAATAGGAAGTATTTATTTTGGGCTCCTAGGGTTACCAGGTTTAGATACCAGTGATTTCTTGGAACTTTTTCATTCCCATCTCCACGCCCTAATTGTGTCTCCTTTCTTGAGTATTTCGCAACTGGGGACAAGCGAATTATCTTCTTGGGAGCTCTTAACTCACAGAAGCATAAGGCTCTGGATAAACAGGCAGGGCTTTCGGAATGTCCGTTTATGGGAGCAGTTGTATTTAGTTACTTGAATATAAAGATCTCATCTTTCAAAGTTTCTTCCTGGGCGGTTTTAGATTCTTGGGTGCTGAACTTTCACCAGCCTTCTCAACTAGAGGTATGCAGTCAGAATTCCATGCTCCCTGGAAAGCGTGCAAGTTAAGGCCCCCTTCATGTCTCCCTTCGTTTTGGGGTTCCGGCTGTGAGGCAGAATGCCCATGGAGAGTTCCTGAGGGAGAGGTAGGAAGCAGTCAAGTGGTGGGCTCTGGAATGGCTTCCCCAGGCACCACAGAGCGTGGTGGCAGGCCTGAGAGTGCCTGCACCATCCCACACAGAGAATGGGGCTCTGCCTCTGAAACTACCCCACCACAGGGCGGGAGAACAAATGGTGTCTGGTCCTGCGAAGTCAGTTCACTTCATTCAGGTGATTCTCGCACATCCCATGGGAAAGGAAAGTTCGGTTTCTCTGCCTTCCCTCTAGGACCTGATCACTCAAATAATGCAGAGAACTGAGAGCACGGGTAAGGCCCCATCACCACCCTGACCAGTGCATCAGTGTACCAGTGGAGCTGTGTCACAGGGTGCCAGGGCCTTTTCAATGAAGTGTATCCTGCCCCCTGCCCCAACCCCACCTCTTAGACTGCACATTGCTAACTCAGCCTCCTTGTTTTTTAAAAATACATCTTTTGAATCTCTTTAGATTTAAAGAAAATCTGGATTTTTCTATGTTTCTGTCCTGGTTTTTGTTCAGCTCTTCACTCTGAAGCAGCTCCCTCCCCTCCCCACTTAGCTGTTCTCCGTATCTTTTCTAGTCCATAAATAATAGCTCTCTTTCTTTACCCCAGTGCTCAAACTCTTTCCTTTATACCCCATGTTTTTCCTACAGATCACTCACACTTATTGAACCCTACTTTAGGAGAAGATAATTGAGAAGATTTTTTTTTTGTGTGTGTGTGTGTGTGAGAAAGATCAGCCCTGAGCTAACATCCATGCAAATCCTCCTCTTTTTGCTGAGGAAGATTGGCCCTGGGCTAACATCTGTGCCCATCTTCCTCCACTTTATATAGGACGCCACCACAGCATGGCCTGACAAGTGGTGCGTCGGTGCGCACCCGGGATCTAAACCCGGGCTGCCAGCAGTGGATTGTACGCACTTAACCGCTACGCCGTGGGGCTGCCCCCGAGAAGATTTTAACTGGGTTTGGAAAGTTAAATAAGTTCCCTTCTGAAGGTGTAGTTAATAATTTGCTAGGGACTTTGTATGCAGGGGCACTGAAAAGAGAAGGGACAGAATCTATAATAAAGCATGTCCCGGGCTGGCCCTGTGGCTTAGCGGTTAAGTGCGTGTGCTCCGCTGCTGGCAGTCTGGCTTCGGATCCCGGGTGCGCACCGACACACCGCTTGTCCGGCCATGCTGAGGCCGCGTCCCACATACAGCAACTAGAAGGATGTGCAGCTATGACACACAACTATCTACTGGGGCTTTGGGGGAAAATATAAATAAATAAATAAAATTATAATAAAGCATGTCCCTGGGGAACATGACGATGGCCTCTTTTTCAGCTGTGAACAGTAAGTAGTGCAGTGTTTGCTATGCTTTTTTTCTCCCTCTTTTGAACTTGGAGGGATGGATGCTTGTGAAATAAATGAAAAGGATGTTCTTTATCTCTGAAATGACATAATTGTAATTGGCAGGGTCCAACCAGCTCTCTTCAGGACTTCTTTCCAGGAGTAGTCAGCCTTAGTATGTGAAGGTTAGTTGCAATGAGTCAGGCTTTCTGAATGCCTTCCATAAACGCCTATTCCTAGTCCCCGTCTGAATCGCCATGTATTTTGCAGCAAAGATGTCCCAAAATTAGGTGCTTATATATAGCAACAGATCCTACCTACTTCCTTGCATCTTGTTTCAGAACAGCTCACAATTTAACACATTTCAACAGGCACAGAATCCAGCGTGGTAGGAAGTAAAACTGTTTTTACATATATATTCAGTCACTTCCCAGTTTTTGCATTTTCTATCACAAGCTCCTTCTGTCCTGTGTAACTGGGACCCACATAACCTCTGTCAGCTGAATTGCACATCCCAGGGTTTCCATTGATGCCTGGACACACGCAGGGCAGTAGGATATGTGCTATTTGAACCTTGCTTTGGGTGATGTGCTGGCAGTCGCTGTGTCTGAGACTGCAGTGCTTAGAAGCAGGGGCCACCTGTGATGTAGAATGTGGAGGTTACAGGACAGCAGGTGGTGCAGAGGTGAGGCTAGAGAGCCTGTGCAGCATCACAGAGCAGCCTGGTCAGGGGAGAGTTGGTACTGTTTCCTAGTCCTGGCCAGCATGGAACACTGGTAAGAGTCGCAGAGTAGAGAAGTCGAAATGCTCTGAATCTGCTCTCTGCTCAGCCTCTGGGAGTGCCCTGGTGCAAGCTGACTAACCTCCGCAGTTTTCGATCATCTCTGTAAAGCAGAAGGTGTCTGTGGCATGTGGGTGTTGAAAGAATAAAATGTGATAATAGGTGAAAATGTTTTTAAACCATAAAGAGCTATCCATGGTAAAGTGATGTGTGTCTTTCAGTGTAGAGGGTATTACGTATTATATGTTCTAAACAATATGTTACATATTATATACAATATATACCCACCCCCGCTTATAATGGCTGATAAAACTAAGGCTCAGAGATATGTCTTCCCCAAACTCACAAAGCTGGTAAATGGCATAGCCAGTGCTTGAATCTGCTCTTTGAAACCTGGTTTTTACTAAGCTGATTGAGGTCCATCAAAGCAGTAGACAACTTGTGGTACCTAGGTACCATCTGATACATTAATTTATTCAGCAAATGTTAAGTGCCTGTTGTATCCCTAATACCTGGCATTTTAGATATTAGGTAACGATATTGTTTGTCATCCTTTAAATTTTTTTCCCTAAGTAAATTGTAATGAGCTTTAAAGGCATTGGGCTTAAAAAAATATCTTCCTCTTTTTAACCACTCCACCCTTAGTTCTTAGTCGACATTCCTGTGTGTATTTATCCTGCAACTGGCCAGAGGGTGTCTCTTAGGAAGAGAGACTTGGAATGACTTCAGTGAGTGAACGAGGAGTTGTGACCATGATGGTGTTGGCTTGCTTGTGTGTAGTTGGCCAGGTGGTGATTTAACTGTTAACCTGCCTACCTCTTCGGCTTTGGGCTTGCTAGTGGGAGCTGGAGAGCTTTAATAGATAAATTAATTGCAAAACACTTCCAGAGTCAAATGCCACTCTTTTGGCAGCTGCAGATGTCAACTGGGACCAGTATTTAGAGCCTGAGAACTAAGGATGTGCGTTAAATGCTGCCCTCACAGGCTCCTGGGTTTTCTTTTTAACGTTTGGCAACAGGTTGACACGGATGAGACTCGGAAGGCAGTTGTACATGTGCTGTGGCTTCATTCTCTGCAGTGAGAATGGTTTTAGGGGCCCAGGAAAGCATGTGGACTTACAGTTACCCGAGTTCCCTCACACCTGCTTTCTCGAGTGATCCTGAGGTCAACCACAGTCACGTGAGGTAGACGGTCTTATTCATCCTTCCTTCTTATAATACATGATAAACCTAGGGTTCAGAAATGAAAGTGTCTTCCCCAGGCACACACAGCAGATGGCGGAGCCAGGACTTGAACGCTGTTCTCTCTGAATCCTGGTTTCTGCTAAGCTGATGAGGCTCCATCAAAGCAGTAGGCAAGCCATGGGACCAAGTACCACCTGAGTTGTTAAATTACTTGGCAAACATTGAGTGCCTGTTGTATCCCTAGTACCTGGCATACAGAGATGAGTAAGGCAATAGAAGACATAACTAATATAGGCGATGATAGTGCAGTTGTGTAAGTGGCATGATATGGAGTGCCGGGTACAGTGGAAACACCAGAGGGAGACGTAATTGCAGGGGTGGGAAGGTGGAGAAGGCAGATGACGGGAGGTGGTGGCTGAGTCGGAGTAGGCAGGATGAGCAGGAGTTAGCCAGATTGGAAAGGGGGTAGGGACTTGCTCAGGGTGGCCTTCCAGACAGAACTTGCGGGCTGGGAACAGCAGTGTGTGCTCACACCCGGTACGGAGCAGGAGTGAGAGGCAGGAGCAGCAGTTGAAGGCCAGCTTGACAACCCTCTGTGCCAAGCCGAGGCGTTTGAATGACATCCTGTTGCTACTGTACGCCACATGTCCTTCACCTGCTGCTCTGGCTGTCATCTGACTGTCATTCTGCACCTCCCTCCTGGTGTCTTACTTTCCCCTTTTTACCCCTCCCAGCTTTTGCCTTAGGCTGTCAGTGTTGGCCTCACACATTGAACAGTTAGATGCTCTCACCAGGCCTGCTGTGTCCTCCAGGAGAGATTTCCCCCAGGCTGTATCTGCTGGAGGGATCCAGAGAGCCCTACAGAAGGAGTTTTGAGGATCTTGGCCTCTAGAATTAGCACTCTGAGAAACTGAGGGGGGTAAGCGTGGTGAGGACTGGAGAAAGGTTTGCTTTCTAGGCCATTACAAAAACTCTGGAGTTAGGGTATATCAGGTGTGTGCATGAGGTGGGCGTGGGAGGTGCCACTAGCATTTAGTGAGTGTTCCAGCCATTGTGCAAGGTGCACATACGGATGAAAAGGTGCCCGTTTACTAATATCCTGAGGTGGGAGGTCCTGGTCCTCTGTTTCAGCAGAGGGAATGGAGGATCAGAGAGGTTAACTAACCTACCCAGGGTTGCTCAGCCAACAAGGGATGAAACCAAGGATTTGCACGTGGGTCTATCCAACGCTTCCTGCATGCCGTGTGCGCGTGTCGGTGGGTCTGTTGGTACTGCCCTGGGTGTCATGCAGAGAGTGGCTATGGTTCCCAGTTTGCTCCCTTGGCAGCCTTGCTTACATTAGCTCGATTTTGCTGACAGATGAACAAGCAAGCAGCCAGCTGCTCTGATAGGCCTGGGAACTTGTCCCTGGAGACAGTGGCCAAGTCCAGAAAGGTTATGCCAGGCCTTGCAGCAGAAGTGTCTGGACATGTCAGCAGAAACTGCCGAGCCAGCAGTGCTCACTTCGTATCCCCTTCTCTAAGTTGACGGTGATCCTGGTGCTGACTCCCTGCCTGGTGCTCGTCTCTCAGCCCAGGAGAGGCCCAAGTGCAGGAGGGGGAGTTTCAGAGACTTTAGCGCCTGCACTATAGGAATCTTTCCTTCCTTTCCTTATCGCCGAGAAGATGGTCACTGAGAAGATGGTCACAACGACCGGGCCAGGGACCCTTCTTGCAAGAACAGATGAATTGCTGATGAGGCAGGAGTGACTAGGAGTAGCCAGGCATTCCAGCCTTCTTCATGGCAGCGAAAATAACTGTGGGAGCGGGTGCTGCTTTGTAGTCATCACTGTGAGGCCTTCAGGGACTGTGTTGTTAGCAAAGTGAGTGTTGAAAGGCTGAGAGAACCACGAATCAAGTTCTTTAGATTGGCATCTGCTGGATAAATAAATCCTCTGCGGAGATGGCTTTTTATTTCTACATGTTTAATGACCGTATGTTTTTAAGAATGAAAAAGATAAGACAGTCCACTGAGTTGTGACATTTATGACACAGAGAAAGGAGAACTGTAATTAAAGGCCATGTTCTCCACAGGTACTTTGAACTTCCTGGGACAGGTGTTCTGGGTGGCCGTCCTCCCATCCTCCCCTGCTGAGGAGGCTGCTGGCAGCTCAACAGTGGAGGTTGACATCCGTCACTACCCCTAAATTTTCTGGATGCTCAAGTCCAGAGCCGCCATCCTCCTCCTGTGTTGGAGACTCTCAGCCTCCATCCTTGGCTGCTGTCTGAATTGGTGAACCTCAGCTGCCCTCTGCTGCGGTCTCTCAGTTACTCTCCTCACTACACGTGTCCCCGCTGTCAGTCAAGTGTCATCTGCCCTCTGGGCCCGGATCTCTGAACCTTCCCCTGCATTTCAGACCTAAATAGGACCCTGTTAACAGGTTCAACCGGAATGAAAGTGAAAGTCCCTTCCCAAACTCCTTCTCTTTTGAACACTCTGCCCTCTCTGCCCTCTTTGCCTTGCCCATGACAGCAGGCCTCCCATTCCACTGCGGCACCCGCCCCCTCGCCCCCAGTCTCCTTGTGGGTGGCCAGTTCGCACTCTTCTTTGGACTGCTATGTGGGCCCAGGGCCATCGGCATTCATTGCTCACAGCTGTGAATAGGCTCACATCACCATCGTATTTACTGTGGTACTGACCCATCCTGTCCCACAGGAGCCCTGGACTTGCATTGGCACCCACTCAGGCCTTAACTCCATGTGCACTGGTTGTGCTGCAGGGTGGATTTGTGATGTTCGCCCTCTGTCCCACTGTCTGTTTTCAGGCTGTGTTGACTACCTGCCTGGCAGGATTGACTTCTTAGTTGTTCTTTTTTCCCACTTTTGTTCCCTTCTTCCCCGGAGTTGTCTCTAAGGGTGCACACCACCACTGTGGAGCTGCCTCTTTCTCTGTTAAATCTTTCCACTGTTGATAAAAGGGGAGGGGACCATGATCCAAGAACTCCAGCTCACCTGCCTGCAATTATGCAGGATGTTTATACAGAATAAATTCTTAATCTCATATCTTTTCACTCTCTTGTTTGTTAGTATCCTTGGGATTGTGATGATAAACTCCAAGAGAGTAGGGACTAAGTCTACATAGTTTGCTTTAAATGCCTAATACTTTACCAGATGTAACTAGGTGCTTGAAACTACTTTTCATTTAAAGAAAAAAAAAGAAAAGAAAGCAACTTGTCAAATATAATTTGTGTCTTAACAGCAGTAAAATGAATTAGCTGTGGTTTATTGACGCTTACTACATGCCTATGAGATAGGTATCCCCTACCTGGCCATCTTATGGATGAAGAAACTGAGGCTAAAGGAGGTTAACCACTTTCCAAGGTCACCCAGCCACATCTGGATTCAAACACAGATCTGCGTAACTCAAGCCGGTCTTCTCTTCACCATGCTATCCTGCCTCCAGGGAAATATATACCAATTTCATCATGCCACTTTTATGATTTTAATAAATTAGCTTATCATTTTCAGTAAACTGATTGATAATTATGAGTGGCCCTTGGGAAACAGGAGTTCTGATGGAGGCCCTCACCATTTTTTATTCTTTAATGATTCCCACTTCAAGGTCCTTGCTTATTGAAAAGAAAATCATAAGTCCTCTTACAGCCTTGGTAGAAATCCTTGATTTCTAAATACTTGACTAAAAACATTAAAGTCGCCTGGTTTGTCTCTCCTCAGTTTCTTTGTTCGTATGCATTTTGTTTTTCCTTCCTTTTGAGTAGTCTCAGATGATAAAACTCTTGGAAACTAATCCCTTCCCCTATGCTATTAAGTGTCTCTTCCTGCCGCACGACAAACCCTCGTTGAAGAGGGAAGCAGCCCTTGCTAAGGCAGCCTGGGCCAGGACAGGGCTGCATCCACATCAGAAAACATCCACAGGGCTGTAATCTGGCCACATCACCACTGTTCAGCGTGTTGATGCACAAGGTGATGGTGAATTGAGGTAACTGGAAGTATGACATCCTCGGGAGTAAGAACCCCACTCCCTAGACTCTCGGGGTTAGTAGTGTTTCACATAGCCCCTTTTAAGTACTAACACTTGGGAAAACTTAATTTTAGAGAGAAATGATTGAAAAGTATTCCCAACACCCTTTGTTTCCCTAGGGAGAAGTTAGTGAATGGAACTGCTACAGTATGAGACTTATGCCAGCTTGTTTTATTACCTTCATAGGACAGTCAGGTGGCTGCTGGCTCCTGGCAGCGACCCTGCCTCCAGTGACCTCAGAACCAGCCAGGTGGGGTCCAGTTTCAGTACACAGGTCCTGTGTCGTTGCTCACAGGTCCTGTGGCCTTGACAAGACACTTAAACCCTTAAATGAGAATAAAATAGTGTCACACGGAGGCATTCAACACTTGTTAGTTACCTTCCTTTTCACTTGAAATCTGGAAGAGAAGCTCCTTAGATTTGTGTGTAAAGATTAAGAATAAATAACCTATAATTGAGGATCTCTCTGTGTAGAAAAAGCAAAGCTTTAGTTAAATCAGGGCCTTTGATAGCCATTTGGCTACTTAGAGATAATTCTTAATGTCTGGTTCTCAGCTGCCCGCAGCCAGATCTGGAACAAAAGAAACATGTAATTATGTGTGAACCTATGGGCCCCCAGAGAAGATACGTAGACCTATTGGGATGTCCATTCAGAGGGCAATGCCGTCTTCTGTGCCAGGCACCCAGGTCTGCTTTGCAGGTTGACCATAAGAGGGATTTATGCACCTGAGGACTCATCTCTGGGGATGCAGGAAATTGGTGGAACAGAGAGGTTTGGAGTAGAGAAGTCCAAAGGGAGGCGGGCAGGTTGTATTGGAGAACAAGCCACTTTGCCCATTTTCTGTGAGTGGCATGAAGAAAAACGTTTCAGAAGAAACATAGGTCTTTCTATGTCCCCAAGCACCAACATGTACTCAGTTGCACTGTTGTTCTTTTTTATTTGAATTTTAGAATGGCTGCAGTATTGTCTTCTCTATTGAGTAGGTCTTCAGTATTTAATCAGCAGTATGGGTTAAACTGACATTAGAAGCTATGCTGGAAACCTAATCCCCACTCATTTGTATGGAAAAATGTGTTCCCACTTTTGCACAGCCAGTGAACTTTTGGATGGCAATGTGTTTGTAAGTTAGGGACTACTTGTAAAGCATTGTGTAAAGAAGGAAACATTCTTTTTAAGCCAGGGCTTACAGGGGAGTCATCATTGGAACCAGATGCTAAGAAAGCATGCTCGAAATTGGTTTTGGACTTAGTATGATCGAGCCTGAATAACCTCAAATAGGGTGTTCTAGAAATGCAGATTATTAGTAGTGGAGTCATAGAGGTCATTTGTGCTTCCTAATTGCTGGTTTGCAAACTGGTTGGGTCTTTGATGAAGATTAAGTTCTCTGAAATGTGCTTAGAAAGCTTATATGGTAGGTATCAATTATGTTAAGTATTTGTTAAATATGGCAGTCACCTTACATGTGTTATAAAAAGTCATGTCATCTATTCTTTAATAGTTCTTGCCTTATTTTTCCAACAGCCAGGTAAGTGACCCCACACAATCAGCGTCCTGGATCTGCCACCTGTTTTTGTGCATTCTTGGCTAGTGGTCAGGCGCAGGGTGCCAAATGAGAAAAGGAAACCACAGAATTTTTTCCATCTCCACCCAAGCACTACCTGTCCTAATGATAATGGATTTTAAACCTCACCAGAGTGCACAGCTTTTCCTCTTAGCAGTCATTTTTAAGGACTGTAAATAGACTGATTTTTAAAAAAAAAAAAAACATTTGAGAAACAAATGTTTTATTATTTTTGTGGGTATTAGCATCTCGTGTATGGGGTTCTGGGTTGGACCTCTTATCTGCTTGAGCCTTATCATTTGGTATATAAAAAATAATTAGAATAGTATAAAGAGGAAAAAAAATGACTTTTACTTCCTTCACCCAGACCTAACCATTGTTAAAACTATTATATTTCTCTTTGAACTTTAATATATATACATCCTTGGAACTTATTTTTGGTTTTGGACAAAATTGAGGCTAAAAATAGTTTTGTATCTTAATTTTTTAAACTTAATGTACCCTGAACATTTCCCCATGTTATCAAATACTCTTTGCAAACATGGCTTGGTAGCTGTATTACATTTTGTATGCATTGTACCAAAACTTACTTAACAAATCCCACTTCCCTCATTGTTGACTATGTAGGGTGTCATCAACTTTTTTTGCAGTGATGAACATCTTCATAAAATTTTTGTTTCTCTTTATTTCCTTAGGATAAATTCCTAGAAGTCGAATTATTGGTTAAAAGGATGAACACTTTTCATACTCTTGCCAAATTGGTGGGCAAAATCCTTGGTGCTTACTGTTGGCAGCACTGTGAGTAGTTTCCCAGGACAGCTACGTCCCAGATGCGGTGTGTTGCTGGGGTGGCAATGCAGTGAGGCTCCCACAGCAGGCAGGGCAAGGGCAGCAGTGAGAGCCACAGCAGAAAAAACTAGAAAAACTGTTGTTGTTCCTAGCATTTTTTGCTCTTGCTTTTTTTTTTGGTGGGGAGAGGGTCAATTGGTGTTTTTTTCCCCCTCAGCCCTATTTATATATATCTTATGTTTTTCATGTAAAAAGATAGACCTATATTATATTGTCTTTTTTAACCTCTTGCCTGCACAAAAAAGTGAGCCACTGCCTCTCCATTCCATTTCAGTAGGAAGCTCTTCAAACAAAGTATCTACTGTGAGAAGACAGTCAAGGAGATCTGAAATGAGTACACCCTTGATCATAGCCAAGGACTCTGTGAGAAAGCTTGGAAAAGGGAGGAAGGTGGTTAACTAGGATAACCATGTCCATGATAACTAATTACAGAACACTCACTTAACCAGCCTTGCCTCCCATCAGGTGTGACAGAACCCATGTCAAGATTCTTGATTCTTTAAAGGCGTGAGATCAAGTCTAATACTCTCCATCTACTTAGCACCAAAATCTAACTCTCCTTCACAAACCTGGGCTTTTTAAACAGTTATTTGGTGTGCAGCTGGAAACTGAGCAACAGCTGCTGAAAACTAAGCAGTTGGCCAGTATAGGGAGTAGCGGGAGAAGGAAAAGGAGGAGCAGGGAGCAAAGGTACTTTCAAAGAGCTATCTTGTGAGTCTTCCTGGAAGAGGAGTTAACTCTGGGACATTGAAGTCTATGCTGTGCTTGTAGCCTGTACCAGGAAGAAAGCACCTCTGAAGAGCTTGGCTTGAAGTTGGTAACTAGTAATGCAAGCTATTGATTTTTTTAATTAAGTATTTGTTAGTGAGGGAATTGATTGCTATAACTGAGAAAATGGTTATATAACAAGGTCTCCCTGCCCCCTTCATGGTTTTGGGTGCTACTTCTCAGCAGTCTGAACCTGAACCTGGAGGAAGGACATCTTGGTTTTAGAGACTCTATCGGAGAAATGTGCCTTAGGTTCAGTATGCTTTTATTGAGAGCTTGGCACTGGGATAGGTGTACAAAGATTAATGAGATAAGGTCCTTGCCCTTGATTTACGTAGTTTAGTGGTGGAGAGGAAAGTAGTAATATAGATAACTTTTTTATTGTGGTAAAATATACATAACATAAAACTTACCATTTGAACCATTTTTTTTTTTTAAAGATTTTATTTATTTATTTATTTATTTATTTTTCCCCCAAAGCCCCAGTAGATAGTTGTATGTCATAGCTGCACAGCCTTCTAGTTGCTGTATGTGGGACACCGCCTCAGCATGGCCAGAGAAGCGGTGCGTCGGTGCACACCCAGGATCCCAACCCCGGGCCGCCAGCAGCGGAGCGCGGGCACTTAACCGCTAAGCCACGGGGCCAGCCCATGAACCGTTTTTAAGTGACCAGTCTGTACCATTAAGTACACTCACATTGTTGTACATATATCATCACCATTCATCTCCAGAACTTTTTCATTTTCTCCGACGTAAACTCTGCACTCATGGAACAAGAACCCCTCGTTCCGTCTGCTCCACCCCCCCGGTAACCACCATTCTACTTTCTATCTCTATGAATTTGACTATTCCAGGAACCTCATATAAGTGGAATTGTACAGTATTTATTCTTTAGTGATTGCCTTATTTCCTTTGGCTTAATTCCTTGAGGAGTTATCTCAAGCACATTTATGTTGTAGGGTGTGTCACAACTTCCTTTTTAAGGGTGAATAGAGATTCCATTGTGTGTATATACCATGTTTTGTATATCCACTTATCTTGAGGCACTTGGGTTGCTTCCATCTTTTTGCTATTGTGAATAATACTGCTGTCAACAGGGGTGTACAAATATCGTTCCTGCTTTCAATTCTTTTGGGTATATACCTAGAAGTGGAATTGCTGGATCATATGGTAATTCGATTTAATTTTTTAGGAATCGCCATACGGTTTCCTTAGTGGCTGCACCATTTTACGTTCTCACCAACAGTGCACAGGGTTCCAATTTCTCCATGTCCTCGCTAACCCTTATTATTTTCTGTGGGTTTTTTTCTTCTGATAATAGCCATACTAATGCGTGTGAAGAGGTATCTCCTTGTGGTTTTGAGTTGCATTTCCCTAATGATTAGTGATGTCGAGCATCTTTTCATATACTTATTGGCCATTTATATATCTTTGGAGAAATGTCTGTCCAAGTCTTTTGCCCATTTTTTAAATCAGGTTTTTGTTGTTGTTGTTGAGTTGTAGGAATTCTTTGTGTATCTGCATACCAGTCTCTTATCAGATATGTGATTTGCAAATATTTTCTCCCATTCCTTAGGTTGCTTTTTTTACTCTGTTGATAGTGTACTTTTTTTTTCCTTTAAAAATAATCACTTTTTTTTTTTTTTGGTTGAGGAACATTTGCCCTGAGCTAACATCTGTTGCCAATCTTCCTCTGTTTTGCTTGAGGCAGATTTGCCCTGAGCTAACATCTGTGCCAATTTTCCTCTACTTTGTATGTGGGTCACCGCCACAGCATGGCTGATGAGTGGTATAGGTCCCTGCCTGGGATCCGAACCCAGGCTGCCAAAGCTGAGCGTGCTGAACTTAACCACTATGCTATGGGGCTGGCCTCTAATAGTGTAATATGATGCACAAAAGTTTTTAATTTTGGTGGAGTCCATCTTGTTTATTTTTTCTTTTGTTGCCTGTGCTTTTAATATCATATCCAAGACGTCGTTGCCAAATCTAATGTTGTGATGTTTTCCTCCTGTGTTTTCTTCTAAGAGTTGTATAGTTTCAGCTCTTACATTTAGGCCTTTGATCCATTTCGGGTTAATTTTTGTATATTGTGTAAGGTAAGGTTCCAGCTTCATTCTTTTTGCATGTGGATATCTCTAGTGTTCCCAGTACAATTTGTGAGAAGATAAATTTAATGTATGAAAGAAGATGCTTAGCTGCTACTCACGGGAGTTATTGAGCTGCAGTCTCTGGCAACAGGGTTCTGTTTGAATGATGTGGGAGGAAGAGATTCAAGCCTCTCACTTCATTATGGACAGACAGCACACTGGAAGCTTCCCTGAGGGAACTTTCTACGTACTATTTCCTAGAAATCTGCAGAAGCCATTTCAAGTGAGATGGGGGGAAGGAGAAGGAAATTATCATGGTAAGATTAGAAACACATGATATTTAATGTGCCTCTTAATTTCCTATCTTCAGTTATATATGTATTATTAATTGAAGGCTTA
The DNA here is from genome assembly GCF_057802395.1 of Ceratotherium simum simum. Lineage (NCBI taxonomy): Eukaryota > Metazoa > Chordata > Mammalia > Perissodactyla > Rhinocerotidae > Ceratotherium > Ceratotherium simum. The sequence continues at coordinate 30,428,024 of NC_141901.1, read as the reverse complement.
TTTGGACTGAAATTCCCCATTAGTCTTTGGTTTGTGGTGTTTTTTGGTGTGTGTGTGTGTGTGTGTGCGTGCGCGCGCTTATTTTAGCAATTTGTCATGGTAGGGAGAAACAGGATTTCACGGTCTTAAGAGAATACTCTGCATGGGGTGGGAAAATATACCTTGTGTTTTAAAGAAAGTTGACTTTACCAATGGCCTTTATCTTGCCAATGATGTCTTCCAAACTTGCTACAGATTTCTGCTCTTAAAGTGGTACCACAAGCCAGATCCCTTAGCACGTGTGCAGCTGTGGGCCAAAAGGTTGAAAGCTGATCCTGTGCCTCTTTCCGGATGAATTCCAGAGGGACACAGCTGCAGGTTTTCTGTAACTCTTTGTATGTGCACAGGAAGTTCCATACAAGCCACTCTGTTAGATCTCATTTCCTTTCAGTTGTTTGCCCTCTGCTCCCTCAGTGTCTGGCCTGTAGATTCAGGGTTCAGAGAGCTGCTGGATTGGTGCCCTCTTGTGGCTCTCCTTTGATCTGATTGGGATCTTGGGAGATGAAGGCAAAGAAAGAGTGAGAGGGTCACTGAGAAGAAGACTTAGGGGAATTTGTTATAAAATTTCTGTGTGAGGAAGTCCTTTCTAAATATAACATAATAAAAAATTATAAAATTATCAATTTATATAAATAAAAATTTTCTTCAGGAAACATCACTTTAAAGTAAAAAGATAGCTGGAAAGAATATTTGTGATACAAATGAGAAATGGCTAGTTTTCTTAATATAGAAAGAGCTTTTATAAATCAATAAGAAAAGACCTTTAACTCAACCGAGAAGTGAGGATATGATATCAACAGACTGGTGTCAGAAAAAGAAAAACAGGCTTTTAGGCATATAAAAGATGTTTTCTTCACGTAAAATAGAAAAGTAAATTAGACAGATAGCATTAAGTTAGATATAATGAGGAAATAGGTGTATGTAAATTATTATTATTATTTTTTTTGTGAGGAAGATCAGCCCTGAGCTAACATCTGCAAATCCTCCTCTTTTTGCTGAGGAAGACTGGCCCTGGGCTAACATCTGTGCCCATCTTCCTCTACTTTATATGGGATGCCACCACAGCATGGCCTGACAAGCGGTGCCTCAGCGCATGCCTGGGATGCGCCAGCAGCAGAGCGCGCGCACTTAACTGCTACGCCACGGGGCGGGCCCTGTAAATTATTGATAATTGGGGCTATCTGGTCTTATGCATGGAAATTAAAAAAAAAACAAAAAAAGATTCTTTGCCCTAGCAAATCTACTACTAGAAATTTATTCTACAGAGATATATATATGCCCATACATTGTTTTAGCAAAAGTTGAGCACAATTTAAAAGTCTATCAGTGGAGGATTAGCTGCTATTCCTTCGTACAATGGAATACTATGAAGCCCTTAAAAAGGAAGTGATTTTAAATGTACTGATGGGATAATCTTCAAAATTTGTAAGTGAATGAAAGTATAGACAGCATTATGAAAAGTTTACACACACTCATGTTTTTATATGCAGTGACCGACCATCTCTGAAAGGATGTGCATGAAACTGAAAACAGGGGCTGCCAAGAAGTAGTCAGAAAGGTGGTTGGGATATAGGATGGACTTGTACTCTTTGCTATTTTGTACCATGTTGGAGGTATTGCCAGTCAAAAAGTTAACTACCTTGAAAAGGGTAATAGAGAGAAGTAAATAGAAAAACCAAAGTAAGAACTATGAAAAAAGAAACCCAGAATTTCAGCTCAGGTTTTAAGATCACTGAGATTTAACAATGAAGCCGGGACAGATTACAGAATTCTAAGCGAGACAGAGATGCAGTTTTTTTGTAGAGTTTTGTAGATGTGAAGAAAATAAAACAAATGGGCGTGAATCATGATGAAGTCTTCAACTGAGTTACAAAATCAAAAGCTTCCCAATAGATTGTTTCCAGGAAATCTTTGTATAAATGAAAATTTGAGGGCGCTTAGAGGAGGGAATAATTTTTATTGAACATGTACTTTGTGTTAGGCACCGTCTTATGTATATTAGCCCATGAACACTTAGAGCCCATTTGTAGAGTGGGTATCATTCCTCACAGTCTGCAACAGGGACGGTAATGGTCTGAGAGGTTGAGTGGCCTGAGATATAAGGTGTGAGTGTGGTAGTCAGGAATGAAGCCAGGTCCTGTGTGCCCAGCCTGATTCTGAAGGACCCATTTTTTACCGTTTAGAACTTTGTGATAAGTGTGTAATTTTCATCCATCGTGCCTTTTTTTTTTTTTTAATCTATCTTGCCCAGAGGTTTGTTGGGCATTTCTATCAAAGCACAAAAGCTCTCTTGAAGGGCACTTTTACACATCTGCAGCCTAATAATTGCTACTCATCTTGAAGACCCTGAAGCACGTTGCTGGATCTAGAAGCAGCTTCTGGGTTACCAAGGAAACATTAGATTAAGTCCAGTGCTCAGTGTACTTTTACTTTTAAGTATAGTTGAAGCCTTTAAAAATTGATTGAGGCTGTTTAGCATATATGATAATTATTAACCAGGACATTGGATGCTTAGACACTCCAATAATGCTTGCTAGCAATAGTGTACTATGAGAGCAAACAGAAACACCAGGAAAAACTCTGTGGGAAAAGATTATAAAATGAAATGATACATCCTTATGGCATAGATCCTCTGGAAGAAGAAGAAAACTGTGTCCAGGAGTATACATAAATAGAAGTTGAGGGAAAGTGCTCAGATCCTCTGTGATTAAAAAAAGAAGAGAGAAACTGAACCCACCCGTTAAAAAATGACGGGTTTATTAGTTTGCTAGGGCTGCAATAGCAAATTACCACAAACTTGCTGGCTTAAAACAACAGAAATTTATTCTCTTACAGTTCTGGAGGCCAGAAATCCAAAATCTCGGTGTTTGGCAGCATTGGTTCCTTCTGGAAGCTCTGAAGGAGAATCCATTCCATGCTTCTTTCTTAGCTTCTGGTGAAGTTCCTTGGCTTATAGATCCATCACTCTACTCTCTACCTCCATTTTCACATGACATTCCCCCCGTGTCTCGGTGTTTTCTCCTTTTCTGTTTCTTATGAGGACATTTGTCTTTGGCTTTAGAGTCCCCTCTAATCTAGGATGATCTCATCTCGAGATCCTTTTTTTAAAAATTTTATTTATTTATTTTTTCCCCCAAAGCCCCAGTAGATAGTTGTATGTCATAGTTGCACATCCTTCTAGTTGCTGTATGTGGGACGCGGCCTCAGCATGGCCAGAGAAGCAGTGCGTCGGTGCGCCCCCCGGGATCTGAACCCGGGCCGCCAGCAGCGGAGCGCGTGCACTTAACCGCCAAGCCACGGGGCCGGCCCTCATCTCGAGATCCTTAACCTTAGTTACATCTGCAAAGATATTTATTCCAAATAAGATCACATTCTGAAGTTGCTGGAGTTGGGACATAGTCATATCTCTTTCAGGGTCACAGTCTGTTCCTTTGCCCCCCCCCCCCATTCATGTCTGTCCTACATGCAAAATACATTCACTCCATTCCAATTAATTAGTAATTAACAGTGGTTTGTGAGGAAGAAAGAATTTTGAAAGGTGAGAGGTTGAATTTCTGGTATAAAATAAAAGACAAATCGCAGAAGATAGATTGTCATTAATTTACCTTTTTTTTTTTAGGTAAACTTTTTTGGGATAATTGTAGATTTACATACAGTTATAAGAAATAATACAGAGAGATCCCATATACCCTTTACTCAGTTTCCCCATTGGTAATGTATTACAAAACACAACCAGGGTATTGTCATTAATAAAGGAAAGATACAGAACATCCCCATCACCACAGGATCCCTCCCTCATGTTGCCCTTTATTAGCCACCTCTGCCTTCTCTCACCACAGCCATTCCCCTCTCATCCCTGCCGACCACTAACCTGTTCTCCATTACCGTAATTTTGTCATTTCTAGAATGTTATATAAATGGAATCACACAGTATGTACCTTTTTAGGATTGCTTTTTTTTTTTGTGAGGAGGACTAGCCCTGAGCTAACGTCCGATGCCAATCCTCCCCGCCTCCCTTTTTTTTTTTTCCGTGAGGAAGAGTGGCCCTGAGCTAACATCTGTGCCCATCTTCCTCCACTTTATATGGGATGTCACCACAGCATGGCTTACCAAACGGTGCGTCGGTGCGTGCCTGGGATCCAAACCTGCGAACCATGGGCCACCGAAGCGGAGCGTGCGCACTTAACCGCTTGCACCACCGGGCTGGCCCCTGCTTTTTTTTTTAACCTTAGTATAATTCTCTGGCGATTCATACAGGTACTAGTTCGTTCCTTTTAATTGCTCAGTAGTGTTCCATGGGATGGAGACACCAGAGTTTAACTGTTTACTCATCGAAGAACATCTGGATGGTTTCCAATTTTTGTCTATTATGAACAAAGCTTCTATGAGCATTTGTGTACATGTGTCTGTGTGAACATGTTTTCATTTCTCTGGGATTTTCATTTCTCTGGGATAAATACCCAGGAGTACAATTGCAGGATCATATGGTATTTGTATGTTTAGTTTTTCAAGACAGTGCCAAATTGTTTTCCTGAGTAGATGAACCATTTACATTTCCACCAGCAGTGTATGAGTGATCCATTTTCTCCGCAATGTCACCAGCATTTAGTGTTGTTAATGTTTTTTTATTTTAGCTATTTTGATAGGTGTATAGTGACATGCCATCTTGGTTTTAATTTACATTTCCCTAATGGCTAATGATGTTGAACATTTTTCCATGTGCTTATTTGGCATCTGTATACCCTCTTGGGTGAAATGCCTCTTCATGTCTTTTGCCCATGTTCTAACTGGATTGTTTGTTTTTTCACTGTTGAGTTTTGAGAATTCTTATATATATTTCTAGATAGCAGTCCTTTGTTGAATATGTGCTTTGCAAATATTTCCTCCCAGTCTGTAGCTTGTCTTTTCATCCTCTTAAGAGAGAACGTTTCACAGAGCAAGTTTTAGTTTTGATGAAATTCCTTTTCTCAACTTTCCCTTTTATGGACCATGCTTTTGGTGTCAAGTCTGGGAAATCTTTGCCAAGCACTAGATCCTGAAGACTCTCTCCTATGTTTTTCCCTAATAAGTTTTATAGTTTTATGTTTTAGATAAGCCCATGATCCATTTTGAGTTAATTTTTATATAAGGTATGAGGTTTAGGTCAAGGTTCATTTTTTTGGGCTGTCCTTCCTCCACTGAATTGCATTTGCACGTTTGTAAATCAGTCGGACATATTCGTGTGGGTCTAAACCAAAAGTTTGGCTTGTATTTAATGATAGTTGCTTCAGTTTCACAAATTACTAAAAGAAAATCATTCTCTTCAAAGGATATTTCCTTTAACTCCTTTTATTTGCCAACAGTAGATTAGCCCTAAAATTTTATGATGACTTTCAATGTGGTAAACTCATCATCCTTTATAGAGTAACATGGTCTGTGTAGCTTTGGGAGTCCTTTTATTTATTTTTTGATTTCCAGAGGAGTTTGGAGGCTTAGGAGGTGGTGATGAATGGTGAATCTGTCAAAATCTAGAAGGAGCAGCTCAAGGGAATTGAGTCTGCTGATAGAGGATTTGAACCCTTTCTTCAAATGCTATGAGGAATAATTAGTAAATTGAGTTTTCAAAGACAGTAAATGAGACTTTCAAAAAGGAAGGGAATTGGGGGACTGACGCATGCTTTCGGTTTCCTCCCCCTGCTGCTCTGTAGTTAGATGTGGCTGCTGGAGGAGACCTAAAGAGGAAATTAAAAAAAAAATCTTTTGATAACCAGATAGTCTGACTTCTGGTTTTCCACGGTTTGGATAAGGACTGCTGGAGAGGAAGAGTTAACTCAAACATACTTTGTACAACAAAGCACTGTTGTGCTCTCTTAAGTCCACATTAAATGTTTACCCATGTGTGGCCTTCGATTGGAAAAGATTCAGCAGAGGATCCAACTGGCACATTGTGCTCTCCTTTATCCATTCATTTTTTAAAAACAGAGGGGAAGTCAACTTGCTTTTTGTGTCTCTCCCCGAGAAGGACTTGGCGTCCTGGGCCACAGTTCCTGTAACAGGCACATTATCCTTGCTCAGTAAGCCAGACTGTAGCAAGTGGGTGGGTTTTGGTATGCCTCGTCCAAAGATGTCCTCGTCTTTTCCTAGGATAAGGGGCTCAGTTTGCTGGGTCTTAGCTTGCCTCCTAACCCTCAAGAAAAAGGGGAAGGAAATAGACCCAACCTCACTTGCACCCACGAGGCTGTAAGAATCGACTCTCCAGCAGGCTCCTCTTTGCTTCCACCTTTCAGAGAGGGCTTCATGAGCAGCAAATTCATCAAAGCTAGCAATAAGCGGAGATGCGTTCAGGTTTTTGGGGTGGGGGTGTGTGTGGTACCTTTTTATGTTTGTCCTGTAGGGAATACAAAGAAGTATCCACAAATTCCATATTCAGGCTCAGAATCAGCAAGAGGAGACTGAAATCAGTCATTGTTTTATCCTGAATAATTTTAATCCTGTTGTGAGGCCTTTATTGCCACTGAGTCCAGGCACAGGCCTGTCTTGCCTGACATTTTGCCTTTGTTTGGTGGCAGCTGCTAACAAGGCTGAGGGTGAGACTAGAACTTGGCTTCACGTGAGGAGTATGGGCACTCTCCCCCACCTCCCCTTTTTTTTAAGATGATGTAGAAGAAATACAGCAATTTTCATTTTTGACCAATTTGCTGTCCTGATTCCCCCCTCGTGTTGACTCATATCTTTTACATGATTTTAGTCATGGTGTACGTGCCGGTGTCTGTTCTATCTTTTCCGCTTACACATTTACTCACATTCCTGTAACCTTCATTGATCTCGTTGTAAGTCTGTTACTTGGTAAAAGGGTAGCAATGTTTTTATGATTCTTACTCTGTACTGCTTTCTAAAAGGGTGGCGCCATGTCACAACACACCAGCCAGCAAGAGTGCATCTGCTCGAATGTGGCGAGAGGTTTTCAAGTTTGCTCATTTCTGCCCCCGAACGCCTGCGTGGGTTCGCCTGTTTCCCAGAACATCAGTCCCAGCCCCCTTTAGCATGTCCTTAGATACCGTTTTCTACCAAAGAACGAATTGTAGGGGATCAGAAGTGACTTGTCATGCTCTTTTCCTAGTAAAATATTTATCAGAAAATTAACTTCTCAGGAAGCCCAACAAGCCTTTGCTCTCCAGAGCCCGCAGGGAGGAACTTGCAGAGCCCTGCTGAGAATGTTCTGCTCCTGGAAGCTCCTGGATGTTTGTGGTTGGCACTATGCCTGTGTTTGTAGCGTGGTTGTGGCTCTTGGAAAGAGAAGAGGTTTTCATCCCCTTCTGATGGTGTGGCAAGGCAAGGCAGTGTGTGTGATTGTTAAGAGCGTGCGTCCTGAAGCCAGCCTGCCTGTTTGAAGACTAGCTCAGCTGCCTTCTCAATGTATGATCTTGGGCCAAGTCACTTAGCTTACTTCTCTGTGCCTCCATTTCCTGCTATGTAAAATGGGCGTAACAAGAGCACCCACCTCATAGAGTTGGTTTGAGGATTAAATAACATAGGATATGTAACGTCTTAGAACAGTTCCTGGCATCGAGTATGTTCTGTGTGGATCATTGTTCATGATCCCTCAGTTAGTTGACTCTAAACCTGTTTAATTTCATGAGTAAGTGCTCTTTGAGGGGGTTTCTCAGTATGCTCATGACTCTCAAGAGGGCAGAGCCAAACATGTAATTTTACAAACCCAGAAGTGAATTTTTAAAATGGCTTTCCTAGGAATAGAGTTTAACGAGGTTGACAACTCACCGAAAAGTCCTGGCAACATGTTTCTGTTGGTGACTGTTGATCAACCAGAATTTTTCTCAGCTGCAGTCTAACATCTGGGTTTTTCTAGGCTGGAACACATTGGCAGCACCAGCATATGGATCAGGAGTTAAAACTGAGAGCATCTATTGTGGGGAATTTTGTATCTAGTACTAATTATAATCTTCTGGGTTTCCCCCTCCTAGGGACTGCTTCCTCTATGGAAAGCTTGGCCTACAGCACAAGCAAGGTGCTGAAAGATGGGGAGGATGTTTAATCTTGTGCTGACACATCAGGGCAAATACATAGAGAGAGGCTGGAAGGTGGCAGAGAGGTGCCCAGTTGTCTGGGGATATTGGTCCAGGCAAATGCTCCTCACCTCACCTTTTAAAACTCATGTGGAAGTAACTTGGCTGATGAGATGCTTGTGGCACCTGTGATGCATAAGGTCGCTTCTTGGTCCAGGACATGAGGATTACCCTAGCTTTCAAGAGAACATTTACACTAAGGTACACTGGGTATGTGGGTGTTGACGTCAGTATTAGGATCATTTTAGTTGAAAGTGACAGAAAACCTCAAACAATGAGGTTTATTTATTTATTTTTGTAAGATCAGCCCTGAGCTAACATCCATGCTAATCCTCCTCTTTTTGCTGAGGAAGACTGGGTCTGAGCTAATGTCTATTGCCAATCCTCCTCCTTTTTTTCCCCCAAAGCCCCAGTAGATAGTTTTATGTCATAGCTGCACATCCTTCTAGTTGCAGTATGTGGGACGTGGCCTCAGCATGGCCAGAGAAGCAGTGTGTCGGTGCATGCCCAGGATCCGAACCCGGGCCGCCAGTAGCGGAGCGTGCGTACTTAACTGCTAAGCCACGGGGTCAGCCCAAACAATGAGATTTAAACAAGATAATTTACCTCACTCTTATTCCTGTCTCAGTTCTATGATCGTTAGAGTCTGTGGCTCCTTTATTTAGTTGTTCCACTACCCTTAATTAGCATGATATTGATGCTGCAAAGTGGCTGCTTGAGCTCCATCCATCAAGTCTTCGTTCCAGCCAAGAGGAAGAAGATAGTCAAAAAGGGATCTTTATAGGAAGCTGCCACTTCACACTTCTGCTTATCTAATTGGCCAGAACTTAGGACAGTCACAATGAGCTGCAGGGGAGGCTGTGAAATGTAGTCATGTTCTCTCCTAAAACTCAGGGTCTGAGATTTAGGTATACAACTAGCTGTCTCTGCCTGAATATGTTATGTACTTTAGCATGGAATCAAGGCTGATGCTAAGGATGAGCAGGGCAAACTATAATTTTGAAATTTCAGGTCTGAAGGAAAAAGAAGACTGCTGGGTGAATTCAGACATTTCCTGTGGTAATCCATTTAACACACATTTGAGTGAGCCTCCCAGGTGCTGAGTCCTGCCAGGCCCTGGGAATAAAAGCTGAGTCACAACTGGTCCCCGTGCTCTAGGAGCTCTTAGGTTATTAGATTAACCTGTGGCTGCTTTTTGGCATCTAAGACACTTTTATTACATAGCAATGCAGTGTCTGACTTAGATCTTATTTGTTTGTGGGTGTGTGTGTGATGGTGGTAATTGTATTGTAATTGAGCAATGCTTGGGTTCTGGGGTCATCCATGTCCTCAAGACTGGATGGCCTTAGAGACATTCCCAGGGAAGCATTGAGTGACACCTTCGTATTGGCTGCCACACAGTTGATTTGATCAGGAGGGGAGTCAGCAGGTTTGAGCTTTGTTCTCTCTCACCCAGAGCAAATTGCTGGTGCTTTGGTTTTCTCATGCCTGTAAATTAGAGCTTCTGAGCTGGGGGAGAGCAACCCCTGCCCCCAAAGGAGTGACGTAACGTCTGGGGGCCGTGCTGGACCCCATATAAGTTAGTGGTGTGTTTCTTACTTAATGATAGTGACGGGGAAAGCCACTGTCAAGAGTAATTGAGGTGACTTGTGCACAGTCCCAGAGTGAAGAAGCTGGATGGGGTCTTCCTGCCTGAAGAGGCTGTCTGGCCTTCTGGCACTGTGAGCTGCTGGGTGGTGAGTTCAGGGCAGGTGTTAATGGATGTCCACCACCCATTCTGAAGGGCGGGGAGGAAGTGATGAATTGATGTGCCTCACCTGGAGCTCTCTGGCGCTTGTAAGCCCTGGGCTGTGCGGTTGCTAGGTTTCCTCCATCTGAACAGCCCTCCCTCTGATTCTGAAGCAGCTCTCAGAGTGGGACGGACGACTAGATGGGATTCTGAAATTGTGGGCAGCATGGCCCTTAGCCTATACTCTTCTGTAGGGTTGCCCATGAGAATACCCGCCCGTTCCCCTGGGGACACACCCAGCCTGAAGCTACTCTGAGCTGTCTGGTTCAAGCTCCGTCCAGGTTCTTAGCAGGTAGGTGTTGGGGTGGAAGGTTCTTAACAAAGAGGCTATCAGAGCTCAATTGCCCTGTTTGTTTTGTTTGTTTTACCCATTCGGCAATACTGGAAGTGGATGAGAGATCTTAAAGATTAGATCCTGGAAGACACACACACTAGAAATAGCACACTAAGATGATGTCTAGGCTGTCTGAGCCACCTCCTATGTGAGAATCGTTTTAGAGAAATATACATCCTGTAGCAATATAGGTACCAGTGCAGACTCAACAGCTGCCCTGCGAGCTGGAAGGGCCCATTGAGTAGCTATTGACTGCTCCTGGGGACTTCCCGGATGGGAAGTGACTCTGAGAAAGGAAGGAGTCTGGCACATTGTTTAGCACATCTGGTGGACTGGCCTGATTGTGAAGTTGAATGTTGGCCTGTTCACAGAATTGCAGTGCTGGAAGGAATCTTAAAATCATGTGAGTTGCTCCCCATCACTTGTAGATGCTTATGAGATTTAGTCCTACAGGTTTTTCTTCAGAGAATTCTCTGGGCCATAATTACTGGCTCCTAACAGCTGGATTCTTGTGAACATAATCCAAATTTAGGTTCCAGATACCTCCAACATATGTGTATATGTGTACATACTTTGAGCTTCTTTTGAATATACAAATCACTTGCCTGCCTTTAGTTATATGAAATTCAATGAAGTTTAACATAAATGTTGACTTGAATGATGCAGTGGGACAAAACAGTATTATATTTCTAACCAATTCCCTCCATGTCTCCCTTCCCCCATCATTGTTCTCTAGAAGTGGAGTAACCTTATGGCGAATATTGGGGCCCATGCCAAAGCCTCTTCAGTTCTGGAATAGAGAAGAGAGTTGTGTATTTGGAGCTAGAAGATCTGTGGTTTGAGATGCAGCTCTGTGACCTTGAGCAAGTCGTTTAACTTGATTGATTCTCCAAGCTTCAGTTTCCTCATTAGAAAAAAAAAAGATAAAACAGTAACATCCTGTTGTAATGGAATTAAATGAGCACAATGTCTTCAAAATGCCATACAAGTGAAGAAATTGTAAATCACCTTCACTGATTCTTCTATATGATTTTTTTTTTCTCTTTTCCTAAAGATAACCTCATATTGACCTGGTCTTAACTTTGTATGCAGACAGCAATCCACAGTCCTAGCTGGTTGATCCCCCCGACCCCACTTTAAAATAATGTCCTAGAAGTGGCAGGGACTGAATATATTCTGGATGCATCGCACTGAATATGGAGACATTATGCATAATTAAGCCTAGCCCCAGCTCCAGTGGACAGTATCAGTTTGCCTTTGAGGTGCCTCTAGTAAGAGGGTGGGCTCAGGATGGAGTTGGACCGCTCAAGTTGGAATCCTGGCTTCACCGCCGCTTGCCTTGGGCAAGTCATTTAACCTCTTTTCACCTCAGTCTTCACCATCAGTAGAGTGGGTATATTAATAATTTCCATCATATATGGTTGTAATGTATTAATGAGATAATTTAAAAATGTTGAGCCCAGTACCTAGCACATAGGAAGAAATTGCCCATTACACGTGGATTCTTATAATAATAATAATTATTATTTTTAATTGTGGTAAAATATACATAACATAAAATTTACAATCTTAATGATATTTAAGTGTACATTTCAGTAGTGTTAAGTATATCCACACTTTTGGGCAACAAATCTCCGAACTTTTTCCTCATGTAAAACTGAGACTACATCCATTAAACAATTCCCCATTTCCTCCTCCTTCCAGCCCCTGGCAACCTCCATTTGACTTTGTTTCTATGAATTTGACTACTCTAGGAACCTCACATAAGTGGGATCATACAGTATTTGTCTTTTTGTGACCATAGTTTTTTTAAGTCTTAGCCCACCATAGCAATCTCACCCTCTCCCATTTTTCGTATTCTATAACCTCATGATTGCCTGCCTTGTTGAACCCTCATCATTAATGAATTATTTCCTTTCGTAAGGGAACAACACACTATACAGCTCCATTTCATCCTTTTAAAGAGTGCAGGATTAGGGAAAAGGGAAATTAAAGTGAAGGAGACATAAAAGGAGGGCATTAAGTAAGAAAAAAAACCATTCACTCACGGCAGCGTGAAGCCTCTGTAGGGCTCCTTCCTCCTGATTGTGTGAAAATTCAAACCTACACACCAGTAGAGAGAATAGTATAATGAACTCCCATGTACCTGTTGTCCTGATTCAACAGTTATCTCGATTTTTGGGGGGGCCCATTTTTAACAAGTTTCGGGAAGAAGAAAATATTAGATCAATAACACTAGAGGCAAGTGTTTCTTTGCTTGTTCACGCAGCGAAGTTTGTTTCCTGAGTGATAAAGGGTTTCTTCTATCTCGGAACTTCTTACTGCCTTTAGGTTGAGGAAAAAAGGAACCAGGATTGTATGATTGTAGGCGTGTCGTGTAATTCGGTTTCCACATCTGTAAAGGATAGCTCTTGTGACTTCTAAGGGTGGCTTTAATGGAGCACTTGGCCTAGGACCTGACACCTGATAAATAATCAGTGAAGATGTTAGTATTTGGGGATGCTGTGTCTGTGGAAAGAAGAATCACCAACCAGGTCCTTGAAAACATGGGACCGAGACATGGCAGCTGTGGACCAACAAGACAACCTGACTTTACCCTTGATAAAGAGAGTTGTGATAAGCACTAACTTTCTAGAATTGCACCTATTGTCTGCTCATTAACCCAATTTTATTGGCCATTGTACAGGTTCTGTCCTCAGTTGTGCCTGGGTTAAGGAAAATGATTATTTAATGCAAAATTAAGTAGTACAACCTCTTTATATGCTTTTTTTGGGGGCAGTGGTGGGATTACTATTCATAATAAAAAAAAAACATTTAGTAGGTTTTAACTATAAATAAAAAATTCCATGATTTGAATAACCAGATACATTTTATATATCTGGCTCCATGAATCCCTCTTTTCATTTTTGTTCTTTGGACTTCTAGAAAAAATTCTATCTACTGGTAAAGGCTATAGGTATAAACTTTACCCTTCTATACCCTTAGGATATAAGAAGTAGATAGAAATTAAGAAAAGGAAATTATGGGCCTACACTTCTTTAAAAACGTATAGTTTATACACTCGTGTGTTGCTTAACATTGAGGATACTATCGTTCTGAGAAATGTGTTGTTAGGAGATTTCGTTGTTGTGCGAACACCATAGAGTGTACTTACACAGACCTAGATGGTATAGCCTACTACATACCTAGGCTGTATGGTACTAATCTTATGGGATCATTGTCATTGACCGAACAGTCATTATGTGGTGCATGACTGTAATTGTATAGAGCCCTTGATTCTGTTGTATTACTTTCATTTTTGAATCTAGTTTAAGCCATGAGTTTCATCTTCCTATGATTTTTTCTTTTGGTGACATATCTGCTGTTTCAAAAATCCTAAGTAGTTTTAAATGCTTTTCTCTGTTAATATGCAAAAAATGTCATAAAAGAAAATAGTTTTCAAATAATCAACAACTGAGTCAAAATATTGTTCCTCCAAAGATCCTTATTTGATTGTGTGTCACAACTTGTACAACAGAACATATTGTGCAAAATAGTTTAATTTGCATTGACTAATGCGACAGGAATGGCCAGTCTTCCTTATGCTTGGACAAATCAAATACATGGGTTTCTAAGAATTGTAACTTTTAAAAGTTTCCTGGTTTTTGCTGTTAAAGTCAGTTGGTAAAATAAGTTTTATACTAAGGCTCCTAAGACTGAGCCCGAGTAACCTCTAACTATGCTAATTTTTTCATCACTTGTAATTAGGTCAACCAGTTCCATAAAGGAGGCTTGGGTTATAGCTTCTAGAGGTTTTGTAATGTAGACATTCTTCTTTTTAACTAATCTTTGTATCAAGTGAAAAAAAAAAGAAATGAGTTATTTGGTAACGACAATCCTTCACTATCTCATGCTTTTGAGTGCCTGTGTTTTTATTTATTTTTTTAATTTTTAGTTTTTTTTTGTGAGGAAGACCCGCCCTGAGCCAACATCTATTGCCAATCCTCCTCCTTTTTTTCCCTTTTTCTCCCCAAAGCCCCAGTAGATAGTTGTATGTCATAGTTGCACATCCTTCTAGTTGCTGTATGTGAGACACCGCCTCAGCATGGCCTGACAAGCAGTGCATCAGTGCACGCCCGGGATCCGGACCTGGGCCTCCAGTAGCAGAGTGCGCACACTTAACCACTAAGCCACGGGCCTGCCCCGAGTGCCTGTGTTTTTATACTTTTCCTTTACAAAGAGTGTGTGTTATTGGAGATACAAAGAGTGTGTGTTATTGGAGATAAAAGAGGTAGATAGGTGTGTTACTAGCAACACAACATGAAGCGTGTGGGTTTGAGTTCCTGTGGAACTGGCATCCCCACTCTTTGTTGGGATACCACTAGTTGATTTAGGTAATGACGCTGCTTGTGTTCTGCATCACTCCAGCTCCGTAAGTGGTGACACACATCTGTGAAAAGGCCACGTGGTTTACTGTGAGGGTGAAGAAGTCCACAGCCATGGACAGAGCAAAAGTAACCAACAGAAGTAGCATGAAAGCCACGACCTTGGCCTTACTACTAACTAGCTGAGCTCTCTGCTGTGGTTTTTGACTCTGTTGACACAAAGAGATGTGCAGGGGCTGAGAGATGTCCCATGGATGCCCAGTCACTTCATGACCCAGAGGCCCTTTGGCCTATCTACATCATCAATGTGCCCTCTTTCCACTTCCTGCTGCCCTTTTTGTATATCTATGCCAGGGCACAAGCAGGGAAGAATAAATTAGTGTAATCTTTTATTAGTGGCTTTGGGAAAGGATTTATGGAAGAGGAGGTAGAAATTACTGCCCTCTTTTCCCCTGCCTTCCCTGCGGATACCTGAGAGTAGTAAGTTGTGTTAAGGAAGGGGAGGAAGAGACTTTGGGACCCCCAGACCTCCTTCTCAGCAGGCGTATCCTTCTGATCCATCATACAAGATGGTAGCCTTTGGGTTCTTCCTTCTAAAAGCTGTTCCTTAGGGCTTGTGCATCAGCCTGGTGACTCTGGACTTCCCTGTATTCCTTGGTGTTCTCTTCTTTCCTTACAGTCTTCCGTTTGTGCTAAGATTGTGCAACTCCTTGGACAGAATGAGGTGGACTATCGCCAGAAGCAAGTGGTCATCCTGAGCCAGGATAGCTTCTACCGTGTCCTCACTTCAGAGCAGAAGGCCAAAGCCCTGAAGGGCCAGTTCAATTTTGATCACCCGGGTAAGTTGGGGAATTGAAGGAGTATGTGTGTTTGTGGATTGAGGAAGTTACTTAACCTCTCTGAGTCTGTTTCCCGTTTATAAAACAGGACTAATAGGTACCTACAGGGGGGGCTTATATGAAGGAATTTTGCAACACATCATGTAGTGCTTGGCTCCTTAAATACTGATCGAATCTGTGTCTGAACAAGGGTGACTCTGTATGAGCCTGTTACTCAAGATGGGCCAGACACAGGATAGAACATACACAGCTGGTTCTTCTGCCTCCTCTGATCTGAAGCAGCCTGTGTCACAACCTCCCCCACCACCCTGCACGTGCATGCACATAGCGTGTGTGTGAAACTCACTGACCAGCAGAAACGGAGATGGATGGTCCAGGATGGCTATCTGAATGACTTTTGCCCTGACAGTCCCAGATCAGCACACTGCCCCTTTAGCTGGTTTGAGTTGCTTATCATTGTTGCAATGAAAACTTGTTGGCATGGTGCCTGCTGCACTCCCCTCGTCGTGAGCATGCTTTCCAGGTTAACATGCCAATTCCCAGGACAGCAGCTGAATTGAGAGGGAGGAGAGAGGTGTCTGAGGCCAGGGATGCAATATCAAGGGAGAAAAAAGAAATCCACTTCTCAGAACTCATTCATACATTCTGTTTTGAGACACAGAGTTTGCATTCTGCTTTGGGTAGAAATCTGGCTTTTGGGGGGGGGATATGCTTCTCTAGGGTGTGATATACATATGTGAAACACAGGTTTGTATGGATGTCCTGTGCATGATTATAGGAGAAATCATTTTAAAATTAAGAAACATTTTAAGTTTGCTTACCTTCAGATGCCTTTGACAATGAACTCATCTTCAAAACACTCAAAGAAATCACCGAAGGGAAAACAGTCCAGATTCCCGTGTATGACTTTGTCTCCCATTCCCGGTAAGTGAGCTGCTCTGGGCTGGGGATTGCTACCTGTTGCTCCCCAGAGCATCCCCATTTCTCGAGCACCAGGCCTCTGTCCTCCCACTGCCCGCTGCCCGCTGCAGCCTGTCTGTGAGGGGGCAGTGGCAGTGGCGTGTGCCATGGGTGTGCACGGGTTAGAGAGTTTATCCAGGTGCTTCCTGGAACAGTCCGGTCATCACCTTCCGTTAACACTGAAGGATGGGTTCATGAATTTGGGCTCAAGTCAGGGACATTTGTCCTGATCCACATCCCCGAACTGTTGTTCCTGGAATAAGATATAAGGGGGTGGGGCAGAGGAAGGGCAGGAAGAAGAACAAAGAACTATTCTTTCTGCTCTCCTGGTTTACTTGGGATTGGACTGTGTGGAGAGAGTAAGGGCACTGAGGTCGCCAGAGACCAAAGACTAAACCCTCCAGAGTTCCTCAACCACATCAGACCAGTCCTTTCCATTTATCTGTTTTCACGCTCCTGATGAGGAATAGAGGATTGCCTTGACTTCAATCTCATCTCCCTGCCCTCTGAGTGGTGGGAAGGGGCTCCTGGAGGACTTCACTCCTGCTGGCCGGACCCCACGCTCCTTCAGAGCTGTGCAGAGCTCTCTGCTCATTCTGTTGTCTTTGGGACTTCCCAGGCCGACTCAAAACTCTTAAATAGTATCTTGTACCACGTGTAGATCCTTCCATAGTCTGGACTAGTAATTGCTCAATAAATGTTGTTTTTAGCCATGGGCTGTTTTGAAAGTTTCTCCCATCTGCTTTCATTCTTCCTTCCTGGATTCCATTCTCTCTTGAGTTGGTTTTTTTTAAATGAGAAATTAGATCTCTTACATCTTTTGCTACCAAATGTTTCTATAATCAAAAGCCCAATCTTTATCTCCCTGTGTGTTCCTTTAGTACACATCTCAGGCAGCCTCTAATGCAGTAAACCTCACACATTCTATGCCTGTCTCACAAGCCAGAATTTGAGGGTGTGGCAGAGATTTGGTTAGAGGAGGAACAAGAGAAAGAGCACACTGAGATGGAAAGCCAGGCTGCTTTGGTACTCACCTTCATCCCTCACCAGTATCTTCTGGAGCACTTCCTATTATGGACCAGAGTCTACTGTGATGGAGATTCAAAGTTCAAGATCCTCCTCCAGCATCAAACCACTACAGACCGTGCAGGAATAAAGAGGTTTAGTGTAGAAATTGGAGCTAACATGAATGATGAGGGGGCTGGGAGGGTGAAGATCTGGGAGGCTGCAGCCAGAGAATCGGAGAAAATAGTCCCCACCAACTGCAGCCTGAGGCAGTGGAGAAGAAGCCAGGGTTCATGGCGAGTCCAAGAAGCTGCCGCATCTGAGCCCACAGCCTCGAGGTGGGAACTTGTGGAGTGTCTGCAAAGTTTTCTTGTCTTGCTATTATGATCTAAAAATTACGGATTTTGTTTCACTTCATCTTCTAAGTCTCTCATTGGCAAAGTAACCTGGGAACCTGTGGGGAAAGGGATTCTGGGAATTGTAGTTTCTAGCCTTTGCAGGGAGTGGTGGTAATGTCAAGTTGACGAGAGACAGTCTAGCCCACTACCTCTCAGGTCCAAGGCGGGGCACTGCTACAGAATTAAAATGCAGCATGACAACGAAGGTAAGGGCCTGTGGTGGAGTGTAAGGGAGGGAGGCAGGGCTGCGGTATTTAGAGCAGGTGGCATAGAGGAGGGGATACTTAAGCTGTATATTGGAAAGCATAAGAAGTTGTTGAGGAAAGAGATTGCCAAGGTAATGGGTAGGGAGGCATTTTAGGGACAAGCTTGGTAGGGAATTGCAGTTGAGTGGCTGTGGAGGGATGGGATTGGTGTGTGGGAAGAGCCGCAGGAGAAGAAGGAAGCTGGGAGGTAGGCAGGCCTCAGATCAGGAGGGGCTATGGACGCCAAGGCCAGGAGTGCAGATGTGTTGGCAGTAGGGAGCCACAATGGCTGCTATGTAGGATTGGAAGGGTCATTCTGGTGACAGGAAGAAAGGATTTGCGATGCTATTTGTGAAGCCCTTGGAGTAGCCCAGATGAGAGACCAATAAGGGCCTGAAGTAAGGCAGTGGACATGAGGGTAGTTGGCAGGAGTCAGGACCTGACCAGCTTAGAGTTGAGGGATGGAGGAGAAGATGAGTGCCTTGTGCTACACCAACTCCATCAAGTTCATGTATTAACCAAAGAAACCCCAGCAGAATTCCCATCCAGACATGTTTCACTTTTTTCTCCTGATTCCTTTCATACCTTACATTTTAAAACTCTGTTCTTCAGTGGTCCACAACCCATCTCTTCTGTGAAAATTTTCCTGCCCCCACCACCCCCGCACCAGCAATACCCCCAACTCTCAAGGGGCACTCGTTAGGGACCCAGCTCTTCAGGGTTAACAGATCCTGCCCAACCCATGGGCCTTTCGTGGTGACATACAAACAAATGTTGAACTAAGACAGAGAAGACACATATCTGCTGTAAATACCCTTCTCTGGTCTTCCCCTTCCTCATAAGTGAAATGAGAAGGTTGGACTAGGTTACTGCAATGCTCTGATAGTCTGGGTTTCGTATGTGGACTTCCCAGCCACGCTCTAAACTCTTAAGCTGAATATTGCACCGGTGGCTCCTCGCACATGCTGGGCTAGTAGTTGCTCAATAAATATTTTTAGCTCTGAGCTGTTTTGAAAGTTTCTTCCACCCAGACCTATGTGTGGACTTGGGACGTGATCGATTCCAACTTCTTTGGGCACGAACCACAAAGCAAGCAGTTGTGTTCTCCTTACTTTCCCAGGATTGGAGAGGCGTGTCTGTTGAGTTGGAAAACCACCTATTCCTTTCTAGTGTTGATCAGTTAGGCATCCTGATCAACACTTGAGGGAGCGTCAGTATATGTAAACCCGGCATGGTCCTTGTGCTCTCCGTTAGTGTGTTTTTTACATGGCAGCCTGGGAATCCCAGACACATGTTTTCTTTGCTTTCCAGCAAAGCCTTTCTCATCCTCTCCTTGGCCCAGGGCGGTTGCCTGGAGTCGCTTTATTTCACTCACTCATTGATCCATTTCCCTATCCATTTCCCTTCTGGACTCTGCCCAGTTTGCTTCCTTATCCTGAACCACAGTGGGAAGCCTGATTCCTGGTAGCTGACATTCCTCTAAACTGGTGCTCCTCAGCCCTGGCTACACATTAGAAATACCTGGGGAGCTTTCTAAAAATATCATTGCTCTGGCTCCACCCCAGACTAATGAAATCTGAGCCCCAGGGGGATGGCGTCCAGGTATAAATATTTTTTCAAAGCTCCCCAGATGATTCTGTGTACATCTGGACTTACACCATTGTTCTAGAGAGTCTCCTAATCTTACTAACCTGGTCCTTTTCTGCTGCATATTTTGCCTCCTTAGTAGCTTTTCCAGCAGTGCCTGCCTTAGAATTTAGGCAGAAACCCAAGGGTCTGAGCTGATAAGGAATCTGAGAGTTTATGGGAGGGAAGTTCGAGTGTCATCCTCTTTAGTTGGCGGCTGCTTCTGACCTCCCTGTGTTTGCACAGATAAACCTATTGTCTTAAGAAACTTTAAAAAAAGTTGTTTTATTTGGTTTTATTCACAGACATTTGCTGGTCCACTAGTCAGGGTGAGTAGTGAACCTTGCAGTGGTACTCATTGCTTCCCTTTCAGTGAATTTTGAGCAAGAGTCAGTAGGTGACGTGCAAGGTAGTTTTAGGACAGAATCAAAGGATAAGAATACAATGAAAGTTGAGGCGAGGCGAGCTGGATCCAGCAGGCCCCATTTATCCATTTAGCAATGTTTCACCCCCCTGGCTTTTGAAAAGTCATGTTTCATTAGTATCTGCCTTGGGCTTCCCACCCCTGTGGGATAGATGGATGAGGTAATGTGTGTGCTTGCTTTGTTGATAAGGAAGAGGAGCTCTAGGGAACTCGGGGACTGACCCCTGGCCACAAAGCCGGCCTGTGGGGGAGCCAGACCACACAGACTTCGGGAGTCTTTACTTCTACATAGAAGTTTTCTCCTCTCCATCCTCTTTTCTGAGCTTTCTTTTTTCCCTCTGTCCCTTCCTCCCTCCTTCCAGCTGCCTCAGGACTGGGGGAGGAGGGAGTGGGGTTGTTGGGAGAAAACTGTGAGTTTCTGTTTTTGAAAGTTCAGAGTGTTAGGTTCCATAAATGCCAGGCCTGAGAGCATTCCTAGAGACGCCTTCAGAGAAAAAAAAAGCACATCTGTTTTTGTCTGTCTTTATTCTTCATTCAACAGCTGGTTTTTTCTCCCAAGGAGAAGGATGTCTGCCCTCTGTTTCTGCTTTATGGCGAAAGCCCAGAAGAACTGGTCAATGGAGACCTTTGCCCCAGCCGTGATCGCCCTTTTTTGGGTCTTTGGTGGTGGTCTGAGGGCTCTATAAGGCTGTGTTAGCTAAACCCTTGCAGCCCCACCCTAGGTCTGAGGGGGAAGGACCCCAAGCCCCCAGCGTGCTCTTGCTTCTGTTCTCCTTCTCCCTCTCTCACCCTGCCTGGCTGGGCCCGTCATCTGCTCTGTGCTTTGCAGGAAGGAGGAGACGGTCACTGTGTACCCCGCGGACGTGGTGCTCTTTGAAGGGATCCTGGCCTTCTACTCCCAGGAGGTGCGGGACCTGTTCCAGATGAAGCTTTTCGTGGACACAGATGCAGACACTCGGCTTTCCCGCAGAGGTGCGTTCTCAAAGCCTCCGGTGGCCCTGTTGGTGGCCTGCCACAGCTCCCTGCCCTCCCTGAGTCTGAAGCCCGTGCTTTCCCTGAGGTGGCCTTGTGGCCATGTGGCCCAGCCCAGCTGTGTCAGTTCAGCCCCAGGATGTGCTGCTGCCCAAATGTTTGGTGATGTTTGAGAAGGGGTTAGTCACTTACTGTTTTGGATAACACAAGGCTTGTGAGATCACGGAGATGAAATAAGAAGTTTACATTACGGTTTTGCTGGAAAAAGGTTTGATTAAATGCTCAGTTCCTTCTGATTTTCCCAGGCACCGCAATCAAGACAAGAACAACCGTAGGACATCTGTGGGCAGGAACACCCTGTGCCTGCAGTGCTGGGCAGCTCATCCTAGCAGCCTGCTTCTCTAGCCCTTCATTTTCCAGAAAGCTCTATGGAGGTTGTGTCACTCTGTTCAGCTAGCTCCAGAGCAAAGTCGGTGGTTCCCTCTGCAGGCCTTACTGAGCATGGGCCTGTGTGAGACCCTCGTGCCTGTGTACTGAAGACACAGGACTGCTCGTGGGTTGGGGAGCTGAGCTTGTGAATTCAGCTCTGTAGGACACTGAACAGAGAGCTTGCTTCCCCTAGAGCGATCGGGAGTCTTCAGGAGAAAGAGGGGTAGGTCTTGGATGTGGTCGGGTGATGGTGTAGGCAACCCAAGAAGGTACATGGTGCAAATATAGACACACATGGCTTGTTCTGACAGGCAGGTGGCTGGAGTTCACAGAGGGCTATATGAAGAGACACGAGAAAGTAGCTTGGGGCAGGTTGTGGGGACTGAAGCTTCCAATTTGGTTCCTACTGAGGGGTTTTGAGCAGGGCAATAACGCGGCCTCAGATCTCTTTTGGAAGATTATTCTGACTGGGGAAATATAAGTGAAGACTGCAGCCAGGGGGACTGTTTTGCTGATCTGGACTACAGGTAGAGCTGTCATCCGTAGGTGGTGGGAGGAGGATGGAGAGATGAGGAGAGATGAGAAAGATACCCGCAGAGTTAGAACTGACAGGACCCAGCAAAGGCAGTGGGGTGGGGGTGACCGAAGAGAGGAGTGGAAGGTGACTAAGGCTCTGAGTCTCCATTATGCGAACGAGAAGCGAGACACAGGAAATGACAAGGCTAGCTCCTGGTCACAGAGCAAATCATTGGCAAATTCAAATTTTGTAAGCTCCAGTCCCAGTCTGTGAAATTTTCTCTTCTCGGTTCATGAAACAAATTTGTAGTTTATCCAATTCAGTACTCTCATTGCAGGAACTATAAATGGAACCAGCAGAATATGGAGAAACAAGTCCCTGGGTTTTGCACTCCCAAGTAGTAACAGGATCCACACTTTATTAGTAAGATGGAGCTACATTTCAGCTCCCAGGTGAGTGGGGGAGAGGTAGGACTCTGTGATGGAAAAAAGAAGGAGAGTGAGAAGCCTGTATTCTAGTCCCAGCAGAGCCTTCAGCCAGCTTTGTGACTTTAGGGGCTCTTGTGACCTCGCAGGCTTGGGTTTCTTTATGGGTAATATGAGGGAGACAGGCCTGTTTTTTAGGGTGTGACTCTGGCCAGTTGAGACTTGCGTGGTCGTTTTTGATAGATAATTGAGATAACTGAGCCTGACAATCCCTCATGCATCTGCTCCAGGACCTGGTTTATCACCTGACTCCACAAACCCACGTCCTGCCTTGGTTGATCTGCTCCATGTCCATAATAGCTTGGCAAATTAGGGAGGCAGCATGATGCATTGCGGGAAAAAAGTTGGAGTCACATGAGCTGGACTTAATCCTGGTTCCACCATTTGGTAGATGTGTGATTTGGGGTAAATTATGTTTTAACCTCTTTGTACCTCAGTTTTCTATTGGTTAATCATCTAATGATTAGTAGTCCTGGGGTAGTTGTGGTGATTAGAGGTGATGCACGTAAATGCCTGGCAGTGCATTAGTCAATACATATCGATGTGGTAGATCAGAAATCTGCTGCACCCGAGGTGGTAAGATGTTGTTCTGTTTTTTTTTTTTTTTTTGTGAGGAAGATCAGCCCTGAGCTAACATCCATGCCAATCCTCCTTTTTTTTTTTTTGCTGAGGAAGACTGGCCCTGGGCTACCATCTGTGCCCGTCTTCCTCCACTTTATGTAGGATGCCACCACAGCATGGCCTGACAAGCGGTGCACTGGTGCGCGCTCGGGATCCGAACCCAGGCCGCCAGCAGCGGAGCGTGCGCACTTAACCTCTACGCCACGGGGCCGGCCCCTGTTCTGTTTTCCTGAGTTTCCTTCAGGGCTGGTCAGAACCTCTTGAGTGGTCACATCTTCAGGAGCTGGTGACATTGGGCTGTGCCATCGTTAGTCCAGCAGGTGATACTAAGGTCCCAGGGGATGCAGTTATGCTTGAGGAGGAGGGAGTGCAAGGCATTGCAAGAGAAATTAGAACCAAAATTGTGTAGTGGCAATGTCCTTGGCAATCAAATGAATCTTGGCCTCTAAATCAAACAGATAATCATAGTGTAGATTAAACAGAAAATTCTCTCTCCCTTTCTTGTACTGGGATCCTTATGTGAAATGGGGGAAAGACTTGAGGTGATGGTAGTCCTCTCTGGGGGTTTCTTAGGGTCAGTTCTATAGCCCCTGCCTGCCCTGATGCTCCTTGCTGCTTTCTCCTTTCAGATCTGCTGTCTTTTCATGTCACCCACTGGAGAGTCACTTTCCTGGTGGACTTGTGGGACTTTTCCACGTTCTCTCTCTACAAATTAATTCTCCATCCACATAGGACAAGAAACATGCCTGGCGTGTACTTTGTCGGATGGGAGGGTGCATGGTAAGGGTGAAGATGGGTTGGTCAGGAGCAGCTGGTGGGCATAAGAACGTTCCTGGAGTTAGCCCCATGGTTTTACCCATCTGTGTGTCACACCCTCCTGGGCATGTGACCCTCACATTCCAAGTTGACCATCATGTGGGAGGGGGGATCTGCCTTTGAGTTCTGCAGCCTTGGAAAGACCTCTTTCCCCTGGGGACCCATGGTACTTCTAGAGAATTGGTTTCCTTTCAGCAGTACTTGCCTTCTCCTTCCCTCTATGTGTGTTATTTACCCTAACCCACCCTTGAATTTGGGGACAGGGAAGAACTGAGATGGGGGACTAGGACTGCTGACACCCAGTCTGTCTCCCACCATAATTCTCTGTGCCCAGTTCACATGGAGTTAAGGCTGGGGTCTTGAGATAGTCTGTCCTTTTACTAGAGTAACACATTTCCTCAACTGATTTTAAAAGTGAATTGACGTAACCATTGAGGAATTGTATTTATTCGGGGTCCTTCTAAATAGTCTTGGCTTTAGCTGACCAGAAGGAGCACTGATGGATTTGGAAGGGCTGAAGTGGAAGCCAAGCAGGGAAGGTGGGTAGACTCGTAGTTTCCTGCCCTTCACTCCTCCTCTGAAAGGGCCCATCCTGACCCAGCAAATGTGCTGGGGTCAGAGTGATGGTGAGGGAGCCGGTTTTGAGTCTCTCGAGTTTCCGGTTTATGCCAAGACCTTGTTCTGACTCAGTCCTTGGCTTGGCCCCGTTTCCTGACTGTGCCTGAGGAGCAGGGTGTTTCAGCGCAGTACACTGGCTGGCCCTGTGTTGTCCTTGGCTCAAGGAGGGGTCTCGGTCTGTTTAAGGTGATAACTCGATGGAAGCCTCTTGGGGAGCAGAGGCGGGCCATGCCTTTTGATTTTGCACGTTCCCGATGTCTGGGCAACATTCTGACCCATTTCCTGTTTCCTTTTCCAGGGTGGAAACTGTAGGATGATGACTCCTCCCTGTCTTCCCTGTGTCTCCCTCCAGGCTTCCCATGTGTTTGTGCCCTGCTGACCCCTCCTGCGCTCCCACACCCACTTTTCCAGCTGCTCTGCAGGCTCCCTGCTCTCAGCTGGGTCCAACACGCTTCCCTGAGTTCGTGGTTCCTGCCCTCCCAATGGTCTCCCAATGGTCTGCTCTATCAGGAGCTATCCCCCTCCTGAAGCTTCCTCAGGTTCTGTTGTCACCGTAATCATCATAGAAGCTCAGGTTTATTGAACGCGTGTGCCTGCCGCAGTGCTAAATAGAGACTTTTATGTACATCTCTCTGTATTCCTAAGGAACAACTTGCCTCTATTTTACAGTTAAGGAAAGTGAGATTCAAAGAGGTTAAGAAACTCATCTGAGGTCACAGAGGTCGTGGTTAATGGGTTCAGGATTCAAATCCAGGTCAGTTTTGCCCCTATTGCTCCAGATGGTGGAAAAAGAAGTGACTTTTGGGCTCCTGAGCAGCATCAGTGTGGCTCACCTGTGCCACCTGCTTTCTCCCTGGTCCGTCCTCACTCCAGTGACGTAACAGGTAAAGCTATCAGGTCTGCAAGATGGCAGGGAGCTGCAGGCCCGGGCTGAGGGCAGTGGAGAGCTATGTGAAAGGAGCGTGCGCACATGTAGGTGCGTGCTGGGGGAAGGACGAAGGTTCCTACCATGCTAAAGCTGTCAGCAGTTGTGTGCAAGCCATATTCTTGCGAAACAAGCCCGGCACCAGGCTTTTGCAGGGCTTATAAATAAAAGCTGCCTAAGTGCGGGCGTGTGTTTGTTTTTTCCCAGCTCTGATAGCCTTTTGGTCTGGCTTCCTTTTTTCTTTGGACTTTATCTGGAGACGTGTGAAGAACTGGAGGCCGCTGTGCTGTGTGTTTTGGCCGCGTTGAGCTTGTTAGCCCCGTGTGCCAGAGGCTTACGAGGGTGAGCCACGTGGCAGCTCTTCGGGCTCCTCCTTGGCCGAGTCTCCCTGGCAGAGCTGCTGGGGCAGCCAGAGTAGGCCCTGTGTCGAAATATCCACAGAGACTGTTTCCTGGCTGGGGAAGGCTCCGCCGCTGGTCTGGGCGGGCGGGCGGGCGGGAAGGATTCCGAGGCTAGTCCTGACGCATTAGGAACCAACCAACCATTTTATTACCAGTGCTCGTGTGGGAGAAACCCCTGTAAGTCGAGGAGCTGGTAGAAAAGTCAGGTGGTGGTAGCACTGGGATCTGACTGTCTGGAATGTGGTCTTCCTGACAGTTTCCTAGTCATCTGATCTTACAGACCGTCGTGCCAGCCTGGATCAGAACCACAACACTTGCCCTCTTTCCTGTCCCCCCCCACCCCCCGCCGTGTGTGCATGCGCACCCATGTGCGGACATAAACATGGAATTATTTAGAAGCATGGCTTTCCAGAAATTCACTCATAGGTGTTCCCTATGTTTGTTTACGGTGCGTTTCATCCCACGCTTGAGTCTGCATCCTGAGAAATGGTCGAGAGGAGCCCAGGGGCCATCGCAAGTGGTTGTAGATGGATGGATGGGGTGAAAGATTTAACAGCTCATGGCACTAAGATTTAAAACAAATCTCCTTCCAAACTCACTGCTGAGTTTGGGGGAAACTGAGGCTCAGGGAGGTTCATGTACAGTTGTAGAACCAGTACTCCAGTTGCTTACATGGTTATACCCTTTTCCATTTTTTTGACAAAAGACTATTTTTTTTTTTTTTTTTGAGGAAAATCAGCCCTGAGCTAACATCCGTGCTAATCCTCCTCTTTTTGCTGAGGAAGACCGGCTCTGAGCTAACATCTATTGCCAATCCTCCTCCTTTTTTTTTCCCCAAAGCCCCAGTAGATAGTTGTATGTGATAGTTGCACATCCTTCTAGTTGCTGTATGTGGGACGCGGCCTCAGCATGGCCGGAGAAGCGGTGCGTCGGAGTAGCAGAGCGCGCACACTTAACCGCTAAGCCACAGGGCCGGCCCCCAAAAGACTCTATTAAAAACAGTGTTTGATGAAAGTCCTTGAATAACAACGCCCGAGAGGAAGAAGGTAGAAGATGCTGAGTTTGGGTCAATCTGGGCTGCTTCAGAACTCTAGCACACAGGTTCCTAAACCATGGTTCTCTCGTCTTTCCCTAAATGGTTATCTATTCGCAAACCTCTGGAGGTCAGCAGGAATGGCTGACCACAGCCGGACCCTCCGCCTGCCTTCCACCCCACAGGGGCTGGAGTGTGGGTAGGAGCCGGGCGTGATGGGGTGGTACATCAGAAGCAGGTCACTGGAATGCACACAGGTAAGTGCGTGCAAGGGGACAGGACCGAGGTGAGCAAAGGAGGAAGTCTCCCGGCAACCCGCCCCCTTTGGCAGGAAGCCCCACCACCTCTCTGGGCCCCGTCCACTTCCTGCTAGGAGCTCTCCAGAACTGTCCTGCTTTTTTTGGTTCACAATGAAATTTTATTTGGGTCACATGGTGCTTGAAACACGAAGACGGTCGGCCTAGGCTGGACAGCCTTTTGCCTCAGAGAGCATTTTGTTGTAGTCGAATTTGACTGTAGTGAGACATAAAAATGTAATTTGTTTTTCCCGAAGCTGCTGCTGACCTGCTCTTGGCCAGCTCTCTCAGGAATCCGGCTTGTGAATCATGCAGAGTCATTGTGGAGCCTGTGTGAGCCTGGTCTGCCTCTTGGAGGGTGGACCTGTGTTGGCTCATGCACCATTTTCTTGATTCTTGTTTTTCTTTCTCTTCTAGTATTAAGGGACATCAGCGAAAGAGGGAGGGACCTTGAGCAGATTTTATCTCAGTACATTACGTTTGTCAAGCCTGCCTTTGAGGAATTCTGCTTGCCAGTGAGTTGGGTTCTTGGTTTGTTTTTTGTTGAATTGACCATTTAAAATTTAATCATACAAATAAAGGTATGCAAATTGCTGGCGCTCCCCAGCTTGAATCTCTTTCCTCTCTCTGAGCAACCCTCTCTCCTGAAGTCTCAAGAAAGGACAGCCTGTGGCTCTTGGGGTCCTAACACTGTGTGCTCTGGGAGCTCTGTCCTGCCACTCTTTTTCGGGGTAGCCCTTTAGGATCCTGCTGTCTAATTTCCAGCAAGCTCTATGCTTCTTGCTTTGGGCTCATGATGTGAGACCCTTTATTGAGGGTGCATCATATCTAAGGATAGACTGGACCATTTGGATCTTCAGAAGGTCTGTGATGGTTGGAGTGTTGGGGCAGGGAGTGCTCAGCTACAGGGTATTCCCTTCTGAGTCTCTTCTGCCACTACACCTGAGCCCTGCTTTGAGCCTGTCTTTGGCCCCTGTATAAATTCCCATTTGGGAAGCATCGAGCCATGCTGGAATATGCTTCCTAACTTCCATCCTGGCACGGACTCATTAGTCCTCCCTGTGGCAGCTGGGAACTCTCTAGTGAGGTGGCTTTCAGAGAAGGAAGGTTGGGGACAGGGGAAATTCTCAGCTTTTAGCGAATTAGCCCTCAGCCCAGGAAACCCCTCAGCTTTCTAGGGTAGACAGGTGAATGTTGAGAGAAGGCAGCCAGGGACAAGAGGTGTGGAGTGGTGGGGTTGTGGTGGAGGAAGATGTGGTTTTGGAAGGAGAGGTATTTAATTCAGGAGACTCCTACACCTGTGTCAGGTGTCTTCTCCAGGTTGGCAAAACCATTGGTCTAACTCCCTCATGATTTATAATTCAGGTCTGAGACCCAGCAGGAGAGGTGGGGTGTTAGCCTGGTCTTGGGCGATATCTTTTGGGAGACTGGAGTCTGTGAGGGCGTTGAGAAGAGGTGTAGAGTGAGGCCGAGTGTGGGAGTTTCTCTGCTTCTCCTAATAATTAACTTCTTTCTTTCTCCTCTCCTGGAAAACTAAGATCCCAAACCGCCTTTGTTTCTTTAAGTATGTTAGTAGGTTTTGCGTCAAACCAGACTTTTGTTTCAGATGGGGACTGGCGGACTTTGTGAGTCAGCCTGAGTATGTCCTATTCATTCTCCTGGAGAGGATCGGGTTACAGGATTAGGTTTCTGGGAAGAGGGCAG
Organism: Ceratotherium simum simum; assembly: GCF_057802395.1. Lineage (NCBI taxonomy): Eukaryota > Metazoa > Chordata > Mammalia > Perissodactyla > Rhinocerotidae > Ceratotherium > Ceratotherium simum. Next base: position 30,399,121 of record NC_141901.1, on the reverse strand, counting down.
AGGGGGCCAGGACCTGTGAAATTCTATCCATCCGTCCATCCATCTGAGGACCTCTCCTGCTCTTTTTAACTTAATAATAAGAACACAAAGTAAACTTATTATTGGACATACATTAGAGTTAACTACCAATTTTCTGATGTTTAACTTAGTTATAATAGAGCTCAGAATTCTGCACAAACATTTTCTGGGTTGTTTCTCCTTGTTCCCACCGTCTAGCCACTCTGCTCAGGGAAGATCAGCTCATTCCCGTGTGAGTCAGGAGCTTGGACCTGATAAACTGTCTGCCTAGGTCAAGTTGGGTTTGATCCTGACACACTTACTTGGGTTTCAGCAGTTCTTGTTTGGAAGCTGCACAGAGTAAAGATGCCCACGTACTGAAGGCATTGTTCATGTGGTCCTACCCTAAACTTAGGTTATACACCAGGACACAGTTATTTGTAAAATGGTCCACAAAATCTCAAACAATTAAAAAAAAAAGGATTATGTCTAATCATGGCCTTTAAAAAAAAAAAATGTAATAACAGAGCCAATGAAAATGTCATCAATGGGGATTACTTTTTCCGGGTTTACGCTTGTGCTAGACAGACTGTGTGTGTAGAAGTCCAAGGTGAACTGCTCCCCCTTTTAGTTTGGGTTTTTCTTTTTTTGTTTCTTTATTTTGAAGATCAGCCCTGAGCTAACATCCATGCTAATCCTCCTCTTTTTGCTGAGGAAGACCGGCCCTGAGCTAACATCTATTGCCAATCGTCCTCCTTCTTTTCCCTTTTTCTCCCCAAAGCCCCAGTAGATAGTTGTATGTCATAGCTGCACATCCTTCTAGTTGCTGTATGTGGGACGCCGCCTCAGCATGGCCGGAGAAGCAGTGCTTCGGTGTGCGCCCGGGATCCCAACCTGGGCCGCCAGTAGCGGAGCACGTGCACTTAACCGCTAAACCACAGGCCTGCCCCTGGGTTTTTTTAATTCATATTTTTCCTAGTGGGGAAGAGGCAATTACGTGTTTGGTTTCAAAGACCATGTTCTCTGTGCAGGTTGTAAGCTGACACAATGTTAAACGTTAATAATCAGAACTCAAGAAAAAGCTGATTTATTATGATTTAGATAAAGTGGATAAAAAATATTCCGTTTGAAGCTTCAAGCTGCCGCCCTCTGGAATCTGTAGTGAGAAGGCTGGCCCTTTCCCCATATTCCCTGGGAGAGGGCCTTGGGCCAGTTTCTCTCTGAACTCCTCTTTAATGCAATGTAAATATCTTTCTCCACAGACAAAGAAATACGCTGATGTGATAATTCCTAGAGGTGCAGATAATCTAGGTGAGTCTTCGTGGGGTGTCATCCTGTGGGGCATTGCTTCTGCTCTTTGTTAATCATACTTTGGGGCAGGATGTGGTGACCAGTCAAGGCTCTATGGATGTGCTGACTCACTAGGCTGCTATTATGAGCCAGAAAAGAATTTCTACCTATACATCTGGCCTTGGGAACAGGCCCCTGTGAATATGTATGTATGTATATGAGGGCAGATGTGAACTTGTGCTTCTCTGGCAGAAATCAGAGGACTGTAGACTATCTTCTGCTGTCATTCCCAGTGATGACACTTGGACACCTTGTATCTGAGGCCATTTTTTTAGCAAAAGCAGATTTCCTTCTTAATCTAATTTAGAATGACTTGCCATCAAGGTAGCCCTTCCTAAAGGGAGCTGGTTGCTACCACTAGTGCATTTACTTATTTGTTTTGGCTTGTCCAGGAGGTAGGAATATCTCTGGACATAGGCATAGTGAGGCAGACTTGATCTGTAAGAAGACCCTGTTTTCTTTATAATTTATTAGATTAAAATTATTATTAATTATTTTAATTAATTAAAAAATAATCATTATTAAAATTATTCTTTATAAATTTATTATAAAATATCATTTATTATTTATAATTTATATAATCTATATAATCTTTATAATTTATTTCAGTTTTTCTCCATTTAAAAAGTTTTTATTTTTTCTGAGTCATTTGGGAGTTAATCACAGCAATGAATATTTCACTCTGTATTTCTTAAAGATAAGGGCATTTTCATTCATATCCACAGTGCCATCATCACATTCAGGAAACTTAATATTGATAAAATCTCTTTTGACATTTTTGAGGAGTACAGGCCCATTGTTTTGTAGAACGGCCCTCAACTCGGGTTTGTCTTCATGTCCTCGTGATTGGATTCATTTCATACAATCTAGAGAGTACCAGGGAAGAGACGTTGTGTTCTTCGTGCATCACCTCAGAGAGCTCTTGCTGATTATCCCATGTCTGGTGATGTTAATGTTGATAACTTCCTGAGGTGTATAACTTATCTCTAATGCTAGGAAAAGAGAGTCCCATCTTTTTAATATCTTTGGAAGAGAGGGCTTTCTGTGGGGTCGCTCTACTTGGGATGAGGAGCTGGTACGTTGCCCAGTGGAAGCGTCTTACAGCTAGTTGATGGTGTCAGAATGAAGGCTGGTCCTGACGTCTGCAGAATTTTGATTGATTGCTTTCATCCAGTCGTGACTCTGATCATCTCCTGATAAGAAGCCCATTCATTAAGGGTTTACTGTGTCCCAGGCATTGTCTGTTGCACTCTAAGAACTCTCCTGTGAGGGAGGTCATATTAGCCACATTGGAGGGTTGGAGAGTTGGAGTGACTTGCCTGCAAGTGGCAGAGCCAGTTACCTGGAAGAGTTTTTAGCTTCTGGTTCGTGTGTGCCGTTCCATGCAAATAGACACACAGCCCTACACGTGTGCTCCCATCCCTCTGTGCGTCCCTAACACTCCGCTCGTCTCTGCCCCACAGTGGCCATCAACCTCATCGTGCAGCACATCCAGGACATCCTGAACGGAGGGCTCTCCAAACGGCAGACCAATGGCTATCTCAACGGCTATACCCCTTCACGCAAGAGGCAGGCTTCAGAGTCCAGCAGCCGGCCGCATTGACCCCCGTCTCCTTCGGACCCTGGCCCCTATCTTCAAGAGACAAGAGGAGGGGTTAGGAGGCACTGTTCATCTGTACATATGGTTTCCTATGACATTGCTGTATTTAAGAAAACACCATGGAGATGAAATGCCTTTGATTTTTTTTTTTTTTTTTTTGTACATTGGAGCGGCAGAATGAAACAGAACTTGACCCTGAGCTTAAATGACAAACTGTGCCAACTACTACTGGTGATGCCTAATTATGAATCCAACGTGTAACCAGTTATAAATACATATATATATATAAAAGGATCTATTTTTGTGTAAATGTACAAATACTGTAAAGCTGTTTGCCATAAGTATTTTGCAGGAGGACCTGTACTTGAGTGTTTTGGGACTGGAGCTGGAGTCTCACCAAGGGGAAACTGCCTATTGTGTTCCAGGTGGGGCCAGCTCAGGCGTCTGTGTGGGAGACGGGGGTGAGGAGGGAGGCTCGTGTCTCATTGCTCTGAGTACCTATGGGACTCGAGGGGAGTAGAGTTGGGGACCTTTGGTTGTCTTCCCTACCAGATGCCACCTTCTTGGAGCAGAACTCAATGATATGTCGATGATACTCTTTTCTTTTTTTCTGAGTTGAAATTAGGCAAGACCTCCACTCAAAGATCAAACTCAGGGAAGAGGCCCACTGAGGAGAACAAGTCTTCTGCGTTTTCTTCTTGGCCTGCGCCCGACCTCTGGCTGCTTGGGGAGCTCCCTAACTCCTTTCCTACTCTCCCACTTCTCAGTCTCTCCAAAAGCCAGAGCTGCCTCTCTCTCCTTCCCTGATGGGGACTTGATGGGGTTGCTTCCTGACAGAATGGGGAAGGAGGGATAGAACCGTGCCTGTTGATGTCGGAGGAAACCCTGGTTTCTCCTGCCTCCCAGGGAAGTCAGTGATCAGATCCCTTGGGCTCTTTCCTGGATTGTGGAGTGCACAGTGGCCCCTTGCAGCCTGGGCTTGGATTGAGGACCTCTGCTGGCTGAAGGACAGCTGGCAGCCCCTCACAGGGTGGGAAGAGAGCTCTGCCTGTGTAGGGAGTAGTCTCTTTTGTTCACCGAGGCGTGGTGGTTTGCAGCAAGATGAGGGTAGCATGTACCTTTCAGCAGCGATTGTCACTAGCAGCATCACAGGCAACCTGATTTACTTACTTACAATACTGCTGCCTGATATGGTGGCTGCTTGGTATGTAGAGCAGGGAAGAAGAAAGAGAGTATTTAAGTCATAGTTGGAGTCTTAGGTTGAAAACATTTGGGGTGAAGAATTCCGACTTTCCCGAGGGCTCCCTCTTGTTGGAAATTTCCTTCTTTGCAAGAAGTACAGATTCCTCAAGATTCTTGGTGGAGGGGTAGAGGAAATGGGGGGACCAAGCGAGATCAAGGAAGTATGATTATATGTCCTAAAGCCTCAGCTTTTAAGTGCAGAAGAGCCAGAGCCTTGTCATTTCCATGTTGACCATCTCAGTGCCTGGCAGGCTATGCCCTTAGTTATTCCATGTGGCTGCCACTGCCTGGAACATTTTGGGGAACTCTTCTCCTTCCTTTGCTTTCATAGGCCGTTGGAGCCATTCAGGTAAATCTGATGCCATTACTCTCTGGTCACCCTGAATTGTCCCCTTAGACCTCAGCACCATCTCGTTTGATTCCCCTTTTCTGGTCTCAAGTTGATTCTAAATTCTGTTTTGCTGTTTCAAAAAATCAGACATGATCTCCATCAGAGCTTTGCCACCCCTGAGACATTCAGGAGACTGTGCTACAGGCTCTGGAGGGAGCCCCCAATGGCAGCAACCGCCTGGTTGGATCAAGGGAAGGCTCCCGAGGTGCCTCCTTTGAAGGCCGGTACTCATTGGGATGGATAAGTTCTGGAGTATGTGTTTCAGAATCAGTATTTGTTATCTTTCTAGTCATGCCTTGTAGGGTTCTGAGATGAAGGGTGGGTGGCAGGCCTGGGTTAGGATCCTGAGGATCCAAGGGCCTCTTGCCTTGGTGGGGCCTGTGTGTGCTCAGGAGAAGCCCATCCCCATGTAGGGGGAGCCCCGGCCTTTCGGTGGGTAGCACGCTCCACTTTACTTGAAGCTCCCAGGTGCCAAACCATTTAGTGCCTTGGCTGTGTATCCCACTGCCTTGGAAGATGGATTCTTCTCATCTCTGAGCCTTGACTTACTTAGCCGCTTCCTCATCTACCTATGGTGTTGGGACCAAACCTCCAGTGTCGCTGAGTAGCCCAGTGCTAGCTGGGCAACAACTCTAGGGCTGCCCTGCCTCCTGGTAAAACCATCATCAATTCTTGGTGGCTGGGGTGGGGGCACTGGGCCATGCTCACTGGGCAGCACTGATGACTCCTCTGGTTGTGTGACACACTGCGCCTGAGGCAACGAAGGGCTGGGAAGCTCTGCCCCTCTATGGCGACCCCAGCATTTGGCCAACTGAGTGTCTGGTCTTGAGCTTTCTAAATGACAAATCCTGGACTTGATATTTTCAGAGCTCTCTGATTCCACTGGAGAGTCAGGGGAAAAATCATTAGGCCAGAAATCATGACACGAGTCATCTGGGTCCTCTGCTGTCCAGGGAGGAGACACCGATGAGCAGACTGGAGCCAATGTCGGTTGTGTGTGTATGGGAGTCCCTTGGCTTCAGAGCCACCCAACGGCACTTGCTTCTCCCTTCCTGCCCAGGTATTGTCCGTGGACCAAGTGTTTAGGACACAAGCATCCAAGCTGTGTCATGGGAAGGCCTGGCCTCACACTCCTTCATGCTAATGGGGCTTCTGCTGACCCAGGTTTCTTTTTTTGGGGCAGCCTGAGACCAGTAGGAACAGAGAGGTGGGAGTCTGTATAAGGAAGACGCAAGTGTTGTGACCCCAGGTGTCCTTTGATTTGGAGTGGATAGGGTGAGCCCTCGAAGAGGCGGTGGTTAGACAATAGGATCTCTGAAGAGGAGTCTGGGGCAGGGTGGGAGAGAAAGGTCTCCAGTTCACCCTTCAGAACCAGTTGTTCCTGCAACAACCCGCTCTGGCCTTGGCGGCTCGGCGGTCGTATGTACACTGGCTTCCTGCCTCTCCTGGGCTCGGAATTGGACACTTGTCTCCATGCCCAGGTGGGCTGCCAGTTTCATTAGGCCACTAGGTCAGGCTGAAGGCTCGCATGCTCCTCAGAGCTGTTGGGAAGCAGGAGGGACTGGAGCCCAGCTGGTTTGTGCATCACCTGCTTTGCTGCCCTTGTGCAGCTTCCTTGACTTTGCAGCCTGGACCTCTGCTAGCGCCCAAGGCCATTGGAGGGAAAGAGTAGCCTCTTGCAGGAAAGAGTTTCCTCTGCCCTGAAGTCTCCCAGCTGCCTGTCAGCCATTCCAGAGCTGTTCTGGGAAGGGCCGACTGGACTTCCCTACCATTCCTGCTCTTCACCTGTGCTTCGGGTGGAGTAGGGGAGACAGTGGTGTCAGATGAAACAAGGGAGAGAGAGGTTGGGAAGATCATCATGGAGTCAGGAGCTCAGAGTCCCCTTGGATCTTTTGTCTCTGAGCCCTCTGCTGCCCTGCTTGGGCCAGGTACCTGATGTGGCTGTCAGCTTCCTTGCTGCCCTTAGAGGCATGAGTGCCTAGCCGGTCCTGCCTCAGGAACAGGGTGAGTAGCTAAAGCAAGACTTAGGCTTTTTTTCCTTCTTTCAGATGCTTGCTCTTCTCCTTTTCTTTCTGCTGCCCTGCCTTTATTGTTAGTAGTTAACGAAAATGACCACATACTATGTACTTTGCTGTAAATAAAGACTGAACCAAAAGAGCCAGCTCTTGCCTTCTTTGTGGTGCTTGGAGGAGGCGCAGTGAGCGAGGTCAGCGGCTGTGAGGGCTCAGTGGCTGGTGGGAGGGGAGCTTGCTGAGTGGAGATGGTTACGCTGTCGCTAAGCCTCGCGATCCTGGGCTAGTCAGCTGGCGCAAGATGAGTGACTTGCACGTTTCTCCTCTGTCCCTTTTTTGGAGACTGTTCTCTGGGATGTTTGGGCTCCCTGCTCTCACTGATGTCATCTGGTTTATGCAGTCCCCTCCCCCATTGCCTTCCCTGGGCCGTTCACTACCCCTTCCTCAACTTCTATGCTCAAAACCAAAACAAAACCTAAACAAAGTAAACTTTTGGGGGTGGATGGAGGAAAGTTTATGTTATAACAATGCAAACAACTTCAAACTGAATACACATACATATGAAAAGTGATTACTCTGAATACATCTAATTGATATTCATATATCAGTCAATATAGATATTCATATATCTCCCTGTTTTCTAGAAGACCCAGGTCATTCACCACTGAGGATTTTAAAAGAATTGGCTTTTGTGCTGTTCTGAGCACCCTAGCCCCCCACCACCTCCCCACCTTTCTCAGCTTCCCTTTCATCGCTTCCCCCACTGCCTCCCAGGCAACAAATGACCCTCATTATTGTGCAGAGCCACTGCTCTTTCCAGCGACTTATTCCACTGGCAGGTGCAAACCCATCAAGAAGTTCAGCAGATCCAAAGGATTTAAGAGGATCCACCTTCAGAAGGCTGCTGTGTTTTTAAATAACACTTAGGTGTCTCTGCAAGAGCTGGTATTATCAAGTGTGACCATCGTCCTCAGACAAATGAAGACACTGTGAGTCACAGAGTAAGTGGCTTGCCTGGGTCGCACAGGTAGTGGTTGTGCAAGCCAGTTGAGCTGTGATCCAGTTTTCTCTGTGTTCCTCTCACATCTCCCCTGTCTTATGTGGACCACCTCTGGAGTTCGTGCTTTGCTTGGGACTCAGCTCACTTCTCAGAACTCAGTTTTGCTCCCTTGTTGTAACTGGACGGACAGTGGTGCAGGCCAGTGAAGCCCTTGAGCGAATTTGCTTTGTCTTCCCACCCTTCTGTCATAACATCCTCTGAGCCAACCTTCTGCTGCACAACTAGGAGACACCCATTTGACTAGAGCTGCTTTAATCAAACCATTCGTCAGTTCAGATTAAAAGAAACCTGTTAGAACCTGCTTAAAGGTTTTGAAGAAGAGGGGTGGGGAAGGAGACCTGAGATGTGGGAAAGTCTGCTTTGAGAGGATGGGACCAGAGAGATGGATTTCTATCATCATCTGGTCCTGGTGAATGTTTAGATTTCTATTTTAAAGCAGAGTATAAACAGATCATTTTCTAAAACCCAGAATGAAATTAACCCACTTGCTAAATCTTGGGCTATGCCTGGATATATGCTTATATATTTTTTCAATAAACTATGAACTAAAGTAACATAAAATAGCCGTGTGAATCAATTTGAGCTGGGACTAAATCCAGACATATATTCTCATTTAGTGAGTGGAGGTGAGGGGGCAGAGAACACGAAATTGTGCCTTACACAAGCTCATTTTTTCAGACAGTCCAATCCATGCTTGGTCTGCCCCTCTAATATGGAGGGTTTGTTTGGACTAGATCAGTGGTGCCTGTGGTGTGTCGTCCAGAATGAAAATGGCATGGAGTCCAATGCAGTGTTTGTTGAGTGCCCGCTCCTGGGCCAGGGAAAGCCAGCATGGCCTCTGCCAGAAAAGCTCACGTGTCATGATGGGGTTTTATGGTGAAAAGCCCAGGATTCTTTCATGCAAGGTAGAGTTGCAGATGTTTCAAGATTCCATGTTCGTTCTTTTCAGTTCCTGAAATTTCGAACTTAATGGTAATATTTACATCGGACTTTTCCAGCCTTCTGTACACTTTCACTTTGCTTTATTTGATCCTTAAAGCAGTCTTGCAAAGTATGTAAGGAATGTGGTTCTGCTCCGGTTTAACTGAGGAAGGAACAGACTTAACCCAAAGCTGCTAGGAAGTGGGACAAGCTGTATGGGAAGGTTGTCCGGTGCGTGTCTGCCACCTAGTGGTGGGACTCATCTCAACAGGAGGGTGGCCTTGGGTTGTGGGACTAATGTCATTTGCTTGGCTGCCGTGGTTTCTAAGGGAGTTGTCAAAATGCGCCAAAAAGTCTAACTGCTGCTGTGATTTCCTTTTTGTTCTTTTCCTGGAAAATCTTTATTAAAGGCTTCACTAGGGCAGATAGGCGCTGACCCTCTTAGTTTCTCTATTGCTGCAATCTCATGTAGTGGTTCTCCAAGCTGGCCATCATCATCCCTGGGGGGCTTGTTAAAGCCATCACTCTGATCTATTCCTGAGACTTCTGATTCTGTAGGTCTAGGGAGAGAATCTTGTATAACCAACTGTACAGGTGAATTAGATGCATAGGCAGGGTTGGAAACCAGGGGCCTTGTGTATTTAATCATGTAGACCAGTCAGATCTGTCGTGCTCATTGCACTGGGGAGCCCGTTTCTCCCAGAAATGTTGTCTGTGCTGCTTAAGGCTCTTCCTTGCCTGTGTGGGGACTGGAGAGAGGGTTTGAGTCTGCTCTTAAGTCCATTCAAGTCCAGCACTGCCCTCTTAGGTTGTAAGACGCCCCCTTCCCCACCGGGAGACTCTAAACTATAGCTGTCCTGGGAAGGTTCCTTAGGATGTCCTCAGAGCTGAGCAAGCTTTTAGGAGTCGTCTAGTCCAGTGGCCTTCAAGCAGGTTACAGTCATGGAGTCCTTCCTGAAGTCTTACCTTGGAGTCTCAGTGTAGAAAACAGAAATGTGGCTAAAGCTGGCAAGAGGGCGTCTCGAGTCTCCCGGCCTCTCCCTTGAGAATTCTCAGAGTTTTCTTTGAAATCATTTAAGCTCAAGCCTCTCATTTTACACATGAGGAAACGAGGGGCCAAGGGCAAAGTGACTGGGTCAAGATCCTACTACTTGGCTCTAGGTCTGCAGTGGACCCGATCAGGGCTTAAAAAAAAATCCCCCCTCCTGCACGACCTCTCGGAGCTTCTCCAGGGGCAGGCGTTGGTGGCAAAAGTTCAGATGAGTCTATTCTTGGGTTGATTCTCTCTGGCAGCTACAGGAAGGAGGACCTGGGTAATACACACTCAGTTGCCAGAAGGCAGGAGAACAAGGAGGATCATTGAGAACCTTTTAAAAATTACATTGGACTAGTTGGTGTCAGCTGCGTTTTGTAAAAGGATGTTCCCGCTCTGCTCAACGATTTCAGTGTTGTCTGGCTTTGGCTTAAGGGAGAGGCAGCCTGTTGGGGGAAGTAACTTTGGAGTTAACAGGCCTAGCTTAAAATGTTGGCCCCTTCACATAATAGCTGTGTGGTCTTGGGCAGGCTGTAACCCAGGGACAAGGCCCCTGCTTTGGCCCGAGTATTGAATGAGGGTGTGTAGGCAGAGAGGCAGGACTGTGAGTGGGGCTCAGGTGCCCAGGGAGTGGTGGCTGTTTTTGTGCTCTTAGTAATTGCGCTGCGCTGTGAGACTGAGTTCCTAGAAGGCCGTTTCTTCTCTGCAGCTCAAGGCATTTGGGAGAGGCTGGCTGGTTTGGGGAAGAATCCCTAAACTAGATTTCTCTGCAGCCACTGCTAGAGCCCTGTCCCCAGGCTGACCTCATCTGCTGCCAGAGGAGGGTTTAGCAAAACCAAAACAGGATATTTTGATTCAGAGACGTACTCAACGGGGTTCACAGCTTTAGCTCACCCCAGGGCTAGGAGCCTCCCAAACTGAGACCCACCCACTTCTGGGCCTCTTTGTCAACCCCAACGCCTCCCCTGGTGTGGGGCTCTGAGACTGGAGTTGGGTTCAGGGATGGAGTAAGGAAGGATATCTGTTGTACATATTATTAGTCATTTCAAATGGATCCGAAAACTTAATGGTGTGCATTTTAGGACCTCAAAATAGTGAATATCAAAAGTCCTGGCACCAAAATGAAGGGATCAGATAGCATGTCCTCTGGTTCTGTAGCTGAAGAGTCAGTCTGTGGGGCAGACAAGCTGAGAGGCACTGGGCACCTTCAGTGGGACAGCCTACGTTGTGCGTGGCAGCCCCTTCTGGGCAGGTGTCCCCCACCACTCAGGATGTGCTGGGACCCTGGCTGATGAAAGTACCTCGTCTTTCTTGATTAGGGTTTTTAATCTTTTCTTGTGCCATGGACCCTTCTAGCAATCTGCAGCCTAAGGACCCCCTCTTAGAGTAATGTTTTTACATACATGAAATAACATCCAAAAAACGTCAAAGGAAATAAATTATATTGAAACACAGTTATCAAAACAAAAACAAATCTGTGATATAGATATATATGTGCTTCTTTATTAACACATCAAATATCAAGATCCAGCAGCAGGTCTAATGACTACCACGATTGTGTAGCACTGATGGACCTAAATGATATTTTGAAATTCTGCAATGACTGTAATGTATAAAATAGCTGATTTCTATTGCTGACAGACAAGTCCAACTAATCTTCCTGTGATTTGTCGCCTACATGCATATTGGAAGGAAATGCTAAATTTCAAGTTAGAGGCTAGTGAAAATAAAGATGTAAACTTTAAAGTTTGTAGACCACTTGAATTCTGCCCAAGGCTTCTGTCCTTAATCCTCAGATTAAGAACCCCTGCGCTAGATCCAAATCTTCCAGGTCACCTGGTGACGAAGGCAGACAAAGGTGTTCACTTGCACTGTGTGTCTTGAGGGAGCCTGGCCCCAGCCGTGGCGCTGGGCTGGGTTCTTGTGAGACAGCTGTGCGGTGCTGGCCCATAGAGATACAGTGAGCATCACAAATGTAAGTGAGAATGTTCTTGGAACTACATTTAAAAGAGTAAAAAGAAGGTGAAATTAATTTTGTTTAACCCAATATATCCAAAATACTATTTCAACATGTAATCAATATAAAAATTATTCATGAGATATTTTTCTTTTTTGGTACCGAGTCTTTGACATCTGGTGTCTGTTTTGCACTCACAGCACATCTTGACTTGGACTGGCCACATTTCAAGGACACAATGGCTGCAGGGCTGGTAGCTGCCATATTGGACAGTGCAGGTCAATATAGTTAGAATTCTGTTGTGTCAGGGCCAGGCAAGGGCTCCAGCTGAATGCTCTCCTTTACCAAAGGGGGTACTGGGGCCCAGAGAGAGCAAGTGACCTGCCCAAGGTCATGGCTAGTCAGCTAGAAAGCTGGGCCTTGGTTAGGCCCTGGTCTGGTGGGGGATCTGCCATCACGCTGCCCTTTGGGAAAGGTTACATTTTTCCAGCCCTGAGGCCAAAGGCTTAGTCCTTCAGGAGAGGCCCAGGTTTGGGGGTGCCCCCTTGGAAAGCCCAGTGAAGAGTGATGCCAGGAAAACAGCTAAAGAGGAAATCCTGAAGGAGTGAAGGGCTCAAGGGAGATTCAGTGATGGCAGAAGGGATCACCACACAGCAGGAAGAATGTATGTTGGTTAAGCAATGGATGAGGATAAAATGACTTTTGCAAAGAAATTCAGGGTGGAGGGAAACAAAAGGAAAGCTGTCAATAGGGAATGTGGTTAGGCAAAATCTTTGAGATGATATTGAATAGGTGAGAACACCTTAACAATCCATTTATCTTGCCGAGGTCAAAAGGAGATGATTGTGAAATGGAAAGTAGAAATGACTGATAATGAGAAAAGAGGAGGAAGTCCCAGAAGCCTTTAGTTTTTTCCTAAAAACAGATAAGGGAAGACACCAGGGAATCATCTTCACCGCAGCTCAGCCGTTTACACAGAGATGCCACACTCCTGCCAGCATGCTAGTCCACAGCACCATATTATGTATAAGTAGCTGTCTCTCCTCCTGCACAGGGAGCTCCTTGAGAGCTACCAGTGTGTCTGGCTCTTCTTAGTATCCCCAACGCTTGGCACGGTCTGGTTCTGCCACAGAGCAGGTGCTTGACAGACATTTGAAAAGCAAAGGGGAATAGAAGACTGAGTGAGTGGGGAGAGCTCTGCATGCAGTGCAGGATGGGCACAGAGTTGGGGAGCCTTGTTCTGGTCTGAACCTCCAATCTTTCCTTGTGATGTTGGAAGTCACATCACTTCCCCTACCAGTCCTCTCCCTCCGAGAAATGAGAGCGTGATCTCTGCCCTCCTCAACTTAATGGTTTAGTAGATCATGTGAAAGAATAGGTATAACATGAGTTAGAAACAATAAAAACTGTCATACAATCAAAGTGTGTTATTTATTTTCAGTGGCAAGTGTAACCGGGCCAAAGTGGTATTAAGAAATGATCAAAATTGACTCAGACCAATGCGTTGGCGAGGAAAATAAGATGTCTGTACACAGCCAGAAAAGAGATTAGAGCAGATAAAACAGCAAAGTGGATACATGGAGTCAAAGCCTGCGTCGGAGAGCGTGGCTTTGATGCAGTGTCCATGAACCAGCAGGAAGCATGAGGATGCTGTTCACTCTTTACCTCTGGTCAAAGTGTCAACCTGTCACAAGATCTAGCCTACCCAAAATCTGAGATGTAGCTCCACCAGACCAAGCGTCATTGAAATAAGCTCTTTCAGTTAGGATTAGGTTCAGTTGCATATAACAGAAAAGCTAACAACAGCACCCCCAAATAATTGGTTTTAAGTAAGGTAGTTTATTTTTCTCATAAAAGAAGTCTAGGGATAGGAAGTCCAGGGCTAATATGATGGTTTCATCATGTTGTCAGGAATTCAGGCCTCTTATGTTTCTATTATCAGTGCTTGGCTTATATTTTCAAGATCACTTTGCAGTCCAAAAAGGCTGCTGGAGCTCCAGCCAAGAGGTCTGCATTCCATACAGAAGAAGAAGAAAAGAATGGCGTGCTTCATGTCATTCATGTTAAGGAAGATTTTTCAGACATGACACTTCTGCTTACACCTCATTGGCCAGAACTTAGTCTATGTCTGTATTTATTTGCTAGGGAGATGGGGAAATGTGGTCTTTTAGCTGAGTGCATTCCTACTCTAAGTAAAATAGATAATATAAGCAGAAAAACAGTCAAGCATGGCAAGCGCTCAATAAGTGATGGCTCAATAAAATTTTTGTTTTGTTTTTAAAAAAAGAGCTTTATTAAGGTATAATTGACATACTGTAAACTGTGCATATTTAAAGTACAATTAGATAAATTTTGACATATGTATATACTGGTAAAACCACCACAATCAAGATAGTAAATATATCCATCAGCCCCTAAAGTATTCTCATGGCCCTCTGTAATCCTCTCTCCGACCCCTCCTCCCCAGGTAACCACCGATCTGCTTTCTCACTATAGACTGCTTTATATTTTCTAGAATTTTATGTATGTGGAATCATACAGTATGGACTCCTTTTTTTGTCTGGCTTTTTCACTCAGCATAGTTTTGAGATTTATCCACATTGTTTGATTTAAATTTTTGCCCTTTTTCTGTGGGGGGAGGGTTGTTTGTTTTCTTAACAAGTTTTGAGAGTTCTTCATATATTCTGGATACAAGTCCTTTTCAGTATTTTCTCTCAATCTGTGGCTTGTCTTTTTATTTTCCTATGACTGTCATTCAGAGAGCTAATGTTTAAAATTTTGATGAAGTCTGATTCATCAATTTTTTCTTTCATTGATTGTGCTTTTGATGTCATATCTAAAAAATCTTTGCATAATCCAAAGTCACAAAAATTTTCTCCTCGGTTGTCTTCTAGAAGTTTTATAGTTTTAGGTTTTACATTTAGGTCTATGATCCATTTTGAGTTAATTTGTGTTTATGGTGTGAGGTATAGATGGAAGTACAATATTTTGCATGTGATATCCATTTGTTCCAGTACCATTGTTGAAAAGACTATCCTCCTTGAATTGCCTTTGCACCTTTGTGAAAAATCAGCTGTTCATATTTGTGGGCCTGTTTCTGGACTCTCTGTTCCACTGGTCTATTTGTCTATTTTGATGTCAATACCACACTATCTTGATTACTGTAGCTTTATAATAAGTTTTGAAATCAGATAGTACTAGCCCTCCAACTTTGTTCTTTTTTTTTCAAAACAGTTTTGGCTTTTCTAGGTCTTTTGCATTTCTATATGAATTTGAGAATCAGCTTGTCAATTTCTGCAAAAAGTGTTGTTGGGACTTTAATTGGGATGGTTTTGAATCCATAGATTAATTTCGGGACAACTGACATCTTAACAATGTTGTGTCTTTTGACCTATGGATAAGGTATATCTCTCCATTTGTTTTGGTCTTCTCTGATGTCTCTCAGCAATGTATTATAGTTTTCAGTTTACAGGTCTTGTACATCTTTTGTCAAGTTTATTCCTATGTATTTCATATTTTTAATGCTATTCTAAATAGTATTTTTTAAAATTCAAATTTCCAATTATTTGTTGCTAGTATATAAAAATACAATTGATTTTTTGTATACTGGTCTTTTATCTTGTAACCTTGCTAAGCTCACTTAGTGTTAATATTATTTTTAGAGTGGTTTCAGGAGGGATAAAACAGTGGTTCAATCTGCCATGTTTAACCAAAAGTTCTTGAGATTTCTATATTCACTTTTATTATCGCTACAGGTTTGGAAATTACACATTATAGTTTTCTTACTTTAGTGATTATCTTTCAGAATTAACATGCATACTTGACTTGACAAAATCTCTAACTTCCTCCCAAACAATAGGAGAGCTTTAGAAAGCTTTGATTCTGATCACGCTGACCATCTTACATGTTAGCGTTGCTAAGTATTTTAGATTCACCTTGCTTTTACAGCACCACCTTAGTATCCCTTAATTAGTTATCGTTATTATTTTTTAAAAATCATTATTGTTTTATGCTGTCAGTGCTTGTTTCGATTTACCCAGAACTTTACTGATGCTTTTGTTCATGATTTCATTTCCTGTTGTTGTTCTTCGTTTTGGATTCCATTTTCATCCTAAAGTACATCCTTTAGTGATTCTTTCACAAAGGATATTAGTGGTACACTCTTTGTTGGAAAATGTCTTTATCTTCACTTTTGAATGATAATTTAGCTGTGTATTTTCTCTCAACATTTTGAACATATTTTTCTACTTTCTTCCATGTTTTTTTTTTTTAAAGATTTCTTTTTGTCTTTGATGTTCTGCAATTTGCCATGAAGTGTTGAGATGTGGATTTATTTCTCATTACCCTACTTGTGCTTCCTGATTAGCAAGGTCTATGGGTTTCATTTATTCTAGAAAGTTTATAAGCTCTTATCCTTTCTAATGTGCCTCCCCACCATCCTCTCTGTTCTCTCTCTCTGAGTCTGTAGTTACATGTAAAATTTCTTCATTTTCTTATGTGCTCAAGTATGCATTAAGAAAACTTTTTTGTATTTCATCCAAAATTTCTAGGTATTTTGTAGCAAAAGAGTTTTCTGGTTAGCTGAGCCATGATAGCGAAAAAAATACAAGTATCCCATCGGTTTTCTCAAACTTTTTTCTCCAGAGAAATTCTGCTTTGTCTACAGGGTCAAATGTTACTTGACGTTCTCAAACTTCCACGGCTCTAAGTATGTGAAGCGTGCCGGATGTCTGGGCTGTGGAGTGTAGTTACTCCAAATTAAACTGTAGGCTCTTTCGGGTCAGGAACTGTGAAATGTTCTTTTCCTGTAGTATCTCAATGTGCTCTAGCATAGTACTTGTCCACATAATCCATGCCTAATAGTTGGCTGATTTCCTTATTTGGCTTTTGTTTTGGAGCCAGGCATTGTGCTAGCATGAGGTACACATATATTTTTAAAGAGTGTCTGAGTTGTTCCTGACCGGAAGGGTGGACTGTAGCCTAGATATGGGGATGCTGCCAGATAGGCTTGGGAAACAGCTCCATCTGTGGTCTGTTTCTCTCAGAAACAGCCACTAGATGGCGGGAGTGAGCCACAGGACAGTTAAGTCCTGTTTTAACCTTCAGAACAGCTGTAGGACAGTCAATTCAAAAATATCGAACACCTTCCCTGTGCCAGGTACTGCGCCAAGCCTGCCCTACTCTCAGGGACCTCTTAAATGGCCAGTGGCCACTCATGTATAGACACAGCGCTCTTCCAAGGCAGAATGGAATGTCTGCAAAGAGGGATGATTCCAGTTCCTAGACCAGGGGGGTCTCAAGAAGGAGGAACTGTTAATATCTTCCCTGTAGAACTCAGACTGGTCCGTCTGTAAGAAGGAAGCCTACAGGACCTGTGTCACCCACCCTCTCAGTCTCACCCAACCTCTTCATATGGTTGTTTCATGTGTATATGTCTTATCATTCCCATCAGGGTTTCCTACCAGAGGCCTCCTAGGCCTAACTTTGCAATTGACTAGTTGTGTGACCCTGGATTAACCACTCTCTTAAGCCTCAATTTTTTTATTTAGAGATCATAATATCAGTTCTTACCACCTCACAGGGTTGTGTCATATTTAAGTGAAGTAATAGTTAAAATGCTTTGCAAATTCGTTAAGTACCGTATGCTTACGAGGCAGTAAAATAATTGTTCATATAAATTTCCCTAAAATGTCCTCAGGGAAGTTGGGTCCGCTGTGGACATTTATTGAATTGATTAGAATGTAAACTCTTCCAGAAGAGGAGACCCACCACTGGTTGTTGTATGTATACCAGGCTGGTTCAGATGAACTTCAGAGCTGAGATAATAGCAGTGTCATTGCAGTGCTGGGCTGGACATCATGCTGTGATGTTCCCCTGGCACGATGCAGCCTCACATCTGAGAAGGAGTGTCTCCCGTAGAAGGAGATACCTGTCTCAGGCTCTGTGGGAGGGATTTGCTTCAGCCTGGGGAGAGGGGCTCCTTTCCTTCCCCAGGCAGGGACCCTGGGGAAGAGGAGATCCAGGGTGGAGTTGGGCTGTATGGGTGGAGTGTGATGCTGCCCTAACCCCTGAACAAGCTCCCAAGAAGAATAGCCACTCACTTTTCAGGACCAATGTGATAAAGGAACCGAATGGCTAGTGAATGGCTTTCCCATCCCCGCTCACTCTTGAGGGACCGACTCCTTCTCCAGCTGATGGGAGACTTCAGGTACCTATCCATAGTCCATGGGAAGAGAGGAGAGAGGGACAGCCTGGGAGATGTCACCATGCTTATCTTCCTGCTGCACCAAAGAACACCTCAGTGAGATTCTTAGGTCCCTCTGCCACCAGAGTCTATTTTAAAAATAATCTGTTTATCAGTTTGATGACAACCAGTGTTTTAAAACCTTCAGTTACAGTGAGGTTTCCACGCAGACATTTAGCAGTGTATGTACATGTGTGTAGGGGACTGCTGGGGTGGGCACGAAAGGAAAGGCTGTTTCAGAAGAGCATTTCTTCTGAGATGGTTCTAATCGGTTCTCTGACTGCTGTTTTATGTTAGATATTCATTTATTCTTGAAAGGATCACTCAGTCAGCAACAATACCATCCACTTTACTGACAGATATACATTTTTAAAATTTTATTTATTTGTTTGTTTTTCCCCCAAAGTCCCAGCAGATAGTTAGTTGCATGTCATAGCTGCACATCCCTCTAGTTGCTGTACGTGGGACGTGGCCTCAGCATGGCCGGAGAAGAGGCGAGTCAGTGCGCTCCCGGGATCCGAACCCGGGCTGCCAGCAGCGGAGCACGCGCACTCAACCGCTAAGCCACGGGGCCGGCCCACTGACAGATATTTTGTAATACGGCTTCTGGACACACTCAGATCTGGAGACTTTTCTCTTGGTTGCGTTTGTGTGCGTGAACACAGGGAGAAAGGACTAATACACGGTCGCCTCTGTTTGCTGCTATAGCAGCAAGGAGGATGTGGCAGAGGTAGACTCTGTGTGTGTGTGTTTGTGTGTGTGTGTGTGTGTGTGTGTGTGGTGGCCATGACACATCCTATAGTTACACCATCTCCTAAACGCTCTTTTCATTCTCCAATGTGCTAGGCTTCAAAACTCCACCAGGGGGCATAATTGAAATTTCTCCCCATCAATTCATTCATCAACCATTTATCTAGCTAGCCTCTACTGTAAGTCTATGGTTGAAATACATTATTTTGTTATAAATCTCACTTGACTTCTATGAGGTGGGTTATATTACCTGACTTTCCATAAAAGGAATTGAGGTTTAGGAGAGGTTAAGTAAATTATGTCAAATCAGCAATGCATGGAGAAGCTAGAATTTGAATCCATGTCTTTTCTGATGGCACATCTTAAACTCTATACCCTACTTCCTGCTGCCCCTTCTTTCATGCTATCTCAAAGACTGAGTTTTGGCCTCCCACTCTCGCCCTCCTGGATATCTTTGCAAGTGCCTTGCTCTCCACTAAGCTAGTCCCAGGAGGTCCCTGCTCATGTGACCAGTAGATAATTATTACCTTAGCCTCCTGGCCTGTGCCTCATGTTCCCATATAACATCCCCATTTGGGACTGTATCGTTCATATCTGCATTTTAAAGGCCCTCATCACTGACTTCTCTAACTCAGACTCTGTTGAAGCATCTGCATTTCTTTTTTTTTTAATTGAGGTAACATTTGTTTATAACACTATATTAAGTTTCAGGTGTACATCATTATATTTCAACTTCTGTATAGTCTACATCATGTTCATCACCAAAAGTCTAGTTGCCGTCTGTAACTGTACACATGTGCACCTTTACCCTTTTTGCCCTCCCCCTGCCCCCTCCCCCTCCAGTAACAACCAATCTATTCTCTGTATCTATGCGTTCGTTTGTTTATTTATCTTCCACATATAAATGAAACCTTATGGTATTTGTCTGTCTCCATCTGACTTATTTCGTTTAGCATAATACCCTCAATGTCCATCCATGTTGTCACAAATGGCAAGATTTCATCTTTTTTATGGCTGAGTAGTATTCCATTGTATATATACCACATCTTCTTTATCCATTCACTCATTGATGGTCACTTAGGTTATTTCCAAGTCTTGGCTATTGTGACTAATGCTGCAATGATCATAGGGATACATATATCTTTTTGAATTAGTGTTTTTGTGTTCTTTGGATAAATACCCAGAAGTGGAATAGCTGGATCATATGGTAGTTATATTTTTAATTTTTTGAGGAGTCTCCATACGGTTTTCCATAGTGGCTGTACCAGTTTACACTCCCACCAGCACTATATGAGGGTTCCCTTTTCTCCACATCCTCTCCAATACTTGTTATTTCTTGTCTTTTTGATAATAGCCATTCTAACAGGCATGAGGTGATATCTCATTGTGATTTTGGTTTGCATTTCCCTAATAATTGGTGATGTTGAACATCTTTTCATGCATATTTCTTTTAATCAGCTCTGTGGCTTGGCCCAAGTCTCCCTTTAGGTGGCTCCTCCCTGAACTCACAGTAGCATGTAGGGGAGGGATATTACTTCATTAGACTGTTTCCAACCAACAGTACTCAGGTACTGTTAGGTAAGGAGAGCAGGTCCTTATGGAAGCTTCCTGAGACAGTCAGGGGTTGATCTTGTCCTGAGTGAAGAGCCACACAGAAAATAAGATTTGTTGAGAGAACGGTGGTCAGAAAAGACCTAGGCCATGGAATTCTGCATTGAGGATTCAGCTAAAATGTGATTGGGGGTGAAGGTTAGAGCCTGTGTTACTCAGGGCTTCAGTGGAACCCAAGCTAATGTCTTTCTCAGCAAAGTTTATGCTTATTTTTTGTTTTTGTGACAGAACACAGACCAAGTGGTGGGGTGGGGGAGTAGGGGATGAGTCTTATCATCCAGCTGACAAACTGGAGTTTTTAAATTTTATTTTGCAATGACT
Source organism: Ceratotherium simum simum (assembly GCF_057802395.1). Taxonomy (NCBI): domain Eukaryota; kingdom Metazoa; phylum Chordata; class Mammalia; order Perissodactyla; family Rhinocerotidae; genus Ceratotherium; species Ceratotherium simum. Next base: position 30,378,632 of record NC_141901.1, on the reverse strand, counting down.
ATAGAGTTTTCTTCACATTTCACAAATTAAAATCCCTAATTTTGAGAATATGGTTAAATCTGTTCAAGGACACTGTTCAGGGCTATTTATTTGCTCTCTCCAAAAGGACACACTAGTCATTAAATCATATTTTCCTGAAGATGGGATGTGGGAAACCTCATTGACCTATAGTTTAGTGCATATCTGTGTCATTGAGCACAGAAGGGACTCTTCTGGACTGGGTTTAGCCGGCTTCCAAATTGTTTCCAGAGTTCTCTTTAGAGCTGTCACCTATCTCCCAGCAGCCACCAAGGAGACTGCAAGGAGAATAGCACAGAATGGCATGTGGTTGGGAAAACAATCCTGGCAACGGTATGCCAACCCAACCAGATTGGAGAAATCCATTTATCTCACTCTGCCCACTAAAAATCCTGGTCTTAAGATTCCCACAGACCTGTGTGCAAATCTCAACTCCAAAAACTATTCTCTGGAGTCATAAGTCAGGATAGTGCTTACCTTTGGGGAGGAGCGAAGGGAAGGGTTTGGGGAGGGGCAGGAGAGGGGCTTCAGAATGGAGAGATTCTGTTTCTTGATCTGGGTGATAGTTACTATGTGTATTCTCTTTGTGATAATTTATCAAGCTGTACACTTAAGATTTGTCATCTTTTCTGTATGTGTTTTATATTTCAGTAAAAAAAAATTTATTAAAAAATCCAAATTTTATATCTTACTAATTGTGGTATCTTGGTCAAGTCACTTAAGCTCTCTGAGCCTCAGTTTCCTCATCCCATTCGATGGGGCCATGTAATGCCTGCCTCCCGGTGTTGCAAGGACTGAGTGAGTGAATGCCTTCAAGCTCTTCGTGCAGGGCTTGCCTGGCACATTGCTCAGTAAATATTAGCTGTTTCTGCTGCAGCTTCCATTGCTCAGGTCACACTAGACTCTCCCTGCGCGGGCATACTCTGTGCCCATGGCTTTTCACACCTTCATGCCTCTGCTCACATATTGTCCTACCTGACTGTCTACCCTCCCCCTCAATGTCACCAAATCCTGCTCAGGCACACATTAAGACCTTTTCCTGGCCCCCTTTCCTCACTCCTGGGTTCATCCTTTGCTCCTTCTCCTGTGTCCCTGCGGCCTCTCTCCCCACCACCAGGCTAAGAGCACAGCGCCCTGTAATGTACAACTTGGCACCTCAGGAACCACCTGGCCAGCAGGTGCTCAGGAACATGTATTGAAAGGAAGTGTCAGCAGCTTCTCGGTGGGACATACGGCGTGGCTCCCTGGATGGGAGGGATTTGAAATGCCTCCCCCGGAGTTGTGCCTTTGTTCCACCATCTTGCACTCAAGTGGCATGCTGTGTTTTCACTACTAGGAAATGTCATTTGAAAAACACACAACAAGCGTTCGATGGTGCATCTGGCCTGCCATCTTGACAGGGGAGGGGTGAGGAACCCAGGATGGTTCAGTGGCTGGTGCTGGGCCTCTAGCTGGACGTTCTGCATTGTTCTGGTGTCTCCAGTGCAGAGGTCTCTGGCCAGGGTTGGAGGAGTTGCCTCCAGAGCAGGCTCTGCTCTCATTAACTGCTCACCTCCCACACCCACACTCATCTTCTCCCGTGCTCTGGGGCTCTGGGTTTCCTTTTCTGTTTCTGGGGATAAAACTCACCAGCTGCCTTCATAGGCAGGTTGTGAGGATCACAGTCCTGTTGACCCTACCTTGAAAATAGATCCCGAATCCAACTGCTGCTGGACATCTCCACTGCTTACCCCTGGTACAAGCCGCCAGTACTGTCCAGTGAAATTCTCTAGTAGTTTTTTACCCAGACTGGTCTCCCTGCTTCCATTCCTGCCCTTTATAGCCTGTTTTCCCCATAACAGCTACAGCCATATTTTAAGAATGTAAATCAAATCAAACCACTCTCTTGTTCCATAATCCTCCAGGTCCCGACACATTTAAGAATAAAATCCAAAGTCTTCCCTGTGATCAACAAGGCTGTGTATCCCACTCCCTGTGTCCCTTGTCCCCCACCTGCCCCTAGCTCTAAGACCTCACCTCCTACCACCTTCCTTCTTGCTGATTTCAGCCATAATATCTTACTTGCTGGTACTTGATCACTGCATGGCTCCCTTCTTGGGAACTTTGCATTGGCTGTTCCCTCTGCGTGGAATGTTCTTCTCCTGATATTCACATTTTCTCACTTCAGTTGGGTCTCTGCTGCATGTGACACTCAGAGCAGCCATCCTTGACCACTCTGTCTATCTTTTAACCCTGATTTAATTTTTTCACTGAGGTCATCTATGTCCGGGTCTGGATCCATCTATCGATCTTTCCTTCTATAGATAATTCTTTTGGGTCTGTCTCCTCACTAGAATGTAAGCATTTGTGGGCAGAGACTTTGTGTTGTGTTCTCCTGTATCCTCTGAGCTGAGAGGATTGTCTATCACATGGACATGCTCAATAAATATTTATTGAATGGGTGAATGAATAAAACAAGATAATGCGTGTGAAATCGCTCTGAAAGTGGAAGCATTACCCCTGGGTTGAGACTGTTGTTCTGTGCCTCTGCTTCCAGTGGCTGTAAAGTCACTCACCTGCTGGCTGGGCCTGGTTCCCTCTGGCTAGTGGTGAGAGCCTGGGCTTCGGAATCAACTAACTCTGGTTCAGATCTCAGCCCTGCAACTTACTCGTTGTGTGAGCTTAGACAAGTTACCTCATCTCTTTGGGCTGTAGCCTTTTCTTCTGTAACAAGTGACAGTCCCACCTGCCTCAGGTCTCGTGAGTCATTCTTGGAGATAAAAATGTTATATCCCTTGTCCCAGAGTGCCACTCATGAATTCCTTCTGCCTTCATATTTGCATTCGGGAGGGACATATAGGGATATATTAGGAAGCCCCAGTGGCCACAAATCCAATCCATGTTCTCCAATTCAGCTCTACCAATTAAACTGATTAAAAAACCCCACTCTGTTTCATATTTGTCTTTTTTCTCAATTAGTTCTGAGCTCAGGAGGAGAAGATAGGAAGATTATTTATTGGCCGCTAAATGCACAATCCTATTTGACCTTCACAATGACCCTGTGAGAGAAGCAGGGATGAATTTCCTCTCCCTTTCTCAGGTGAGGAGACTGAGGCTAGAGATGACGTGTCCTAAGTAAGGCCATGCAGTTAACAAGTGGCAGAGCTGGGAATCACACCTGAATCACCTGGCTCTGAGTGCTAGGCCCTTTCCATCTTACCATGGGCGTGATAAGATTGTCACATGCATTGGGGTGGGGGTGGTGGAGGATGTGATCAGCAGGTCGGCTTGGAGCCGGCAGGAGTGCAGCAGTCAAAGGCATTGGTGGCATTTCCAAGACAGAAATCCCAGGCAGGTGTGGGGAGGAGGGAGGTGGCACTGGGGTGGAGGAGGGTGGCCCAAAGTCAGAGAGGCAGCAGGAGGGACATCAGGGATCCCTCCCAGACTCCCAGCCTGGGCTGGGGAAGAGCTGAGGGAGCCCATTAGACGGAGCCCTTGCCTAATTAGGAATCCCAGCTGAGGCTAAGCTGCCTTGCCGAAAAGAGACAGGCAGGGTGCCCTGAAAGCCAGTGAGCTCTTCCCACTGTGATAGGAAAGAAATGAGAAGCAGCCTCAGTGGGAAGGTTTGCGTAAGAAATAGAAAAGCAGCACTTGGGGAATCAAAAAATTTTCTCGGTCTAAGAAAGGCCCTGCTTCTCTCTCAAATGTGTCTCCTCTTTCCCAGTGTGGCAACGTGGAGACGGCTGTTAAAATGCCAGTGTGACCCAGGAAGGCTGCCGTTTCAAGCCACTACCAGCTGTTAGGCTGAAACTTGCTTCAGTTGGCCTGTGTAGCTTCAATCAACTCTCGGGGAAGAGCTCGGGGAAGCACGCTCCAGAGGGCCAGCTATCCCCATCAGAGTTGGCTGGCCTGGACCTCTGAGGTCTCGGATGGGGTCCCACCTGGATCTGGACTGCGACTCTTGTCAGGGAACACCCGAACTGTCTTCATTCCCATCGTCGGCACAGGCAGGACTTCTTTCTCTAATTGTTTCAGGTACACCCCAAAGACTGGGGCTTTGGGGGGCTAGGAGGGAAAGTGAGAGAGTGGGTTCAGTGCAGATGTTGGGGGAGGCCTCATTTTACCAGCAGGCCAGGATCCTCCTGGATGGTCTCTACTGCGCTAATTCTCTCTCCTCCAACGAGAGGTGATGGGCTTGTGATTTCAAAGTCAGAAAACCCTAGGGTGGGAGAGGGTCTTTTGCCAGCTGTGTGACCCTTCAGAAAGTTCCCTAAGCTCTCTGATCCACAGATTCTTCACTTGTAAAAATTTGCCTCAACGATATCTATCTCTTAGGGCTATTGTGACCTTAGCAGCCCATCGCAGCAGGAAGTAAATGTCCCCACCCCCCAGTATATCTTACCTTTAATCCTCCGACATTTTTTCATCGTGCCGCAAATTTCCACGTCCATTATTCCCTTGGGTTAAGAAATAGTCTCCAGAAGTTCTACAGAAAATATTTAGATATATGTTTACTGACTCAATGTTGCAGGAGGAGCGACACAGGTAAGACGCCTCTGCTGACCCCCGCCCGGAGAATAACTGATCTCATCTAGGTAGCCATCAACAGCAGGTAGTGGGGACAGAGAGAAAGGGACCCAGGCTGGGTGAGCATCGAAGAATATAGATAGAAAGGCCCAGAAGCTGGGAGAAGTCTTACCTTGGGAGAAGGAGGCAACAGGGATAAGCAGCCCAATGGGGCCAGGTGGGGCTCTGAAAGAAAAGTCGTGATGGAGGATGGGAGGCAGACTAAGGTCAGGGGTGGGCTTAGGGTAGGTGCTGGCCCCATTGAACTGAACCCACGACATTGGGCCTGCAGAAGCCCTGGACCAATCTGCTCTGTTGACCAGCCAGGAGCTCACGGCTATCTTCTAGAAGAAGCCTTCATCCAGAAAGGACTCTGGCTCTCAGCAGTCCTGGGACGGGGTCTGGCAGTCTGCTGCAGAGCCAGTTACTCAGCACCCATTCCCAGAGTGCCACTGTGTCCCCAGTACCCAGCACCATGCCTGGTGCAAAGCGGGGCCCACCCCACATTATTGCTGTGATGGATGAGACACGGTCCTGTCCTCCAGGAGCTCTCAGTTCCCTGCCCAACAGGACCAGGTTTCTGACACCAGCCAGCCTCACCTCCTGCCTGGTCACACTGAGCTACTTTGTCTCTTGCAATGTACTGCTCGGGGTAATGAAATAGTCATAATGACACCCTTAATATTTAAAGCTCAGGGAGCCGCAGCCCTGTACCATACTGAGCTAAAAATAAATTCTGCTGGAGAGGGCCTCACTGGGCTCCATTTTCCCTTCTTTAGCTACCTCGCTTGGTGGAGCTTTTCTTTCTGAGTGGATTGGAGGCTGCTTAGGAGATCTCTTAGGAGAGGTGTCCCCATTAATTTTCCTTTGGTAAATTCAACAAAAAATTTGAAGGCCTGCTGTGAGCCAGCAGGGCAGGGATTTTTGTCTGTTTTGTCCACTGCTGTAGCCCTGATGCTTAAAATGGTGCTGGCACATAGTAGGAAATCAGTAACATGTGACCTCATGCACAAGTCCTCCCCAGAACCCTGTGAAGTACTTGTACCATTCTTGTTTACAAATTATAAACCAAGGCTTCGAGAGGTGCGGTGACTTGCTCAAGGTCAAACAGAGAAGTGGGCAAGCTGAGAGGTGGGAGTGCACCTACTCATTCCTACGTGATCTTGGCTAATTGGGATAGTTTTTTCTGTGCTGTTTCATGGGAGGAGAATGGAGGCATTAGGGTGGTTTGGTCAAACTGTGTGCCATCTCATGGGCCTACCGAGATTTCATCCTAGACGACATCCTTTGCCTATCAGCTGAATCCCTGTACATGGTTCTGACATTTAATTTTCACTTGTGAGAACGAAAAATGGAGGGGGCAGTAAAATTGGGGGTAGGCTGTCCCCCAATACTTTGTTTATAGCCTCAGGAAAAGGACTGTTCTTAGTTTCTTTTAAAAGTAGGTCCACCTAAACATGAGGCCAGATGCATCAGGAATATTCTTCAAGATGGAGTTGGTCCCCCTCCACCCTCTTAATTCTGCCCTATCTTTTGATCTAATGCTGTCACAGGGGAGCAATGAGTTTCCTGCCTTGGAATCAAGTTCTGACTGTGTTGAAGTGTTCTAGAATAAGGAGTTGCTGCCTCCTCTGTGTGGGCAGTGAGAGGAGCAAGGCAAGCTGGAGCTGCAAGGATCTTAGCTATCATCAAGACCAGGGGTTCTGAAAGTGTGTCCCGGGACCAGCATTACCTGGGAACACGTTAGAGATGCGAAGTCTCAGGCCCCACTCAGCCTTACTGAATCAGATACTCTTGGGAAGAGCCGAAATCTGTGTTTTAGCAAGTCCTCCAGGAGATTCTGATGCACACTAAAGTTTGATCTGCGCCGCTCTGATCTAGACCAGAGTTTCTCAACCTCAGAACTATTGACATTTTGGGCTGGATAATTCTTTGTCGTGGAGGCTGTCCTGTGCGTTGTAGGATGTTGAGCAGCATCCCTGGCCTCTATCCACTAGATGCCAGTAGTACCCACCTTCCAGTTATGATAACCGAAACTGTCTGCAGGCATTGCTTAATGTCCCCTGTGGGGCAAAATCCTCTCTATTTGAGAACCACGGATCCAGACCCTTGCTTCTCAAAATGTGGTCGATGTCCAGCAGCATCGACCTCATCTTGGAACTTGTTAGAAGTGAACTCTTGGGACCCACACCAAATTTATTGAATCAGAATGCGTTTTAACAAGGTCCTCAGGTGATTCGACTGCAGTTAGAGATTGACAAGCCCTGATCTAAAGCGACCTCCTCACTGTACAAATGGGGAGCCGGCAGTCTGGAGGGGACGATCGCCCAAGGTCATGTCTCCTGTCTCCTGAGCCCTGAATGTGCAAGTGTAGGTACTTATTCACTGCGGTTATTTCTCATGTTAGGAGAACTGCATGCCTGGATCCTGAGGCCACGCTTTGAGGACGGCCTCGGTGGTAAGGGACCCATAGCAGGGAGCCAGAGCTTTCACACACTGCGGAGCATGGCGGTCTCTGTAGCTGCCAGTACACGCTGCAGTTTAGAGAACTGGTTAGATATTTTGTAGACTGTCCCTCAATTAGGATTTATCTGATATTTTTCTCATGATTAGACTGGGATATGGGTTTTTTTGGGGAAGACCATGGAGGTAAAGAGCCACTTCATCACATCATAGAGTAGTTTTTACGCCATTTCATCACATCATAGAGTAGTTTTTAGTTCTTTCTCTCAATAACTGACTATATTTTTCTGAAATATACGCTCAGGTGCCCCACCACCAGCTAACCACCGGCAGAGCAACTTTACTTTGCCTTGCTGAATGCAAAATAAATCTTATATGATAAAGTGCTTTTCAACTGTTTCAGCAACTCCTGCCCAGAGTCTCCTATGGCTGAGAAAAACCAGCCAGGCAACATTAGGGCCGAGGTTTGATGCAAAGTCCCACCTTTCTGTTGTTAATGGGGAGTGATAGGCACAGCCCTTCTCCAATGAGCAGCCAACCGCTCAGCAATTTTCCCTTTACCGTTCCCATTTCTGATCATTGCACCACCCTAATTAGTAGGGTTGACAGCAGGCTCCTGGAGAACAAAGACTGCAGCCACCGATTCCAGTATTAAGGCAGTGAAAGGGTTATGGAAGCCCTACAAGGAGCGACGTCTCTGTGTGGTCCATTCTGGCCAGGTCTCCTTAGTGACCTGGGTCAGAATCTCATTCTGGGTGTGGCATTAACCACTCAGGGAATTTTCTCCAGATTGTTGCCATTTTGATGAACTTCCAAGTACTCAAGCAGCTGCTCCTTACAACACTTTCCCACTCACACCTCGCAAGACAGACAGACAGTCAGACACACACACATGCACACACACACATGCACGTCTCTCCTACCAGCCTGCCAGATTTTATCAAATTTCCTTTGTTTGAAGAAACTCCATAGAGTTAAGATAGTAAAGATCTTTGTTTAAGTGCAAATTTTGTGTAAACCCAGTCTTAGTTTTCTATGGCTGCTGTAACAAACTACCACAAACTTAGTAGCTTAAGACTACACAAATTTATTGTCCTGTAGTCTGGAGATCAGAAGCCTGAAATGGGTCTTATGGGCTAAAATCAAGGTGTTAGCAGAGCTTCATTCCTTCTGGAGGCTCTAGGGGAGAATCCAATTCCTTGCCTTTTTCAGCTTCTAAAGGCTGCCTGCATTCCTTGGCTCATGACCCTTGCCTCCATCTTCAAGGTGCATGGAGCTAACCTCTGCTTCCACCATCACATCTTCTCTCAGACTTTGATGCTTCTACCTCCCTCTTATAAGGACCCTTGTGATTACACTGTGCCCACTCAGCGAATCCAGGATAATTTCCCCATCTTGAGATACTTAACTTAATCACACCTGCAAAGTCCCTTTTGCCATGGGAGGTAACATACTCATAGGATCCAGGGATTAGAGTGTGGACATCTTCATGGGGTGGGGGGGGCACTATTTGGCCTCCTACACCTGTTTTACTCTTCTGTTAAATGCTAATAATAACCATATCTAGTATACTAAACTGTGAGCACTAAATTAGCTGCTATATGTCATTTGTTTGGCACAGGCCCTGGCACATAGTAAACCCTCAGTAACAGTTAACAAGTATTATTGTTGGAATAATATATTGCTTTACTCTCTATTATGGACACTTTGGTATTAGTTTCATCAGTCAGTCATTTGGAAAGGCCAGGAGGTGGTCAGAAATGGGATGGGGATGGCTTATTTGGGGAACTGGGGAGAAGGACTGAGAAGGTTGAGACTATGGGAATTGTCTAGGGCCAGGCAGATCCAAGTGGGATGTTGTCATGAGCAGGCACTGGGCAACGTAGGTGGGGAAAGTGAGTGTGCAGGGATGTGGAAGGAGCACCGAGAGGAGAGAAGTGGAAGAGACTGTGGAAAAGAAACATCATTTACTTGACTGATCTGAACATTTTTTCTTAAGTCTCCCTGATCCCTTAATTGATGATAGCTTGTCAAGTCTCCCTGGTCCCTTATTGATGATGGCTGGTCTCAAATGCCCTGCAAATGGCTCCTCCTCCCATTTCTCTGGCTCCTCACTCCTCTGCAGCAGCATTTAAACCCTGCTCTTCCTTCAAGGTCTGGCTCAAGCATCATCTCCTCCAAGAAGTCTTTACTAATCATTTAGTGATCACAGTAATTTCCTCTCCTCCAAATGCCAGTAGCGCATAATCCAAAGCCACTGATGTGGAATGCCCTAGACTAGTTTTTAACAGTGAGATCATAAAACATTTTGTTGCCCTCTGCATTGCCTGCAGTGTCTAGCTCGGTGCTTGGTTTGCAGCTGTCAACATTTCCAAAACTGAACTCCTCTCCCCTCCCCTCTGCAATTCAGCATCAGCTTGTGATACCCCTCTCTCTGCTTAAAGCCCTTCTCCTTTTCCAATCCCCTAAGCATGAAACCTCAGTCACCTTTTAGCCTGCATTCTTTATCACCCATAACCCAGTGGTAACAAAGGTTTAACGATTCTTTCTTGTTATCAAGAAGGTGATTTGTGTGCTCAGGCAGGTTTGGGAAAACACTGGCATAATTGACGGTAAGAACAGTCCTGAGAATCAGGACTTCAGAGTTCTGGTCCCATTTCTGCCTTTAAGGAACCCACATGACTTTGGGGAGGTGATCCCTCCTCTCCTTTGGTCTGCACTTTCCTTGTGTGTAAAAGGAGAGCACTGGGCCAGATAGTCACAAAGATTCCCTTGAGCTCTTGCAGCCTTCCTTTCTGTGATGAACCTACTTCTGGGTGAGGCCCTGTTCTCAGGCCTGCTGACTGCCCTCTTATCGCTGTTGGAGGTAGGAGAGGACAGAGCTGTTTTTCAGACGTCTTCAGTTAGACCCAGGCTCTCTCTCTGCAGAGGATGAAGTTACTGATTACAGAGCAATTTGTTCAGGAGACGTTGAAGATAATTAGCAAGCGAAGAGGCAGTGCATCTGGAATGGAGTTTTTCTAATCCCTTAGGCATTGATCAGTCAATTCAGTGAGCACTACACTGGGGAACTGAACTCAGCAGCTTCACAGGCACTAAATAGAGTATTGCAAGGAGACAGATATTGGTTTAATTTTACTTGGGGGCTGCTTGGTGCCCAGGAGAAACGACTGGCATGCTGTTTCTTTCTCCTTTCACTTAACATTCATTCATTCAGGAGAACATTTGTGAGTGTCTAATACATACGAGATACTGTCAGTAACAAAAGTGGCTCTACCAACTTCCCTACCTAGTGGAAACTTTTAACACAGTGGAAGAGACAGACCTACTGCTCAGTGGCTGCTATATGAAGCAGAATGTGACATGTAGTATGTGAGGCACCCCTAAAGTGCTGTGGAGGTTAAGAGGAAAGTGAGCTCTGAATTTGTTGAGGTTTGTGTTGACTCCAGAAGGATGGCTAGATGTTCAACAGGCACAATGAAGTGAGAGGGTACTTGAGGTGGAGGGAATGACATGAGCAAAATTGCACAAGAGGGATAACGAGGGGCAAGTTCACAAAGTGGACGATGTTTGATTTTGCCTAGATCATAGCACCCTATGCAATATGAAATAGAATTAGATAAATAGGTCAGATTCAGGTTGTTTGAGACTTGAAAAGATGTTGGATTTAATTTGTTGGCAGTGAGGAGACATTGAGATTTCTTTTGGGCATAGAGTAGCATGATGTTAAGTTATACCTTAACAAAAATATTAACAAATGAAAAGGAATACACTCGTAACTTGTTCGAAGATGAAACCAAGAAACTGTACAAAAGGGAAAGAACGGTTGCAGAGTTTCACATTCCCAGTAGTTCTGTGAAAAGTAAGAACTGGTGATGCCAGGCTCCATGCCACCATTTCTGAAATCCCTAATGATTCCCTGGGCTGGTGGAGTGCAGAGAGCTGTGACAAGAAGCTATTTTCCCCAAGTCACTCAGCTGCCAGGTGCTACATGCATCTGGTTTAGGAAAAACTAGCACACGGAGAGCTGTTTGTTACTCAGAGTTCCCTCTAGGTGGCCAGAAACATCCTCTAAAATGGCTAAATGGAAAAAAGAGAAAGTCAGAGAAAGCATTCAAAAGTACTCAGCTACTTAGCAGGTTGGTGGCTATTAGAAAAGATTTCCTCAAGGTGTGTTCAAGAGGAAAAAAGCCTAATCTCTTAGATGCCTGTCTGCCAAGGGTCTGGTGGAGATTGTGGGAAGTGGGAGTAAGTAATGTCCACACTGATTGAAAACAAAACAAAAGAACAACAACAAAGCCAGACCCTGTTTAGTGATGAATGGTCCTTGGGATCACAGATGTGCTTATCTGGGTGTAATTTCCTCATTTTCCTCTCTGTGTGCTGCTTCTCATAAGAGAAAAATAACGCAAAGACAGAGAAAAACTGAAGATGGGATGCTCAGAATTTGGAAGGAGGAAAACCGACGCCCATCCAGTAAGTCTTGATCTATGTGCTCTGTGTAACATCTCATCACTTCTGGATCCTCCAGGGGCTGGAGGTGAACCAACAGAGCTGGCTGACACAGGGTCCCCTGGTGGATACCGGTGACAACATGGGGGACACTGATGAAGTGTGGTTCTAGGGTTCATTTACCCCAAAGGACTGAGGTGGAGGTGGGCAGTGAGTTCAAGTTGCTCATATCAGAAAAGAGAAAGCCAGAATTCATGTAAACCAGTGATTTTTAAAAGCTTGGATGAAGCAAAGTGGTTATAATTTATGAGTTACCTGGGGCTTTTACAAAAACTTGAAATACATACAGAGTAAATAGCATTGATGTCACCAAAAATGACAGAGGGGGGAACTCAAAACGTCTGTCCCTCCACTAAAGCAATGATTAAGCTGCCAAAAACGGTCAGAATCAATGTTTTCAGAACTCTAGAATCTAATTAAAAAACTTGCAACAACCAAGGGAATGCTTAATGAAGAAGAAAACTGCCGAATTTTGGAAAGAGAGCTCTGTGTTGTCTTAAGTTACCCACTCACCAGCCCCCACTCCTCTGCTGGGCAGCAGCTGTGAGGATGGTGATCTGCATTCCTGAAGAAGCTTGCTGATACCGGAAGGAGTGACACAAACCTTATTTTCAAAGAATTGTGGTGTGTTTTTTGATCTGTTTGGCAGTTCCCTAAAGGATAGGCTCAAGGGCTTGCCTTTGTTTCTCCTGCCTGGGAGCTTTCTCAGGGCTGAAGCGACTTCCCCACGTGGTGTGTGTTGAATGCACTTAAAGGTGAATATACTAGCTGCAGACACTTGTGGCAAAGGGTAACAGTCAGGGCAAGCAGTGAACAGAGAGAAAATCCTGGGAAGGAAGAGCCTGCAGAAGGAGATATGGAATAAGGGCTTTGAAAATCTCCTGCCTATACCAGGGAATCTGGAAGGCCACACACATGCCCAGGGCTGGAGGCATGCTCAGAAAAGACCTGAGGAGATCCTAAGCTTTTGTCTCTGGTTGACCTTTACATTCCAGGCAAGCAGGAAGTGAAGGCTAAGGCAGAGCTGCAATGCCTTACACACAGCCCATATGCAAAGACCAGGAAAGTATTTTTTCCTTTTTCTTTTTTTGGCTCCAGGTGTTTAAGGACATCTCTGTCAAACACTAGCTGGCCACTAAGCTAACAGAACAGAGACTTCACTGGCCACTCATGACAAATAATATAGTCTTTACATATACACAGTTAACCAAATAGTATATGTGTTCATCATCCAGTTTCAACAATTATCATCATTTTGCCATTCTTGTTTCATCTATCCCTCTCTCCACCACTCAGCTTCCACTCAGTTTTATTATTATCTTTTTACAATTTTTAAAGGTAACATTTATATACATTGAAACGCATAGATTTTAACTATTCTGCTTTGGCAAATGAACATGCCCCTGTAACCCAAATCCCTATCATGATACAGAACTTTTCCATCTCCCCTCAAGGATTTCCTAGTAAATTCTCCAAGATTTTTTTTCATACTGCACACATTCCAATCTCTTACCTTATCTCTCCTCCCCCCATACCCACCCCACCCCTCCAGGCTGGTGATCACTGCCTGAGGAGCCACTGAGCTGAGTTACAGATGGGAATGTGGGAGGCCTCTTTTGTATCTGCCTAACCAAGCCACTGTTCCATGTAACAAGTAGGGTAAGTACTCACGAAAGCTTTGGGGGGAAAGGCCAGAAGTAAGTAAGTAGTACTCCAAATAGATGCGGAGGTTCATGGATTATGTCATCGCAGGGTGTGGCTGGTGGTAGGAGTGGTGAAAGCAGCAGCCGCAGAAGCAGCAGCAAGGGGCTTCTCAATGAGGAACACTTGAAGGAATGGTTAGTAGGAGATTTTAGAATGGTTGAATTCCTCTGAGCCTTTTCATATGTCATTCCTTTTTCCTGTATCACCTTCTCTTATCAGATTGCCTCTTATACAGTCTTCAAGACTTAACTCAGCATTCCTGATTAGACCAGATATCCTCCTTTCTGCCCCCAACATGTATTTCTATTATGATACCACATTATATTAAAACTATGAACGCATTTGTGCCCTGAAATAGACTTACGCTTTTTGAAGTTAAGATCTGGGTCTCATTCATCTTTGTATTTTTAGCTTCTAGCCTGCTTGTATGTAGTAAGTACAGAACCTTAAAAAAAGTTCACATTGCAAACATGGCCTTTCACCTTACACCTCAGTCAATGGGCCATCTCATGGACTAACATTTCATCCCATCTCTTGGACAGTTGTATTGCAAGAGCGTGCCATTTATCTCAAGGAGAGCTTGATGAGCTATGGGTTTGGAGTGTGTGTGCACTCTACTGAGATGTAAACTCCTTAAAAGCAGGAGCAATCTTATTTGCTGTTGTATCTTCAGCAAAGTGCCAAGCATGTCATAAGTACCCACTAAGGCTGGCACTGCCCCATCAAAGGCCAGCTGGGAAATGGCTCCTCATAGTGCTCCAAACTGAAAAGAATCTTACAGTTTCCCTTCCTTCTCCCGCACATACACCATCATTGGCCCTGGAGAACTTAGGATAGTAGTGTGTGTGTGTGTATGTGTGTGTGTAAGTCATAGAGCTAGTCTTCCCAGTTGGGGACATGCTTCTTCCAGTCAACGAGGGGCCTGGCCTCCCAGGCTGATAGAGGAGCTCATTCCATTTACCCATGAGTAAACTTTCTTCACCTTCCATTGTTACCCCATTGAAAAGTTCCTTCCTGATTTCCTCTCCCACTTGCAGCAGGGAGCTGGCTCTGAGGCAAAGCGGGAAGCAGGCTGTGTGGACACTGGCTGAACAGGCCAAATAGAAGGTTGTGAGGAAGTTATTTTTGATCATTTATGGTTGAGAGGTGTCTTTGCGTGAGTTCCCTAGGAACAGAGCCTGAAGCACAACTTATGGGCACATGCTCTATGCAGAGTGCAATCCCAGGGCAGCGAGAGTGAGGGGAAAAGGGAAATGAGGTGAAGGAAGGGAAAACAAACACAAGGAGGTGAGTTAACACACGGGCTACAGTTTACCAAAAAACATTGATGCATCAAATGGGACGTCTCTGGAGAGGTTGTACAGAAACATTGAGTCTGGTAATAGGATGTTGGGAGGAGGGAAGGAAAAGAATTGATCCACTGTTTCCTTCCTATCTTCCTGCTCTGATCAGTTAAAGTTCTCCCCCATGCAGTCTTAACTCCTTTGTATTCCCAGATTGTGTTCCCTGGCCCCTCTGGGCAGCTGGGGAAGCCACATACCATGACATAGGTGGAGGCATGAGCCAGTGGACACCTTCCTTCCCTGCCTGTCTGCAGCAAAAGCCCCATGGGCCAGCCAGTGAGTATGCACAGTGGCTCAGTGGGGCTCAGTGAGTCCTGCAGTGTAGAAAGTGGGATGCACGAGGTGTGAGGTATGACTTGTGAGATGTGAGGTATGTTGCCACATGTGCCTTGAGCAATATGGGGGACTGGAAGCAGCTGCAGCAGTGGGCCCAGCTAGCTGTGCAGGTGAAGCACTACAGTGATGTGGCCTCTGCCAGGAAGACAATGAATGAAGTTCAATGAATCTTTCTCCAATCATGGCCAAACTTGCCTCTCTGTGACCTATAAGTACGTGGTAGTGCCATGTGACCCTTCTGGAGGATCATCAGTAATCCATGGCCAAGCTCACTTCAGGATACATACAAATGGTCTTGCACAAGAAATATGAGCTTAGGGTACATGGTAGTGGTATGAGACAAAAAGATAGAAAGAAAGGAGGACTGCATCCCTCAGAGAGCAAAGGATGCAACTCTGGTGTTGGCCCCTGCCTCTTGCTTATATATTATGAGCTCCCAGAAGGCTGGGGCCATTTTCAGGTCCTGATACTGAGTGCAGCATCTGGCACACAGTAGGAACTCTGCAAACAAAGTGAGGAGGGGACAGAGCAAGTTTACTTAGGAAAAAGCCTGCCACATGGAACTATGCAGCACCTGAGCAGGGTAAATGACTCCAGTGCAGATGGTGACCTGCCATGACTTCCAGAGCCATGAAAGGAGAGGTTGTCCCAGTGCTACCGGCTGCCTGTGCAGAGTTGTGATTTACAGGATTTTATAGCCCTGTTTTCAGATGTTCACTCATCGTTTACTGCTCTCCTGCTAATAAACATCTTGTCATAAATGATAAACGGGGCAACTCGAGGGGGACGTGGGAGCCATGTTTAAAGAGACTTGGTGTTCTGCAGAATACCCAACGCTGCTTGTGGATTTGGTGGTCCCAAATTTATTTTGAAAAATCTGTCTGTCTTTATTGTTTATGTGACTGAAATACAAGAGAGGTAAACTGCGTAGCTTTGTTAGAAATCTCTGAAAGGGGTGGGCTGCAGGGGCTGTAGGGAGCTGTCCAGGGTTCTGGGAGCTGTCCAGGGTTCTGGGGTGGGGAATACAGTGGCTGCTGAGCACTGCTGGCTCTCCTTCCAGAGTACTGAGCAAGGTTTGGTCAGGAAGAAATGGGAGACCTCCTTGAGGACAGAATTCCTAAGGTTCCAGGACAGTGAAATACCACATTCCTCAGCGCTCAGCTGCTTGGTTGGAACATGAGTTGAGAACAGCTTGGTACTCATGGTACAGTAACAAGTGCTTCAGGCTATGACAGAGAAACTTCCCCTAGGATCTGTGCTTCTAAGACACAGAACTGGTGCCAGGTGCCACCACCCTGTGGATTCAGAGTCTTCTGTTGGCATCCTCTTGGCTTTCTTCAGGTACTCCTCTTTTCCCTTCTTCCCCTCTTTCCCTCCCCGTCTGCACATCCTCTCTGTTCCTCCCATCTCCTCTCTACAATATCCAAGCTCCACACCTGCTCCATGCTGGATGGATGAGATGGGAGATGTGCCAGGATGTGGCGGTTGCTTGCAGGTGGGTATTGTGTTGTTCAGGGTGGGAGGAAAGAAAACATCCAAAGGAGAGTGAAAAGCTTCAAAGTGACTGACAACTGGGAAGAGGCCAGTTTGGTCTTGCCAACTTTGGATTCAGGCAGATCTGAGGCAGCTCGTGAACTGCCTTTTGCCCATGACACTGGTATTTCAAGAGTACTGAGGAAAATGTAGTGATGTCAGTCAATTCTATCTTGGAGAAGTGATAGGCCTCAATTCCTTGAATTGAGAATTTCTATTGAAAATGGGAAGAGATATACTTTATTCTGATGTTGTCATTTGAAATGGAAAGAGAAAGTTCCATGGTCCTGGTGGGAACTTGGAGCTTCAGACAGCAGAGTTTCTTGGTTAGGGACAACTCTCGGCATCCCTAGATGTGGGGTTGAGCCTCTTCTGGGTCTGAAGAGATAAGTCAGGTGCAGTCATATGTCAAGGGCCTAAGATCTTTCTTTGAGTCACCTTGTGCAGCAACATGTGACTTCTGGGCAGGACTGGCACACTTCCAGAGTTGGGTTAAGGTTATAGCCCTCTTCTAGGAAGGAGGGAAGTGACTGTGGCAGCAGCATGGAGGAGGCAGGAGAAACTACAAAGACCGACCCTCCCACAGTTAAAATAGTGTTCACAATTCAACCAATTATAGCCTCATCTGGATAAAAAATGTTCTTCTTTCAAAATTTAAATATTCCTTGGAAGGGCTAAGACTCACACTTAAATGCAGAGTTTCTCAGCATTATTTATGCTGAGCAGCCAAGGCTCTGGAGCCTCTTCCCAGTTGGAATGGACCCCGGGATGCAGGGAAGGAGGCAGCTGCCAGCCATATCACCTTCTTCTGGCACTAAGACTTTTGAGATGCCGGCAGGCTCTAGCTCCTACCTTGGTCCTGGAGGTGGGATAACATTTCCACAGCTCCAGGACCACAGGAAAGAGGAAGTGCTGGCAGTTTCTGACTTTATCTTTTTATGTTTTGGCAACATGGTGTAAAAACACAGACTTTGTAACCGCAAACTTATGTTCAGATCTCAGCTTCCCTGCTTAATAGCTGGGAAGGTTATGTATCTTTATGTATCAAATGAGAAGAAAACTGTCACCCTTAAAGTGTTGTAGGATTTGGCGAGGGAGTGTATCAGAAACACCTGACCCACAGTAGGCTCATGTCAAGGGTTAGATTCTCAGCAGGAAAATAAATCCGAGTCTCTGTCAATAATGATAATTTTCTTCTTTTCAAATGATGCTTCTTATTTATTGTTTCGTGTATTATTGAATTGTCTAGAACTTTATGGATAAAATAATAAACCACAATGGAAATGGTGGGTGTCTTTGTGTTGGGCCTCTAGTGTTTTACACACAAAAAGTGATGTCAGTTGGAAATAGAATCCTTTTATCATGTTGAGGAACAACCCATCTCACATCTTAAAATGTTGTTTATTGGGAATGCATTCAAATTTTATTAAATGCCCTTTTTACACCTATTGAAATAATCTATAACTTGTGATATGATATACTCACAGATTTCTTAATGTTGGACTAGCCTTGTATTGATGGGATACACTTTACTTCATCATTGGAGATTATTTTTTAATGTACCGAATCCCATTTGTAATATTTTAACTTGTCCTCCTGCCTCCACTCTTACAGCCCAAACTCCACACAGCAGCCAGAATTGTCTTTCTAAATCATAAATCAGATCAGCTCACTCTCCTGCTTACACGCCTCCAATGACTTACCTTTGTAATGAGAATAAAATGAAACTCCTTATCATGACCAGCAAGACCTTTTATTATCTGACTCCCACCTACCTCTCTCTCTGCATTCCCCCTTGTTCCCTAGCTTCAGCAGCATTGGTTTTGAACCTTACTCTGACATTGGGCAATATTCTTCCCCCAAATCTTTTCTGAGCTACCTCTTTCTCGTTATTCATAACCCATCTCAAATGTCCCTTTCTTAGAGAGCCTCTTCCCGAGCTTCCTAGTTAGGAAGCTTTGCAATGCCTCTATATCACATTATCGTATTTTATTTTCTCCTTAGAATTTACTGGAGCCTGAAATTACCTTATTACATTTCTTTGTTTATGTGGTGATTGTCTGTCTCCTCCCACTAAAATGTATGTGCCTTGAGGGTGAAGATTTCTGGTCTCTCCTGGTCACTGCTCCTGAGAACTGCCGCCTGGTGAATAATGGGTGCTCAATAAATAGATTCACAAGTAAAATTGGCCTATTACGTTCTTTACCTTTTCATTTTTGGTTCTTCGTCATCTTCCAGTAACTTCAATCCTTAAATGGATTTATTCTCATCATTTTCTTTGTCAGAGATTACATTACATAGCATGGGACCCTCAGAATGAAATGGAAATTTATAGATTATTTAATTCTCTGACTTATTCAGTGCAGGAAGCCTCGTGTCCCATCCTGGGAGATGACCATCCAACCTCTGCAGATTGGAGCTGGTTTGAGTACAGAATTGCTCTACTTCCAGTCTTACTTATCAAGGGGAAAGATTATTGCAATGGGGAGGCCTGATGACCTTTTGAGACCAATGGTGGGAAGACACGAGGTGAGCCATAGGGTCTCTTGTCAATAAGGAAGGCGGCTGTTGGACTTGAGTGATCTCTTATCCACTATAAATGTTTTTGAGCTGTGGAAGGAAGCCCTGGTGATTGGTAGCCAACCCTCCTAGGACCTGAGTGGCTGTGACAAGTGCCCTATTGTATCCTCTTAGCTTAGTTTGAGGATTCCTGTTCTAACACATAGGTATATAATTCCCTTTTCTCTTCTTTCTTTCTCACGCTTATGACGTATTTCTTCATCTCAAAAACATTTTATTATTTATCCATGGCCCTTATGGCCATTTAGGGTGGTCCTGAGAACACTGGAAAAGAAGTAAACTAAAAGAAGTCATCCAGGTGATGACCTACCTCTGTGAAGGAATTTCCCACTTGATGGTGTAATTACTGTTGATGTCTCTGTTTTTGTTTTTCCTCTAGAATGTAAGGTCCTCAGTAAGGGATGGTGTCTTATTTGTCTTTGGATGCTCAGGGCCATTGTAGTGTCTGTCACAGAGCAGGTACTGGATTCATATTGGTTAGAGGGAGCCACATTTTTGGATCACCAGTGACATTATGAGTATGTGTGTGACACCCCAGAAAACACATGGGCTCCCCCACTGGTCAGACTAAGGTTTGAACTCTGAAGCTGCTGCCTACTGCTTGTGTGATCTTGGGTATGTTGCTTTACTGTTTTCTGAGCTATAGGTTTTTTTGCATGTAAAATGGAGATCATAAAGCCTACACCTCATAGGTTATAGAGAGTATTAATCAAAAAAATGTTTGTAAAGTGCCTGCACTTAGTAGGTGCTCCATGAGCAGCAGCCACTAATATTAATATTTCATTTTCTCCCAGACCTCCAAGCAGGGCTCAGTTTATTTATCCTGGCTAATTATTATCAGCAAGGAGGCTTCCCTGCCCCCTCATCAGTCGTAATTACCCCAGTGAAGTCATCCACAGGGAGAGGAGCTGCCATCTGTTAGGAGGCCCTTGGGCTGGCCTCCTCTCCCCCTCCTGGAGCCCAGGATCAGATGCGGGAGGCTGAGCAGGCAAGACTTCCGTTGCTGCTGTTAGCAGCTGAATTTCTGGAATCCTTGCTAACAGCTCAAATCAGAAGGCTGGAGCAGCTGTGCTTTCCTTGGGGCCTGCTGGGGCTTTATACGTGGGGAAACCCCTTTTTTTGTTTTTCCTCCCCTCCCCACCAACTTTCTATCTTTTTTAATTACTGGAATTTTCTGTCAATGGTGGTAATATAGGAAAGGGGGTTGCTGTGTGGGTGCGTGAACTTTTGTAAGACAGGACACCTGGGACAGGGGGAGGAGGAGGTAGGGATGGTTGTGTAGGGTGGGCTCCAGCAACGTGGTCCTTGAGGCCTCCCAACCTCGGTCTTCAGGAGATGCATGGTGTAGAAAGAACAGTAAAGAGGGAGTCAGGAGGTCTGGGATGGGGAACCAGCATTCTCATCAATGGGTCTGGGACTGTGGGCAAGTCACTTCACATCTCTGAGGTCCAGTGTCCTCATGCTTGTGATGAGGGGTTGACCTAAAGGACTTCCAAGATCCTTTTAGCTCTAAAGGCCAAAGATCTTCTTTCTATATTTCTGGGTCTCTTTCCTCCATTATCCCAACAATTGGATAGTGTTCATGATCCTAAACCCCATTCTTTGGATTGGCCCCTACTTATAGAATCTTCTATGAGATGTTAGATGATGAAGGCTTATATTGTCACATAAACTTATTTTCATTTTCCTAGAGGCCTTTCTTGGACAGACATAATATTTTCAAACATAAAAAACAGAATATCTAGTGTTAGAATTTCAGACACTGTGCAGGGAGTAGAGGAAACTGTGTGTGTGAGAGAGAGAGAAAGAGAGAGACAGAGAGAGAGTAAGCCAGGGCTGGAGGGGCCACTATGTTAGGGATACATGTGCATGTCCATATGTAGCTTGATTGAGGCTATATTGTAACCACACTGGCACTTATTGAGTGCCTATTGTGTACCAGGCATTGCCTGGGCTAGTCTCTAACACTCACAAGAACTCTGCAAAGTGGGAATTACAGTATTTACCACTTACAGTTTCACCTATTCTCAAGCAACCTGGAGGTTCACCATGTGCAGCAATCTGCAGTGCTGCAGATGCTGAGTCTGTGTCGTGCACTGTGAGGCTGGGTGCAGAAGGGAGTTCCTTGGCTGGTGAGGGAGGATTGCTGACCGCTCAATGCCTGCACCTCAACTCATCAGAAGTCATAACTCATGAAATGATAACAGCTTAGTGTCCTGGTGAAAAATGGCCTCTGAAAGAAAGCAACAACTAGTGTTGAGGATGGAGGTGAAAAGAAAATGAAGAGGTTAAGAAAGTGGGCCAGAGTGGCGCAAGCAGTTAAGTGCACACGCTCTGCTGTGGCGGCCCGGGGTTCGCCGGTTCAGATCCCGGGCGTGCACCGACGCACCGCTTGTCAAGCTATGCTGTGGCGGTGTCCCATATAAAGTGGAGGAAGATGGGCATGGATGTTAGCCCAGGGCCAGTCTTCCTCAGCAAAGAAAGAGGAGGATTGGCAGATGTTAGCCCAGGGCTGATCTTCCTCACAAAAAAAAAAAAAAAAAAAAAGAAAGTGGGCCAGAAGATAGAAATTTGAGATAAAGACTGGAAGGTTGAATTTAGCAGTGGCTCAGATTTATAATGTGAATGAGGGAACTCACCATACTTTCTACACAGAAATAGGACAAAATGATTCATGAAAACTGGTTTAGGGAGTCTTCCAGCCTGTGCAAGTGATGGTCATCGACTATGATGTATAAGGCACTCAAAGCACAGGTTACATGGAGTGTAGGTCACAAAGACCAATGAGACCCAAAACCCTGTTCTCAAGGAGTTCACGGTCTAGCAGGGACACAGACATAAATGATCAAATATTCTAGAAAATTCTGTAAGATAAATACCCATGGATGGGATACTGAAAGGGCTATTGGAATTCACAGTAGGATTCATTTCTAACTCCGGTCATCCAGGAAGACCTCTTGGAAGAGAGGGTTACAAAGCTGGATTTTATAAGCTGATAGGATTTAGATGGGAGGATGGCATTTCAGGCAAGGAGACTAGCATGAGAAAAGGCTTGCTTGTCAGATGGTGCTGGATATGATTGGAATATGGTAAATAGACCAATTTGGCTGGAATATAGGATTCACGTATTATGAAAGAAAAGCCTGGAAAAGTACCTGCTCTGATGTATGGGAAGGCCTTGAATGCCAGCCTAAGGGGTTTGGATGGGCTACATTATGCTGCAGGAACAAATAAGTCTAAGATCTCAGAGGCTTAAGTTAACAAAGCTTAATTTTTACTCATGCTACAAGTCATCTCAGGTCAGCAGGGAACCTGCCCCCTGTCCTCCTCACTCCGGACTCATGCTGATAGAGCTCCCACCACCTAGAATGTTGTAATTTGCTACGGTAGGAGGGAGGGGACATGGAAATTTGTACATCAGTACATAAAGGCTTCCACTCAAAAGTAACTTGTCACTTTCACTCACATTTTGTTGGTCAAGGTAAGTCATACGGTCACGGTGGGGGGAAGGAAGGACGATGCCAATATGGACCTGGAAAGAAGAGAACAGGATATTGGTGAAAAGAACCAATGACTGCTACCATTAGGGAGGACATGGGATTCACTTGTAAGCTTCTCTACAGGAGAGTGATGTGACCCTCTGAACTTCTTGGGTGCCCACTTCATATGCCCTTTATTTCCCACGTTACACTGGAATCGTCTGCTTCATGTTGATTTCCCAGAGACTAGGTCTTATTCATCTTATTCCTCAATGGTCCACAGATTGGATGCTCAAGCAGGATTTGCTAGACTGACAAATGAATTTATTTTCTGAGAGGTAGATTAGAGGGAGGGCAGATTGGAGTCTGGGGAGGTCAACTATTATATTTGTCCCAGTTAACTTTAAAGAAGGAAAGACATTTTCCTCAGAGTTGTTTCTGCCTTTTTATTGGGAAACATTTTGTCATTCCTAGTGTATATGACCATCAGTGTTAATAATTAGAAAAAAAGCAAAATACTTATTTCCTGGAATCAGAAGACAGCTGTTTGCTCCTCTTGTCAGGCTCTTCCCTAGGGATCCTAAGCCCAATTTCCCATCAAGTGAAACATCTGGGGACTGCTCCAATCTGGTTTGGTGTGTCTGGAATGCTGGCCTTTTTGCCAGTCCCTGGTCTAATGGGTACACGAGTCTGGTAACTTCTGGCTCCAGAGAGATTGATGTGGGTAGCTCTGGCAGTGACAACTCAGGAGATCAAAGTGTCTTTTGAAAACTGCATTGCTACTGACAGCCCCAAGCTTGATTAGATTGAGACTGGATTAGAGGGCCCTGATGCAATTAGCCGCTTCTTTTCCTTCCCCACCCAGGGCAGGCAGAGGCTGCTATGCAGAGCCAGATGGAATCAGGGGTATAAATCCCCTCTCTGTCTCATGTGGAGGGTAATTTGGTTTCAGTCAAGGCAATTGTCCTGCTTGGGCTGCCTGTGTCACCGTCTGTGTTACCGTCTGCTTCTTGGCAGCCTGAGCAGCATTCTAACAGTTCTGCCTGGCCACAGAGAAGCTTTGGTTAAGGGCAAAGGCAAGGAGCAATGCACTCTGGGGTCGTGAGTCCAGGCCAGCGGAGGAGGTGAAGAGGGGGGAGATGGCAGAAGGGAAAGGAGTGCTCAAGAAAGCCTAACTCACTCCAGATGGGTTGTGTCAACAGCCTCTGGACCTGAGATACCTGAACCAGGTGTACTAGATAAAGAACCTGGAGATGTGAAACTTGTGTGGAGGAGGAGAAAAGATGACATTCTTTGGTAGGATTGCAAATGGTAGAAACCACACACCCTGGCAGGAAGGGATTCAGCTTTAGTCTCTCAACTCTGCTTCTTACTAGCTGCATAATCTTGGGCACGTCATTTCACATCCCTAGCATTTGTTTCCTTCATCTATAAGCCAAGACAGCTGTATTAGATGAGCTCTGAAGTCCTTTCCAGGGCTGGTATTCTATAAATCTGTTTAGAAATTATTACTTGGGCCTGTAACCATCTGTTTAAAATACATACACACACCCCTGGAATCAGTGTATTGGTCAAAAGTACTAATTTGGGTTAAGGCTCAACTTCCCCATCTGTAAGGTGGGGATAAAAATAGAACCTACTTTGTAGAGTTGTTGATAAATTTAAATTAGGCAATATATAGAAAGAACTTAGCATGGTGCCTGAGCTATAGGGAATGCTCAAATATAGTAGTATTGTTGTTGTTATTATTATTAGTACATGATTGTCCATCTATATGTACCCATTTGATCATATGACTAGTGGGAAAATACGCAATGAATTCTTACAGAACATCTAGAGTGTGCCCAGCATCCTGGTGGCAGTGGGGGAATGAAATATATGAGTTACCCTGTTCTTGTTGGGCAGATGAGATAAAAAGTCTGAAGCACTTAAATAGCATTAAGAGGCAGTGTATACTCAATGACTAGGACCAGTAATGTAGAAGCTCAGAGAAGCGCTGGAGAATTTGGGGAGGGCTTCATGGGAGAAGTGAGACTTGAAGGGTAGGCAGACTGGTGGAGAGTGTGGAGTGGACGTTTCAGGCAAGGGAAACAGCAGTGAGGTGCATGGAGTCAAAATGGTGTGTGAGATGTAGTCCTTCTCGCCCTGTGTGTAAATGAAGATTCTTCTTTCATTCCTGGTGGTGGACGATGTGTGCTGGTCAAGGCTGCTAACTACTGTGCTTGCTCCTAAGCTTGCTGGGGTTTGAGCAAGCACACGTGTGAACATATTTACGCAAATATCTTTGTTGCTGTTTAGAAACTGACAAAAATAAGACGACTCCCTTCCTAGGGCCAAGTTTTATTTAATTCTTTTAACTACAATATGATAGAAGTTTCAGGAATCCAAGAGATTGTTAGAAGGTTCTCACTGCTCCTTTATTCCTTTTCCAACCCAGCATTGAACAACAGTCAGATATTATCTGCACTTTCTCCAGGCTTCTGCTGAAGGCAAAATTTTCAAATGTGTGAACAGTCCCAGACTCCTGAAGGCAGGTCCAGAGGGGTTTGCTCACGGCTCACAGCTCACAGTAAAGCTTTGTGAGCACAGTCAGGAACTGGTAGTGGTGGTGGTGGGGATGGTGAGAGTGGGAAGGGATGTCACGATTCCTTCTATTACCTTCTTTGGGGCAGAAATCCTGGGCCTGTCCTGACGTCAGATTATAACTCTCTTGCCTCATTTAGGATGCTGATAGAAGCATAAGGATCATGCCAGCCTGATTTCTAAATAAAGAGGCTGAAAAGAGATTCTGTCATCATTACATTTTCTTCATCTTCAGAAGTGTCTCTTCAGGGAAAGGGGCATCTTGATCCTGGTGTAATTTACTTAAGAACAATAGACAGTCACAGCCATCTAAAATTCCATCTGCTATTTTTTTTTTGTGAGGAAGACCAGCGCTGAGCTAACATCCATGCCAAACCTCCTCTTTCTTGCTGAGGAAGACTGGCCCTGGGCTAACATCCATGCCCATCTTCCTCTACTTTATATGGGACGCCGCCACAGCATGGCCTGACAAGGGGTGCATCGGTGCGCTCCCGGGATCCCAACCCGGGCCGCCAGCAGCGGAGCGCACACACGTAACTGCTACGCCACGGGGCCGGCCCCAAATTCCATCTGCTCTTAAGAGAAAGGAAAAAGAAAATCATTTTTTGGTTCTGTTGGAGGTTCTCAGGATTTTCCTCAAGGCTCTGTCACTTTTTGCGTTCCAGCCAGTCAGAGTAGGAGGCAAGAGTTGTTCAATGCTAGGAGTGTGTATGTGACTCTGTGTTAGGTGCTGAGGGTGGGTGGATCTCAAAAGGGTCTTGACTGCGACTCTGAAGCCAAAGTGGAGCAGGTGGTGGGGCTGGGAGTGGCTGAGAGCAGAAGTATCTCTGGTACGGGTCTTAGCAATGGTCTGAGTAGTATGACCTCCACTTACTTAGGAGTTTTTCATTCTCTAATAACCACTGAGCAATGAATACGTTTATTCATTCAACGATGAGAAAATATCTTTTCAGGATGTACAGTGTGCTGGGTACTCTGCTAGGCATTGGATCCAACTGAGCAAGGCAGGCTTGGTTCCTGCCCCTCCCAGAGCTTACATTTTAGTAGGGGAGGCAGATAATAAATGAGTAAATGGAGAAATAAACAAAATTCTTAAAGATTGTTGTAACTACCGCAAAGGAAATATGCGGAGTGCTCTGATATAGAGGAAAGGGAATTCTGTTTCATACTTTTTCCCCCAACTACTTGTAGCTCCTTCTTCCTTACCCCCCATGATCATCGTGCCTCATGCTGTACTGAGAAAATAGAAACTGTCAGATGTGAACTTCTCCATCTTCCTGCCACTAAATTTAAAAATACAAATACATTTTCTTCTCCCTTCTTAGCAATAGAGGATGCGTCTCTTTTCCCACTAAAAACTAATCTTTCCACTATTTTCTAGATCTCATCTCTTCTGTTCTCTCAAGGATTGCATCTTTTTGATGATTCATTTTCTCTCCGGCATGATCAACCTTCCTCTCTCTGTTGAATCATCCCTGTACTATACATGAACACTCTGACAACTCCAAATCTAAAAAAATCCTCTGTTGATCTCACTTTTCTATCTAGGTACTATTACATTTCTCTGCTTGATTTCACACCCGACCTTTACGAACAGGTCTCATATGCTTCACTACTTCCTTCTCTGCTACTCAATTCCGCCACTCACCACGCTTCTCTAAATGAACTCTTGTCAAGGTCGTACTTTCTGTCCCCATCATATTTGACCTCTCGGCACACTGAAATTGCTCTCGAAACTCTCTCCCTTTTGGGTCTGGTGACACTACTCTCTCCTCTTTTCCTCTTACCTTATTTGTTCCCTGCATATCTATTTGATGGCTCTCCTGCTCCACCTGACTTCTAAAGGCTGACATACCTTAAGACTTGCCTTGGGTTTTTTCCCAATCTTCCTCTAAATTCTTTCCTTCAGTAGTTTTATCAAATTCCATGAATTTAAAAAGCCATCTCTATTCTAATGATGACCAAATTGATCTCCCCAGCTCAGAACTCTACTTAAACTACAGAATTGGCCATTACCTACTTCCTGGATCATCTCACAGATTTCTGAAATTTACCATGCCCAAATGGGACACTTCACTTCCTCTCCTTCACCCACCCTACGGACCCAGGCTTCTCCATCTTAGCACCACCATCCACTCAATTACTCAATCCAAAATCTAGAAGTTATACTTGGTTCCTCCCCTTCCTTCTTTCTCTAAAATACATCTTGAAACTGTCTGCTTCTTTCCATTTTCATTGCCACGCCTTAGTCTAGGAAACTGTTATTTCTCAACTGAACTCCTGCAACCACCTCTTAATGGGTCTCCCCATTTCCTGTCTTGCCACCCTTCAACCACTCAAACAAATTAACTAGTATCTTGGCCCCAGTCTCCAAATCCTCTAAGGATTTTATAAGTTTATTTCCAATCTTTGCCCATCAATTTATATATTATTGCTGTTCATTTTTTTTAGTTTTAACATTTTTTAATCCCATAAATTATTCACTGTTATTGTTATTTTATTTAGATAGTGTTTGAATTTATCTACATTTACCGTTTTTTTCCCCAATTAGTTTACTGAGGTCATATTGGTTTATAACATTGTGTAATTTCAAGCGTACTTATTATATATCAGTTTCTGTATAGACTGCATTGTACTCACCACCAATAGTCTAATTTTTATCCATCAGCATACATATGTGCCTCTTTATCCCTTTCACCCATCCCCCTCACCCCCTTCCTCTCTGGTAACTACTAATCTGTTCTCTTTATCCATGTGTTTGTTTATCTTCCACATATGAGTGAAATCATACGGTGTTTGTCTTCTCTGTCTGGCTTATTTCACTTAACATAATACCCTCAATGTCCATCTGTGTTGTTGCAAATGGGATGATTTTGTCTTTTTCTTATGGCTGAGTAGTATTCCATTCTATATATATACACCACATCTTCTTTATCCATTCATCTGTTGATGGGCACTTGGGTGGCTCCCATGTCTTGGCTATTGTGAATAATGCTGCAGTGAACACAGGGGTGCATAAGCCTCTTTGAATTGTCGATTTCCTGTTCTTTGGATAAATACCCAGGAATAGGATAGCTGGGTCGTATTGTTTACCATTTTTTTGCTCTCTATTCTTTTTTGCATCTTAGGCCATCCTTCTGCATCTTTTTCCTTTTTTTTTTTTTTCAAGTATGTCCTCTGGAGTAGTTTCTTGGTAGTAAACTCAGTTTTTGTTGACCAGTAAACATAATTCTTTCATTCTCTTTCTTTAAGGATAATTTTGCTGGGTACACACTTTTATTGTCACTTATTTTCTCTCAACATATTTAAACTCTAACTCCACTGTTGATAATTTTTGTTGTTGCCATGGAGAATTCAGTTGTCTTTCTAATGACCACTCCTTTGTAAGTAATCCATCATTGTTGTCAAGCTGCTTTCAAGATGTTGTCTTTGTCTTTTGTGTTACGCAGTTTCACTACTATGCTAGGTGTGGATTTCCTTTTTTTTGTTTGTTTGTTTGTTTTTAGTGGAAGATTGGTCCTGAGCTAACATCTGTTGACAATCTTCCTCTTTTTCTTTTTTCTCCCCAAAGCCCCAGTATATAGTTGTATATCTTAGTTGTAGGTCCTGTAAGTTCTTCTGTGTGGGATGCTGCCTCAGCACAGCTTGATGAGCAGTGAGTAGGGCCATACCCAGGATTCGAACCGGTGAACTCTGGGCTGCTGAAGCAGAAAGCGCAAACTTAACTGCTATGCCACCGGGCTGGCCCCTGGATTTCCTTTGACTTATCATATCTGGGATGTTTTACTTCCTGTGTTTTTGAATCTGTACTTTTTATTATCTCTATCAAATTTGTAGAGTCATTATCATCTTACATATTGCCTGTCCTTCATTCTCTTTTTTCTCTCCTCCTGGGATTCTAATTACATATATGTTAGACTTTATCATTCTATTCTCAATGCCTTAAAACCTCTCTTTTGTATTTTCTTCCTCTTCACTTCTCTTTGCTGTATTCTGATAATTCTTTGGATATCTTCCAGTTCACTGATTCTCTCCTCAGTTGCATCTAAATTGCTGTTTAGCCTGTCCATTGAGATTTTAATTTTATATTTTTCATTTTTAATTGTTCCATTTGTTTTTCTTCTTTCCTAATAGTTTCTTATTGAGAGCTCATCTTAGTGACTGCATCTTTTATTTTTCTAAACATATTATACATAACTGCTTTTTAAAAAATATATTCTCACATCCTTGCGGTTTTTGAGGGTCTAAATCTATTGATTCTTCTTTCAGCTTATTCTCACTGATAGTGGCTTTCCATGTATTTAATACTTTTAAAAATGTGAGCTCGTTGCTTGATCCTAGTTTGTAGGGGTTTTATAGGCCCAACGTGGGGAAGCTTCCTTCAGAGATGGTGTGCTTTTGTTTTTCTCAGCCTGTGGGCAGGTGTTGCCCTGAAACAGGACCACTTAAGCACACCTAAAGGGTTTTGGCTCACAGAAAGAGTCATTAGCTCAGCTTTCCCACCTAGTTATATCTCCAAATATCAAAATCCCCTCAATAATCTTGATATAAGTCAGTTAAACTTTCCTTTTCTGGCTGCCTGACAGTCCAGGCCAGTTCCTTTCCACCTGCCTTAGTTCCCCCACTCTGAATCCTTGCTGCTTCAGCCATGGCCTCCCACCTCATCTAACTTAGTTTTTAGCCAGTCCAGACCAAGCTCACATTCAGGTGTATATATTGAGGGGGAGTGGTACCATTTTTGGAGGCCTGTCTTCCTTCTGTGAGACCTCTGATTACTGAAAGTATGTGTCCTCATGTTGCTGGTCTAGTTGTGTGCAGCAGGCAGGTCTTCAGAGCTGCTTGTTAGTTGCCCTTCTTCAGTCACTGTTTGCGCTGTGCTATGGGTGATCAGCTCACGGGTCTCCCTGCTCAGAGCCATCCAACACCCTCCCATCACACTTCAGCTCAGTCCATGCTTCTTACTGTGGCTTACAAGGCCTCATGGGACTTTCCCTTGCTTGTCTCTTTAACGTTATTGCCTATGACTCTCCTTCTTTGTCTCTACTTCCAGTCATACTGGTCTTTTTTAGTTCCTAACTACCAATCTCTTCCTCCCTCCAGGGCCTTGCACATGGTCTTCTTTTGCTTGGAACAGTGTCTCCCCTGCTCTTTACATGATCCTTCCAATCTCAGTTTAAATGTTACCGCTCAGAAAGGCCTTCCCTCACCACCTTACCTAACTCATGCTTTCATTTGTTACTCTCCATCTCACTCTCTTGCTTGTGGGTAACTTTCGTTGTAAAGATATTTTAAATTATACTTTAGTTAAATTCATATATTTTCTTTTTGCTTTTATGACTTATGATTTTGTGTGTCGTTTAAGAAATATTTTCTTATCTCAATATCATAAAGATGTCATACATATTTTCTTCTAAAATATACATATTTTCTTTTAGAGTTTTGCTTTAAAAGATTAATTTATCTGTCATTTTTTGTGTGTGTCAATGATTCTAATTTGACTTTTTTCCACGTGGAAAACCAGTTGTTCCATCAATATTTGTTGAATTTTCTATCCTTTTGCACTGATTCGTAATATCTTTTCTGTCATATACTAAGTTTCCACAAGTGCATGGGTCTATTATGGCCCTCTGTTTTGTCCCATTGATCTATTTTTTTATTCATGTACTAACATCCTCCTCTCTTTATCAGTTAGGGTTGCATTCAGTTGCATGCAAGCTTATTAAAACACCCTAACAAAATACGAGCTTATTTTTCTCCTGTGATCAAAAATCCAGAAGTATGAAGGTTGCGGCCGGAGCAGCAGCTTGAGGAAGCCCTAAGAATCCAGGCTTCTTCCAGAGTGATGTCAGCATTACGGCAGCATAAGACACCTCTTGTTTTTGTCCCTTCCACCCCCCACCAATGACAAATATTTGGCATCCTTCCATGAGCAAAAGTGCCTTTGTGGGAGGTGTGGGATTCAGCACCATATGTCAAGGGACTCAGGAAGAGTCTCACCCACCTGTGCATCAGGTAAAAGGCAGACAGACCTTGGTCCTGGCTGTGGACCCTGAAGTGATGCATGATCCAGCTCCAGCACCTCTCAACCACACTTCAGGAGCCACTGGAGAACAGTGACTGAGACAACCATCCACGGACGAGAGAACCTTTGTGGAAGTCCAGATTTCCAGAGGAGAAGATCCAGTACTCTGTTGGAACAAAAAAAAAAAAAAAAAAAAAGAGTTTGGATGCATTGGAGTGGATAAGAGGAACAGTTTGATTTTACCTGTGTCATCCCTCCCCCATGGCGGCATAGCTTGGGGCCAAGAGAGATCTTCCTCTGCTCATGACTTATCCTATGGGAAAAAGGGAAAATGTATGAGTGAACACCCAGCTTCCCCAGCTGTGTGGGATACTACCAAAGGCTCATTTCTCTCTTGCTCCATCCAGAGTAATGAATTGGGAGCTCCATGACTGGGAGTGGAGTCTGGGAGAGTGGCAGATAGGACTCTCGAAGGGCATTAAAGTGACGTGGATCCTACTAACTGCATGGCAGACACCATAAAGAAGACTGCCCATGAGCCACTGGGAAAGCCTCCCAGCGGATTATCCCAATTGGCCCATGGGCACCCCCAGCACCCCTCCTGCCTCACCCACACCACGCCCCCGTACTCTGCAGCCATCTCTCTTTGGTCACTCCCAAAGGCAGGAGCATGAGTGAGTTTAGGAAGATAGCTAATGAGCATGTGCAGAGAGCAGGCCTAAATCTACAGGCCAGGGGGAGAGCCACAGACTTGAGCTGCAGTGCCTTTTGGGAAAATAAAAGAGAGGCTGTCAGCTGTCGGCCTGGTGCATTGCAGCATTGAAAGTAGGTGTACAAGCTTAAGAATTGTGCCACCAAAAGGAGAAAGAAGCATGGAGCAGGTGTATACATAGAAGGTCTGAAAAAGCCTCAGAATCTCTGGCATGGCTGACAGAAAGTATTTCTCCCCAGAATACAGTTAGTTAAGACTGGAGGAGGTGACTGCTACTCCAAACACGAAGTCAACAATGCAAAATTTCAGGGGGCCGGCCCCGTGGCTTAGTGGTTAAGTGCACGTGCTCCGCTACTGGCGGCCCGGGGTTCGGATCCTGGACGCGCACAAACGCACCGCTTGTCCGGCCATGCTGACGTGGCATCCCACATACAGCAACTAGAAGGATGTGCAACTATGACATACAACTATGTACTGGAGCTTTGGGGAGAAAAAGGGAAAAAAAATGCAAAATTTCAAAGCACATGAAAAATCAAGAAAACATGACACCAGAAATAACCTCCTGCATATATTTGTCAACTAATATTTGAAAGGGAGCCAAGAATACCCAATGGGGAAAGGATAGTCCCTTCAACAAATGATAGTGGGAAAACTGGATAACCACAGGCAGAAGAGTGAAATTGGACTCCTATTTTATACCACTCACAAAAATTAACTCAAAATGGATTAAATACTTAAACATAAGACCTGAAACCATAACACTCCTAGTAGAAAACAGGGAAAAAGTTCCTTAACATTGATCTTGGCAGTGATGTTTAGGATATGACACCAAAAGCACAAGCAACGAAAGCAAAAATTTATAAGTGAGATCACATCAAACTAAAAAGCTTCTGCACAGCAAAATAAAATAGCAAGAAAATGAAAAGGCAATCTATGGAATGGAAGAAAGTGCAAATCATATATCAGATAAGAGGTTAATACCCAAAATATATAAAGAACTCATACAACTCAATAGCAATAAAACAATCTGATTAAAATATGGGCAGAGGAACTGAATAAACACTTTTCCAAAGAAGACATTAAAACGGCCAATGTACATGAAAAGGTGCTCAACATCACTAATCATCAAAGAAATGCAAATCAAAACCACAATGAGATATCGCCTCACACATGTTAGAATGGCTATCATCAATAAGACAAGGGATAACAAGGGTTGGCGAGGATGTGGAGAAAAGGGAACTCTTGTGCACTGTTGGTGGGAATGTAATTTGGTATAACTCTTATAGAAAACAGTATGTTAAGTCTGGAAAAAAATTAAAAATAGATCTATCATATGATCAAGCAATCCCTCGTCTGAGTATATATCGAAGGAGATGAAAACAGGATCTCGAAGAGATATCTGCATTCCCATGTACATTGCAGCATTTTTTACAATAGCCAAAATATGGAAACAACTTAAGTATCCATCAATGAATGAATGGATAAAGAAGCTGTGGTATATACATTCAATAGAATATTATTCAGCCATGAGAAAGGATATCCTGCCATTTGTCACAACATGTATGGACCTTGAGAGTATTATGCTAAGTGAAATAAGCCAGAGAGAGAATGACAAACACTGTTTGATATCACTTATATGTGGAATCTAACAAAGCCAGACTCATAGAAACAGAGTAAAACAGTGTTTACCAGTGGTTGGGGGAAGAGGGAATTGGGGAGATTGGTCAAAGCATAGAAACATCCAGTTATTAGTTGAATAAGTTCTGGGGATCTAATGTATAGAATGGTGATGTAGTTAACAATACATGTGTGGGGCCGGCCTGGTGGCACAGTGGTTAAGTGTGTACACTCAGCTGCTGGTGGCCCGGGTTCAGATCCCGGGCACACACCGACGCACCACTTGTCAGGCCATGCTGTGATGGCGTCCCATATAAAGTGGAGGAAGATAGGCACAGATGTTAGCCTAGGGCCAGTCTTCCTCAGCAAAAAGAGGATGATTGGCATGGATGTTAGCTCCAGGCTGATCTTCCTCACACAAAACAAACAAACAAACAAACAAAACAATACTGTGTTATATACTTCAAAGTTGCTAGGAGAGTAGATCTGAAATGTTTTCACCACAAAAAAGAAATAGTAATTATGTGACGTGATAGAGGTGTTAATGCTATGGTGTTAATCAATTTGCAATATATAAGTTATCAAACACCATGTTGTACACCTTAAACTTACACAATATTTTATGTCAATTTCATCTCAGTAAAGTTGGAAAAACAAAACTAGATGCAAGAGAAGGGACGAAAATTTGGGAATTAAGAAGTGGAAGCATGAAAATGGAGCAAGAATAGGGAAACAAAATAGGGAAGTAAGAAAGGGAAGCAAGAAGAGGAAACAAGAAAAGAGAAGCAAAAAAAAAAAAAAGGCAGCAAGAAAAAGGAGTATGAAAAGGGAAGCAAGAAAAGATAAACAAGTGTAAGTGAGAAAAAGGAATCAATAAAAGTAAAGCAAGAAAAGGGAAGTGTGAAAAGAGAAGCAATAAAAGGAAATAAAAGAGGAGTAATACAGGAAAGCAGAAAAAGGAACTGAGAAAAGGGAAGCAAAAAGAGAAGTAGAAAATGGAAACAAGAAACGATAAGCTAGAAAGTGAAGCAAGAAAAGGGGATTAAGAAAGGAAGCTAGAGGGAACCAAGAAAGGAAGGTGAGAAAAGGCAATGGAGCAATGGGAATTGAGAGATGGGAACTGAAAAAAGGGAAGTGGGAAAAGCGAAGCAAAAAAAGAGAAAGTTTCAAAAGAGAAGTGAAAAAAGACAAGAAGGAAAAGGGAACAAAATATGGAAGTAAGAAAGGGAAGTGAGAAAGGAGAAGCCAAAAAACAAAAGCAAGAAAAGAGAAGCAAAATGAGAAGGAAGAAAAGAGAAGTGTGAAAAAGGAAGTGAAAACTACAAGCAAGGAGGAGAATAAAATAGAGAAGTAGGAAAGGGAAACAAGCAAACAAAGAATCCAGGCTCCCTCCTCATGCTCCACCAATCTTATCGTGCATCTTTCTTCCTCATGAGCACAAGATGGCTGCCACACTTTTATGTACAGTATTTTCATTCTATGGAGTGGTCACATCAATTCCACTTAATGGAGTAGGGAACTGAGGTCTTGGGACCTCAGTCTTGAGGTCTTGGTCTGGGGAACCAGATCATATTCCACTGAGTGTAGACTGAGGAGCTGGGGGTTATGATATGAATGTTATTATTCACAGTTAATCACAGGCATGAGCCTCAAATGATGCTATGAACAACACAATGATCATCCCCAGTTGTGATGCACAATAACTTATTGTGAGGTCATGGGAGACTAGCTTACTTTCATTTGCCTTAAAGCCTCATTGGCAGCTACCATTATTTATCAGAAAGAAACAAAGTGTTGTGCATGACCAAACTGGCTGAGGTCAGTTGCCAATAGTCATATAGGTTTGAGATGCTAATTAGACATTCAAGGGGAGATATCTAGTTGTTGGCTGGTTGGATGAGTCTGAAGTTTAACGAAGACATTGGAGCAAGAGATATATAAATTTGGAAGTCATCAGTAGTACATGGTATTTAAAACCATGGTACTGGATGAGATCATTTAGAGAATGTATGTAGATAAGGTAGACAAGAGATCCTTGAGACTGTGCAACATGCACAAGTAGGGAGAGGAGAGGAGCTAGCAAATGAGACTGAGAAGTCACTGAGATAGAGTGACTAGTGAAGTAGGAGGAAAACCAAGAGAATGGTATCCCAGAATTGAAGTGAGAAAAGTTTCAAGAAGGAGGGAGTAATCAACTACACTAAATGCTGCTGGTAGGTCGAGCAAAATAAGACTGAGAATTGGCATTGGTTTTGACAACATGGAGTTCATTAGTGACATTTGGTGGAATGTTAGGGATTAGCCCAACCTGAATGGGTTCAAAAGAAAAGGATGAGAGGCAGTGGAGACAATGAGTATAGAAAACTCTTCCAAATTTTGCTCTGTGATGACAATATAGCTGGAAGGAGATGTGGGGTCAAGGGAGGATTTTTTTTTTTAATATTGGGAATATTACAGTGCTTTTGTATAATGATGGAAATGATCCAGTAATGAGAGAAAAATATAAAAACCCAGGAGAAAATACGGAAAATTTTTAGAGCGAGGTCCCTCCAGAGTGAGATGGCATAAGATCCACTGCATAAATGGACCGGTTAGCCTTAGATTAGGAGCACAAATGGAGTTGTTGTTGGCAGCCATTTGTTCATGAGCAGACTAGGATCAAGGAGGGGCTCCGGGATTGTATTCTCCTTAGGACCATCCAAAGACTACTGACCCCTAAAAAAAGAGCGTAAATGTTCTCCACCATACATATCATAATTGTCCTCTAACTCTCTGAATGCCTCTAAGACTAGCAAGACCTTAGGCTGGTTACTTCTTTTTTAACAATCCAAGGAGGAGTTTATCCACATGGACTGGGAAAAGGATATTATTCAGATGCCAAGGCATGGCTTTAACTTCTGGTATCTGGACACATAGAGAGTGTTGTGTGCCTACCTAAAGAGAAAAGCTGGGGAGAGTGCCCTGCACTGCTGGCCAGCAGAATGCTTATGCAGTTGTTGGAGTGGAATGAGAAGTTTAAATTTAATTCTAAAGCATGGCCCTTGGGAATTTCACTCCAGGATGTGATATCATTTATTAAAAATTAATTGGGTGCCGGCTCTATGCCAGGTCCTGGGGATAAATAATGAGTGAGCATTGTTGTTGCTCCTTCAGAACTCAGAGCCTGGTGGGGAGAGAGATAACCTTCTATAAGGCAGAATGAGAGAAGCTTCACGATGCAGTTGTGAATAAAGGGCTACAGGAGCCCAGGGGAAGTGGCTATAGACGTAGGAGTTAACCGTGGAGGGGTGACACTCTCTGTTGGGGAGTAGAATGGGGAGGGGAATGAAGCAGGCGTGGCCTGTGCTGGTTTGGCAGGGAGACTGCCCAGGCCAGCAGCTTCAAGGCTAATTAAGTGAAAAATGATGCAATTGATCTGTTTGCTTCTAGCAGAATAGAACTTGGTCAGCATGGAAAACCAATGAGTTTAAAATTTCTCCACTTTGAGCATGCAAGATAATTTCAGCATCTTCCCTCAACCCTGCATTCTGATATTGAAATGTGATGTGATTTAAATATTTTAAAATGCATTACTGCAGCTGGGTGAGTGGGGTTGCACTGGCCCACAACAGACTGTGATGGTCACCCTTGGGTGTGTGGAAGTAGAAGGGGAGGTGGGGGTGTTGAAGCGATGGTAGGAAATGACATAGTTGGATCTGTTTATGTAGATCATTCTGGTAGTGCCTAAGAGAATGAATTAGAATGGGTAAGACGAGAGGCCAGGACGCAGGAGGAGGCCATTGTAATTGTTCAGACAAGAGCTGAGAAGGGCGGTAGTAAAGGAGAGGAAGAAACGTTTCCCAGGAGGAGTTGACAGGATCCAGGATCCTATTTCATCCTTGGCAAATTCGCAGCAGAAAAATTAGGCGTCAGCTGTTTTATTATGAGGGTCAGATCTCGAACTCAAGCAGTTTACTGAGTTTGATGAATTCACACGGTTTATTACCAAATTCTACTTTTTAATTTAATTTCAACAACAATTTTTTAAATGCCAATAATGTGCTAAACCACATGTGGTTGGTTTTGGGGTTACAAAGATGAGGATACATAGATTTGTGGCTGGGGATCCTTAGTCTTGTCTGATCTGGTGGGGACAGATACATGATCCACAATCACAGTGTTGCCCATGTTACGTACAACGTGCTGTGGGAGCGGAGAGGAGAGCCCGGGTCTAACTCTCCCAGTGGAGTCAGGGAAAGACTTCCTGATCTTGAAGGATAAGTAGTAGCAAGAAGGGAATTTTAAACAGAGAAAACAGTGTGGGCAGAGGCACAGAGAGGTGGCAGCATATAACTTGTTCAAAGACATCTGGTGTAATGGTTAAGAGTATGTCCTCTCAAGTTAGACAGCTTGTGTTTAAATCCTAGATCTTTTAATTCTAGACCCTAGGCAAGTCACTTAACTTTCTGTGCCTCAGTTTCCTCATCTTTTAAATGTGGTTATTAATAAGACCTATCTCATAGGGTTGTTATGAGGATTAACAATACCTGTAAATTACTGAGAGCAGTGCCTGGCACATAGTAAATTCTCAATAATCGCTAGCAGTTATCTTTTTTTTTTTTTAGATTTTATTTATTTATTTTCCCCCCAAAGCCCCAGTAGATAGCTGTATGTCATAGCTGCACATCCTTCTAGCCGCTGTATGCGGGACTCGGCCCCAGCATGGCCGGAGAAGCAGTGCATCGACGCGCACCCGGGATCCCAACCCCAGGCCGCCAGCAGCGGAGCGCACGCACTCAACCGCTAAGCCACTGGGCCAGCCCAGCAGTTATCATTTGACCAAATATTTAGGAGTTAAAGGAAGAGGGATGGAGGAGAATGAAAGGCGCAGCTATTCCTGCTTTTCCTTAAGAATATTCATGGGTGTCAAATAACATAGGCGTGAGGGCTCCTAGGACCAGGTGAGCCTTTAATAAAAAAAAAAAAATAGATGTTAAATTATTGCTATGGACTGAATTGTATTACCCCAAAATTCATACGCTGAAGCCCTAACTCCTAATGTAATGGTATCTGGAGACGGGGTTTTGGGAGGTAATTCGGATCAGATAAGGTCATGAGGGTTGGGCCCTCTTGATGGGATTAGTGACAATAATAATGATGACAATGACAACAACTATGACAACCGACAACGATGACAACAATGACAAGGAGGAAGAAGAAGAAAAGAGAGAGAGAAAGAAAGAGATCTCTCTGCCATGTGAGGACACAGTGAGAAGGTGGCCTTCTGCAAATCAGGAAGAAAGCTCTCACCAGGAACCAAATTAGCCAGTCCCTTGATTTTGGGCTTCCAGCCTCCAGAACTGTGAGAAATAAATGTCTGTTGTTTAAGCCCCCCAGTCTCTGGCATTTTGTTAGAGCAGCTCGAGCTGACTAATACAGATTTTGGTGCTGAGAAGTGGGGTGCCGCTGTAAGAAATACCTAAACATGTGGAAGTGGCTTTGGAACTGGGTATTGGGTAGAGGCTGGAAGAGTTTTGAGGTGTGCATGCTAGAAATGTTAAGTGATTCTGGTGAAGTCTCAGACAGAAATGAGGAACACATAATTGGAAATCGGAGGAAAGGTGACCCTTGTTTTAAAGTAGCAAAGAACTTGGCTGAGCTGTGTTCTAGTGTTTTGTGTGTCGAGGCAAAATAACCAATAACCGTTCTATAGATAAGAGAAATAAGGTGAGTTTACTTGAGGCAGAGTGAGGATTATAATCCGGGAAGGCCTTAGAAAGTGTTCCAGAGAAGCATGGTTTTCAGTACCATCATATCTTTTTAGGACAAAGAACATACTTAAAGGCCCCCAGCATACATTTTCATCAAAATTTCGAAGAGGTATTCAGTTGCAAATTAGCAGGTCAACGTGACTGTGATGTCAGGAAAGGGACTAATCCTGGCTCTCAATAGGGCCTTACCAATAGGGCGTAAGAGGGGAAGCGTGCCTTCTTATCTTAAGAGTTCATTCTTTTACTTTAATGGTTAAGCAGGTGTACAATGTATGTTTGATCGGCCATAAGTCAGGCTTTTTAGTTCAAGCCAAATCAGTTTTGAACGTGAATAGTTACCCCGTGTACCTCAATATGTGAGAATCTCTTGTCATGTGGAAGGTAGAACTTGCGAGTGATGAAATTGGATATTTATCTGAGGAGATTTCTAAGCAAAGTGTTGAAGGAGTGGCTTTTTTCCTCCTGAATGCTTATAGTAAAATGTGAAAGGAAAGAGATGAAATGAAGAGGAGATTGTTCAGCAAA
This sequence comes from Ceratotherium simum simum, assembly GCF_057802395.1. NCBI lineage: Eukaryota > Metazoa > Chordata > Mammalia > Perissodactyla > Rhinocerotidae > Ceratotherium > Ceratotherium simum. The sequence goes on along the minus strand of NC_141901.1, from coordinate 30,338,910 downwards.
AAGGAAACAGAATTTGAAGATTTGGAAAATTCTCAGCCTATCCATATCGCAAAAAGTGAGAGAGCTTGAGAAGAGAACTCTGAAAGTGTGGCTGAACAACCATTTGATAAAGAGGTCGTGGGTGTGACTCATGGACTTAATCAGGCATTTCAACAGGAGCCAGGAACAGAGATGCAGTTACACCAGCAAAGACACTGCCAGTTTGAACTAAAGGGGACAACCCCCCCCCCAAAGAAACAAAAAACGAGACAAAAATGAAGGAAGACTGTCAGACGTCTTAGATGCTATAGGACTGGATCATAGAGCTATTCAGGTATGAACATGTTCTATTCTTCAAAAAAAGGGAAGAAGGACTCTGAAGATGATTCAGAGATGATCAGGGCTACTGCTTGTGATAAATAAGTGTCTGTTGTTTAAGCCACCCTTTCTGTGGCATTTTGTTATAGCAGCTTGAACAGACTAATACAGTTGTCTAAGGCTTGAAGAGGGAATTTGAACTCCATAACAGCTGGTGAAACCTGGGCTTTAATCCTGGGCGTTTTCAGTTTATCCTCTGGAGCAAATCAACTAATTACTCACAAATCACCATATTTCAACAGCTGGATTCAAACAACATATTCCTCTGCAGAACAATTCCTCACAGCTTACTGTTTGTAAGGCCAAGACTTGTCCTGTAAATTGGAGGAAAATAATAAAACATGGGCCCTCAATGTGGTCGGTGCCCAGGCAGGGGACAGTAGTGCATTGGGTTTCATTGAGCTTTCCTTTCAATTAATGCAAACTAATAGCACCTCTTCTATGCCCCAAGTTATATGTAATGACCATTGTGCTGGGGAAATCCTGGCCCAACTGTGACCCCCAGGCCTCCAGTAATGGAAAAGATTGAAATATGCTGAGATTATTCACCCATTTGTCTTCAACGATAGTCTGTCTTTTGGGCATCCTGTTAGTCAACTTTTTGAACTGATAATTGCTGCCTTTTTGGGGATGAGAGGATGCCCATTTTAGGGTTTCTCCATGTCTGTCCTTATACTACGAGGTGTCACTGGCTAGTGAGAGCTTCTTTCTTTCCTTCCCATCACCCCCACTTTCCTATTCCAGACCCATCAATGTCAGCCAAATCTCACTAGAGTTACATTGTTGGTGAGGCGCATTTGCTACACCCTTTCTCTGCTGGGTCTGGAGCCTGGAAACACAACAATGGATCAAAGAAGCAGAAAATGTATTACACACTTACTCTGCTTTCTTCCCAACAAGGCACTGTGAAGAAGAATAATAGCTACCGATTTATTGAGTGTTTGTGTGTGTGTGTGCGTGCATGCATGCCAGGTTCTAAGCACTTGACATGCATATTCTTATTTAATTTTCACAACAAGTCTGCGGAATAGGAGTTGTTATCCCCAATTTACCGACTAGGAAGCTGAAACTCAGAGATTTTAAATAACATATTCGAGGTCATTCAGCTGGGAAGTGGCAGTGTTGGGACTTGAACACAAGTCTTTCTGACTCGAGAGACCTCTCCCTTAACCACTTTGATGTTCTACCTACCTGATGCTAAAGCAATGCAAGGCTTGGTCCTTGCCCACAAAGAGAGACATTGTGCTGATTTTTACGGACTCTTATAGGGTATACACCCAGGGGTTATTATAAAGGGAAGTAGTTTAACTCGAGACTGAGGAGAGTTAGAAAATGAAGAAATGCTTCCAGGGACATGCAGGAATGAAGGTGGTGGGAGCAAGGTCATAGTGTTAAACGTGACTGCAGGTCTACTTCTCAGAGAAGGAGGCTGTGACCTGGGTAGACGCCCCACAAGGTGACTATTGGAGAAGGAAACGGAAGTACTTGGGTGCTCAGGTGGTAGTTTTACTTCCTCTTACAGACCAAGTTTCAGTTTTAGAAAAGTAGAGTCATGCATCACTTGATGCAACAGTTCTCTTTTTATAAATGACAAAATGGTGGCTCAGGGGAGGTGACTTCTGAAAGTTACACAGTAAGTGTTTGGGGAACAGTTGAACAAGGGTAAAAAGCCTGAGAAGGGGACCCACACTGAGACATGACTTCAACCCAAAGACCCTCCTCAAATGAGCAACAGGGAGGCTGAAGGACCAGCTGGATAGTGTCCTCTGAAGGACAGTCCTTTGGTTAGGCAAGGTTGGCATCTCCACCAAACTCTCCTCATCCTCTAGAGATATAAATCAGAGAGAGTGGTTGTTTTTCCACCCATGAAAGAACGTCTAAAGCATTTGAGCCACTCCCTGGTCATCCGCAAGCAGTCTCAAACATTACTTTGAGGTGGAGTAATGATGTGTGTGTGTGTGTGCGCACAGGTACATATGTGTATGAGCACGTATCTGCATGTACCGTGTGTGTTTGCGTGTGTGTGTAGGGAGTAAGGATTCAGGTTAGTGGCGAAGCATCACAGCATAGAGAAGTGGCTAACAGAATCAGTTCTGGACCTAGAGAGGTCTGTGTTCAAACTTTTGCTTTGCCACCTTCTGTGTGGCAAGTTAATTAATCTCACCATCTTGGCTTCTTCGTCTGTAATATGATATGTGTAATGTGTATGATATGTAATGTGATAGCTCAGCTATCACAGGAGAGTTTGTGAGTTGCCCATCCTAATCCCAGCCACCACTGCCCTGGGTTGGAATTGACTCTCTTCTCCCCCCAAGGGCGCACAGTCAGACATAATATACTTATATACACGTGCTTGCCCTTAAACATAGTTAAAATTCAAATAGTACAGAAACATGAGTGAAAGGTAAGTCTCTCTCTCGTGGCTTAACCATAAAGAATCTGCTTCCTTCTAGACATTCTATGCGGGTGCCATGTCTTCCTTTCGAATGCCTATCTCCCTGCATCATTACAGTATCTTTCAGGATATGAGTGGAGAACAGGCCCAGAAACTTTTGGCACCAGGCCGTGTATTCCCTCTCTGAATAGCTGCCCATCTCTCCCTAGGGAGATTGTGTTCCAAGGACAGAGAATACCAGCTTCCCTTTTTCTCCCATGAGGAATGTCACTGGGGCTTCCTACAAGAGCAATAGACATCAGACTTTGGAACTCTCAGAAATCCAGGTCTTGGGCCAACCCCATATTCCTGTCTCCTGCTTCCTCAGTATAGTAAGAACAGGGCAGGCCTAGAACACCAGATCCATTTGAGATGCTAGCTGTGTAGACAGTGTCAGAGAGAAGGGTGTGGTTTAGAAACACAGGAAGTAGAATGAAACAAGGACCGACAGGCTGGTGCTCAGGGCAGAGGGCGGAGTAAGACAGATGGACCCATGGGAGCATTTGTATAGACTGCTGTAGATTTATCCTGATTTAATTGTCACAGAACGACAAGAGGGAGGAAGTAGTTAGTTGTACATGTTACAGACGATGAAGCTGATGTCTTCAGAGAGGTGAAGGGCCTTTGCAAAGGTTGTCTGCGTGGACGCTTGACCCAATGTGCGTGCCCTAAGCATCCTGGCTGCTCACCACTTACTCAGCAGCTGAGAACGCTTGGGAGGTGGGGAAGAATGTGTTTAGCAAGAGAATGGTTCATCTGACTGAGGTGGCTTTAAACTGGAATTCAGGGGTAAGGGGAACAACGCCAGACTGTCAATTGTCAACTGTGGAGAGCAAGGGTTCTGACATTGAAAGAATAGCAGAAGTTTCCAGCTATTCTAAGGAGGGGGAAATAGGGGAAATGTGACAAAAACAATACTTAAGACTTCAAATATGGATCCACTTATGTGCAGGATGTAGAGACTAAATAAAGAAATGCTGACATTTTAACACAAAGTAATATGGCAGAAAGATCTCTGAGAGTGTATCAGCACAAAGAACCTGGACGAGGAATCAAAAGTGTGGGGTGGAGGCAGAGCTAAGTAACCATGTGAGGGTCTTAGATAAGCTTAGGTATTTAAAGGCCTTGCATAAAAGATGGAAAGATCGCTAAATAACCAGGAAAACACGCAAGAGGTACAGATGCACAAAAATAGTATTGGTATAGGTAAAGCCCAGGATGAGATGCGGCTTGCAAAAATTATTATGGACCAAAAAAAAAACCAAAAAAGTGAAGTTACCTTTGAAGCAAGAAGCTGAAACAAGGGCTGAATGATAGGCCCATGGCTTGGGGCAGATGGGATAATATTAACAGACAACAGAGAAAGCAGTCCTACTTTGCTTCTGTCTTCTTTATCAAGCAAAATGACTTTAACACAGAGAAGGGTAGAACAACATGATTAAGAGGGAATTGAAATCTAAGATAGGTGAAGCGACAGTACAAAGCAGCTCTAAATGACTGTCTTCTAAACCCAGGAGAATTACTTCCAAGGGAGCCAGAAGAAATTGCAGCTGTGACCGCAGAAATGCTGCCCTGAACTCTGAAGAATCATGGAGAATGAGAGAGCCACACAACTGTGTACTTCCCGATCTTCCCTAAAGGGAAAAAGGTAGGTTCCCAAGGCTTAACATTGACACCTGGCAAAACCCCAGAGCATATCATGAAGAAGACTTAGCAGAGGAAATGGTGTCCCTTTGGAGCTGGCATGAGTTCATTAAAACAAGGCAAGGTGAGTTGAGGTAACCACATTACCTCTTTTTGTGATGGGGGACTAGATTTGTGGATGAGACACACAAGGTGGGCAAAGAGGTTGATGCTGTTCCTCAGAATGAACCTGCAAATGAGAAGAAGAAATGTGGTCTGAACGATGCCTCCAGGAGGAAGCAGGTTGAAGGCCCATTCCCAAAACATGTTAGTAAAGGGACTCAGGGCTGGGGTCTATGAAAGGCTCCGTGATGCACCACTCTTCCCTACCTGCATTCTGAACAAAGTGAGGTAGCAGACAAAATGGTCAGCAGATGAGAGCTAAAATATCACTTTATTACTGATAAAGGCTAAGTTGGAGGACTTTGCTTAGTATGAGAGCCAATTAAACCCTTCACTTAGACAGACGTATCCACTTAGCCACAGGCAGCGTGGACGAGGGCAGGCTTCCTGGAGAGAAGAGCAGAACTCATGTTCTCTGTAGGTGACTCCCTCTCAACAGAGATAAGGGTAGCTGGGATGAGAGCATCCTGTTTATTCCTCCCAAATTCACCAACCAGATTAAGCCACTACTTTTCTCCTGGGGAGGAGCAGTGACAGGTGGGAGATGGCAGCAGTATCACATCCACACGTGGAAAGAAACGACAGGAGCTGGAGGAAGTGTCCCCCCAGTTGATGTCATCCTTTATTACTGTGCCAGTGTCACTGTTACTGCCATTTACTTGTCTGCATACTTCACCAGCTACTTCCTTTAGTCACTTCCTGGCACACGGAGCATCCTCGATAAATATGGAATGGGATAACTAAAAAAAAATTTAACATTTATTTTTCGTTGTTGGTAAATCCTGTTTGTTCCTAGTTCCTACTTTCCTCAAGGGCCTCCACCCATTAAATCAATGGTAGTTGTTTCTAGAGAAAGATAAACACTGCCTAGACAAAGGAATCACTGCTCAGTTTGTTTCAAAATAAAGTTTAAGTCCATAGCAGTGACTGTCGTCTGAAAACTGCTTTGCAAGAGCCAGGCTGACAAGGTTTGTTGGCATCCAGAGAAACAAACTTAGCCTATTTTTATTTATTCAGTTTGCAAATTGGGTAACTTGAATTGAATTTTTTCTTAACTCAGAGTGTCAGGGGTCCTAGGCTGGCCAGGTCAGCTTGGTTGAATGAAGCACTTTGCGAGGACCAAGGTAGAGGATTACGTTCTCATATGCTTCAGCTGTTGGGCGGGCGGGGTGGGGGTGCGGCTAACAAAACAAAATCTTTGCTTCCACGTCGTATCCAGTTAATGGTGGAAGCTTCATGTACCAGGTCCAGGTTGGAATTCAGGGTCTGTTGGTACGACCTTGTGCAACTTACTGAACCTTTACGAGTCTTCATTCCCTTAGGCATAAAGTGGTGACAAAAGCCTTACCTCTGTGAATGCTCTGCCATATCTCTCTTAACTGCTGTCAGCCTGCCCACATCAGCAGCTGTGGCCACCGCATAATCCAGCCCTGTACTCCAGCTTAGAAAGCACTCCGGAAGTTGGCTTCTTGCCATTCTCTTCAAATGTTCTCATGTAGACGTGCCACTCACCCCCTTGGCTGGAGATCTCCATTTTCTTAGCTAGTACAGTTGGATTTAGAGATCTTACCTCAGCCTGGCACACGGTTCAGGCCAGACACCCTCACAGAATGCCCCATGAACAGGCCCAGAACCTAATGAGGCTCCTTGGACACTGTTAGCCAGGCCACCAGAGCACTGTGAGCTGGCTGACTGAATGTGCTGGCCTCTGCCTTTCCGGGAGGTCAGTCAGACGATTTATAGGACTGTCATGAAGAGGAAATAAGGTTTTATAAAGAGCTCAGCACTGTGCTTGGTATACAGTGGGTACTTGAGCGTGTTAGTGCCCATCCTTTCATAGTACATCCCAAGGGGCTGTCTCAGGGAGGGGAAAAGATGATGGCTCTTCTTATTTAAAATGCAACATTTCAAAAGAAACAGCGAGTGGAGGGAGCTGGTGTGGGAATAGGCCCAGAGAAGCAGGGCACTTTTTATCTTAGCTGAGATTTATCTCATAATAGCTACTTGGCCCACTGACTGTTTAGTCACTTAACCCACAGTCACCCCTGTTAGTCACTGCTCCTACGCTAATTCTTATCACAAGTATGATTCCTTGTGTTTATTTTTAAACCCAATCTTACTGCCATTGGAAAAACCAAAGTTGGAACCCAGCAAAGCAAAGTGAACAAAACCTGCAGGAGAGATGAACACTCAGAATCAGATGGATTTATTAGCGGAGAACCTTGAAAGTCAAGAGAATGTTGACGAATCAAGAAGCCCGAGAAGGGCTAAGGTTTGGTCTCAAAGAATCCAGCAGGGCAAACACCTTAGTTCGATGCAGACAAGGTGAGGATCTGCTGCAAGAGCCCCAGGCCAAGCTATTGGTCTCCACGCAGTTCTTTGAGTCACACTTGCATGGTAGGGCTGCAAAATTGTTGCTGAAGGATGTCGTAGGGTTTCCGAAAAACTTGAAGAATAGTGTTAATGCTGATGCCTCTCAGGCAGGCCTGGCTTTACGAGTGTGATACCTGTGCGGTCGCACAGCACCCTACTCTCAGAAGGAGCCGGGCTCTTGGTTTATGGTCTGCTGCCACAACCTTGAAATTCTTAACAGTTTTATCTTTGAACTTGTGTTTTATAAGAAAGCCTGATGGAGCATGCACGCGGGCAGAGGAGATACTCCAGGCAGCATGTGTGCTCGTGTAGGCCAGGCCTCCAAACACAGCAGGCAGTGGGTGTTTTACATGCGGAGCTGTTGGCCTGACCATCCTGCATGCGTGCCTGGGGCGGTCCAGGGCACTGCAGGGCATGGCCCTGGGGCCAGATCGGTGATGATGATGGTGGCAGCAGGGGCAGCAGTGGAGGCATGGCTGTGGGACAAAGGAGGAGCTCCACAGTGGCCAGTGCTGGAGTCTGTGCTGGGAGGCTGGCTTGCCTGTCCATCCCTAGAGCCTGTCCCTGTGCCATCTGCACAGATATTAACTTTCCAGCCTGAGCGCCAGGACGGGAACTGCAGGCGCAGGCAGTAAAATTTGTCGGCAAATTATTACAAAATAAAAGTGTACATGTGGACACTGCAATAAAGCGTACAAGAGAGTTATTACAATTCTTCTAAGAGTTTAGAATCTCTGGGTTTGAAAACTGCTGCAACATTGCAACGCAAATATCCACAGGCTTAGAAATAGAAATTAAGTTTAAAGATCATCACATTCAATGGGAAAGAACACAATTTTCATATGACGCTTTGGATGAACCGATTATTAATGAAGAAGAAAATTTAAAAATTAATTTTTCCTTGTAATTGAAGATGCAGCCATATAATGCACACACAGACATCTTGAATAATATACAAATCATGATGCCACTTTTAGTTTCTTTTTTTTTTTTAAAGATTTTATTTATTTATTTTTTCCCCCCAAAGCCCCAGTAGATAGTTGTATGTCACAGCTGCACATCCTTCTAGTTGCTGTATGTGGGACTTGGCCTCAGGATGGACGGAGAAGTGGTGCCTCGGTGCGCGCCCGGGATCCGAACCCAGGCCACCAGCATCGGAACGCGTGCACTTAACCACCAAGCCACGGGGCCGGCCCTCACTTTCAGTTTCTTCTACATCCTCCACAAGTTACAGGAAATGTCAGCGGAAACATGAAAATGCCATTGTAGGAATTTATATTTGAAATTAAATTTAGACTTCCACAAAACTGAATTGTGTGAAGAGTTAAATCTTTTTAGAAAAATTGTTTTGCAAGAATCATCAGCTCTAGATGGACTAAAATATATATTTTGAGATAATTTATCAGAAACTTATCCTAATGTTGTCACAACCTATAAAATACTCTTAACAGTTCCAGTAATGGTTGTATCAGCAGAAAGATCCTTCTCGAGATAAAAAATTACCAAAAATTATTTGCCATCTTGCATTTGCCAAGAGAGCTATTGCTTTCAATTATATCAACAAAAATGAAGTTGCTAAAAGCATAAATTTTGATACCCAAATAAATGAATTTCCAGAAAAGCAAGCCAGAAAAATCTCATGGTCAATCAAGATATCACATTAATAAAGTACTATTATTTATTGTGTTATGTGAAACTATGATACCGAAATACTATATTTTTGCAATTTATAAATTTATGTTGTTATTCATGTATCACTATGATGTTGTATAAGTAACACAATCTTTTTAAAGGAAAAAGCTTTATATTTTAGTACCTTTAACTGCATTTCCCCCCACCTTTTGAAAGGGTCCCTGCATTTTCATTTTGCACTGGCCCCACAAATTATGTGGCTAGCCCTGGTCTCAGGGCTACTTCTCAGCTAGCCTTAGGCATAATTGTGGAAAAATGATCATTTTTCTTGTCTGCTTTGGTAAAAGCCTCGAGTGCATTCTTATAAATGAGACAGCTCTGGAGATAAAGCAGCGACAACAGGTGGCCTCCTCCTCTGAGGTGAGAGCCAGGAGCCACGCAGTCAAGAGACCACTCATTCACTGGTGACTTCCAGTCTCAGCACAGGGCTTGGCGCACGCCCAGTGAACATTTGTTGAATGGAGGAGTTGTGAACGCCACCATAAGAGTGGGGGAGGCTGAGTTTCAGAGAGTGTAAGCAAAATATTCAAAGTCACAGAGCAATCGGGGGGTGGAGGTGACCAAGACAGGATGAAAACCAAGGTATGCTGACTTATTCCTGTGTAGGATTTTCAAGCTTGTTCCTCGAAACACTCATTCTGGGAATGTTAATAGAGCTCTCATAAAGTCAGGTACAATGGCAGAGCAGGTTCGGGAAATGCCAGCTGAAACAGAAATAGACAGGTTTTGTTTTGTAACTACAGTGTTATCAGCATTGTTAACATTGCAACGCACACTGTGGCTCTCCAAGAGAGGGATATGTATACAGTCTTTCCTCAAATTGGTGATCACAGGATCTTTATTTGGTGGACACTGTTCCTCAGACACAGCCTGGGAAATGGTCATTTTGTACCTTCCTTTTTGTTTTTTTTCTGAGTGGGGTCTCTAACAAATAACTAAAAAGGGATGCCAAAATCCTTCGGCGACCAAACTCTGGGACTCAAGCGGGAGTGCAAACTCAGCTCTTGATTACGGAGCCAGGCAACATGGTGCAGGAGAATGAGCGTGGATCCAGAGCCTGGGAATCTGATTCCTCTCTTCTCCCTTTTAGCTTTGTGATGTTAGATAAGTCACCTCACCTCTCTGAGTCAGTTTGCCCAACTCTAAAATGGTAATAATAAAATCTATATCCTGGGTTATCGGAGGTTTAAATGAGATAATGTATGTGACATAGTTGAGTACAAGGCCTGGCATATAATAGCTGCTCAGTAAGTATTGGGTCAAGTTTCTGCAGTCAGCCTATTTTCTGATTGGAGTAGGGGTGGAAGGCTGAGTGCAGGGACGTTTTCCATGAGCTCAATTTCTGTATCCAATTGTCTATCTCACTGTTCCATTTTGACATCTAACAGGCATCTCAAAGCAAATCTCTTGATTCCTTGCCCCTAAAGCTGAGGCCTCCTCCAATTTTTCCCATTTCAGAAGATGGCCCCACTACCCACCCAATTGCTTAGATCCTCAGTCAGAAACCAACCTTGACTTCTCTCTGTCCATCACTCCCCACACACATTCAGCAAGGCTTGTCAACTTGACTTCAGATCTATCCACTTCTCACCATCTCCACCACTGCTTCCTATTTCAAGCCATCATTACATCTGACCTGATGTAGCAGATGATGTTGGTGCCCCATTCACATCCCACAGACCTTGCAACTTGGTTCCTGATTGCTCCCCTCCTCCAATCTTGAGAGGTCACTCTGCCCGCCTGCTGCAGGCTAGAAGTGCTGGGGTGTTAATTCCCACTGCCCCCCTAAAAGCAACCTCAGCATGGGAGTTGGTGCGTAAAGACCGCAGCTCCCTTGCCTTTCAGGTGGGAATATTCTGAGGTGGATTTTGAACTGTTTCCACGGGTTTCTCTGCCAGATAAAGTTCCAGTTACTTACTAGGGTAACTGGCTTAATAATGCACCCTTTGTTGCTTGCCTTCCCTTCCCTGTATCACTTCCCCACTCTCCTACCAAGGTGTTCCCCACGTCTCCTAAATAAACGATTTGCACTTGAATCCTTGTCTCAGGTTTTGCTTCTATGCCAACCCAAACTGAGACTCGGGCTTACTGAAATAGCCTCTTCTCCTCTACAAATCCTTCTCTGCACATTAGCCAGACTGAATGCTAAAAATGTAAAGTGGATCATGTCTTCTCTACTTACAAGCCTCTGCTCACTTCCCACTCTACTTAAATTAATATCCCAAATCCTTACTATAGCTCCACGTAATACAGATTCTGGCCCCATCGCATACCATTCTCTCTTTCTCTTCACTCTAGCCATGCTAGGCTGTTGTTTACATCTTCAACGCCCAACTCACTCCTGCCTGAGGCCATTTACACTTGTTCCTTGTGCCTGGAAAACTGATTCCAGAACTTCAGGGCTGAGCTCCATTTTAAAATTCCAGTCCCGGCACAAATACCATCTCCTCTGAGATCTCACTCTAAAGTAGCTGTGCCATCCCTCCATTACAACTCTTCAGAATTATCTTGATATCTGTGTATTTATTTATTGTTTATTATCCCCTTCTATAAGGCCCCTGCTATTAGGACAGGAACCTGGTGTGTCTTGTTCTCATTTTGTCTCCAGAACCTAGAACAGAGCTTAGAACTCAGCACAGACTTTGAAACGTATTTGTTGAATGAATGCATGTATGTACAGTGTAACATCTTGTTTGTCTTTAATTGTGTCAAATGATGGTCCATCTGTTAATAATTATCATATGTATTATAATTATTTTACATAAAACTTATTTAATAATTAGAAATAAAACAAAGGATCACTAACCATGAAGAGATTCATTCACTCAGCAGTTAGGGAGCATCAGAAAGGTGCCAGGCACTGAAGGTGTCAGCTGAATAAGACAATCTCAGCTCTTTCATGGAAAAACTTGTGCAATAATTGAGAATGCAAACTGAAAGAGCAGAAGTTGTCTCATGTCAACAACCACAACAGCATCACCAGTGACACCTGCTCTCTGAGGATGACTGCCAGTTTTCCCCAGCACCTTCCCTTCACTATGGTAGTTGACCCCCATGGCAGTGCTATAGGTAGCCTCATTCTTCAGGCAAGGAGACTAAAGCTTACAGATGTGAAGAGTCTTATCAAAGCTCATACAGCTTGTAAGACACAGCAGTGGGACAGGAACTTGGGGATTCCAGAAGCTGTGCTCTTTCCACTTTCTCCCACTGCATCTCCTGCTCATGCACAGTCTGGGCACAGAGCAGATGCCCATCACGTGCTTGTTGATGGGTGGAAGGATGCTTTCTAACACCATAGGGAGCTTTCTCCGCTTGGGAGCCCCTTGGGTGGCTTGACCAAGAGACACTGCCAGCTGCTGCTGCTGCTGTTCGTTCAGAATTACATGGTCACTGTGAGAGGTAGTTGGCTTCTTGTAAAGCAAATTTACTATTGGTAATGAATATTTGATGCAGGTGCACACCTGCTAAATAGATAAGTTATGTTTTAATATATCGCTAGTGGAACCCATTAATGAAATACATTGGTTAAATAAATAATATGTGTAATCTGCTAACGTGTGTTGGTGCCTGGTGCAGTAAGCCAATCTTGAACTAACAACTGTTAAAAGAACTGACTCGTTTAAGGAATAGATTTGCTCTATTTGAGGACAGGAATTAATAGGTTTCTTCTTAGTTGTAAATAATAGATTGATCTTTGCTTTACAAAGTGAAATCTGTAACGTAGCACTTGTCTCTCTACCCATTGCTTAGAAAAGCCCTGCCACATGTTTGCCGGGCTAAGAATGCAGTATTTTTGTGAATCAAGTAACATAAGGCAGGGATGAAGAGAGGAGAGTGTAGAGAAGAAAGTACCAGGGAAGAAGCCAGTTGGGGTTATAAAGGGCAGTTTGCTCTCTAATTGCTAGGTGAGGTAGGAGGTGAGGACAGGTGAGTGAATTGAACTCTCTTTTTGAGGGGTCGGATGTCACAGTGGAAAGTCAGTGTACCATCCAGAAAAGAACATTAGACAGGAGGGTTACATGTGTCTCTGGTTCACTGATCACTTTATCTAGAGGAGAAAAAACTCTCACCAGGCACCCCAAGCTGCCTGATCTCACTCCACCACCACAAACCTCAACTGAAAGAAAGGAAGACCCAGGGCTGATTTGGTCATCAAAGGATGATGTCTTGCTTTTATTAAGTGTGTTATAAAATAAGTACTAAGAAATACACAATGGACCATTGAACTCACAGGATTGAATCTAGTCCTACTCTCCGGAGCCCTGGGAGGTATAGGGATTTTCCCAAAGCCCCACAGAGCCAGGCCTTGACTTGACGTCAGCCCGTCTCCCAGTCCAGCTCCTTCTTTCTCATCACCACCCTCTCTCTTGCTTTGCAGCCTTTGTCTGTCCTCAGCTGTCTTCGTGTGGTGTGTTGATTTCTGCCCCCATGTGGTTCCAGAGGAGCCAGGGTAAATTCCCTCCTCGGTTTTCTGGCATCTGTTGTAACCGGATGCACTAAAGCGGGTAAGTAATTGCAGCCTCTCCCATAGAAAACAACATACATAGAGCCGACGGAGTGTGTTATATGGTGTGTTCCTGGGGCCTTCCATCCATCCCAAACGTTCCGTCTATACCTCTAGGTGTTGAGCGCTTCTCGTTTTTGTCCATAAACCCTAATTCCTCAAAGGGGCTCTTGTGCCAAGACTCAGGGATGTAGTGACTCACTGCTACAAAACCTTAGAAACAAGAGAAACAAGAATGCCCTCTGAAAGATTAAACAGTGGAATGAGCATGTCATGCACGGTGCACACCATGCCCTCCTCCCACATAGGACAAAGTCTAGGACCACCCCCTCACCTCTCTCTCCAGCCTTACCTGCCACCACTCCCCCAGCACTCTGCACTCCAGCCTCAACAAATGTCTTTCCATTTGCTGTCCTTATCTGGGACATGTTCCTCCCTCTGCCTGAGACGCTTCCCCTCCTCCTTCTCCCTCTCCCTTCCCTTTTGACTTCCCGACCCCTTCTCTTAATTGGGTCCCCTACCCCTCTGCGGTGGATACTGTGGGGCTCCACTCAGATCCCCCTTTTGGAGTCAGCGTACTCACCCCCAGCTGCTGGAAACGTAAGCAACTTCTGCAGCTCTCACCGAGATTTGCTTTGGGCCACAGGGAAATGCCTCCCCAAGGTCATGACCCCTATCAGGGGGCAGCACATAGCCAATGGTCAGCTGGTGTGGGGGTACAAAGGCTCAGCCCCCTTGCCTCAATTTAGGCCCACTCTTCAGGGCCATCTCAGCTTCAGAGTTCCCCATAAGACTGGCTGGCGCCGTGGTTGAGGCCTCAGTGCAGGCCAGCTTCTCCCTCTGCCCAGTCCTGCAGTCCTTACTTTCTCACGGGTGTATCTCCTGAGAGAACCCTCCAGTCAACTTTCTGTGCACACTGTCCATCTTACTCTGTTTCCCAGAAACCCAAGCTAAGACAACTGTTGCCAGGAGTGATCCCGGGAAGAAGATACTAAAATGCAACCTTGGCAATGAGAACCTCAACACTGAGGGTGGGTGGAGTAAGGATCGCCCCTCGTGGGGGTAGCGGTGCAACTGTTAAGACTGAGATAGGATGCTCACGGAGGGGGAGGCACTGGCTCGTGCAATATCTTGAGCACTGGAGAGGTGTGAGGGCGACAGGAACGAAGAGCACTTTGGAATTGGGTGGCAGCTGCTGAATGCCAGTGATTCATTGAAGAGAGAGGATGACAAGCTCAGAGTGGGATTATTCACTGATTCTAGGCAAAATGGGAAAGCCAGAGGGCTTCTTTGGCTGCATTTAAGGGAATCCTAGTCTCTGTAGTAGGGTGAGGGAGAGTGGAGAGTCTGTCTCAGGGCTCGATTGTGAGAGGAGCAGATCCTGAGAGGAAGATGAGCTCTAACCCTGGCAGGGCTCCAATGCCAAAGTCAGGGTCCTAACAGAGAAGGAATGGGACCCTGAGGCTTGAGATGGGGATATCCTAGTAGATGTGGTTGAGAACCCTGGACTTACAGTTTTTCCTGAAGCCACTGGGCCCACAGAAGTGGCCCACTCCCCCTTGTTGGCAGAGTCTGCAGACCACGTGGAGGCTTCCATGGAGGCAGGAGTCTTACAAGAAGATGCTTGTTTCCCTCAGAACCTACCTCCATCTCCTCTCCTGGCAATCAGACCAATCATAAGAGCCAAATTTCAGCTGGGCCCACTAAAGAGGAGAGAAGCTAGAGGCTGAAGGAGCTGTAGGATCTGACTGATATGCACCAACAGGAGCTGGGAGACTATGCTTGGGACTGGATCCTGAGGTGTTGGATCAAGAGGGATAGAAAATAAAGTTGGGGGGCCGGCCCCGTGGCTTAGCGGTTAAGCGCACCCACTCCGCTACTGGTGGCCTGGGTTTGGATCCGGGCGCGCACTGACTCACCGCTTGTCCGGCCATGCTGAGGCAGCGTCCCACATACAGCAACTAGAAGGATGTGCAACTACAACATACAACTATCTACTGGGGCTTTGGGGAGAAAAAGAGAAAAAAGGGAGGAGGATTGGCAATAGATGTTAGCTCAGGGCTGATCTTCCTCACAAAAATAAATAAATAAATAAATAAATAAATAAATAAATAAATAAGTAAATAAGTAAATAAGTAAATAAGTAAAAAAGAAAAGAAAGTTGGATAAAGGAGTATTTATTTAGATATAAGAGCACTCGGAAGGGCTATCTCAATTTCAGAGCTCCCTATGGGGTCAAGTGTGGCCTCAATTACAACTGCATTGCAGGCCAGCTTCTCTCTCTGCCCAAGTGTGCCTTTCTCACTTCCTTATAGGTCCTTCAACCTTCTCTAGGTAAGTCTTCAATCAACTTTCTGATGCAACTCTCCATCCCAGAGTCTGTTGCAGACTCTCTCCTGTGCACTCCCAGTCCATTCTGTACTTCCTCTATTGTAACACTCGTCACACTGGCTCACTCTTCTGCCCCTAGTGCCTAGCATAGCACCTTGAACCCTGGCACAGAGTAGATGCTCAGTGAGTAGTTGTTGAATGAATGGTGAAGTGAATGGGACTTAGAGAGACAGAATGGCTCTCAGGCCAGAGCAGGACTGAATGGAAATAATCACTATATCTAAAGAAAGAAGGGGATTGGCTAGCTCCAGAATAATGATAAAAGGCAAATCTTAGAACAGTGTCCAACCAGGTAGCATCCATGAGCGATTGCCTTAGCCATGGAATTTTGCTTATTCTGATCCCATTAAGCAAGGCTGTATCTAAGCTGGAGATGTGAGAAAGGGTTGCAGCAATGCACTTGGAGCATTCCCATCACATGGGTAAGACCCTGCTGTGGAGGGAGGTGCCCCAGAGCTGACCTTAGCCTCCGGCCATTGCACTTTTGACCCACCCACCACACCCTCCTTTTATCCTGCTGCCAGGCTCACCAAATAACTCCAGCTGTGGTTTGGCTTCTCCCATAGGCCTGTTGACAGGTCACGGGGTATGCAAGTCCATGGAGCAGTTATGATTTCCTCTTATAAATGAATTAACTCACATTCTTATTTTATACATCCGTCCTATTCAATGGGAGTCTGACCCAAAGAGATGGGTCTGCTCTCACTGTGCTGACAAGTCATGTTTATGGCCCTGAGAGGTCCAGGGCCAGAACCCCGGTTGTGGGTGAACTCACTAAAAAAATGATGGGGGCTAGCCTGATGGTGCAGCGGTTAAGTGCCCGTGCTCCGCTTCGGCGGCCCGGGGTTCACAGTTTCGGATTCCGGGCGTGCACCGATGCACCACTTGTCAAGCCATGCTGTGGCGGCGTCCCATATAGAGCAGAGGAAGTTGGGCACAGATGTTAGCCCAGGGCCAATCTTCCTCAGCAAAAAAAGAGGAGGATTGGCATAGGATGTTAGCTCAGGGCCAGTTGTCCTCACAAAAAAAAAAAAAGAAAGAAATGATGCATTCCCACCCCTCTCCCCATGTTGACTATGGGGATCCTGTTGGCTTTTTCCAGGGAATACCCTGACCTCACCATGTGCTAAGATCCTATTCTCTGTTTTGGGATTTCCGTGAAGAGCAGGGCAAGGACTGTGTTGTCAACTTCCTTTTTACCTCTAATCATACTACCTGGGGCTGGGCTCATAGTCATTATGTAACAAAGACCAGATGAACAAAATGTCTCTGCGTTACATGGGGTCCCTTGGAATGAGGGAGTTCCTCCCTCAGGGTGACTAGTGCAGAGGTCTTTGGGGCCTGCGGAGTGAAGTGGGTCCTCTGCAGGACTTCACACGGGGTCTGGGATGCTTATTGCTCTCAGCGAGCCTGGGAGGGTTTTTTGGGGCCTACAAGTGGGCTCTGAGCCTCAATTTGAGAAATAGTGGTCAGAACCAAATTTGTTTCTTATGGCTTGGAATAAAACCATTTGTATCCTTTAAAAAAATCCTCTGTTGCTGTTAAGTATATAGGATTTCCTTGATTTTACTCTGGGAGAAACTGAAGCTTAAGATTACCATTGCCATGATCATTATAGAAAAATCCTTGGTAGCGACTAACTGTTTTCCACTCTGAGTATATGGAAAATTCCATATTTTAATCCCCACTCTAGCGAATGGATGGTATTATGTCAGACAGTGACGGCAGACTAGACATATTGACCCAATCAATGTATAGATTTTACAGTTCATGGATTTTAAGATGTACTTTTTTTTTTTTTTTCACATTTATCATCTCTGAAGTTGGGATAAGTCTTATAATCGATGTCATGTCATAGTTTAAACTGGAAACAATTTTTCTTTCTTAGTATTACATAAAATTATGGTGTCTTATAGTTGATAGTATCTTAGATTAGATGAAATATGAGAGTAAAATGTTCTACAGCATTCTTGGTTGAGGGGAAGCAAGGTATTAGAATGGTTTTTTTTTTTTCATTTTTATGCTTCATACATAAAATATTTTGCCCTATGGGGAGGAAAATAATTGTTTGAGAGGAAGAAACACTTCCCAAAATAAAATTGAGGAAGACCAGCACTGCTCAAGAACCCCGGGTGCTGGCCTCTTGCTGGTCAGGGCATGCCAATACGTGCTTACCTGGGTCTCCCTCTCTGGGTATCACCTTGGACCTTTCCCTCCCTTCTCTCACTTATAGAATCTTACCTCTCCTATCTCCCAGCCCCAGTGAATTAGCCAATTAGATGTTGAATGGCTGTTGGATATGTAGTTGTAGAGTTTAGAGAAGAGATGTTTGGGATGGGGACAGAGAATTGGAAACCATCGACCTATAATGGCAATTGAAATAAAGGGCATAGATGACGGTGCCTTAGGGGAGAGGAAAAACACCTGTGGGGACAATGGTGGCAGTGTGATCACTCTCTTCTCTCCCTTCCCTCTTTACCCTTAGCATTTATTGAGCAACTACTAAGTACTGGTCACTATGCTCTTTAACATTCACTTTCTCATTTAATTTCCTCCTATAATCTTGAATAAGGAAAGTGAAGCTCAGAGAAGCCAAGAAACTTCCCCAAGATCACAGAGTTGGATGCATCTGTGCCATTCCAAAGCCCTTGCTTTTTCCACTCACTATGGAATATCTCTACCAGGGTGACACTAGCAGCTGGGAGATTCAGATTCTGACCCACATGACTTTATTTGTATTTTCACTGGGCTTTTATTATCTCAGGACATTCAAAGATTTAGCCTTTCTTTTCTCCCAGAGTTACATACACACTGCCAGCCTGACCTTTCAATCTGGGCTGCTCTCTGGTTCTCCTAGGTTACTGGCCAGCTCGGACAAAGGGAGAAAAATAAGCTATCATTCTTTCTGGGAGTCGAATGGCTGCACCCTTGTAAATACCTAGAAAAAACAATCTTCTGTGAATTAAGCTCTTTCATCAGCTATCAGCTGGATTCTAAATCATTGATAAGAGGGAAAACTTCCCAATTCATTGATCAAAACGTTGAGGTTTTATCAACTCAACTCAAATGAAAGCAGCAACATTTGGGACAGTACTCAGCAGTTATTCACTCTCAGAGAAGAAGCAGTTCTTGCTTTCAACTTGGAAAATGCTGATATTCTCAGGATTGAGATGGGTGACATTTCTTCTATCTTTATTTATCATCCAAAAAACAACACCAACAGAGTTTCTTGTATGTAGAGCACACTGTATTAGGTGCTGGAGAGCCAACAGAGTAGTGGGTTAACACTAAGTCCCAGATTTCGTAGGATCATCCAGATTTAAAATATTCACTTGTGTGGTCCTCATCAATGCACTGGAATTTGTCAGAAATTTTATCCTGACTTTAGTTTGGAGACTCAGGTTATGATAGGCATATCTTTACAGGTTTCTTTAAGGACTTGGCAGTTATCTTAGAGTGACTGAGCATGCATAATATGCACTGGGCAATTCTATTCAATTCAACAAACGTTTAAGGAATGATGGTTAGCCAGGTATGTGTTATGCACTGAAGTTAGAGATGAAAAAACATGTGGCAGCTCTTTGTTTCCTGCGCTATAGGGCAAAAGGTAAGGAAATAGAAGCTGAGCTTCCAAGTAAAGATAGGAGACTGAGTACATAGATTTATCCCCTCTCCCCTCAAGAACCCATAAAATAATAGTAAAATCACAGAAAGGTGTAATCTCCCTACAATGAAGAGAATGAGAGATTTCAACAAACTTCTGGAAGGTGGAAAATAGGTAGAGTAGTGGTACCTGGTGAACTAGAGGAAAGGAAGGGCCACAAGGAAGGAGAAGACTTAGATGTCAACAGGCACTGGAACAGGACATCAGGCATATGGTGGGGGAGTGGGGTGTGGGGCCGTAGAGAAACGGAGTAGTTGGAACCGTGTATGAGACAGTCAACCTCTCCTTGCTCCCCACATTGAATGCCTAGCATCAAGGCACTTACTTCCTCAACTCAGGCAAACAGACAAACAAACAAAAACACAAAAACAAAAAATGGGGATTATCTCTAAAGAAATTAAATGGATGGCATAGCAGACCAATACAGGAAGTTCAACATCTGATTGATAGGGATCCTACAAAAAGAAGGCAGAGAAAATTGAGGAGAGAAAACTGTCAAAGAAATAATAGAAGTAAATTCCAAGAGTCAAAGAGTAAAGTCTCCATATTGAAAAAGCCTGCCACATTCCTAACACAATCAATGCAAAATGACTCAAATCTTGACCTATCATTGTGAAACTCGAAACTCATGGATGCTTCTAAAAATTTCCAAAGAGAAAACAAACAAACAAAAACAGAACAAGAAAACAGGCAACGGCCTGGCACCAGACTTCTCATCAGCAACATTAGCTGTTGGTAGTCCATGGAGAAATGTCTTCAAGGTTCTGAGGGAAGAAGAATTTTATCCTAAACTCCTATACTTAGACAAACTAATAGTCAAATGTGAAGGCAGAATTATTTTTAGGCTTGTAAGAACTGGGAAATATTATCTCCCATGCACCTTTTCTCAGGAAGTTGCTTGAGAATGCACCATATCTAAATGAAGGGCTTAGCTAAGAAAAAGAAGTGGGATTCAGGAAATGGTGGATCCTGCCCTGGAGAGTAGCAAAGTCCATTCAGCAGGCCTAGGATCTGGCTCAGAAGACTGAACTGGGAGAGGCTTTTTGAGGGGAAAAGTTGCAATTGTATAGTATGATTGAGAATTCATTGATTTTTCAGCTTCTTTTCTAATATATCAGTGGTTTAGTCGAATCCCAGGAGTTTTGATATGTAGTATTTTTACTTTTATTTAAACTATATTCTAATTTTCATTGTGATTTCTTTATTAGTTATTTAGATGATGTGGTTCCTAATTTCTAAGCATATGGAGACTTCTAGTAATCTTTTTTCTTATTGAAATCTGGCTTAATTTTATTGTGGTTAAAGATACTCAGTTTGATTTCTATCCTTTGAAATATGTTGCGACTTGCTTTATGGCTCAGCATATGGTTAATTTTTATAGGTATTCTGAGTGTGCTTGAAAAGAATGTGTAATTTGCAGTTGCTGAGTGCAGTGTTCTAAATATATCAATTAGGTTAGGTTTGTTATCCATGTTGTTCAAATTTTCTATATCCTTACTGATTTTTGTCTGCTTGTTCTATCAATTTTTGAAAGAGGTATATTTAAATCTCCCCGTTTTTATAGATTTGTTTATTCTCTTAGTAGTTCAGTCAGTGCGTGCTTCATTTATTTTGAAACTAAATTATTAAGTACACAAAAATTTTAAAGCGTAATGTCTTCCTGGTGAATTAAGCCTTTTATCACAAGGAAGTATCCCTTAATCTCTAGTGATACCTTTTGCCTTGAACTCTATGATAGAGTTCACCAGCTTTCTTTGAGCTGGCATTTGTATGGCATATCTTTTTCCTTTATTTTACTGACAACCTCTCTGTTTCCTTGTGTTTTACATGTATTTCCTGTAAAGACCACATGGTTGTGTTTTGTTTTTATAGCCAGGTTGATCATCTCATCTTTTAATCAGAGCGTTGAGTCTACTTACCTTTAATATAATCATTGATGCATTTGGGTTTAAGTCTCCCATGTAACTCTGTGCTTTTCTTCTTTCACCTGCTTCAAGTTCCTTTTTTATTTCTCTCCTCTTCTTTTAGATGGAGTGCTAAAATTCCCTCTTCCAATAGCTTTGAAGTTATACACTCTTTTTATTATTTTATTGGTTACCTAAGAGGCTACAATATGCATCCTTGACTTATCATAGTCCACTATTCATTGGTACTTTTACCTTCTCCCCAGAAAATACAAAGATCTTAGGCACTTAAACTCTATTCCCTTCTGACTTAACATGCCATTGTTGTGTATTTTAACTTATGTATGTTTAAACTTCATAAGACATATTTATCATTGGTTTGTATAGCCAATATTATGCACATGTTTTCCCTTTTCAGTCCTCTCCATTTCTTCCTACATTTATCTTGTTCCATCTGGGATAATTTTTCTTCTACTTAAAGTAACACAAAGTTTCCTTTAATGCAGGTCTGCTTGTGACAAACTCTCTCGGTTTTGCTTGTCTGAAAGTGCCTTTATCTGACTTCATTTTTGTTTTCTGCCTCCAGAGAGGATTTTCTTTTGCTTCTACAAGGCACCTGGGGGCCCGAGCAATCAGGGAATCACCTTAATTTAGTTTCAGGGGTTGAGACGATTGGAAGCTGAGCTGTAGTCACTACAAGTGTTGGTCCACCTCTGTTTCATCCTCACGGCTCTTCAGAGGGATTTATTAGACCCTCAAAAGCAAGAAGGGTTTATTAGGGCCTGTTCTTCAAATTTTGTCCCCCTACTGCCTGGAAGATTTGAAATGCTCTGAAATGAGCAAACTTCCCCAAGGGAAAGATGTTGATCTCACTTCTCTATATTTCCTTCTTCTTCTAGATCTTGGCTTGGTAATTCTTCACTATCTTGTTCGCTCTTCAATATTTTCAGATGACTTCTTCTCCCTCCCTCCCTCCCTTCCTTCCTTCCGTACTCTCTGTCCTTGTGTACTCTGTGCCAGGCCCCATGATAAGGAACCAGACACAGAAAGACAGGGGACTCACAGTTGAGTGGGAGAGACCTTGCTACAGAAGGGTCATAGCTGTCAGCATATAAATTAAATCTGGGTATGATGCATCTCCAGTGTAAACCAATCATTGTAATCCAGTGTAATAATACAGGAAAAAGTAAAATGAGAAAGAGCAGAGAGGAACAGATGGTAATTCTACCTGAGGAGATTTAGGAAAGTTTTGTGTGAAAAGTTTTGGTGCATAAGGAATATTTCCAAGTTGCCCGGAAAACTCTCTTACATGTAGGAAACCTAATTTCCCAAGAGAATTCTATCATTGAAGCACAACTAAAACACACAGACGTTTTTGTAGAGATCATTTAAGTTTAATGAACATTGATTGAGCTCCATATGTTTGTCAGGCACTGTGCTAGGCACAATTGCTGCCCAGAGAAACTTATGGTCTAGTAAGCAAGACAAACTCATAGGAGATAATTCCATATATACAACAGAATGACTGGTGACGAGACATAGCTTTTGTTGTATTGGATTATTCTTTATAGAGAAATATTGGTCCCTAGACCAGAAAATTCCAGGCACCAAAAACCATTTACAAGAGAAGGCAGATAGCTTTGTTATGCAGAACACTGCAAAGTCCTGGTGTTCACAGGATGGGACTTTTTCATTTTCTTTCAGAACATTCTCATTCATCTTTCCAGGCTTCTCTTCCTTCTTCTGAGCAAAAAAAGAAAGAAAAAATCTTTTATTTTAAAACTGATTTCATTTAAATGGTTTAAGATGGATCTTTTCAAAATCGGGGATCTGAGTTACAGGATGACAGATGTGTACCTAGCTATGGAACAAATACCCTATCACGTCTTTCCCCCCGTCAGGGGGGCTGATTATGTTGGCCCAGCTTAAAGCTCATAGTCAGATCCAGATCAAGAAGTGGAAGAACAGGGCTCAAGTCCCAGCCCTGCCACTTACTGGATCTGTGACCATGGGCAAGTCATCTGTGTGATCCCCTCCCCACACCTGACACATTGTCTGACAGGGAGTAAGATGCTCAGTAAACGTTGAACCAAGCATCTCTAATCTATTTTCTACACCTGGAAAATGGAGACAGTGTTGTCGTAAGGATAAATTAAATGAGGCAGTGCAGGTGACAAAGCTTTGTAAATGATGAAGGGCAATACAGATCTGAAAGGGTTGAAGCCATATCTGGTCATGTCAACTCTGAGCTGGTTTCCTTATCCCTAAATTGTGTATGAGATGTCTGGCTAAAGTGAGAGTGTTTCTTGTTGTTGACGTTCTTGTTGTTTGTTTTTTTTGTTTGTTTTGATTAACTTTGATGAGGTTCATGGTATTTTTGGATGGGGGATATTGAAGGAAATAGCATACTGTTTAGAGCCAAATGAAAGGAATGGAAAACAAATCATCTCCACCAGCAATCTTAGTGAGGACTAATGAAAAACAAGGGTCATCTTTGATCTGATGATCGTATTTTCTTCATAGGCCTAACCTGATTGTATTATTGAATGTTCTGGAGCCCTCCTCACTTATTTAACTATTATGGCCCTTTACTTATGGGCTTCGAGATATAATTATGGTCTCCTCTCTCTAATGAAATGAGAGGTTGTAACTGAGTTAGCCCATCAGCAGCCCCTGATGAAGACTGACAGATCTCTTTCTGGACGACATACACTTGATAACAGTAATGCCAGGAACTTCCCTTTCTCCACACTCACTTTCCTATGCTGGGTGAGTGATAAGAAAGCATTCACAACATCCTCAGAGGCAGAATGGAATTAGTGCCACTTATGGGTCTGCCTCCTAGAGACCCATACTGGATCTAATACTCTTGGAAAATTCTTTGTATGGACTGAGCTGCAGGAATCAGCTTTCTGAGCGGGTGGGTATAGAGGGCCTGATTTGGACACAGGCAGGAGGGAGGAGGCTGAGCAGTAACTTCTTAGAGTTCCTCTGGGACATGTATATGGTGGCTGCTGCACTACAGAGTTGGTGGGGCTGAAAGTCCCTTTTGTGAAGAGAAGTTCCTGAAGTAGCCACCAGTCAGGAGTCAGGTTCCTAATAGGGCTGTTAAAAGGGATAGAATTCCTAACCTTGGGCCAGGAGGGGGTGGTACTTAAATGCATTGGATGATAGGATCACAGGTAGATTTTGGGGGTGGACGTGACCAAAGTGAGGGTTGGGGCTGGAGAGCCCCAGTGAGGAGGTGCTGTCAAGGCAAATGGTAAGCAGCTGAGGATGGTGGGAGGGATTGCTGAGTCTACCATCTGGCCTTCTTCCAACATTCACTCCCCTTCCACAGATGCCAATGCTTTTCAAGGGTTCACAGAAACAGAAGGAACTCACATTCAACTGTCAATGATACTGACAAAGTATCCCTCATCTCTATTGAATCAACACAGTCATTCTTCTTTTACTGAGCACATTCTATCATCCAGACATTCTGCTAAAGGCTTGAGATACGTTATTGTCTTTTATAATTATTACAATCCTTTTGAATTGATTACTATTTACAGATAAGGAAATTGAGGATCAGAATGGTTAAATAACTTGCCCACTGTCACACAGCTCATTTCCACTTGACACAAGGGAAAAGGTCCATTGTTCATTTTTTCATTCCACAAATTCTCCTTGAGATACTTGCTATGTGTAAGACAGAAATTACTAAAAGCTCATCACCTGGTTTCTTTCAGACTTAGCTTCATTTCTTTCTAATTTGTTCAGCTGGCCTAAGAGCTCCTAGACAGATAGTTATTAATGTTATTTGGAAAAGCCTCCAGGGAAGGTCGTTTCTTATGTTTTCTTGGTAACTTAAGTTTCCTAGAACTCCCAGAGATTTCTTAAGGCTAACCTAAGACCCTCTTGCTATAATTGAAGCCAATTCCTCATGAGGAGATCAGGAACAGCCAGAGGGAAGTCTTTGAGAACAACCTGTCCTAGAAAGAAGGTAGGTATAGTGAGACGGGCCCACAGGGTCAAAGAATATTAGCGCTAACTGGGACCCTAAAGGCTAATGACTCTAATTCTTCCACTTTACAGGACAGAAAATGAGCCTAGGGAGAATGAACAGTTTCCCCAAATTACTGAGCTGCTTAGTGGCAGAGCTAGAACCAGAGTCTGGGGCCGCTTATTTCCAGGGAAATAAGAACACTGTGATGGAAATAGCCAGATCTTTGAAGGCAAGCAGGTCAACATTCAAACTCTGGTTATGCATTTCCCAGCTGTGGAACTGGACAGGCTTTGCAACCTTGCATATTTTGTGCCTTGGTTTTCTTGTCTGTAAAAGGGAGCTGATACCTACCTCATAGAGGTGATGTGAGGATTAAAAAAGGTCATGTATTGAGTCCCTGAGGTGTTATTATTCCTTTCCCTACCCTGGACCCAGTCTTTTATCAACTGTATTAGTTAATATAACAAATCACACCAAAACTTGGTGGCCTGAAACAACAATCATAGTTTATTATCTCTAACGGGTACTGTTGGTAAGGAATTTGGGAGCAGCTTGGTTGGGTGATTCTGGCTCAATAGTTTCTTATAAGGTTCTGGTCAGATGTCAGGTGCGGCTATATCATCTGAAGGCTTGACCAGGGCTGGAACATTCAACTTCAAGTTGACTCTGTTACATGGCTGGTGAGTTGGTGCTGGCGAGCTGTTGGCTGGGGGTCTTAATTCCAGACCACATGGGCCTCCCCACAGCGCTGCTTGAGTGTCCTCACAACATGGTGTCTGAGTGAGCAATCCAAGAGACCAAAGTGGAATCTGCAATACTATTTATCATCTAGCCTTGAAAGTCATACAATTCTGCCATATTCTATTGGCCACACAGGGGCCAACCCTGAATCACTGGGGGAGGGGACCACACAAAGGCACCAACACCAGGAGGTGGGGATCACCAGGGTCTACCTGACACACGGTCTCATGGATGAGCGTCTGTTTCTGGGTCCGCAGTTGTGCCAGGCCATGCTGTCCTCTCTTAACTTCCTGTGTTTTGGGTTGGTATGTTTCAACAGTTACTCCTGGCTCCTCGGGGCAGACACGAGCTGTGTTCCCCCTATTGTCTTCTGGAGTTCTGAGAATGCTGTTTATAATTAGCCAAGCAGTAATTCCTACTGCTGAGCTAACTCCAAGGCTCATCTGCTTGCTTCTCTGGAGGTTTTTAAATAGACAGGGATGTGTTAATGACACAGTACGTTATCTGTCTGTTACCGTTTTGGCAGGCAGTGTGGAAACGTGACTTTTTTAAGGAGGAGTTAATCAGTATTAAAGCAGCTCCTGTGGCATAGGCATGAAGCGGGTGCCAAAAGGCTGCCTGGGAAGCTGTGGTTGCAGAATGTCTGGGGCCTGACATCACGCCTTTGAGTGGCTATTGGGCATGATCCTGGTGCAGAGATGGATGAGGCTAATAGAAGACATCGCTGGAGGTCCCAGTGCCCTGACCCAGTTGAGCTTTTATTACTACTGACATCTTCCCACTTTCTCTGCGCTTTGAAAGCCTTGAGTCTGCTCCCAAACTCAGCATCATTCTCAGTGAGGAAGGCTGTGAAGTGTGATGTTCCTTATTTGCTGATAACTCTCAATCTATATGTTTACCCTGCCTCCTACCAAACCTATCTCCCGAGCTCCAGACTACCCACTGCTCATTTTCATTTGGATGTCCCACAAGCATGTTGAAAACTGAACTCATGACTTTCTTCCCACCCAAACTCACGAATCCCCCTGTTTTCTACCTCTGTAAATGATACCACCATTCTTCCTGTTGCCCAAGCCAGACACCCACATGGTATGGCATGATGAGTAAGAGGGAAGGATAAAGGGATGGGAGCTTGAGTGCCTGGCCTGAATCTTAGCTCTGCCATTTATAAGCTGGGTGGTCTTTGGCAATTTGCTCTGCGTGATGTCTCAATTTCTTCTTTAAAAAAGGAGATAATAATAGAAACAGTCCAAGTGGGTTGTTAGGAAAATTAAATAAGATAGTTCATGTCTGGCATATAGCAAGAGCTCAATAAATGCTCTAAGAATCATTAGGCTCTTCGGATTCTATCTCCTAAATAGTTCCTGATTCATCTACTTCTCTACATTTGCCACCTCCTAGCCTGGGTCACCATTATTACTCAGCTGGACAAATACTTCCTGATGAGAATCTCTGCAGCCAGAGAGATATTTCAAAATTACAAATATGAGTGATGTCACATCCCTGTTAAGCCCAACCCCTTTGTTCTTATTTCAGAATTCAAATACTTAATTAAGAATTCAAATTCTTAGGAGTTTGGGGCAAATTCCTTGTGTGGACCAAAGGCTGTGCAGGCTTTGCCCCTGTCTGCCTCTCCAGCCTCATCTCCCCTGCCCTCTTACTGAGCTTCTGTCAGTTCCTCTGATGGACCGCACTCTCTCTTATCTTCAGGCCTCACATGTACTTTTCCCTCTTCAAAGAAAAAATTCCCCCTGTTAAGCCCCTTCTCAGCATTCACTGTGGATCTTATTGTTGAGAAAGAAAGGGAGAGGTAGGTAGAGGTGAAATCAGATCAAGGTGTTTTATCTCTTCCTTTCAAACTACTCTTAAGCTTTCAACAGACACAAGGATGGAGGCGATATTTGACTCCCACGTGTCTTCGTTGTCTGAAGAGCTGTGGATGGAGGATTTTCCAGGCCGGAGTGTGGGTTTTCCCCGGGTGTGTCCTGTGGCATCTTCAGTTCTGCCCCTTTGCCTGGCCTTCAGTCCCTTTCATCCTTTAATCTCAGTTACACATCTCTTCTTTGGAAAACTGTTTCCAGACCTGGACTTGGCCAGGTGCCCCTTACCTCCTCCTTATTCATGGTGGTTAATCTCCCTTTACCTTCCCTCTCAATCAACAAAGCCGTGTTGACATTATGCATCATCCGGCAGAGATCAGGCTCACCTCTGTATCCTCAGTGCCCACGTAGCGATGGGTGCTTAACAAATATGTGTCGAATTAATGTATGAATGGGTTGCTACAATTTTTCAAGTCTCTATATGCTATGAATATCCAAAAGGCCATTAAGGCTTCCTCTTTGCCAATATTTTACTCTTATTTCAGAAGCGGTTGCATAAATCAGATTCTTAGCTTGAATGTGTTTGTCACTTCCTTAAAAAAAAAGAGAGACATCTAGAATTCCTATTTTCACCCAACAAATATTTATTGAGCATTTTATATGTACCTGGAGATATTGGAGACGCAAAGTTGAATATAACATAGTCCCAGGCTTCCTGTTGTCACAGTTTTCAGTCAAGAATTAAATGAGGTATTGAACAAACATTTGTTGAATGAATAAATAAATGATAAATATGAGTATTTAACCTTAAAAAAGCAAAGATTTAAAACTTTATAATTGTTTAGTGACATCTGAATATGTGTTGCTACTGTGCAGTA
Organism: Ceratotherium simum simum; assembly: GCF_057802395.1. NCBI lineage: Eukaryota > Metazoa > Chordata > Mammalia > Perissodactyla > Rhinocerotidae > Ceratotherium > Ceratotherium simum. Next base: position 30,310,358 of record NC_141901.1, on the reverse strand, counting down.
GGAAACCTATCTTTAAATTTATTCATTCATTTATTTATTCATTCAATGTATAGTTATTGAGCATCTATTATATTTTGAGTTCATGAATATCTACTGGTTTCGGGATGGGAGCCATTAACCCCACCCAGAAAGTAGAAAAATATTATGGGCCTTTCAAGACCAAATGAAATGTCAACACAAAAGAGCTATTTGTAATGCAAATGTGAAGTCACCAGCCTTTGTAATAAACTGGCCCAGGACACAAACTCTGGGAGCTTCTTGTGAGAAGATCAGGTTTAGTAGTTTTGATGAATGGCAAAGGCAGTGAAAATCTGGGGAACTGCTTCTAATTTGTTTATCCTCCATCTCTGAGGTCACAGCATCAATCTGTACTTGGACAGGGCTGCCAGACCCCTGGGTCTGTTTGTAAAGCAGTTTGTGCCTACAGATCAATAATTTTTACCTTTGACAGGACATGTTCCCTTTGGAGAATCTGCTGAAAGCAATGAACTCTCTTCCCAAGAAAATGCAGGCCCAGCACTCTTTGCATTCAGGTCTAGGGGTGATTTCCTGGGAGCCTAGAGTCAGGGTTGAGGACCCTGAAGTGGGGCCATGTGTCTGATTCCAAGTAGTCCCCCAAAGGTTGCTCTCATTACTTTGGAGATAGAACTTGCGTGCACATGAGTGACTTCATAGTGGGATCCAGTGCCCAGGGTGCATTTGGGCATCTGTCTGGTTTAGTTCCTGGAGCACTTGAGAGGCATCCTCCTGGTAAGGGGCAGCAGTGCTGGACCCATGCATTAATAAGGGAAACTTTTCTGGTGTGTTTACTACATTGCAGTTGGATCTTCTTTGCTGGAGCAAAGAGATCCAGAACTATAACGTGAAAAGTCCTTTTAATGTGGATTGAAGTGGATCCTGGTTGTCTGCTGTAGAACATCACCAATTCGGTTCAGTTACGGTTGGTGGTGAGCAGCACCTAGGCTAGGGTTGGGTTGGGGGAAGGCCTATAGCCATGGCTCCAGCTTCTGTTCTCTCAATGGCCTCTCCTGCTGCTGCTCTGGTCCTCCTTCAAGAGGAGGTGGGAGGGAGGAGAACATCATCTTTCTGTCAATGTCAACAGAGCTCTCAGGGCCTCAAGTGCTAGAAATCTTCATTTGTGTCACTTTAAATCACAGACCATCTCTCCTTGGAGCCTGACACAATTTCCTCAAAGGGCGGAGCTGGAAGCTAATTTGAGGGCTCTTCCATTCACCCTCACTCCACCTCACCATAGGTTCCTTCCTTGGTGGTATTGAGGGGATTTGGGGACGCATTTCCCCCAGGTCCTTGGTGCAGAAGGAGTGCCTTAGAAGGATTAATGAGTGGTTAGATGTCAGCCCAGCCTGTCTGGTCATTGTTTCAATCAAATCAACGAAGCCCTGGCTGGCCCATCCCTCATCCTGGACAGACACCATGGATGTGCCAGGAATGGGTCAGAGGTGCACAGACATGTCATTGCTTATTAAAAACCCTGATTGCTCTGTGCCTATAGGGTCTGAGCCCTCCTGATGTCTTTCTGTTTTCAAAATCCTTAGGCGTTTTCAGGGCTGACTCAAAATGCATGGTAGCTTCGGTGACATGCTGCTCCTGGCAGACACTCTGACACTTCACTCCAGGCAGGAGAATCTCAGGCCAGGGCTGGCGAAGAGCTGCTACCAGCTAGAGCTGCCAGGGTCAGGGCCTATGAACATGCCCACCCAGACGATGCCAGCCCTAGACTTTCGCTTAACAGTTCACCATTTTAGCATCCCAGGGTTTGACAAAAATCCAGCTTTTACACTACCAGCGTTGCATGAAACTGACTGTGAAATATATTAGCAGCTGCTGTTATATCCAGCTGGCAGGGTGCCAGGGAAGGAAATTAAACTTTGCATTTCCCCAGCCCTCCCTCTCTACTTCCTGCTACCTAATCGATTCTGTTCAGTGGGCGCCTGAGAGAGCCAACTCTTGTTGTTTGCCAGGACCGTGGCACTTGGAGTTCTTAGTGAATTCAGATATCCATTTAGCCTCTGCCAGCCCATTGACGGGCTCTGAGAATTCTAATGTTATTCCATGGAGAAGGGTCCTTGCCTGCCCAGGGTCTGACCAGAGGTAAGTGTAGCCTGTGGAGAGATGGAGGGGGGGATGGTTGCCAACATCCAGTTTGACTTTTCAATGGTGGAGAGGAAACAATTTATAAAAGTCAGAAAAGTGACATATGTCAACAGTTTAAGAAATCAGCATGTGAATAAAAACTACAGTTCTATTTATTTTATGACAACAAAGCTATAATCTTGCATTGAGAGAGAAAATAACCAATATACGAAGTGTCTTCCTATGGAGATCACCACCACTGCCATGCCCAAGGAATCTTTGTCCCTCTTTTCCCAATCATTACCCAGAATGTCTCTTGGCCTATGTCTGGTAGGGGCCACAGAAACATGGAAGGTCCCTCTTGGCCACCGGGGAATTTACAATCCACTAGGAGAGAGAGCAGACGTGCTCATTTATACCTCTAACACGGGCTGTGATAAACGCCCGTCTGAGAGAAGTATCTACAATGAACATGGGGCACAGCTCATACCCATTCATTCATCCAGCAAACATTTACTGAGCTCTTATCATGTTCCCAGAATGATTCTTACACTTAAGATTCAAAGTTTCTATCCTCAAGGAATTCACAGTTAGTGAGGAGACAGGGAAAGAATATGACTTTTGTAGAGAGAAGACTTGGGTTCAAGTCCTAGCTCTGCCTCTTACCAGCTGAATAACCATGGGCAACTTTTCAACTCTGAGCCTGTGTTTCCTCAACAACAAAATGGAGGAGAAAGAGAACAATCTCAAAGGGATGGTGGGGATGAAACGAGGTAAGGCATGTGAAGAGGTTTTACAAGTGAGCAGTAAAGCACTGGATAAATGGGAGTTATCCTGGGCCACCAGGTGGGTTGAGATTTGTGAAGCTAGTTGAGGCCTCCTCGTTTGGACATCTCACCACAAGCCCTGCCTGCTCCCCCTCCTGCTGGTCTGGGGGATTGCAATCTCAGGGTTGCAGAGCAGGAGCCTGGGCCTCACTGCCTCTGTTTTTGTGACTGCTGACCCAGCATTTTGAGGGATGAGTCCTCTTACCTGTAGAGCTCCCTGCCAGGCATCTGGGACCCTGGGAGGGCCTGACCAAGATGTGGCATGAAATCTGCTGACAGCCTTGCCCTATATTTATTTGTTCATTATTTATAACTTTTATTCTGGAAAATTTCCAACATGTAGAAAAGTAAATAGTATAATGAACCCTCATGTACCCATACCTCAATGTCAACTGTTATCAATGCTTATCCAATCTTGTTTCATTCATAACCCCACCTACTCCTCCTTTCCCCTGGATTATTTTAAAGGAAAGCACTTTTTAAAAAAACACCAACACAATACTACTATCACACCTACAAATTTTTAAAAATTATTCCTTAATATTATCAAACAGTTAGTCAGAGTTCACTTTTCCTTGACTGCCCCACAAATGTTTTTATGGAGTAGATTTCTTCAAATTGAGATCTAAACAAGGCCCACACGATGTATTCTGTAGATATTTCGGCATGTGTGTATGCTGATGGGAATAATCTAGGAGGGAGGGGAAAGTTGTTGATGCAGGAAAGTAAGAGGATAATTTCAGGACCAAAGTGCTCCGGTGGACACAGAGCACGAGAAGAGAAGTTGACTTTAGAGAGCCATGGAGATACTTTTCCATCTGAACAAAGGAGGAGGCAGGGTGTGTGGCTTTAGAGAGAGGCAGATGGGGAGGCGAGGTGATTCTTATCTGGTTGCCTCTATTTTCTTAATAAAGTATGAAGAGGATAAGAGAATTGCTTTGAGCTGGGGAGAATGTGAGGACTACTCTGAACAGTCTTCTTCATTTGATAGACAAAGAAAGCAAGACTCAGAGAAGAGATTTGCCCAAGGTTTTGTAGCTAGTTGACAGATTTAATGGCAGAACCTAGGTCTCCTGGTTCTGAGGCTGGTGTTCTTTTTACTAACCCTGACTGTTAATAAACAGGAGAACATGTGGTTCCCTGGTCTCCCTCTAGTGAGGTTGTGTCCCTGGGGATTGTCATTGATATTTCCACATTGGCTTGGGTGAGTCTGGACATTGGGTAGCATGATTTAAATCCAAGAGCTTCGGGCAAGAGAAACAATAGAAAAAATAAACAAATGGGACTACATCAAACTAAAAAGCTTCTGCACAGCAAAGGAAACTATCAACAAAACGAAAAGACAACCTAACAATTGGGAGAAGATATTTGCAAACCATACTTCTGATAAGGGCTTAATCTCCAAAATATATAAGGAACTCATGCATCTTACCAACAAAAAAACTACCAACCCAATTAAAAAATGGGCAAAAGACCTGAACAGACATTTCTCCAAAGAAGATATATAGATGGCCAACAGACACATGAAAAGATGTTCAAAATCACTAACTATCAGGGAAATGCAAATCAAAACTACAATGAGATATCACCTGACGCCCGTCAGAATGGCTATAATTAACAAGACAGGAAACAACACGTGTTGGAGAGGATGTGGAGAGAAGGGAACTCTCATACACTGCTGATGGGAGTGCAAACTGGTGCAGCCACTATGGAAAACAATATGGAGATTCCTCAAAAAATCAAGGATAGAACTACCATATGATCCAGCTATCCCACTGCTGGGTATTTATCCAAAGAACTTGGAAACACCAATTTGTAAAGGTACATGCACCCATGTGTTCATTGCAGCGTTATTCACAATAGCCAAGACTTGGAAGCAACCTAAGTGCCCATCAAGGGACGAATGGATAAAGAAGCTGTGGTATATATACACAATGGAATACTACTCAGCCATAAGAAACGATGAAATCCAGCCATTTGTGACACCATGGATGGACATTGAGGGTATAATGCAAAGTGAAATAAGTCAGAGGGAGAAGGTCAAATACCGTATGATTTCCTTCATTAAGTAGTAGATAATAACAACAATAAACAAACACATAGGGACAGAGATTGGATTGGTGGTTACCAGAGGGGAAGGGGGAGGGAGGAGGGTGAAAGGGATAATTCGGTACGTGTGTGTGGTGATGGGTTGTAATTAGTATTTTGGTGGTGAACATGATGTAATCTATGCAGAAATAGAAGTACAATGATGTACACCTGAAATTTTTACAATGTTATAAACCAATGTTACTGCAATAAACAAAAAATTAAAAAAAAAAATAAATAAATCCAAGAGCTTAGCCAAGGAGGGGACTTGGAATCATGGAATCTCAGACTTAAAGTGGCACCTCCAGGTGGTCTCCAAGACCCATGCTCATTGCTAGAATGTCCCCCGTGGCATCCTACAATCCTCCAATAAGTGTTGTCTAGCTACTTTTTGATCACATACAGTGACTGGGTGCTCGGCACCTCTCAGGCAGTGTACCCTACTGTGGGACATCTTTAATGGCAAGAAAACATCAGGCTAATCTTGGGTTGAAATCTGCCTCCATTTATAATTTCTACCCACTGGGCCTAATTCTGCCTCTGGAGCTATACAGTTAGACTCACCCCTCTCCTTCCTGACAGCCCTTCAGTTACTTGGAGCCGCCTCTCAGGTCCCCCTGCTGAGAAGTGACACTGCTTTTGAGCCTCAAGAGGTAGATATGTCCCCAGAACAGAGGACTCACCCCAGAGCTTGGAGGACCAGATTCTCTTGATAGCTCAATTTTTGTTACTTGCTCTGTGGATTCCAGGAAATAAACTCTGCTGTCTATTCCATTTTCTATTTCTAAAAAATGCTTTCTCTTTTCATTTCAGTGCCCTGGGACCCCAATCAAAGCTCTCTAACATGCCCCATTTTTCTTCCAAGAATCTTGCCTGCACCCTCTTACATGCCCCAGGCACATCACAGGGTCTGCTTGGAAGAAACACATTCCTACCTTCTCCGTTAGAGTCCCACAGGGAGCTCCAGTACACCAAGTCTCAATCAGGAGGCTCCTCCTCCACTGACTGACTCACTGATAGATAAGCAAACAGGAAGTATTTGGGATGCGGGAGAATGCTCCTCAATGCTGTAGACACAGAAGTAGAATCTTGACTGGAATCTTTACACTTATCCCTCATTATTCAAATTCTTCCTACGCATCAAGGTTCAACGTTGGACTCTCCTCATCTAAGTCTTCCCAAACTAGCCTACCCTATGCTACCCCCCTTTTTTTGGGAATCTTAATCTTAACAGCTAGGAGCCATCTTTACCTGTGGGGAGGAATATTTTATCACGGATATTGTGTAGAGTTGTGGCAACGCTGATAATAAAAGCAGACCTACCTTTAGTCAGTCCGTTGTTTCTAAATCCTCCATGCACAATGCACTTCCTTATTGCTTGCACTGAGATGGACATGCCAGCGCACCCACCTTGGTACGCCACTGGGTAACAGTGACCCGCAGCTTGCCATGTGGTTCTCTAATTGCTTCACAAGGCTTAGTTTTCTCCCCCAACCCAGGGATAAGCTGTTGATGGCTGGGATGAGTCTCACTGTTTTTATCCACCCTTTGTGAGCCTGGCACAGACCTGGGCACACAATTGCTGCTTAACACATAACTGCTTGATTTCTTGAGTGAATAGTTGGAGTGGTTCCTGTTCCCAGGAACTCAACAGTAGTGCATTGTAATTTTAATCTTTTCCCTTGAAATCATCCCTTCAGATTGGCCTCAAGGAGGACAGAGACTGATGTGAGGGAGGTTTTGTGTGTGTGTGAAGAAAGAAGAGTGATGCACATGCAGAAGACCCTGCACATCTGCCTCCCTCCAGCTGTGTGAGAAGGCAGAGCTAGAACGCTATCTTGCAGGCTGGGTCTGCACCTACCCAGAATTCTCTGATTTAATCAGGGGCAGGAATCTGACTTTTGCTCCTCTTCTCTCATCCTTTCCTCTTCTTACCCCCACCTTTCTTTCCTAATTACTTTGATGGGATTTCAGAGACCAGAGCATCCCTTTCCTGACCTCAGCAGTCCTTATGATTTCATTTTGATTTTGCTTTAGCTAAGCCCTTGACCTGTTATAATTATTTTCCCAAAGTGCCTGCAGTCCCCAGAGCACACAAGGTAATTATCTGCAGAGCATGCACAGAGTGATCTGTCAGCTTCTGATGGATCTCGGGCTCTGCAGCCCTAGTCTGTTGGTTGGGTACTGGGGGCTCTAGCTGGACAGATTTGAATCACGCATTTAGGGTTGTGGCACATGGGAAGTTCAGTAAGGGCCCCGCCCTTTACTGAGGCTGGTTGTCTATGCATAACACCCAGTAATCAAGACTAAGCTCTTCCTAGATATTCATTCCAACCACATGGTGGCCAGCCCGCTTCCTGGGAATGAAGCCACCATGGAGAATAACTTCAGTCAATTATTTATTCAATTCATTCCTTCATCTTTCAGTATCTTTTAAGACCCTACTATGTGCTAGACATTATGCCAGGTGCTATGTGTCTGATAAAAAATGAATAAGACATGACCACTGCCCTTAAGAACCTTGGTCTCGTTGAGGAAATGACGAGTATACAAGTCTTACATCCTCTAAGGGAGGCACAGATCAAATCCTACAGGAGTTCATAGGACAGGAGGGGAAATTTACTTGTACTTTTTTTTTTACAAATATTTTTTTTGTGATGAGAACTTTTAAGATCTACTCTTTTAGCAACTTTCAAATATACCATACCGTATTGTTAACTCTAGTCACCACGCTGTACGTTACATCCCCAGGACTTATGTATTTTACAACTGGAAGTTTGCACCTTCTGACCTCCTTCCTCCCTTTCGCCCACCCCGCTACCTCCCTGCCTCTGTTAAGCACCAATCTGTTCTCTGCATCTATGAGTTCGTTTTTTGTTTAGATTCTGCATATAAGTGAGATCATACAGTATTTCTCTTTCTCTGACTGACTTAGGGAAATTTACTGTTAAATGAGGGAGCAGAGAAGTCTTCTTGGGAAAAGATATGGTTAAGCTAGACCCAGAAGGTGGGTTTAATTTGGAGGCAGGGGTGGAAGAAGCCCATTGTGGGAGTGAGTCTGCAAGACTCCTGAAGGCCAACCAGTGGATCTCAGCCTCCTCAAGGTCAGCTGCAGGGTCTCTCCAGAAAACCTTGCCAATCTCCTGTCTGCCAGCCCCAGTTCTCACTCTCTCCCAACTGGAGCAGTGTTCCTCTGGAGGCTGATGCTCATGGGCACATTCATGAAGTGTCACAGGCTCATGGCTCCACTTTCTTCTTCTTTCTGGCCCATCTCAGAAAAGCTGAGGAAGCTCCCCACTTCCAACTTCTCCCACCTTCTCACTTCCCACCATGGTCTCTCCAAGGACTCGACGAGTCACTCTAAAATTTCAAAGATGCTGCCACCACAGACTGAAGACCTACAGAAGCCCACCTGCCCTGCTCCTGGACCTGTCACTGGCTAATGCTGTTTCCCATCTTTGTTCCTTTGCTTAGGCGGGTTTTCCCTCCTCCTCACTCCTCTTGACAGGCTGTCTCCTTACGTCCTTCCAGACTCACCTCCCTAAGGACCCCTCCCCACAAGGCAGGTTGGGTTACACACCCCTTTCAGTGTTCCCATAAACACTATTGTTGCCTAGAACTGCAATATATTAAAATTACCTGTTTGTATTTGAACCTGTATACTGGTAGTTCTTTAAGGCCAGGAATTCTGTGTTTTTCTATCACCAGTGCATACATAGTCAGTGCTTGATTGGTTGTTAGATCAAGAAATGCAGGCAGCGTACTCTGCAAAGCAGATGCCTCTGTGATACACATGGAGAATTCTAGAATGAGGGATTGAAGAGAAGGAGTTAGCAAATTTTTCTTAAAGCTGTTGTTGGGAGAGAGGGAGAATCTCCCTCTGCCCTTTCCCTTAAGGTTCTTATGGCTGGCCAAATAATCAACAAGACAGGTTAGCAGGAGAAAATAATACCAAGTTTAATAACATGTATACATGGGAGAAACTCAGAAATGAGCAACTCCTTTCTCTATCTAAGCTGCCCGCCTATGTATTGTAGCTAAAGGCGAGGAAGGTGTTGGGGGTGGGTAGTGGTCTGTGACCTCAGAGGGCAAGAAGACAACTCACATGGAGATAGAAGTGCAAATGTTTGTCTGACAACTCTTCTCAGGGTCATCTGTAGATAATGTGGTCAGGGAGAGATAGAGTTTTTGATAAAAGGGGCTTGGTGTCTTTTCTGTTGTAACCTCCATCCTACATTATCTTTACAGCCATCATGATAATAACTCCTTCCTGAAACAGATCTTTTGTTTTAAATTCTTTAGGCAGTTTGGGAGGGGAAAATCAAATATTTTTCCTGAGTTCTCTGAGTCCTTATTGTCTTCAGCTCAAAATAATCCGCATACCAGAGTGGTGCCTCCTGGGGTAGCTTGCCCTGAGCACCATCACGATCATGATATTTAAATTATGTCACTGCTCTGGCCATATTCTGGCAACCCAGAGGGCCCTGGGAACAGGCTCAAAAGTGAGAAAGGCTTATAGGATACAATGTGCGACAGTGGTCTGTAGTGGCCTATAGATATGGGGGCTGGGCGACCATTGGACTCTTCCCTTACCCACTCAAAGATGAGTGATCTTTGTCAAACCCAGGCCTCACTAGTCTTCAGGAGGGTGAGGGTCTAGATCAGTGGTTCTCAGAGTGTGGTCCCCAGAGCAACAGCACCAACATCATCTGGGAACTTGGAAATGTAAATTCTCAGGCCCCACCTCAGACCTACTGGATCAGAAACTCTGGAGGTGGAGCTCAGCCATCCATATTTTTTTATTTCTTTTTTTTAAATTGAGATATATTTGATATACTTACATATTGTGTAAGTTTAAGGTGTACAACATATTGATTTGATATATTTATATTGCAATATGATTGCCATTGTAGCATTAGCTAACACCTCTATTGCGTCACATAACGATCATTCCTTCTAGTGTTGGGAACAATTAAGATCTGGTATCTGGGCAGGTTTAATGTTTATAATACAGTTTTGTTATGTGTAATCACAGCACTGTGTATTAGGTCTCCAGGGCTGATTTATCTGCTAGTTGCAAGTATGTACCCTTAAACAACATCTCTCCCATTCCCCCACCCCCCCACCCCTGGTAACCACTATTTTGCTCTCTGCTTTTATGATTTTGTTTTTTTTTAGATTCTACATATAACAGATATCATACGATATTTGTCTTTCTCTGTCTGACTTATCTCACTTAGCATGATGTCCTCAACGTCCATCCAAGTTGTTGCAAATGGCAGAATTTCCTTCTTTCTCATGGCTGAATAGTATTCTGTTATATATATATATAGTATATATATATATCAAATCTTGTTTTTCCATTCATCCATTGATGGGCACTTAGGTTATTTCCATATCTTGGCTGCTGTGAATAATGCTGCAATAAGCATGGGAGTGCAGATATCTCTTTGATTAGCTGTTTTCATTTCCTTTGGATATATACCCAGAAGTGGGATTGCTGGAACCTACAGCCATTTGTATTTTAACAAGTTGTCTGGGTGACTCTGATACATGCTAGAGTCTGAAAACGTCTAGACTACCTCAGTGCTTCTTAAACTGCACCCTGTATAAGAATCACTTGGGGGAACTTATGTAGAATGAAGATCCCTGGACCCCATCTCAGAAGTTCTGATTCAGAAAGTCGGAGAGGCCCAGGAATCTGCACCTTTAATGAGCACCTGGGAGATTCAGAATTGATCTACAGATCATATATTCATTAACACTGCAGGAGATGATCCTGAGGTCTCTGTCACAGTGGCCAGCCTCTGATTCTGATTGGCTAGGAGCTGTTGGTACTAGTGGCAGACAGACGGGCCTGGTTGGCAAGCGCTCCACGTGCCTTCTGATTGGCCAGGAGAGGCCCATGGGAGGAAACTATGACTGTGCTGTGGGACAGGACTCTGAAAGGAAAGGGGCTCTGCTCCTGAAATGGGACAGTCTTTCCCCAAAATAGCCAAGAGGAGAGCATAGCACTTCCGCCCCTTTAAGCACCCTGGTGATTTGCATTTAAAAATAGAAAGAAGCTCATGAATAATTTGTGAGTCACGAGCAAGCCCCTTCAAAATACAGTCATGAATAAAATATCCTGCTTTGCCTCCTCTAATGGCAGTGGCCTTTGATGTTTTATTGATGGCTTGCCTGCCCTGAGTGCTGTCAGGCTCCTGGATTAATTCATGCACTCGGGCCCTCGACCCTCCAGGGTTCGTGGGCTTGACCTTGCTGGCTGGCTGGTTGGCTTACACATAAATACACCACCCGTTTTTGGACAGTTCGAAAAGGCTACCTCAGATCCCTTTGGAAGAAGAAGCTTAATTACAGGGCTGTGGGAGCCCCTGGCCAGGCCCAGTGAGGGGGTGGGACCTAAATCACCAGAAGCCATTGTTTGTAGTGAGGTGAGTATTTAGAGCAGGTGCAAGTGTGTCTCCTATTTTATTGCTTCCTAAGAAGCTAGGAAGGGAAAGAAGACATTAAGGAGCTGTAAATAATAATCTCCCAAACCTGCACTGAGCAATGCCCTGGAGGCTCTGCCTGCCCAGGGGCTGTGTGAGTGAAACAAATGTGGGAGCCCCAGTAAGGGAGCTGCGGAGGGGGGCATGGCTTTGCATCTACCTAGGGCGTCTAGAGGCCCAGGCACCTGCCAGAGACCCTATTCTTAGGCAGAGCCCAAAGGGCTGCCTGGGGTATATTGCTGTCTACACAGGCATAGGAAAAAGTGTGAGGGAGTCTAATTTCATAGCTTTTTAAATTAAAAATAAACCTTATAAAAAGAAAAAATTCCATGGATAAAAGAGGACATTGAGAGTTGAAGGGCTTCAAGGTATTGGATGTCTGAGTTTTGACTAAGAGGTGACCCCAGCTTCCCAGAGGATGACCTGGGTGGGCTGGGAATTCACCCTGAGACAACGGGGAGCTGAGGCACTTGGGTCAGTCCTGGGACTCTGAGTGATTATTGGAGGGTGGGATAGTTTTGAGGTGGGAATGTGGGGACCCTACAAATGTCTTTTCACTTAGGTCTTGGGTCACCGCCCAAGCGTGTTGAGAAAGATAGCTGTAAGAACCAAGAGAGAGCAAAGCCAGCATTTTGGGAACCTACAATGGGAGTTGTAAGAGGTGGGGACAGAGCCCTTCAGAACCACGGCCGTGTCAACGTTGATAACCCTGGTCATTGCTGCAGTTCCAAAGAGGACTACTCCAGATCCGGTGGCGGTAAGAAGAGCCAAGGGACATACTAGGGGCATGGCAGAAGCAGCTGAGGGCATTCAGATGGGAGTGGGAGTCCTCAACAGCTTGAGACTGCAGTGGTTGACAAGGAGACTGCACGAGCTCCCTTGGACCCTGACTGCCCTCTCCAACCCTCTCTCCTCGACTCTGTGATTGGCTGTGAAGTCCTGGGTTAGAGTCCACAGGCAAGTTCTCCTAGGGAGAGTAGGACACTAGTCCTGGTCAAGATGCAGAAAGCGTCATGGGGTGGAGGCAGATTGAAGCCTTCAGGGAGCACAAACCCTGGTGGAAAGAGACTGGGGCAGACAAGGTTCATGATGCTTGCATGCCCCCAGTGAGTCAAGGCAGTAATGCTATCCTGATAAAATGGGTTCTGTCCTGTTGGGATGGGCAACACCAGTACTGGACCTCTGACTGCCATCTGCCAGAAAATTGCCAGAAAAAATACAAATCCCCAACAATCATAATGTAAACAGCACCTTTAGAGTTGTGTCGTATACAGTCTGCAGAACAGCACACAGCAGCCCTGGGGAAGGTGAAGAAGGAGCTCTTTCGCCACTACTCAGGCGGCCCTTCCAGGGGTAAGTGCATTTTAATAAGATCAAAGCTTTGTGCAAAAGTAAATCATGGCATTGACCACTGGGGATAGGGAATAGGTATTTTGGGGGAGGTAACATAGCCTGTTTGGGCTGCTATAACAAATTACCATAGATTAGGGGGCTTATAAACAACAGAAATTTACTTCTCATAGTTCTGGAGGATGGAAAGTTCAAGATCAAGGTGCTGGCAGATTTGGTATCTGGTGAGAGTCCAATTCCTGGTTCTTAGAAGATTGTCTTCTCCCTGTGTTCTCACGTGACAGAAGGGATAAGGGAGCTCTCTGAGGTCTCTTCTATAACAGCTCTAATCCCATTCATGAGGCACCATCTTCACGACCTAATCACCTCTCAAAGTCTCCACCTCTTAATACCATCACATTGGGAGTTAGGATTTCATCATATGAATTTCGAGAGGACACATTCAGTCTACAGCAGCGAGGGTGCTGGCAGTGGGGTTCCCTGGGGTTCCTAAAAGGAGACCATGCATGTGTCACTAGGCCCACCCACACAAGAATGCAGACCTAGGCATAGAGGTCTTCACTGTTGACACAGTTCATTCATTCTGCTCCTACTCATACTTGGACCAAGCGTTAATTCCAGTCTGTGGGTCTCAGTGTAGAGCCGATATTCTGGTGTAAGAATGTTTGTTTCATGGATTTGAGAGTGGGTGCAGAAGTGTGTGTGTGAGTGTGTGTGTATGTGTGTGTGAGAGAGAGATTGAATGAGAGAGAGAGAGAGAGGTAGGAACTGTGGATGTAGGTTTGAATTAGGAGTCACTTCAACACTAAGGAGCTCACAGGAGCTGAGGATGGGTAATTGCTGTCTTGTACACACAGTCTGAGAGACAAGGCACAGTTAGGTGTTGCAGAGACTCAGGGGAGGCAAACACCCCAGTGGGGGAAAAGGCAGGAGGGAAACAGGAAATGTTTCCAGGCCAGCGGAGGGAGGAGATGATTCCATTTCCCCGTCATGCCTCTCAGTCAGTATTAAACAGAGTATCCTTTCTCTGGAAGCTCTTTCCTGATCTCATCCAGATCCCCTTTGTTCAGGGTTTACACAGGAGGCAAGAAGGTGCCTCTGCAGTCAGATGGCCTGGATTTTAGTATAACACTGCCATTTACCGACTCTGCGCTCTGGGGTGAGTACTGAGGGTCGCTGAGCCTCAGGTTCTTCACCTGTGGTCATCCCATTACCTTGCAGGTTCTCATGAAGAGGAAATGAGGGGTGTTTAAGCAGTTGGCACTTAGTAAGCTCAATACATGTACTTTTCAGTGCTTCTGGAAAAGGAACTACATAGGAATGGTATGAATATCAATGTAAAATGGGGGAAAGGCTGTATATGTTAAATAGGATGAGTTAGAAACTTTTTCAAAAGATATTACACATACATAGAAACAATTTAAATACGGCAAAAGGGTATTCTGTAAAAAACAGTTCTCCTCCTTACCATACTCTGAGTTTCCAAGCCCCTTCTCCCAGGAGATGATAAGATTTTCCCCTCCTGTTTGCAGGGCTGTGTTGCAGACTCACGTCTGTTTCCCTCTTGTGCTTTAATCATCTCAACCTCCAAGATTTTTTATGCAGCTTCTTTTGGCTAGGAGCTGGTTTTACAGAAAACATAATTTGAAATGTCTAACAAATAAATAAGCATTCTCCACACTTATTCTACAAAGGATTTGTTTTCTCATACCCTGGTGCCCCAGACAAATACATCTGCCTTGCTGGCACCTTGAGTGGCCACTGGTGTGCTTCTGTGTGATGGCCAAGAGGCAGGTGCCAGTGCTCTGAGTGCATAAGGTGTGAAAGACAAATGCCATGTTGAGTGGGCCTCCATAGGCATTTGGGGGAGGCTGTTGCTGCACCTGGACTGATGGATGCCTCATCGCACCGAAGTGCAACCCCCACTGGTAACTGGCTCCTGTGAAACAGCCTTTTGTGATAGGGGCATTGGAGACTAAGCCCTGGACTCTTGAAGTAATGAATACCATGGCTGAAATCTCACTTTGGCAAAAGATAAGTAACCAAAGTCAATGAAAGTTTCCTCTTTCTCTCTGGGCCCCTAAAAATGGCACTGATGTTGATTCCTGCTTGAGTTTATCCTGCAGGCACTTAGTACCAGTGATGGGATCCCCCACCCCCATCCCCACTAGGGAGAGGCCCAGCCTCATGACTCCCGCTGGGTCCTCATGAAGACAGGGAGCTGGGCTGTGTTCAGTTGATTCCAGCTCCGGGGAGGCCCTGCACCACCCCAAAGAGCTCAAGTCTCAGGCCTTTGGGGAGTGAGACAGACTGTTTCAGGAGCCTTATGCAGGCTTGTCTGTCAGCCCACTGACGCTGTGGGAAAGGAAAGGAACTCCACAAAGAAACCGTTCTGCTCCAATTTAGATGCTCCCTCCATGTGGCTGCAATAAGTGCCCCCAGAGCACTAGGTTTGAAGGAAAGCTCAACGATCATGGAATCTCATATCTATTTACTCAACGAACATCTATTCTGAGGTCCTGGGAGTATGGTATTGCTCCCGATCTCAAGAAATTCACAATACACAAACTGCAGAACAACTGATGTGTGTATAGAGGTATGCGTGGGTGGGTGGACTGACTGAGTCGCACAGCATGAGTTGGGGCAACGGAGGAAGAGGCATTTGTAGAGGTGACAGCTTGTGCAGAGGCACTGAGAGAACGGCTGACGTGTTCACAGCACAAAGTTCTGTCTAGGTGTCCACGGTCTTTCCACTGCCCCAGCCCTATACTTGCTTCTCCTTATTTTTTTCCCTTCCTTCCTTTCTCCAATAAGAGTCTAAACTCACTTCCATCAAAGACCTAAGAACTAGCGAAGAATTTTCATGGGAAAATTGGCTACCCAGACAGGATATCCTCAGCTCTGATGAAGGCCAGTGGGCAGTGTCAGTTCAGACTCAGCAGGGTGCTCAAATGAGCTCCTGGCAGCTGGGTCATTCCACTCTTACCCCACTAGGCCTCTGCAGTTCCTCAATCACATCCACACCCAGCTTGCACCAGCCTCAGGGCCTTTGCACTGCTTGTTTCCTCTTCCTGGTAAGCTCCTCCTCTAGGTACCTGCAAGACTCACTCACCTCTTTTAAGTCTATGGTTAAATGTTGCCTTCTCAGTGAACCTTCCCTGACCATCCTATTTTAAACCCTTCATCAATCTACACCTTCATTTCCTGCTTTATTTTCCTCCAGAGTACTTCTGATTAACGTAGCATATGTTTTGCTTACTAATTTTCTTTAGTATCTGTCACTCTCAGGCCCTGTATAGAGTGCAAGCTCCTGAAGGCAGAGTTTTGCCTGCCTTGTTCACCCCTGGATCCCCTATACCTGAACTAGAACAGTGCCTGGCACAGAGCAGGTGTGCCCTCATGTTTGCTGAATAAATAGTAAAGAAATGGATATTTCTGAGGGCTGAATAATGGGACCGAAGGGAGGTAACTGGGTCCATCTTGCACCTCTGCTGAGAGGTGCTGGGTGGTGGTTATGGATTGCAAGAGAAATCATTGGGAAACTCCTCTGCCTGGTTTCCAAGCCCCTGCTCCCTTGATTCTGGGGCCCATCATCCTCTTTCATGGAGGCCTCACATCCTCCTACCAGACCCAGGTCACAGGCATCCTCAGGGGCTCATTTGGGGCCCTTGGGACTGGAGGGAAGGCAGTGTCCTGCTCTTCTTCCCATCCCCCAAAATAGTAGGTCCTCCTCAGATGTTTGTTCAACTGAATGGACCACTGCCTCCCTGCTCTCTGAGGGGCTGCCTTCCCACAGGAAGTATTTTTCTAGTGTAACTTGGCAACAAAGGCATTGAACAGAGATGTGAGAATGCTCTTGTTCACAGCCTCTGATTTCTGCTGACCTGAACTTACCAGCAGGCAGCTCTTTCATTGGAGGGGAAGGAGGCAATACATAGCTGGGGCCCCTGGTCAGCTTTGCTGCTGTTTCTTCTGCTGCTTTTGCAGGGGCCTTCCTGCCCCTGGGATCCCCAATTGCCTGGTGATGAGGAACTCAGCGCCCCAGATTCCCTGTGCGTGCACAATCATTGCAGGGATGCTGGTCTTCTCTTCGACCTCCCTGAGGCCTCCCAGAAACTCTTCCCTGTCTTTAGGGGAGATGTGAGTTGTGCCAAAGGAGAGTGACACAGGGGCAAACCACGAGGGGAAAGATGGGGGAGGAAAATCCCATAGGGACCATCAGCTACGATTACGTCTGGGATTGGGCCCCTTTTCCAAAATAAATAGCTCCCTCACAGAGCACATAAGTAGCCTAGAAGTCCCTTAAAATCAGCCTTCCCAGAACTGGCCCAGGTGAAACAGGATTTCTTCCAGGCTGGAGGTGGGAGGTGGCCCTCACCCTTTGCCGGGCCATAGCAGGGCTCCCAAGCGCTCCAAAGGGTCCCTGACATAGATGTGTCAGCATCCACTTCCCTCGGCAGAGGGAACCGTGGTTCTCTGGGGGCCTTCAGCTAGAAAGGAGTTTGAGTGGGGTTCGGGGCCCCAATCTTGGATAGAGCAGACACGTGTAGCACCAACTCTGGATGAGCTGGTGGATCGGGGGCTCTGACACGGCCGGGGCTCCATGGGCTTCAGTGGTGTTTGAGGGCTCACGTCCAAAGGCAGGTGGTTTCCCAGGGCACTCCCATTTCTGTGGGAGCTTTAGGCATGGAAATGATGCCACACATGAAATAAGTGACTTCCTATTATTCCCAAGAGGCCTCTCAGCCCTCCCATGCTCCAGGGTTCAAAGGGAGAATTCTAGCTCTGGGCCGGTTCTTGTGATGGAGGCTGACAGTGCCTGGAGGGCTTATCTCTGCTGGAAGCTACACCAGCAGCTTTGTAGTAGAGTACATAGAGGCATGAACACCACGGAAAACATGTTGGAGCTTTGCCTGCCTGTCTCCCACCTGACAGGAGAGCGAGAAGCCTGGGCTGAGACTGATTCCACGCTGACAGCTCTCAAGGGCCTTTTCCATGGGTTGACCGCCTCTCCATCCCTGAGCTAGACCCCGAACAGCTGAGTGTTGGGGAGGAGGGCATCTCTCCCTGCTGCTCTTAGGGCACACCATGTGGCTAAGCAAATAATGGAATTACCTTTTGGATCTCAGTGTTCTCATCTCTAAAATGGCATGACTGCACGACATATGGGCTTCTTTCTTCTCTCTAAACTTCCCAGCCCGAGCCATACAAAATGCACTGAAAAGACTGAAGACCCAGCCCTGATGTTTATTAGCTGTCTTTCAACCTCTCTGAGTCTCTGTTTTTTCATATGTAAATCAGTGCTAGTAACACCCCACAGGGTTGTTGGTAGAATGAAGCGAGGTATTATACGGGACAAAACTTGATAAACTTCTAGGTTTTAAACAATTGAATGTGCTTAGGAATCTCTGAATCAGAGAATGAGAAGAGCTGGAAGTCAGAGGGCCGATAGGACCTTAACTCTTGGGGAGCTGGTCTGGCTCGTTTCTCTCTCAGACTGAATTGTTTATCACTACAAATGGATGACAGCCCTGAGGTAGCTCTTTACTCACGACATTGAGGAGATATTTGCGCATCGTTAAACACTCCAGAAAGACTCAGATCCCTGGCCACCTCTTGACAGCCTCGAAATGCAGCCTGGCCATGGGCATCCCAAGTTCTCCTAACTTTCCACTGAGGGCCACTGCTCCTCCTGGGGGTGGGGTCTATTAAAGAGGTGAGATTTGGGGGGCTCTTTTAGCCATAAGTGTAATAGTTTGGAAGTCAGAAGAGCGAGCCAGGGTCAATTCAGAAGTATCCAGGGACAAACTCTCTAGCCTGCTGTGTTTGCTGCTGCTTATGGACCCCTCTATTTGGGGTGGGAGAGGGATTTTAGGAAGAGAAGAAAAATTCTCCACCAGATAGCATTTTTTACTCTCTCAGAATCTTAACAAAGGATCCCTACAGCTTCAGTGGGAGCCCATTTCTCTCTGTCTTTCCTCAGTGATAGGAAAATAATTGGTTCCCATGATCTTCAATGTAGATACTCTCACTAGAGAGAACAATTGCGACACTACATATTGGTCTGTTGGGCTGAGACAAAGACACGGTCCAGAATTTTGCAGATAAATTTGATTTAAACTATCTTGTTTCTCTGTCAGGCTGTGGACATGAATTTTTGGTTTGGAAACTATGATCATCACGATTTTAGCATCTCCCATATCCTTTTTATTCATTCCTGGAGTTCTTTTACCTTCTATCTCAGTTCATTCTCTTTCCTTCCCCATGAAAATGAGACTCACTCACTTCTTCATTTTGAACCTGGGCTCGTCAAGATAGCTTGTCTTTTGGGTGGTTTTATCCAACTTCTCTTGGAATCTTGATGATGAGGAGTCTCAGAAGCAGGGAAAGAACACCCTGTACATTCTCCAAGCTGGGAGGATGGGTGAAGACGTTACTGTCTTTCCTTGTTCTAAAGTCTCCCACCCTGACCGTGGGGAGGAGAGAGCAGGCAACATTTGTCTGCTCTATGAAGGTGTACTTGGTGTGCTTTATTTTTATAGAACTTTTTCTTTCCCAAGGGCAAGTGCATTCCCTTTGTAGAAGCACAGGGGTTGGACAGTTAGATTTCAGAAACTTCTCAGAAAATAGAGTTTGCCTCTTGTCGTAGTCGGTTCAGGCTGCTGTAACAAGCATACCACAGACTGGGTGGCTTAAACAACAAACATTTATTCCTCACAGTTCTGGAGGCTGAAGTCCAAGATCAGGGTGCCAGCATGGTCAGGTACTAGTGAGGGCCCTCTTCCTGGTTTCCTCACATGGCAGAGAGAGAGCTGGGGTCTTTTCATCCCCTCATAAGGGCACCACACCCATCACAGAAGCTCCTCTCCCATGACCTCATCCAAACCTAATTACCTCCCAAAGACCCCTTCTCTACCTACCATCACTTTGGGGATTAAGGCTCCAACACATGAACTTTGTGGAACTTCAGTCCATAGCACATTTCTTACTGTAGTTT
This sequence comes from Ceratotherium simum simum, assembly GCF_057802395.1. Taxonomy (NCBI): domain Eukaryota; kingdom Metazoa; phylum Chordata; class Mammalia; order Perissodactyla; family Rhinocerotidae; genus Ceratotherium; species Ceratotherium simum. The sequence goes on along the minus strand of NC_141901.1, from coordinate 30,290,511 downwards.
GCATCTTCTAAGGTTTCCCAGAAGCTGAATTCAGTCTTACCAGCTTAGTCTGATGGGATGGGCTCAGTATGGGCTGCCTTTCAGGCCAGTGTGATACTTTCTTTCTGGTCACTGGTGGGCATTCTCCAATGGCTGAGATAACAAAAAAGAAGCAGAGGCCTGGAATAGGACAATATAGCCAACTGGTTGTCCACAGCCCCACCTATACCCCTGGGATTTGTCACAGGAACATTCTTTTCTCCACACTCAGTGCTCAGAAGCTCCTGACAAGGGCCATGCACCAGTGCTGCTTTGATACATTAGTGTAATTATGCACATGCTTTTATAGAACACCTTAGAAGTGGGCTTGCTTTGAATCCATTTGAATCAGATAATTAGTTTATAGACAAAAAATATAAACTGTTTTAATTTTTCCAACTTGACTAAGGATTGCTTTGGGAGTTGTGTGCAGCATGCTATAAAAATAACTCCTTTTAATTATATTTATTTGCTTAACGTATCACACAGATAGTAGGTAAGTGGAGTGTTGAGGCAGCCTGCAGAGTTGCCCCAAAGCGTCACACGTGTACCATGCCTTACGATTTATAATGTAATTTAGCATCCAGCCTTATCTTATGTTTGCAGGGAACTTTTCAAGGTTTTGTATGCCTGGTAAGAGGCAATGCTGGGTCTCAGTTTGGATCTTCTGGCTTCACGTCTTGTGTTTTTTACAAGTGCATTGAGAAAATCATACAATGGAGTCAAGAGAGCCTTATTGGACTCCTCACTCTGACACTTAATAGCCACGTGACCTCGAGCAAGTCACTTAACCTGTCTCAGCCACAGTAGATGAAGTCTCCACGGATTGCTTAAGATAGGAGACAACAAACCTGGGACTGTTTTGGAATATAAAAAGTGTAGATCTCAAGCCTTACAAGGAACAGGATGCCTGTTAATGTGGAGGTTAAATGGGGTGCCTAGAGCAGCCATAATTTATTATTATTGTTGTTATTAGTAAATACAATTGACAGCTGCTTCTTGGCATATAGCCCAGTCAGAAAACCACCTGGAAGCGGATCTTCCAGAACCCTTGACCCCTCTTATTTGTTCTTTTTTCCCCGCCCCTAGTATTTCTCACCACCTAACTTCTTATATAATTTCTTCGTTATAGCTATTGTCTCTCTCTCCGCCTCCTGAAAGTTCCAGGAGGGATGGATTTTTTTGTATTTGGTACACTGAGGAATGCCTAGCAGCTAGAATAGTGTCTGGCACATGTTGGTCACTTTATAAGTATTTGTCGAAATAAACTTTTTTGCCTGCAGATCACTCCAGTGATCTCCTTTACTTACGCAAATGTGGGCTTTCAGGGAGGGCCATGGGAGAAGTGGCTCAACTTGCAAAGGGAACCTGGGCCTTTCCATAAAACAAGGAATGAGAGCCAACTCCTCTTCTACAAGTTAGAAGTTGGGACACCTGTTGGATCTCCAAGAGGCCCAGATTTGGGCTCAGAGCAGGGACAGTGATAAGGTCACTCACTTGAGGAGGATGGGGCTTTAGGTTGTTGACTGGGTGTAATGCAGAGGCTTAGAAATTTGTGAGGAAGATGGTTTCAGCACAACGTCGGACTGATTCTGGAAGGGTCTCCAGTCCTAGCCCCCTTGGCATCGTTTTTCTTTGAGAACAGTGACCGAGCAAAGTATGGTGCTCAAAGCTGTACCAAGGTGACAACTTGTGTCTTGGGCATCCTGGCACCAGTGAACTGCCATCTTCCCTCAGGGAGTGGGAAGGGAACGCAGGAATGGGTTAATGTGACCCTTTCATTCTGCTGGGTGTTTTGACTCTCTCTGGGCTGAGTTCAGGACCCAGGGTTCTTAAGAAATTGGGGGTGGGTGGGCTGTGAGGCCTCAAGAAGGGATCACTGAACTCTCTGCTAACAGAACCTAACTAAGAAAGTTCAAGTAATTGATTTGAAAAATAAAAGAAACATGACCATATTTGTACCCCAAGTTGATCAGGGAGGTTATGCCAGTTTTTCATATAGGTAACAATACATACATAGTTTTTGTCTGAATATTCTGTCTTTGCTCCCCCAAATTTCTTCTTCACATATCTATCTATCTATCTATCTATCTATCTATCTATCTATCTATCTATCATCTATCATCCTCTATATGACAGGTGTTTTTTTTTTTTTAAATCAAACACATTCTTGTTTCCTTTTCCAAACAATTACCGAGTTTAACACAGAACTTTACAGTTTTTTTCAAGCAAGAAAGAAACACCACTTATATTCTCAGTATGCCTCAACTGCCACTATGGTCCCCAATCCTCACTCATACCCTTGAGCTGTCTATACACACACATTTGTATTTGGTGTTTTTAGCCATCGCCAATGCATTGTTGATTTCCTAAAATGAATAAACTAGGAAAAAAGTGCAAATTGCCCTTTCACCAAGAGTGTCCCTCAGATCACGCTTCCTAATAGGAAAATGCAGGAATCTCTTTCCTAAAACGTGTCCACGAAGCTGCTTCCCACAGAACTGAGCATGTGCTGCCAGGCTGACTAGGTGAGGATGGGGGTGTCTGAGGTTATAAACGCACTATGTTTAAAAATGTACCCTCCTTGCCCCAGGACGTGAATGATAGAGAAATACGTTTTTCCAGGAGTGGAAGCCACTATTTACCACTTGTTATTTCAGTGTCTGGGTCTCCTTCTTGCTCTTGCTCTTTTAGTGGCGGGTGTGTGTGTGTGTGTGCGTGAGAGAGAGAAAGAGAGACAGATACACACACACATACACACACACACAGAAGAGAGAATGAATATGAATTAGTGACTTTCAACTCTCTTAAGACTGCTGACCCCACCGTAGGGTCACATCTCTTGTGGAAAATAGCCATGATGGATTTGAATAAAAGGTCCAGTAGAGAGAATAGCTGTTAACCAGATGATACCAAGCACTTACCAGCCAGGTGCTGGCTTCCAGAGTAGAAGGGCAGGGTCAGGTGAGGCGCTGGGGTGAAGCAGGAGGAGGGCTCTGGTGGGCTGGGGCCGAAAGAGCCGGGGTCTTCAGTTCCTTCCACCTCCAGAGTTTTCAGAATCCAAGTACACGTCAAGATCTTCATCCTAACTACCTTCCCACACTTGCCTAGAAATGGTCTGACCATTTAAAAATGCAACTCTGAAGAAGAGAAGGCAGTACCCCAGGAGCCTTAACTACCTTCAGGAGCTCAGAGTCTTCAAATTATCTTGTTTTAGTCAGATCCTAGGTGGCAAGCATTAAGCTAAAGGAAAATCATTTAGCAAAAGCAAAGCAGAAACTGGTCAAAGGGTGCTCCAGGGAGGAGTGGTGGTGGGGAGGGGATGGAAAGCCAAGGTTTACCCTCTGTGTTTCTAGAATGTTCTCATTCCCCCCATTTCAAAGCACTGTCATAGGCTAGGATAGTATATCATCAGGGAGAAGGGTGAGGGCTCCTTTCTGGTCTTGACTCAATGTCATCAATGCCTCTTTCTCATCTTAGAATTGCCTTTTGGACCAGCTCTGATGGCAGCATTCTGCCTTAGCCTGCTGATTTTCCATCTGCCCTCTGTATGTCCCAGAGTCGCTTATTCCTGGGGCCTTCCCTAGGCTTTTTAGAAAACCAGGCACCGCATCTTTAAGGACCAAATTAAAGAGAAAAGATACCGTGTTGGTGTTGAATACATACTGTATTGAACATTTTTTAATCCCAGAGAAGTGAAATGCCACATCTGTTTGAGTTTATGGAACATCCAAAGACTGACGACTCAGAACTTCCTATTAAAGTCATTTTTAAGGCACTCTGCAGAGCGAGCTTTCTTCTCTTCCTTCACTGGGCTTTTCTCCACACTGTAGCAGAACACCTGGTTTCTCTTTCTTCAAAGTGATACACACATGCTCATGCTTTTAACCTGCTCTTTGTCCTGACGACACCGAAAAACAGCGTAATTCCAATTGGGAAACAGTAGAGGAAGGAAATACATTTGTGGGGGGGCAAGGAGGAAGGAAATACATTGGGGGTGGGCTAAGGGGAGCACAGAGAGGACACATACAAGTAAATTAACTGATATGGTGGTGGCAGAGAAGAGGAGCAGAAGGGAAGTGGAACAGGGTGGGGTTGGCCAGATGGCTGGTGGCCAGTGAAAAATAGGCTACATTTCCCAGTGAGGTTTTAATTAATTTAGCTGGTTCCTTTTTTTTTTTTTTTTTTTCATTTTTAAAGACAGGGCCAATATAAGGGAGGTGTCTCAAAATTATGCAAAGTGTATGTAGGTAAGTGTGCTTGCTTGTGCTTCATGCACTTATGAAGGGTTGATCTTAGAGATAGGTATGATTTGGGGGGCCCTCAAAAGCCCCCCGATAAAAAATAATCTCCCTTACTGGCCCACTACTGTGCCTGAAATTCCCACCATTAGAGCCACTCCTTCGAATTAAGGCATTATCTGTAGCCCCTATTAAAATGGAGATGTCACCGGCGAGGGGTAACACTCAACTCTTTAGCACCCACTGACTGAACTGTCTGTCACCTATCAGAGAGTAGGACCCTGAGAGATGGGACATAGGGCAGGGACATTCTGACTAATGGGGAAAGAAGGCTTAATGGTATGGAATGCAGGAGGGGGACAGGCTGGGCAGCTGAGGGTGCGTGTGAAATAGTACTTGCCCCAGGAGGTTACTCAGATGGGGGAGATCAGGTAGCAAAAACACACATCACAGGTTTCCCTAGGCTGTGTGTGTGTGTGTGTGTGTGTGTGTGTGTGAGTGTGCAGTGCGTCTAACAGTTTGTATATATTACAACATTCTGTGTATATATCTAATATGGAATTCACTTGGGTCCATTAGGAACACAGTACATCTCTATGGGTCTTGATGGTTTGTATATTGCATATGCACATGTATACACATACACACATTCACACACACATTTACTCACACTCAGTGGTGGAGATCTTGTAAGTGTGAAGGGTGAGATGAATCTTCTCAGCCATCTGGGAATTGGATGCTGCCCGATTGTTGGGGAAAGGACTGGCTTGGGGCCATGTGACTCCTTCCTCTGTTACCAGTCGACCCTCATTCAATTCAGGTGGCTCTGCAGAAATGGCCAAGGCTTGGGTTATAAAGACTGGGCATGGGCCTTCCTATCAGGATTGGGATTTGTAGACATGAACGTCACCAAAGTGCCCTTTAAACCTTTGGAGTTGGGGAGTCTGGGGGAGGTGCAGGGGGAGAGGGAATCTGGAAAGGGGTAGGTTTCTGCTCTTAGAAAAGTTGGAAGTCACCTGAGAGCAGCACCCGGGCCAGATGCAGGAACCAGCCTCAGGGTATAACCAGGGTACAACCAGAGAGGATGGTGAGGAGACAGGTGACACAGGCGGGACCTGCCAACTCTCCAGGGCTGTGCTCAGGTTGGTTGACCTGATGGGGGAGGTTCAGTGATGGGGAGGGGCTGGAGGAATGGGAAGGGAACTCTGTCATCCTCAGTGGCCTTTCCCATTCTCTGCACTGGAGAAAGCTTGGGAGATAAAGATGAAGGATGGAGGTAGTGGGGAGAGGCAAAGGAGAGAAGACACTAGAAATGCTTCTCAACCCTAGTCTCACATTAGAATCATCTGGGTAACTTTTTGAAAACACCAGTGCCCAGGCTCTACTCCCAGAGATTCTGTTGTAATGAGCTGGGAAGGGGACCAGGCATGGATTTTTTAAGCTTCTCAGGTGTCTCTAACATGCATGTGGTGGTAAGAAGACAGCACCCGAGCAGAAGGAGAAGTCTAGTTCTGAGATGGTCAGGCTAGAGCCCTCTGGCCAATCCCCACCCGTGCATGAGAAGGGGAGGACTGGTTCTAAGGGGAGGTTGGGTGGGGAGAGGATTCTGAGAGCTTCTGTCTGGACAGTCGAGCCTCTGCTGATTTGTGTGGCTTTACAGCCTCACTAGCTGGTGGTTTCTAACTCCATTTCTGGTTGAAAATCTGGATGGGGTGGAGAGAGAGAACTTTTCCCCCTTGCTTTCTGTGGCTTCAAAGAGGAATAACTCATTGTGCTCTATGCGGCCAAGAAGATAAATTCTGGGGCTGGATGGGAGTGGATTTTCTGCTGTATAATAAATAGACATTTCATAAATAAATAAATCAGTAAGCAAGCCAATAAATAAACCAATAAATAAAACAATGCACACATTTTTTGCCCTCTTAGGGTGGTTCTCCCCTTACCCCATTGATCCTGGTGACATACCCTTCGCCCTTGGTCACCTGAAGGCACCCAGCCTGGATGTGTAGGGGAGACAAGATTGCTTTGGCCCTGACTCTCCAAGGATCAGAGAAATCTTGAAAGAGTATTATTAACATTGGCCACCCGTGTGGAGAAGGGAGAAAGAGGGGAGATACATATTCCCCTGTTTCCCACCCAAAAGTGTAGGGAAGGAAGGCAGGGTTTGGGAACCATGGCTGGGCCAATTTAGGTATCTGAAGTGCAGGCTGACCAGCTCTTCATCCCTGGGCAGCTTCACTTAGAGGGTTGGGGATGAACTTGAGATCTGGATGGACCCAATCTTTTCACACAAAGATACAGCAGACACAACTCCCACTTCAACATAGCTCCTCAGGAGCCAACCAGCCAGCCCAGCCAGCCCACGGGGAGTGCTGCATGGCACATGGTGGGATGGGGGGGGTGCGGGTCATGAGATGGGAGGATGGCGAGGAGACAGGCAGGATGGCCCTCGTTTTAATGGGAAATCAGCTGTCCGGGGCTTCAGCTTCTGGAGCTACAGCCATTGCTCATTTCCTCCTCTGAGTCTCTGCCATGTGGTTCTGCTTGCTGGGCGTGCCTTGTCCTACTAGGTGACCTGTATGTGGACATGGAAACATGTCAATAAAACGGGCATTAAGACAGTGACCAAAGAACGTCATTCCTTAAAAGCAGATGTTCATAATCCGGGTTTCATAAATAGATTTCAAGGGAACAATGACCCTGAAATTTTATGCAAAATTACGGGTACTTATTTACATATTCCTCCGTAAAGATGGTCTATAGGTTTTACTTAGTTCTTAAAAAATAATTAAAACCTAAAATAATATTAAGTGATTCCAGACCGTCTATAGGTATAACACATCAGCAAGGCGCAAAAGTATCTACAGAAATGAGTGGCAATTCCAGAGCCCCCACGCTTCGTTTTTCAGCATCCAAAGGCACAAGATTTGCAAGAATCTTTGATCCACCAGAACCCTATGGCTTACCCAGTATTCCTGGGCATGGTGTGTACTCCAACTGTGCTATATCATTCAACTTGAAGTTGTCAATCAATTTTTCTTTAAAAAGAAAACTTGTTGCCACTATTTTTTTTTTTTTGGTGAGTACTTGTACATACTGCTTTATGTAATAGCTGTGGTCCTAAAGAAGAAGTGGGTGAACTGAATTTTTAAAATAAAGGAATATTTTTGAATACAGGAAAGGAGCTGCTATGAGGTACTTCTAAGCATTAGGCATCCTCCTCTTTCTTCCCTGATCACTTTTTCTGTTTTGTATCTTTGGATTTTTGATATACTGGGTTTGCTTACAGGGATATACTGCTACAATGACACAAATTTTTAGGATTACAGATGAACACTGTTGCATTTTCAGACTTGATGCATGCTTTCAGTTTTAGGAAGAAAACCAATCCCAAATTCTTATATAGATGGTCAAATAAACTTATTCCAATTGTTTGAAGTTTGCAGACAACCCCATTGTACATACAAATGGGGACTTAATAGCCTAGAAGCCATTCTAGAAACTGTTCCTCCATTCACCCTGTGCTCTGGAATAGATGCCATACTCTAGTCTCATTAAATGCCAGTTCCCCTTCCTGCAATAAGCGATTGGTCAGAGGCATCGATTGTGCTAGGCTCTGCCAGCCCTTGTTATCTTGCATGGCACAGCATGACAGACATGGTGGGTGATGGGGGAAAGTAGGGTACGATGTGGGCACATCTGTGTTCATGGACCATACTGGAGAGATGCTTGTGAACAAAAGTCATATCATCATTACAGCTGCTTGATATGACCATTATGTTCATTATATTATTCATATCATATTAATTATATTTATTATACAGTAAGGGTGACTTTGGGCTAGCATAATTTTTGTACAGATAATATTTTAACCGCAGGGTTGGGTTTTGTCTATCAGCTTTCCCCAAGGGAAGGCACAAGAAGCTCAGAGCTCTCTGTCAGTGTGCTCTCACAAGCCTAAAAACTTTGAGGAGGGACTATGACACTGAGAACAGGCCTTCCTCCCAATTCGTAGATGGACAAGTGAAGATGACCTGCATGAGACCTGTATAATAAAGTCAATTCAAAATCAGGTCTCAGGGGTCTCAGGTGTCTTGGTCTCCGACACCATCCTGAGCATCTGAGACAGGGAGCTGGCTTGGGAAACGCCTACTTCTTTACCGAATACAAACAAAAGACAAGATCGTTTTTGGCTGCAGAAAGTTTGGAATCCAACTGTTTAGAGCTGCTTATTCTTTCACAACAAATGCCCTAGTTCTTTTCTGAACGTGCCCAAAGAAGGCATTTTCCTTTGATGTTGTGAGTGGTTCTTGGGAGCAGGTGTTTTCTTGCTGTTTCAGAAGACCCATGAAATTCTTCAGGTGAGCCAGTAGATGAGTCTTTAGTCCCTGGTGTGTGTGTCTGTACGTGTGTGTGCACGCATTGCGCACGAAGAGGTAGGTGAGGTAGCGCCTGAGTCCCTGTTCATCTGATATGCACATGCAGAGTCCTTCTTTCTTGCCTAATTAATTAGAAGTAATAGCTTTCTATAGCTTCTGTCACGTGAGGGAGTGAAGTGGGAAATAATCTAATTGGCTGTCTTGCTTTCAAAGGCCAGTTTAATGAAATAGTTCTCAGCCTGAAATGCATGTATTATCTTTCCTGTTATTTTTCCAATTAACATTTCATTGGATTACATCTGTGTGGAATATCCTAATTGGCTTGAAGGCTGGGGGTGACGGGACAAGAACAGATGGAGAGATAACCAGCTGTTTCTTGCATCACCACTGCCTGTGTATGTATTGATGTGGCTGCAAGTTTTCCCCAGTGCCTTTCCTTGGAAGAGCTCGAAGAGCTTGACAGAGCACTGCCCTGTTACCTCACCCAGAAAGACAATGTCGCTTCACAGGCAGCCTAAGGGAGCACTGGGGTTCCCTGCAACGTGTGACCCCAACGGGGAAAACGAGTGGCTCCCAAAGCTTCCTGTGAGCATCGTCTCCCGGCGGGCAGGGCTGTTTAGCCTGGCACAGAGCAGACACTCCATATAAACACTTGTTGAGAGCATGAGTATCCAGAGGGATCTCACGACACACCCTCGGCCGCTCTCCTTCTCGTGAAGAAAATAACACATAGAAGACAGCACAAAGCAGGGCGGAGACTGGGGTGAGATAAGCCGGGCATCTAGGGCCGAGACCAAAGGGGCTCACTCTCAGCAAGTGCAAGGTCAGCATTTGCACAAAGCCGGGTGAGTGCCTTCCTAAATTTTGCACTCTAGGTGCCTCAGCTGGCTCACCCTAGTCCTGGGCCTGGCCTGAAGCAAAGCATTCCGTCCTCCTTCCTGTCTCCTCCCTGCTCCCAGGGATGCTGGGCCTCAGCCAGCCTGAGACCAGCACACACTCAGCCATCTCGCCCTTCAAATGTTTCCTGTGAACTCTTGGAGCCCCCACGATCCCCAGGGAGGTCTGAGTGCAGCTGGGCTGCTGCTCTGTCTCATGGCCTTCTCCCCTTATTGCTGTAATTCCAAAGTCTATTTTCCCTTCTCTCAGGCATTTCTGACCCAGCACTCAGCTGTTTTAAGGATCAAGCCATGTTTTCTGGGTTAGCCAAGGACAAATGAGAGCCTGGAGGCAGAGGAGAGGCTCCTGTGCGTGGCTACATGGCCCGCTGCCCAGAGGCCTGGCTTCACATTTGTTCTGTTGAGAAGAGCTGGGAGGTTCTCTTCAGGACCACTCCCCAGTTGCGCAAAATTACCTCTCTCCTCAGAGAGCTGGTGGTGGGTGGCCCAGCTGGGAGACAGGCACAGTTTGGGGTGTGGGGACAGGGGGCCTGGGAAGCAACCCTGAGGCAAGCTGTCTGGCTGTGTGGCTGGTCCAGGTGGGGCCATATGGAATGGGGCCACAGCAGGCAGGATGGGCAGAGAGAGGGGCCATAACCAAACATGCCTCCAGTGTGGTGGGACAGCCTGGGAGGTGCAGCATAGGAAGAAGTATTACCTCCTTTTATGTGCACCTACATGACCAAATCTATAATGCTACCTCCAAACTGTGGAGTCCCAGCCAAGTCCTGGGGCATCAGAAACCATAGGGACTGGCCAGTGGAGACCCATATAAAGGTGTGGGTGTGTATGTGTGTGTGTATTTCCATTATATAAAATATATATTATATATAAAAATATATTTATTTATTTTAATTTTTTGCCCTCTGTATCTCTTGCCTGAGCCCACAACAGGAAAATGTAGCTGTCCCTGGCTGGCTTCTTTAGTCAGCTTAAACTGGGCAAATTGCACTGGGATTTCAAGTCTGGCCCAGATCTGATGTTCTGCCTCCTTTCCTTTTCAAAAGGCCTCTTGAAGTTCTAGCTACAAATTCTGCCTAGAGCTGCTTTCTACAAGGCTAAGAAGCAGTCTCCTTTCTCTTCTCACCTGCCAGGCTTCAGGCCTCTCCGGCAAGGTCTTTGGGGCAGTGGAGAGCTCAAAGCCCACCACCCTCCACTGAGGTCAGGCCTCACTTGGCAGGGAGAGTGGGTTTCCCTGAGATGGTTTTGGGCTTCCAAGTAGATGGGGCATGAGGGTCTGCAACTAGCCCCGGGCCCTGTGATTCTATTGATGTGACAATACCTTACATTGGGCAGTGCTTTAGACATTTTGGAGTGTTTCCAGACATCATCCCACGGTGTCTTCCTGACTGTGATTCTACTGATGTGACAATACCTTACATTGGGCAGCACTTTAGACATTTTGGAGTGTTTCCAGACATCATCCTAGTGTGTCTTCCTGACTGTGATGTTGGCTGGTCTGTATTAGTGGCTCAGTTAACAGAGGAGGAAACCAAGGTCCAGATGAATTAAGCTATTTGCTCAAGATCTAGTTTATCAGCTGGGTCTAAAAGATCTCAAGTCATGCTAAGTTCCTGAGCTCTGGCCTCTGACCTCAAAGCACGCAAATGGGGCTCCCTTCCAATGCGGGATAGGAGAGAAGTCATCTGAAGGCACAGAGCTTGGGATGCTGAACCCAGACTCTTCAGGAGAGCTTATTCTGTCTCGTCAAAGGGCATCTAGGAATCGATTAGGGCAGCCCTGCAAAGACCCCCCTCTCCTAGTCAGTCAGCCCTGCTCGAGGAACAGCAGTGGCTGGACAAGCAGAGAAGGATGCTCACATTTAACTAGGGAGAGAATGTTCCGTGAGAACGGAGTAAAGGCATGGAGCTGGAAGACTGAAGCTCAAGTGCTCAGAGCACTACTAATATTAGTGTGACCTTGGACAGGTCACTTGACCTTTCTCCTCAAATCCCTCATCGGTAAAATGGGGATATAAAGCAGATCTTATAGGACTGTTGACAATAAAAGAATAAAATATTTGTCTGTGCTATGTAAACTGTAACATACCATTCAAATGAGAGTTGTTGTTATTAATAACAATAAGGACAGAAAGATTAGGCCAATACTAAGATCTCCTATCTTGAACAGAGATGTTTTTTACTCTATGCAAAGGAAAGGAAAACCCTTTGTAAGCTGTAAAGCACTGTGAACCGCAAAAGAATTGTTAGGAGGGCTGAGGTTAGTGATGGGATCCATCATGGGCGGGAGCATGGCTGGCCAAGGTGGGCAGTGGCACTCTATCTCCCTGACGCATTCCTATAAAAGTGTTTGAGAATGGCCAAATAACCTTGGCTGTCCTCTGGCCACTGAGCCGGCAACTCTCCTGAAGGCCTTCCATAGGCAGATGTCCTACCAGGGAAACGGGAACCAGATGTACTCAAGATCTCAAAAGACATTAACGGCAATAGGCTCTGGGGTAAAAATATCTGTGTGCACTGAGCTTTGCTCACTCAGCTCCCTTTCTATCTAAGGATCATTTAGGCTTAATTATAGAGTTCAGGCGTTCATTGGGTTTTTGATTAATTTTCTTTTCAGCTTGAAGAGTGTGTGAGTGTAGTGGGTCTGTGCGTGTGTGTGTTTACATCTTTCTTTGCAACTCAGTTGGGAGCTGGCTCTGGCAATGTTTAATTGTGCCCTCAGTTCTAACAAGAGCATTCAGTGTGCCAACCGGAGCTCGGAAAGCCATTGTTCCCACTGCCTCCGCCCCAAGGGCTGCTATTGCCGTGTTGAGGGATGGCCAGTGGCAGCGCCTTGCTCAGCTGGGACCTTAGCTGCGGGATGCATGCTTTCCTCCTCCTTTTGTGCTTATGGTGTTTAAGGGATTCTGCGACCAGGAGCGCAGATTTCCTACTCTGCTAATTACCAGTGCTGTGCTAAGAGCTGCCGAGTGACAGCCAGCTCACCCACACTGCAGTCCCTGACAGGCATTTTGCTGGGCCAATCTCCCTGGGGATTACAAGACCCTCTGCATAAGAAAACAGTGGTTTGTTCTCTTATTTTTAACATGTCCACTTAGCAGATTGGTAGGGACTCCATGACTGTGTAGGTGAAAGTGGCTTGCTTTCTCCTTTCCTTCCTTCTCTTTTCTGCCCTCTAGGCAGGGAACAACTGGGGAGGCAGCACTGTATAGTGTAATTGCATGGGATTTGGAGCCCAAAGGCCCAGTTTAAAGCCTGGCTCCTGACATTTTCTGTTTTTGTGCCTATGGATAAGTCAATTAACCCCTTTGGATCTCAATTTATTGTCTGTAAAATGGGAATAATAACAATAATATCAACAACAATATTACACTGCTCATAAGGCTGGGGATGAGAAAATGCATGTGGAAGCCTTTTGTAAAATACTCTACAAATCATAGTTATTTTACTGTTCAGAATTGCTGCCTAGAACATGATTTTGACCTATGAGATATCATTTCTAGTACTGGGGGAGAGGGAGCTGTAAAAAGGCTCATGGAATGGGAGGTGGAGAGGGGACTAGTCTCCAACCTTCCCTGTGCTGTAGACCAAAGCAATGGCCTGGGAACGTACAGTGCATGCTGCAAAAGCCCCAGAGTAAGAGTTCAATCTCAAGACAGCTGTCACAGATAAAAGGGAATCTGGAACATTCATTTTTTGACAAGGATTTCCCCTATTCTTTAAAGGATGGATTCAATTGTCTCTAGTGCTAAGAGGGTGAATGGCTCAGGTCTGGCGACCATGTTTTTGCTGGAGACAAAGAGAGGACTGTGGGTCTCAGGTAAGTGTGACTGCTGTGACATGAGATTTGGGAAACCCAGGGTCTTCTCTTGGCTCTGCTGCTAATTGGGTTTGTGACCCTGAACAGATGAACTAATTTAACTGGACCTCAATTTCCTTGAGATTGTGGAATAAAAGACCTCAAAGGTGACTAAAGAATCTATGACCCGACGAAATGCTCCTTTCCATGCAGGAATTAAAAGCTCTTGTGTCACCAAGAAACCATTGTGTGCATGTGTGTTTAGAATCCAAATATAGTCCTAAAACCACCCAAATAAAACCTAATCAAGGCACTGAATGAGCCCCTTTAAACTGATGCCATCTGGTAAAAGACCCAGAGACTGTCAGGGGAAGAAAGGCCTGATGGGAGGATGGAGGTGACCCCAACAGAGATTTCAAGGTGAATTCCCTCTTGTTGGAGAGCCTTTCATTTGGAAATATCCTGACCAAGCTGAGAGGTAAGGATCTAAGGATCACGGAAACAAAAGGGATCTTTTCCTTATAAAACAACCAGAACTTTAAAATAATCATGCAATGGAGCATTCTGCCAGGCTGATTTCAGAATTGAGAGATCCAACTGTGGAGTTCACAATAGTATCACTGACAATCATCATAAGGGATATCTGCACAGTACTTTTAACTTTTATAAGCACTTTCCCATCTATTTTTCTCATTACATAATTTTCCAGAAAACTGGCCTGGGGTCACGTCTTTTAAAACTCTGAAAAGTGTGAGTTTTCAGCGAGAACAAATCCAACTAAGTCTGCTGCGCCTTGTTTCACACATACAGATATGCCCGTGAAAATATTACGCTATATGTAAATATAATGATAGACGTCATAGTTATTTTAATGGGCTAGGGAGATCTGAAAACAGAAATCTTGTATAGGATTTTGTAATGTAAATAATTCTTTTTCATTAATCTGCTGTTATACTTTTGGATTTTTAAACATCAGGTTTTCTTAGAGTGGGGCCACATGGATTAGATTCCAGGATCAGTAGCCACTCTCCAGAATCTCGTAAGGGTGGCATCTAATTCAATCAGAGGGAGAGACTGCTGTTCCTGATGTCAGTGTGGAAAATAAGCAGCTTCATATGTAAGCCGGGAGCTCTTTGGGGCTACCTCTCCCATAAGAAACAAGGAAGCATGGAAAGGGACAGAGGAATCCAAATATAACAGCTGAATTATTTCTAAATGGAATGTCTCCAGGTCTTCTATGAGTCACTGATGTGTCATTAATGTGCTGTTATAAATAGCTCAGCTTGCCATCAATAACTAATCTATAATAGAGTAGCTGGTGGTTGGGGTGTGAGGTTAACACTACATTTGGAGTGAATTTGTTAACCCTCTCATGTAAAAAAAAAAAAAAGCATCGTCCCCTGGGACTAGAGCCTGGAAGAAATTAGGCTAAATTGCATTTTTAATAAAAGTTATAAACAAGTCCTCCCAATTTTCTTTCTCCATCCTCAAACTCTGGTAGAAGACAAGCCTTTGGAGCCAATCATGGGACTATAATTGTTCTGAACCTCAACTCTCTCACCTCTGAAATTAGACAGGCAGTATCCATCCATAAAATCCACAGAGTTTTATAATTATTTTGCATGGGGAATTTATTTATTTATTTATTTATTTTTTGTGAGGAAGATTGGCCCTGAGCTAACATCCTCCTCTTTTTGCTGAGGAAGACTGGCCCTGGGCTAACACCCGTGCCCATCTTCTTCCACTTTATATGGGACGCCAACACAGCATGGCTTGCCAAACGGTGCGTCAGTGCGGGCCTGGGATCCGAACTGGCGAACCCGGGCCGCCGTAGCGGAGCGCGCACTTAACCGCTCGTGCCAGTGGGCCGGCCCCTGCACGGGGCATTTTGAACAAGGATCTCTTTCTCTCTCTCTCTTTATATATATGGATCACAATTTGCACTACTGAGAATAAAGGAAAAGCTCTTTTTTGGGTCATTTAAACTAGAAAAATTCATCTTGCAGAGACTGAAAACTTTAAAAAGTTTTAAATTGCCCTGACTAAAGAAAATATAGTCTCTCACCTTTATTGGTTGGACTTCAGCAAAAAAGTCTCTCTTAATGTGAGTGGCTCAGATTTTCATTAAAGAGCTCTGAAGTTAAGCTTTATGGAGCACTTTCTCACAAATGTTCAAGCAGTTAAAGTTGAGCTTCTGTGAAATCCAGCTAAAATAAACATATATAGATACACACTGTATGTACTGTGTATGCATAAAGGCTACAAGTACATATGCAGATCCTGCTGGCAGATCTGCTAGTAATTATGCCATATGCATCCTGACATGCATGCTTGCATGTGTGCCTGTACAGGTGTGCCCATGCATACAAGTGTGTGTTCCAATCATTCAGAAACCAAAAAAAAACCCCAAAGAATGAAAATTCTATTCTTATTTGTTGAGATGTTTTTGAAACTCTTCATGAATTCATGGCTTATTTATCTTTTTGTAAATTTAGGGCTGGTAACCAGAGCAGAATAAGCAGCTGTAAACAAAATCACAATTCAAGTTTCACTAAAAACATAGTGAAGGGCCCAAACATCATAGCTACTGCAGAATACAAGAACTATCTATCTAAATACTGTGATTGAGGATACTCTGAATAATCAATTTTTGGAAAGAGGTGGGTAGATGGAACCATTGAGAGTTACCATTGGTTAGTTCACATCAGCACCTCGGACAGTTCCTGGGGGGGTGTTTTTTTTTGTTTTTTTCCCCCCCCCCTCAGAAGGGAGCCCAATACCAGCTTATCTCCAGCTTTCTAAGTGTTTCCTTCATTCCAGTGAGTGTGTTGACAATCTGATGATCAACTAATAAATGCACAGGTATTAATTTGTAATAACAACTTATTTCTTCCTCTCCCCATCGCCCATTCTCTTCACCACCTGACCTCCATTCCACCCCTCTCCCTAGCACCCTCCAGTCAGACAGTAGAACTGTCTGTCTTACAAACACCTGGTATGGATGTTTTCACGCCCACTTCTAATTGGTTGGGAAGCAGCATTTGCCACAGGCACTGTTTAACTTCGTTTCCATCCCCTGCATCTCACAGGAAAGAAATGGTCAATAGTTCATATAAAAGAATCATCCTGGTCAGCTCCAAAATATGGCTACTTGCATGGTAATCACAGCAAGTCTGTCAAATCAGTGATTTCTTTATTCCTAAAAGAAAGAACTTTTCCTAAGGATTATGGTTCTACCGCCCAAGGAGCAGGCCTACTCTTCACAAGTGGCTGCATAGGCTGGCAAACCAAGAGGTCTGCTTTGGCTCAGAAACTCAGTTTGGCTCTTGCCACTCCTGGCAACCTCACTGCATGTCTCAGCGGTATGTGCTCCACACACAGTCAGGCCAGTCTGCTTTTACTTAGGAGGGATCACAACCAGAGGTGGCCCCCGCTTGGGCCTCCACATGAGGACCTGGGCATCATTGGCATTGGGCTTCACTAGTGCGTTGGGGGGGATGGGTTCCATCCGGCTCAGGATCCGGGGCTGCTCCTGCTGAGTCCTGCCCACCAGCCGGGCCCGTTGCCCCAAGAGCTGAAGAGGGTCCACCTCAATGTCCACCCTCATCCTCCACTTGATGGTCTGTAAAATGATCTTCTCTTTTGTGGTGGTGTTCATGGCCACCAGCCAGGTAGTGAAACTTTGGTCCCTCTTGATCCTTGTGAGCAATGGCACATTGCTGTCACTCACTGGGACTGCCCACGTCACACTGGGGTAGAAGTTGTCATTCATGCTGACGGAGAACCTGGAGATCTTGTTGGTGGGGCCAACCAGGGTCACAGTCTCTGTGGTGTTCCCGTACCAAGGGTAGCTCACACCATCTGAGTCACTGATGGCTTTTACTCTCCCTTCCCTCAAGTCAGGCAGTTCCCAGCTTGACCTGGCAAAGCAGAAGAGATGCACAAGAAAAGAAGAGGCTCAATAAATTTTTCAAAAGCTGGAGAGGTGCCCACCACTTACTAACACAGTCAACTTGGGCAAAATGAGAAGTTCAGAGGGGGACTCAACAAAAAGTTCTATGCTGCGCTGTTTCAGGATTAAGTGGGAACAAATCAAAACAAAACAAAAATAAAAAAGCAATACCAAAACAAGTGACATAAAGCCATAGCTGGTCCAGCTGGACTCAGGAAGCTCAAAGAGGCATCTGTGAGACCCACTAAGAGGCAACAACTAGCTGGGATGGTGCAACGGTAATCAACTGTGTAGAGGCATTCCATTGCAAGAACCGCTTTCTTGGCAAGTATGAATAAAGTTTGTTTATTAGGAAGAGGTGGTGGTTGAAATTTGATGTACTTGGAGGTATCAGGTGGAAAGGAGGGCAAAAGGAGTCAAAGTTAAAGGTCACAATAATTTCCTAGGAAATCACAGTAGTAGAATTTTTACTCAATGAAAAGGGATGTTGAAATTTCAGCCATTGGCTAATCTAGCACTTTGAAAACATAGACATAGAAACTGATAACAAAAGGACATAATGGTCACCTTCTGGAAACCACCTCAATGTGAAAGTTGTGCTGTAGGCTGGCACACACAGTCTCTAATATGCTGGTTTCCCACTGGCTTCAAGTACATCCTGGAAGTCTAATTGCTTAGTTTAACAAACTTGCCATTCTGGGCACCTTCCTACTCCTCCTGGCTGTCCCCGACCTTGTATAAAAGGAGAAAGGAAGACATGTACCCCAGTCTTAGCCCATGCCTTTCCCCCTTGCCATGGACTGCTCATCATCATCATCATTATTATCACCATCATAGCTGATACTTACTGAGCGCTTACTCTATTCCAACCACTGTGCCAAACTATGTTATCTCAGTTAATGCTCAACATATTCCACAAGATAAATGAAGTTTTACTTCCATTTTACACATGAGAGGATGGAGGCTTAAAGATGTTAAGGTATATGCCAAGGGTTCTATAGATTGTAAGAGGTGGAGCTGGGAGTTGTCTGATTCCAAAGCCTATGCTTGTGACCACTATACCATACTGTCTCCTGAAGTGCCCTTCCACGATGCTGGAGGAAATCAGAGTGGAGGGGACTCAGGCTGTCCAATGAGTTAGCAGCTACCAGAGCAGCCATGGGGAGCTGGACTGAAACCTAATTGAAGGGGCAGAAGATTAGTCAGCAGAGCCTGGATATGCACCCTCCATATATCCACTGCTGGGACCAGGAATGATTCTCGGTAATATTGCATTAAGAATTAATAACTGAAGAAAGGAATGAGACTGTTCTATTAATCCACTAAGAGGTGGTAGCCTTGTTTGGTATGTAGTTCTTCTTCTTATGAAGTGACAGAAGATCCTGCAGGGCTTCATACAAATGGCCTAAAAGGGAGTTGCATTGTCACGTTCACACTGAAACGTCTCAGCATCCTTTACGGTCACATGGGGACATGGAGACACTAACCACTGCCTCCTGCTGCCCACCCCCCCACCCCTACTCCCCCAGCACTCCCTATGCTAGTCAGCCCAGCCTGAAGGGAAGGAAGGGCTAGACTGCGTGGGAGGAGGTGAGCCCACAGCTGCAAGAACCCTTTCTCTTGTCTCCATGCCCTTGATAACTGCTGGGAATAACTGCAGTGTATCACAGTTGGCAGAAACTAAGGGACAGGAATTGACCTGAGGCAGAAAGTCAGAGACAGTCCATTTTGCTATACATGTTAGTTGTAGCTGTGCCAGGGAGTAGCTTCCAGATAATTCTACAGCCATTTCTTATTGTACAAAAGGCAGTAAATGTTGTTTGAGTGGGATATAACCGCTCATGGGTCAGAGGTCAGACATAATCTGCTTGCTGGTTTTATGAAATGGCCACACTGGAGTCAGCTTCATGCCCCCAGCCAAAGGGTTGAGACAATTATTCAGTCACCAGGTATTTATTTTCTGTGTTGCCGCAATCTTGTTCTTCATTTTGGTTACAGTGACCAGGCCCTGATGGCCTTTGGGTTCCTCTGTGGGACCAGACGACAAGTATTCCCAACAGTGTAAAACTGTACTTGATCTCCTGACCTAAACAGTGTGCCAACTGTGGCGTATTGCCCAGGGAATTTGGTTTTTGATTCTAACACTGTCCTTCTCAGGACTGGCTATCTTGCAGGTCAATTCAGTTACTTTGTCTTTACAGTTCATATTTTTGCCCCCATCTTCCTGCCCAGAGCTATGTGAGCAGAGACTTGGGCCCAGGCCATAGAGATCAGTCTTATGGGAAAATCACAAAGCTTAGCTTGGTCCCAGATTTTCTGAAAACAGAGATAAAAGTACACTCTTGTACCTTCTTTGGAAGAGAAGGAAGATACCCTTGTCTTGGAAGATTCTCTGGAATAGAGAACTAACACAGGCTTCTTAATCGTCACAGCAGAACAAAGGCATCTGGCCGAGTGTAGCCAATGGGTGTGGTGACCTTGAGAGGCTGTGCACTCATTCCAGCCACACTGCTGTAACTTCTGCCACTGTTCTATTGAAAATCCCTGGTGTCTGAGGCATTTTCTTTTCCACAGCCCCGGGGACCCCAGGGACATTATTAAGGGAAGGTTTAATTTTAGAAGTAGCCAAAATTCATTATGACTTAAGTATGACTAGAGAGTAGGTTACTTTTTGAAAAATGTCATATTTTTATTTCTTTCATGAAAAATAGGTAGTAACGTGCATTCCAAGACGGTGGCTCTTTTGTTTTTTTTTTGGCAAAAAGAGAGTTAATGCCGGTAAAATGCATGACTGATTTATGCAGCTGATAAACTGGCTTTGATAATCGTTTTCAAAGAAGTCCCTGAAAAGTTCAAAAAAGGACAGCAGCACTGGAGTTACTCTAGGATCACTTACTTTGAATGGGATGGTGGAGGCAATTCAAATTCCACATGACCCAAACCAAACTCATCATCTCCACCATAAACTAGGCCTTTTCCCCTATCTCTGCTGCAGGGGGTGGCCCACTGCTCATCCAGTGTTCCAGACCACAAGTGACAGTCATCTTTGGCTCTTCCTATGCCCTCTCCTAGACAGCCACAGCTACTGTATCACTGCATCCTGTAAATTTTGCCACATAGTGATGCTTGAATTTATCTTCTTTTCTCCATCCAACTCTCACCACCCTCATTTAATCCAAGTCCTCAGCATCTCTCACCTGGTCTACTTAATGGTCCATAAATGGTCTGTCTGCATCCAACCCTGATCCTTCTCAAATGCACCTTTTAGGCTGCAGTGGTGTTCAAACACACAGATCTGATTATGTACTTTCTATATCTAAAACCCTTCGAAACCTCCACTACATGGACATCACTGGCATCATCCACAGGATAAAATCCAAGTTCCTTAAAAAGACGTAAGTGGCCCCTGGACATGGTCTGGCCTCCCCGTCCCCGCACACCATGCTGTTTCTCACTTCTGTCCCTTTGCTCATGCCGTGTCCTCTGCCTGCACTGCTCTTTCCCCTCCTCAAGTCTCACTGCATCTAACTACTCACCCTTTGAGAATCATTATATGCATCACCTCCTCCAGGAAGCCTTTCTTCCATGCTTCCATGTATATATCCAGATCTTTACAGGTCCCAAATTATATTATTATTATTTGTTTATGTATCTATCTTCCCCATTATACTATGATTTCCTTGAGGCTTGGGACTGTGACTTATTTTTGAATCATTAGTATCTAGCAGAAATCATTAGTTTTGGCACTAATAGATCTTAATTTGTTGAAGGAACAAATAAATATTTTATTTGAATCATTTTCATGCCTATATATCTGGAACTTGGTAGAGCTTGTATACAACAAAGTGCCTTATCACAGTTTTACACTTTATATACTCACCTTTCAAAAAAAACTAACATTTACTATTCATTTAGGATCTATTACCAGAATAGCACCATGCCTAACAGTGAACGTTATTTATCCTTGAGGGGGAGGCGGACAAGTCACATATAAATAAAACTGAATGAATTGGTGATTATAAATGTATTTAGTGACTGTTCATGCCATCATATATCTACATACAAAAATGAGTGACACAGACTCTGAGTGACACAGGAAATCTGAGACATGGACACCCATGCAGGCTAGAGTAGGGGAAAGCTTTGTGGAGGAAATGGGATATGAACTGCTGGGAATAAAGAAAGGCACTCCCAGGTGTGAGGAGGTTCCATCAAGGGCAAACGTGTAACATCAAGCATGAACACAGAGTGTCCAGGCAACAGAGGGACCACCTGTGAGGGCTAGCATTGGGAAGAGTGGAGACAAGGCTGGTGGGCAGGGTAGTGTCAGCCTGTGAAGTACCTTTAACAATGGGTTTAGGCATTGGGCTTCATCCTAGGGGTGGTGGGACTTTTGAGCAGGAGAGTGATGTGCCAGGAAGAAGGGTAATGTAAAAAGGAGAATTAGAGGGCTAAAGGGAGGGAATGAAGACATTTAGGAGCTTTTGCAACATTCTAGGTGATCTTTAATGAGGCTTTCATTGAGGCTGGTGGTGGAGGGAATGGGGAAGAGGGGCCACATACAAGAGATACTGCAAAGGTAGATTCTCTAAGGTTTGGTAATTGATTGCCTGTCAGAGACAAAAGGGGAGATAAAGTAAAGCAATCACTCAGAAGAGGCAAGCACGGTTGACTGGTGTGTGTGTGTGTGTGTGTGTGTGTGTAAAATCATACTCAGAAGTAACAGGTATGGTCTCACTGTTACTGACATTCCACACCCATGCCTGGACCCCCCCCGCCCCCCAGTGGTATTTCAGGGCACAAAGTCCTGACTCCTCCATTAGAGAGGAAGGATGGAGTCACATTTGTCTTTGTATTCTTTGCCCAGAACACAGTGCCTGGCACGCAGTGCAAGCTTACTGTTCTTGTTTCTCCTTGTATCTCACTATCTCTTTCTCAGTATCCTTTGCTGGTTCTGCTTCATTTTTCAACCTTTTAACTTTGGGGGGGCCAGGTCTCAGTCTTTGGTCTTCTTCTTTTTATCTACTCACATTCCCTTGGCGAATCCAGTCACATGGCTCTTAAGTACCACCTACTTTGATGACTTCCAAATTTCTATCTCCTGCCTGGCTTGCTCCAGATCCGTATACACAACTACCCACTTGCCAACAACTTTGGAGTCACTCTTGACCACTCTCTCACACTCCACAACTAGCTATCAGTAAATTCTGTTGATGCCACCAAAATATATCTAGAATTCAACTCCTTCCCATCACCTCCATCACCACTACCCTGGTCCAAGCTAAAGCTATCTCTCTTGGAGTACACCAATAGCCTTCTAACTGGTCTCCTTGCTAATACCTCTGCTTTGCCTATTTTGCTCAGCCTATTTTCAACATGGCAGCCACAGAGATCTTGTTAAACATATGAAATTGTGTCACTCCTCTTTTCAAAATGTTTCCATGGCTCCCAAACCACTCTGGAAAAGTCTAAGTCCTTAAAAGGGCCTATGTGACCCTACATGATCTGGTTCCCCATTTCCTCTCTGACTTCATCTCCTTTTCTCTTGGTCTTATCCATTCTGGCCTCTGTGCTGTTCATTGCACATGCTAAGCAAACAGGGCCTTTGCACTTACTGTTCATTTCATCTGAAGCATTCTTCCCTCAAAATCTGAAAGGCTTGCTCCCTTGCCTCCATCATTCTTGGCTCAACTATCACGTCCTCAGTGCAACCTTTCCTGATAACCATATTAAAATTGCAACCTCCTGCCCCAGCACGCCCCATCCCGTCTCTGCTTTATTTTTCTCCCTAGTACCTTCTAATATACCATTTAACTTATTTACTTTGCTTATGGTCTGTCTCCCCTCATCCCACTCCCCAAAAGGCAGGGATTTCCTATGCCTTATTCACTACCATATCTCCAGTACCTAGAACAGTGCCTCGCACATAGAAGGAGTTTGAAATTATTTGCTGAATAAATAAGTATTGAATTGAGCTGAAGTGAAAGGTGGGAGGAGACTATGAATTTAATTGGGATGCTGCTGCTTTTGTGGAGTTGCAAAGTTGGGTCTAGTGCTTAGGAGGCCAGAGATATAAATCCGGTGACTGTCTGCATGGAGATCAGTTGATGTGATGGTGATGGGTGAGATCTTTGGGGATGAAAGAGAGATCTAAGGAGGTTTGTTTAGATGGCCAGAAGACAAAGAGGAATCTGAAAAGCAAAACAGCTAGCGAAGGGGGAGAACTAGTTCCCAAAGTCAAGAGAATTTCAGGGATTCATTAGTGTCAAAGCCACACAAACTGAAGAGAGAAGGGTTAAGAAGCTAGTTAGATTATTAATTTTTAGACAGCAGTAAAGATATGCTGGTGGAGGCCATTCTGTTGGAGATTACAGAGGGAATGAACAAGCACAAGAAAAAATTGAGAGTTCAGGTAATCCCTTCAAGAAGTTGAGCAATGAAGGGGAGAAGAAAGATGAAGCAGAGAGCTGCTCGTGCATAGTGGCCGGAAGCACCGCTGGAACCAGACAGCCTAGGCTGGTAAACCTAGTGCTCCCACTTACTAGTCCGTGAAGGAGACAGGTTACTTGCCTTTTCTATACCAGCTCCCCCATCTATAAAATAGGCATAATAACAGTACTTACTTGATGTACTTGGTGTGAGAATTAAATGACATAATGAGTGGGAAGTACCTAGCACTGTGTGTGGCACAAAGTAAACGCCATTTCAGTTTAGGTGTTAGTGAGGAACAGAGACGGGGGCAGGGTCAGGGAAAGAAGGAAACTAACAGCCATTGAACCCTTAAATGTGCTAGCGCTCGGCAGTAACCACATGAGGCAGGGATTATTATACGCTGTTCATTCACAAGGAAAAGAAGCTCAAAGCAAAACATGCAAAGTCATATAGATGGGAAGGGGCAGTGCAAGGATCTGAAGCCAGGTCTCTCTGACCCCAAACTTTTGCCTTTTCTCCTGCCCCACACTTGTGGGAAGAACTCCTTTGAGTTCTTAATCTCATGGCTCCTTCCTTGAAGTCTTTGGTGTGGTGGAAGGAGGAAGCACTAGAACTGCCCTCAGGAGGTGTGGGTGTCAGTCCCCAGGTAACAGCTGACCTCAGGCAAGTCACCCCTGTCAGCCTCAGGCTCCTCATGTGTAAAATGGGAAGAAAAACAACTCCAGGCCTCCTTACACCTGGGAGCTATTATAAGGATCGAATGAGGTGATGATGTGTGAGCACATGCTCTGTAAACTATACCACACCAGGTCAATATCAGTTATCTCATTCCTCTACTTCCCCAACAACCCTTCTCCTCACTGTGATAAACACTGGGTTTTTGTCTGAGACAATCAGCCATTGACCCAAAGCTCACAGCTAATGGACTCGCCAATGGAGCTAATAATGAAAACATCGATTATCGCAACCTTCATGCTTTCTGCATCCTGTTTTTAGAAGAAAGAGGCAAATCTCAATCAAACAAGCTCACGTGAAGCATTTCATTCAAATAAGTGGTCCCTGGGTTGAGGTCCAGGCTCCACCTAGACACAGCCAGTTCATCCAGTGCCCATGAGGGGCAGAGCAACCTCTCTGAAGGAGCCCCACTTTGCTCCCCCTGAAGCCCTGTGGTCCTTAAGGGGATGGGGGGCCGGCAGCAACATTCTTGAAAGCAGAGAGTAGGCAGGTGTGCAGGGCCACTGTTGATACTAATGTCCCCTGATGAAGTGTGGGATGGGAGTTAGGGGAACCATACATGCAGGACTGGTGGTTTCAAGCCTGTAGAGCTCATGGGAGGCTTTGAGATCCAGCATGATACTGCTCCTAGGCCCAGGTGAGAGGAGCCCCTGCCTGGCCCTATACTTTAAAGGGACCCACTCTGGTATCTTCTGACCACGCCCTTCCACATTGGGCAAGGAGTCTGTGGGGCTAAGAGGATGTGCCCACCTGGAGCCTGTGCTCCTCTTTCTAGACCACGCCTTGGGCACCTGAGATCTCAGTATTCCCACCCATATGCCCCCAAACTTGCCTCCAGGGTCTATACAGGCCTTTTTTCCTGGTCTGTCTTCCTAAGGTGAGTCCACTCCACCTACGTGTGCACACCAGGGCCCAAGGATTGGCGAAAGCATGGCTGTTTGTTGGGGGTGTGGATGGAGTTTGGACATGTGTGCTAGGTGTCCACACGCATATGCGTGATGGTCCCTGTCTCGCGATATGGTACAGAGCCAGGGGTGGGAAGAGAAGTGGGTGGCGCTGGCTGAGGGTCGGCTGCTCCTACGCTGCTACATTCTGGCACAGAACTTTGAGAAGTCCAAGAATTCTAAACCTGAACCTGGCTTTCTAGTTGTTATAAAGGTATATCTGTCAAGGTAGGAGGACAGAACTTATGTGATTTAGCACTCTGTAAGTCTGACTTACACCCTTAGCATTCTATTAGTTTCACTTATAATTAAAATTAATATTTAGAAATATAGTATGTGGGCCTTCGTTTGTATTCTTACCCTGGATCCTACAAATGTTAGGGACAGCTGGAGGTGGGAGATCTGGATCCACAGCTCCGAAACTCTGGACAATTCCAATCTAGAATTTTCTTTGGGTATGTGTGTCTTTACTCACATCTGTTTAGTCTTAATATTGACATAGTGCTCTCAGAAACAGCAGTGCCCCCATCTCTTACATCAGTCACAGGAGGTAGATGTCATTCCACTTTCCATTACACAATAAGGAACTTGCTCGAGGTGACATAGCTGGTGATGGCAGAATTGCATTGCGAACCCAAGATCTGATTCTGAATCATGTGCTTTCCTCACAATGACTCCCTGGTACTAAATTAGTGGTCCAAAGGCTCTAAAAATTAATGATAACAGTCATGGATGATATTAGCTGGTACACACTGCTATCACCATACGAGTTGTTAGAATATTGAAATATTTTTGGAACAATTGCTAAAATGACCCCCGTCTGCCCAAGTACCTCCTCCCTGGCTAGCCAGGTTCCCCCCCAGGACCCTGCATCTCTCCAAAATCCACCAATTAAAGGGTCAATGCAGGCAGGGCAGGGAACCTCCGAGACCCAGCTCCAGTTCTATTGCTGGGTATCAGTCCTGATCACATCACAGGCACTGTTCTGAGAGTCTGTGGTCTACCCACCTCGTTGGGCCTGCTCTTAAAGGAATAGTGACTGCTGTCACTTAGATGCTGGGAAAAGGGGCTCCCACCTTCTCTCTTCATTTCATGGATCAAACCTGCAGAGTTACCACTCAGGAATGTGGCAAGTTTAAAGAGAACACCATGTTTCCTAAGGATTCAGGCTTTTCTCCATCTAGTGCTGAGAAGAGCAACGTGCCCACCTTCCAGGAGCCTCCTTCTCAGTGTCACCTCTGACTTGGCAAAGGCAGCGCCCAGCACCTTTCCTCCACTCAAGCTTCTCCACCAGAGGAGCTGGAAAAACCAGTCCATGGCGGGGAGGTTAAGTGATGGGCGAGGATGGAGATGAGCCCCTTTTCAAGGAGCAGGTGGGGGCAGCGCTCAGGGCTGTGGGGGGTAAACAGGAGGGGCACAAAGCCAATGCCCCGTGTCACCAGGGGAGTCACAAAGCCCCCAGCCTCTGGGCAGCTTCTCAGCCCACTCAGACACCAATCCCAGCCCTGGCGCTGGCACACGTCCGGATTCTCAGATGGTCTGCACCACGATTACAGAGTAAGTTTTAAAATTCGGTTTTTCCTCATTCTGCACTGTTTATGTCAGACTCTGAGAAGCCTGTAAATACCACCCTCCCACCTCCCCCGCCGCCCCCTTCCTCTCTGACCACATCCTTCTCCTCTTGGCACACAGGGAGGCATTTTTTCTCATGGCAGAAAAGACAATTTCCAGTGTTTTTAAAGAGCCATCCGTGCTGGGAGAGGCCCCAAGTTGAAGGGAGAGGCTTCTCTTGTCAGGCACCCTCATGTTCTGCTTAGACTGGGTTTCTCCAGCATTGGAGACACCTTCTCATCATGTATTTATCCTTCACTACTTGGAGGTCAGTTGCTCTCTTGAACTCCCTGTCCTGACCAGGTATCCACAGGTCTCCGCTGGCTTGTTCCTATCTGATAGCCCTGGCATCTTGGGTCGGTGGCCACTTTTCTGGGTCATGTCCAAGGATGGTTTACCTCCAACGCCAATTCTGAGCTTTCTGGAGGAAAGTGCCTTTCCCCATACAGAGCTGCGGGCCGGAGACTTAAACACGGGAGCATCCTCACACACGCCTTCAGGGTGGGTATGCAGACCCAGGCTGTGTCCCTTTCGGAGCTGGCCAGCCATGGGCACTGTGCTAGGCACGGTGGGGGTCTGTGCCCCGGACTCAAAGAGCTCACAGCCTACCTGAGGCGACGTCGATGAAGAAGGCCTGAAGAGACCTTCGGATGGGTCGGATGCAAGAATTTGTCTCTTCTCTCTATCTGCACGGCTACCAACCTTCTCCAAGCCATTTTTCCTCTCTCCAGGACACTGTAACAATCTCCTTGCTGGGCCCCCACGTCCAAGCTTGCCCTGCCCCCACAAGCCACAATGTGGTTTTTAAAAAATGTAAATCAGATCGTGCTCCGTCTCCCTGAAAACTCCCACGATGGCCTTCTGCCGCACTTACAACATCCACGTTGCGTCATACAGCCCCCAACAGTTCTCCAGCCTCATCGCCACCACCGCCTCCTTGGCTCCTTACACTCCAGCAACAATGACCTGTCTCATCCTGGAAGAAGACAGGCTCCTTCCCACCTCTGGGCCTTTGGACTTGCTGTTCCCTTTGCCCAGAACCCTCTTCCCTCAGCTCTTTAAATGCTTGGCTCCTTTTCATCCTCAATTTGCAGTTCAAAGTCACCTCCTGAGAGGGGCTGACTGTGTGTGTATCTCAGTGTGCTGCATTTGTAGGTCCCCACGCCTGCCTCTCCAGTAGACCGTGGGCATCTTGAGGACAGGCCTCACTGCATCTCCCGTGAAGAGCCCGAAGCAGGAGCTTCCTTCAAGCTGCTGCAATGAACAGGGCGAGTGTTTCCAGCAGGGCAGGCAGGGCCGGCTAGTAAGGCTAGTTCAAAAGGGCAGAGACAGGATGAGATCAGGAAGACTCTGCTAGAGTCCAAGGGAGAGGCCCGATGTGACAGCCAAAGGGATCTGGAGGGACTGGATGTAGACACGTTGCGACAAGTGTCCCAGGGGATCCTGGCTTGGTGCTGAGTGCCCTCCATCTGACAGTCAGCATCACCCATGAGCCCAGCCCAACGGGTGCTGGGAGAGGCGGAGGGGCCAGGTTGTGCTACTTGGGGGTGTGGGGGCACAACACACATTCGATCTAACCATGGCAGTCAACTGAATCCTCTACTTCCATCCCTAAAAGCCAGGCAAATGACGGATAAGAGGAGGAGAGTGGATACGTGTTTTTCTTATTTGGGAATTCTGCTACTTTAGGTAGAATCTTAGTTAAAATTGAGAAAAGACACTACTGGATGGATACACCGAAACGTTATGAGTGGTTATCTCTGTTTATGAGATTATGGGTATTTTCCCTTTATTTTGTATATGTTCTCATTAAAAAAAATCATTTGTATTTATTCTGTAATGAAAAGTGATGAGTTATTCTACAGGATTGCATATCATGAGTGCGAAGCATTTGGGGGAAAAAGAGGAAGAGGGGTGGAAACATAACCTAGTTTGAGCAGAGCCGGGCAGGCCGAGAAGCGGCCGGAGCTGACCTGGAGAGGCAGTGTGGGGTGGGGACTCACACTGACCTGTGTGCAACTCTGGACATTACCACCTGCTGACCACATGGCCTTGGGCAAATGACTAGGCCTCTTTGGGCTTCAGTTTCCAGCAAGAATGGGAATAATAAAACGTATCTTAGAGGTCATTTTTAGAAATAAACGAGAAAACCTATGAGAAGCAATCTATACTGGCACATAGTAGGTACTTCATGAATGGGAAATATCATTATGGATATTGCTCATTTAAAGAGAATCCTGACTGGCTGGGACCCAAGTCTCTTCAAAGGGTAAGACCTATTTCCTCTCTTTCTGCAGGTGACAGGTGGGCCAGAGAACTGAGTACTTCCCTTCCATCCTGACAAGGTAACAGGAGAGTAGATGTCCACATTTCATTTACAGAATGGAGACACTGAGGTAGAGAGAGATCTATTCATGACACACACCAAAAAAGATGCACATCCACATATTCATTGCACAAGGTTTTTTGAGCACTTACCATGTCCTCAACATTGTGTTAGACTTTGTGGATAACACAGAGGATGTAGGACACCCCTCTCCCAAATTCTGCAATTTTGTGGTAGAAGACTTTCCAGTCTAAATATACCTGCTCTAGAAGCTACCAGCCTGGTCAGAAACCACTCTCTCATGCTCTTCTGGGATGGCTTTTGGGCTACCTTCTCTAACACAAGCCCTTTCACCCTCAATTTCCTCATCTATAAAACTGAGAGGGTAGAATGAATAAACCTCATGGATGAGGCTATGTATAGCTCCTATATTCTATGTCCAAAGACTTCGGTCTTTATGCTGATAGCCAGTGGGATGGATTTTCAGGGCCACAAGGGAAGAAGTCATGGTTTCAGAAGAGAGGAATGCAGTGGGTATTCCCCAGGGATAAGCTGCTCCTCCCAGAATACAGGACCCCATACAACTGGTCCTCCCTGGGCTCCAAGGCCACTGGAGGCTCAGGGCCACTTCCTTGGATCTATGCTGGGCCTGGGTCCCCATTCACTTTCCTCTCCAGGGTTCTGGCATCCTCCTGATTGAGTCTTCTGCACCACCTGCAGCTGGGGAGCCAGTGCAGCTCTTGAGCCCTGATGGACATCTCTGATTTGCTGGTTGTCATGCTTCCAACCTGTGCATTGGGTGGTGGAAGGAGACATCGCTCCTGCCTTCAGACCACCTGGTTCCCAGCCTCCAGCGAGGCCTCCCCTAGAGCTCCCCCTGGAGTCTAGAATCGGGCAGCTCCTGTGACGATGAAAGGCCTGACACTGTGAACACCCAACCCCTTTCTTTGCATTTTTTTTCTCTCCTTCCTTGTCTTTGACTAGGAGGAGGTGTGGTTTGCTTGTTTCTTTTTGTGTTATTCAAGTGGGATTTCTAGTACAGAATCTTCTGCTGGATGCCTAGAGGAGGACATTTGGGGTCCTTCCATTCACTCTTCTTGGTGAACTGGCACATTCTGGCACTGCATGCTCTGCATTCTCATTGACTCTTTTAGCATAAAACATCTGCAGTTCTAAGTGTTATTTATAAAGACAACTAGTTTTCTGGGGCTGAATCTAATGGTGGCACACGCGTCTGAGGGAGATGAGGAACAGTGAGGACGGTTGGCAGGGAGCCCCAGGCAGCCCTGAGGTGGAGACAGTCACTCTGCAATCCTTTGACATCTAGACCTAACGCTGAGGTTTCAGGTTTGGAGGCTGGGGCCAGAACTCAGAACTCTTCCTGTCTACTGGCCTAGAGAGCAGTTGTTGTGATTTCTTCCCATTGATTTGGGTATCATTAAGGGGAATGATTCTTCAAGGTCAAGGAGATACTGGTAATGACATGACTGCCAAATTTTCCCCAAGATTAATAGGAAGTCACTCAGTATTTACCAGCTGAATGAATGAAAGAACCAGAGCAGGACTCCTGGGCACAAGTGTCTGAGCAGGAGTGCAGGGGCACCACCAACCCACTGGTATCAGATAGCATTCTTACTCTTCTCCTGCCTCTAGTCACAGGGGTCCCAGCAACCCAGTGAGAAGTCACCATGGCCAGGACATGTCCACTATCATCTTGTTTAAACCTAGTTCCTCTGATCAGAGCCGCCTGGGGCTCACTGATTCCAACCCGGGAAAGAGAGGACATTGCCCGCTTCCACTTCTGCCCACGCCATTAGCTAGCCCTACAGAAGCACCTATAGGTCTCAGCCTGCTTTGGGGGACTAGAACTGGGGAGGCAAGTACAAAGGCTGACAGACCCTGGTCTGGGCCACCGAGCCAAGGTTAGGCTCAGGAGTGACCCTGGGGTATGTGTATCAGGAGTTCAGTGCAGGGTCTGGGGTTGGGGCTCCTTGGCCCCTGTGTCTGGAGAGGCCCAAAGCCTGGAAAGCAGGAAATAAAGTCAAACAGATCTGTTTATTGCAGCAAGAACAAGAGCAGGGGAACCAGAATGAACAAAACAGTTGTAGTGACAAAGCTGAGATGATCCAGGTACGTAGATGGGGGGAATCTCAAAAGTCGAGTATTATTAATACTGCTTCTACTGGTAAGAGCTAATATTAACTGGGGGCTCACTATGTGCCAAGCATTCTACGAAATGCTTAACACCTCAGCCTCATAGTAGCTGCTGTGTTACTCTCTCCTTCCTTTTTTATTTTTTTGTATAAGGGAACTGTAGCTCAGACATATCACTCACCAAAGTCACAAAGCAAGTAGGTGGCCAAGCTGGGATGAACCTGACTCTCCAGCACCTGTGCCCACTCATGGCTCACAACGGAAGGTTGCTGGCAGCCAGTATTGACTGCGGTCCCCTAACATGCTCCCCTCTCAGCCATCATCCGCAAAGCACTGGTTCTCTGCACAGGTGACACTAGAACCGAGGCGTGTCCCAGAGGAGGCCTGGGGGTAGAGGGATAAGACTCTGCCAGGTGCTGCTGGCTAGTTGCTGGGAGCGGTCACCTCTCACCCGCACTGTGCAGGGTATGGGCAGGAAGATGGAAACAGCATGGGCAGAACGTGGGCATGCCCATTCCCCTCTGCTGCTTCTTCAAGGAGCTCCCAGTTCCCACCAAATAAAGCCCAAGGAGGGAGGGGGAAGGGTGGGGAAGGGTCAGGTTCATGAAGCTAAGCAGAGAAGGGAGGCAGATCCAGAAGGCACGAGGCTGAGGATGGAGGTGGAGTGGTCTAGCGGCAGACTTTTAAAATCAGAGTTTATTGTTTTCATTAACTTTCCACTGTGTGTTCTTCACAGACCACCATTCACTGCACGCTGAACAGGGCAGCAGATGCGCAGTTACCGGCAGCAGCTAAGCTGGGGGCAGACAATATGAGGTGCCGGCAGCTCAGTGTGTGTCCTGGTGACAAGGCCATGAAAATGATTTATTAGACAGGTCCCTGCTTAGCACTCAGAAGGGGTGCCTGTCTGCAGGGAGTGGAGGTACATACATATGTGAGCACAGAGGAATTCACATGTGTGTTACTAAACCAGAAGGGCAGAAAGATTCCAAAATATCTAGGGACATGTAAGCGGTCCCCCACCGTGGCCACGTGCAGCACGGTCCAGGGGGGATGCCCCTCTTGGCTATCGTCAACGTAAGTGCTTCACACACCTGCCCTCATTTAGTCTGTAACCACACTACCAGGTGGCTTCCATTACCACCATTCCATTTTGCAAAGGAGGAAACAGACACAGAGAGATGAAGTGATGCCCGGGATCATACCGCTCGTAAACCATGGAGCCAGGATTCACATGAGCAGTCACCTCCATGGCCCAAATTTAAGCCCTTATCTCTCCAGAGATGGAAGGAAACTACCATTTTCAGGCACCACGCTAGGTCCTTTGTACCAGTCAGCTCAACTGTTCTTCATAACTGTCCTTGTGAAAGAGGCGTCGTTAGCCCTGACTTACAAATGCAGCAACTCAGACAGACAGAAGTTAAGTGACATCTATATTTTCCCAGCTAGCAAGCGGCAGAGCTGGGATTCAAGCCCACAAGAGACCTTGTGCTCTTTCCCCTAAACCAGGTGCCTCCCACATGACTGTGCTGTTTTCAATTTTAAAAAGTTACATTATTTATCTGCCTCTCTCCCTCCCCCCCCCTTTGTGGATTAATTAATTTCTTTAACACATAATTTTTGAAATCCTTCTGCGTCCAAGGCAATATGAGGGGAGGGGACACAAAGCTGGTTGTGACCTGGCTCCTGGTGGGTGTAACCTGTACATAATGACTTGGACGCAAGGAGGGAGATGAGGAATCCAACTCAGGCCAGAGAATATTCTGGGGGTGCTGGGGACGTTAGAGGGCACTTGTTCCTAAGGGTTTTATTCTTTTTGATGCTATTGTAAATGGGACTGTTTTCCTACTTTTTCAGATAGTTCGTTATTAGTGTATAGAAACGCAACTGATTCAGAGAGCAGAGTGTCTGGGGCATCCTGGGGAAGGTGGTTCAGAAGTCAGCCTCCCCCCACCGTGAAGTCCAGGCTGTGGACGCTTTGAGCCAATTCTGCTCCAGCTGTTGGTCATCTCCATCAAACACCCGGGGGACTGGCTTTTGCCCCCAAATGGATCATCTCTGCTCTGATGATTCTGGCATCTGCCTGAGAGCCAGCAGGGCAGCTGGCTTGCAAGAGAGGCCTCTGAAACCTCATGCTCTTCAGATGTTAAATTGAAATCAAGAGCTTTATGACTCTTCCTTTTTTTGGGAGCCCATCAAAGCTGTGTGGGAACTGACACGGATTCAGAAGGAACACCAGCATCACATGTGCCTGGCCCTTGAGCGCCACGGCGTTCCACCCCCACACGCTTGCTCTCTTCCCAAGGGAATTTCTCTCTTCTACAGACCCTGCTGGGCGGGGCAGAAAAAGGACTGGAATTGAAGTCAAGAAGATCCAGGTCCACATTCCAGTCTGTCACTCAGCTGCATGACTTCATCACTGATGCTCTCCTAGGCCTCAGCTGCCTGATTTGTAAAATGGAGATAACGATGCCCCCTCATGGAGCTGCCACGTGGGGTTACCTGAGAACTATGTGGAATGTTAGGTTTTAGGCCCATTACAATTTCCAGGCTTCACTGAGTGACATCCAGCCACGGCCAAGCCATTTCTAGTCTGTGATCCTTTGTGAAGGGCTTCTTGACCATTCCAGCCCGCCTGACTTCTGGAGGGCTGTGACTTTTTCCTGCAGCCCTCAGCCACCCAGGTGTAGAGGCAGAAGAGGGAGATGCTGCATTAATCTGGGGTTCGGGTTTTGCTGGGTTGGTGGCCTCCCCAGTTCATGACTCTTCCAAGGCTTCCCATCACAGGCAGAATAAAACCCAAACCCCTAAACCCTAACCTGCTCCACCAGCCCTGCCTAATCTGGCCCCTGACTCGCCCTAGCTTCATCTCACACTGTACTCCTCTGTGCTCTTAGCACCCCATCCCCACTCCCATTATAGTCCTGAAACATGCGAAGCTGTTCCTTGCCTCAGGGCCTTGGTATATGCTATCTGGAAAGTACTTTTTCCCATTGTTTACCTGGGTAACTCTGAATAATCCTTAGCTATAAGTGCAAGTGTCATTTCCTCTGGGACCTTCCCTGATCTGCACATACCCTCCCCCCATGCTGAACTAAACTAGGTCTCTCTTATAGAACCCTGTTCTTTTCCTGATTCATAGAACTTGTCACCATCTGCAATTACATATGCGTGAGCGTGTTTATGGTTTCAGGTCCGTCTCTTCACATGGGCTGGAACACACTGACTCTGATAACCACTATAGACTGAGGACCTGCCACAGTCTGGCCCATAGTGGTATCTCCTAAACATGTGTGGAAGCAGTGACTGTCTGCAGAGGAGGCAAGAGGATGGAGGACGTTGGGAAAAGAGTGGTGATGGCGATGTGCCCGAGGTAAGGAGGAGGAACACGGTGGGACGGGCAAGAAGAAAGCAGAGGACTCTATGAGATGAAAGAACAAGTCCAGCAGAAAGACCTGGGAGTGACTGAATTTCAGAATTCAGAGGAGCAGCCATGAAGAATGGTCTATTTCGAGGCTCCCAGAAGGGCTACCTTCTTTTTTTTTTTTTTTTTTTAATTTTATTTATTTATTTTCCCCCCAAAGCCCCAGTAGATAGTTGTATGTCATAGCTGCACATCCTTCTAGTTGCTGTATGTGGAACACGGCCTCAGCATGGCTGGAGAAGCGGTGCGTCGGTGCGCGCAAGGGATCCGAACCCGGGCCGCCAGCGGCAGAGCGCACGCACTTAACCACTAAGCCACGGGGCCGGCCCCAGGGCTACCTTCTGATGGGGTCTTGTGCAGTGCACTCTGGGGGCATCCAGAATGCACTGGGAGCTGGGAAATGGACCAGGAAGTAGGAGACGGCTCCGTGGAGGGGCCCATGTTGCCCACGTCCCTGTGGTATGGGGTGGCCCTGCCCTCCAGGTGTCCTAGGGAGTTGGAATTTCACAAGTATCCCTTGGACTCAGCAGGAGGGAGCTCTCTCTAGGGGACAGGAGATTCTGTAACATAACTGCAGTGAGAGTAAAATAGCAGCTTTTCCTCATGATCTGAGCCCTGTGGCTGAAAACGCTGCATGGACTCCGTGAGACTCGGCTCTTCGTCCTCCTGGCAGCAATGATAAAGTTGAACAGCAGAGGCAGGGAAGGATGGAAAGCCAAACAGGAAGCTGGTAATAGCCTCTTGCAGATGCAGCTCTTTCAAAATACAAAGGTTCGTACCAAGGTCAGTTATACAATGCTCCTCCTGTCCCTCCCAGGCTCTATAATTCTTCCCGTGTCCACTCTCTGACCCTGTGCTCTCATGTGGGTTGAAAGATGTCAATGTGCAAACTAGGAAACAGTAAGCCCTACCCCACATGTACCACTTTTCAGGGCTCCTGAGCACACAACCACAGTCATAACTCTCCATTTTCCAAGCCAGGACCACCATAACCATCTGCCCATTCACTGATACATAAACCTGCCCAGGCCCTGAAACTGAGCCCTTATGCCACAGGAAGACTGGGCTGAGAAAGCAAAAGTCAGCAGGGGAAGCAAATGCCATGAGCCAAAGGAGGAAGCCACTTCTCCAACGACAATGGGGTATAAGTCATCCAAGATCACAGGTTAAGTCCATCCTTCTATGTCTATGACCAGCCCC
The DNA here is from genome assembly GCF_057802395.1 of Ceratotherium simum simum. Classification (NCBI taxonomy): domain Eukaryota; kingdom Metazoa; phylum Chordata; class Mammalia; order Perissodactyla; family Rhinocerotidae; genus Ceratotherium; species Ceratotherium simum. The sequence continues at coordinate 30,254,401 of NC_141901.1, read as the reverse complement.
ACTGAAGGGAATGTATAGCCCCGATCAAAATCAGTAATTAAAAAAAGCCACCTGAGAGATACGGCTCATTTTAAATCAGTTCCATGATTTCTTCAATACTTACCATGTGCCTGACACTGTCCTGGGTACAGAGAACACCAAGACTCATAAAACAGGGACCCTGCCCTCAGGGAATGTTGACATTATTTCGGGAGGATAGACTTAGAGGTAGATGACTTCAATACAATGTGGGCTATTTGGGGCAGAGACATGTCATCACGGAAGCAGCAGTAAAGGCGCGTAGGCCACGTGGGGGGAGGATGGTGGTGATGGTAATGACACCCAACGCTGACGGAGGGCATACTCAGTGCAGGCATCATTCATGGCACTTCACATGCATTAACTGATTAGTCCTCCAACCACCCAAGGAGGCTGGAACTAGCATTGTCCCCATTCTAAATGGGAGGAACTGGGGTTCGGGAGGTGAATAAACTAGTCTAGGGTAATGCAGGATTTGAATACAGGCCGATTGGCTTCTAAGTGGAGTCCTGGATGAAGAATGAGAAGAGGAAGCACCACGAGTGATGGCCTCAAGGCGTGGTGTGGACAGAAAGAGTAGAAGTAGGGTCTGTATTACTTGAACATAAAGTCGGGCCAAGAGTGAGGGAAGATGGGGCTAAAGGGGTGGTGGAGGCCTTGACAACTCTGCCATGGCTGCCTGGTTGGGTTGGTGCAAGGAGGTGGGGTCTCAAGCATAATTCTTTGTGGGTCCTGCCACCTCCCGCTACCATGAAGATGCTTCACAAATGTTTGGTGACTGAAAGAATGGGAAAATAACCATAGCCAAATATTGGCTTAACACTTTACATTTCCCAAAATACTCCTCTTATGAACAATCTCATTATATCTTCACAATAATCCTGTGAAGTAGATAGTATGTCCATCCTTTTATAGACAAGGAAACCAAAGCTCAGAAAGGCTAAATGATTTTTCTCAAGATCCAACAGTTAGTAAGTGGTGGAGACAGGTCTTGAACCTGCATCCACATTCTGTATGTTTTCTACCACTCCCTCTGCTCTCATGGAGGCAGGATAGCTGGAGAACCCAGAAACTCTGTGGTTAACATGGTTGAGGTATTATTTTTCTGAAAAACAAAAAGGGTGGGTGCCTTATGCATCAAGAGCCTATTTTTCCGAAGAACTTTCCAGAACTTGGCTCTCAGAGAAAAGATCTGTCCAAACTGCCTGTGATACACTTGGTAAACATGAGCCAGAAAGAATTAGCTAATGAGCTGCCATCATTGCTAATTATCGGTGCCAATGGAGGCAAGCACTGATGTGGAGGATAAAAAGTCGTGGAGAAGTCTCCCTTGGATATTGGGGCCACAGCCCTGCTCCCCCCGGTAGGGGATCCCAGGCTGGCCTGCCCTACGCGCATCCTGCACTCCCAAACCTGCCTAGTGTTCTTAACCTTGCCCACCAGGGGCTCATCTAAAGGGACCCCTCCAAGTGGTCAGTCCTCTCAAGTCTCCTCCACCTCCTCCTGCCCCAGGTAGTCCTGCTCTGCCTCTTCTCTCCTGCAGACCTTTCACTTTGGATTCAGTTCTGGTTCTCTGCCTGCTCTCTGCCTATTGGGCTTCAAGCTTCAAGCTTCCTTAAGCCTGTTCTTGTCATCCAAGATGTCGACCTTGGTTCTCCTTTACTCCATGCTCCTCAGCTACAAGCCAGCCTGGCCCACCCAGAACTCCAGTCCTGACCTTGAGACCCCAGGGCATGGGCTCCCCCAAGTGAATTTTGTGTACGCAGCACAGCTTTTATCATAATTCTAAACATACACCCTTAAATTTGGTGACATCTATCCAGTTATTTTTGTGTGATATGGTGAGAGTAAAAGAGGCCCTCAGAAATGTGATTCTAATACATATTTCTGATGAATGAAGGAATAAGTTTAATCCTCCAACAATGCCCATTTTACAGACGAGCACATTAGATCTCAGACACCTTCTAACTCGCCACTAAGTGGCCAGGCTAGAATTAAACCTGGGCTTATTTGAGCCCCAAACCTATGCTCTTTCAAATGCACTCATACACTCCAGCAGTAGTTAAGGATATGTAAACAACCAAATATACTGGGGCAGGTACTCCTTTAAGGAGCCTCACAGAGAATAATTCTGGAAATCAAAAATCTTTATGTAACATATAAATAAGCACCCATTAGTTTTTCCAGTTTTCTAAGTTTCTTTAAAAATATATATCCAGTTTCCTAATGTGGGGCATGTCAGTTTGTGAAAAATGACCCAGAACAGGAATTGGGCAGAATGGTGGCAGGAAGACACGGCCAAGTCATGTCTCAAGTGTAGTTTTGCATGATGGTCGTGAAAAATATGCAGATGATCATAAATTCTAGTTTTTAACCAGCTATTCCAAGTCCCTGCCCTTCCCATTACTCTTACGAAGAAAAAAGGGGCTTGATGGGGCATTTGTTGCCTTTTATTTCCTTTTCTCCTGGGCCAAAAGCAGAAGGAGAGAGGCCAAAACATCACTGCCCTAATATGCCAGGCCCTTATGACCCAGAGCTCACAGACCCCCATTTTAAAGCAGGGGGCTTGCCCTCTTTCCCACAAACTATCTTTCAGGTCCTTCTCACATGTCAAGGCTCTAAAAGATCGAACCTGGGCCAAATTAACGGAGGACTAACGATGAGAGAAAAGTGTGTCAGAGCAATTCTTCACACAATAAAAGAATCCTGATCAGCAGAGGCTTCGCGAGGGCCTGTAAATGGCAGGCAAGTGGGTCACATGGAAAGTGCTCTCCATTATTTTTTTAAAGAAAGCAACAAAATTAGTAGATATAGATTGGGCACTGGAGGTAAGGCAGGCATTGATTTTTAGGAAATGTTTGAGGCGTCCTGAATGGCTGGGATGAAACAAGGCCAGGGCTGCTGTGAAGGGGAAGTGCATATTCTGGGATCAATGACTATGCACAGGGGAGAGGAGTGGGGTGGGAGGCACAGAGGAAGTGTGAATGGTGCATGTGTGTGTATTCTCGAGTCCATGGCTTACAGAGCCAGAGGTCCAGCAGTGAGAGGGAAAACAGGAGGCTGGGATGCACAGCTGAATGCAGACCTGGAGGAGAAGCCATCTGAGGGCGACTGTGCCTAGGAAAGAGCCTAGAGGAAAATGTGCCCACAGCCAAGAGGAAAACGGTGGCAGATGAAGAGCAGGAACATGGTGGTGGGAATGAAAGTCAAGTGGGCACTGATGGAGCGGCAGACTGCAGCCAGGAGGTGGGGGACAGAAGCAGAAGGCCCCTACCCTGCTATGGTGGAAGGAAGAAGTGTCCTGTGCTCCCTGTAGGAACCACCTCCACATCATGGAGGGGCTCCTCCACCTGGAGGAGTGTGTGCCACGCTGCCCTCTGCACGCTGACAGAGTGCCGCCCCGGGCATTTTCCAGTCAAGGTGGCCCCAGCACTGCCCTTGGCCACGCGGCATCGGGGCTGACATGAATCCATGGATGCATGCTGTCACGTTCTGTCAGCGCAGATTTCCCTCAGCTTCAGTCTGTACTTTATTTACAAGGATGACACTGCAGGAGTGTCCTATAGCTGTGGGGACAGAATGTGCCTTAATTTTTCTGCAGTGAATATTTTGATCCTGTGTGGATGCTGCCATGAATCAAAGTGGTCACATATTCTGGAGGGAGCCCTGAGAGGAGCAGAGGACAGACATGGCCAACTGAGGTTGAGGTGCACAGCGGAGGGACAAGACGGGGCTTCCGTTGTAGTGACCGCAGTAACAACAACAGTAGTACTAGTTACTGCAGTTTATATACCTATTATAGCCAGATGGTGTAGAGCATTTCACACACGTTTCTTCATTTAATCCTCAGAATCGCCTTTCCGCACAATGAGTATTAGTATACTCATTTTATATCGAAGAATACAAGTTCAGGGAGCTGAAGTGACTTGTCCAAGGTGATGAGTCAGAGGTGGCCGTGCTAGCAGGCCGTTCTGACACTCAGGACACTCCTGCCCCTCCTCATGACGCACAGCAAACTCCATTCCTCTGCACCCGCCCCTGCAGGGCCCTGCAGGGGCAAGTCCACTGGTACACCCTGACCTGGGGGCTCAGGAGGCCGGTCCTCAGGTGGCTGCAGCTCCCCCTGCTCCCAGAGGGCTTGCCCAGGCCCTGTGTGTGGGATGGCCAACTCAACGCACAGGCTCCTCGTGCTGTCCTAGAGCCACAAGTGGTAGCAGGCCAGAGCAGCCGGGGGTGCAGGCCCAGGAGGACTTGGGCAGTGCAGGAGTGCACAGGTGAGGCCAGGGGTGGTGAGGAATCTGGAGAGGTAAAAAGAAGGCGGAGGGGCAGAGGCAGCAGTCAGGATGGCCAGTGGACCAGGAACAGGGCAGGTGGGCAGGAGAGCTCACGGAGGTGGAGCAATCAGAACACACAGGCCTGGTGCTGGCCCAAGGTTTATGCATATCTGGGGACATAGGAACTGTGGCTTGGGCTGTCCTAAGCCACCAGGGGAGGAGGGGTGATGGACTGCATGGGTAGGAAGGCCACCACCACCATGTTCAATAGTAGCAGGATAGCCAGCACCTCAATGCACAGACTGTCAGGCTCTGCCCTGGCAGAGAATGCTCACTCCTCACCTCTGCCCCAGAACCCCTGAGCCCTCAGTCATCCCTCTCCTCATCCTTGCCAAGAAGGGGACAGGGAGAAAGGGGCAGAGAACCACCCAAGTGATAGATACAGTGAGTGACACACATACCCTCCCCAGGAGAAGGTCTCTGGTTGGAGTAGTTGAGTGAATCAGGAACTATTTTGGGGGGTGACACGCCACCGGCAGAGAGGAGTCAAGTGCCGGCTCCTGAGGACCAGTGACGGTGAGAATAAACACAGAGATAACCAGATACTAAATGTAGCAAGCTGCAGACAGAAATGTAATTCCCCAGCTGGAAACGGCAACACCTAAAAATACTGAGCTGTGGTTCTCACAGGAACGCTCAACAGCCCACATTCAATCTAGAATGGCTTCTGGATTATGGGTTAGAGTAAATAAAGAACATCATCTAAGCAACATAACCATAGGTTTTTAGCTTAAAATGACATCTGGTACCAACATATTGTCTGTCTCTACGAAACTCAAATTCCCAGTCTTCCCAGGAGCCTCTGCTGCTCTCAGCAAGTTTTCATCCTGAGTTGCCCTGACTGGTGGGAAGAACACAAGTTTGAATTTCCAGCTCCCCTTTGGGTCTTTGAGTCCCTGTCATTACCCAGGAGCCGCTGCTGTGGACAGGCAGTCACCAGTCAGCTTGTGGGCTGGCAGCTCTGGCAGGGGCAGTGAGCTCAGCTTGCTCCCATCTGTGGACGGGAAGCTCATCCCAGCTGGCCAGTCCAAACAACCCCACATGTGAGAGATCACTGTACACCTGTCTCTTCTCCAAGAGAAACACCTTTAAGTGCACAACTTCCCGATGGTTGGTCATTGGCAGTATTTTCTTTGGAAGGAAAGAAAACTCGCTTCATGATAGATCTGGTTCTACAATGTACTGGCTATGTGACCTAGGGCAAGTTATGTAGCTACTTTATGACTCAGTTTCCTCATCTAGGATGGTGACTAAGGATAAGAATATCACTGACTGTCCTGAAGTAGTGAGTGAGGCTTGCTTTAATGGTCTCTTCTTTCTCTCCTCACCCAGTTGGCCTTCCTCTTAACACCCATTATGGCAGGTCTGCCTCTCTCACCCTCCAAATCCGACCTTTGCCTCAGGAAGACAGCCTAGTTACCAGGGCAACCAGGCTGGAGTCCTAGGAGCAGGAGAAGATGAAGAGTTGTCTTGAAGAGAGAAAGAGCAGGGATTTATCACTAGCCTTGACCCTGAGTATCATGAAACCCCAACTTCACATCTTCCCTCTGCACAGCTGGGCATCTTTGAAGAGTTAGGCAGTAAGAGACTGTAACTACTCTCTTCTGCCGTTTTGGACATTATTCATTATCTTCTCTTCCTGTGGCTGAGGCCAGCGCAAGTGGTGAGCAATCACGGGCTCTTCCTTCTGTGTGCTGCTGCCCAAGGCCCGGCTCACAGTTAACGTCCCCCCTCCTTTCTTGCTTGCAGTCACTGAGGCAGTAAGCATATCTCACTGGCTGGTGGCTAGGTGGGCATCGGTCACTTCAGATGCCATTAAGGTTGGAACTGAGCCACACAGACAAACCTGAGAGTCCCCAGTTTTGGAGAGTAGAGCTTGTGGCTCCCCAACTTTGAGAGACTCAGCTTCTGACACCTCATCTGGCAGAGCTCTGGGAAGCTGAGCACATCTGGACCTGTGAGGAATGAGGCAGAAGATATAATGGGATGAAGTGGTCTTAGGAGAGACTCGAGCTCCAAGTGCTTCTCTGCACGCAATACAGGGTATTAAGAAGTTATATGTGTGAGCATGTACTGGCACTATACAATCAAGCTTTGGAAGGTCCTATGCCCCGTAAGTGTGTATAGCAATGACAGAGAAACCTGAAAGCTCCCTGCTGAGCAAATATGAAGGACACAGCAGTTGTGAGAAACCAAGTGACCAGTAGGAACTGTCTACCATTTTGATGACCAAACTTGGGAGGGTGGAAGGCATAAGGCCTCTGTGTGAAACAACTGCTGGGGCCACTGTAGATAGGGGTCTCCTGACCACCCCACAAACACTGGCCTAGACCAGACCCTTCTCTTTCATATGCCCATGGATCAAGCAACCACAAGGTTCAGGTGGCTATGATCTGTCCAAGGAATGGACTTTTCAGTACATCTGCTGTTTCTGCATCAAGGAGACCCCAAATTTATGGAGTTTATTAGAAATAAGCACTCTCTCCAGGACTGATGGGCAGGGATAGGAAGGGTAGGGTTATACTGGGTTTCACATTTGTTCTCTGCACCCCAACAAATGGGCCTCGGCTTTCAGAGCTCGGTTGTCAAGTCAAGATGCTTAATATGCATGAACTCATCAATGTAGAGAGAAATCTAGAAAGCTCAGACATGTCCAGGACTATAGAGGCTGGAACAGCTGTCATACAGCAAGGAACCAGTGACAGTGGCTCATGTACAGTGCCCCTGCTGTACCTATCATCTGTTCTGGAAATGTATTAAGTCTCTTGCTTTAGTTATAAGTATCTGGGAATATCACTTCTTTTGGGCCACCTGAAGTGGCGGAGAAATCAAACCCACAAGGTCCAAGAGGATGTCTTTATATCAGAAAACTGTCAAATCATTTCTGGACTGAGATGTCTTCTGCACAGGGCTTTTGAGAGGATCCAATGAATGCAGGTCATCAAAGTTCACAGCACAGATCCTGGTACATAATAAGCACTTGGTAAATGTTCAATATTATTTAATTTCCTGTAATATTTAAAATATAACCAGCCAGAGAGCAAGGCTCCTGGTTTCCCAGAGGCTAGTTCGTTACCTGTGGCTTCCCATTCTTTATTGCTCTCTGGCTAAATTTCCATCCAGGTCATAGTGATTTTGCCTAAGAGAATATAAATTGAGTTTAGTGAGTTGCATGATCCAGGTTCTTAAAGACTTGATTAGTATCAGAAGACATTACTCAGCGCCGTGGCCCTCCCTGGCTATAATTCTGCAATTTTGCCTCCAGAAGCAGCCGAGCCTCTCTGGCATTGCTGCTTCTGTCTAAATTCTTGGGGGTGTATCTCTTCACTGGCTCTGCAAATTCTCTTTCAGCTTAGTCATTCCCACCTTCAGAACAGATTTACTAGGGATTAGCCTTCTAATTCATTTATCACATTTCTATTATAATTGGACTCACAACCCTGGTCCCTGGATAGACAGACACAAGACGGAGAAAGGTCAAGGGAAAATATAAGTACAAGCCTAAAGCAAGCTTCTATGAAGCCCAGCCTATTTTCTCTCTTCTGATCTCCACCTCACTTCACTCCATTTATAAAAAAGCACTAATTAGGCCGGCCCCGTGGCTTGGCGGTTAGGTGCGCGCGCTCTGCTACTGGCAGCCCGGGTTTGGATCCCAGGTGTGCACTGACGCACCACTTCTCCGCCCATGCTGAGGCCACGTCCCACATACAGCAACTAGAAGGATGTGCAACTATGACACACAACTATCTACTGGGGCTTTGGGGAGACAAAGGGAGGAGGATTGGCAGTGGATGTTAGCTCAGAGCCGGTCTTCCTCAGCAAAAAAAAAGAGGAGGATTAGCATGGATGTTGGCTCAGGGCTGATCTTCCTCACGAAAAAAAAAAAAATCACTAATCAGGTTTTTTAGGTCAACAGTCTGAATTACCCTAGGAGAGAATCTTCTGGAGCCTTTCCCTTAGAATCCTCCTCCAAATGCTGCAAGACCAAGCTCCAGGCCCTCAGGGCATTACTTCAGACACAATATCTGAGGAAAGGCGTTGAAGGAGATGTTAGTTCTCAGATTGCACTGATGAAGAACTGAGTACACACTAACTTCCTACTCCAGACACTCCTTACTCACTATGCGAGGAGTGGCTAGAATACGCTGGGTGCTCTGTCACTCCAAGAGGCAGGCATTGTCCAAGCTCCTGCCCTCAGCCAAGAAGGATGGAGATCCAGCAACAAGGCCCTGGACCACCTACAATTCCATGAGTGCTTCCTATATGCCAGGTACCATGCTAAGCACTGTATATAGTCACTTCATTTCATCTTTGCAACAATCCTCTTAAGTACATACTAGGGTTACCCCTATTTATATATGTGGAAACTGAGGCCCAGACAGGTTACGTAACTTGCCCAAAGTCATGTCACTAATAAGTGCCAGAGCTGGGATATGAACTCAAGTCGTTAGACTCTAAGGTCTGTATCCTTGGGAAATCCACTTAAAGTGCACCGTTAAATTGGTTAGGTTACAGAGATGAGAAATTAAAAGAAAATCTGTTTTCTAATTAAAAAATAAAACTATAGAAACTTATCATAGTGAATTAGGCTCAGCTGTGCCCCACCTGATGGTCATTCAGCCTGAAGACAGTCAACGGCCCCTAGACCCTGCCTGCCCTGTCTTGGCCAAGGTGGGGAGGTAGGTGTAGGTAGATGGGTAGCAGATAAGCAAGCTGACTCTCACGATGGCCCTCTGGACCACTTCTGCTGTCCTCAGTCAGTATTCCCCTTCTGTGGGCCCTGGATCCACAGCCCTCCCCCTAGCAGGGTCCTGCCCCCTATAGACTTCCTGGGACACAATGAGGTTTGGGGAAAAGAGACACACTTTACAGGGTGAAAAAGCTGGGTTTGAAATCCCATCTCCCTGCCTTGCAGCTGTATGTTCAGATGACTTCAGGGCTCCAGCTTCGGTTTCCTCATGTTAAGCATGACTAATAGCTACTTCACGGGGTCATGAAGATTAAATTAAATGTGTGATGAGAGAACACACGTAAAAGCTTATTTATAAATATTAGCAATTAAGTATACAACTAAGTTTATTTTCATCAGGATGTGAATGACCATTAGGATTTACCCATCAAGGATACCAGCATTTTAAGAGGAATTTGATAAAAACAAATGATGCTTAAGTTATGAAGTGTGTTGTTGATGGGGCATCAGAAGTCCCCGCTTCTTCCTCCAGCGGGCCAGGAGGACTAGAGCAGTGCTTGTCCCCGCTCTGAGAAGCTCCGGCCTGCTGTGCTGTTTAGCTGGCCTTCTCTGTGCTCTCACCCGGTGCATTCCCTTGAACAGCCCTGAACAGAAGTGAGTTGGTGTTTCCTGGTACAGAGGGGCTGCTGACGCGGGGATAAGGAGAGAGGGCCTGCATGCAGATGGGCACAGCTGTGAAATCTCAGCTCTGCCATGTGGCGTGGGGAAGTTGGGGGAAGACACCACCTCCAGCAGGAGAGTGTCAGGCTCCAAACTGGCATCAACCAAAGGTCAAACACAGGCCAAAAGGAGGTAGCCCAGCAGAACCAGTAACATAGCCTACCAGGCTGGGATCCACCACCCCGTGGTCCCTGCTGGCAGGCAAATTCTTTATATGAGAAGATACGGGACAATAAATAAATCAGACACCATTTATCCTCTCAACATTCTGCCAAAGGCCTCCTCTGTGTGCACTCTATGCTGGGCACCTTTGGAGGATACAACATATGACGACAAAAATACACTTCTATTGAGCGTTAGAATTTTTGAGGTGCTCACACATGCATTATCTAACTGAATTCTTGAAACATACCTGTGCAAAACACAGTCTGATGCCCATTTAGAGGCTGGGAAACTGAGGCTTGGGGAGTGAGGGTGTCCTAGGTCATAGTAAATGGCAGAGCTCCAACTAAAGGCCATTTCTTCATTCATTCATTCATTCATTCACTCATACAGTGGTTGGAATTTCTCAGAAATTTGGTATAGGATTGACTTTGGTATAGGATTTTGGTACAGATCTGTCATCTTTTAGTAAAGACTGGCTGTTGAAGTCAGAGGCTCCAGAGAGGAGGCCTGTTTCATTGATGTGGTTGATGGGAGGGACACAGTGGGAGGCGTAGAAGGTAGAAAAGTGAGTTTTTACCTCTTTCAAACTATGCCTCTGTTTTGCTCAGCTCCTACTAGTCCAGAGACTGATCACACTGGGGAAACCGAGGCAGCCCAGCAGCCATCAATCACAGTGGCAGTGAGCTGCCACTTTACACTCTCATTTCTTCTTCACAACATCCCTGTGAGTAGGTGTTAAAACCCCCACTTTACAAATGAGAAAAGCAGGAGAGGAACGGGAAGCCGAGGCCTGCTGCTCATCACTGCTCTGCAGGTGGCCAGGAGCACTGACCCTACGGGGTGTGCCCACCACCCTGCTTTTCCCTCCCTTCCATCCTCCTGCTGTCAAGGCTCTAGTTCATCTAGACCCTGATTTTCTCTCTCTGTACCACCGCAATAGTTCCAATTAGAACTAAAAAAAAGGAAAATGTATATATTTAGTGAGCACCAGCAGTGTCCCAAGCTCTGTGCTGGACACTGGGTATATAACGAGGAGCAAGACATAGTGCCTGCTATTCCAGTGAGGAACACGACAGAGAAGAGGTAACCCTAACATGCAGGATGAGGGCTGTAGCAGGGAGAATTCTGGGTGCAGCGTGAGCACACGGCTGACACACTCGGTCCAGCTGGAGGAGGTGGTGTTCACAGGTCACGGAAGGCTTGGGACCTCCATCATGAGTCCCAGCCAACCAACTTCCTAACAACCCCCTTTTGAAAATGAAAACCCCAACCACACCAATTCCTCTTCTCAAAACCCTTCGGGGGCTCCCTATCACGACAGAATGAAGAATAGGCTCCTCAGTGAGGCCCACAAAGTTTTCCTTGTTCTGACCTTATCTCCCACTTTGCTGTTGTTAGTGCTGTCGAGTCCATTTTGACTCCTAGTGACCCTGTGTACAGCAGAGCGGAACCCTGCTCAGTCTTGTAGCCCCATCCTCTCACCTTCCGGTGCTGTACCAGACAATGCTCTGGGGCTATTCATAACGTTTTTATGGCCAATTATTTTGGAAGTGGGTGGCCAGGTCCTTCTTCCTAGTCTGTAGGCTCTGCTGAAACCTGTCCACCATGAGTGACCCTGCTGGAATTTGAAATACTGGTGGCATAGTTTCCAGCATCACAGCAACACTCAGCCACCACAGTATGACAACTGACAGACGGGTGGTGTGGTTCCCTGACTGGGAAATGAACCCAGGCTGAGCGCTGAATCTTAAGCACTAGACATCAGGGCTGGCTATGCCCCACCATGCCCCAATATACATATTGGGCAATACATGTCTGTGTCTTCCAGGATGGAAGCACCTTGAAGGCAGGGTCTGTGTTGTTTAGTTCTCCGTATCCAGGGCCCAGAACAGGGCTGATATATATATATACTAGGTGCTTGATGAATTTACTAAAAGACTGAATACATTCCTGAGCTCTGAGTCATTGCCCCAAAAGGGAAGGCCAATTCTGCTTTCCCTCGGGTATCATGGTAAGAAGGGCCCAAGCCCCACGTAATTTTGGTTAGCGAGGGGAGAAGAGGGGCTTTAATAAGCAATGGGGCACATGACTCCCTGGGATGCAGCGCCAGCACCCCTATTTCCTGAGTCCAGCCCTATGGAGAGTTCCTCCTAAGTCTTGACACAGAGGAGTCCCGGGTGGGTCAGTTTACACATCTTCTGAGCACGGAGTCCATGCAAATGTCTTTGCATGACCTACCTCTTCCCCCAGTCCTCCGAATCCCATCCCTAGGAGCCCCCATCCCCCACACAGTGCTCTGCACACACCACGCATTTAGAAAGTTCTGTGTGAATGCTGAATGCTCTATGCTTCCCACCAGGATGGGGTTTATAGTAGAGACAAATTCTCCTGTACTAATTTTCAAGGAGAAAAGAAGAAATGCACTTCAAGCAAGAAAACTGGGTGTCTGGGAAGGTTTCCAGCCAGGAGATTTCCAGGACGACTTGAAAGAACTGAGTCCATCCTGCATTATAACAGAGTGCGGGTGGGCAGGGGGCCTTGACTCCTCCTTTCCCCAGCCCTATGCTACTCACCCCGCAGGACACGGAAGAGGAACACAATGAGTCCGCCCAGGAGAGTAAAACAGTATGGATTCCTTATTTCCTAAGTATAGCTTAGGTTCTTTGTCTTTTCCTCCCAAACTCAGAAACCATGGCTGTGTCAGCCAACATCTTAGCAGAGTTAGACTGTGTCTGACCCATGTAGACCCCAGGGGCTCCTGACTCCCATGGAAATGGTCTGGTCTTACACAAAAGGTTCCCATATCCGCTATCTCCCTCTGATAGCACAGAGATGGTAATTCTCAAATTTTGGGAGGAAGATGATGAGGGAGAGATTAAGGAGGGGCATGTGGTACTAAGATGTAACAGAAAGCCGCTCTTGGTGTCTTAACATGAAACAGCGTGGTTTGTTCATCCATTCGACAAATGTTGACTGAGTACCCGAGACTGTTCTAGGCTCTGGGGTCACAGCAGTGAACAAAACGAAGCTCCTGCCCTTAGGGAGCTTACATGGTGGGAGACCAGGCAACAAACAAACAGGATAAAGGTAATGAGGGATGGGGCTGCTCTGGAGGCAGGGAAGGCTTCTTTGAGAATGTTGTCACATTGTCATTTTAAGCAAACACTCGAATGAAGTGAGGGAGAGAACTGCATGGATATGAGGAATAGAGGGTTCCAGACAGAGAGGCCAGCAAGGACAAAAGCCCTGGGGGTGGGAAAGTGCTTTGTGCATTTGAGGGCAGCTTGGGGAAGGGGGGTGGGGGGTTCAAAGAGGTAGTAGGCACAGCGGCGGTACAGATCCTACAGGCCCTGGAAGCCATGTTGAATGGATTCTGGGTATTTACTGTGCATCTTTGATGCACCAGGCACATCCTAGGACCTGGAGATGCTGAGATGAACAAGTCATGACCCTGCCTTCACGCAGCTTATGACCTAGTGAGGGATGACAGGTAGAGATGAGTCCAGGACGCTGTGGTCAGTGCTGAGGGGGCACTTGGAGGGGCTGAGGGCTCAGAAAGGCCTTCCAGAGGAGATGACACCAAAGCTGGCAGGAAGAGTGGTGAAATAAGCCAGAAGTCATCTGTGTTCTGGACCCAGTTTTGCCCACCTGCCATCTCAGTCAAGGCCCTTGATCTCTCTGAGCCTCTACTTCCTTGTGCATAAAATAGGAATAACAATACCTGTTCCCTAAAGAGAAAACAAGGTCATAGGTGTGAAAGTGCTTTGAAAACTGTAAAGCCCTAGACAGATATTAAACACTGCTACTATCTCACCACACTGCTTTCTCTTCCTACGCTGTTGTGACTGTGTGTGAGTGCACAGGCTCCTAGCCTCGCTCCATCTTCCTGGAGCCCACAGGAGCTGGTGGCTCAGTCTGTGAAGATCCAGAGCCAGGCTTCTTGGCCGGAAGCCTGGTTGCATCCTGTGGACTCCACGCATACTGTGGCTGTCAGTGGCATCTGCTCCAGCGGTAAGTGCAATTGCTCAAACGTGTGTGCAAACTCCTGTTTGCCGCCAGGTTCTTAGTCCTCTCCAACCAGAACCAGAGATGGGATCCTGCCCCTGCTCCCCAGGCCCCAGGTGAGAGGGGGTCACCCTGCACTGCCATTTGTCTGCACCAGGGACGGGGACGCTATTCCCACATGAGCCAGGCTGGGCTCTGTCCAGAGCCACGTTTCTCTGTAGCAAGGGGCACTCAGCCAGGGAAAGAGAGGAGCCTGCTCTCTCTATAAAGAAGGCACATTTGGGGAGTAAATTTCCATCAGCGGATTGACAAAGTCATAGTTTAACACTAAACAACCTCCAAAGAAGTTAGAATGAAGTGCATTCCACAAACCCTATTCTGGAGTTCAAAAGCTCTTTATCTCTAGGTCCCTTCAAGGAAGAAGAGAGTTTCCTTTCACTAACCCCAAGGCTTTAAGTATTTCATCTTGCAGTGTATTTTCTCCAATCAGAGCTGTCCCTACGGTCAGCTCACCCTCCTCAGCTGAGACGCCCATGCTTGACTCATCGGGGAACACCAACTGGGTTCAAGTACTGCTTCTGCTCCGTGACCCTGATCACTCCTTAGGCCTCAACAACCATCTGTAAAATGAGGGGATGAGAATAGACGACCCCAAGGTCCCATGACCCTTTGTCTAATGGCAGCACCCCGCCATCTGTCCTAGCTGAGGGTCACCATGTCCCTTGACTTCTGCCTTTTCCATGATTTCTTTCTGCTTTCTTTCCCAGTTTAGGGAAAGACACAACTCCCTGGGTAGGATTCTTGCCTAATTCTCCATTTTGTGGAGCACGTAATCCACTGTTGATGCTCAATAAATACAACAGCAGAATAACACAACCCCCAAACAGCAAGTTTTCCTTTGTTCATTTAGACGATCAGCTGTTACAGTATTGGAACCCCCGATGCCACGTTTCCTCATCAGCACAAGCTGCTGCTTCTCCGATGTGCTAATAATGTAAGTATCCATTTATTCCCATCTGAGAGTGCAGTTTCCAGGGCCTCCATTTCATTCCAGTCTTAATGGCACTTATTTTTCTATGGATATATGTTTTCATTAGCATAGATTTCTGTCTAGAAGGTTAACTGTTTTATTCATGGCAGGAATTGCTGAACTGTGGGTATGTATATAGGTAGGATGAAGGCAGTGGGGGTCTGATTGGTGTGAAAAAGAGTGGACTTGAAATACCTAAAGGGTTATCATGTATTCTAAACCTTCTTCCTGGATGAAGTGAGGCCCAGGGGCTGGACACGGGCAGAGCTTCTGGATGTCTGGGAATGGCAAGGGGGTTGAGCCAAGTGGGGTCTGAGAGAGAGAGCGAAGAGTGCAGCTGGGATGGAAAGTCAAGCAGGCAGACCTACGGGAGGGCTCACACCAAAAGGCTGGGCCAGGGTGAGCAAACCTGACATGAGGCAGCTGGGGAGGGGGTTTGGGGCCCAGGGACACCACACCGGGTTTGGATTACAGGGAAGGAGGCAGGGTTGAAGTGGTCCACTGAGGCAAACCTCCTGACTCTGCATGGCAACTGCAGCTCAGCTGTGGGCCATGAGGGTAGAAAGAGAAGGTAGAAGGAAGGAGCACGCTCAGGTAGGACCAATGCAGGAGGTTATAAGGAAGCAGATTCTGCTTTCTCTGAGAACTTGCTGACAGCTGGAGGGACTTGGGTGGAGTCCATTGTCTCCTGAGATGACCAGCTCTTGCAGACTACAGATAACCAGGAGGCGGGAACTCGTAGAGGGGCTTCCAGCAGGGAAGGGGTGGTGGCACTCTATGTTCCCTAAGATCCTTTTGAGCTCTAAGAGTCTGATATTCTATGAAGTTTTTTACAAGTATATACCAAGATGGCCATCTAATGTATGATTTCAGTTAATCACATAGCAAATAAAAGGACCAACAATTTCACAGTCTAATGGGTTTTATGCCTTCACAAGATAAAACGTGTAACTTTGTTAGAAAGAACCTTATTGGATATGTTTATTACCTTGATTGTGGTGATGGTTTCATGGGTGTGTGCATATGCCTAAACTCATCAAATTAAATATGTGCAGTTTTTTGTATATCAATTATACCTCAACAAAGCTATTAATTTAAAAAGTTGCAAATTAAAAAAAGGAAGCTTATTGGTCATCCAATCTGGGATTGGCAAACTACAGCCTGCTGCCTGTTTTCAAAAATAAAGTTTTATTGGAACAGCCACACCCATTTATTTACATACTGTCTTTGCTGTTTTCAGGCTACGATGGCTGAGTTGAGTAGCTGCAACAGTAACCATATGACCCATGAAGCCTAAAATATTTATTATGTGGCTCTTTAGAAATAAAGTTTGCCACCCTTTGATCTAATCCAATTCCCCATTTTATAGATGAGAAAACTGAGGTTGACAGTTAAGTGACTTCCTTCTGACTGAGCTAGTTGGTGACTTAGCTGGGACAAGAACCATGACATCTGACACCCAGGTCTGAGTTTATCTGCTTCAGCTCACAGCGGCCCATCCCTGGCTGCTCTGTTTATGAGCACTTCTTCACGTCATGCCACGCTCTCATTCCACAGACACAGGGCCCGAGGGGCAGAGGTGAACTGTCTGGCCCAGGGTCACTCCACCCAGCTGCCAGCCACAGGACAAGCCTCACAATCCCGAGTTCTGAGGCTCCAGAGTTGGCTCTAGATTGCTACTCCAAGGAGGCTGAAGCCTTGGAAAGCAGTGAGAGCTTCTAAGAGCTTCTAAGACAACTCATCTGGCTCCCGATTCCCTCTCAGCATTAGCATTCACCTTCTGTTATCCAACAAAAGGACACATTTACAACTGTCTCGAGCTCAACTTGAAAACCTGTTTCACAGGTTTCCAGGGAAATTACTCCAAGCAGCCCTGATGGGTTAAAATGATTTTAACACACCCAGCTGCCTTCAGTTCCTTCAGCGGCATCTGCTACACACAGCAAAACATATTAGTACCTGGTATTTACCTTTTTTTGAAATAAGAGGTTCCAAAGGAGAAGATGCAAAGGGAAACCAACAAGCCCCACCTGCCCGCAATCATATTTAAAGAAACAAACAGCCAATCTGAGGCCCAGGTCGGGCCTCTGCTTTCTGTGTGGGAGATTTCCCAGCGTGCCAAGAATCAATCAGACCATTAGAATGATCTACATTTGTCCAGGAGAATATCAATTGAGAGCCGACTCCCACTTGCACCCTTCTCCCAGCTCCCTCCCTAAGAGGGCTGTTTTCATCCTCTTTGCCATTTATAAGCCTTTAAATTTTCTGCATTTCCACTCTTATTACACATCTCTCTTGGACAGATAGGAATGAATATTCATGCAAGAGATTAAAGCGCCTCAGCAGTCCTAACACAAATGGTCAGGACAATAAAGGACGCGTGTCACGAGTGGCCACAGGAGACTCCCCAAAGCCTTGCCAAGGCGATCCACTTGACACGTGCGTGTGTCGTTCCCTGGGCCCACAGAGCTCCGGCCCGGCTCAGACACGAGCTTGAATTTCAAGAGTGACATTTTCCAGCCAAGGGACGAAAGCTAAGGATGAGAGAGAAGACAGTCAACAGAGGCAGCTCTGCTTGGGGCTCAGCCCATGGATCTGCTGGTACTTGTGCCTCTGAACTCAACCGCCCCCCACCCCCGCCCGGTGGGCTCAGCTCCTCACAGCTTGAAGATGAGAACCAACATGTATTGTGTCAGGCACTGGGTGGGGTGTTGGGAACCAAGGATAAATAAGGCCCTTGCCTTTACATTTATTGAGAATCTGTCTGTGCCAGGTCCTGTGCTAGGGGCTTGACATATGCGATCTCTTTAAATCCTCACACAGCCATAAGGTGAGCACTATTATCCTCATCTTATACACGCAGCACCCATCGCTTGGAGAAGTTAAGCAACTGGTCCAATGACACACAGCAAATAAGTGGTAGAGCTGGGCTGTGTACTCATGCATGTCTGTGTGCTTTCCATCGCACCACACCACCTCCAAGTCCCTGGGGACTTTCCTTCTCCGCAGTTGCCGGCCAACTGTGCCTCATCCACTTAGTAGGGTGCCCAGCAGCTGCAGGAACATGCGTTGAGGCACAGATGCATTGGATGTGCTGCACATCACGCTGAAATGAGAGCAAGCTGAAACACTGAAGGTCATTTGGAAAGGGGAGGCAGAGGAGTGACATGAGGGAAGAACAAATCCGATTGGTCTGGAAATACAATTGTTTATGTTGGTGTGAATTATCTGGATTGATCTTGGCTGGCAAGAGTACCAGATGTACAGACAACTGTACTCACTCAGACCCTAAGGGCTCCTGAAAAGGGGTCCCTGAGGGCCACTGCAAAGGATGCTGAAGAGAGAAAAAACATAATTCCAGCTGAATCTAGAGTGAGGTGAGTGGATAAAAACAGGAGGAGCTAAGAGCTGTTTCCAAGGGAAGGGGTAGGTGGGGAGCAGAGGACCACCACTGTCAACTCACAGTTAACCAGGGCAAATAGATGAACGCTCCAGGCAGGAGGGGTCAGCCTGACTCCAGAACCCCTGGCCACGTCTGCAAACACCATTTGTCTTGTTCTTTACACCTATGTTTCCAACACCTCCACCTTCCATCTACTTGGCCACAGTTAGCAGAGGGAGGAAGTGAGAATGCAAATCAATACAATAATGCAGTCACTTCCAGGCGCTGGTCCCCGGAGCTTCAGCTCAGAGCAACCATTCTAGATCTCACTGTTCACCACCAAGATTAGCACCACCAGGTCTACCCCCTAAATTTTCAGGATCTGGGGCAAGAATAAAAAAAGCCCACATACCATATGACTAAATATTTAAAAGTTATAAATCAAGCCTAGAAACTGCTAAAGAAAATATGTGCTATTTTCCTACCTTGACAATTATACATCTTTATATCTGAAAGACCAGATTCAAATTTGGTATTCTCAGACTCCACAGAGTTCTGTGTTGGACAACGGTGGTGAGGGATGGCACTCATATGGATGTGGACACCACGGTCCACGAGGGCCCACACATTCATGGGTGGGGACACCAAAGTCCACAGGTCCAGGCTCTGTCCACACCCTCACCTTCAATCAGGCTGGTGCTTCTGAGGGTTGACATGGCAGTGAAGTCCACCCTCAGGAGGCAGACCTGGGGAAAAGGTCCACGTGGGTCCTGGAAGCGGGTTCTTTAAATAGAGCTGTTTAAATAGAGAATTCTGGGGTCCTGGGTACCTGGAACAAGATCTAGAAGGAAGAGTACGGACATGTGTTCTTGGTCCTTCAGAAATCCATACCTTGTGGAGTGCAGGGCCCTCTAAAGCATGGGGCCCAGAACAGGAGTCTAAGAGGGGTAATGATCTTCATTGACACCCACTGAGCACCACGTACTAATAGCTATCCTAAGCATTTTACATGGGTTAACTTACTTAATTCTCACAGCTCTATGAGGAGGGTACTGTTATTGCCATTTCACAAATGAGGAATCTGAGACATAGAGCAGGTAAGCAATCCGCCCAAGGTTAGAAGGGACGGAGCTGGGTCATCTGACTGCAGGCTCTCCTATTGACTACTCCACGTCCCCTCCTCACATGGCAGAGCACACCTTTGCGGCACATAAGGCTCACATGGCAGCCTCCCAGAGGCATGCAGAGCCTCAAGACAACTTCCAATCAGTCACTACGAAGCGCCTACTGTATACTTGTGGCCTATATTCCTGAATGTTTGAAACAGCTCTCTGTCACATTCTGGCACCTCTGACTGCTTTGCTGAATCCCCCCAGATCAGTGGGGTGGATTTGGTGAAGAATCATTTTGAAGAGTTGGAAGTGAGTTAGGAGATGGATTTTTTTCCTGCCTCATTCAGGATACAGAATGGAATCATCCCTAAGGCAGGGGATAACCATGGTCTGAGGTCATTTGTGGTTTGATCCCATAGCTGATAACCAGAAGGCTGCTCTGCCGAGAGTGCAGGTCTGTCTGAAGCATGCGAGACGGGAAACAACCCATATGAATGAGGTTTCTACAGCCAGTGATGGTAGCTGGCCTTGAACTGGGGGAAAGTACAAGCCAAAGAAAAGAAAGCTACTGTGCTCATCTTGGTTCTCTTAAACGCCCAATCCCCCTCTACCTAAATCAGATAATAAATGCCAGGGAAAACACCACCAGCTTGATATTTACATATGTATAAAGTCTATCATCCAACACTATATCAGCCAACTCATATCTCAGAATTAACAGACATCGGAATAGAGATAGCTGCATCCCACTCACAAATGGTTAAAAAAATCTGTCTAAAGGTGGAATCACCATGGATCTGGATTCAAATCCTCATTCTCTCCCTTAACAACTGAGTGGTATTGTGTAGGTCATTTTATCTTCCTGAACTTTGGCTTTGTCACCTATAAAATGGGGATAGAAAGTATCAGGATTATTGTGAGAATTAAATGAAATAATGTTTTTAAAGTCTCTATCATATAGAATGTACTTTTAAAATTATCTAATTTTAAATCATCCTTTAATAATATCAATAAAATATCATCCCCCCTTGTAGGCCATTTTCTGCTTCCACTCCTCCCTCCCGGAGCCTCTGCCCTCGGACTATCTGCAGGATTCCATGGAGGGGGCTGGTCACAGCCATCGGAAGCCCTCTGTTGCATGGGGGAAACACGGTTAGGCTGAGAGCCCCAGGAGGAGGGTACAAAAGCAGCAGAGGGCAGGGCGTGCTTTTGATCAGAAAACCACTCCAAGGAAGGCAGGAAAATAAGCACATTTAAAAGAAACCCCTCAGCAGTGACAGACAGCAGAGCAGTGGGGGCCAGACCCAACACGGCGAGGTGACAGTGTGGCGTGTCAGAAAGGGTTTGCTGCAAGGGGGCAGCCGAGTTTTTCTCTGCCTCTGCTGGCTGCCCGCTTCCAGGCCTTGACCTTCAAAGCCAGGCCAGGCCTCCCACACACGGGACCACCTGCAGCTAGCCCAGAACCTCAGGCCCTGGGCCTCATGGGCAGAGACTGGGCTGACAGGCAGTGTCTGGCTCTGCCTGCTCTTGGCCACCTCAGGCCACTGCCTCATGGTTTCTCAGATCTGTCTGTCTCCTCTATTCCTACTTGAATTACCTCAGGTCAGGCCCTCGACACTTCTCTCCCACACACCTACAACAGCCCCTAACTGGTGTCCCTGTCTCCAACCTTTCTCTCTAATTCATCCTCCACAGTGCTGTCAGGGTGATGTCTCCAAAATGTACAACCGACCCCAATTTAACACCCTTCAATAGCTCCTCACTGCTCAGAGGATGAAATCCCAGCTCCTTAGCGTGGCCTATTTAGTCAGGCCTTTTTCATTTGCATATGTCAGAAACCAACTTGAAGTTTAGAATTTTAAGAAAAGGGTTTGTTGGTAGAATACAGGGAAAGTTCATAGCACAGAAGGAAGAACTGCAGGAACCTGGGCAGTTCCTGGGATCTCAGGGGCCAGGACAGGGGACTCTTCCATGGGGTGGGGAAGAGGCCTTCTGTGGCCCAGAACCACACTCCTCCAGTAACATGCCATGAGGGGCAAGCTGGACTCTTCCACACTGGCTCCAGCAAAAATCCTAAGGGAGCATTATGATTGGCCAGCTTGGGTCACATGACCATCCCTCAACAACTATTGTGGCCAGTGGAATGGGGGAGGTGACTGGTACCTGGGTCCCAAGCCTGGGCCTGGACAAAGTGGGAAGAGGAATGAGATCGGGGGTAAAAGAAGTCAGGAAAAGGGTGCTGAGCTGATAGAGACAAACCCCCCCCATGATCTGATCCTGCTTAGCCTCATCACTCACCTGGAACCTTACACGACAGCAACATCAGTCTCCTTGTAGTTTCTAGCACACTCCATTGTGTCTTGCCCATGGTTAAGATAGGCTCACACCCCTATCTTGGACCATCTGCACCTTTGTTTGGATAATGCCTACACATCTTTCTAGATTCTAGATTCGTCCTTCCTAGAGCTCTTAGACTAGATTAGAAGTCTCTTTTTGAGCTCCTAGAACAACTGTGCCTCTTTATAGTACTTATTACATAATGACACTAGATAATAATAATGATAATAAAAACATATGTGACATTTACTATATACCAGGCACTGTTGTAGGCCCTTGACATACTTTAATTCCTTTGTTTCTCACAATAACTCTATGAAGTAGGCACTATTATATTATAATAATATAATATAATTATATTATTATTAGTCCCCATTTTATGAGGCAAAGGAAATTAGGCAGAGATGGCTTATGTAACTTCCCCAAGATCACAGAGCTGATAAGCAGCAGAGCCAAGTTCAAACCCAGGACTTGTGGCTCTGAGTCTGTGCTCCTAACTGCCACCTCTAGAAATGACTTGAAGGACCTCAGACTGCCCTGCTGGGCTGTGAGCCCTCAAGGGCAGGGACGGTGACAGCCATCCTCACACTCCTAGTGATGACTGAGTCAGCACTCACGAAATACTGTCTGACAGAGCCAAAGAGAACTTTCTCTGTTGGGTGGCAGGAAGAAGAAGGAGGAGGGAGAAAAGGCTACTTGGGCCCCCGGGAGCTGGATTTTGCAGAGCTGTGGAAGGAATGGGGTCAGAAGAGTCCAGTCCCAAATTGCCCGCATCCTGGCAGACGTGGTACGGGGTGGTACAGACCAAACAAGCTGGCCACAGCCCTACTGCCCACCAGACTATTTCTGTGAAATATCTCTGGCTGACTCAGCCACACTTTCTTTCTCTCCAACTTGTCTCCACATTCTTGAAGCAAATCTGGCTTCTCCTGTGGTTAACTGAGACTTGCCTACTGGCAAAAAAAGAAGCTTTTGCATTGAGCTCCCACAACTGCAGTTCTTTTCCATACATAACTTGATAAAGGCCAGTGGTGGCGTGTGCAGTGCTGGGGTGATTTTCACCTGGAGCTGCGGCATTGCTCAATTTAGCTTCCCTTTCCTACAGCTGCTGGACCAATCGGCAGGCAGGTCTCTGACTCACAGGTCGCCTTTCCTTAAATAAGCTATGAAATGCTCCCTGACTTGGTTTCTCCAGTTGCATATTGAAGCTGACTCTACTAACCTGCCTTAGTAGGCCATGGAGCTCAATAAAAGGGCCTATTTGTTTCCACTAGGAAGGTGGGCAGCAAGAAGGGACCACAACCATCATGCACAGGTCATTAAACATGGTCCATGTTTCCCTCCAGCAGGACCTGAACCCAAACTACAACCCAACAGCAAATTAATCAATATCAAAGTCAGATACAAGGAGAGCAGCCTTTTATTGAGTCCTTCCAATGGGTCAGGCTTTGAGCTAAGCTGTTAACAAATATTATCTAATTTAATCCTCGAAAATCTATGTTAACCCTTTTGACAGTGTGACTGAGCACCTGTATATGCCAGGCTCCATACTGGGCACCTGGGACACAGCAGTGAACAAAACAGCCAAAGATCTTTGACTTGTATACAGACTGCAAGCAATAATAAACATTATTATACACAAACATAATAAACAAGTAATAATCTAGAAGATAAACCATATAGTAGGTTACGGAAAAAGACTAGGGATAAAATAGTAGAGCAGGTATGAGGGGCTGGGAGTGCCGGGGATGGTCCAGGCGGGCCTCAGTGAGATACTTGAGCAAAAATTTGATGAAGTGAGGGAGTTGGCCATGTGGCTATCTGGGGGAAGAAAATTCTGGGCCAAGGGAACTTCCAGTGCAGAGGCCTGAAGGTGAAGCATGCCTGGGGTGCTCAGGGAATGTGAGGAGGCGAGTGAGGCTGGGAGGGAGTGAGGGCAGGGAAGATGAAGATGAAAGGCAATGAAGGGCCATATCATGTAGCTCATAATACAAGTACCATTATTAGTGCCATGTTACAGATGAGGAAACTGAAGCAAAGAAAGGTTATGCCCAAGATGACATGCCCTGTAAGTATTAGAGCTGGGAATGAATCCAGATGGTCTACATCCAGAGCCTACGTGCATATCCTAATGCTATATACCCCCTCCTCACACACGGCAACCCGAAAGTTCTTGATAGCCTCTCACGTCAACCAAATTAGGCTGGGTGGGACCCAAGACTCAGAAATTTTTGAGCTGGAAGGAATCCCAGAGATCTTCTCATCCAATTCTGGCATTGTGGAAGGAATAATAGATTTGGAGGCTGAAGCCTGGGTTATCTTCTCCTTTGCTGGGTGACAAGACATATGACATATGACAGATATCGTCACCTGTAAAATGGAAACAATCACCCTTGCCTCAGAGGATTGGGAAGATCAAATGAAATGATGTATGTACAAGGGCTCAGAAAAACGCTGACAGTTCCTCTTTCCTTTCCTACCTCCTTCCCCAGCTTCCTAGATCCGCAGCCACTGACAATCCATCTCCAAGTTCAATCCTGCCCCAGACAGAGATAAAATATGAATTGGTGGCCTCCACCCCAATCACCACCAATCCAGTGGGGAGCTTGGGGTTTACCTGGGACTGGGGGCATCACCTCCTTTATCTGTCCTCCACATGGCAAGTGCACCATCCTCCCAGCGGGCCCAGGATTTGGTGCTCCAGGGGTCCCCAACCTTGAGTCTCCGCTGTCTCTCTCCCATCAGCTGGGGCCCTACTGTGCATGCTCACAGCTCTGTTTAAAACGCTAGCCACATATTAGGGGCTCAATAAATGGTTGTTATTGTTATTACTAATAGTAGAAATGGAATTTGCTGCCACCATAAATGTCTTGCCAGTTTGAACAAACATTGGTAAAGGAAAACTTGGTGACAGAAAGAGAAAGATAAATTTCATTCTCAAATTTGTCTCAACAGTCATTGCATGTCGGGGGGAAGCCAGTGACACCACTGCACCCAGATCAGAGAGCACACAGACCGTCTGCTGGGGTTCACGTGCAGGCTGAGGATATTTCCAAGATCACACCTCACCTGCGGCAGCCCTGGTCGGTCGGGTGGCAAATGGGTCCACACAGAATTACTTAGCACGCCCCTGTGATTATCTTAGAAATAACCAGTTAAAACGTTGAGCCATCATATCAAGCAAGGCATTTCGTTATTTGATAAAAACAACCTGTGAAACTGGCCTCACTAAGTATAAGCTTTATTGTAGGAGTATCGGAAAACTTACACAAAATACAAGCCTATGACACAGGAGCTGAAGGAAATGTGGAAATTGATAGGAGAGTGAAGCCACAAATACCATTTTGACAGCCTAATCAGACCTATTACCAGGAGCTAAACTTTTCTTCTTGGCATTTCACCTCCTTTATTTATTCCTCTATTTATTTATTTAATTTATTACTCATTCATTTATTCTCTATTTCTCATTATTTTACTCATTCCTCATTCACCTATTTTATTCCTCTCTGACTGGGTCCTCATTCCACCAGGAGTGAAATGGACCAACGGAAGCCTGCAGCAGGAGGAAGGGAAGCAGAGGGCCTTGACACAAGTGGCCAGGGACCAGGAGCCTGGACTGCCAGATGACCGGGGTTCTGGTCCCTGCACTGGCACACAGGAGCTGTGTGGCCTTGGGTGAGTCATGCACCTCTCTGCACCTCAGTCCCCTAAAAAGCAGGGGGTTAATATCTCTGCTAGTTTCCATTGTGACAACTGAGTAGGCCAACGTTGATGAAAACGCTTCATCAATTGTGAAAAGGTGAAAACGCTTGATAATTGTGAAAAGCTATACGCATCTAAGCCACTGTTGTTTGGTTATCAGTTGGAGAATAGAGGGCAGAAGGTTCCAAAGCTCGATCCCACTGCCAGTATCCACAAACCAGAGCCAGGGGGACCTGGTCCTTGGGCCTCTCCTCTCACTTCCCCCTGGGAGGGAACCTAGCATGGGGCTGTCGGCGAGAGTGGCTGAGACAGGACCACCTTCTTTCCTGTAGCAGAGCCACAGACGCATGGAGCATCCCTTTGGCTGGTTAGTAGATAAATATTCATGACTAAATATGTATGTAGGGTGGAAGATGGATGGGTGTCCTGGGAGCCATCACTTTGATTGTCCCTTCTTAGATGCATTTAAGGATCTCAACGTCATAATTACAGAGTGTTGGAATGAAATAATAAAAAGGGTGGGGGGGAGCATAAAGCCTGGTTCATGGAAGGAAAAACAAACCAAAGTCAGGTCACCTGCTGAAGGTCAAAGTGTGAATGTGACCGCGGCGTCCCTGGGAAGGGAGGAAGCCTTTTGTGGGAACAAAAACATGAGGATACCTGCTCACACTCTTAAGAGTCCAGGTCTGGGGGCCGGCCCGGTGGCGGCGCGGTTAGGTGTGCGCGCTCTGCCTGGCAGCCCGGGGTTCGAAGGCCCAGATCCCGGGCGCGCACCGACACGCCACTTGTCGAGCCATGCTGTGGCGGCGTCCCATATAAAGTAGAGGAAGATGGGCACGGATGTTAGCCCAGGGCCAGTCTTCCTCAGCAAAAAGAGGAGGATTGGCATCGGATGTTGGCTCAGGGCTGATCTTCCTCACCCAAAAAAAAAAAAAAAAAAGAGTTCAGGTCTGTTTTCCAGCCTAGGTGTGTGAGCAGTGTCAGGAAGCCTGGCTGTACCAATTCGGGGTCAGAGCCCCTGCTGTGGGCACACTCCTGTGTATATAGATTTGGAGCATCCCGGTGTATTGTTAGAGTATTAGGGAAAAACAGCATATGGCATATGCTCCACATGCAATGCTGCTCCTGCTGTTAACTTAGTTAATTCCAAGCTCTGCTTCTTTCTGCTTATAAAAAGGTGCTTTGCACAGGGTCTAAGGCCCCAGGCTGAGCTGCTTTTGTTCACCAAATGTTATTTTTTCAGGGTCACATCGTCTCCAAAAAATGATAAATGGATTTGAGAAGCCTATCTCCACTGAAAAAACAAAGCATTGAGCAAACACTGTTTCTCCTGTGCCTTTTCCCACAGGAAGTGTGTGAGACCGTTTCAGGCGTGGATGTGCAAGGATTTAGGAAACCCACAAATTGAATGCTTTTCCCTGGCCTTTCTCCAGTGCTCAAAGTTCCTGATTCCTGGTTCTTCCTTTCGTCGCTTCCTGTTCTATTAATGGAAACTTCTTTCTTGGGGATCCAGATTCAAAATTTTAGTCCTCTCTGCCTCTTCTCCTCCCTCCTTTACCCCTTACTTGCTCCCTCTGCACTTTCTCCTCCATTTGCCGCACTCTCCCACCATTATCACTCTGATTCAGGGCCCCCAGTCATCTTGTACTTGGCCCTTCCTCACTCCAATCCACTCCAGACATGACCGCCAAACAACCTCTTACACACAGCTCTGAACGTGCCACTCCACTGCTCAGAAAGCTTCCATGGCTTCCCACTGCCGACTAAGTTAAGTACAACTTGCAAACTTGGCATTCAGAGCCGTCATAAACTGGCCGCAAGGTCTTATCCCCTACCACCTCGTCCTCTAATCCTGCTTCTCTGCCCTTGATCACACTGCTCCCTCTGCTCAGAACACCTGCAGGCTACGTTGTCCTGTGTCTGCCTACTGAAATCCTGTTCAACCTTCACGGCCTATCCCAAACATCACCTCCTCCCTGAAGCATTTTCTCTGTTACCTGAGCACTTCTTTCTGGTCTTAGGTATGTACACTCGGCATTCCAGTCATTTCTGCACTTAAATATTCCTCCCACTATAATTTGTCATCCATGAAAACAGGCACTGCTATTCATCTTTCTGGCTCTCCACTTCACAAACAGTAGATATTAAACACATCGAAAGAAGGAAACTTACTTGAATTGCATGAAGTAAAGCACAGACATATCGAGTGACTTGCTGGATCATGTAGGGGTCTGGTATAGAATATGTTGTTTCTTCTTTCTGTGTCTACATAGTTATAGTCAAATCAGAGAAGACCAAAGTGCTAAAGGATGATGATGATGACAACCATGACGTCCTATATTTGCACACATTGTTATTTAATGTAACCTGATAATCCTATGAGTTAATGCGGTGGTTCTCAAATGGGGGCAATTCCGCCTCCAAGTCTCCCATGGAGACACCTTTGGTTGTCACAAGGGGGAGGTGTTACTGGCATCTTGTTCTGCTAAACACACGACAATTCACAGGACAGGGCTCCCAAAACAAAGAATTATTCGGGCCAAAATGTCAATAGTGCTACTGTTGAGAAACTCTGAATTACTGTAAAATAGGCATTATTAAGCCCCTGATTGAGACTAAGAAACTGAGACACAAACAAGCCAGGTGGCTTTCCCAAGATAACACAGCTATTTAAGTGGCAGAAATAGGCCTATAGTTTCCTGATTCCTGGCCCTGTGTTCTTTCTCCTAGATTATGTGTTCATCTGCATAGCCAGACACCATGGCAGGAACTCGGAAGCACCAGACCTGACTGAGAATGCTATTAATCCTGGGAGACGTTAAAGTGACCACAAGGGTGTGGGCCCAGGTAGGGTAACTTGGTCTACCACCCCCTCTCCTGAGCCAGGATGCTTTTCTATAGCTCCTCCAAATTAAACAAGACAGTGGCAGGCAATGCCAGAAGCCCAGAGGACAGTGAACCCCCAACCCAGTAGGTAGGACCAGACTGCTCTAGGGTTGAAGCAACTTCACTGGATGTCTTGACATGAGTACAGCCATGTTTGGCCGCTCCACTGACCTACAGCCACCAGCACAAAAAGAAATATAAAAGCTGCTTTCTGCGTGGTGGGAACTGGCCCTTCTTCCATGGAGATAGCTGCAATGTGTAAAACTTTCAAGGCCCTTTGGGCACCGCAGCCTGGGACAGACTGGCCATCTGTGCCGGGCTGGGACGATAAGCACGGTAAGCAACGCACGTACACAACTACTGGGCTGGGACGATAGCCAGGGGGCTCAGTGCACGTATGCCACTGATAACCATTTGTGCGTGGGAACACTAAATGCTTGCTCTGTAAATTCTGTAACTGCTTATATAAACTGCTGAAAACCGAGGCCTGGTGAGAGTTCCACCTGTGGAAGGGACGCCTTGCCCAGGACGTGTGATCCTTGCCCAGCCGTGTCGATTGACAGGACTCTCCCAGCAGTGGGGCGTGGATGTTATGAGTAATTGATTTATTGTGAAGTAACTGATCTGATGTGTTCTCTTTTCGGTCAACCTGGTGTTTCTCTTTCTGGTTGATTTGTGTCATTTCCCTTCAGTAGATCTGGTGTTTCCCTTTCCAATCGATCTGATGTTTTTCCCTCTTACTATATGACCTATTCGAATCTGCTGCTATCTCAGCCGATGTGGATGTTTTCCCTTTCCAGTCGAGCTGGTGTTTTTTCCCTCTTATTATTTGACCTATTTGGATCTGTTTGCGGACTATCGCCTTTACTATCCTCTATATAATAATTATACCTTCAGTCCATTTTTTGGAGTGGAAAGTTTCTTTTACGTCTCTGATCGAGTCCCCGAACCTCTCATAACACTGGACCACGTTGGGGAGGGCGTCAGGGAGAGGAAAATACCTCCTCCTCCCATCAATGAATAATTGATCCCTCCGGCAGACAGTGACTTTGCTGGGACCAAACAGCACCAAGGTCAGTTTTCCTGGCTCAAAGCTCTGTGATGAAGCCTGGGAAGTGGCCCAGGGAGAGCTGACATCCAGTGATAGGAATGCCATGCTGGGAAACCCTACACCAAGCCTGGTTACTGAATTCCTTGACTCAAGAGAGCAGAGGGACGGCATGCTGGCATGGAGGAGGGCGTGACAGACACAGATGCTCTTTTTTCTGAGCATTTGGGCCCATATCCTGAAACCTACCATCTGTAGGAGAGCAGTGGGATGGAAAAGGGCTGAGGAAGACTGATGGGGAGAGCAGGAGACTAGCGGGGCACGAGCACTTCCTCAAGAATCTGCAGAGCAGCCATGTGGATCTGTGAGAGGATTCATCTTGGGGCCTCTAGTGAGAAAAACTGGGATTCATGGAGAGAATAAAATTGGACAAATTTGGGTTCAACATGAGGATGAAAGGGACAACTGTATAAAATCACATGAGGTTTCATGTCATTGGGATTCAAGGTAAGCTGGATGATCTCTAAGGAATGTTGAAGAAGTTCCTAATTGGATACCTCCAAAATCCCATGTTTTATGAAAGAAAAAGCAAGGTTATGCAGCTATGTGCCAATTGTAGGGCCTGCGCTTGTGACCTCAGCAGCAGGGCTGTCTAGGATAGGAGATACGACTTGAAAAAGCCCTGCGCCCACATAGCAGGAGATGTTCAGCTGAATACAGAAGACCTAGGTCTTAAATTGCAGGAACAGAGACATATATGCATTGCTTTCACTCTGATCAAAGCTATTGGCTGCAGTGGAGAAAGACTTCTGCTTCAATCGGAGAAAGTCAGGAAGGCCACAAAAGCTCACCTAAGTTTTCTCCAATTTTTAAAATTTGTTAGCAGATGTATCTACAGTAAGAGGAACAGGCTACGAAGACCTGCCATGTATTAGCTATCATTATTAAATAAAACATAATAACATGACTATGATATGTTCAGTGATATCTTATCATTACTATTGTGTAACATGGAGATGAAGCAGTTCACATAAATAACTGAAAGGTGTTTGGTCTTTCTGTTCTCACTTTGTTACTTAGAGGGGTGGTTCCAGACGTCTCCTCTCCAACACTCACAGTGTAGAGAATATGACACACTGGAGTTGACTGACATTGCCTGAGTTCAGCACTAGGCAGTGCAATTTAACAGTGTGACCCTGGGCAAGTCATTTAATTTTCATGTTGCAGTTTCCTCATCTGTAAAATAGGGAAAATACTACTACTACCTACTACCTACCTATTGGGTAATTGTTGAGGATTAAATGAGATGTTTGTAAAGTGCATGAAATGGGGTGTGTGCACAGTAAGTGGCTGGTGAATGTCAGTCATCATTACAAAGGGCTTTCCCGTATGTCATCTCCCTTCTCCTTGAACCACCATCTCCCTTCTCTTTGAACCACCATAACGTGCAGCAGCGGGAGACTCCCCCCATCCCTCTAACGCATGATTCTCCACCAAACAATTGTTCCCTCTTGTCAAACTGTTCTGCCTAATTAGACAAAGATTCTCATGTTAGGATGAAGGCACCAAGTTCAAAAGCCACTTGCTTCCAGTTGTTTTCCATGAAGGAGTCCCTACAAAAAAAATATATTACACCAACTATGTGAACCAGTTAGGTCAGCTTTGTTGATGACTGCCTCAAAGTATTATTAGATAAACAGTGACTTGAGTTACAATATCAGCTCATCAGTTTGATGAAACAATCCTTCCTAATATCTGCTGGCTCCCAAGATGAACAGTGATGAAAGTGATAAGGGCAGCTTGTAGGGGTGTCCACAGTCCTATTTATGCCTCCGGGGATACGGGAACAATCTCTGGGGCCAGTCTAAGGTCATCAGCAGTGCTGGGAATTTGTTGGGCAACTTGCACTTACAATAATGAGGGAAATTGTGGGTTGTTTATTAATCTGGCAGTATCTGGGCAAGACACGGCGCACTGCTGACTCTGGGAAGGGGAAAGTGGCCCTCTTCTTCTCTTTGAGAACAGGATTTCTGCTAGAGTCTGGACCCCAGTGTTCTTCTCTTGGCTTCATGCATGGGGAACAGGGCTGAGCCTTGTAGAGCTGAGTGTACTGATCCAGTGGCTGTATGCAGTGCCTGAAACTCCCAATAAGGTCCGCTTTGGTCTTTCTCAAGAGCAGGTTATGAGAACTCTCAAGAGAGCATGCTTGTTGGTATTGTATAATTTTAGGTTTAGAGTTACACTTTCCCAAAGACGTGCGTTAAAAGTATAATTTCTTAAACAAAACAAAAGAACCTGCAATTTGCATACTCTGCCAGCAGGTGACAGCAATGTGAACCAAACTACAAGACGTCCCCTTCACATGGGGATCTTTCCCTAAACGCCACGGCGTATAACTGTTATTTCCAATGATTTATTAAAATATATACAAATTTTACATAATATTAATCTGCAAAGTTTTGCAACCTTAAACACAAAAAAAGGAACCACAGATACAATGTGGAACGCTGAATCTGATTTTTAGTGGTTAGGAATGTTTTCCAACACTAATCCGATGCCTATTTAAACGGAGTGGGTCTTGCAGAGCTGTGGGCTGCAGGCTGCAGGCTGCAACCTTTCCCAGGCTGCTTCCTTCAGCTGTAGCGGCTTCCCCTTCTCTGATGGCCACTCACGAGGAGCTTGCCATTATAATCGTCCTGTTTTGGAACTCCCATCTCCTTTCTCTAAATATTATTATTTATTGAGCACTTATTCTATACCAGGAACTGGACAAGACACTTTATGTCACGAATCTCATTTCATCCTCACGATAACCCCACAAGTTCCACGTTATTATCTCCATTTTACCAATGAGAGACTGGGATTCAGCTGGTGACTGAGCCACATCTGAGCTCAGATTTGCCTGTCTCTCTCACACACCTGTGCTCTCCCCACTGTCTCTCTCACTTCCTCTACCACCTGGTTCAAAGAAAAGGAAGTTATGGGGAGTTTTCTGATGCTGACAGGGGTTTCCTTACGCTGTCCCTACAATGTTCATTTCCTGTCAGAAGGGGGAAATTCTCTACTTTATCCTTTTTGGAAAAAAGACAAAGCAGTCCCCCTACCCCACTATCACTATTCTTTTATTCTAAACACTCCCTGAATGAGTGTGCATATCATATTTATTTATAGATTTATAGAATTTTACCACCAACTGGAACTCAGAGGGGATTTAATTGAACTGTTTTCTTTGCAATATCAAAAATGAGGCAGGAGAGCTACAGTGACAGCCCAGGGTCAAGCAACTAGTTGGCAGAGCCAGGACTGGAGCTCAGAGCTCAGGTTTCCCATCTTATGGTTGGACTGTAGTCCAAGGTATTGGATTCTGGGTATTCCAAGTCACTTCAGAGAGTTCTGAAGAAGTGGCCAATCGAAAGAGACCAGAACATTAAATAAAAAAAAAGAATAGAGGTTAAACTGGCTTAACAAGAGGAGCATGAGGATTTAAAACACCTCAGTAGGTCGCACCAGCATTCAACTCACCTTACACAGAGCCCCTGACGGTAGTGTCACTCAGGGTCATGGGAGACCCACCTGTAATGTTAACTTGAAACATTTAGGAAATGTCCCCTAACTTCCCTCTAATAGCCCAATTTATATCTGTCATCCAGGACTCCAAAAGTTCGTTCTTGCAATCTATTTATAATTTCAGCCCATACTGTTTCTCGGAGTAACGATTTTCACACATTTACTACCTGCAGCGTAAAGTACTACTTACTTCTATTTGGCCTAAAACTATCAAGCTCTCTGGCTCTGCTCAGCAGGGCAGGATGAGAAGCCATTAACATCTTTCACCTGAAGAATTATTTTTAAAAAAGCTAATTAAGCCCACAATGAAAACAGGTATATTACTATGCAAAAACACTAATTAGGCGAATTTTGAGGTTCCTACAAGTTCTCTGAAAGAGTTCAGTCCACGTACAGGGGCTTGCCGTCTCCAGAAGACTTCCAGGTAGAACCTACTTTAGGTTCAGACACCTGTGTGGACATGGTTTATGTCGATCCCAGAAGAAAAATGAAAAAGTGAGTCCAACAGGCAGGAATATATGATCTATACTAGAGTATTACAGCAATGACATCCTGAAAATGCATTCTTTTGTTTCAAAGTCCCAAACTCTGGAAACAATTCCTTTCTAAACAAAGGAATGTTGGGAATGGTTAACCAACTCCAATATCTAAAGCTGTGAGACAGGATAGCAGGAAACACCACCTTGATGAGGATTCAGGTTGCATTACCTGAATCCTTCTGGATCACGATTTATAATGAAAGCATGCATTACCCCTTGTCTGCCTCACTGGCAATAAGGAATAAGCTTCCACTACTTTTTTATTCAGTCCAATAGCATGAGACATGTTGGGTGAGGACATTCTCCTTGAAGATTCAAAGAAAGGGCAGATACATAGCACTCTCTGAGTCTCCTTTTGCAGCCAGGGAGGAAAGGGATGGAGAGGCAACCAAGCCAGAGAGAATTCCAAATGCAAGAGTTTCCTTTGTGGTCTCAGGGTTCTGGGTTACCAGCCCCCAACCAACACAGGCACAGACAGAGGGCTTCTAACTCAACACCATGACATCTGTCACGTGGGGAGGGGAGGTCAGTGCCCGAATGTGTTTCTCTCTCCTCTGCACAGACTTCCATTCTGTACGTGTTCCACAGAGATAGTGGAAAGGTTAATAATCCGAGGTATTTTAGAATCAGTAGAGACCAAACCCATTTTCTAAAAGTCAGTTTTTGATATATTAAGAAGAGATCTAGTCTCCCAAGACCCAGGAAATCCCCAGGGGTTTCTGCATTTGCAAGATGGAGCAGAAGGAAGGCTTGCCACCAAGCCTCGACACTAAATCTTTTGAAACAGTCCCTTTGAGGGAGACTTTTCACTCATCGTATTTTTAGGTGAGCTGACTAAGTACAGTCTTAACCAAACCCTGCCAGTAATTTGCTTGTCTATGGGACCAGCTGGGGACTAGCAAAGGCCACGGAAGATGTAACAGAACAAGGTCGTAAGAATTCTAATGGGGAGGGTGTCAGAGATTTAATAAGAGTTCCATCTTATACCAATGTCTGAATTCACAGCATGGCTTTTTCCGAGAAGTGCCAAGTGCTTTAAAGATGACACGTTAATCTTCCCAGAGCCTGGGTAATGGAAAGTCTGAGGCTGCAGGGACAGGGTGTGAGGTTGCGGAAGCAGACTTCTAGCTGCGTGTTGGCCCCTGAGAGCGGATCAGTGACGTGGGTAACAGGACGGCTGTATCCAGACGCCTCATCCTTCTGCCTTGACTGCTGCTGCCATGGCTGCCAACTCTCACTGCCAGTGTTATTGCAAACTGTGACCCCTCACTTCTCTCTCTTTACAGAAGCATAACTTTATTGATAAGTAATAACCCAAAATAAAAGAGCTGAAGAGCAGATGAGTAAAGGATAAAAGGAAGATTTGCCAAAAGAAAAAACCCATGAGCTCATGGAAGGTAACCTTATGTGACAGACAAATCCACCTTCTGTCCCAGGCCCCGGGCTACCTTGCCCATAATTGGGGCGGTGTGTCTGCTCCAGATCAAAAGTCTAGGCTCCTGTTCAGTCCCTGAGGCGGGAAGACAATCTAGATGGCTGGTGGGGTGCTCAAGTTCTTGGCCCGACCAAATAAGAATACGGCCCTACCTCGTGTGTCACTACAGTGCCTGGGCACAGAGCAGGCGCTCACTGAGTGTCTGCTAAGTGAATGTACTTGCACTGCGCTCTACAGTTTAGAAAAGTGCTTGCTCACCTTATCCCCTTCTCTTCTCATAATTATGGTGTGAGGCAGGTGCTATTACACTCCACTTAAACACAAGGAAACAAAGCTCGTAAGGGAGGGAGGAAGGGCCTGAACCCAGATATTCTCATTCTCAGTCCAGTGCCTTTTCTAATGATCTATGGAAAAGGAATGTTCCAGGCTGATCTGGTAGAAAGAGCAGGGGCTGGAAGAGAGAACATCAGGTTTCTACACCCAGAAAATCAGAGTAGGAAAGAACTTGGTGATGTAGCTGAAAGATGGCAAGCAATTTTATTTCACGTGCGAACTCTGATTTTCAGCAGTGGTTGCTGGCTCCCGGGAGCATGGTACTGAGGACCCTGCGGTTGCTCAGTGGAGCAGCGTGCTGTGAACAATTAGCCATGTTTGCCACAGGGACACAGGGATGGAAAGGGCTAATGGGACCACAGATGTCGCCTAGGGCCATATTTTCTTTTTCTAGTCTACCTACTTATTTTTTAGATAATAAAATTAAGTTTATCATAAAATTAATGTATTCTAAGTCACACAGCTAGACAGTAGCAGAGCTGAAGTTTTAATCCGTGACTCTTGACTATATGTGCAGTACTTTTTCACTATGTCACGCCATCCTGGCCCTAATACTAGTTATAGCTCCATAAATATGGAAATATGAGTCCCCTATGACTCCATTTCCTCACTCGCAGATCAGAGGAAGTAATTCCTGTTTTATCGATCTCACAGAATTACTGACAAAATGAAATGCCAGAATCGCAGAACTTTCAGCTCCCAGGTCCATGTTCTTGCTACTGCACCATGATGCTATCAATAGATATGAAAACGTTGAAAGGCGTAAGCAGCCCTAAAAATGCAGAATAGTATCACGGGAAGTGAGGAGTCTGGAGCCCTAGATCCTGCTTCAGCTGTATCTGCTCCACACCTGCAGGCTTTCTCTCTACAGCCTTACATGCAGGAGCTCAGGAAGAATCAGAACGGGAGAGAATCAAGGCTAACAGCAGAAGACCCCAGTCTCCCTGGAGGCAGTTGGTCCCAGGTATGTTTCAGAAGATAGCATGCAGCTAAAGGCAGAAGCTCCTGATAGGGCAGGGCACTTCCGTCCTCATATCCCTCTCATCCCCTCCCTCCTGCTCTCCAGAGTGGATGTCCCAGATCTAGTCAATGAACATGAACTGTGTGATTGGATCCTGGGACATTGCAACTAGACTCCCACCACCTCAGACAAGATGATGGTAGTAGGGCCTAGGGAGGAGTGAGGCTGGGTTTCCTGGGTCTCCAGCTGGGGGTCTCCTCTTTGTCTCCTACTTCTGCTCCCTCCTCCCTCTTCTCATCCAAGGCTCCATCTCCACCTCCCTTGCTCTCTATCTCCTCCTCCTCCTCTTCCTCCTGACTCACTTATTGGTCCTTCAACCAAGTTGCCCATCCTCTGTGGTGCTCTTTCTTCAGCCTCAATATCACAGTGATCTCAAGAAAAGGTAACCCCCTTCCTCCCTTGCACATTTTTGAAGTACTGGTTTTTGGTGCCTTTCATAAAAGCAGCCATTGCATCTACCCCTTGTCTCTCTTCTTAGAGTGGCGCATAGAGTGTAGGACATGATTTGGCTTAGAGGCTTTAGAATAAAGAGAGATCGCTCATCTTAACTAGTCTTAGACTCACAGGATTGTAGAGCTAAAAGGATCTAACAAGGTCATCTAGTCTAACGAGCCACATTCTAAACACTAAAAGTATCCTTGAACAAGAGAACTGAAGAGCTCCCAGGCAGCCCGTTTTGGGGGTCCAAGAACCTCCCACCCATTACATTTGTTTTATTTTTGGATTGTCTCTGCTGTCTAGAAGGTAGACTCCATGACAGTGAGGATTTTTGTCTGTTGCATTCATTACTGCATCCCTACTGCCTAGAATAGTGCCTGGCATTTGGCAGGTGCTCAATAAATATTTGTTGAATGAACTAATAATTGGTCTTGTTTCTAGCCCTTGGGGCCTTTCAAGAGTCTAATCTTGTCTTCTATATGACAGCACCTCAAATAATTAAACACAGCTGTCATGTTTCCCGAGTCTTCTCCCTCCCTGACTAAGCATTTACAATCCCTTGAACATTATATGAAGAATATATGGACTCTCTGCCATCTTGGGGTGTTCTCTGAATGTGCTCCAGAATCACAAAGCAGGAAGGAGTACATCTGAAATTTTCCTGGCTAGCCCATGCTCTCATTTCACAGACAAGAATATGGAGGCCCATAAAAGTACAGAGGCTATGTTAGAAGGAGAGGCCTGGGTTCAGGGTTTTATTTAGTAGGAGATGGGCCAACATCAGAAACAGCTGAGATAAGCTCCACGGCACAAAAACTTTGTAGGTAAATCCCAGACCAACATATTTCCCATCTTCCTGATGCTGTCCTCATGAGTAGCAGAATTCCAAAACAGGTATCTCCAAGACCAAAACAATCACTAGGGCTTTCTATGCAATCAGACTCTTTATTCATTCACAAGCATTGCTGAGAAGCCAACATAAGCTATGAACTACGCTGGGCTTTGGGGATACAAAGTTGGAAAATAGAGGCGTCTACACACTCGACACTTACAGTCTAGTGGAGAAACCCAAACAAATAAACAAAATGGCCACAAGGATATAGGGGCAGAGTTCAGAGGGAACAGAGAAGGAGAAGGAGCCCCTAAGTAGCCTCAGAGAGGTGAGGAAGGCTTCCTGGAGGAGGAGGTAGCATTTGAGCACCAACAAGACCACACGTGCCTGGGTTGCGTTTGCACTGGCTTCAGATTGAACCCTGATACATATATGATGTCCAGCTGGCAGAGGGGAATGAATGCAAGGCTGGTCTTAACCAGACTAGCAAATCCCACCAGCTGCTCTTCCTACAGAGAGCATCAGTTAGGACCGTGTTGCCCTAGAAACAGCATAGTGTGATCTTTCAACCAGAGAGTTGAACAGCTTTATGAGAGTCCCTCTGTTGCTGCTGCTTCCTCACGAAAGTCCAAGTTGGGCTGTCCTGCTTTGAGAGTGGAGGTAAGAGGGTGGACTCTTCCAGGATGTGGAGCTAGGGTGGCAGTCTCCCTACCACCATTGCCAGGGGCCCCCCAGAGGTAGGATATGATGAATGCTATGCAAGATGCAGGGGAGGGTGGAGGCAGGTTTCTACAGACCTCTTGGGAGGACTGCTTTAAATGAGCAGGAAAGACAATTGTAGGGCACATGTATTTCTGACACTCTATAGCAGGGCCAGCCTCTTCTAAGGTAGAAGACAACCTTTCCAGAAGTGGGTAGGACATTCCAGGAGCAGAACTGCTACCTACCCATCTCTCTCCCTCCCACCCCCCAAGCCTTCCAATGTGCAGATCCCATGGTCAGTCTTTCCTCCACAGCACAATCCACTGCCAACATGTGGCTCCTAAGAGCTGCCACTGTCCTGGAGAGACAAGGCTGACTTGCTGGGAAAGTGGAGAACACAATCAGATGAGAGAACGGCCCAGCTGGATGGCAGTCTGGGAGGATTTGGATTGGACAGTGCAAGTGAATATGCAAATTGGACTCCAGACACTGTTAGGGGCTAGAAACCCTGATTATAAATCTGGGAAGCCAGACAGCAGCATTACAGAGCTTTGGGCCTTCAGGAAACAACAGGGCAACTAATAAATCTGAAACTTGATTTCTTAGCTGAGCCAGAGGAGGAAGAGAGGCGCCGTGATCTCTGCTCAAGGGTGGAGTGATCAAACTAATCTGCAGGAGGCCTGTCTTCTGTGATTTGCTGATGCTGAATAAGTCATCATGGCATGCCTCAATTTCCCTTATTGCGAACAGTGGGCTGAGTGGCTGATTACTAGGAAACAGTGTGGTTTGTTGAGGTTCCTAAGAAATGGCTTGATGGTAAAACACAATAAAGAAGCTTTTTTTTTTTGGCATAATTTGTATCAGTCTTGAACACTGGTCTGTAGCAAGGAGAGAAGAGGAAGTGCCTTGAAGTTTACAAAATGGTTTCTCATCCTCCTTTTCACTCTCAAAACAACCCTGTGAGGCAGGTATTATTATTATTATTAATGTCTCCATTTCTCAAATGGAGAGACTACAGCTCAGAGATCCTAGGCAGCTTACTCAGAGTTCACAGCCAGCTAACAGCAGAGCTGTGACTACAATCTGGTCTTTGGACACCAGAGCCTAGGCTGCCTTGCTGCCTCTGTAAGCAAAAGTACAGTTGGCCCCCCTTATCCATGGTTTCACTTTCCACGATTTCAGTTACGCGTGGCCAACTGTGGTCCAAAAATATTAAGCGAAAAACTCCAGAAATAAACAATTTATAAGTTTTAAGTCGTGTGCCATTCTGACTAGCATGATGAAATCCCTTTATACAGCATATCCACGCTGTATACACTGCCCGCCCGTTAGTCATGTGGTAGCCGCTCGGTTATCAGATCAACGGTCGCACTATCACAGTGCTTGTGTTCAAGTAACCCTTATTTTACTTACCGATAGCTCCAAAGCACAAGAGCAGTGACGCTGACAGCTTGGATATGCCAAATAGAAGGCGTAAAGTGCTTCTTTTAAGTGAAAAGGGGAAAGTTAGCGACAAGAAAAAAAATTGTATGCTGAGGTTGCTAAGATCTACAGTAACTTTTATTACAGAATATTGTTATAATTATTCTATTTTATTATTAGTTGTTGTTTGTCTCTTACTGTGCCTAACTTATAAATTAAGCTTAATCATAGGTATGTACAGGAAAAAACAGTCTATATAGTGTTAGGTACTATCTGTGGTTTCAGGCATCCACTGCGGGTCTTGGAACGTATCCTCTGCGGGTAAGGGAGACTACTGTAGCTGAATTAGAGGGGCATTAAGTTTTTATAAGGCGGACACCCTCTTCACATGTCAGTGATGCTCCCCTGATATTAAGTCTGGCCAGTGAGTGGTAGAAAACTCACAAAGGGCTCACCTGCCACCATCCAACAGACATGCATGAAGTACCCACTGTGGCCAACGACGTGTAAGATGCACAGAGACGGTCTCCGCCCTGAGGTCTCTAGTGGGACAAACAGATCAACATGCAATTACATCACAGTGAGACCAATGGTTGATGGGGCAAGTCCTCCACGTTGAGTACACCAGAGGTTTGCGAACATGGAAATCTCTGTGGCTCTTACTCCAGTTACCAAGCAAGACACTCCTCTCCCTGAATATCCTAAGAGTTGAAGGAAGAGAGGGGAATATTGCTACCTCTGCACTTTCCAAATAGTTTTGAAACTCCTTTGTCTAAGACGGATTTTCTTAAAGCTCTTGTAATTGAGTGTTTACTATGTGCCGGGAGCTAGGACCATATTAGGTACTTAACAAATATTTGTTAAACAAATGTAGGAGCTTCACAAAAACTCTGCGAGGTAGGCATGTTTATCCCCATTTTACAGAAGAGTGAAGTGTGTTCCTGCTTGGAGGTGACGGGAGGTGCATATCCACGTGGGGCCTGGCAAACGGTGACCTACAGATAAGTAGCAGCTACCAGTTGCATAGTCCATGACAGCTTGCACTCTCTTTTGCATGCACACTGACAGATGCAAAGCTGTACATGCCAGGCACAGACTGCAAAGTGCCCCAGACTCTGGAGGAAGGAGACTGCTTTGGGCTACAGTGTGGGGAGATGGGGAGGAGGCAGGCTGGCAGGTGCTGGGCTGGTCCTGAAAAGTCGTGGTGCTCTCTGCACTCCTGGCAGGGCATGCCAACTATGAGGGGTCCTGAGTTTCCTTGCCCTGAGCGCAGTTCCCCTGTGATCTGACTGGCTGTGAGAGGGAGTGGCACAGTGGCAGCCAGCCCTGCTCTGCCTTGGGGCATGTCTGCATGGAAGGGGATGGCTGCCTTGTAGAGGTCTATACCTAGGCAGGTCACTAGGGACATTGCACAATGGAAAATTATTGTTAGGAGGCAGGGGGTGGGGGTGCGGGGGTGTCAAGCTGCACTAAAAGGAGGTTCTAGTATCCTGAACTACTTGGGTCTATCACAGCTTGGGACTCTGCCCCCAGAAATCCACTTCCAACCTGGAATCTCCCAGATGCCTGGGTGTTTTAAGTGACCTGTACCACAGAGGCCTGGGAAGACTGTATAATTGAGGCTAGGACACGAGGCAGCAGCAGAAGCCTTAAGTCCATGGAAAGACACTTACTAAGCACTGGGTATTGAGATACGGTACATGGTCCTTCTTTTCAAGGGGCTTGGGGTCTAGCTGGGATAAGAGGGAGACTATTTTTATATAAGGATTGACCATAAAACAGTAACTGGTTTTGTTTGTGATTTGAGGAATCATTTTCATTAGTTTAGGTTTGCGTATGATCTTGTTTATCTCCTCGACCAAATTATAAGTTCCCCAAGCATGCAGCCTTGTTTTCTGAGTCTCTGACCCCCATAGTTCTAGCAGACAGAAGGCACTCAGGCCTATTTCTTGTGGAATAATGTGTGGGCAACTGGCTCCATAAAGTGGGTTAGCCTTAAATCTATTGAGTCTCATAGGCCCAGAACAAGGGATTGACTGGATGGTTGACTGAAAAGGAATTGTGTTTCTACCCTGAGCCAGGCAGTGTGACAGATTCCAGGATTCAAACATACATAGCACAGGGCTCCTCAGGTCAAGGAGCTCAGTCCAGAGAGAGCTGTGGTTTGACCAACAGTACAAGCGGCCACAGAGCCTGGTGGTTCTGAGTGTAGACTCTGGAGCTGGATCACATGGGTTCAAATTCCAGCTCTAAAGAGGTGTGCAATCTTGGGCAAGTCACTTAACCTTTCTATGTGTCCATTTTCTCATCTGTAAGTGGCCTAATGATAATTATGTACCCAGCTCATAGGGTTGATGTGAGGATTCAATGAGGTAAGACATATGAAATATTTGGGAACACATAAGTGCTAGCTCTTAATGTGTGGTAGAGGCTGGGACAGTGGAAGGGAGTGACACCTAATCCAGACAAGGGGGAGGATGCCAGGGAAGGTTCTCTGGGGAGATGCACAGGTGTCTTCTAGGAAAAGGGAGGGTGACCCCAGCTCACTGCATGTGCAAAGGCCTAGAGGCACCATGGCTGGGGACTGCACGCAATTTGCTGTGGTTCTGGCTGATGTACCAAGGAGGGACTGGCAGATGCGATAGGTTAGAGATGCTCCTGGCTCCCTAAGCAGGGAAGGTGAGATCACCAGATGTTTGGCATTACTTGCTAAGGAGTTTGAATTTTATCTTGAAGGGCATGGGAAACCTTAAGAGGCTTTTAAGTAGGAGGGGGTGACATGATCAAATTTATAATCTGAGATGCCCACTCTGACTGTGATGCAGTGGATAGGTGGCAGAGGGGAAGAGTGTGGAGGGGGGAGGCAGGGAGGCCCATTAGGAGGCCATGGCAGTACTGCAGGTGACGGGAGGTGAGGCTTGTACTAAGGGAGTGGGGATGGAGAGAAGA
Organism: Ceratotherium simum simum; assembly: GCF_057802395.1. NCBI lineage: Eukaryota > Metazoa > Chordata > Mammalia > Perissodactyla > Rhinocerotidae > Ceratotherium > Ceratotherium simum. The sequence goes on along the minus strand of NC_141901.1, from coordinate 30,211,734 downwards.
GGGCAGACAGATCTGAGGAAGATTAGGAAGTTAAATGACTGGACTGGCAAGTTAAATGACAGATACTAAAACACCAACAATAATACATATTGAGCCCTTAACCACATGTCAGACCTTTGCTAAACACTTGCATGGATCATCTCATTTAGTCCTTAGCCAAACCCTACAAACCTCATGGGGGTGGTGTGGGCAGGATGGGGAGGGGATGGATGCCCTTAGGGGCTGAAGGACAGTTGAGACACAACCTACTAACTTACCTTTGACGAAAATAAAAAAGGAAGGAGATTTTATCAAGGAATAAGTAACGATGAGGCATCCAAAACAGTTGACAACAGGCACTAAAGAAATCATGAACTAAAGAGTGAGTCCAGTAACCAGGGTTCCCAAGGGATAAAGGGATAGGTGGGTGCCTACTTCTAGTTACTTAGGAAATAAATACTGAAACTCAAAGCTGCCTGACAGTCTGTCAAATGCGTGTGTGTGTGCGCGTGTGTGTGCATGCGTGAGAGAGAGAGAGAGAATATGTTTTCACAGATCCATGCATGCTTAGGCATTTGGATGAGAGGAAAGAGCTGTGAGTAAGGGAGGGGTCTAGGAATGGGTCTGATCCTCCTTATGAATGATCTTGATGTGGGTGTCACAGGAATGAAATCAACAGATGGCAATAATTTTGTAGGAAATGAAAGAAACAGATTTAAATCTAGGATCACAGGAACCCTTAAACTGCTTCTGTGCAAGGGAGGCATATGAACATTAAATATTTCCTAAAGGATTAGCTCAATTCCGAAAGGTGGGAGGCAGGGATGGGGAGGAGGAGGCTGGCTGTCCTCATGATGGAGCAGGAACAATCAGAGCGTAATGGGGCGGGCAGAGACGGGAGCAAAGAGCGGCCTCCCATTCATCTTAAGCTGTACTGGCTCTTGACAGACGGGGAGTGGGTGGCTGTTTATCTCTCAAACCACAGCTATTTTCCTCTGTAACAAGGCATAAACTAACTTTCCTAAGGGCAAAATTTTCAGCTTCAAGGGGGAAAAGGCATATCAGAGGTATAGAGCCCACAAGGGAAGGAGAGACCTGCCATTTCTTCATGGGAGAAACCCCCTTTCTGTTCTCCACCCAGAGGCTTCTGTATGAATTCATTCATCTTTCCATAAAAAAAGCAACCCTCTCTTCCAACCACCTGCCCGTGTTCCTTTGAAAAAGCCAGAGATGGGGTAGGTGATGGGGGAACTCATACCACCTGCTAGACTGACTATCATTTTACAGGCACACATCAGACCCTAGTTCCTTGAATCTCAAACTACACCAAAGAAGACAGGTGGTAGGGCGCCCTCAAGTTGGGGTGAATCCATTGGAGTCAAGGTTAAGGATGTGCCATCAGGATGGCTGATATCCACAGAATCAGGAGGCCAAGGGCTCCAGGAACTGTCATTCCTGCCTCAGACTACCGTCATTGCTGCCTCAGACTCTCACCTCTCCCATCGAGTCTGTTTCCATTATACTTATCTTTCCAAGTCAGAGGCGCCTCCTAAACATGGAACCAATGCAAAATTTTACATTTTGGATGTGCTTTCACCTGTCTCACTCCCCTGCCCAACCTGTCTGAAGGGCAAAAATTCATCTCAGAGCACGTCTGGTACCCTGCTTTGCACGGCATCCTGCAGGCTGGTACCAGATGCCATCACGTCATCAGTACTTTGCCTACATTTTCAAAGGGAAAGAAGGCTTTTCAGTGGGCAAAAGGGGTGTGGAGGGGTCTGTATTGTACAGGACATTCACCTGCCTCTGGGTTTCGTGGAGGAGGGGGAGGAATGCGTCAGATGTTTTCCCAAATTCCCATTCAGCCACCTTATGACTTTAAGAGAAGCCACAAAGCATTATCTTAGCAAAAGTCAGTAAAATGTCCAGTTTTGAATTTGTATCTTATCAAAGACAAGCTCAAGTCAGCCCCATTTTTGGCACCAAATGGAGCCCGTCTATGCAAGTTTTCTAAATGAAAGGTGGCTGACTCTTTTTCTTGGTTGGCTGCACATTAAGCTGATGCTTAAATTCAGAACCTGAAAGTTAGTAGGACGGTAAAGTGGACAAATAGTGGGTAAGAAGTCAGAAATACTTTTTTAGTCCTATATCTGTGCCTTCCGACCTTGGACAAGTCACATAACACCTCTGAGTCTTGGTTTCTTCATGTGCAAAAATGAGACGATACCTTCTCTATCTTCCTCTTATAGCTAGTGTGAAGAGCAAAAGAAATGTTATGAGCAAAAGCACTTTATAAGCTTCTACTACCAAGACGAAGGATGGTTATTATTAACATGGCTTGGACGGTCCAGAGTCTTCCCTGAGGACAATTCAAAGGAATGCTTTAGGCCTTTAGTTCAATGGACTTATGTCTCAGAGTTACTGCCACTGACATTTTGCTGAAAAGGACTTTGACCTCAAGGGCCAATTTCTACCTTCTCCATTCAGGGTTTTATGGCATCTGGGACCACAAAGCATTATGTTTATTTAGGATCCTGTCTGAGCCACTTTTTCTACCTCTGAATTAAACTTATTGATTATTGGGTCAGAGGAGGCACATTAAGTTGATGCTCAAATTCAGAACCCAGAAGGCCAAGAGGATGGTAAAGTGGAAAAACAGTGGGAAATGAGTCTCAAGGGGCATCTCCATCACCCTCTCTGCAAAGGTAGAGAAGCCTCCTGAGCACTAGCAATCATTTCATTGAGGCTTGCAGGACCTGGAGTTCTGAGCTTCCTCTTTTAGAAGCTGTATGTAGGTCCTCTGCCTTCCTCAGTATTCAGTGCTCAGGCTAAGTTCACAACTTTGTGCTCACAACCTCCAACCTCTCTTTGCAGGTCTCATCCCCAGCCACCAAGCACACACACAAAGTCATCAGGCTTCCTAGGAATTCTGAGCTCATAAACTAACTCTAGGGCTTTGAGCTCTGGGTCTGGCTCTCACCTGGCTGGGGTTCAGGAGAGCCCCGATCTAGGAGGAGACGATCAGAGAGAACCTCGCCCTGCGAGAGGTGGTCAGGAAAGAGTCAAGTGCAGCTCAGTAAGCACAGCAATGGACACAGGGAAGGGAAATGTGCTCACAACCAGGACAGGAAAGGCTGGCTGTGCGTGAGGTGAGGACGGCCAGAAAAGTCCCAGGGGTTGTTGAAAGTGACAGGTGACTTCTCTTACTGGAATGCTGTGGTTTCAGTAAAAAGCAGGCACAATGCCGTGATAAGAATGCCCAGATAGGTATCAGTGAGCAGGAGGCATGGGGAGGTCCTCTCGCGGCTGCAGCCTGCTCAGGCCAGACCTTCTGTGGGAAGCGAGTCCTCAGGAGGAGCAAGTTAGAACCCACAAGGACACTTTAGGGAATTGGTGCAATTCTGCCCGGGGAGGATGAAAGGCAACTTACGGTGGTCTTCACGGGTCTATTAGGTTCCCCCTCTTTGGGTGGGCCTCCCTGACCATGAAGCCCATGGTGGACCCAGCACAAAGCCAAGCACCCAGGTGCTTAATAACACCAGCTGCCTGGTTCCGCTGTATAAAGGGCTTTCCCACATAGTATAAAAAACTTCCCAGCACAGTTCCTGGCACATATGAACCATTAAATAAATATTTGTCCATTTAGTTATTTGTTTGCCCATTTTTAAAAAATTTAACAAAAACATTGTGCCTGCAATGCATGGCACTGTTCTGAGCACTTTATAAATGTTAATCATTTAATCTTCCTAACAACTTTATGAAGTAGGAACTATTATTACCCCCTTTTATGGATGGGGAGGCAGAGGCACAGAGAGGTTAATTAAGCTGCCTGAAGTCACACAGCTAGTAAGTGGTGGAGGCAGGATTTGAACCTATGTACAGAGGCTGCAGTTTGTGCTTTTTAACACTATGTCATATCCAGTCAAAGAGGAGTTAAGGGCAATGAATCTTCAGTGACTGGTGGCTCTGAACCCCATGCCCTTCTCCACTGTTCCTGTTAATCTAACACTTCCTTTTTACCAACAATACTAATAACAATGACTCTCCAACTCTGTGGTCCACCCAGGTAGAAACCACAGATGAATGCAAGGTAAGATGTGAGGGGTCTAGAGAGCTGGTAACACAAAGAACTCAAATATTTGATAATATTTTTTTAAAAGAGTATTTTTTTTTTTGGCTTACATATAAATCTTCAAATATCTTTCATATACTTGCAGTTTTGTAAGAGTGTTTGCAATAGTTTTGTTATCAGATGTTCAAATTATTTGCTGTTCCCAGCATTGTCAAGCCCTGCTTGGAATCTGAGGTTCATTTTTCTCTTTTAGGTGAAGCAATAATGTACTAACAATGGTGTATGAATAATGGTGGTCAGAAGCATAGATTTGGTGTCCTTTGAGCCCGGTGTTAAATTCTGGTTCTAGCACTGTGAGTTTGGGCAAGTTACGTGATCTTTCAAAAGCCTCAGCTTCTTCATGTGTGAAAGAGAGATAATATGAATTTAAATAAACTTTAAGTGAGATATAATTTGTGTAAAATCCCTAGCATCTTAAGTTCATCTTGTGCCTATTAGGTGACGAATCAATGATGGATATCTGGGTTAGGAAAGGACTGACCTGACAGTCAGGTGGGTGAGATGTTCTGATGGGCACTAAATGGACACGAGGGAGGAGACAACTCATTCTGCTACTTGGAGCCAGGAGGCCCAGCTGACAATGGTGGCTCAGACCCCTCCTCCCAATACAGTTGTCTATTAGGCTAGGTCATTCCTGCAGACACTCATTCCACTATGGAATGTGTTTCTCAGAAAAATGATAAGCTTTCATAAAAAATTAAATTCAGTGAATTGAATTGTTATAAAAAACACAGACATGTTTTAAACTAAACTCAATCTTTTGAGGATCTCAGCTGGTCTGCCACTCAGCTTTCTGTTTGTCCTTGGACATACCTCTTTTTACATTGGTTTGGGTTTTTTTACCTATAAAATAAGGGAGTCAGGCCGGGGAACTTCAACGTCTTTTCAGCTTCTAAAGTTCCATCACTTTTTCTTTTTCCAGTACCAGCTACCTAAAGGGAGCAATCAGCCTGGAATTGGATGGCAAGTGTGGCCACTTCCTACCTGTGTAAAGCTGCCAAATCACTTAAACTTACAGAGCCTTGGTTGTCTCCCTTGTTACTTGGACAACAATAACACCATCTCTAAGAGTGAGTGTGAGGCTCAACAGAAGTAAGACACATGAAAGCATTTTTGTAAATGCTGAAGTTCTGGCCTAGTCTTTTGTCACTGGAGTCTAGCTTTACATGGCCCCAACCACCTTGAGATCGTCACAGCCCAGAACAGCTCAACACAGGGAATCCCAGTCCTCACCCCCACCTCTGGAGAGAGCCAGCCTGCTGAGTGCCAGGGTAATGTCAGGCATGTGCGCCTTCTCACGGGTCCCTTGTTAGCCTTCTAAACAGCAGACAGCTTTGCCTCCCCGCCCCACTCCCACCCTCCTGCCTCGCCTCCTGCAGGTCCCTCTCAGAGCCATCTGGAAAAATAGGAGGCAAAAAAGCTCACCACCTCCCAGAAGCCAAATGCCAGTGCAAGGCGAGCCTCAGCGGTAAGGCCCAGAGCAGAAGAACTGGGAAAGGTGGAGCCGACTCTTTCCGAGTCTCTGATGCTACAGAGAGACACTGAGGATGGCTGTACTCGAGTGGGGCCTCGAGGCTTCTTAGGAATGCAGTTTCCTCTCCCACAGAACATTCTGGCTTGTCAAGGCAGACGCACAGCTCTGAAGTGTGTACAGATGGATGACAAATGCAGTAGTCATTCAGCAGAATCGCTAACAACACCTCAGAGAAACCGGGTGTGCTGAGGCAGAGGTATGAGCCAGTCAGCTGTGCCCGGTGCACAGTGGGGGTTTTGCCGGACTTTCTCATCCTTGGCCATAGACCCAAGACCCTCACAGGTCCCTGGCTCCCCTCTTCACCCCCAACGTCAGAGTGCTAAGAAACCTCAGCTCTTTTTATCAAAGGGCCTTGCCTAGACAGGCAGCTTGCTTTGAAAGACATTCATTCAAACCAGAAAAAGTAGCCATGAAAGCTTCGTCTATAGTCGAAGAACAGAAGAATCTAGTAAGCAAATCATAATGTGGTAGACTAAATATCTTGAAAAGTCTTCCATTACAAATTTCTTATTGAATCCATGGTTGAGCTTGCAAAATAAATCCCCAGGTGTCAAAAATGAAGAGGAAACTGAAACCAAAGAGGTCAACAGCCTCTGCCTCAAAATGTATAAAGGAACACTCGAGAGCCCTGCAAGAAGAGTCATGAACACACTAGCACAGAGAGAAATTTCCACACACCTCTCCAATAATTGATAGATTGAGCAGATAAAACTTGGCAAGTATAGCACATTTGTACAACACAATTAATAAGCTAGATCTTATGAACAAAAGAAATAGTGAAAACACTCATTTCAAGCATACAGAGTAGCCAACCAGAAATGTTCAGAAATTGGACGGAGTAGTCCAGATCTGGGATTTTGAGTGCCTATGGAAATTCACTTTTGCCAAGGAGTGGCAGGTCAAGGAGATCCATCTCATTCTGTCCTGGGTCATGCACGTATCAGAATGTTGACAAACAGAGATGGCATCAGAAGAAACTGAACGCTTGAGACTGGAAATGATTGCAGGTAGAGTTGTAGTAAACTGGTCTGTGCTCTTGAACTCTGATATATACTTAGCTCTTGACCTGTCCCAGTGAAGACAGCCTGACCATCTAAATCTGCACAATGACCCCTTTCAGTCAACCTTCCTCCAGGCCTAACTCTCTGTCTAATTATGCAACAGTTCCACCTCTGAAAGTCTTTTTGACAAAGATTAAGCAACCCCACGGGTACCCAGATGGTCTAGATTCTCCAGGGGATTCAGGTTCTGAAAAGACAACCTCTCTCAGAGACATTCGAGAGAAGCCCAGGCAATGACCAGAGCAAAAGGACGGCCCCCTCGGCCACAGAGGAGCCACTTTGGTGTTCCCGGCTCCTACTTTCCCTTCCGTCTCAGGGACCTCTTAGCTGGGGCCACTCAGCTCAGCCACCTGACTGAAGACTGTTTCCTTCAGGGGCTTTTCAGCAGAGAAGACTCTGGGAGGGTGGCTGTTCTCTGGCACCGGGGCTAGAGGTGAGAGCAGCTGCCTGGGCCTCCCAGGTTCACACCTGGCAGGGCAGGACAAAGGTCACGAGTTTGTCCGGCCTTGTCAGGCAGGAACTACACTGACCATGGCTTCCTTGGGCCCTGTCCACACCCCACCAATAGTCCTCTTTCCCGTCTCTTAGGGTCTGCTCTTGACACCTAGGCCACTGGTGGCTACTAAGAAGACACGGGCAGTGAGCCACATCTTAAGCTTCTTTTGTCCCCTCTCTCTGCTACAGACTTACGTGAGTTGACCAGCCCTGAATGCTAGCCGACTCAAGCCCCTTCTCCCTCCCCACCCACTCTGGGAAAGTCCCCAGTATGCTGGTCTGTGTTTCAGCTGTCTCACCAGACCTCCAGGCCTCTAGTTCAGTTGCCCCTTAAGTCACAAGCAGTTTTCTTTACAAAGATCACCCGCAGTTTTTGAAAACCCACTCAGAGAGATGAAAGTGGAAGCCCAGTACAGGCTCAGAGGGTACGAGGAGAACATAGTGGCCCATGGGCCCCCATGCGAAGGACAGTGTTGCTCCTCAGACTGGGGCCCCCTCTGCATTTGCGTCTGCCACCACAGAGGGAGAGGGTGAGCCCGACAGAGAGGACTCAGAAGGACAGGGTGTCTGCGGGCAGGCATCTGACTAAGGCCCAGCAGCTTGAAAGAGTGACTGGCTTGAGAAAAGCGGAGGGTCAGAAACCAAGCAGGCAGACATCAAGATGGACAGAGAGAGTGTGCAAGCAACGGACAGGAACCAAGGCAGGCAGGAGCCTTCAAAAAAACTGAAGAATTAGGCAGTGGGGCCCATCAGAGAGGCATAGGGAGCCCTGAAAGTTACAGGACTTGAAAAGGCCATGCCAGGCTGGTGGGTCAATGGCAAGAGATCCAAGTAGTCCAGGAGACCTGAAGGTGCCTCCTCCTTCAGGGAGGCCTCCAGGGAGGGCTGGAGGTAGGTCCCTAGTGCAAGTTTTGGAAGGAAGGGCCAAGGCTGCAATAGGACTGTGGAAAGGGCAGGCAGACCCCCTGACATCGCCCTGGATTTCCAGAGCCTTCCTCATGAAAAGCAGCTGGAGTGCTGCAAAGACTATAGCTTTGGAGTCCGCCATACGGGTAGAGGTGAGAGGCTGCTCAGAGGCACAAACTGGGCCCCCTCTGCAGTCCTTCCCTTAGATCCCAACAAGGCCAAAGCACATTGCGTGGTGGCCTTGACCTGCTCGCTTCTGCTCCTCCCCACCCCCATCTCCTTTACAGTAAGCAGACACAGCACAATTGGATCATGCTCTTATGCTAAAACGCCTCAAGTTAACAAAAAATAAAAGAGAAAAATAGACACTCAACTAAAATTCACAACAGAAACAGAGTCTCCAGGCTGCTAGGATATCCCTCTCAGACTTCCCCCATCTGTTCTGCTCCACAGGGGCCTCCCAGCTGAGCCCTGCTGTCAAGGGAGGGGCCCTGGCCCCCACACAATCTGTCATCTTTGACACCACTTGGATCTTGTTTCTTCTGGAGCTGCCAGGGGCCTTGGAGCTACCTTGAGTGTCTGTGGGCAGGAGGCCAGGGGGCGCATGTATGGCAGCACCTGGGCTTGGGGGGCGGGGCGTGTTGAGGGGTGGAGGAAAGGGATTCTGGGTTGTTGGGCATCCAGGCTGAATCTCAGTTTCTCCATACATCTCTCCCTTGGGCCGCCATGCCCTCCATTTCCTGCCATCTGTGATGGGCGTCTCTGGGGAGACCCTCGTCTTTCTTGCTTGCTAATCACTGCCTACAAACACTGGGAACAGGCTGGTCTCTCTGCTCCTGGCAACTGTGTAGACACCCCTTGCGCAGAGCTGAGTTCCTCTCTGTGTTGCCAAGGGCCAGGTTCTTCCTGCACTCTGTGCCACTTCCGCTCTTGAGCAGGTGGCCATCTCTGCCCACAGACTTGGACCATCAGCAAAAAGGATGGGGAGGGGATAAAAAATTAGGAGGTGGTGACCCCTGATTATGCTTTGAAGACTAGGGGTGCCCCCAGCCTTGACCCACGGAGTGAGCCACCTGCTCCCCAGCATGGCCTGGCATGGCCCAGTGGTGAAGAACATTGTCTATGGAGTCGGATGGACCTGGGTCTGAGTCCTGGTTCTACCACTCACTAGCTGTGTCACTGCCCCTCTCTGGGCTTGTGTCCCCATCTACGAAATGAGTAACTGGACTAGATGATTTCCCATACTGCCCTAACACCCTGCAAGTCAAGGATGATTCTCTTGACCCACCACTTGCATTTTTCCAGCTGTTTCTCTACTCTTTAATCTAGACTCTGCTATGACTGGCAGCTAGCTGGTAGCAGTCACTTGCAAGGTAGCTGGAAGGGTAAAGAGTGCTGACTCGGGTGCTGGGATGGTCCCTTGGGTCTGACCCCAAGACCCTGGCCTCATTAACATCATGTCCTGAGCAGCTGAGCAAACCAGCCAGAAGGCGAGCAGGCTGGCTATTTTCAATTTGATTTAAGCTCTCTGTTTGCCACGTCTCCTCAGCAAGGACAAAAGCAAGCACTCAGGCAGTATCCTGAACACTCCCTATTTATTCATGTGTTCATTCATTCACTCTATCATTCATTCATTCAACCCTTAATGAGGCAGTATAACATTCTAAGGAGTCACTGGAATTCTCGTTTCTAATCCTGGCTCTGTCACTTATTAGCTGGGTAATGCTGGGCAAGTCAGCCAACCTCTTTAGGCCTCAGTTTCATCATCTCTAATATGGAGAAAGTAATAGCACCTACTTCACGGACAGTGCATATGAAGCAGTGGCACTAGATAAGTGTTCAACAAACGGTTGTGATTATCACTGAGTTGAGTAAGCTGCTTATGGCCTCATGGGGAGACAGACAATACGCAAATACCTGCCCATTTCCTTAAAGTGTACATGTGTCCCAGCAAAAGACAGGCTCCCTGGCTCCAAAGGCCAAGAAGAAATCTTCATCAGGAGTTTGGGATTATCTCTTATCCTTCCTAAAAAATGTGAAGGCTGTTCATGGAAGTTTGAAACAGATTCTCAAATATTTGAGTCACTTAAAAAAATCTGGCCTTGAATTGAGTTCCCCAAGCTCCAGGTGTGGAGGCTGCCATTTTGGAATGGAGACTCAGCTGGCGGTTCTCAGGAGGAGGAAGAATGAGAAGGCAACATCCTGCTCTCGCAGAGCGAGCATGTCTGAAATCCTTCAAGCCCCCCACCTCCCCACATACCCGGCTCCTGATCCTCCTCGTCCTCCCCGACCCCGTGCCTAGGGCAAAGCAACATCTTACTTGCCTGTTTCTGGACGTTCCCAGCCTTGCCAAAGCCTGTACCTGCCACCGCTCATGCCCAGAAGCCCTGGCCTCCTTGGCCTGCCTGCCCCTTCAGGATGCTGCAGAGCTCACTGACCGAGGATGCCGATTTATTACTTCCCATTAGGCAGACCTCTGACAGCCTCTGAGCGCCCCAGCCTGACACGAGCCTGCAAACCAGCCTGGAAAGGTCAGGCCCCAAGAGAGGGAGCCAGCCAGAGGCCTTCTGAGGCAGGCCTGTCACAGTAACCCCACTGAGAAGCCATCACACGGCCCACAGCCTTATTTATTTTGTTTCAGCCTGATAGCCTAAAAATTTCTCTTGGCTTTTGTTGAACCCATTTAGATGTTCCTATCTACCCTCTCTTGTCTCCAGAGGCCACAAATGCTGCCCTCAAAAGCGCACATGTGCTGACTGACCCAGAGGTGCTCAATGTACACGGCTCTGAGGATGACCTCTCTCATCCCCAACTCCTGTCCCAGGTTGGCTGACCTCGCACTTGGCACAGGAGGGCACGAGGGCAGGAGTTGGGAGGCCTGGGCACCAGGCCTGATTCTCCCAGCGCCTGCAAGGGTGACCTCGAGCACATGATTTAATCTCTTTGAGCCTCAGCTTGCCTATCTAAAACGGGAAAAACGGTTGCTCAAGTAAGTTTCATGATTAAGGTCAGATTAATTACGTGAAGTCCCCTTATAAAGACACAAAATAGTGAAAATATATATTAAAAATACATACGAAAAGGGGCCGGCCCGGTGGCGCAAGCGGTTAAGTGCGTGTGCTCCGCTGTAGCGGCCCGGAGTTTGCCAGTTCAGATCCCGGGAGCGCACTGACCCACCGCTTGGCAAGCCACGCTGTGGCGGTGTCCCATATAAAGTGGAAGAAGATGGGCATGGATGTTAGCCCACGGCCAGTCTTCCTCAGCAAAAAAGAGGAGGATTGGCAGATGTTAGCTCAGGGCCAATCTTCCTCACACACACACAAAAAAATACAAATGAAAGAATATATTAAAAATAGTTTTGGACACAAATTATTTCAGGTGTTGGTCTCATCTGTCCACCCAGGCTGGAAACACCACACCTTCCTGAGCATGAACTGTATGGCTTACATGCTCTAGTATTGCCCCACCCCTGAGTCCTTGGCTCCTCACCTGAGCCTGACTGATTCTGTCACCTCTGGAGGGCCTAGGGGTGGGACAGTCCCCACAAGGACGTGGCTGAGCCACAGGCATCATGCCCAGGGACCGGAAGTGGCCAGGGATGCTGTCCAAAATCCACAGCTTCAAGCAGATCTGAGAGGGCGACTTCTGGGTGGCTCCAGGGGAAGCGACCACGCTCCTCTGAGTATGAACGGAAACAGCCCCGGCTCTGGATGTACAGAGCGAGGCTTTCTCCTCCCCTCCAGCTCTGAGTGGAGCTGTGGGGGACAGCAGCTGATGTGTGAGGGACCCCTCTCCAGAAGCTGAATGCTTCTCTGCCGGGGGAAGCTGCAGGGCCACAGCCACAATCTCCCTGTTCCTTGAGGCTGATCCAGAGTCACCCTCTGGAATAATAACAGTCACATTCTAAAATAATGCAAATAACGTGCACCACGCATTACAGTTTGGAGAGCCCTTTCACAGTTGTCATCTCACTTGATTCCTGACCCCCAGTGAAGGAGACAGGACAGATCTTCTTAATGTCCTTTGATATGCATGCAAACTAGACACAGAATTGGTAAGGGACCTGCCAAAGGTCACACGGCTGGCACTCAAACCCAGCCAGGTCTTCTGAATCGAACCCCTGTGCTGGGGAGCCAGCAGCTATATCTTCAATTGGCACAGTGAACAGTTCCAACTGGCTTGTATCAGAACCTAACAAAGCAGCAGGGTCCACACTGCTAACGTGGTGGCCTGAGGGGAAAAAGGAGTAACAGTACAAGAATTCCAGGCAGCCAGAGGCATGTTCCACGAGCTGATGGTAGAGCCAGGGGTCCTGCCCATCACCAGAAGGGGGTCCTCTTTCTCCTCCTAATCATCTGTCCAAATAGCAATTACCTGGAGAGTTTGAGGGATGAGCAGACTTCCAAGTCCAGTAACTGAGTGGTCTGGGTGACTGTCTGCTGGGGCCCAGGGCTGCCCATCAGGGCCGACATGTGACCCGCAGGGAAGCTCCTGGAGGAGGAGGCACAAGGCTAAAACCTGCAGCCCTGACTGGCCAGCTCGGGATCCGTGAGAGCTGAGGAGGCGTCCCCCGACTCCCCGGGGAACGAGCTTCTCAGCAACGGACAGAGCTGGTTCCCTGCCTTCTTTCCTCCCATCCTCTCACAAAGATTTGGCTCTCTCTGCTCATCACTAGAGCCACTCTCACGTGGAGTTCTAAGAGGTTCACCTACATGACCTCAGAACAGTTTCCAAAGGAGTGAGGACATATACAAATCAGAGAAAAACAATACAGCTGGCTCCACTTTGGAAAAAAAGAGAAAACTATAGAGGAACAACAATATTTTGCAGAGCAAGTATGGAGAGCCTCCTTCCTACAAGTTAAGGCCGTCGATTAGAAACAGAGCAGTCAGAGCACAGGAGCTTGACTCCTGGCTTGGGTTCTTGCTGGCTGTGCGGACTTGGGCTTGCTACTGAACCTCTTTGAGCCTCGCCTTAGGAGTACTCCCTCCCTGGTGAGATCTCTGCGAGGCCACGTGTGGAAAGCACCCAGCGCACAGACCTTTAATGTCATTTTACTGCCATTCCTTTCGTTTTTCTTCCCATAGCAGGATCTCCCAGACTCACAAGGCATTCCTTGATGTGAACAATTCTCCCAACACTTGTACACTCACACTCTCTTTACTAAAACTCTTCACAACAACAACTCCAACATATCTCATTGATTCGGATTGCTGAGAATGACAGGCACTTGCCCCATGACTGTCTTTGTGGGGGAATATCCCTCACTGTGGGCTTCTCTGCTGGTGGTGTGTGGGCTCCAGGCCTCCCAGGGACCCTCTGTTGAATGTTCACCAGAATGCTCTGTTGCTGCTAACTTTACATGATTTCTCCTCTCATCATGGCCAATTTATAAATTATGGCCACTTCCTGGGGCCTGTTTAGTGGCCCTTCTGGTATCTGTGATAACTTTTCTTATCAGTGGACAGAAGTGGCTGGTTGAGAAGGCAGCGGAAGAATCACCTACTTGGGGCCATTGGGCAACCCTGAGCTTCTCCTCAAGATGTGCTGAGGAAGAGAGCTAGGCCCATGATTGCGGGAGCCATGTTTTCCAGTGCTGATATGAACAGAGCGCTGACCTGTCCCCATCACAGTTGGGCTAAGCTGTGACAGTGTACAGACAGGCAAGACACGGGGTCAGAAGGCAGTCCCAGCTCAGCCACTTACTAGACTAGTCATCTGACCTCCCGAAGCCTCAGTTTCCTCACCACTAAGACAAGCATAATAAGAGCATCTAGCTCACAGGGCATAGGGAGGTCAGACAAGATCAAAGTGTGATATACATCAGAGGGAAAGGGCATCTGGGGATCTTGTACCCCCACCAGATTCTGCATTTCCTTACTCAATTGCCAGCCTTCTTTCTTAACCTGGAACATGAAGCACCTGCAGACCTGGACCCAAAGACAGCGTTTGCCTCTACTGCCCTATGGAAAGTCACTGACCCTGCAGTCTAGCACCCTCCCAGCTCACCTGGCCCTGCTTTCCCCCGTCCCACTCAGTGCCCATGCAGCCTTTAGCATCCCAGGCTACACAAGACACACTGCATTTTTAACTGCCCATTTATTTCTCCCCTTCTAACTCTTTTCCTAATCATTTGTCTCCTCCTCTGTTTCTCCCACCACCTTCAACTCCAGAGTTGTGCTTTATCTCCAGTGAGCTTAATGTTTCCTGCTACGACCAGCTAATCCTCTGCTGTTCCTCTTTTGCCGAGATGGAGAAGATTAGAGGCAAAGGGTTAGGCCATCTCCCCTTCAAGGGCACTCAGGACTTTCATAAGGGAATTGGATCCTACTTTCTGATCCTGAGTCCTGATGCTCTGGACTGGGGGTCCCCAACATTTCTGGTGAGGAGCAGCTCTAGTTACTTCTGGATCGTGAGTTCCCTGACTGGGGATGTGACAGGAATGGGGGATGGGTGCTGGCACAAGTGTTCTGGAGACTCATCAGGCTCCCTGGACACATGCGCCGAGCTGGCCCTCAAGAGCTAAAAGCCTGAAGGAGGCATCTCTATGACCAGTAAGGGCCACACTCAAAGCCACACTGCACACACAGGCAGCAGACAGCTGTGAACAAGAAGCAGAGTGTTAGCTTTGGGTGAAAACACCCATTGGGCAAGGTGTTTAAGCAATGGCTAGACCATCACCTCCACAAGTCCAGGCCACGAGTTAGGGATGCAAGTGGAACAGTGCTATGATAAGGTTTCTATGTCTCGTATCCTTGCGCAGACACTGAATGCCACCTTAGAGCAGGTGACATAAGAGTGAGGCTTCAGTGTTTGCTGAACACCACTCCCGGTGTACAGAACACTGCCGGGAGACAGAGGAAGTGACAGACATAAGCCCTGTGTTGAGGATCAGTGGATCTGGTGGGGCAGGGCAGAACAAAATGACACAAAAGCACAGCGGAGCTCATCTGTTTACGTGCTACACGACTGACTGCTGGAGTGTCTAGAGTTCAAGAACTTTGTGGGGTTAGCCTCAGGTTTAACTGGAAAAGCTAATTTTGAAGACAGAAACAATTTGCTGAAGAGGACACAGACTATTTGAGATCAGAAAAATAGCTCATTTATTTATTTTTATCAAATGTTTATTGAACATCTGCTACAGGCCAAGCGCTGTTCATAGAGAATAAACTGGACACAATATCTGCTTTCATGAAGCTTAAATTCTAGTAGATGGATCAGATGTTAAATAAACATACAATCATATTCTTACTAACTGTAACGAGTAAAAGAATAGCGCATTATTAAAGAGAACAGGGAAACCCTACTTTAAACTTTGAAATCAGGGGTGGCCTCTCTGAGGAGGTAACAGCTGAGACCTGAATGAGGAGTAGGAGTTTGCTAGAAAAGGGCAGGCAAGGAGAACATTTCAGACAAAGAGCAGCAAGCTCTGAATTGGGATGAAGTCGGTTCCTTTGAGGAAATGGAAAAAGGCTGACATGGCTTAAGAACAGAAATTCAGACAGCGGGAAGAGAGCTACAAATTTCAACCCAATTGCAATGGAAAGTCCTTAAAGTGTTTAAGCAGGAAAGCGCAACACTTACTTTTTTTAAAATATCACTCTGGCTGCTGTGTGGGGAACAGACTGGAGGGAGGACACGAATGCAGGTGGCAGGTTTGATTAGAAAGCTTCTATGGGAGCAAGGGATAGTTGATAACGACACGTCCTAAGATGATATGGGCGGAAGCGGAGAGTGTGGCTGGATTACAGATCTATCTTGGAGATGGGATCAGTAGGATGTGATGATGGACTGGATGTGTGGGGAAATATCTAGGACGACACACAGATGTTTCAGCCTGAGCAACTCAGGGACTAGAGGTTTTATTTATTAAGATGGGGAAGAATGGTGAAGGTACAGATTTTCAGTGGGAGCTGTAGTGGCAATCAAGAGTTCAGGTTTGGATACATTAAGCTTGAGATGTCTTTCAGATAGCCAAATGGAAATTGTGCATAGACACACACCTAAGCTGCAGGTGACTGCACATCACAGAGCATCTGCTGCCACGGGGACGGATGAAATTACCCAAGGAGAGTACAGAATGAGAAGAAAAATGTCCTGATGAACTGTATTTTGAGGGAAGCTAGAGAAACAGCTAGAAAAATAGCACGAAAGCTAAAAGATGGGAGTGATTCAAGACAGGGGAAGCTGTCAACCACGTGGAATATTGCTGGAAAGGTGAGTGTCTCTCAAAAGTGTCTGCTGGATTTGGCAAGGTGGAAATCACAGACGAACTCAGCAAGAACATTTTCAGAATGGATAGGAACCAGCTTGGATTGAACTGAACAGGCAACAGAGGTGGGTGGGTAGAGCCAAATCCTCAATAACACTGGCTCTGAAGGAGACGAGAGACAGGCAGGAGCTGTCTCCTGAAGAGGAGGAGTGAGCTATGACCTCCTCAAGTTTCACCCAGGCCAAGGTTCTCAAATTGGCAGTTGAGATAGCTTCCATACCATCAGCCCTGGGCTGACCACAGAGAGTTCCCTTACAGCTCTAGAAGACAATGAACATGGGCTCAGAGAAAGTGGGAAGGGCTTTTAGCCATTGCTGGCTCTCCTGATGACCTCAGCTTCACTTCCTTCACCCTTGGCACACGAGCCCCATTCCTTGTTTAGACCTCACTCAGGAAACCTCTTGGGTCTTGTACTCGAGCACTCAAAACCGTTCCATCATAAACGTCTTGTGCCTCTACTGAAAAGGTCTGCACGTCCAGGAGGTATGAAGAAGGTACGTAAAGGCACCTGACACTCTGTCTGCTTAAGAAGACCTGACCTCCGCCTCATCCTTTCCAGATCATATTGTCCTAGGTCTTCCCCAACAGACCTCAGCCTACCTTTCGGACCTCAACTCCCAATGTTCTCCAACTTGAAAGCTCCACTCCAGCCTACTTATGCCCCCTTAAAACCCCTTATATTTTCTTACCTCCATATATTTGCTGTTTTTCCACTTTAGAATTAGTCCCTCCTTCTTGCCTAGCTGAATCTTATACATACCTCTAGTCCAGCTCGAGCCCTTACACCTCTAGAGAACCCTGCCTGGTTCCCCACTCCTCTCTCCAGCATTTCTCCTACACTGCTTGGGAGCACTGGCTTTCTCTGCATGTGTCCACACCTGCTACGTTGAGGAACAGTGAAACTGACTGCTTATTCCTTTGTTTTCTTTGGTGCTGCCCGTACACCAGAGGCACTTGGTAAATATTTGTTTATGGCTGGGTTGATTGAGAAAGCCAGTAGCCCTTTCTCCCTGAAGAATGAAGACCTGCAGCGGTCTCATCAGGGCTGCATTAGCAGGGTTCACCAGGGCCAAATGAGGAATAAATATGTGCCACAAGTATTCACCAGCCTGGTTTCTACAGAATCATTTGAGGAAGTTCCAAGTCACTTGAGTTCAAGTTCAAATTAAGCTGGGGCCATTATGATCATCAACTATTTCAAATGCTCCTTTAGAAGCCTACCCCTTCTTGGAAATGCTGAAAACTTAAGCCACAAATGCTCGTGTTTTCTTTTAAGCCTGTAGCTAGAGGTTTCTTGCTATTTTAAGTTGTGGATTTCCTCTGGCATAGTCCCTTTTAAAATCTGAAAAGGCAGCTTTCTACCCTACACCCTCTCATCACATCATGCTTCATGTAACGAGAGCATTGCACAGGGGTGAAAATTCAGCCTGTGGTGTTTGTTCCATTCAAGGTACTGGCTCAAGTGGACATAATAACAAATAGTCTGCAGCGACTTTCATGCAATACGAGTTCCCATTAAACAGTTTACACTGGGAAAGTTTTCAGGGAATAAACATTTTGTGGAAATTGGTGCCATCAAATCTGGGCTCCAAAGTGGCCTTAAACACATAGCAATTATTGCAACAGGTAGACAGTGGACATGGATCTATAATAATATGCTTCATGATTTCTTGGGGACTATTTTTGGGCCCCCTGCATCAACAACATGAAAACCAAGAATCTTAAAATACTGAAAGTGGCAGTTTAAACACAAAACTTCTTTCTAAACCCCAAAGGCAAGAATTCAGCAAGGAAGGGACGGGGAATACACGTCCCTCAGAGCTGGCACGGATTCACGCCCATTAAACTTGGTTCCAATGTGGACACGCCCTCCCACAGATTCAAGGAAGTTCAACTACCATGTCTGTTCATACCTCAACTCCGCTTCTCCTGAGGTAGACTATATTTTCTTTTATGGACACAACTATTTTTTTATTTGCTTTTGATTTACTGCTTTACAACAAATGTGAGGCAACAGAGAGCTCTGGCTGTGCAGTCTTGGCAAAAGTGAGGGTGTTTCTGCTCAGTTCCTCCTGGCCTCCTCTACAGGGGCTCCAGGCTGCAATTACTGCCCCCCGCCCCCCGAAGATTGCACATCACCATCAGGGCCAGGCCAGGGAGACAGAAGGGAGGGTGCCCCAGCCCTGTCTGGGGTTTTCTCTGACTTGGCTGGAAATAACGGGTTTCTAAGAAAAACAGCTTCAAGAGACACATGTGTTCAGATATAATCATTCTTTTGAGGGTGTGTCTGCTTTTAAATGGCATGATTCACCCAAAATAATATGTCCCCCATTTCTCACATCCAGCTGCCTTCCAGAAAGACAAGAACATAGTGTGCAGAGGCATAGAGGAAACTGGGCTCTCACACATCTTCACTAGGAATGAGCTTTCTCCAGCCCTCAGCTTTCACGCTTAAAGAGAAAAGTTCAAACTCTTGGTTTGGGGTGGGGGGGGAAGCGACTTGTCAAAATTCCTTTTAGTACCTATGACTAGTGTTAACTTACATGCTCTCAGAGTGCAATAAAAAACCTACAAACTGCTGCTAAAAAGATGGTTTGACCTTTAAAAATGGAAACTCCCCCACCCTATATCCATATTCAGTAGATGAACCTTGAGAGCTCTAGAGTTTTAGATTAATAAATGAAATGAGGCTTAATTTCCAGAAAAAGGTTTCCTTATAAGCTGCAAGCTAATTAGGGTGCTCCACACCTACACTGTAACAGCAGGCAGAATACAGACCCCAAAGCTTTTAGCCATTGTAGTTGCCAACTGCTCAGTCTACTTCTGAAAAGAAGCTAAGAGGGAGTTATGAACGTTTAGCAAATAAAGTCCTGGACGCGACCGCCCGCAGCCTGCGGTTCCGGGACAGGCTGTCGGCCCCTGGTGGCCGAGGAGTCGCCGCGATCCTGGGTCTCCACCGCAGCCGCCGAGCCCGGCGCGCACCGAGCGGCGCTGCTGAAAGAAGTTGGAGAGCTCCCAGCTTGCTGACAGGATTCGGCGGTGGGCGCCGGGGAATCCCTTCTAGCGCCGCAATTCGTAAAGTTTTCGAGTAAGTAAAGACCCTAGACTAACAAGAGACCCGTACTTTCCTTAAGCATAAGAGAGACACCGCGCCGCGCCAGCCAGAGGCTGCTCGCACAAGGCCATCAGCCCTGCTCGGCTGGCATGAGCCCGGTGCCTTCCGGCTCCCCAATGCCCCAGGACTCGTCCAGAGAGCGTTGAGCCAGAGGCGCCTCTGCCGGGTTTGCGGTTCCGGAGGGAAACGCCTCTAGGCTTCCTGGCCTGGGGGGCAAGGGTTCGAATTCAACAGTCGAAGGAACAAGAGCAGAACTACCAAGTCCCACTACGTCGCCCGGGACCTTCTCCTCCAAGCCCGCTCTGGTTTCTCCAAAGGACGCTCGGCATAGTCCATGCGCCCCCGGCACTCCACTACACACGTCCCCCAAAACTCTTCCTGGGAAGCCCCACAAAACACTGATGGCGCCCCAAAACTCCCAGGGCACTCGCCTGCCACCCCCACCTCTGACTCTCGAACCCTCCTTGTCGCGTTCTTCCCGCCCCGCACCGTTCTCCTCGCGTTCAGGGGGAGTCAGAAGCAAACCACAAGAAAATGCCTTCGTAAGGAGCCTCCCAACACCCGCTCTGTCACTGAAACAAAAGCGTAGGGAGGAGGGAGGTGGAAGAGGAGGCGGGAGGAAGGTTTAGTAAGAGGATAGAGAGAGCTGTAAGAAGGATCTGGGGAGGAGGGTCCGGGTGGGGAGAATAGACGGGGGCCAGGGACCCCGCTCCGGCTCTGCGCGGCCGGTAGCTTACATGCCCAGGTCGCTGTAGGTGTTGAAGAACTCCATCTGGTTGCACGCCTGGATCCAGCCCACCACCCAGGTCTCGTGGCGGGGGATGGGGGGCATGACCACGCGGGCCGAGGCTTTGAAGTAGGGAGTCTTGTAGCGCAGGACGATGGGCGAGGTCTCCTCGATGCGCGTGGGGCACTGGTCGATGGTGGCGCACACATCGTACACCACGATGTTCTCGCGCCGGATCCGCGCCTTGCAGGTGATGCTTTGGATACAGCCCATCCTGCCGCCCGGCGCTGGCGCGGCGCGGCGCGGGGCAGCGCGGGGGCCCGCGCGGGAAGCCGGGGGCGACCGTCACGCCGGCATGGCGACACGCCGCCCGCTCTGGGTCCGGCTCAGCTCACGAGTAGGAGCCGGGCGCTGCCGCCAGGCATCCTCCGGGGAAGCCCCCTCCTCTGGCCGCTGCGCGGGGTCCCGGCTGCCCCGACGCCCGCCCGCCCCCGCCCACGCCCGCCCCCTCTCTCCGGCAGGGCGCGCGGAGCGTGCGTTCCTAGGAGGCGGCGGGCGCCCCCGCCGGCTCCAGCGCCCGCGCGGAGGGCAGGGAGGGGAGCAGCGCCGTAAGGAGTGGTGCCCACCCCAGGCCGGAGCCCCCCGCCCCTCGCCGGAGAGGAGGAGGCGGCAGCGGCGGCGGCATGGAGCCGGGGGAGGGCGGCGGCGGCGGCGGCGGCAGCGCCCGGTCTGTCTGCCTCCGCGGCAGCAGCAGCAGCAGCCGCAGCCGCCGCCGCCGCCGCCGCTGCATGAACCTCTGCACCGCGGCTGCCCCCCGCGTGCAGCGCACCCAGCGGCGGGCGAGCGGGCGGCCCGAGCGGCAGGCGGAGGCAGCAGCGGCGGCGGCAGCGGAGACCCGCGCTCCCGCCAGCCCCGCCCCGCAGCCGGGCCGCGCAGACACTCCTCTGCCCGGCCGCCGGGGGCAGGGGGGCGCCAAGCGGCTGTGGGCCGGGGTGGAGGGCCCCGCGGGCTGGGCAGCCGGGGACGTGATCCGCGGAGGAAACTGGCTGTACGCCATGAGTTTTGTCCCTCTCCGGCTGCCGTCCGGGCTGGGGGGTTGGGGGGGGGATGTGTAAGGGTGGGGGTGTTTAAAGGGCCGCTAGCGCCGGGGTGGGGCCCGACACGTGGAGGCGGGGCGGGGCGGGGCGGGGCTGCGGTAGGTGGCGCCCAGGGGGTGGGCGTGGGGGGTGTGGGGACGAGGCCGGAGCGTGTGTGGCGGGGGTGGGGCCGAGCAGGGCGCGGCCCTGTCCAGAGTCAGGGTGGAAACCCAGCAGTGACGGTTGCGGCAGCCGAAGGGTTAGGCGAGCCGCTGTATCTGAGATTAGTCCGTTATTTATAATGTAGTTTGTTAGATTAGAGTTAGTCTTGAGCTGGCCTAGTGTCCTACCTTGAAGAAGGCTGAAGTCGGGGCTCCAGTATTGCTGCTAAATGCAGCGGATTTACGTCTTTCCCTGACTGGGTTTGCTCTGGAAGCTTTCTTTTCCACCGCTGTGTATAGGGAGGGTACCCAAAGAATGCCTCCGTGTCCTAACACCCAAATGCTAAGTCACCCAAATGCCAAAAGTTCTGGTTGAAGCACGAGCTCACCTTTTACTCATCGCCTGTCTTCATCCAAATCTTTTCCTTCTTAGAAAACGCACTTTCAATAAAATCCCACACATTGGGGAATTAGAGCAGTGGTGGACTCACCCTAAACATCACATTTTGAATGTAGCCGCATCCTAGAGACAGGTTGTGCCTAGCACGACCATCTAGCTGGATTAGAATGTTTAGCAGCCTTCTTGAGGTTACCCAAGGTGACCTGTGACCTGCTAAATACAAGTGGACCTTGAAAACCTTTTGGGAACCAGGCTGCATTTAAATAGTGACTGCCTAATGATACAAGTCCAGGATACCCATTCATAGGTAATCCATCTACCCTATAGAAAACCTGGAATGTCAGGCACTCGTTGTTATCTTTCCTTCTCCAGAGTACTGCACAGTGACTGGCACGTAGTGGCTGACCAATAGCTGTCTGTTAATGAATGAATGAGTAAGCGAAGAACAGCTGCACTGTAATTGTCCTGTGGAAATTGCCACCAAAGGTATTGGGCATTGTGTACAGTATGACCCATGTCATGTGTCTGACATTGTCGTCTAATGTGCCAAACATAAAAAATATTTAGCAAATACTCTTACTGGGCATCTTTTTGCGTTTATATTTTCAAAGCCAATAGTTTCTCTTTAAGTATTTCTTGTGTGATCATTGAACATTTGCTGGATTTGGTGCCCAAGTGTGGAATACTCTAACAGGCTGCAGGAGGCTGGCTAGAATTAATCTTTAGCTAGGACAGATGAGATGAGTAATTTAAAAATTGGTTGAAATCTAAAAGCACTCTTCATCCTTGTTTTAACTTTTCTGGCACCTTGATTCACTTCCTAGTTAATGAAAAAGAGGTTTTTGCCCTTTGATAACATACTTCTCTCATTTTATCATGTCACCACAGATCTCAATCCCTGGTCCTTTCATTCAGCAAACCCTGACTGCCTGGCAGGAGCCGAGCATTGTGCTAAGTACTAGGATTCAAAGATGAACAAGAGCTCATGGATCACTGAAGATAAACCTGTTAACAAGTTGTTACTGTAAACTGTGACACCTGCTGTAATAGAGCCGTGTATCCAGTCCTGTGGGAGCCCAGATAGAAGAGTCCCTGAGGGATCTACACGTGGCTGTCTTGAAGTAGTGACACTTGAATTGGATCCTGAAGATACTGATAGGGGCTTGCCAAGAAGAGAAGAGTGAAAGGGCAATGTAGGACAAGAGGTGCTCAAATGCAAAATGCGTAGAGGTATGAAGGAACACAGCATGTTCACGGAGATAAACTGCTCTCAATCAAGGTATTTCTCAAAGTGTTGTGTGTAGACCATGGGCATCAGAATCACTGGCCAGGAACCAGTTGTTGATAAGACCATGTCTTGATCTTCAGTGGAAACCAATGAATGAAAGATTTGCATTTTGAGAAAAATTACTCTCTATCAATTTGCAAGATACAGCAAGGGTAGTTTAGAGGCAAAGTGTCAGGATGTGAAAATGACAGATGATTTGGCACTGAGGGAGGGCAGTGCCGTGGGGCTGGAGAGGCCTGGCTGCATTTGAGAGTCATTTAAGATGTAAAACCGATTTACTTGGTAATTGATTAGATGTTGGAGGAAGAGTCTGGCCAGCTCTGAATTTTCCAGCTTCAGCAATTAAATACATGTGATCCTAATAGTCAAAACAAGGAGACAGAAGTAGAAGCAGACTGAGGTTGAGTGTGGTCTTGTTAAGTTTGAGGGACTTGGAGGATATTTTGAGGAGGGGGCCAGAGTTTGAGTTTCAGTAGTTATTAGGTTCCAGAAAATAGACCAAGAGAAAAGCATTCAATTGGAGGAATTTAGTTATCTTTGTTGATTTCAGTTACTTGTCAGGCTGCAATTTTGTGGATAAATATCATCCTTTGTCTTCTGGTAGCACATGCTATGCCCTCATAAACAGGGTAGAGCAACAGTAGCCTTCCCCAAATTATAGGGAAATCATATAAAGGAGAATATATCTTTTTTTCAAACTTTAAAATGACACTTTGTTATATCCAGTAGAGTGCCAATAAAACATAACTCATTATTCACAGACTTGGACCCTTGACATTCTCAAAGGGTTCATCCATGACCTTCGTGAGTCTCCAAAATCATGAATGTCACCATGACATATAATTTCTGCTATAAAAAGCAGTAAAGTGTAACTGAAAAATGGAAGGGATCCTTTTAGACTCTTAATGGTTCTTTAAATGTGGGACCAAGGTAATTTCTAAAGCTACTTAAATAAATTTGCCATTAAAATAAACTTCTGATTTCATTATGTCTGTACCTTATTAATTCCGTATTTCCCTGACTCTGCAAAGAAAAAAAATGTTAATCACAGCATGCGAATTACTACATAGATGTCAACGAGAAGAGAAGAGCTAAGCTGTGCTGGGACACAGATGCCAGGTGTTGGGCCTGGTCCGTTCACTAGCTAAGTGGCTGGCAAGTACACTCTGGCCTCCTAGCAAGCCATTCAAATTTGTGTCTCAGCAAATTACCTCAGGACAGGGACCTTTCAGATCACTCACTGGAGACTGTTTTCATCCATGAATATTCAGTCTGCAAATACTAGTGGACCACTACATTGGCTTAAATGAAAGTCCTCAGAAGTGCAACAACGTTTCTGTTCTGCTCTTTGAAGTTTCTCTTTCTCTCTTGGCAGTAAGTCTCCCTTGCCTCTGTTAGCATCATGTACCTGCCTCTGTTAGCACCTTTCATGCTGTTTCACAACAGTTCGTTTGCTCACGCTTGTCTCCCTCATAGGCTGTGGCAACATATCCTGTTGCTGAACCTAGTGCCTGGCACCAGGAGCTGCTCAATAAATGTTCCACTGTCTAAAATTATAGCCATTGGAATATAACTTTTATAATTATATTAATAACAATTATAACTTACCTGTGAGCTCTGTCTCCTTACGTACAGCAAGCATACATTTTTATCCTAATTCTTTCTGCATGGTACCTCTTTGTCCTCCCACTGTTTTCCCCCAATGTGCCTCCTTGATGTTAAATCATGCCTGTTGTCTTTGAGCGTTATAAACCATCTCAAGGGCTATCTGCTCTAGGCACCAAGAAATGGAAAAATTTCAATGACAAGACCCTGATGACAATCATTCTTTGTGAATAACTTCATTCGAGTTTATTCTCAGGGCACAGCACAGACGCTCCTTTGTACTTCATGCTTTTGATGTTCTTGTGCATGACAGAGCCACTCAGTTCCCCGAGTTGGAGCCCTGGAGCACACTCCCCAGCATGCTGGCCTCTGCACCTCCTTTACAATCCGCTCCCTCAGCCTCCGATGACCCCATGCTCGGTATTTCCAGAAGCGGGATGATCTCTGACTTTATTTTTCCTATTGGTTGACTCATTACTCAATTTGTCAAGTGAGCTTTTTAGAAAGTCTGGGTCACAAGGTCTTAATTTCTAGTTGACCTTGGCAAGGGTTTTCAGCAACTAGAACAGACTACCAAAGTTGTTGAGGAATTGCCTCTGGAGCTGTTAAAAATGGAGATGGATTTCTATCTAGCTTAGATGGTCTGAAGACAGGCGAGAGGTAAAATGAATCCTCAAGGTCCAAGAGTACAGGATTAAAGAAACACTTCGTTTCTGGCTGTGAACTCCCCCTACCACCACTTCAAGTCAGAGTAACCAATTTCTCTTCCAGGCCAGGCTAAGAAGCTCAACATGAAGTGGACCATGGCAATGGACTTGGGCTGCTTTGCAGAAGGCATTCAGCCCAAGATGTGGCAGCTGCTTCAAGGAGCCAATATTTATCAAGGTTTACCCACCAGCCTCACATTACATTAGGCTGTAAAGACTATGCAGAAAGATGCCCTAGTTCCTTAGCTGTCCTGTTGAAGGTCACTCAAGCCTGTCTCTGCAACAGTCATTGTTCTGTTCTCAGTCCTTATTTGTAGAGTCTGATGGCCTTGTCTTCTTTTAATCTCATGATTCTGTAAATTCCGATTCTCTTCCTAGCTTCTCGGACTCCTTTTGCTTCCCACCTCTCCCAGGGTAGTATTCCTAAGGGTCTCTCCTCTCCTACCTGAACTCCCTCAGGGCTTTTACCCATGCTATTGGTTTTGACTATTATCTTCCATGGATATCTTTCAGGTTTGTCCCTCCGGCCCAAACATTTCTTGAATTCAAGGCCAGCACATTTATCTTCCTACTAGATGTTTCCGTTTGGATGTACTGCTATCTTCTCCATCTCAGTGAGTTGACAAGCCAGTGTCTCCTCCTGACTTCCCTTTCTGGCTGAAGGCTCCTCCCTCTCCATCTTTGCCACTCTCGTCCAACACATCAAGGCAGAGCAAATTTTTATGATTCTCCCTATTGTTAAAACTTTGTTCTCTTGGGCCAGCCCTGTGGTGTAGTGGTTAAGTGCGCGCGCTCCGCTGCTGGCGGCCTGGGTTCGGATCCCGGGCGTGCACCGACGCACTGCTTCTCCGGCCATGCTGAGGCCGTGTCCCACATACAGCAACTAGAAGGCTGTGCAGCTATGACATACAACTATCTACTGGGGCTTTGGGGGGAAAAATAAATAAATAAAAATTAAAAAAAAACAAAACTTTGTTCTCTTGTTACTATCAGATTCACTGCAAATCACTTGGGTTAGCATTGAAGTGCACCGTGATGGGACCCCAAGCAGCCTTTCTAGCCTTCTTTCCGTCTACTTCCAACATAGCTGGGCCTCAGCCCAAGCAGATGACTCACTGTTCCCTCTACAGGCCTCCATCCTTTCCACTTCTGTCTTTGTTTAAACTCAGTCCTCAACTTCGTGTTCAAATCCCACCCTGCTCCATGACAATGATGATAATAGCAAGAGTGTGTGTCTCATTTATTCCTTACGTAAGCCTGTAGGGTAATATCGTTATCCTCTTTTATAGATAGTGGTGCGAAGAGAGTGAGGGACTGCCCCAAGGTCACAACTAGTAAGATTCAGATCTCTGACCACACACTGTGGTCCCTTGACTCTGATAAGATCTTCTGCGAGCACTTCAACTAGAAATGATTTTTTCCACCCCTGGACTCCTGCTCGGAACATACGGTGGACACTGAGTAACTAATACATGAATGAATAGAATAACAGGATTTTATAATAGCTTTATAGAAAGATCAAAGGAGAAGAAAGAGTCCAGGATAAATCCAAAATTTTTAGGCTAATCACTTAAAGAATGATAATACCATTGTCCAAGTGAATCACGTGAGAAGAGCAGAGTCTGGTAGGCTGGGGGCTCCAGTGATCTTGATAGCAGGGTATCCAAGTGTTCAAATGAAGATACACTGTGGGGAAGACACTGATGGACACATCTTGTTTTACTTATGTTAGAAATTATAGCTTAGTGCAATTCCTTTCTTCTGTCATTTCTCCCTCCTTCCATTTATCTTACTTTACTTTCTTCCAGAAATATCATTGAGCCTTTTCTTGGTGCCTGGTATTATGGTGCTTGGAGATAGTGAAGTATGTAAGATGCTACATCCTGTTCTTACCTTGTTCATAGCGCTCACACTTTTAAAAACACTGTTTATTTACATATCTCTTTCATCAATACATTAGCATCATCTTGAGTTTGTGCCTCATATTTAATTTGACTTTGTGTCCTCAATTCTAAGCCTGGTGCCTGGTACACTGAAAATGCTCAAATGATATTGACTAAAAGGTAGCCTGGTAAGGAGTAAGGGAAAGGGTATTTCAGGCTGAGACCAGTGCTTCTCAAATTGTAATGCACATACAAATTCCCTGGGGGTCTTGTTAAAGTGCAGATTCTGATTCAGTAGGTCTGGGATGGGGCCTGAGATTCTTCATTGGTAGTGAGCTTCTAGGTCCTTGTTACTCAAAATGCAGTCTGAGGACCAGCAGCATTGGCATTCAAGTTTGAGGAGCATGATAGAGAGGATGGTGTGTTAGGCAGCAGCAGGAAATTTAATATGGCTGAGCATAACACACGAGAGTGCAGGCATGGGAACAGATGAAGCCAGAAAAGGAGGCTGGGACCAGAGCCTGCTGCTCCTAATGTCTACATGAGGCAGAGGGAGGGATAGCGAAAAGCTAACACAATTGGAGTTAGACATACCTGCGTTCTAATCTCAGTTTGGACAAGAACTAGCTGTATAATTTTAACGTCCCCAAGCCTTGTTTTCCTCATCTATAAAATGAGAATAGGGAGAACACAATGCCTGTGTCTTAGGGCTGCTGTGAGCATTAACTAAATGTAAATCTCCTAGTGCAACCTCCTGGCTCATGGGAGGTTCTCAATAAATGGTGATGAGCATTATCACCATTATAGAGGATGGGCAGTGTGAATCTGGGCAGATGGATAAAACACGATCCCTGCCTGTAGGAATTTCCAGGGTGAATGAATCATCAGTGTGGATGGGCCTCCTGGCTACAGTCCCTCCATTTTCGGTTTGGTGTCATGACAGGAGAGGATAAACTGTAAACTGGTTGCACAGCTGGAGGCCCCAGGTGGGATTACCACTTCCGGATAGACCCAGATCAGTAAACACCCTCTGCAGAAGGCGGTCTCCTTCTCTAGATTTGCTTTGGCCTCAATCACATCTCTTCTAGACACCTTCCCTTCTTCTCCCTTCTTACCTCACCCTTGGGTTATCCTGCCAAACACCGACTAATCTTGGATGAGGTGCATTTTACCAGGATTCCTGCACGTGGGTCAGATGGTGGAATTTAGATTGAGGATGTTGGAGCAGCAGTTCAGCGCCAATGTGTACCCACAGATGCTCCTCCTCATCAGGGCTGGCCACTGTCCAGCTCTTGTTCTGTGTGGAAGGCAGAGCCACCACTTCTCCTCAAATATGCTGCTGCTCTCTGTCTCCTTTGCCACTGCCACTGTTCAGTCTTCATCATCTAGAGCACTGGTCTCCAAAATGATCTCCACGAGAGCAGCAGAAGAAAATAAGAGAATTTCTATTTCCAACTTTTCCTGTTAAAATTTCTATTTTTCTGTATGTTTTATTAATGAATATATCAGTATTGTGGTGCTGACATGTAATTTATAAATAAATAAACCAGCAAACCTCTATGGCAACCACTGATCTAGACAATTGCAATTCCTTCAGGCTGCTCTCCTTGTCTCAATCTCTTCTTTTACATTACACTGAGAATTGTCTTTCTAAAACACACTTCTCCTTGTTCACAGGCCCATCTAAAGCCATTCATTCATTCATTCATTCGTGCATTCACATGCAGACCAGCTGCCATCTGTCAGTCATTGTACTAGGTGCTGGAGGTATGAAGATGAGTAAGATACTGCCCTGGCCTTTACAGAATCCAGGAAAGTGGGCTCCTTGTGATCTCATGCTCCTCCGTGTGATGAAAAAGACTGTAATCTGGCCCCCTCCTGCCGTGTAGCATAATCTCTTAGCTCTCCCACTCACATTAGCCACACTGAGGTGCGTAGCATTGCCCAAATGGTTTTTCCCTCGGGTTCTTTTCACTTTCATGTCCCACAAACACGTTAAGTTCCACAAGGGTGGGGATCTTTGCCTTTTTGTTCACTAATGTATCCCAAATGCTTAGCGCAGTACCCAGAATATAGTAGGCACTTAGTAAAGATTTACTGAATGCATTAATGCTCAGCATATGCTGATTCCTCTTCTTCGAGGTTTTTTCTCTCTGAATGTCTGCCCACCCTTTATGAGCCACTCCTCTGTGAAGCCTTAAAGCCTCTCTGCTCCCCGCCCTCCCCACATACACACCCTACCATGCACAGTGACCTCTTTTTCCGTTTCCTCACTGCTCTGTATATTTCTCCATAGTAGCAATTGTCAGGGTGTCCTGTAACTGCTTGTTTATGTGTCAGTGTCTCCCATTAGCCTGTGTGCTCCTTCGGGGGAGTCACCATATCTTTTTCATTTGTGTATCTCAGTGCCTATCTCATACTGAATTGTTTAATAATTGTTTCAGAAATTATCATAAAGAGGGGGATGGCAGAAACTAAGGTCTCATTAAGGCTGATATCCTTATAGATCTTGGTGGGTAGAGAGACTGTGACATTTAAATGGAGGGATCAGGCTCTGGTGGTCCCCACCTCAATAACCCTCCTCTTATGAGTTGAATTGTGTTCCCCTCAAAAGATACGTTGAAATCCTAACCTCCAGTACCTTAGAATGTGACCTTGTTTGAACATAGGGTCATTGCAGATGTAATGAGTTAAGATGGATGAGATCACCCCGAAGTAGGGTGCACCCTTAATCCAATATGACTGGTGTCCTTACAGGAAGACAGTCATGTGAAGACACAGACACACCAAGAGGATACCATGTGCTGAGTGAGGCAGAGACTGGAATGATGCACCCAAGGAATGCCAAGGATTGAAGGCCACCACTGGAATCTAGGAAGAGGCAAGGAAAGGATTCTACCCGGAGTCTCAAAGGGGGCATGGCCCTGCCAACACCTTGATTTTGGACTTCCAACCTCAAGAACTGTGACAGAATAACTTCTGTTGTTTTAAGCCACCCAGTCTGTGGTGCTTTGTTACAGCAGCCCTTGAAACCTGATACACCTCCTCTACCTTAGCTGAGGCCCTGACCACTCCCTGTAGGCTCGACCTCACCCCTTGCCTAAGGGTCAAGTTTTGCTTTTCCAAAGACGGCCAAGGAGGCCCAGCCTCACCCCCTGAGCTTTGGCAGTGACACAGAACCCTGGTTGTGGGCTGAATCTGACCTAGAGCCTCATTCACAAGACCCAGTACTCACTGTAGTCTCTGTTCCTGGCCACAGAGTCTCCATCTCTTCCCTAGGAGCCACTCTTTACCCTATGCCCCATTTTTAAGAACTGGCTTCTCTCTGATTCTCTTGAGCCTCTCAACTAGTTTCTCCATATTTGCCCTTCTCCCCCGCCCCTAACCTGTTTTTTCACACAATAGTCAACATGATCTTTTAAACATTCAAGTAAGATCATGCCACTTATTCCCTAAAAACATTTCAGTGACTTCCCACTGCTTTGGGACCCCGTTCTCAGTCTTACCACAGCCATGACTATGACAAGACACTTCTCGATCTGTCTCCTGGCCATCTCTCATGCCTCATCTTGCCACCTGTTCTGCCTCATCTCTTTCATCCGCTTACTTCCCTTCTTTCATTTCGTTAAGTCAAGCTACTTCCCACCTCTAGGCATTTATGCAAGTTCTTTCCTCCCACCGGGTCACTCTTCCTCCTTTACCCCTGCCCCAACCTCCAACCTCTGACCTCCAGCTTCTGCCCTTTCACATAGCCAACTCATCCTTTAGAGTTCAACCTAAATGCCACTCCCTCAGCAATATTTTTGATTTCCCAGACCCAGTGAGGCTCACTATTGTGTACTCTTAAAGCCCCTGTACCTCTTCCTCATAGCACTTATAATATTAGTAATTAATTAATCATTTCTGTGATTATTTCATTATTATCTGTCTTCCTTGCTAGATTATAAGCTCCATCAGGGTAGGAGCTTATCAAGTTTATCTTTTATATGTTTATCTTTTTCATTGCTGTTTCCCCAGCCCTCAAAACAATGCCCAATTCATAGTGATTATTCACAAAATATCTATTGAATGAGTTGTGGACCTTGTCTTGGTACCTGCCCAGTATCCCAGTCCTTCTAGAGTTGTTTCCCTATCTCACCCTGGACACTCATCACTCCCTGGATGGGAGAGATATTCCTGAACTCAACCGTGGTGACTGTCCTACTACTTGCTCACGGACTTCCTTCAGGCTGCCTACCTTCCCACTGCTCCTGGATTTGCCCCACTCTGCACCCTCCCAGGACACATCTGTCTCTCCACTGGAGGCTCTGGCACTGAGACCAGGCCTTCTTAATGCTGTGCTGTACCTCTGGGACTAGACATATTTCTCTCTGCACCTGCTTTGGGATCTCCACGTTAGTTCCAGGGCCCACCCCTCCTGGACTGCCCAGTCCAAATTGTGTTGGGGACACATGTCTGGAGATACAACAGGAGGTTGTGAGGAGCTGGTGTGGGGGTCCCCAGGGACTGACTGTGTGGGGACCACTAATGCGTGCTGTGTTTACTCAGAAAATTCAACCTGGGCCTCTGTCCAGGCTAGATAAACACAACATGAGGGCAGAAATCTTTGTGAGCATTTACTATTGGAATAAGTACTTATTTTTATTACTACTAGAAACTATTGATTTATGAACAGAAAGCAAGTCCCAATCCCATTATAATAAGGAAATAAGCAATATAGGAAGAAAACAATGCAAAAGGGAAGGAGAAAACCCAAGAATCTTTTTAATTGGGTATTGTGTTTACTGGAATAGAAACCAATTCTATCTGTATCGCTCAGTAAGTATCACACGCAGTGGAAGCAAAACAACATTAGTGTTTACGCTTTCTGAGGCAATTGGAGGCAACACCCACAATCCTGGACCAACATGAGACAAGCATCAAGCAGGTCACCCATCACAATTTCATTTCACAAACCCCCCCATGGAGCTGCTTGGAGAAGGCCATGCTGTTTCCCTAAAATGTTCGAAGCACAATTGATTGTATCTTAAAATAGGCCCATAGCCTGGCACTGGGAGCTTTATTGGAAAGTTATGTCTCCGAGGCTGTCTTTCAGTTAACAAAGGATTGGCAGTGCTATCGACTGGCTGGTCTTGGGCAGGTCACATAAAGCCTTTAAGCCTCAGTTTTCTTGTTTGTATGTGTAATTCAAAAAGATTATCTTCATGGTTGTCTCCAGATTTCCTCCTGTTTTTGTTCTGGGAACACTTTGATAAACTGCTTGGGGCCGAAGATGAGAATTTGACAAGAAACCTGAGACCTGGTAAAAACATGTTAGCTGGTTCTCGAATAGAAACGACTATAAATTTGGGGGATGGGAAAAGAATGTAGCAAAGAGAAGAGCAAAGGGGAAGGAGGAGAGAAGGAGGGGGAGAATGGAGCAAAGGGGAGGGAGGAGAGAGCAGATGGCCTACCAGATGGGTAGGGAGCTCTACCCTTCAAAGCAGTGAGATCTAATGTCCAGTTTTAAAGGTTTGTATTATTTCTTCATGTGTTATTCTTTTAAGACCCACTCTTCTCTGTCCTTAAACCTTTAATACAGTCTTCCTTATTTACAAAGGTGTTTTGTGTGTGTGTGTGTGTGTGTGTGTGCAAATTAAAGAATAGGGCTGAGTTCCCTGTCTGGGTCAATTCTAGGGCAAAGATATGGGAACAACTGTATGAGTTAGAGTGGAGAACAAGAGTTGAGAAATGAACTCTGAGTCAGACTAGACTAGGAAGACATAAGCCCACTGGAATGAACAGAAATCTTGGAAAAGTGAATGAATTATCTGAGGGCACAGGTTGAGAATTTGAGCCAATTTAATCCTTGTTTCTCAAGGAGAAGGAAGAGCCAGGTACACCAGGTCACATGCCAAATGGTGAAAAGAAACCCAACACAAGGGCAGAAATCTTTGTGAGCCTTTACTGTTGAAATAAGTAATTATTTTTATTATTGCTGGAAATTGTCCCACCCTGCTCACCTTATGTGGTTGTTAAGAGTTGAGGAGGGCCATCAGTTGGATAATGTATGTGAAGAGTTTTACCAATGTCAGATATCGTAATGACTATTACTATTTTAGGGGACTTAAAGCCACCTCTGCTTGTATCCTTAGACTTTGTGACTCAATTTCCAATCTGGAAAGTATTACACAAAGAATTATTGTTTGTTCTTCTTGGTTGTTGGAGATTAAGGACCACTCCATAGGGAGAGCATCTTCCTATGCATGCTATGGTAACAACTAAAATAAATGCAAAACTGAGAAATTTTGCAAGGTGTAAAGAGATTGAGCAATTTCCTCTTCAAAGAGGAAGAAATTAACATACAACATTAAACAAATGACAAAAATGAATGATCAATGGGAGGGAATTCAGCTCCTTTTCTAGATGACAGAGAGTGATGGGACATGAAAAGAGGAAATTCTCAAGGTAAAGAGTAGAGGCAAAAGCAAAAGAAATTTTATCTACTTTATTCAAGATGAGGAGACAATTGAACAGAATGTGTAAAGCTGAAGACATACAGGCAGAAATGATAAAAACCAAAAGACAGACTGGAGAAATTAGTGCGATAAGATACGTGTCAAACAACAATAAAGGGACCATTTCCAGGCACATTAGACTGGGGCAATGATGCCCAGCCTTCCCAGGGTGGAAAACACCATCACCATGAGTTGGCAGGCTGTGTCTGGGAAATGGATGACTTCTAAAATGTCAAGTGAGAAAGGCTCACTGGGCTGTTGGACTGTCTGGCTGTATCTATTAAACTTCAATTCAAACATACTCTCTTCTATTTTTGTGAGTGTTTTGGGAAGAGAAGTAAAGGAGGTCGAATGCTTTGCTGGAGGTGAAAGCAATGCCTAGAAGGTCTAGAGGTCAGAGAAGCATGCCACAGGGCTGGGGAGACTTCCAGCATATTTACCTGTGGTGGAAGTCATCCAGAGGGCAGGAATTAAAAAATACAGATGGGATGCATAGAATCCAGCACAAAAGTCCCATTAATTTTCACTTCCTTCAAGTAGGAGTGGGCAACTGTGGCATATGCTCAAGGAGCAGACAGAGTGGGACACTGTGAGCCAGGCTGGGAGTGGATTTTACTTCTTTGCCACTATTACACACCGTAATCTTGGGTGAATTATTTACCCTTCCTGAGTTTCAGTTTCTTCATCAGAGGAATAGGATTAATCACATCTTCCTTATATATAATATAAGGAATACAATCACATCTTCCTTATCTGCCCTCAAATAGAGTATTGTATGTATAAATGCTTTGACATGGTGGGGCTCTGAATGCTTACAAGTCAGATGATGTAATTTTGAGTGGAAAAGATGATGTGTTTGTTTTTGGAACTCTTCCAATCCCTTCTGAGGATCATTTCTTCCTTTTTGATTATTTCTCTCTGTCTCCCAGAACACTAGACTGGATCCCAAGTGACTGTCAACTATTCTCTACTAAGGCATCTATTGATCAATAATTTATGAAGTGTCTTCCACATTCCAGGCACTGTGCTAGGCGTTGAGGATTCAAAGATGAATTGGACCCTATTCTTGCCCTGGTGGAACCCACAGTCTAAGAAAGAAAGTAGTAATTATAATAGAAGATGAAGTCCTATAACAGAAGTCTTCATAAAGTGCTATGGGAGAGATAGGGGAGATGGAGAGGAGGAGCCTGAGGCAAAGGGGAAAGTTTCTCAGAGCATGAGATGATATCTGTTCTGGAATGTGAAGGATGAGTAAGAGTTCCTCAATGAGAACAGTGTTTGCGGGGGGAATGGCACGATCACATGAAGGTATTTTATCTATTTAGGAAATGGAGAGAAGGGTGATGCAGAGAAATCCTGCGCTAAGGGTAGAATGAGGAAAAGATGGAAGATCATACAGGAGGGGTTGCTGGAGGCCAGGTCTATCAAAGGAATTTGGGGCAGGTTGGAAAAGCAATGGAGTATTAAACCATAATAGTTTTCCTGGGATAAACATCATTTGGTCACCATGAATTATCTTCTTCTTACATTATCAGATTGGATTTGTTACAATTTGGTAATGACGTTTAGTGTTTATATTCTGTAGATCTTTATTGCAATGTCATTGTCTGGTTTGGGTATCAAGATAGTGCAGGCTTCATAGAAAAAGTTGAAAGTGTTCCCTCCTCGTATTAGTTTTCTATTGCTGCTGTAACAACACAAATTTAGTGGCTTACAACAGCAAAAATTTATTACCTTGCAGTTCTGGAGACCAAAATTCCAAAATGAATCTTACTAGGCTAAAATTGAGTTGTTGGCAAGGCTGACTTCCTTCTGGAGGCTCCAGGGGAGAATCAGCTTTCTTGCCTTCTCTGGCTTCTAGAGCTGCCTACATTCCTTGGCTCACAGCTCCTTCTTCCGTCTTCAAAGCAGCAGTGTAGTATCTTCCGATTTCTCTCTTGTTCTAACACTTCTGCCCCTCTCTTTCACTTATAAGGACCTTTCTGTTTACATTGGGCCCACCAGGGTAATGCAGGGTAATCTCTCCATCTCAAGATTCTCAGCTTAATCACATCTACAAAGTCCTTTTTGTCAGGTAAGGTAACACATGGATAGGTTCCAGGGATTAGGACATGGGCATTTGTGGGGACCATTATTCTGTCTACCCTACTTTTCTTCAATTTTTTGGAAGAGTTTGTGTAGAACTAGTATTTTTTCTTTTTCACTTGTTTGGTAGAATTTGCCAATGAAGTTATCTGGGCCTGGGGTTTTCTTCAGGGAATGATTTTTAGTTACAAATGCAATTTCTTTAATAGCTATAAGAGTATTCAGGTAATCTACTCTTTGAGAGAGTTTTGGTAAATTATACATTTTAAGAAATTTGTACCATATCATCTAAGTTGCTGAATTTATTGGAATAAAGTTGTTCATATATTCTCTTGTTATCCTTTCAATTCTATAGGATCTGCTGTGATATCCACTCTCTCATTCTCATACTGGTCATTTTTGTCTTTTCACTTTTTTTTTATTCATGTTCAATCTGTGTAGAGGTTTATGAATTTTATTGATATTCTCGAACCATCTTTGGTTTCATTGACTTTCTCTACTGTTAGTCTCCTTTTTATTTTATTGGTTTAGAATGTTATCGTTATGTCCTTTTTTCTTTCTCCACTAGGTTCAATTTACATTTTTCTGATTTCTTAGAAACCAGATTTCTTAGGTGGAATCTTAGGTTATTGATTTGAGACTTTTCTTCTTTTCTAATATGTGTTTAATGCTATAAATTTCTCTCTGAGTACTATTCTCACTGCATTTCAAAAACTTTGATATGTTGGATTTCATTTTGTTTCAGCTCAAAATACCTTATATTGTCCCTTGTGATTTCTTCTTTGACCCATGGTTTATGTTTAGGTAGGTTGATGGTTTTTTCTTTCAGTACTTTAAAGATGTTTCTCCACTTTCTTCTGGCTTGCATTGTTTCTGAAGACAAATCTCCCATCAATCTTTATTCCTCTGTATGTGATATATCTTTTTCTTTTTTTAATTTGGCTGTTTTTCAGATTTTTGCTTTATCATGTATTTTAAAAAATCTGATTATGATGTGTCTTGGTAAACTTTTTGTAATGTTTCTTCTTTTGAACTTTTTGGGTCTATGTCTGTAGTTTTCATCAACTTTGGAAAAAAATTTCTTCATTATTTCTTCAAATATTTTTTTCTATATCCTCCTTCCCTTTCCTGTTCCTCTCTTATAGGGCCAATTACACATATATTAGGCTGCTTGAAATTCTTCCACAGCTCATTCATATTTTGCTCATTGTTTTCAATATTTTTTCTCTCTATGTTTCATTTTGAATATTTCTATGGTTATTTCTATTGCTATTCACTAATCGTTTCTTCTACAATGTCTAATCTTCTCTGAATACTTTCCATTGTATTTTTCATCTTAGATGTATTTTTCATCTATAAAAGTTCAATTTGTATCTTTAAAAAATATCGTTCATGTCTCTTTTAATCATGCTCATGATTTCCACTATCTTCTTGAGCATATAGAATATATTTATAATAGTTGTTTTAATGTCTTTGTTTAATAATTCTATCAGTACCATTTCTAGGTTTGTTTCTATTGATTGATTTTTCTCCACATGGATTATATTTTCTTGTTTGTTTGTATGTATGATAATTTTTCATTAGATTACACTTTTGGCTGCTGAATTTTTTGTACTCCTTTAAATGACTTTGTGCTTTGTTCTGGGAAGCAGTTAAGGATCATACAGTGTGATCCTTTTGAAGCTTGCTTTTAAACTTTGTTACTTGAGTCCAGGCAATCTTTTATGTGGAGTTAGTTTGGCAATACTCTTTTAAACACTCTTCCTGATGCCCCACATATTACGGGTTTCTCTGCTCTGATTGTTGGGAATGTGAACTGTTCCCAGCCCTGTGTGAGTTTTGGGAATTGTTTCTCCCGCTGTTTTCTGGTGGGTCTGTCTCCTGCCTTAACTAGTTTCCTCACATACAACACTAATCTGTATTCAGCCAAAGACTCCAGGGGAACCCTCTGCAGATCTCTGGGGCTCTCTCTGTGTACAGGTCTGTCTTCTCTGATACTTTGCTCTGTGATCTCTAGTGGCCTTGATCTCCCCAACCTCCCAACTCTATCTCTTCAACTCAAGGAGACCCCTTTGCCTGGAACTCCTCTCTGTTCTATATCCAGGAAACTCTTTCCAGGCATTAATCTGGGGCAATCATAGGGCTTCCCTTGTTTGTTTCTTCTCTCTCAGGGAACCTTGGCCTTTACTGCCTGTTTTCCAAAGTCTAAAACTTGTTGTTCCACGTACTTTCTTTAGTTTTTTGTTGTTTAAGGAGGGAGGGTAACCCTAGTCATTTTTACTCCATGTTGGTTGGAAGTAGAAATAGACATAAAAAGCTTGAAGTGAGATTGGTTACAGATTTGACTTTTTAAGAAGGCTCAGATCCAAAAGAATGATACCACGATCACGAAAACCTAGAGCATGGAAGCCTAGAGTGTGGTAGGGACTAAGAGACTGATTTCAATATGCTAAAACCTGCATAATCAGCTCCATCTGCCTCAGATCAGAAGTCCACACTAGACCCTCCTGAGAGCTTTACTAGAGCAGACACAGAAGCCCCCAGGGTCACTGAGTGCTGGGGCATTGGCCCTACCCCTAATTCTAGTGAACCCTCTTGCCCCAACCTGCTGAAGTTGCTGAAGTCAACAGGCAGGATTGGGCCTGGGCCCCTGGTCACAGTGGATTTGCCTGGCTTCCTTGCAGACTATTTCTGCCTGTGTTTCCAGGGAAACAGGCCTGAGCCCCATGGGGACTCCTAACACCTCAACACTGAAACTCAAGACTGAGAAGTGAAGCCATCCTCCCAAGTCCTCCCTTCTGCCCCTTGGGATCATGATTAACTCTGTGGCAGCAGAGTTATGATAAATGACTTTCTTTCCTTACAGTGATTCAGATCTCCTGGGTGGAGTGGCTCTGCTGGGATAAGGAGTAAGAGTTGGGCAGCTCCCTGTGCTGCAGGGGAACTGGTGGCCTGGAAGGCTGAGCATCCCTGATGACCGCCCTCTGGGAAAAGGCAGATTGGAACAGAGTTATCTGTAGGTTAAGCCTTACCCCCAGGCCTAGAATCCTCATTTCAGAGTCTGGCTAAATGGCCCAGAAGATCCTTTCCTTATATCTCCTTGGAACTCAGTATCATTTCTCTTGTGGTTTCTTTTTATTGAGGCCGAGTCCATAGAAACCAATGCCAAGGAGGTGCAGCCAGGGTGGCCCTGCCAAAGGATGCTCTCATCTCCCTCAATAACCACGAAGGCCTCTTCTTCAGGGCAAACTGTGACCGCTTCTATAATGATGAAAGATTATTGCAGTGATGACAAACGCCAGCCATCATCTCTGTGCACTTTGTGTAGAAGGCCCTATTGAGTGCAGGGTGTGAGCATATGTTTGTCCACTATGTCTGCTGAATTAGCTGCAAAGCCTAATGTAGATTAGGACACACAGTAGCTGCACAGGAAATGCTCACTAAATGAACAAGCAGAGAGAGTTCTATAGTTGTCGTGGGCTTGGAGACAGACACATTTATTGAGCTCCTCCTGGGTGCGCGGCACCAACAATATAGCACACAAAGCTGAAAATGACACCTCACCTGCCACAGGGAGTTTTCCAGTCTGGGGCAAAGAACTATAGTACAAAGTAAAAAGTTGTAATGTCTACAAAAGCAGTGATTCACAAAACCCTGGAGGAAGAGATCACTTAATTGTAGCTTCTTCCTTAAACAATAGCCCTCTGAAGCTAAGATTTGTCTGTTTTCTAACCACGTGTTCTAAAACCCTTCCTATATTTGGGGCATTTTCTGCATTACAAGTCTTCCCTCCCCAAGGGGAAAGCCAGGCACTCATTTTCCCACCCTTCCTTGCAGCTGGGTATATCCACAGATCCAAGTCCTGCCAATCAGATACGCTGATGGGAGACTTGGATTCGGAAAAGAGCAGAGTGAGGAAGCAGGGGCTGTAACCCACCTTCAGATGAGGGAGACTCTGGGGCACTCGGCCACAGGGAGCAGCAGAGGCAAAGTGTTAAGCCCAGTGTCAGGGGTGTGAACCGTGTGCTGTGTCACACTCCCCAGTGGGGTCTCTGCAGGAGCCATCCACAGTGTGGTCCATGTGTTATCATTGGTCACTGTTGCCTCCAAGCCTGGCTCTCTGGCCCTCCTGGAGATTTTCTGAGCTACCCAATATATTTTAATAAATTCTTTTTCTGCTTAAGGTAGCTGGACGGGGTTCTGTTTTGTGTAACTGAGAACCTGACTGAAAAACCTCTCCATTGTTGGTTGATAAGGGCCAGCGCTTCCTGTCTATGTGAATACAAATCGAACTCATTTGTTCTGTTACTCAAGATACAACTTCCTAATTGCTGCTGGGTCAGAGTGAGCGAGCAGGTCCCAAACTACTCTTGAAGGACTGAGCACCATTCTCATTTCTGAAAGCTTCCTTGCAATTTCTGCACTCTAAATAAACTGGGAATGAATGCTCTTCTGCCCGCATCCCTCATTTTTGATTAGTATACCTGGATGCACAAGCCTGAGATGTGCAGTCATCCCAGACCCTTCTTCTCTCTCACCTCCCAGTGACAAACTTTTAGAATTTGACCTTGTTATTATTGCTTAAATTATCGCCCTTCTTTCCACCTCCACCACTGCTTGCCTAGCTGGGACCTTCATCCATTGTATTTGTCTTCCAGTTCAGCTCCCTCTGCATCCAGCCCCTTCACATTTCAAGCCATCTTCCATGCCACCAAATTTAATCAGGTCACTCTTCCTTCCAAGATAAAACCCTTCGGTGGCACCCTATTTCTTGGAGACTAATGTCCAAGCTTCCTTGTGATCTTGTCCCAGAAAACCATTTTAAACTCACTTCCTGCTACTCCCTCATCACCTCCTGTATCTAGCCACCCACCAGTCTCCAAATACCAGGTTCTTACAGCTGCATCTTAGTGGGCTTTACTCTCTTCTTGAAATGTCCTTTGTCACATTATGCATTTGGCATACTCCTACTCGTCCTTCAAGATTTAGTGAGAATGCCACCGACCAAGGAAATGGTTTCTGCCATTTCCAGCAAAGTGTAGTGCTTCTTTTTCTGGGCTGCCAAAGTGCCTTTCTCCATCCTTCTAATATAGCACTTACCACATTGTTGCGGTTATTAATTGACACGTACATCTTCCCACTAGATGGTGAGGAGTGAGGGGTAGGGCTGGAGTACTCATCTCTGCATCTTCAGGGCCAGGTACAGCGCCTGGCACTTAGTAGATATTCCGTTGATGCTTGTGAAATTAACTAATTAATAATAAAATAAATTGCAGGAAAGAACCTGGAAACTAATTTAAAACATTGGCAACCTGTATTCCCAAATAGAAGCTCTTATTAAAATAGTAAGATTCTAGTCACTCTGGTCACAGCTGCCCCTTGTCCAGTTGGCCATATGCATCCCCCAAGGGAATCTTTCTGC
This sequence comes from Ceratotherium simum simum, assembly GCF_057802395.1. Classification (NCBI taxonomy): domain Eukaryota; kingdom Metazoa; phylum Chordata; class Mammalia; order Perissodactyla; family Rhinocerotidae; genus Ceratotherium; species Ceratotherium simum. Next base: position 30,170,389 of record NC_141901.1, on the reverse strand, counting down.
ACAGGCAGCCTGAAGGCAGACCCAGAATAGGAAATGAAGCACCTGCTAATTTCCAAACACCTAGGTATTTGGAATAGTAATTAACACAAAGCTCACTAATAGTTAGGGAGTAATTAATAGCTAAACGTTGGCATTTAACAAAATGATATTTTCCCCTTTTTCTACCCAAGCAATGATTTTAAGTTGAGGATGCTCAAAATGGCTTGAAATGGGAGGAAATCATTCCAGACACCACATGTATTTAAAAGGCAGTGTTACCTGTGGGCGTTGTTCATTGCTATCATTAACCATGAGGTTAACAGCAAGCATTTACTGAGCCCCCGCCAGCCAAGGCAGAGGTGTAGAATTGAAGGCAGGCCCTCTTTCACAAAAATCTCTCACATGAAAATAAATCACGCTTGCAAAGCAAATGAATTTCGAGGGAGACAGATGATCATTCACACTCCAAAAAGACCCTTTGCTACACAAAAGGGTCTCCCACAGGGCTCTTTTAAAGAGGAAACTCCTCAGGAGCACTTAAAATATCACTGAGTTTATAAGGAATTGATTAAGAAGTAATTCTTTCAGAAACCAATCTATTGCACAATGGGGGTGTAGCTACCTTTAGAATTGCTGCTCCAACCTTTGCCTAGCCATCAACATTTGTCAGCAACCATTACACAGCAACCTTGTGTAAAGGAAAATGCGTGGACAGGATCAAGAGACCCTTCTTTGAATCTGGCTTTTGGCTTGGGCAAGCCTCAGCCCCAGTGTTCTCATTTGGAACCACAGCCAACAGTCTTGGGGGCAAGGAGTGAAAAATAAAATGAGTGTGAAATGCCCGTGGCATTAAGTGGTCACTCACTCCTGTATTAATTTGCTAGGGCTGTCATAACAAAGTACCACAAACTGAGTGGCTTAAATAACAGAAATTTATTGTCTCACAGTTCTGGAGGCTAGAAGTCTGAGATCAAGGTGTTGGTGGGGTTGGTTCCTTCTGAAGCCTGTTCCATGTCTCTCTCCTAGCTTCTGGTGGTTTGCTGGCATCTTTGGTGTTCCTTAGCTTCTGCTGCATCACCCAATCTCTGCCTTTATCATCACACAGCGTTCTCTCTTGTGCATGTTCAGTATGACCTCGTCCAAACTTATAACACCTGCAATGACCCTATTTCCAAGTAAGGTCACGTTCTGAGGTATTGGGGGTTAGAACTTTAACATATGAATTTTTAGGGAACACAATTCAACCCATAACAACTCATTATTGCTCTGACCTTAAGTCACTGAAATGATAGGCAGCTATGTTTTTTTGTGTTAGATATTTTGCTTTTCTTGGCTAAGATGTTGCCAAGTGAAAGGCATTTTTACAGAAACAACAGCAAGCCACAAAGAGAAGATCATGGACATAGAAATCAAGATGACAGGGAAACTTGAGCAGAGAGCAGATTGGGTAGCAGCTCCAGTAGCATTTTCTTCTCCCTGCCAGCCTCCTTTATCCCTTCCTTCTTAGAAAAGGGAGTGTACTCATCATGGATTTGGTCGCATTCTCCTTGCCACACTGAGGAGTACTAGGGAGGTCTGGCACTCCATTCTTATCATGACTCACTTTTTGCAGGAAGAAGATTTCTCACATCCAGCGGAACCATCCTTCTGTCAGATGGAAACAACTGTCTGTCTCCGGGGTTCTGCCAAACCAGTCACAGGAGCAATAAATCGGTCATTTCCTCCCAAGTGTGGTTTCCAACAAACTCCAAAAAAAGCCAACTGATGCTGTTGTCCCATATTGTATTACCATTGGATTGCTGGAGGTCAGAGGCTGGAAGAAATGACTTTGGGAACTTTAAAGTCTATGACAGGGCCGGCTCCGTGGCTTGGCGGTTGGGTGCGCGCGCTCTGATGCTGGCGGCCCGGGTTCGGATCCCGGGAGCGCCCCGAGGCACCGCTTCTCCGTCCAACGCAAGGCCGAGTCCCACGTACAGCAACTAGAAGGATGTGAACCTATGACATGCAACTATCTACTGGGGCTTTGGGGGGAAAGAACTGAATAAATAAAATCTTTAAAAAATAAATAAATAAAATAAAGTCTATGACATACTTGTTTTGTGCTCTGGTCCTCACACAGTGATCCTTGGATATTGGGGTAGATTGATTATAGCAAGGGACAATTTGTTCCCACCTCCCTGCACCCAAGCATTTGATAATGCCCTCCTACACTGACTTTTGGCTTAGCCATGCATCTTGCTTTGGCCAAAGGGAGCAGCTTGAAAAGTGCTTGTGCACTGGGGCTTGTCCTCTTGCTGCTCTTGCAACCTCTGCCACTGCCACCAAATGATCAAACTCAAACTAGCCTGCTGGAGGAAGAGACAGCACATGGAGCAGAGATAAACCATCTCACCTGAGCTGTCGTAGATTAGCCAGCTGCCAGCCAGCTCTGCCGCTGATCACAGATGTATGAGCGCCCAGCTGATATTCGCGGATTCTGGCTCAGGCTGCAGAATCACTCAGCCGCGGGAGGCCCAAATTGCAGACTCTCAAAATTGTGAGCTAAAATAATGTTTTTCTTTTCTTTTCTTTCTTTTTTTTGCTGTTGTTGTAAGCTACTTAGTTTTGAAGTGGTTTTTTTATGTAGCAAAAGCTAACTGACACAGATATTTTCCCAAGGATTCTTCTAGAGTCTAGTACCAGTGGTGAGATCATGCGTGTTGGGATTTTGGGGTCAGTTGTCTATCAAGCTGGCTATAATTTGGGCAATCTGGGCTTGAAGGTGGGATCTATTACCAATCATGCTCTGTACCCCTTGGGAGCACAGGCTTTGGAGTCAAACGGACCTCAATTCAAATCAAGGCAACATGGCAGTGTGCAGTAACAACTGTAATAACATCAAAATCTCAGTGACTTCACACCATAATGGTGTATTTCTCTCCTATGTCACAGCCCATTTATGTATTTATATATTCAATGTCTCATACATCTGTGATAATCTGCAGAGCTGGTTAGGGTCTGGCTAGTCTAAGATGGCTCAGCTGAGATGGCTTGTCTCTGCTCCACATGGTATCTCAACCTTTGGCAGGCTAGCTTGTATATATCCATGTAGGGATTCAGGGACCCAGGCTCCTTCCATCTAGTGTCTCCTCTGAGTCCTCCACTGGATCCCTCTGCATCCAGCCAGGAGACAATGAAAGAGAAAATGCGTGGAGAATTTGGTGAGACTTGTTTTAGGGGCCAGGGCTGGAAGTGCATATATCACTTCTTCCCTCATTTGACTGTCTAGAACTAGTCACATGGCCCCACCTAGATGCAAGGGGGCTGGGAACATGATCCAGCAGTGTGCCAAGGAAAGAGAGAAGACAGATATCAATGAGTACCAGTAGTCCATCCAGTGTAGTCACTCATAACTAGGTACATGGGCAAGTTATTTAACCTCTTGGATAGTCAAATAGTCCTGTGTGGGTTGTGCAATGTATGCAGAAGGGGCTTGATTGAATCTATATCACTTAAATTCTGATCCGTGGCCATTCACCCTGGGGAAACTGAGGCAGTTTGGTGCCACATCACTATGCTGTTGTTTTTCAGAATCAAGCCCTATCTGGCATACCAAGGACAGGAGAGTGAGAATGGTCCACCCTGGGTGTAGGTAATAAGTGGGTGCATTTTCTGTAGAGAATTTTTTTAAACTAACTGAAAGTTGATCTGTTTTTTATTATCATTATGTGACAGCAATAGAAATAAAATACCCTTCCTAAAAGACATTATATAAGTAATAAATAATTACTGCATTACCGTTGAGATTTAACTGCAACAACTGGCCCCTAACATGCGAGGGCTCGGTTTCACACTTTAGTTTTAAGAGTACATTACAGAGGCATCTGGACTTCAGCGTCATTTGAGCATGATTTTCAAGTGATCACTCCAGCCACACTGTTTCACTGTTTAAACTTTTAAATACAAATGAAAACTACAAGTGATCACATAGAATGACAGAACTGAAGTAACTCATGCCCTGTTGCATCATCTTCACAAGCATTGTTTATTTTTAATTTATAACTTACATGCAGGAGTATCTAGTAGCACGGGTGTTGGAGATATAAGTTGCTCCCAAAGGGAGCTTAAGCAATGCTGAACCATTATGAGCTTACAAGAGTTCACCGAGTTCACTTCCGTGTAGAATGCAGTATCTGTTTAAAGGATAAGGGTCTTAATCTGCTCGGGCTGCTATAACAAATACCATAGACTGGGTGGCTTAAACAACATTTGTTTCTCACAGTTCTGGAAGCTGGGAATCCAAGGCGAATGTGCCGGCCAATTTGGTTCTTAGTAAGGGCTCTCTTCCTGGCTTGAAGATGGCTGCCTTCCTTCTATATCTTCACATGGCAGAGAAAGGAAGCTCTGATGTCTCTTCCTTTTCTTATAAGGGCACTGCTCCCATCATGGGGGCTCCACGCTCATGACCTCATCTAAACTTAATCACTCGCCAAAGGCTACGCCACCTAATACCATTACCTTGGGATTAGGGCTTCAACAAATGGATTTGGGGTGGGATGCAAACATTGGGTCCATAACAATAAGTAATGAAATTATACTACTTTAAAGATAATTTTGAGGGCAGTTGGAAAATGATCTGCTTTGGGTTCAAATTCACTGGCTTAGTCACTGGCCCCTCCACAGAGGATTGGTCTTGGGTGTTCTCTCTTTGCTAGTACTCCACTCTCCACTGTGGTTCCTGGGTCCCCCTAGATGTTTTAGGATCTTCTTGGGAAGCAGGATGACTGGATAGGCCTCCAGAATTCCAGGTCTCAGATCCAGACATTGATCGTGGCCCAGACCACACTGTTCACTGGCTGGTGGGGCAAAGCCATGTCAATTCCACTTGGGCCAAGGACGGAAGCAGATCATCAGCTCCTGAATTCCTACCCTTCTCTCTTTTACGCATCATCTGCTGCTCCAGCCCTTTTTCTTACTCTCTTTCTTTTTTTAACCACTGACTGCCTATAAAATAGCTCTATTCAGTTGTCATTTTGTCCAAATGAGTAAGTCCAAATTTGGATGGACTATACTTCTCATTCGTCATTCCTTTTCCGAGTGTCCCACATTCTTTCTTTCTTATCTTTTTTTTTTTTTTTTTTTTTTTTTTTTTTGTTAATGGCACCATTATTCTCCCAGTCTCAGTAATCTTTGGCACATTCTCTTTCATATTCTATAGCACATCAACTATCATCAAGTTCTCTCCTTTTCCATCTACCGGTTTGGACCCAGGTCAGCTTGCATCTAGATCATGCCTCACTACCCCAGTCACACACCCTGTAATCCGTCTGCACTCTGCTGCCAAATGAACCTTTCCAAACACGACTTTCATCATGTCACTGCTCCCCCAAGAATCTGCGATGGCTTCTTGCTGCTAATGCATCCAAACCAGCTCCCCTAAGGCTGGGGAGGCTAGAGCCAATGATACAGAGGCTAAAAGTTTTTCAGCTAAAGATTTCAACTTTCGACTAAAGATTTTTTCCTAGATCTCAATATAAGCCTGATTCTTCAAGAGAGAACACGTAAGTGGAGCAAAGGAGACACCATTTTTCCTCATACATGAGAACAAGGCACTGACCAATACAGAGGCTCAACAAATATTTCTTGAGTAGAGAAAAGAACCTGATGGATAGTATGTGAAAATAGAACTCCCTAGAGTAGTATACTTTGCGCTTATTCATTCACTGATGCTGTTTTAGTTATCTATAGCTGCACTAATAAACTACCTTAAAACTTAGTAGCTTAAAACTGCCATTTTATTATCTTTGATATTTCTGTGGGTGGATTGGGTTCAGCAGGGCAGTTCTTTTGCTGGTCTCTCTTGAGTTCTCTCTTGCAGTTATAATTAGATGCAGGCTTGGCTGGGATGCTAGGACAGCTGGGCCTCTCCCTCTTGATGTAGTCTCACATCTCCCTCTCCATGTGGCCTCTCCGTGTCGTCCCTCAATGTGGTCTTTCCAGAAGGGGAGCCAAACTTCTTACGTGAAGGCTCAAGGTTTCCAAGAATGAATAAGTGGAAGCTGCCAGGCCTGTAAAGCTTAGGTCCTAACTGGCAAAGTGTCAGTTCTGCCATATTCTGTTAGTTAAATCAAGTCTTAAGGAAGGTGTGAATGCAGGAGGTATGGTTCATTGGGAGCCATCTTTGGAGACTAGCTACCATCCTCTGGCTCTTAATGATTCATATCCTTCCTACATGAAAAATACACTCATCCTTGCAAATCTCATCCCAATACGACATCAGTTTAAAGTCCAGGATATTCTCCACTAAATCAGGTGAGGGTATGGAGGGAGCTTTTTGGGGGCAGTCCCTCATGTGCACTCCCTTGAGTGCAGAGACTGGTGAAGAAGGACACGTTATCTGCCCCTCACTCACCCAACATATAATGGTGAAAGAGACAGGAAAACTACAATTGACTCCCCTGTTCAAAAAGAGGGGAAAAGAGGCATGAGCAGTCCTTGATTATAGCAATTCTGAAATCCAGCCTGGCATATGTCCCAATGTCTGACTTGAGGCAGGGGATGCTCCTTGATTAAGGCATAATTTTGCTTTTTAGGAATGGTTGTCCTCATCTCTTGGTTTCACCCTCTGGGCTCTGGCTCATAAGAATGGCCCATGTTTGTAGCCACATAGCTCTAAGCCTGTCTCCTGCCTCAGTGGATGTTCAGGGCCCAAAGTGAGGGTGAACTGTGGGGGCTAGTCTACAAAAATTGCTCCAGTGAACCGCACCACCTGTTCATATCCTCTGTAGTACCAATACTCATTGAATCTGGGCTGGTCCTGTGACCTGCTTTAACCAATGAAATATGGCAGAGGTGGCATCGTGCCAGCTCCAGGCCAAAGTCTTAAGAAACCCTGGCAGCTTCTGATTTTGTGTTTTGGGGATTCCTGAGCCACTACCATGTAAGAAGTCTGGCTACCCTGCTGGAAAGACCACATATAGAATCCACATGGAGAGGGAGAGGCTTGAGACTACGTGGAGAGGGAGAGGGGCCAAGTGACCCCAGCATCCTGGTCAACCCTACAGATAACTCCATGTGTAGTGGCCATCTGACTGTAAGCACATGAGAGAACCCACCAGAAAAATTTACCAGCAAGCCTAGTCAACCTATGGAACTGTGAGAGATAAGAGAGTCATTGTTTTAAGCCGTTGGATTACAGTGGTTTGTTATGTAGCAATAGATAGCCAAACACATGTATTCACTTACGGAAAGTTATTTAACTATTCATCTGTGCCTGATACTGTGTTAGGCGAAGTGGATGCAAAACTAAATAAAGCATCAATTATGAACTCTACCTTATTTATATATGTTCGTTAATGAAAAATCTTTGTAAATAGAAGTATTTTAATTTTATATTTTAAAGGTGAAGGTTTCTGTTTAAAATATACTTGCAGTGAATCGTTTTGTAAAATGGAAAAACTACTCTGAGATTTTTCATTTTATTTATGACTTTGTAAATAGTGAAGCACACTTGAGCTGTTAATAATATAATTTAGTTCAACAAATATTTTCTGAGCACTTACTATGTGCTTCCTCTGTATATTTTTAAAATATCTGTTGAAATTCAGACGTTGTTTTCCACCTGACATCTATTAGCTTGCATGGGGCTTGTTGTCCTAAGTTACTTAGGGATCCTGTTTTTGTCTATTAGCATATATTCTTGTTACTATTATGCATGCCCTGGCTGTTTTCTTATTTCTTCAGCCAGAATTACATTCAGTTGTTCAGTTTCTAAATGACCTAATTAGCAGCGCTTTTTCAATTCTTTCCTTAGAATTCTCTCAGTCTCCAGTTGGACTCCCTCCCCATTACTCTCCTTTCCTCTCTGAGTTTTACTCAACATCCTGCTAATAAGTTCACGTTCCACTCTTGTCCCTCCATGGATTGCTGCCCGGTCGTTTGGAGGCCTCCTCGCCTTAATTATTGGGCAAAAAAAAAAAAAAACTCTTGTTGATCTTTCCTTGCTAGACTCTGCTGGCTCTGAGTTTCCAGCCCCTTAGCTCCTATGTGTCTTTGTTTTTCACAGAAACAGAGACCATAAAGTGGAGACGAGCCCTGGAGATCATATAATTTTACAGATGAGCAAACTTTGGTCAGCGAGCCGAGTGACTTGTTCAAAGAACCACAGCCAGTTAGTGGCAGAGCCGGGACCAGCGTCGATATCTCCAAACGGAGAAGTCCTGGCTTCACTAATGCAATGAATGCACCATCAAACCACATCAAACTAACATGAACAGACTAATTAATGATCAATCAGTTCTATTTATAATTAATTAATGGGTTTTAATTACGTCTGTGCTGTATTCTCAGTCTTGGGCTAAAACTGGGGGAAGATAAGAGACAAAAGAGAAGCACAGTAGATTCAGAAGCTATAAGGTGCAGAGCAGTAGTTCATAATAATATTTAGGGTTTAGGATTTTGATGAACACTCTTAAGCTTCTCATTAATTTATTCAATAAATATTTACTAAGTATCTACCATGCGCACACGTGTATGCCTATATGCACACATATACACATTTTCCCTAGATTGCCTTAAGGGGACGCTGTGCAAAATGCATACAATATCCTCATAAATATCTTTATAATATGTATTACAAGTGTGATGCCCATAGCAAAGTACCATCGATTTGTTGCTTTTTTAGGAAAATGGACACTGTGATTCCTTGTAGATACTTCCTCTTCCTAATCATTCTCGTATCCCCCGTTCTTATAATCATCTGATCATTATATTTCATAGTGGGGGACCTCAAGCTCAAACGCCTTCAAGGGTCATGCAATTAATGTAAATAAATGAAGCAGGCCAGGTGTTACATATGTGGCACGCTGGGGACTGTGCAGCGTCGAGACCACAGATCCCATTTAAAAGGGGGCAGCTACTACTCCATGTTGGGTGATTGTTGTCACGTGGGAATTCAAGATCCAATATTTCCAGAACCTCTGTGTTTTATTATTATTATTTTTTTTGCTGAGGAAGGTTCGCCCTGAGCTAACATCTGTTGCCAATCTTCCTCTTTTTTTGCTTGAGGAAAATTAGCCCTGAGCTAACATCTGTGCCAAGGAAAATTAGCCCTGAGCTAACATCTGTGCCAATCTTCCTCTACTTTATATGTGGGTCGCTGGCACAGCATGGCTGATGAGTCGTGTAGGTCTGTGCCTGGGATCCCAATCCGTGAACCCAGTTACCAAAGCGAGCCCGCTAACCACTGCACCACAGGGCAGGCCCTTGCATTTTTAAGAGATGTTGGAAATCTTTATTTTATGTGAAGTCTCTTGATTTTTAAAATGTTGGTGATTAATTTTTTTCCACTGCATGAGCCCAGTGAAACCTGTTTACTAGATTCGAATCCTGGGCAGACAGTTTGCCCCATCACCCTTGTTTGTGCCTTCCCCACTGGCAGAGATGGCTGGATCCAAACTCTCCAGCCAGAGGACTCTCTCATTTCCTAAGAATTCTGGAATTGAGGGCTCAGGGACAGTCATTCTTACTCACTGAACTCTGTGGAGTGGTCAAACAATCCCCCCAGTGATCTGCCTGGTCAGTCTCCACTTGATACTGTTGAGAAAAACAAAGTCCCTCACCAGAGGAAATGAAGCAGGAAACAGTAGCTGCTTTTGCAGAGGTCCAAATAAGAGCCGGGTGGATGCTCTTCATGGGCTAGAGCGCCCCCCATCCCTCCGCCTTGTTTTTATTAGTTCAAAATGTATTAATTATTCTAGAAATTAAAATGTAGTATTGGCAGTGCCACCTGATGAGTGTATTAAATGCCTATTCCTACATGGGTCGTGCTAACACAAATCTATACTTGGCATCGTGAATCATTTCTCCCAACCCAACAATAAGTGTCTGGTATTAGCTCAAACTGTTCAGTTCGAGGTCCTCAATAGTTTCCTAAACTCCAAATCTAATTGCCTGTTCTCATTGCTTGTCTTATTTCATTTGCTCATTTGTCAAATATTCATAGGATGCCTTCTAGGTGTCAGATATTGTTTTCAACACTGAAGATCTGACAACCAATCACATAGGCATGGTCTCTTCTCTCAGGGAGCTTACCTTCTGTGAAGGCTAGGGAGACAAGAGTCAGGTAAACAAATGAATCAATAACATAGTTTCAAATAGTGATCGTTGTTATGAAGAAAGTAAAATAGAGATATGGGACAACAGTGATTGAGGAAAGGCCTTACTGCAGAGTCATTTGGATTGAGACTTGAATGGTGAGAAACCAACAGCAATGCAAAGATATGGGGCAGAGGGTTCCAGTTAGGAGAAACATCTGGTGCAAAAATCCTGAGACAGGAATGGACTCGAAGAGTTCAAGGACCAGAAAGAAAACCGATGACTGGAATATCTTACCTGACTTCCAGCATTTGGCACTGTTTACAACCCTAGTCTCGACAGTATTCACCTAGTTCTATTTATTTGCTTCCTTTGCTGGTTCTCTCCAAGGTCCCAAAGAATGATTGCACCTCCTTTGGATAGTTTATCCACTTCTAGGATTTCATTTCTTACATTAATATTGTACTCACCTGAGTACACTTACTAACCTATGAATTCAGCTAAATTTTATATGCATAGAAATGGCAAGAAGACTTACTGAATTTATAGCTTTCTTCTCTCTGGAATCCAGAAACATCTTGTAGTAGTCCAGAAAGATAACGTCCTGAGCTAAAGTAGTGGCTGAAGTAGAATCATTGGTTTCTGATAGCCTATTAGACACGTGTGTGGATATGGATGTATGTTACGGGAATGAGGGGACACATTCAGGGAGGATGATTCCAAAGTGTCGGAGTCGAATCACTGGGTAGATTCCTCCTCAGGAAACAGGAGGACGAGCAGATTTGTTTGGGAGCAGAGTGGAGTGGGCAGGTGGGTACAGGTAATAGAAGTTAAGACCGAGTAGAAAGAGAATTAAGAAGGAGTTCCTGAATCCGAAACTGGGACTCCGGCAGGAGAAGGCCTCTTTTTGCCGTCTCAGATTAGAACTCCAAATAAATATTGCCAAGTAAACATGTTACAATGGGACTATCGTTCTATAACACTACTGAACACTATTGTTCTTCTACATTAGGATTAAAGAATTTTACAGGTTGGTCTAGAAACCGACCCACCAATAATGGAATTGCTTCCAATAACATCAGACTGCTACAAGAAAGCAAGTCAAAAGTTGAGGCAATTCCCTGGAAAATTCCAGCTAGAGTTATTTGGTGTCATTTCAATTTCCCCTCTGTCCAACTGAGTAGATTTTCTGAGCATAATCACCGGTTTTTGAGAATTGAAGCATGGTGGCAGACACAGCCATCATTACATCTTGGCTAATGTTCATCAATCATTAAACAAAATTTATTGGGCATTGACCATGTGCTGGACATTGTGCTGGGTGCTGAAGGAGCAAAGATGAATAAGACATAGCCCTTGCCCCCAGATTATCAACAAACCATACTGAGGCTGATCTTTCTTTTTCAAACTAGTGATTTTTTTTTCATAACTGAAGGATACTGTCTTTTAAAATAGTCTGTTGTGTGTCGAGAGCATGTGGGACCAACTTGTGTTTTACTCTTTTATTCCTAAGGCTAATTGCAAATCACCATCTCACCGAAACCCCTATGATGCCAAGAGACTCACTGTAGGTCACTTGGAAGAGGGAAGAAGTCTAGGAGTGGTCAAGACCTGCTACATTTATTTTTTTAAGAGTTTGTTCCACTTAGAAATAGTTTCCTTGGTTATTAATTATGAATCCTCTCACCTGGTCCTCTGGTAAAGCAGCTCGAGGGCCTATGTTCTGGCATTTTGATGAAATGGGTTTATTTGCTCCACCCTGGACACAGGTGCTACTTGCTAAAAACAGCAGAGGACTTAATCTCTCCCCTTAAGGGTCCTGGCAGCTCTGCAGCAAATTTGGCCACTGAGCTGGCCCAGGCTCTGTTACTTCCCTCTCTAATGGCTTCCTTCCCTAATGCGCTTGTGTGTGTGTGTGTGTGTGTGTGTGTGTGTGTGTGTGTGTGTTTGTGGGTGTGAGAGAGAGAGATAATATGCTTTAATGTCCCTATTCTCAAGTGGAGATGATGTTCTTTGCCTTAGTTGTCTCACAGGATTGTTCTGAAAGTAAAATAAGATAAAATAGGACAATAAATATGACTGTGCCTAGAAAAAAAAATGAGTTGTGATGTTTAAAAATATTATTAACTAATTTGTGGTATTAAATCAGTATTACTCTGTGTTCCTGTAAGAGATAGTATAATCTAGTGGTTAAGGCCATGGGCTCTTTGATTTGGCCTTTGCTGTCTGTATAATCTTGGGAATGTTACTTAATCTCTTTGAGCCTCAATTTCTTTATTTGTGAAATAGAGATAATAACTTGATCTGCTTCATATAGTTGCTGTGAGCATTGAATAACTTATTATAGGTAAGGTGCTTACCCTAGTGTCGGGCAAATCAAAGTGTTTGCTTAATCAAGTATTTGCTTTCTTTATCCCTGCCATGCCCAAGAGGACCTTACAGCTCTTTCCAAATGCATTTATACAGAAATGACCACCTGTGTCCTCCCATGACCCACTGAAAACATAAACATTTGCAAAATGGAGAGACATCACGCACTCAAAAGAACAAGCTGTTGAAGCAACTGGATTTCAATTCTGATATTTTAGCCAATTGGCCTTGTGACCTAGAACAGACTCTCTGTTTACAGTGGTGCTGGCATTTCTGCAATATGCAGATGAAGAAGCTGAGGTCCTGACCCATTCCCCCAAGACAATAGAAATGCTCAAGTCTCTCTCACCTTTAAAATCCACCAACCAATCAATATCCAACCAAACATTTCAATAAAGGATTTTCTCTTTTTGGTCATAGTCAAGCTTCTTAAAAGGTTGTCTACATTAATTTTCCCCACTTTGTCACCTACATTCACTTCTTAATAAGGCATGGCAATCTACCCTTGGCATTTATCACTTTGTTACACCTGCTCTGGTTAGAGTTACCTTTTCTTGGGGGCTGGCCTGGTGGCGTAGTGGTTAAGTTTGAGAGCTCCGCTTCAGTGGCCCAGGAGTTCATGGGTTTGGATCCTGGGCGTGGACCTATACACTGCTTATCAAGCCATGCTGTGGCGGTGTCCCATGTAAAGTAGAGGAAGATGGGCAGAGATGTCAGCTCAGGGACAATCTTCCTCAAGCAAAAAGAGGAAGATTGGCAACAGATGTTAGCTCAGGGCCAATCTTCCTCACCAAAAAACAAAAGAACGTATCTCTTCTTTGACAGAAACCAGTGGCTATCTTTCAATCTTCATCTTCCTTAACTTTCGACCACAAAGAGAAGAAGGCAGATGACCTTCATGTGTGGGAAATACATTTTCAAGTTTGAGTCTAGACATACCAATTCATGATACTGAAATCAAAATTGTCATTTAAAGGGACTTTGTTCTGTTGAAAACACCCCATATTCAGATACAAAATGTGAATTATTCAAGTAATCAAGGAAACTAGGTCTACTAAAATATCTTACTGTGACATCAGATACCAAAAGCGAAAACTGATGACAGGAAAATGATTAGAGCACAGAGCAATCTGTTGCTTTGTTCTGATATGAAATGATGATGGCGAAGTACCTGATGGGTTCTAATATATTTCAGACCATTGTCTAATCATTCTACCTCTGTCCAATCAAAACGTATTTGTCCTGTGTCACATACCATCAAGACCTTCTTCCTTGTTAAGGAGCCTCTGCAAAGATCGAAGCAAAACATTAAAAGTAGTCATTTGCATTATAACAGACATTTTCAATGTTTAATTTCAGGCACACAAACAGGTAGGTGCAGGCAATATTTTTAGTTGGGAGAACCTTTTCCAAGCCCCCTAAAATCTTCCTCCTCCCTGTCCCCCCACGGAGTTGACTGAATTTTAATGGGGCATTTGGTGAAGCTGCTACCCTGAGCTGAGTCAGATCATTGCAGAGAAAGTTTATCATTCTCAGAGGCTGTCAAGATGATTAAATAGGGCTGTTGTGCAATAGGTCCCAAACGGCAGCAGCAATGGAGTGGAATAAACACTGGACTGGGAATCAGGGGAACTGGTCTAGTCTGGTTCTGTGACTCTGGGCAAGTCTCTTCCACTCTCTTAGTCTGGGTATTGTTGCTGGTAAAAGGAGGGGCTGGCTTAGATGGTTTCTAAGGTCATGTCCAGTTCAATGATTCTGAAGTCATTTTTTAATCTCCTCTCTCTCTACACTGCAGCTCTCCTCCTAATTTCTTTGAACCGTTTTTACCTTACCTGATTTTACCACTGCTTTTCAAAGTGATTACTTCTTATCTCTCTGCCTCTTCACTTACTTTCTGGCTAGTTCACTCAGAGATAACCCCAGGAAATATGTATCTTGCAAGCAAATCATCTTCTCCCGTGGAGATAGTATATCTCTATGCTATGTTCACAGCAGAGCAATTACATGGCAAATTCTGGATGTGTCCAGAATATTCACTCTTTCAAAGTAAGGCTCTTCAGCCTGAACTTGGGGTCCTTTCCTAAGATTGTTCACTTATGCTTGTGTGATATACCAGTTGGGTGGCCACGTTTGAAACCAGATAATTCAACTAAAAGACCAGGCCCTATACGGAGTAGACTACAGTCTTCCTATGCCTCCACTGTGATAATTACTTTCTCTAAAGATTTTCAAACTATAAGGTTGATGAAACTTTTTACATTTTTTTTTCTAGCTCCAGTTCCTCAAACCCAAGCTAACAGAGGGGTGGGGCCTGGAAGCAATGGTGACTCACGAGTTAAATGTGTCAACAAGAACCATATCCTCTTTCATGGGGCTCAATTAGCACTAATATAGTGAGGTTTTTTTTTTTTTCCAAGACCCACAACTCGAAATACTGTGAAATTTCAGAACATCAAGGATAAGGAGAATATCCTAAAAGTTTTCCCAATAGTGTTAACAGAGAAAATACAGGACACCCAGTTAAATGTGAAGTTCTTATAAACAATGGATAATTTTTTAGAATACGTATGCCCCAAATATTTTCTTATTTATTGGAAATACAACTTTAGTATCCTATATTTTTACTTGCTAGATGTGGCAATACTATTTCCTGGAATAAAGCTAGATCACCCAAATATCCCATCAACAGCAGTTGATGGTAAAAGGCACTTTGAGTGATGTTTTCAAAAATCTGAGATGTTATGATCAGTCTAGAATCCCATATCTACCCAACTCATCAATGAAGAATATGGGAGAAATTAAAACATTTTAAAACATTCAAGGACTTAGAAAAAAATGACTTCTCAAAAAGTTATCCAGCATGTGTTCCAGTAAAACAAGACAGTAAACCAAAAGAGGAAGACATGGGGTGCATGAAAGTGTGACCCAGGTTCAGAAAGGCAGTGAGGGGAATTACTGAGATGGCAGGTGTTCAGCAGAACCAAGGTAACAGGTGAGATTCTTTCATTGCATGTAATAAGAAATCCAACTCAAATTGGCTTAAACGAAAACCAAAGGTAGGGAGGTCTCCCACATTAATTTAACGGTTCAGAGATCAACAAAGACCCAGGCTTTTACCATATTTCTGCTCTGATATCCTCGTTATTGGTTTCATCCTAAAGCTGCTTTTCCTCATGGGCACAAGATGGCTGCCAGAAGCAACCTCAGCAAATGCTTCTTTGTTTGTGCCTAGCAGGAGAGAGACTGGCTTCTCCTTCCCAGCAAGTATCTCCTTACATCTCATTGCCCAAAGTGGCCCAGGAGGGCTGCCCATTCTCGGAAGAGTCTCTTGCAAAGGAGTTGGAGTGGCTTTGGTTCTTCCATTTAGAGCTTACTATGTGTCAGACATTGTTCTCAGCACTGGGGATAAAACAGAAAATAAAACAGACAAAGCTCCCCACCTTCATGGAGCTTACATTCAGGTAAACAGATGATAAACAAGTATGTAAAATACCTTTATGCTGTACCATGATATGTGCTAGTCTGATAAATAAAGCAGAGGAGGGGATAGCAAGTGTTGGAGGGTGATGGAATTTTAGGGAAGTTGTCCTGGAATGTCCTCACTGAGAATGTGACTGTTGCCTCAGTCTAATCATCTGTGATGGAATGGATGTGGGGCAATCACCACACTGTCCATTGCACCTGCAGAACTGACAACCCAGGTTGAAGCAGAGGACAGAGGGCCCTGGGAAAGAGGTCTCCTGGGAAAAAAGGAGACTTCGTAGAACACGTGATGTAATGGAAAATTCAAAAATAGTGTTAGAATCAGGAGAAACAAAAACATGTGTGAGGAAGAAATTATACTCACAGACTACTACTTGGCTTCTCCGTGAATAAGGTTTACGTAGTCACAATAATGTAAATGCTGTTACTAGTTTTCAAATTTTAGAATGAACTGGTAGAGAAAGCACGGAAGATTTAATTATAGTTACAGAACCAAATGTAAATGTCATCAACTCGAATGCTCTGAGATTGGAATGCTGAAGAAAGGAGAGAGAAGGGCTGAAGGTGAGGCTGGGAGCACCAATGTTCTCGTTGTACTCGTGGGCATAAGAGAGACTGGCTGTACCTGGCAGAATAAGAAATGATAGTGTATGTTTATTACCTAACATTTCAAAGGTAACCAAACAACAGGGAAACTAAATATGTGATAACTACATTGGGAAGTTGGGGAGGACGGGTGGGAGGACAGGGGAGTGAGCTACTTCTTATAGCGGGAAGTTGAATGTTTAAAATGGACAAAGTCAGAATTAGTACATAAACTCACGTAGACTATAAAACTATAGAAGAACTATAGTAT
This sequence comes from Ceratotherium simum simum, assembly GCF_057802395.1. Classification (NCBI taxonomy): domain Eukaryota; kingdom Metazoa; phylum Chordata; class Mammalia; order Perissodactyla; family Rhinocerotidae; genus Ceratotherium; species Ceratotherium simum. Next base: position 30,153,627 of record NC_141901.1, on the reverse strand, counting down.
TCTTATGTAACTACAGAATAAACATGTTAATGTGTTAGTGGGTTGACTTTTGGGGGGTTAGACTGAGGGTAGGATTGAAGGGCAAAGTATTATTTTTATTATTAGTTTTTTGGGAAAATATGACTTTTGAACCTATGTGCATGCATGACTTCAATTTAAAATATGACTGGTCTCCACTCTAGAAAAATTTCTTTCTGTATTCCTAAAAGTGATACATGCCCATTATAGAAAATTCAAAACTCTACAAAATTTTCCAGTATTTAAATGCAACTTTTAAAATATTGGTGTATTTTCTTCTAGTCTTTTAAAATTGACTATATTTATACTCATTTGCGATTATGTAGAGCAAGGATACATTTTGGTGAATTCAAATTTGTGAATCTAAACTGATTAGCATAGAGTCCGTAGATAATTTGTAACATTTTAAATCTCCCTTAGGATTGACAACAAGACCAAAACAAACATGGTATTAAAGTCTTTATGTGAAGAGACCTTTGACATTAAACAGTAACAGTAAAATTAGCCTGTTCATCAAGGAGACTAGACCCCAGCAAACTCAAGTCAAGTTCACTCTGATGTTAATCAGGCAGTGAGAGATGTGAATTGGCAGATAAAATTAAATGACAGATTTGTTTCGTATTTGAAGACACTTACATAGATACCCTATATAATTAAGTTATGGTATTCATATCCTGCTTTCCTCACTGGCCTTGTCTCCCATTCCTCCCCAACCTTAGCTCAATGCCCAAGCCACCCTAATCTAGTTGTACGTCACAGAACACACCAGGCTTCTTCCTTTCTTTGTGCTTCAGCCATGCTTTTCCCTTTGCTTGGAATGTCTTTTCCAGGCTATTCAGCCTGAAAAAATGCTATGAATTCATTAGGTCTCAGCTTAAATCTTCTCTCTCCTGCGATGCTTAACTAACCCCTTCATGGATATATTACTGCTTTTTCCCTTGTGCTACCACTGAACTTTATCCATGCCATGACTAGTATACTCGTGGCATGGAGTTGCGAGTATGTGTTGTAGGCATGAGCTTGGCTCCCAGCTCCACCTCTAATTGGCCATATGAACTCGGGCAAGTCACTTAACCATTTTAAGCCTCAGTTAACTCATCCGTAAAATGGCATTAATAATGATACCTCCCTTAGTGGCTCGGGGAAGGATTAAAAGAAATTATACAAGGAAGGCACTTGGCACAGTGCCTGGACTATGGTAAGTGCTCAAAAACATCTGCTATTAGTTGTTGCCGTTGTTGCTGCTGCTGTAATGGTTGGCTTGCATATCTAACCATCGTGGTCATGGACTGTAACTTTTCATCTTTATGTCCTCTGCACCACTGTAGAACTTGGCATCATGTTCTTGAAAAAGTTTGTAGACTAAGTGAATGAATAAGTGAATAATTTAGAGAGTGAATTCAGCTGCCTTTGTTTTTATAATTATCATTTTTAGGGGTAGCCATTCGAAGAACAGGCCTCAAACTCACACAAAAAGCTGGGGCCGGTCCAGAGGCATAGTGGTTAAGTTTGCATGTTCCACTTTGGTGGCCTGGGGTTCACTGATTCGGATCCCAGGTGCGGACAAATGCACCGCTCACCAAGCCATGCTGTGGCAGCCTCCCACATGGAGCAACTAGAAGGATGTACAACTATGACATACAACTATCTACTGGGTCCTTGGGGAGAAAAAAGGAAAAAAGGAGGAAGATTGGCAACAGATGTTAGCTCAGGGCCAATCTTCCTCCAAAAGAAAAAAAAGCTAACCAGCACTAATTCAATGACCCAATATTTTTCTTATTAAAACAAAGAACCACTTCCTGAATACATTTACTATGTTATCAGCCCTGAGAAAGATTCATCTGAAACATATGAGAGCTCTCCCAGCAATCCAGGACCTTGCCTCTTTCCTATAAAATTTCTCACAGTCATACAGATGCTAGTACTTCTGGTCTACAAAGATTGAGAACTAATGGGATAATGCATTTCAAGGAAATATGAAGAATTCTTAACCACAGTACAGTGGGAGGATCATTAAAGCAATTTTATGAAATGTACCTATTCACGTTTTCTGTTTGATTGCTTTTCTTCCCTCCCTATAGAATTATTGTTCCTAGGCCTGGGAAATTTCCTTTTAAGCCCAGGTATGTTGAATGCCTTTGCAGTTGTGTAGGGCTGACATGTGACCTCAGGGACTCTAAGTACTAAGGGTGATTCTGTTCTGACTAGATAGCCCCACCTGTCTGTGTCTTACCCCAGAACCAAGGCTCCACACGTTCCACCATCAGAATGAGAAGATGCTTTACTCCGTCCGTCGGCAAGAGAATTGGGTTCTGCTGACATTTTTCAAGTCTGACTCCAAGCCACACACTCTGGTAGTTACTTGGGAGAATAATATTTGTCCTGCTTATCTTCAAAGGCTGCTGGAAGACTCTAGTGAGCCATTTTATAAAGTACAAAGTGATCTACAAATACAAGGCTTTTATTATTATTAAAAACACATCTCATCTTCTACTGGAACATCTAGATAAAGGAATGTTGGGTGTGATAAAGAGCTGAAGCTAAAGGGGAGAAACACTAAAATACCTAATTACCAAATATCACACAAATACCACAAAGAGAGTGATTACTTGATTAATTAGTGATAGAAGCCCTACATTTAAGTCTTTCAGCTATATCAGCATCAACCCTCTTTGCCTATCAGGATAAGCTTGTTTCTGCCAACGAATAACTATCAAACCACTGAGGCCTAACTGACGTGTGATTAATGTGGGCTCTGTTAATTTTATGGCTGAGTTTTATGCGTGAAGCTGTATCCTTGATTTTTCTCCCTTAATTTCCTCCTGTTTAAGTGTTGGTTATAAAAGAGTTTCAAATATATCTGCTGAGTATGAGAGCAAGTTTTGCAACTTGAAAAGTGTCTGAGTCAGTTTGGGCATTTCATGTAGTAAAACTGACTTGGGGGAACTCTTAAGCTGTAAGATGGATTGCTGCTTGGCTCCCACTCCCAACCCTGCTGGGTCCTTTTTTGCAGCTGTTTTGATGCTGGATCTCATCTGTTATCATTAAGCACATGCATAGTATCAATAGTGGCAAAGGGCTTAATCACTTTCTTTCTGACAGCCCATCAGATGTGGCCCTATCGAACCTTATTCTAGACAGATGGAGATGATGACATCTGCCAGTCTAGTCTTCTCAGCACCTATTTACCCTTTTTGTTAACAGCACTTGATTTTCTTTTGGGACTCTACCCCTCCTCCCACTCCTTCTCTGCTTATATTCTCTGTGGTTCAAGTAGAGGCGATCTCATTTCCCTTGTTGCAGGGCTGGCCTTGCACAATAAAATCCCGGTGGTTGGGTGAGGGATGGGCATGTGACCCAAACTGGGCCAACGACAGACAACCCTGGGATTTTACCAAGAACCATTGGGAAAGAGAAGCTCTCTTTTTCCTCTTGGGTTTTTAGGTTGGTAAAACTTTAAGCCTAGAGTTTCTGGTCTCTTTGCCACTAATAAAGCAGAGCCCAACCAAGAATGGAGCCAACACAGAGGAAAGGAGAGCCAAGAGATGGAAAGAGACAAACTCCTGCTGGCATTGGTTGAATATGTGGATTCAGTCATGCCCAAAGACATCCCAGGCCAGTACTTTGCTATCATATGAGCCAGTTTCAATAGGCTTTTGTCATTTATAACCTAGAGTTCTGACCCAAATGTTGATCACGACACCTTTCTGCCTCAGCATGTCACATACATACAGATCGTTAAGAAAAATTAGAAGAGGCAGAAAGAAGTCAGTCTGCAGGAAATAAAATTCAGAATTTTAGAAATATACTTAAAAATATAATTTAGAAATATATTTAAAAATGTAATTTTTACCCCTAGAAAAGGTATGCTTGGGTCCATTGGGATATTTTCCCTTATGTTGTTAGAGAGAGCCAATTGAAATAATTCTATGACATCTCGCTGGTAGGAGAAGGCACTGTGTACTCACTGGGGGAGAACCTGCAGTTCGTTCATTCATTCAATGATTGGGTGCCTGCCTGTGCTGAGTGGTAATGTCACTGACTAGGTGCCTGGAGAAACTCAAATGTGGGTTTGGAAGCCATTAACTGTTTTTCCAAGCTGTTTCTTTCCCTTTTGTATGTTAAGGAGATGTAACCACCAACCATCCTGAAACTGACCAACCATCACCACAAGAGCTATGCCCATGACCTTTGCCTTATTTTTAATGCAAAGATCTCTCCGGGAGGAGCTTAGGCCTCATTGTGTGGAAGCATGTTCTCCAACTGAGCCTATGCAAGCAAATACCCGCCTTTCCCTTTTGAATATTCATTCCCCAACCGAAATAAAAGTTCTTGCTTCCCCTGGTTCAGGGACGCCATGACTTTGGAAATCATTCTTCATGGCCTCCTATTTGCTGCAAATACACTTTACTTTGTGAGACAACTTCCACTGGGGTAGAGTCTTATTTAACTCACCAGGAGGTGAGCCCACTTGGTTTGGTAATGATAAGCATGTGTCAGGTGAATGAGATAGCCCTGTTTGCTTACCTAATGGGGATTATGATCTAATAGATTTTAGTGAATCAAGAATCCAGGACCCATAGAGATAGAGGAAATCAGCAGATTTTGACAATGAAACCCCTTATTGACGTGTAATACCACCTGGGGATAGACCCTATGACTACCAACGTGCATTGATGATATTACAGAATGCATTCCTGCTTTGATGTTCATTTTAGTCTATGATGACCCTCAGCTCTTTTAGTTTTCAAAGCTTAAAAAGGAAAAATTTCCTTAAAAAGGAAATTGAGGCAGCTCAATCCAACCAAGAAGGTGGTAAGGACTGAAAAATACCACCCATTAATCCTATTACTCTAAAACAATTGACTTTTTTGGGGGTTGCTAAGATTGTCATATATTCCAGTGAGCTGTAAACACTTTATGTGGTAGAACACATTTTATTTTCTTCAGTCCCTGATGGTTATATCAGAGGCCAGAGTTATATTTCCCAATCCACAGGGAGAAAAACCAGTGCAGAGAAGGCTGGAGGACTTGTCTGAGTTGTCATAGTGAGAGGTTGAGACAGATACTGGTCCACTCTGATCCTTGTGAGAAGCCGTTGGTCATCTCCCAGAGTTCCCAACATACCCCGGCTGATGTGCCTCTCTCTGTGGTCCCTTACTTGCATCCATGCTGCCCCAGAGCTGATTGAGGCCGCAGTCAATGCAACTCAGGAATTTTGCAATTTCCTCCAAGTTGTTTTCCCCACAGCTACTTCCATTGATCTGTTCTACGGCATGTTGCTTGCTGGAGGAATCTTGCTAATGCACAGCAACAAGTATGTTACTCCCCTGGCCAGAAACCTTCATTGGTTCTTTTTGCCTGCAAAGCAAAGTCCAAATTCTTTAGCCAGGCAGGCAAGGCCTGCACAATCTAGTCTCCATCTACCATCCCATGTCTTTCCTTCCATGACTCTCTCTCTTCTCTCCACTCCCAGACCCATGGCTGCAGCCCAACTCAGCATTCCCCAAACATGCTCTCTATCTTCCCATGCCTTTACACCCACTGTTCCTCATCCTGGAATGTTTGTACCCTCCCCCAACATTTTCACCTGTTGAATTCCTTTTTTTTTTTTTTTGAGGAAGATTAGCCCCGAGCTAACATCTGTTATCAACCATCCTCTTTTTTGCTGAGGAAGACTGGCCCTGGGCTAACATCTGTGCCCATCTTCCCCTACTTTATACGAGACACCACCACAGCATGGCTTGATAAGCAGCGTGTAGGTCTGTGCCCGGGATCCGAACCTGCGATCCCTAGGCCGCTGATGTGGAGCACACAAACCTAACCGTTACACCACTGGGCTGATCCCTCACCTGTTGAATTCCTACCTGGCCTTCCAGGCCTTGAGAAAAAGCCTCCTCTTTCATAAAGCTCTCTGAGATCTTACCTAGCTGACAGTAATTTCTTCACACGCTCTCTCTTTGGTATATTTGATGTTCCTGTATTTTTTTTAGATTTTGTCTGATATTATTTATATACCACTCTGTCTCTCCTGATGGCATATAAGCTCACCAAAACAGGGAACCATGCCTGGCTTTTCTTTGTGACTCCCATTGTGTCTGCTGCTTTTATAGAGAACTAAATAAATATTTGCTGAATGGGTGATGAATGCGTTCTCTCCCAACTTAAAAATGAGGCCAAGCACCCCATGCTTCCTCTTACCACTGAGTCTTTGCAGAGGTTGTTCTGTTTCTGGGATGTGCTTCCATCCTCCCTGCTTCCCCCACTGTCTAGTTCACAGCCCACAGTAAGAAATACATTTTATATTGCAACTCTGCACAAACGCTTCATGAAATTGTAACCAAACTCAGTGGGTTCATCTCTTGGTGAGTGTGGAGCCGAAAAGCACAACCAGGGCAGAAGTAGGTGAAGAAAAGTTTTATTGCTTGCACAAGCAATGGAGAATACTGGGGATAGCTTCCAATGCAGTGTCTCCCCGAGCTCAGTGCCAGTGGAGACTTTACACACAGGAGAGCAGAAGATACAAGGTTTATTTGTAACAACTGTATTAATTTAGGGCATAAGTGTGGCAGGTAAACATGCTATTACACACATCACATAATCTAAAAATGGCTGTTTGGACCCTTCCAGAGGAGGAGAATTTAAGATGCTAATGAGTTAAAGGTAACTTGACCATGCCTGGGGCTGGAACATTTTGCAGGGGTCTTGCTGCAAACGAGTAAGTTTCTCTGCAAGACAGCAACATCTGCAAAATGGGGACAGCAACTTCTGCAAAACAGAACACATAGTTTCTTCTGAAAACATTTGACAGACTATGTTAGTTGTTGACTGGGTCCTCACTCAGTAACCCTTTCTTTGCCTGGTTCCTTGGTCACAAAATAATACTAACCCTTGCTACCTGCAATACATTCTGATCTATTCTCTATTCTATTTTCTTCTGTTCTTTTCTCTTATACTGTACTATAGTCCAGACTATTATTTCATTTCAAAAGATGTTGGTTGTGACACACTAATTAATTTCCTTAGCCTACTAATAGGTTATAAAAAACACGGGTTAGTTGGTTCCTAGTCATCTTTCAGATTGCTTCTCACATGTTGCACCTTCAGGAAAGTCCTCTCTTGACCTCCTAGGCTAGATTCAGCCTCTGATAGAGATTCTCACAGCCCACTTTTCTTCAAAGCACTTAATCACAGCTTTTTGTAGAAATGTTTGGTTGTCTTTTCCCCCCACTAGATTCCAAGCTTCTTTGATTTTTTTTTTCATCATTGTATTCTCAGTGCCTAGAGAATTAAGCCTTTATTGAATTAATGAATTGGATGTTTTAAAATTAGGGGATGAGGGGCTGACACAATCAGATTTGTGCTTTAGCTAGATCACTTGGGATACACACAATTCTTTTGTTCAAAGAACAAGCCAACTTAGGGGAAGTGTTGAAGGGTGGAGGACTTTGAGGCAGAGAGGCTGGGAGATTAGTTTGGAGGCCTGAACCATGGGGATTTGGACTAAAGGACAATCAGTGGTGTCAAAGAGGTGGGGACAGATCCACAAGATGTTTTTTGTTTTGTTTTGTTTTTTGAGGGAGATTGACCCTTCTCTAACATCTGTTGCCAGTCGTCTTCTTTTTTCTTCTTACTCCCCAAAGCCCCAGCACACGGTTGTGTATCATAGTTGCAGAGTTGTAGCTCTGCTATGTGGGACGCCGTCCCAGCATGGCCCAATGAGCAGTCAGTAGGTCTGCACCCAGGATCCAAACCAGCAAACCTGGGAAGCAGAAATGGAATGTGCAAACTTAACCGCTACACCATCGGGCCAACCCCAACACAAGGTGTTTTGAAGGGAGAACTGAGAGAACATAATGATCTGCTTTGGGGGTAAATCTAGTTCTTGAGGACCCTTTTCTGTCATAGTCAGGAAGCAGGAAGTCACCTTTCTGGTTTATATAGGTCTTTCCCAGGCTGATGATCTTCCTCCCCAGGGGTTCCACATCCCTGGAGGAAGGTGGTAAAAGTATAACCAGCATGGCCCCTGTTCAGACCCTGAGAGCCTCTGTTGGATCTCACTGCTTTCCTGGTCCCCATAGCCCTATTCCATTATACTTGGCTGTCTTTGTTTTCTCCATTGATATTAATTTTAAGCCAATTATAAAGGGGAGGGATTTCAAGTAGGATGGCCTCTTTATTGATCAGCTTCATACTAAAGCCTTAGTTCTTAATTAAGAGGAGCCCACTGCTCCTGTCTACAGACACAAACATCCTGAGGTGAACTGACCCACTGGGAGAGGAAAGGCTGGCTCCAACTGCAATCAGTTTAGAGATGCAGCCACACCACTGATCCCTCAGCACCCAGAACCAGCTCTGCACAAGAGTGTATTTTTGGGCATTAGCTTTGGATCCTGAGGCTGTGTCTATACAGTGCAACCGAGACCTGCCTCTGTGGTAGATTTGGTATTTGTGCTTGTCACGAGGGCGTGGTACCCAGCAGTGGTTCAGACTGTCTGTGATTGTTCTAACTTTGTTGTTAAAACTGCCAAAATAATGACTAACACAACTGACAAAAATACTTTTGGTGCACAATGACATCAACCACTTGACCACCGGCCTTTATTAGAGTTGGAAAATCTAAATCAAGCAAAAATGAATAGTCCATAGGACGAGGAGATATTTATCAGTGGACGCCTCATGAAACGTTATCTCCTTTTCCTGGGGTTCTGCTGTGTAGAGCAGGGACACTCTGGCCCAACTCCTGCCGGTGCCCCTTCTGCTCCTGTTGCTCATCTGTCTCCCTGAGATACACCCTTCTTCCCTTCCAGATTGCATATGTATTGAACTATTTCCTCTTAGATAAACTAGTTTGCATTTTCCTCCCAAGATAAATCTCATTTCATTATGTGCTGTCCATATTTCTAATCTGCTAAGTCCATTTGTATTATCACTTGGCCTTACCTGATGCCTGGCCTACTTCTCTGTTCAGTGTTGCCATGACTTCAGAGTGGCCACAGAACAAGCCAGGAGTACAGTTCCTTCCATTACGGAAAAAAGGTGGGGAGAAGAAGAAGAAAAAGCCAATGAGAAGGAAAATAACCGTCTGTTTACTTGCTGAACAGGAACAAGCTGTGGTTTTGTACAAAATCAGCAGTAAAGAACCAGCCATACAGACAATAATAATAGCAAGTAACATGATTTGAGAGTTTTATACATATTACCTTTTACAATCCGCACAACCACTCTCTAAAGTAGATACTGTTATCGTTTCTCTTTTGGCTGAGGAAACTGAGGCACAGAGAGGCTAAGTAATGTGCCCAAGATAAGTTGTCATAACACAACTAATAAGTGGAAACTGGATCTTGTGAAGCTAACATATAAATTATACAGATCTTAAATTTTAATAGCTTTAAAATTTTCAGTTTTTAAGCTCAGTTGTCAGATATGTAGCTCACTTCAGTGTCTCCTTGGAAAACCCACACAATATCATTTTTCCCCTCCAATGATGACTCCAATGACCCATCCACTCTTGGGGCATTCTTCCACACTTCTTTTTATGCTCAAATGATCATGTAAAACATTTGCGTATATAGATATACAAACATACGCATAGGAGGCATGTTTTTTGGTCATTGCTTATTCTACAGAAATGTGATCACATTATATACACAGTTATGAAATTTGTCTTTATCTCTCATAAAAACTTATGGAAATCCTTTCAAGGTAATTGTTAGGGAACGAATTCATGCTTTGTAATGACTGTATCATATTTCATGAATGTACTACATTAATCCAAACATCCTCCTGTAGATTGATAGGTGCTTTGTTTCTATAAACATAATTGTAATTCTAATTGTAATAATTATTGTGTTAATATGAATGATGATGCAATCAACATCCTCGAATGTATATTCTTATGTATTGGGTATTGTATTTCTGAGAAAACCAATTCAATGGTTTTTAGATATTCACAGAGTAGAGCAATCATCACCATGACCAATTTTAGAACATTTATATCATGCCACAAAGAAACCTTATACCCAATAGCAGTCACTTCTCATTTCTCCCCAACCTTCCAGCTCTAGGCAACCACTAATCTACTTTCTGTCTCTATAGATTTACCTATTCTGGACATTTTCTATAAATGGAATTATACAATATGTGGTCTTTTGTGGCTGGCTTCTTTTGCTTAGCATAATGTTTTCAAGGTTCATTCACGTTGTAGCATGTATCAATACTTTATTCCTTTATTCTATTGTATAGATATACCACATTTTGTTTATCCATTCATCCATTGATGGACATTTGGGCTGTTTCCACCTTTCAGCTATTATGAATAGTGCTACGTTGAACATAGTGTGCATGTATTTTTTTGAGTCCCTGTTTTTAATTCTTTTGAGTAGATACTGTATTAGTCAGGATTGTCCAGAGAAACAGAACCAATAGGAGATATATATATATATACATATATATATAGATTATACAGTATTGGCTCATGCAATTATGGAGGCTGAGAAGTCCCATGATCTGCCACCTGCAAGCTGGAGTCCCAGGAAATCCGGTGGTAGTTTGAAGGCCTGAGAGCCAGAGAGCTAATGACATAGATTCCAATCTGAAGGCCTGACAACCAGGAGTGCTGAAGGTAGGAAATCAATGCCCCAGCTCAAGCAGTCAGGCAGAGAGCAAATTCAAACTTCCTCTGCCTTTTTGTTCTATTCAGGCCCTCAATGGATTGAATGATGCTCCCTCACGTTGAGGAGGGCCTTCTGCTTTACTCAGTCCACCAATTCAAATGCTAATCTGTTCTGGAAATACCCTCACAGACATACCCAGAAATAATGTATAACCAGCTACTGGGGAATACTTCAGCCCAGTCAAGTTGACACATAAAATTAACCATCATATATACCTAGGAATGGAATTACTGGGTCATATGGTAACTCTATGTTTAAATGTTTTAGGAACTGCCAGACTGTTTTCCAAAGTGGCTGCACCATTTTACACACCCACCAGTAGTGTATGGGGGTTCTGATTTCTTCACATCCTCCCCGGCACTTGCTGTTATCTGTCTCTTTAATTATAGCCATCCTAGTGGGTGTAGATATCTTACTATACTTTTGATTTCCATTTCCCTGACTAATTTTGTGTACCATCTTTTTGTGTCCTTATTGGTATACCTTCTTTGGAGAAATGTCTATTCAAATCCTTTGTCCATTTTTTAATTGGGCTATTTGTCTTTTTATTATTGAGTTGTAAGAGTTCTTCATAAATTCTAAATACAAGTCCTTTATTAGACATAATTTGCAAATATTTTCATGGATTCTGTGCATTTTCTTTTCATTTTTGATGGTAGATTTTGAAGCACAAAGGTTTTTAATTTTGATAAATTTTTGATGCAATTTATCTATTTTATTCTTTTGTCACTTGTCCTTTTGGTGTCATATTTAAGAAGGCTTGCCTAACCAAGATCACAAACTTTACTCCTGTGTCACCTTCTAAGAGTTTTATAGTTTCAGCTCTTATGTTTAGGTATATAATCTATTTTGAGTTAATTTTTGTATAGTGCCGGGTAGGAGGTCCAATTTCATTATTTTGCATGTGACTATCCAGTTATCCCACAACATTTGTTGAAAATACCTTTCTTTTTCCATTGAATTATTTTGGTACCCTTGTCAAAAGCCAATTGACTGTAAATTTGAGACTTTATATTTGAATTCTCAATTCTATTCCATTGATCCACATGTCTATCCTTATGCCGTTACAACAGTGTCTTGGTTACTATAGCTTTAGAAAAAGTTTTAATATGGGGAAGTGTGAATCTTCCAACTTTGTTCTTTTTCAAGATTGTTTGACTATTCTGAGTCCCTTGAATTTCCATTTTTTTGGTCCCTCAATCCCCAGGCTGGCCCTGTTGAGTATTTTTTCTTTCTTTCTTTTTTTTCTTTTGAGGAAGATTGACCATGATCTAACATCCAGTGCCAATCTTCCTCTTTTTACTGAGGAAGATTGGCCCTGAGCTAACAATTGTGCCTGTCTCCCTCCATTTTGTATGTGCGACGGCGCCACAGGATGACTTGATGAGCAGTGCGTAGGTCCACATCCGGGATCTGAACCTGCGAACCCCAGGGGCCTCACAAGTGGAGCCCGTGTACTTAACCACTACGCCACTGGGCTGGCCCCTGTTGAATGTTTTTTTAATCATAAAGGGTGTTGGATATTTTTAAATGCTTTTCTCTGAGTCTATTTTTTTCTTTAATTTTTTGTTTTAGTGAGATTTTATTTTTTTGTTTTTTATTTGATATTGATTTTTTTTTATTGAGGTAACATTAGTTTATAACATTATATAACTTTCAGATGTAAATCATTATATTTCAGTTTCTGTGTAGACTACATTCACCACCCAAAGGCAAATTACCATCTATCACCACACACATGTGCACAGTCACCCCTTTGGTCCTCCTCCCTCCCCACTTCCCTTCTGGTAACCACCAATCCAATCTCTGTATCTATGTGTTTGTTGTTGTTGTTTTTGTTTTTATCTTCTATATATGAGTGAGATCGTACTGTATTTGACTTTCTCTGTCTGACCTATTTCACTTAGCATAATACCCTTAAGGTCCACCCATGTTGTTGCAAACGGCAAGATTTTATCTTTTGTTTAGAGCTAAGTAGTATTTCATTGTATATATATACCAAGTCTTCTTTATCCATTCGTTCCTTGATGGGCACTTAAATTGTTTTCAAGTCTTGGCTATCGTGAATAATGCTGCAATGATCATAGGGGTGCATATATCTTTATGCATTCGTGTGTTCACGTTCTTTGAATAAATACCCAGCAGTGGAGTAGCTGGATCATATGGTAGTTCTATCTTAATTTTTTGAGGAATCTCCTTAATGTTTTCCATAGTGGCTGCACCAGTTTACATTTCCACCATCAGTGTATGAGAATTCCCTTTTCTCCACATCCTCTCCAACACTTGTTATTTCTTTTTTTTTTTGTGGGGAAGATGAGCCCTGAGCTAATGTCCGTTGCCAATCCTTCTCTTTTTTGCTGAGGAAGATTGGCCCTGGGCTAACATCCGTGCGCATCTTCCTCTACTTTATATGGGACGCCGCCACAGCATGGCTTGACAAGAGGAGCATCTGTGCGCCGCTAGGGTCTGAACCCGCAAACCCCGCGCCGCCGCAGCGGAGCTTGCGCACTTAACCGCTACACCATCAGGCCAGCCTGACACTTGTTATTTCTTGTCTTGTTAATTATAGCCATTCTGTGAGGTGATATCTCATTGTAGTTTTGATTTGCATTTCCCTAACAATGAGTGATGTTGAACATCTTTTCATATGCCTGTTGGCCATCTGTATATCTTCTTTGGAGAAATGTCTGTTCAGATATTTTGCCCATTTTTTAATTGGGTCATTTGTTTTTTTTCGTTGTTGAGATGTATGAGTTCTTTATACATTTTGGATATTAACCCCTTATCAGATATACGGTTGGCAAATATCTTTTCCTGAGTGTTAGGTTGTCTTTTCGTTTTGTTGATGGTTTCCTTTGCCGTGCGGAAGCTTGTTAGTTTGACGTAGTCCCATTTCTTTATTTTTTCTTTTGTTTCTCTTGCCCGGTCAGACATGGTGCATGAAAATATGTTGCTAAGACCGATGTCAAAGAGCGTACTGCCTACATTTTCTTCTGGAGGTTTCATGGTTTCAGGTCTTACATTCAAGTCTTTAATCCATTTTGAGTTAACTTTTGTGGATGGTATAAGATAATGGTCTACTTTCATTCTTTTGCATGTGGCTGTCCAGTTTTCCCAGCACGATTTATTGAAGAGAATTTCCTTTCTCTATTTTATGTTCTCAGCTCCCTTGTCAAAAATTAGCTGTCCATAGATGTGTGGGTTTATTTCTGGGCTCTCAATTCTGTGCCATTGATCTGTGTGTCTGTTTTTGTGTCAGTACCATGCTGTTTTGATTTCTATGAGTCTCTTTAGATGATCATATGGTTTTTGTCCTTTATTTCATTGATATGGTATATTACATTAATTAACTTTTATATTTTAGCGAACCTTCCATTCCTGGGATAAATCCCGCTTGGTCATGGTATATGATCCTTATCATATGTTGCTGGATTTGGTTTGCTAGTATTTTGTTGAGGAGTTTTGCATTTATATTCCTAATGTATACTGTAGTTTTTTTGTGGTATTTGTCTGCTTTTGGTATTAGGGTAATACTGGATCATAAATAAGTTGGGAAGTGTTCCCTCTTCTTCAACTATTTGGGAGAGTTTGTGAACAATTGGTGTTAATTCTTTAAATGATTGGTAGAATTCACCATTAAAGCTATCTGGGCCTACACTTTTCTTTGTGGGAAGTTTTTTCAATTACTAAATCCATCTCTTCACTTGTTATAAATCCCCATACTATGTTCCAATTTAAAGTCAGTTCCCTTGTAGAGAGCTTCAGAGCTCTCTGTTTTATGGTCTACCTGTTCTCTGGGGCAAAATCTCTGGGTCACTGCTGGAAGCTAGGAGAAGGGACAGTAGCCCACTTCTCTTGGAGTGACTCCTGCTTTACAAACAGGCCACTGGGCAGAGGTGGTGACTTCTGGTCTTCTCAGTTTGCCTCTCCTGGTGTGGAACCTCTACCTGCAAAGAGCTGGGGTGAGAGCGATTGGGTCCCCAATTATCCTCAGCCTGCTGTGTATAGGGGATAGTCTCCAGCTTACCAGTGTAAGCTAGGTCAAGGAAGGGAGTCTCTGACCTCCTGGTTGTACTTGCGTAGAATTTAGCCTCTGTAACATAGAGCTCGGGGGGGTGGGGGGGTGGGTAGTAGTGAGAAATGCTGGCAGCCTGTCCCTCCTGAGTAGATACTGTACCCTTGACTGGGAGGTTGAGGGAGAGGGAATGACTTATTCTTGACCATACTCACCTGGAGTGGAACTTCCATCACAATGAGCTGGGACAAGGGGAAGAAAGGAACAGGCTGTCACTCCAGTGGTATAGATTTGTGCTTTTCTTATGAGATTAAGTAGATTTTCTTAAACAAATGCTTCTTCATTTGCTGTATGCCCTTAGGACAATTTCTAGAGACTTTAAATGATTAGTATTTTAAATATAATTTTTACTAGTTATGCTTGTTTTGTTGAGTAATGGGGTTTGTGTAGCCCCTGATGCTACCTCTCTGGAAATTGTCCCCCCTTTTCAACTTGAATAGAAGTTTCCAGATTGCTTTCCTAAAAGGCGGCAATAGTTTGTTTGCTCCACTGGTATATGAGAATACTCTATTCTCTGTATCTCTTCCAATAGTAGAAACATCATTTTTATTTTTTGCCTCTCTGATAGCTGTAAAGTAGTTTTTCATTGTCACTTTAAATTTCTTTACTACTAGTGAATGTGAGCATTTGTTTATAACCTTTTTGGCCATTTGGGTTTGCTTGTTTCTGTATGTTGCCTCTTCAAGACTATTGCCCATTTTTCAATTGGTTTGTCACACTTGTTTCTGTCAATGTATAAGAGCTCCTTGTATCTTTCGGATATTAATTCTTTTTGTTCTCTAAATTGCAAATTTGCCCCCTGATTTATTGTGCACCTGTTATGGGTTAAATTGAGTCCCTCCAAAAAAGATATATTGGACTTCTAACCTCAGTACATGCATGACCTTCTTGGGAGATAGCATCTTTCAGAGGTATAATCAAATTAAAATTAGGTCTTTAGGGTAGGCCCTAATCCAACATGACTGGTGTCTTTGTAAGAAGAGGAAATTTGAACACAGATGCATACAGAGGCAAGACCATGTGAAGACACAGGAAGAAGACCGCTATCTATGAGACAAAGGGAGAGGCCTGCAGCAGATCCTTCCCTCACAGCCTTCAGAAGGAACCAATTCTGCCAACACCTTGATTTCAGACTTCTAGGCTTCAGAACTGTGAGACACATAAAATCTGTTATTTAAGCCACCCAGTTTGTGGTGCTTTCTTACAACAGACACTAATATGGTACCTATTGACTTTGCTTATAGCATCCTTTCTCCTTCTATAGGCTTTTTCCATATATTTCCACAATGACTCTTCTATAATGCCGGTCATATCATCACTCTTCTGCTCAAAACCTCCAATGAATTCCCATTTCACTCAGAGTAAAAGTCAAAGACTCTGTCCTATAAGACCTAAATGATTAGGTTCTCTGCTACCTCTCTGTCTTATCTCCTATCACCATCCTCCTCTCTCAGCACCCTGCAGCCACAGTGGCCTCCTTGCCATTACTTAACCATGTGTCAGATATTCCTGCAAAAAGTTGGTGAACCAGGCAACCTCCAAATCTCAGGGGCTTATAAAATACTTGTTTTTCTTACTCATAGGTTGAGCTAAGCTCACCTGGGCTAGGCTGGACTCTAAGCTTCAGGTTTGGTTTAGATCTGCTACATACATATTCAACATTTCTAGCACCAGTGGCTACCCGTGCATGTTCCTTTCATGGTGATCACAGAAGCTTAAGAGGCCCAGCCAAACCATTCAACATTTAAAGCCTCTGCTCTAGTTAACTCCTCTAACAATCCATTGGCCAAGCAAATCACATTGCCAAATCTAAAGTCAATGGATGGGCTTGTATACTCTATTTGACTGGTTAGTGCTGCAAGGTCACACAGCAGAGAGAAGGAGTCAAGAACCGGGGACAATAATCCAATCTATCCCACATGTCAAGTGTGCTTCTACCTCAGAGCCTTTGCACTTGCTCTTCTCTCTCTCTGGGTATCTCTTCTACCTGATATCCTCTTGGCTTTCTCCTTCAATTGTTTTAGGACTCTGGTCAGGTGTTTTTTACTTTAAAAATGGGTTCTTCTATGACCACCTGTGTCAGTTAGGGTCCCCTAGGAGGTAGAGGCCAATATGACATTGGAAGTGTAAGAGATACATAGGAAGAAGAGCAGCAGTAGGCAGAAAGAGGTTTCAGACTGCAATGCGGGTATGACACCTGTGATAGCAGAGGAGGAAGAATGGAGGATTGATAGGAATAGTTCCAGAATACAATGCAGCTCTGAGAAAATCTGAGCCAGGTCTCTGGGGAGTCCCAGAGCAAGAATTGATTGCCTATTAGAAGAGTCCCGTGTGGGTCAGGAAGATCCCAGCTGTTGTATCACCACCATGCTCAGCCGTTGGCTGGAAGCATCTTGGGAAGAGAGAGTAGCCTTGACATGAATGCTGCAGTGACTCCTAAAGGTGTGGCAGCTGGAGATGTCATCAACTACATTGCTTGAAGCAGGTTATCTTTTTTGTTTTTTCTGCTGAGGAAGATTCGCCCTCAGCTAATATCTGTGCCAATCTTCCTCTATTTTTTATGTGGGTTGCTGCCACAGCATGGCCACTGATGAGTGTTGTAGACCAGCGCCCAGGAACTGAACCCAGGCTGCCAAAGTGGAATGCGCCGAACCTAACCACTAGGCAACAGGGCTGGCCCAAAGCAGGTTATCTTTTGAAGAGAGATCTGAGAGGCTGCCACAATGGCTACCATACTATCATATACAGAAGAACAAGCCTGTCACTCTATCCTCACACTCAGCTTTGTTCTTCATGGTACATTCCATCACTTGATATATTATATATTATCTGTTTGTTTTTATCCTCTGTCCCAAGATGAGGGCTCTATGAGAGCAGGGGCTCTATCTTGAACTCTGCTGCATATGCAAGGCCTAGAAGAATGCCAGGAATAGGATTATGCTCAATAAATATCTGTGAATAAATAAATGTAGGCAAATACCTTTATCTCTTCTTTTACAGCTCCAGGGTTTTCAGTCTTGGTTAAGAAGGTCTTTTCTTTCCCTAGATTGTTTATGTAATCATTTAGACTTTTTTGCAGGATGTCAACTATTTATTTATTGTTTTTGCATGTAAATATTTAAACAATATAACATTTATTCTAGTATAAGGTTTAAGATAGAGGTCCAAAGTTTTTTTCCAGATTGATGACTAGCAGAGCCAGCACTATTTATTAAATAATCCATTATTTTCTCATTGTCATATAATAGATTACCATATACAATGAGATCTATTTCTGGATTTTATACTTTGTTCTGATCTGTTTTCCTCATCTCATGCCAACTGAATATTAGTTTGACTACAATGACCATATCATATATTTTTGGCACACACATCATATGTGATGTGTCAAGACATTCCCTTTTGGCTTTATTTGTCCTTTTCTTCTGTTGTAAAAGCTGAAGATTATTTTATCCAATTAAAAAAAAACTAATTGAGATTTTAATTGAAAAAGAATTTGTGAAATAACTTGGGGAATGCTGACATTTTTAGATATAAAGTTTTAAGATTGAATTATGTTATGCCTATAAGTTTTTCCCGTATTGTTTCATATCTTTCATTAAGATTTTCCTTTAAGATTTTATATTGTCTCCACATCAACCTTGTGCTTTTGTTGCTAAATTTATTCTTAAGTATTTTATAATTTTTGTTACTGTTACAAATAAAATATCCCACATATTTAATTTTTTAGGTGCTTACTGCCAGAATAGTTAATGGTTTATTACTTTTATGTTTTACATTATCCATATAACTATAGATAATTATGTATTTACAATAAAATTTTTACTGATTTGATTGTTGTCCTTGTTTTCATTTACTTGTTTTTTGTCTTCTAGGTTTGTCTAAATAAGAAAAATGTATAATGAAGTCTCTCACTATACTTGAATTTTTATTAAATTCTCCTTGCATTTCTAACAGTTTTTTTCCCTTAAATCTATTTCCTGCAATCAATTGGGTTTGTATATTTATCTTGTGTCTAGTCAACATATCAAATTCTCTTATTCCCATAATTTTACTAGCTTCTGTTTTGTTTTCTAGATATACAATCATATAATTAGCAAAAGACAGAGCATTACCTCTTCTTTCCAATGTCCATGTCAGTTACCAAAATTTCCTGTTATTTTGCTTTAGCTAAAACTTCCAAGATGGTGTTAAATAATATTAAAATTGAGTATAGGTATTTTTGATTTTTTGAAATGGTTCTTATGTTTTAACATTTAGGGTAATATTTGCTGTTGGCTTTGGTAAATAGAATTTATTTTGCATAAAAAGACTATACTATTCCTACTGTACTTAGTATTTTCTTAGATTTTTTTAAGAAATATATCCCAAATTATTTCAAATGCATTTTTAACATGTATTGACATAATCATATGATTTTTTTCTCTTTAATTTTTTGACAAAATATATTGTGTTGATAGATTATAGTATTGAACCTTCTTGTGTTCCTGGAACAAGTGCTGCTTGTTTATTGAAGAAAAGATCTTTTGTCTTTCAATACATTGTTTGCTTCTATTTATTAATTTTTATTTAAAAAGTTTGCTTCTATACATGAGGTTGCTTTATAGTTTGTCTTTTTTGTAATACTTCTTTTAAAGCAAGATTTGCTATTCAAGTTGTATTTCCTTCTTAAAGTGAATTGGGGGGAGATTTCTCCATGTAGGCCCTAGAGTAGTTTACATAATATTGGTAATTATCTAATGTTTAAAGTTTAGATAAAGCTCAATCATAAGTCCTTCTAATCCTGATGACTTAAAAAATGGTAGGTCGTTATTTTTTTCCCCAATCACTTCTATGGTAAATTGTCTATTCAAAATTTTCATTTATTCTTGGATGTACTTTGTTAATTCATATTTGTCTAGGATATGATCTATTATCTTTAGTTTTTCATAGAGAAGAATATAGTATTCTCTTGCAATTTGTTATTTTCTTATGTTTCTATTATTATATCTTTTTTCTCATTCCTAATTTTATCTATATTTGCTTTCTCTATTTTTTCCTTAACGTATCCTACAAGAGGTTTATCTATTCTGTTGATCTTTTCAAAGAACCAGCTTTTTGATTTATTTATATATTATCCTAATTTCCTAATTTTTTGCCTTCTATTTTATTAACTTCAGTATTATACTTATTCGTTCCTCCTGCCTAATATATTTTGTTGTTCACTTTAAAATATCTGAAGTACTAATTGTCTTTAATTTTCATCTTTAAAAATTTATGAATACATATGGATATATGCTTTTTTTGTTTTCCTCTGAGTATAGTTTTTTCTGTCTATGAGGGTTTTGCTATAAATTGTATAAAGTATTGTATTATCCCTTGCTTTCTTTATAGTTTATATATCCTTTTAGATTTTCTGTTTGATCCAATGATTACCCAGGAAGGTATTTTTAATTTCCAGAAGTTAAGATTTTTCTTTTGATTACCTTTTCATTATCCATGTATTCTTTTATTGGATTTTGACTGAAAACTATGGATTGTTAAATCCTGTTAAAACTACCTTAAATTTTTGAAAGTAAGATACTCTTTGTGGACAAGTACATGATTGGTTTTTGTAAATATTCCAAGGACATAAGAAAAAAATGAGTACATTTTGTTTTGTAGATTTGGGTTCTAAATATATCAATAATATAATTTCTTTCTGATTTGATTATTCATTTCCTCAATGTCCTTTTTTTGTCTACTGGATCTGTCTGAATATGAAAAAGGTGTAATAATGAAGTCTTTCACTATATTTGAAATTTTATTAAGTTTTCCTTACATTTCTGATAGTTTTTTCCTTAAGTTTTTAACTGCTATAATTGCTTTAAGCACAGTTTATGACTCATATTGTCTTCCTAAATTATGACTTATGCCTTGTCTCAATACATAATGTTCCCTCTTGTTCTGTTTAACACTCCTAAATTTAAATTCTACCTTGTCTGATATTAGCCTCTGCCTTAAAAAAAAAGTAGTTTGGTGCCCCTTCCTTTGATTAATTAATTTATTAATTAATATCTTCACTTTGTTTTAAACATGTTTTTAATAAACAGCATATGGCTAGTCTTCTCCCCTCACACCCCATACTCCCCCATTGAACAATCTCTGCTTTTTAACGAGAATTCAGTCATTTCACATTTACTGGAATGACTGACATACTTGACTGTATTTCTCTCATGTTTATGCTTTTTAAAAATTTATTTTAGAGCCAGCCTTGATGGCCAAGTGGTTATAGTTTGCCACATTCTGCTTTGGTGGCCCAGGTTTTGTTCCCAGGCATGGAACCACACCACTCATCTGTTCAGTGGCCATGCTGTAGCAGTGGCTCACATAGAAGAACTAGAAGGACTTACAACTAGAGTATACAATTATGTACTGGGGCTTTGGTGAGAAAAACAATTTTATTTTATAAGAGAGAGAAGAGACAAAGCTTCACTCCAGAATTCCAAACAAATATCTGAAGGTACTCCCTGCTCCAGTAGGGGGAGCTTAATTCCTGTCTTGCCCCGCCTTGAAGGTTGGAGACTTATTGGCTGGCTTGCAAAGAATAGAGTAGGGAAAGAGAATAATGGTGACTTTACCATGGAGAAACCTGGAAACACTAGCTTAACCAAGTTATGCAAGTTCACTTCACCAGTGACATTACACGGGTATCACTTATCACCTGATACAACATGACAAAAAGGGCTGTGGTGTTCTTTCCAAGAACTCATAACCCCAGTGTAACCATGAGAGAACAAACCCAGCTTGGGGACATAAACTTATGTCACAAGGTAATTTCTTTTCTTATATCTGCTTGTTTGTTCAAGCTGCTCTTTATTCCGTTCCCCACTCCACCTCTCTTATTAATTTGAACATTCCACTTTGCTTTCCCTTTTATTAATGCTTGATTCACTTTCTCTACGTTAATAATTAGACATATATGTTTCTTGTATTATTTGAAGACAATATACCAACTGTTTCCTCCACCAAGATGCATATTTGCCCCTCTGAGTCACTTTATCCCCAGCTTCCCTCCACCCTAATAAGATGAGAACTCTGAAAAGTTCTTAATTCTCCTTCCTCTACCTCAACTGTTGCATTTTGCTACTTCTAGGTTTTCAAGTCCTTTTAGTGCAGACAATTATTTCCTTGGAATATATACCTTCTGTTTCAAGAGACCTTTTAAAACACATGTATTTCATATTCTTAGTGCATTATTATCCAATTCGATTCAATTAATTACATATGATTGCACAGCTCATTGCTCGCCACTGTTTCTTCTTTCGTTTTTCTTCTTCCTCTCAAAGTGTCTGTTCTAGTCCATTTGTTGTTTGCTTAGAGTCCCCCCCAGATCTTTTTAAATGTGACTAGTGTGATTAAATAAATTAATTTTTCATTTAATTTTAAGCATCTTTTTTGAGATGTAATTCACATAAAGTGTACAGTCCAGTGATTTTTAGTATATTCAATCACGCAACTATCACTGCAATATAAGTTTAGAACATTTTCACCACTCCCAAAAGAAACTCCATACCCATAAGCAGTCATCCCCATTCCCACCCCTCCCACTGTCACAAACCCCAGGCAACTGCTAATGCGTTTTCGGGCTCTATAGATTTGCCTAGTCAGGACATTTCATATAAATGGAGTTATGCAATATGTGGCTGACTTCTTTTACTTAGCATAATGCTTTCAAGGTTCATCCATGTTGTAGAATATAGCAATACCTCATTTTTTTTAATTGCCAAATGACGTTCTATTGTATGGGTATTCCACATTTTGTTTACCCATTCGTGAGCTGATAGACATCTGAGTTGTTTCTCCTTTTTATTTGAAAGTATTGATTCTACTTTCTATTATGAAGAGTGCTGCTATGAAAATTCAAGTACAAGATTTTGTAGGGACAAATGTTTTCATTATTCTTGGGCATATATCTAGGAGTAGAATTACTGGATCATATGGTACTTCCATGTTTAACGTTTTGAGGAACTACCAAACTATTTTCCAAAGTGACCACACCTTTTTACATTCTCACCAGCAATGTATGAGGGTCCAATTTCTCCCCATCCTCCCTAACACTCATTATTATTTGTTTTTAAAATTGTAGCCGTCCTAGTGGTTGTGAAGTGGTATCTCATTGTTGTTTTGATTTGCACGATAATGACTAATGATGTTGAGCTTCTTTTCCTGTGCTTATTGGCCATTTGTATATCGTCTTTGGAAAAATGTTTATTTAGATCCTTTGCCCATTTTTAAATTGAGTTGTCTATCTTTTTAACATTGAATTGAAATCAGCTCTTTTTATATTCTGGATACATGTCTCTTTTCAGATATATGATTTACAAATACTTTCTCCCATTCTATGGCTTGTCTTCACTTTCTTGATGATGTCCTTTGAAGCACAAACATTTTTAATTTTGAAAATTCCAATTTTTCTCCATTTTTATTTGTTGCTTGTGATTTTGGTGACATATTTAAGACACCATTGCTTCACCCAAGGTCATGATGACTTACTCTTACGTTTTCTTCTAGGAGTTTTACAATTTTAGCTCTTACATTTAGGTCTATGATCCATTTTGAATTAATCTTTTGTATGGTATGAAGTAGGGGTCCAACTTCATTCTTCTGCATATGGATATCCTCCCTAGATTCTTTTCCTAAGAT
Source organism: Ceratotherium simum simum (assembly GCF_057802395.1). Classification (NCBI taxonomy): domain Eukaryota; kingdom Metazoa; phylum Chordata; class Mammalia; order Perissodactyla; family Rhinocerotidae; genus Ceratotherium; species Ceratotherium simum. Next base: position 30,130,194 of record NC_141901.1, on the reverse strand, counting down.
GAGCTATAGGGGTGATACCCTCTCTGATTTCTCACATGTTCCCGTGCATTTTCCTTTCGTTCTAATAAGGGAATATTCTTGACTGGGTGTAAGGTCTTGGTTGTAGTCTCACAGCATCTGTGGACATTTTTTACTGTTATTCATTTTCTAGGGTTTCAGTAAAGGAATCTGATGCCATTCTGATTATTTTTTCCTTATAGAGCTTATGTTCTTTTCATTTGAATGCTTGTTGGGCTCTTCTTTTTACCCAAAGTTTGACATTTAGGATATTCCTTGGTATATCCCTTTTTTCTTCAGTCCTGACAGAACTCAAAGAGGCCTTATTTATTATGTTCCTTCTTCTGGAGCACCTATAATTCATATACGAGGTTTCCTGGATATATTCTCTATGTCTCTTATATTTTCCTTCATCATTTCTATCTCTATATTTTATTCTCTGTGCTTTGAAATATTTCTTATATTTGACCATCCAGGCCACTAATTTGGGTCTCAACAATGACCACCCTCTACTTTGATTTCTCTCCTGAATCTTTTAGTTGAGATTTTTTTTTTTTAAGTTCTATAAGACGATTTGGTGGTGGTTGTTGCTGTTGTGTGTGCTGCACTTGAATCTCCTTAAGGAGTCATAATTTCTGCGTTCAAAATGTTGGCATTCTTCTTCTGCAGCACTATTTCACAGTGCATCCATTTGGTTTCTTCTGATGGATACTTCTCTCTGGCAGCCAGATGAGAGACATTTCAGCTCCCTGAGGCCCAGGTCTGCTTGTTTAAGCCCCTAATGTGGCAGCAGCCCCAGCAGTGGTGGAAGGCAGAGCTGGCCTTCTCACTTTGGCTAGGGCAGTGTGTGCAAGCTGTCAGATTGCTGCAGCCATGGAAGAAGCCTCCTTTCTTTTGCTTAATTTTTTAAGCCGTTTTTATTTATTTTTTCTTTTTTTTTCATTTCTCATTTTTATCTTTTATTTATTTATTTATTGCAGTAATATTGGTTTATAACATTGTATAAATTTCAGGTGTACATCATTATACTTCTATTTCTGCATAGATTACATCATGTTCACCACCCAAATACTAATTACAACCCATCACCACACACATGTGCCAAATTATCCCTTTTTCCCTCCTCCCTCCCCCCTTCCCCTCTGGTAACCACCAATCCAATCTCTGTCTCTGTGTGTTTGTTTGTTGTTGTTATTATCTACTGCTTAATGAGGGAGATCATACGGTATTTGACAGAAGAAGCCTCCTTGATTCCTAGTTTTCTCATGCTCTCCCAGATCTCTGGGGCAGAGAGGGCTCAGTCTACTAGCCCTATCCTTCTTGGCCTCTTAGAACCTAGAAACCTAGACAACTCCCCCCAGGACCCCATCTCTTACTGTGATCCCCTGCTTATGACCCCACTCTGGAGCTCTCCAACTCTGTCTTCCTGTGCTCCTGTTCAGCCCATTGTGGACAAAGTTTGCACAGGTTGTCTCAGCAGAGACTCTACAGTTCCCAAATCTTCACTTGAACCTGCTGTCCATAGGCCCCAGAAGCCATTAGAATTGGGACAGGCGGAGAGATTGAAGGTGAGCCTGAAGGGAGGGAAGGAGTTCAGGTCATCATCTTCCAGGACTCTCTGCCATAGATTACACTTTAATTTTAATTGCAATTTATTTCTCTGCCTCCTCAAGCAGAGTGTGTCCTCTTAGGCCTGGGCCTGAATCCTATTTGTTTTTGTACATCTAACACTTGGCACAGTGCATGGGACATAATGGACTTTCATTAGCTATACTTGGAATGAATGAATGCAAATGTGAAACTGCAATGAATGACTTGATTGGGCCTCAGGAAATCCATATAGACTCTTGCATTGCACACAAAGCCTCTGATGCTGATAATTCAGACAATGGGGATTTTATTGAAGTGACATCGAGAGAGTCCAAGAATTGAGAAAATTCTAGAGAACATGGCTTGGAAATGGGTGAGAGTCAAGGCACCCCTTGAGGGCCAGGAAACTAAAAGTCAAGACTAGTCAAGCAGCAGGAATGTGGTCAGGTTCACATTACCGGGTGGATGTCCTCCAGTCATTTTTTTTAAAAAAATGTCTTTACACTGCTAACTCAATATTCAAAATTCTGGGAGAGAACCTATTGCCTGTGCTTCTGTATGACAGCCATGGCGGGAAGGATTTGATCCACTGGCTTCTAAAGTGAGAGGCAGATATCTGGATTTCCCACGTCACCAAGGCTACCCACAGATGGAAGAGTAGTTTCCCTGTAGGGACAAGAGTGTGTGAGGAAAGGGGAAATAGTGCTGGGGGACCACAAAACAACATATGTTCCCAAGAAGGGAGTATTTTAGAAGATAAATCTCTGATTTCCAAAGTGGTAGAAGTGATCCCTCTCTGACCTCCACCCCTTCTCCCTGCTATTGGAGCTCCTGACACCACTGCCAAGTCTGGAGTGAGGGCGGAGAGGGGAAGGGGCTGATGAAACCTCTACCAGACTCCCACCCTCCACCATCCTCTTCTAGTCCCTGCTGCTCTGATGTGGGACCTATCTCCTTGGGAGGCGGAGGAATGCCCAGAACTGGTTTTATGGAGAGACGTATGGGCTCCTGGGGCCCTAGAGTCAACCTCAGCTCTTCCCCTTCTATCATTGAAATAGTGTAGGAGATGACATTTAGGTTCTTAGATTAAACAGGCTTTTGTGGGTTGGCTTGAGATCCTAGTCACTAAGTGTTACTAGTTTCCAAGCAACCTTCCGTTCTCCTCATTTTTCTTTCTCTACAAATGTTTATTGAATGTCAGTCACTGGAAACCAAAATAGTCCCTTTCTTCATGGAACTTACAGTGTAGTGGGAGAAAACAGATATGAAACAAACAACCACACAACTAAGGATGTATTTGCAAGGTGGTCCGGTATTATACATGATTAGTAGAGTGTCATGACAGGGACTTAATTTAGATGGGGGGATATGGAAAGGCCTCTTTGAGGAAGTGACATGTAAACTGAAAACCCAAATGATGGGCAGATAGTGCCCAGGCAAAGGGCTTCATTCTCAGATTTTCATCTCATGGCAAAAAGTTCTATGGTATCTTATGGTTCTCAGCCATGGGTGGTATTCGTGTGTGTGTGTGGGGGTATTTGTTGTTGTTGTTGTCACAACGATCCAGGGGCTATGACTAGAAATTTGTGCACAGAAGCAGAGATGCTAAATGCTAAAGATGGTTCTTCATAACAAAGAACTGTCCTGCTCAAAATGCCAACAGCATCTTCATCTGAGAAACCCTATAGGCTAAAGTCAGTTTCTCGGCAGCCAACCTTATCAGGAGAGCTGTTCCTTAGCAATCGTTGCTCTAAACGTCCTCGGATAGAATCAGATTGGCACAGCTTGAGTCCTCTGTCCACCCCTGCACTAAGTAAGCACAGTGGCTGGGGATGGAATGGTGACTCAAGAGTGGGGAAGGGGTGACTTTGTCAAGGAAAGTAGTTGTGCTGTTGGCATAAGAAGGGGAACTGCTGGGCGGGCAAAGTAGCTGATGACCGTTGCACGGGTGAGAAGGGCAGTGGTGCAAGATAAGGCAGGGTGGGGAGGCAGGGCCAGATCGTTCTGGGTCCTGTTAAAGATTTTAGACTTCTCTTAAGTGCCCTGGGAAACCACTGACAGGTTTTAAGTAGGAGAAGAGGGTGACAAAATCTGTCAAACTTCAGAGCCTTGTACATTTAGGTTTAGTGGGCATCTTGCCCAGACCTTCCTCTATGGAAGAAACACTGTGTCTCTCACCTTCTTCTTTCTTATGTCTTTTTAATACGCAGATTCCATTGTCTTCTACCTCGTGCTAAATGACAAAGGCAGAATTGCATTCTGGGAAAGCACTATTCTTCCACTGGCCTCTGTCAAGTATGGTTTTATAAACTGCATTACATTTTTGCTTTTTGCTGTGGAGACAAGACTTGGAAATGAGCAAGTGTTCTTATCCTAGGAAGTCATTGGTTTAATCCAATTAATTACCTAGTGGAAAATTTCTCTCCAGCCCAGCGATGCTTATGCCATTATGACAAAGTCCAGGGCATTGCCAACATATCTTTGCAAATTTCATTAACGTGGCTATTTCCGTTTTCTTCTAGGTCATTAACGAGTCTGTTAAATGAGGCCAGTTCCCATACCAGCCTCCGACATGCCCCAGTGGACTTTTTGCTTCCAACCAGACGTAGTGCCCATTTATTCCTGATCACGTAGAATTTTCACCATTCCATTCAGACAAGAGCATTCAAAAACAGGCCAATTTAATTTGGAACACAACTTTTATGGAAGTCGTTGTCAAATATATCTCTGACACCCACATAATGTTGCTGCTTTCCTGTCACCTGCTCAGTCTCATTCTTCTGTTCTGTCTTTTTTACACTTTCTCTTATTGCTATTCTCTCATCAGGTTTTTTTTTAATTGTAGTAAAATACACATCACATAAAATTTGCTATCTTAAGCATTTTTAAGTGTACAGTTCAGTAGTGTTAAGTATGTTCACATTGCTGTGCCACCAATCCCCAGAAATTTTTTATCTTGCAAAATTTAAACTCTATACCAATTAAACAACAACTCCCATTTTGTCCTCCCCCAAGCCCCCAGAAGCTACCATTCTACTTCTGATTTTATGAATTTGGCTACTCTAGATACCTCATGTAAGTGGAATCATACAGTACTCGTCTTTTTGTGACTGGCTCATTTCACTTAGCATACTGTCCTTAGGGCTCATCCATGTGTGGTGTGTGTCAGAATTTCCTTCCTTTTTAAGGCTGAATAATATTCCATTGAATGTATATACCACATTTTGTTCATCCATTCATCTGTTGATGGATCCTTGGGTTGCTTCCACCTTTCAGCTATTGAGAATATTGCTGCTATGAACATGGGTGTACAAATATCTCTTCAAGACCCTGCTTTTAATTCTTTTGGGTATATACCCAGAAGTGAAATTGCTGGATCATATGGTAATTCTATTTTTAATTTTTTGAGGAGATGCCGTACTGTTTTCCATAGCGGCTGCACCATTTTATATTCCCACCAACAGTGCACAAAGTTTCCAATTTCTCCACATCTTTGCCAACACTTGTTATTTTCTATTTTTTTGATAGTAGTCATTCTAACAGGTGTGAGGTGATATCTCATGGTGCTTTTGATTTGCATTTCCCTAATGATTAGTGATGTTGAGCATCTTTTCATATGCTTCTTAGCTATTTGTATATCTTCTTTGGAGAAATGTCTATTTCAGTCCTTTGACCATTTTTTAATTTGGTTATTTTTGTTGCTGTTGTTGAGTTGTAGGAGTTCTTTATATATTCTGGCTATTAACCCCTTATCATACATATGACTTGCAAATATTTTCTCCTATTCCATAAGTTGCCATTTCACTCTGTTGATTATATCCTTATATACAGAAGTTTTTCATTTTGATGTAGTCTCCTAACAGGTTTTATAATTTTAGAAATTACCATAAGTCTTTTAAAAACTACCATTCTTGTGTGCTTGCCATACATTTTTCTCTATCATCCAATTCTAATTCTTCACCTTTAGAGTTAGCATTCATCTTCAGGGTTAGCATTCCTGAAACATAAGTGTTGGTATCAATTTCTACAATATGAAAGAAATCTTAGTAACAACTTGAAATAAGAAAAATAAGAACATGGGATAGGTAATTTGTGACTTGATTTGGAAAAATTAAGAAGTAGCAAAATTAGTGGAGACTAACTGTAATAATGACCATTAACACTGTGTAGCATTCTGCAGCTCCTCATTTCTTTCTTCCAATGACCTTGTGTAAAAGAAATTGTTATTCTCACTTTACAGATGAGAAAACTGAGAATAAAGAGAGGCATCTCGCTCAGCTTCACACAATTGGTGTGCACACAAACACCATAAACATTTTTCTGTTCTGTGTCAGGTCTGAGGAGCTATTTTCAAATCCTTCTGAAAATAAGTGGCTTGCCTCTTACGTCATTCCTCCCATTTCACCCTGCCCTGTGTTACAAAATTGACAGTAGCTTACCTATCACATGCAGACATTGGGCTGTAAACCTCACACGCATTAGTTCATTAATCCACACCTCACTGTGCAAAGCAGCCTGAGGCTCAGAGAAGTTAAAGAATTTTGCCCAAGACCACATTCTAGCAAGAGATAGAAGAAGGATTTGTATCCAATCCAGGGCTGCCTCACCTCAAGTTTAGATCACGAAAGAGAACATAAGTCAAATCTTCTTAAGATTAAGCCACACTCTGATTAAACTGTCCTTATTATAAAGTAATTCAAAAGATTTTTATTGACCCACTTATTTTGCTAAGACTTTTAAGTCCCCTTTCATTAGAAACTTGTTATAGGAGAGAGATGTAGTCCCAAATTCCTGCTTTGCAACTAACTAGCTGTGTGACTTTAAGCAAGTCATGAACTCCTCTCAGCCTCAATTTCTCCATCTGAAAACTCTCCATTATATTACCTACCTCCTGTGGTTGACTTGAGCAGTAAATGAAATAATGTACGCACAAGTGCTTAACAGACAGCCTGGCACACAGTAAACACTCAGTAAATGCCAGCTATTATCATCAATTTTATAAACAAATTCAATCCATATGGTACACACCATAATGGCTGTATGGCCTTATCCTAGTCCCTCATAATTTTTCCTTGCCAAACAAAGTACATACGAAGAGACCAAGAGTGGAAGTTATTGCTGGAAAAATTAACTACAGACAGATTCTGTAACAGTTAGGACTTGATATAGCTGTGAATTATAGAAAACCTAAACAACTTTGTATTAGACACATATGGCTTGTTGTCTCACATAAAAGAAGTCCAGAGACAGGCAATGCAGCACTGGTATAGCAGCACCATGAAGTCATCCAGACCCAGGCTCTGTCTTTCTTTTCTACCCCACCATCCCTAGAGCATAGCCTCCAACTTCAAGTAACCTAATAGTCCAACATAGCTGCTGGAGTTCCAGACATCAGGCCCATATTCCAGACAGCAGGAAAGAGAAAGAATAGAAGGATAGAAAGGGCACACATCCCAGGTTTAAGGAGTCTTTCTGGGAATCTCACAAAAAACTTGAATTTGCATATCATTGACCAGACTTTAGTAACAGGACTGGCATTACCTAGTGGCAAGACAGGCTGGGAAATGTAGTTTTTCAGTTGGTTTAATTCCCACCCTAATTAGAATTCTGTTACTAAAAAAGAAGAGGAAAGGGGTATTGGGATGGCAATTGGCAGTCTCGGTCTCAGAGGCAAAAACTGGTGCAGACTGACATTTTAGAGTAACTGTGTTACTTCAATTCCAGAGTTCCTTCTGAGGCTGGATAGGGTCTGGGGGGAGGAGAAACTCAGAGATCTCTGTTTATGTGTTTAAAAGATTGGAGTTGCCTGGAAGGTTCATTTTTCTAAAAGGATTCCACTGCCCAAATTAACTCTACAAACCACCGTTGGAGAGGAAGAGCAATGTCATTCCATTCCAAACCAGACTGCAGGCAGGAACACTACATAAAGGAAACAGGAGGAGATACACTTGGAAGTATGAGAAACAGAGGCGCATGAGGTGAAAAAAGTTACCTGTGTGCATATCCCTGTAGCCAACCAGAGAGGCTGTCACCTTGGTCTGTTGCACTGTGCTGTCGAGGCTGAGTAGGGAAGGGATGAAGTCTCTTCCCTTGCACAGCTGGCCGTACCCATGTTTGATGTTGGATCAGAACTCATGTTGTGATTACATTGGATTTAACCACCCGTGTGCAGAACTGATTGACCTTTTTTTTTTTTTTCTGGTGAGGAAGATTGACCCTGAGCTAACATCTGTGCCCATCTTCCTCTATTTTGTATTTGGGATGGCTTGATGAGTGATGCGTCGGTCCACGTCTGGGATCCAAACCTGCAAACCCTGGGCCGCCAAAGCAGAGCACGCGAACTTAACCACTATGCCACAGGGCAGGCCCCCTGATTGACTGTTTTGCTCAATGATCCCACTGATCTTTCCAGCCTTATGTTCATCAAGCAAATGTCTTGGCTTTTCTGAGATAGTTCTATATTCAAATTTTCTGTTCCAGTAGACTCACAAGGGCATTTATGCTTGTCAGACCACGTGTTCTGATTTCTGGTACTCAATGCTCTGCCAAAGGACCGATTCACTCTTGCCCCCATGTTCCCCAGGCCTAGCCCATCAGTGGATATTTGATAAATGTTTGTTGACAGGAATTGCTACTAATCAGGCAAAGCAATTGAATTTCAGAACACACTGGTCCTTACTCCAAAACTCTCTCAGAATCTGTCTGGTAAGACTGCCTTATAATGAGGTCACGCGTTTCTCTTCAGTGGCTAAATTCCTTAGAGGGATCCAATATGGAGCCTCCAGATGCTGAAGTCCATTCCAAAGAGAACAGGGCTTTGAGGAAGACTCAGGAGAGGGAACCCTGAAGTGAGCACTTGTTTGATAAAGGGCTTACCCCTGTTTTTTTTAATCTTCCAGATTGGTGGTTACCGGAGGGAAGGGGAGTGGGGGGAGGGTGAAACGGATAAAGGGAGTCATTTGTGTGGTGACAGAAATTAGACTTTCAGTGGTGAAAACAATGTAATGTATATAGAAATCGAATATAATGACGTATACCTGAAATCTATACAATATAAACCGATGTTACCTCAATTAAAAAAAAAAAAGTCTTGCCCCTGGGCTATGTCTGGCTGTCCCACCCTCCTGATTCTGGACAGGAGCCTTGGCTACTGCTGCCTGAGGGATCTGAGCCCTTCTCTCCTCCCTCATGGTGACTTTTCAGCCCAGTGAACACCTTTACTCTCTCAGCCAGAGCCTAACACTGTGAAGGAAGCCACTGCCAGGCCCTGCCTATGAAAATCTTGCTTTTTGTATCCCCTCCTCATTGGGGGCCCACTTCCTGGAGGTTTTGTGGAGAGTTCCCTTTCTGACTTCTTCCCCAAGTAGCCACCAGAGCTCTCTGCTCTCTCCGTCACCATCTGACCTTCCCTTCCTGCCACCAGTTCCCCAGAAAGGACGTCCCCAGGGTCAGACTCTTGTTGGCTGACCTCAGGAAGAATTGTTCCTGGCAGCCACAGTGGGGACTTTTATGTATATTTTCTCACAAAATTACTTAGAGAAGACACGCAAGGCTCTGGAGCCCTCTCCCAGCCTGCGGGGATCTCCACTCGCTGTTTCTCTGGGGAATGCATTCTGAGTTTCACACCACCACTGACTTTTTTGAAAGCCATTTCATTTTTGCAACCCACAAAGTTGAGAAGTTGAGGACTGCCTGTGTTCCTGGAACACCATGTTGTAAGGACCATCAAACATTAAGATGGGAGAGGGGAGAGTGTGCCTGTTCCTGTGTGTGTGAGCTACTCTGCAGTTCAATTCAAAAGCCTTTGTGGTATAAAGCGGTGCTTCAAAACCCTACTGTGCCTCAGAATCACTGGGGAAGCTTATTAAAAATGTGGACTCTTGGACCTCATCCTAGTATACTCTGATTCAGAGGGACTGGTGTTGGGACCAGACCTCAGCGTTTTTGACAAGTTCCTTGGGTGGTTTGGAGGCAGCCACTGGTTAACGGATAACTGTCCAGCAACTTTGCATGAGCAGAGCAGTGTGCATCCATTGCTCGGTGGATGGAAGAGCACTGGCTCTGGATCAGAGGACGGCACCAAGGGCTGGTACATTCAATACTTGCAGCATGTACTTGGCGAATCAATGGGCATTGGGGAAAACTGGAGACCTTGGAGAGGCTAGACTTTTAAATAATTTAGGTTACATAGGGCATGAGGCCACTCCCCGAAGGACAGAATAGATTCAAAGGGGTGAACTAGAATGGGGAGAAGGCAGGAGTTTTGTTAGGGTGTTTGGGGAAGATGGAGATTGGGAGTCTTTGTGTGCTGTGGGAATATTTTAGGAAGAGAGATGGGTAAAAAGGAGTTTCTGATGTATACTTTGCCACGTAACTGTCCTCTCTGCCATATCCTCCAAGACTTCACTAAAGACCCACATAAGTTCTCAATGTTGTTTGGTTTGGATGTGAGTTTATTTTGGATGTGACACCATGCTGAGACTGACCTACAGGCGGCCCAGTTTTTTTCAGGTTATCGATGTAGAAATATTGCCCTTGTAAGATTGTTGTAAGGATTTGAGATATCCTGTTTAAAATGTCTATCAAATAGTAGATGCTCAAACAAGTAGTAGCCATTATTGGATTGCCAGCAATTATTGAGCACCTACTGTGTACCACATGTTGTGCTAGGTACTGAGGATGCAGAAGGCGAAGGAGGAGCTCATAGTTTGAGTCAGTTAACTTTTCCACAAGTATGTGCTCCGCAAAGGTCTTACTTATGATTCAGACATTGTCAAGTACCTGACTACATCAGCTTTGAAGACAAGTCTATGAGGATTAGAACCACATATTTAAGAATCTGACCAGATTCAGGAGTGTCTGAGCTGGAAAAGGCCTTAAAGAACATCGATTTTATTTTCCACAATTTACTGATGAGAAACCCAGGCTTGCAGAGGGGAAGAATTTAGGACTGCTGATAAATAGCTACAATTTTATTATGTGTTTAAGGATGTGGTTTTTATATTTATATAAATATAAAGAGATTCCCATCTATTTATAGGGCATCTCTAGAAATCATTACAACATACCCCTTCTTAATAGACAGATAGAGCATGAAGCATAAAATGTCAATGCTGAAATTTGCCTAAGGATCATCTGGTTCAAATTACTTATTTTACTAATGAGGAAACTAGGGATGTATTTTATTTTGTTTACTGCTGAGTCATAGCCTGTAGGTGAATGCATCTGAGCAAGATCTGGCGTAGGGGATTGGTAAATGATAGTACAGCAATCTTGAAGTTTTTTTTCCAGAACAGTGTTGATAAACTGCTGCGCAAATATTATTTCCTTTCCTTTCTTGATTAACTGATTTTATTGGCCAAATACCTAGAAGTCAACTGGAATAAAGAAAGGTGAAACATATATAGACATGCAATAGGTCTACACATAAATAAAAGATATATGTAGAAGTTAGAATGTATTTGTATGCAAAGTGACATAATGCCTAACAATGGCTTAAGCAACAGAGATATATAATTATCCCATGTAGCAAGAAGTCTGGAGATAGAGGAGACCAGGTTTGGTGTGTTCGCTCAGTCTGTCATTAGAGATCCAGGCTTTTAAAAATCTTCCTTCTTTACCGTCCTCAGCATGTTGGCTTTCTGTCCACAGGCTGACAAGACTGAAACAGTTGTTTCAAGTCCAAGCATCATGCTTTGCACACTCCCATTCAGAAAAGGAAAAATGCAGCAGACTTTCGCTACATCTGCTTATCAAGGAGCAAAACCCTCCCCAGACACCTCCAGCAGAATTTTGCCAGGTCTCATGGCTGGGTCTGTGTCACATGTCCACCAGTCCCCAGCCAAGAGGAAGCAGATTGCCCTGAGTGACTCAGACCAATCATAATTCACCTTCTAGGTCTGAAGGCAGGTCCCTCTTTCTTTAAGATATTGCTTCACAGACAATGTGAAATTCTATAAACTAGTCTGTGCTATTAACTAGGAACAGCTATTGGGAGGGGAAAAATGGTGTTTGTGACATTCCAGGTGAGACAGATAGATCCTGGAATTTTTTTGGAGTAATATGTTGTAAGACTACTTTCTAGATAGGTTAGTAATTAAACACATGGGCTTTAGAGTCAGACATCCTGGGTTTGAATCTTGGCACCAACACATACTAGCTATAATTCAGTTTTCTCATCTGTAAATTGAGGATAGTAATAGTAACTACCTCATAGTTTTGGGGAGATTATTTTTTTTTTCAAATAGTGAGTTGGTAATATTGTATAAGTATTAAGTACTTGAAACAGTGTCAAGCACATAGTAAGAACTTAATAAACATTAGCTGTTTTTATTTTGGAACCATTGGTGCTATAAATTTAAATTCTGTTTATCTTCATTCACATCAAAAGAGTATAAGACCCTTCTCTCTTCCCTATGCCTGTGGCTGCACTTTTCTAAATGTAAAGCACAGTATCTGGTATAGATTGGGCCCCTCTTTGGGGGGAGTTATTTTTTTTAGCCCAAGAAGTATGGACAGAATTTTGCTGCTGCTTCTTTCTAATTTTCAGACTGCTCTGGAGAGAATCCTATTTAAAAAGCTTACTCAGGCCCGGAATCCATTTATTTGATCTCAAATTGGGTGTTTGCCTCTCAGGTCCAAACCAAAACAACAATGCAATTTACCTTATCTGCTTTACATTTCTTGCTCCCAGAGAGTGGACTTGGCAGCACCTCGTCTCCCAGGACACGGGGGCACACAGCCCGCTGACCTTTCTTTCCCAGGCCCGGGAAACTGAGCTGATCTGGAAAATTTGGAAATTTTCAGAAGACTGACAAAATCGTTGCCTCAATTCACTTTAGGATATTGACAAAAGGAGGGCATGCTTGCTTGGAATTCAATCACCAGAGTTCTAAGTGTGTCTGACCGGAAGTGGGGCTGGTTGCCAGAGGAAGGGCCGTCATCGCTGTCATTCTTTACAGAATGGAGGGTGAGCGGGTCTGTTCACCGTCCTTTTGACCACAGGGCCCTTAACAAGCTTTGGCATAGTCAGTTGTCTGGATTTTACTGTTCCCCTTCTTTTTATTCCTGAGAGTCTCCCTGAGAGTTCTGTAAACAAACAAGATGTCCTGTGTGAGGGACTGGATGCTAGGAATTGATGGTCCCAAGGCAGATGCTTCCTGTACAGTGGGCTTCAGATGATAATTGACAGACATCTGGCTTCCCAATGTAGGGGAAAAGGAAAACTTGCCTCTCTTCACATACCAATGTAAACTCGCTGAATCTTACATGAAGATGTTTTTACTGACCTTGAGAAAGGTCATGAAACTGATAAACTTGGGTTTTGGATGATCATCTTGAAAATTGGGAAAACCCAGGAAATATTTTTTCATTGTCAAGTATAGACTTCCTTCATTTCCCCTCTTTTTTTTATTTTTCATTTTCCTACTTTTTTTTGACTGATGATTTTCCTTTCCCTCTTATCCCTGCTAGTTAGGAAAATAGGGATTATATTTGTATTCTTTTGGTGGTTATTCAAAAATATTTAAAATACCTACTTAGACATAAATTTTTCTAACAGAGCCTAGAGTTATCTGGCACTTCTATCTTTTTTCTGAACAAGAATTCATCTTCTGAAGTGAATTTGTATTCTCATGATCACCCTTGTAGGCTGTCTTATGTATTTTTCTCATGTGTTTTAGAATTTTTGTTTGCAGGCTCAGCTAAAGTGGGAGTTTCTCTTTCTCTCTCATTGGATCTCTCTCCCCTCCCCACCACCTGACACCTCTTTCTGGCTAGCTGTTTTGCAGTTGTCTCCACCTGGCCTTCTATATCCATCAACAGCTCTATCCCACCCTCCCGCCATGGTCCAGAACCAGGTCTTGTGTTCACAACTTCCTCTCCACAGCGGTATTGAGACCATCACAGATATAGTTACTGAGCCAGCAGGTGGCTGGGGACTTGTCCTGCTGTGACACTGCCTGTGTGTCATTTGGGCCTGCTAATCACAGAACTTTATGTAAGCCATGACCCGAAGATACAGTTTGTTCTAGCTTTACTCAGCTTCCTTTCAAGGGTGGTTGAGCCTGGACTCAAGAAGTGACCTAGGTTCTGGTTGCTCTGCTTCACATGAGGAACTTTACATCTTAGGAGCTGACACTGGGGCCCCCTCTGCCTCCTTCTGGCTCTTGGACCCAAAGCTGTGTTTTAGCCCCCTTCACCACCTCATATTTTTTTCTGTTTCTGGCACATAAATGTTCTCTCTCTCTCACTGTCTCTGTCTCCATTTCTGTCTCTCTATCTCTCAATCTGTCCTTGCTGCATGTTGGTGGCTGTAATGTGCTAAAAATATGATCTTCCTGTATCATTCCTACTGGAAGTCTTTGACTTGTAATAGAAGAACTACACAACCCATCTGCCTCACTCAAATCAGTAAACAGACTGCCAGACTGCTGGGAAGCATGAGAGGGCAAGCTATCAGATGCAGGTCCACTCCATCAAATACGGTGGTCCCAAACTCGAATTCCCTTGGAATCCAGGTGTGCAGAAGTAGGGGACTGTGGCTAACTGGGGAATGTTTACCCCACCTAAAACCGCTGCTCAGCATTGGCTGATTATTGCAATGAAGGAACGAGAAAACTGTATTGTGGAAATATCCAATTTTTCAAGAGAAAAATTCTGAACAATTAAAAAAATATTTTTAACATTTAAAAAACTATTTGGACTTTTAGTTGAAATCTCCTGAGTTCTAAATGTTGACCACTGATTCTGCGTGAGCTGACGAGAACACATATGGTGGTCACAGTCCATGTGCTCCCTCCCTGTGACCTATCAGCCGACGTGTCTGTTGGTGCCTTCATCTACCCTGGTCACATCTGGACTTCCAGAGGTTTGGTGCTTCTCTTCCAAAACTAACTGACATTTTAAGTCCTATACAGTCTTTTGGGAGGAAGGCAAGTATAACTTATGAATTACAAATAAAAAAATTAAATGCTCTTCTGTTTGTTTTCATCTTTGGCAAGTATCTATATGTTCCATCTTGCATATGGAACACTGTAATTGGAGATGTGAGAGAAAGCACATTCAGTATGAAAACTGTCTGACCATTGAGTATCAAACTTATGGTCAGGCAGACTGGGGTTTGAATGCTGGTTCCTCTATTTTCTAGGGGTTTGACCTTGGGAAAATTACTTAACCCCTCAGAGCCTCACTTTCCTCATCTATCATGTGTGGAAAACAACACCTCCTTTCTGTGCACGGTTTTGGGGTTAAATGCAATAATATGCACAAGAGCAGAGTGCCTGGCACAGTTGGAGTTTCAGTAGTGATGGCTATTATTAGAGCCCAGATCCACGCTTCTGAAACATTGAACTCATTTGTGGCAAAACCTGACCTGAACTGATAAAAAGCTGATTATAATCTTTATGAATCCTGCTTGGTGTGAATATTCATAAGTTCACTGAACAAATATTAATGTGTTTGATTATGAGTGCTACCCCAGAACCTCTATTATTTTTCCAGGATTTGAAAAGTTCAACACATTTAACACATTTAACTCCACAGGTTTTGGATAAAAGATAAAGAATCTGTAGTTGCAACAATGTATCGACAAGTGGAGAATGACACAACCAAAACTGAGCACATAACCACATAACTGCTGGAAGGTGAGGAGTAAATAAATGATTAGAGGTGGGGGGGAAGGTGAATTTCAGAGGGCTTCCTGGAGGGAGTGGCCTTTGAGCCTGATCTCAGGAGAAATGAAGGAACTACATTTGGTGGAGAGGAGGCAGAACATTCCAGGGAAATGCAAAAGACCACTGGGTGTCTTTCAGAGGCTCCTAGCAAACCAAACCGCTTTCAGGTCTGTGCAAGGCCTGGGAGAATGAGTGAATGCCTTTAGAAAGATGAACGTGGGAACTTGACAGGGAAAAGAGTTGCTAGTAGGGAGGAGTGCGAAGACTGGAGTGAGAATACCCACTTTCAAAGAGTTCCTTAGGGGAGCTTATGAGAACCTAGCTTTGAGCACAAAGCTCTCTTCTTATGACTTCTGCATATGCCAGCAAGCAATTACTGCCTTTAAAGATGCTCTCATGGAGCTGGGACCATGGCAAGCCAATATTTCAAAACTGCACATCCCAGATCTTTCCCCACTCAGCTTGTCTGTTTTTCATAAACTGGAGATGGAGCTGAAGAGATGATCTGGCTGAACAGGGAGTTGCTATGAGCAGGGAAGTGATGAGACCCAGTTTGTGTTTCAGAAAAAGTACTCTGCCGCTATGTGAATTGGAGATGGGCAATACAAGACACAGAAAAAAAAAGTCTTATTTATCATTCTCTTCCCAGAACTAAGGACAGTGCCTGGAACTTGCTTGTGTAGCTAGTTTATTAACAGATATAATGCCCATCTTGGCGCGGTCTCCTTCAATGGAAAATGGAGCATTGATGACACATTAAAAGGAACCCACACTTCCTTTACGTTGTGGGAGCAGCAGTGGTTGGAGGACAAGGAGGCTCCACATTGATGTATTATCACAAGTAGGAACACTGAACTGCTCACGTGCTACTCCTGTTGTCTACAACTGTGGGAAGAAAGCTGAGAGGAACCTAAGGGAACAGGAAAATTCTAAGCACCTCCTAGGACATGCAACATTTAAGGGTTAGCTGGTACTACGGGGAACAGCTCTGGTCTCTGAGTCTAATACAGAATACCCAAGTCTCTCTGATGAGAAGATACTTTTATTTTCTTCAAAGTCTTATATTCACTGACAGGGACAGTGATTCCAGCCAGATGAGGTGGTGACGTGAGTTGTGTGGGGATTGAGAGGTTGAGTCACTGATGTTTGGACAGGACGCAGAGAAGGCACATTGTGAAGGTGCCTATGGAGAGAGAGCTCCATAGATTTTGGAGAGGGAGGGGCAGTCTCACTTGTCTACTTAGAATTGATAATTTTCTCATTGGAAAACATGTGTTGAGGCAGCTTTATTAATCTACTTCTGGTTTATCCAGTTGTCATTTTATCTGAACCTTCCACACACACATTTGCAAGGTTGAGGTCATAGTTCTTCCCAATTATATATGTGTTGGAAAGGGCTGCCTCACTCTGTGTTGGTTCATCTTCACTTAAGAGGCCATCTTCAGTTAAGGGATGGCCTGACATTCTTCTCAAGATTACCTGAATTTTCATATTTTAGATTCCACCACTATTCCACTAGTGGTAGTGCCGATGATAACAATGTCTCACCTGCACTGAGTACTGTGTGTCAGACTGTCCTGAATACAGTGCATCCTTTATCTCCCATAATCCTCACAACACCCCTTGGAGGTGCATACTACAATGATTTCCATTTACATGCAAAGAAATGGAAACTTTAAAGAGCTAAATAACTCAAAGACACATGGCTGTTAAACAGTGGACCAAGAATTTCGATCCAGGTAGATCTGACGAAGTCTGTGCTCATTTCTCAATGAACACCGTGTTCCTGTCATATTCAAAACACTGCATCAAATGTGGTAGGGATTTCAGAAAGGCTGCACTCAAATCCCTGTCCTCAAGGAACTCTAATTGGATTCAAGGGAGAGAAGACATCACAAGTCAAATGAAATTGGAACACAATACAGAAACATAAAGACATGAAACAGAGAAGAGTGTGGTCAAGATGTCAGACAAAAGAGCCATGGAAACTGAGATGGTCCAGGAGAGACCCATGGAGGAAGGAAAGGAGGCCCTGGGAAGCCAGGCAGGGTTCAGTTTCAGAAGATGAGGCAAGGCATTTGAGGAAAGGAGATGGCCGGAAGGTGTGAGCGTGGGATGTCCATGGTGGGTTTGGTGACAGTGAGTGGGGTGTGTTACTAGAGGGAAGTTCATGGGGGACAATGGGGAAGAACAACTTTGGGTTGAAAAATGTGAGGAACAAGAAGGAGAAGGACTAAGAGTTTGTTTTTCATTCTAGGGGTCATGGGGGGCTGGTGAAGTTTTCTGAGAGTTAGAATCATATATTATTTTAAAAGGAGTTACTGGCAGAAGCATGCCAGTGGATTGTAAGAGGAGAGACCCTTGGAAACTAGCCAGAAAGCTGTTGTAAGCTCCGGAGATCAGACAGAACTCAGAACTGCAGGATTGCATGATTTCACAGATGGTTGAATGGGGGATTCGATGGCAACTAAGTGTCAGAGATGAGAGTGGTGTGATTGTTCAGAGTTTCTTAGCTATATCACTCCCAATTATGACGGTGTCTGGACCAGCTGCAGACCTTGGGCTTTGTGCATAGGAAATTTACAACTAATTAATTTACTTCTATTCCTCTCCCAAATTTAATTATTTCAAGGGTTTTAAACAAGTATTGCCTCTTTTGACCCCACAGGTGTGCAAGTCCATTTTTGTAAGAGGACATCTTCTAATTGAAACAGTTGCTTGTGATCTTGGAAGGAAGGCTCTCAGTGTACCTGCCCTTTCAGCTATGTTGCTCAACCACAGGCCTAAATCTCTTTGCTCTTAGTTCAACAAAACTGGGGCCAAGGGCTGCCATTGCTCATAATTTTTCAGGACCATGATTCCCTTTGACAATCTGATTATAATTTTAAGTAACTGCACGTTCCCTTAAGCCCATTATTAGCCCAGATTAGAAACCTGAAGGATTGAGGAATAGAGACAAATCAAGCAGAAAAATATATATTTTTTAAAGACAAAAGTAAGATAGAATCTTAAAAAAAAAAAAGTCTGGGGCTGGCACTGTGGTGGTGTAGTGGTTGGGTTCAGTGTGCTATGCTTTGGTGGCCTGGGTTCGCAGGTTTGGATCCTGGGCATGGACCTACACCACTTGTCAGCCATGCTGTGGTGGTGACCCACTTACAAAATAGAAGAAGATGGGCACAGATGTTAGCTCAGGGCTAATCTTCCTCAAGCAAAAAAAGAGAAAGATTGGCAAAGATGTTAGCTCAGGGTGAATCTTCCTCAGCAAAAAAAAAAAAAAAAATTCAAATGAAGAAATACTTTAGAAATTATTGCCCTTCTTTCTTTAAAGTGCAGTTCAGGGACCCTGGACCTTGCACAGTCCCTCAGGGTTATCTTGGGCAGCCTGGACTTTGCTTGTAGGACCCCTCTCCACCTGCATCCCTGTCACTTGAAAAGCAAAGCCTGGAATGTGGGCTAGCCACAGGTTACTAGCAGGCTCCAGTCAGCACAGACAAAAGTTCGTTTTAGCCACTGGAAAGGGAAAGGAGTGGCAGAAAGGAGGACTGTTGTCGGGTGAAGACTTTCTTTTGGCTGGACTCCCATGTGCTACACCCAGCCTGCTGCCCCTCAGTCTATAAAGACAGAGTTCAGAAAGCTTGCCACTGGGCAACTGTTGAGCAGAAACAAATTCCATCTTCTAGTGGACTCCTCAGCTCTGGGGTATTTGGCCAGAGAGCTCGGAGTTTTCTCACAGCTGCAAATTCGCTCCTGCCTCTGAGTCAATTTAAAGCCCTGCCATACATCTATCCTCTCATTTCCTCCCACTCAGTTTCCTTCTCTGATTCTACCCACAAGTTAAAAGGGCCTGTGGGCAGGGATGTATGGTCAGTGTTAGCAGATCAAAGATCAAAGGATGCCAGAGCTCTCGGGTCATAAAAACGATTTAATCCAGCCCCCTATGTTCTTGCCAGAAGTGATTTATCCAAGGTCTCATAGCTGACAAACACAGGACAAGGGCCCAGGGCTTCTCCCATACTTTCTCCCTTATTTTCCACAGAGTTGTTGAAATATAGATGATGCATTGTATGTGAAAATGCTTTGTAAATTGTAAAGTATAGACACATATTATATATTACGTGTGTGTCTACAGGTATTATCAACAAAAGGCTCTACTAGATCCTTAACAAGTAGAGAGTGGTAAGGCTTCTGACTCTGAAGATAGCCTGAGGTTTAAGCCCCCAAGCTCCACCATCAACAAGCTACTTAACTCCTCTGAGAGACAGTTTTCTCATCTGTAAAATGGGAATAACAATTGTGTCTACCTCATGTGGCTGCTGTTTGGCTCAGGCCTGGCTTATAGGTGGTTCTCAGTAAATCTGGTGAAATAAATGAAGGTATTAAAATCTACTTGCCCAACATATTCTTAGATGTTATGTTCAGTTAATAGAAAGTTCATTTTCACCCCAGCACATGCCTGCCACACAAAGGTGGCCCATGGATGTTTGTTGAATCTGTCCACAGATAAGTCCTTTGGCTTTCTAGAAAACTGTCATTTTT
Organism: Ceratotherium simum simum; assembly: GCF_057802395.1. Classification (NCBI taxonomy): domain Eukaryota; kingdom Metazoa; phylum Chordata; class Mammalia; order Perissodactyla; family Rhinocerotidae; genus Ceratotherium; species Ceratotherium simum. Next base: position 30,110,398 of record NC_141901.1, on the reverse strand, counting down.
GGTCAATGAGTGAAGCCAAGGCACAGTGGCTTGGTGCCGATTGCCCAGAGTAAGAAGTGTGGGTGCTGGGAGGCTGTAAGTGAACCTACATGAGAAGCAACATCAGAGGCCGTCTCAATGTGAAGGAAATGAGGATTAAACATCAGATTCCCGGTGGCAGCCAGGAGCTGCTGGGAGCGTGGAGTGGTCTAGGTCGGGAGGGAAGGGTCTCAATTAGTACAAGCAAAAGTTCAGTTGGAAAGTATTGCTATGTACCCATTTCTGGAAGAGAGGTGTCTGAAGAATGGGATTTGAATTTTCAAGCATCTAGGAATTGTTGTGATTTCTTCTTTCATCCTAAAGAAATATTCATTTTTATACCTAATTTTATATTCATAATTTTATATTTTTTTCTTAAAGAGTGTCCCCCAAATTATACAAGCTTTAGATATAGCTACACCTGGATCCACCCCTATATGTTTCTCCCACGAGGATAAGCTAATTGGGGTCATCCTTCACCTTCAGAAAACGAATATTCAAGTCCAGATCTGGCCTCTGACAGCAAGTCCACACAATATAAATACGAGTTTTGTGGTCTTTGTTGCCTTGTAGGGGCAGACAAGGCCATGAAAGGCACAGATGAGACGGTGTGAAAGAAAAATTGTCCTAAAAGTAAACTGGGACAGAACTTTTTGTGAAATGAAGTTCAAAACCTGGTTCTGGGAAGAAACTAACATTTCTGATAAAATGCTTAACCTATTTTTTTGAAACTATAATGGCATTAAGACTTGTTCTGGCAAACTAATCACCCACCCATGCACCCAGCTGCCTGTCGTTCATGAGTCTAGTGACCTTCAACTGAACGTTCCTTTTGTATCTAGTCTAACATGATTATCTAACCATTCTCTTTTTCTATACACTTTCCCTACTAAGATGGAATCTTTGAATTGTTCTACCAGAGGCTATGTCTCTTGTAGCAAGATTATAACAAACCTTTGGCTGATCTCATAACCAAATTATCTGACACATCCTCCATCTCCCCATTTGTCACCCTTTGAACTACCTTGGCAACCTCCATCCACTGTGTACATTCTTTTGGCACTTTCCCTCTACATTTTGTTTTGTTAAATGTCTCTGTGTAGCTATCTTCTCTCTCCAACTAAGGAGTAAGCACTTTTTGAAAACAAAGGTGCAGTGTCTTGTTCATTTCTTTCATCTTTCCATCTTTTCCCTGCCTTACTCTCTGACTGCTGATTCCCCCAGGGTCTAGCACAGGGCTGGTGCATAAATAGAACTCAATAAATATTGGACCATGGACTGGTTATTTCCTGGGAGGTGCTGCGAGGTGAGCCATGTTGTATCCCTGGTCACTTTAGCCTGGTCAAGGCCCACAGGCGGCACAGCCTCCCTCAGCTGTGAACCAGCGCCACAAACCCAGAGCCATGAAGCCAGAAGCACAAATCCAGAGCCATGAAACCAGAACCACTAACAAGAGCCACAAGCCAAAACCCATGAACCCAGAGTCTGGAACATGGGAGAGAAGTATGGCATCTGCTTTTTGGACTGGTGGCTTTGGGTGTGGTTTGCAATCTTATAGTGGAGAATGCTTCTCTGCTCCTATGACTTGCTACCCTAAACCTTTATTTTTTGTTTATTGGCTAACATTTGAAAATTCACTTTTTGTGCTTGATTCGAGAAGAAATGGGGCCATCAAATGCAAACAGTCATCGAAGTCATCTTTTGACTTATCATTGTATTAGCTCTTAGTGATTGCTCAAAGGTCCGACTGGGCTCAGGTCCATCTTCTCCAGCTCACTTTGTGTGTGGCCTCTGTGAGTCATTTAATCTCTCTGAGCCTCAGTTTACTCATTTGTAAAATGTAGGCTTGCCAATGTTCAATATTGAAATGGATGCTTTTAAATTTCAGTTTCTCAAACTGCAAAATGAAGATAGTAAATTGATTGCATCACTGCCCAGCGTTTTATACTTCTTAAAATTTTTGAGTGTGTAGTGAGGTACTTTGAGACTGCATGTCAAAATTTTGGAACCCTCTTGCCTTGAAACAGAGACAAAAAGTCTATTCTAAGGCTGCTGGCATTTTGCTCCCTTTAACTCAGAGTGCGAAGGTAGGAGTTGGCTTTTGGGGCAGCAACTTGGTTTTAAAAGAAACAGCTTTGGTGAGTCTTTTTATTTAGATGAATATCAGCCAAGTAGCTAGTTTTTGTTTGTTTGTTTGTTTCTTTTAAGATTTACTCTGAAGTTGGTGAAATATTCCAAATGAAAACATTTTAGCCTGGGATTTTAATGTTTTTAATCACATAAAATTATATACAGTAGGGATGGGTACAGAGAAAGGTACAACTTTACAAAAATATGTATTTGTTTTTCACCCTCCACTTTTTCCCCAGTGGAGGTGTGTTCAATTTGAGGCAATTAGTAAAATAAAACTGAGAACACTTACCCCACAGGATTGTCGTAACATACTTGTTTAAGCATAGTGTCGTGTGCGTTATAAAGTGCTACATGAGTTGTTGTAGCTGGTATGGTCAACAGTAAGTGTCAGAGGGTGTCCATTCATCCCTGTCTGCCTGTGGCACTGCAGGCTGGGGGACTCGTAGAGCACAGCAGGGAGAGGACCCTAACCTGGAATTTGCCCCAGGCCCCTCTGCTGGGTGGGCCACTCGGTGCCCCTCTGGTCACTCCCTCTGGCACTTCTGGGCCACAGTCCAATTCTGTGCTCAGTCCACTGTCTGGCTCTCACATACTGAGGCCCCTTTCCTCGCTTTCTTTGTTTCTCTTCTGATCCCGATGCCTGTGATTTTAGGGCCTTCAACGCAAATTCGTTAAACCCTTTTTTTCCATAGTGGGTCTAGTTGGCCCAACAAGCAGGACCCAGACTGTGGAAAGAGAAGAGTGTTTATTTTCCCTGGAGGACAGGGGAGGGCCCAGATTTTGGAATCTGGGTGCAGGACCACCAATGGGTGGTGCCTGATTCCTATGCAGGCCCACCAGTGGGTGGTGGGTGACTCCTGTGCAGGCCCACCAGTGGGTGGTGGGTGACTCCTGTGCAGGCCCACCAGTGGGTGGTGGGTGACTCCTGTGCAGGCCCACCAGTGGGTGGTGGGTGACTCCTGTGCAGGCCCACCAGTGGGTGGTGGGTGACTCCTGTTCAGGCTCATCGATGGGTGGTGGGTGACTCCTGTGCAGGCTCACCAGTGGGTGGTGGGTGACTCCTGTGCAGGCCCACCAGTGGGTGGTGGGTGACTCCTGTGCAGGCCCACCAGTGGGTGGTGGGTGACTCCTGTGCAGGCCCACCAGTGGATGGTGGGTGACTCCTGTGCAGGCCCACCAGTGGGTGGTGGGTGACTCCTGTGCAGGCCCACCAGTGGGTGGTGGGTGATTCCTGTGCAGGCCCACCAGTGGGTGGTGGGTGACTCCTGTGCAGGCCCACCAGTGGGTGGTGGGTGACTCCTGTGCAGGCCCACCAGTGGGTGGTGGGTGACTCCTGTGCAGGCTCATCGATGGGTGGTGGGTGACTTCTGTTCAGGCTCATCGATGGGTGGTGGGTGACTCCTGTGTAGGCCCACCAATGGTGGTTGGTGGTCAGGATTACTTTTCTCTTCTCACATCTCATTCCGTACAGCAGCTTATTAACATATTCCTTTCAAAAAAAGTGCTCTCTCCAAAAGGAATTCTTTCTCTATCTCATTAGGCATAGAACAAACTTGTGAAGAATGTGGCAGACAGAGCAGATGTGGAAGGCCCCCTCCCACTTTCAGCACACAGACATGCTCAGTAAAACATAAAAATATATATGTATAGCTTAGCTATATATTTAAAGATGCTATATTTAGAGAAAGAGAAGAGAATTCTCAGGCGCCAGAAAAGAGGAAGAACAGAAAGCTTGAATGGTAAACGGGAGCTGATGCTAGAACAGTCTGAGCTGGAGTGGGGGAGAGGGAGAGGACCCAGATAAAGCCCTTCAGGGCTAGGCAGGGATTTTATTGCCCATCTGGGAAGAGGAAATGAGACCTCAGGCCTGTGCAAGGTGGAGAGTTGAAAGAGAACCCCCTGCCTCGAACTGGGAGCCTCAAAGAGCTGCCCTTTCCTTGAAGTCAAGACTAGAAAGACTCTGACAGTCTGGGGAGCTTGCCGTCTGTTCGAGATCCCGCACGGAGATCATGTCACCTTAGAGAAATCAGAATTCCAAGTATGCATCAGGTTTGGGTATTCAGTCAACATTTTACCTTACCTGTACAGTGCAGAATGCCAATTTTGAGAAATGGAAGTGAAAACTGCTCCAACCAGTAAAAGTATTAAGGTCCCGGCAGAGGCCACTGTTGAGCCCCTCTAGGGATAAAGTCACAATCCTGGGCTTGTAAGAGCCCCACAGGAAATAATCCCTGCTGTCGATAAGCTTAAAATAAAATAATCAGAGGCCACACTAGGAAACAAACTCCATAAGGGAAAGGTATTTGAAGCAGGAAATAGTAAAACTAATATCCTGAGAATTAGAGAAATCAAATAATGTAAAAAAGACCATAAAATAAGAATCTTTAAAAGTATAACAATTCTGAGTACTTACTATATGTCAAGCACTCTTATAAGCACTTTACATGTATTACCCTTCCCACCAGTCCAGGGACTCAGAGACTGTTACTGTCCACATTGTACAGATGAGGAAACTAAGGCACGCATTGGTTAACTAAGCTCACACAATTAGGAAGTGGTGGAGCCAAATTTGAAACAGCAGATACGTGATAGCATTGATCTCCTGACCACTATGACAAAAACTGAAGCAGTCCACCTAAATCTGTTTTCCCTTCCTCTATAGTGATGGAATTATAGTTGGGCATATGGCTACCCAGCTACCCTATGTTTTCCAGCCTCTGTTGTAGTTAGGTGTGACCACATGGCTTGTTCAGTTCTCTCCAATGGAATGAGAGCAGATGTGATGTGTGCCACTTCTGGTTGGCACCTGAAGACAGTGGAGGTTTCTCCTCCATGCTCTCTTTCTCTTTCAGACGGCTGCAATCCAGATGTGGTGCTCCAGCTTCAACCATGCACATGAGGACAATGTCTTAGGGATGACTAAGAGTAACATAGAAGGAATCTTGGTTCTTCAATAACTGCATGGATCAGAACTACCCGCTAACCTAGATTGTTATATGAAAGAGAAATACTTTTCTATTTTCTTTAAGCTTGAAAATTATTGTTTTGTTTGTGTTACTCCTTTTATCCCTCTTGAAAACCAGTTGTGTTGGGAATCAATCCCGGATCAATGACTTGACAGATGGCCATACTCTGCACCATACCATGAATACAGCTGGTAGAAGGGTTAGGAACCATAAGGCAAGAACCGGTCAGAATGAAAAAGAACAGATGGGTTTAAAAAGGAACCAGATCGAATTTTTAGAAATGAAAATCATAGTAATAAATTGTTATACCAAAAGTTTTTTGGAGGGGCCGGCCCCGTGTCTTAGCGGTTGGGTGCGCGTGCTCCTCTGCTGGCGGCCCGGGGTCGGATCCCGGGCGCGCACCGATGCACCGCTTCCCTGGACATGCTGAGGCTGTGTCCCACATACAGCAACTAGAAGGATGTGCAGCTATAACATACAACTATCTAATGGGGCTTTGGGGGAAAAATAATAAATAAATAAAATTATAAAAAAATAAAAAAAATTTTTGGAGGAGTTTGCTTTTGAGGCTCCCAGTTTGATGTAAGGGGTTCTCTTTCAACTCTTGAGTAAGTGGATCATGATGATATAGCCAGGAGCAAGGGGAGGGAGTGTTTGTGGATCTTGCAGGAGCCTGAGGAAGAGAAGTGAGGGAGAATCATGGGGACCTGTGGGCTGTAGAGTGAAGACAAGCCTGCTATGATGGAGGAATAGTTTAGAAGATAGTTGCTCTAGAGGTCAATGTTCGTGATTGGGCTCTGTTCTTGTGGAAGATCACTTGCCTTATCTGCTATCTGGTGGGGGTTAGAGAATCCCCTCAAGCTCTGCTGTGTCCTCTTCCTGATTCAGGTGAGTGTCCTCACTCTCTAGGCGGTCTGAGTGGGGAGAGCCCGCGGAGGCATCCTGAGTGCGTTAGCTCTAAACAAAGGTATTTCTCCTCTGCTCAGAATAGCTCCGATTGCTGCTTTCATGGTCAGGGCTGAGGGCTGATAAAAGCGAAAAGAAAAGGCACAAATGGCACAGAGAGGGTGTGCTTCAGTCCAATTTGAAATTTCCTTTTCTACTCCTGGGTGTCTCTGTCAACTTTTTTAGGCCACTCAAGGCATCCTCTGGCAATGATGAGGATTTTCAGTGACCTCTCTGTTATGGACTAAATGTTTGTGTGCCTCCAAAATTCATATGTTGAAATCCTAAACCCCAATGTGATGGTATCAGGAGGTGGTGCCTTTGAAAGGCAATTAGGCCATGAGGATGGAGCCTTCATGAATGAGATTAGTGCCCTTGTAAGAGGAGACATGAGAGAGCTTGCTTTGTCTCTCTCTCTGCCACGTGAGACTACAACAAGAAGATGGCCATCTGCAAACCAGAAGGCAGGTCCTCACCAGACACTGTCTGCCGGTGCCTTGATCTTGAAATTCCAGTCTCCAGAACTGTGAGAAATAAATGTTTGCCATTTAAGCCACCCAGTCTATGGTATTCTGTTAGAACAGCCTGAACTCACTAAGACACTCTAACTTCTAATTCTTGGCCCCTTGGGTCTATGCATGCTCCTACTAACACTGTTTGACTGAAGGACCCTCTAGAATCATTGTCTGAGGGGCAGACCAAAAGCCATAGAAATCCTGGCCTTGGGGGCCAAGAGGTGGGGGTGAGAAACTGTCCTGGTTTGCCCAGGACTGAGGGGTGTCCTGAGACTGGACTTGCACTGCTGAAACTGGGATAGTCCCAGAGAATCAGGATGGTGGTCACCCTACTGATAGGATATGTGCAGGATCATAATGCCCTTGCTCCAAGAAATGGCCCAGGGTTATTTGGGGCTGTAATCAGTGGGGCAAAGGGAGATTGCCAGGCTAGATTGAGTTTTCTCTGGATCTTGTACTTTTTCTTTTCCTGAAGGTAGAGCTGAGGGTAAGAAAGTTGGCCAGTGGGAGAAGGCACATATCACAGCTGTAACAATGGTTACCAACACAGCTGTCACCCTCACAATTGCCTCCCTACTCATTCCTCCATACAAATCTCTAAAGTCTAGTCTCTTAAATGACCATGTAATCCAGAGATACCCAAATCCAGGCTAATGGTCCATTTATTTCCAGCAGTATTTGAGATGATGAAATTCTAGCATAGTCAGGAAGTCTAGGCTGTCCCTTGGAGGGGAATGGCCTAGGACTCGAGCTGTTTCACCAGGTTTGGCCAAGTGTTTGGAAGCGGATCAATTAATTTCCTCTTTGGGATCTGATTTCATGCTTCGCCTGGGAGAGAGGTCTGCTCTAAATTGCTGCACAAGCATTTATGCTGTTCTTTATTTATTTGTTTGGAGTAGGGAAAGGGTACCTATTAGTGGTAGGAAGAGTAACATGTATACAGCCAGGCGTGCTAGAGTTAGCTTGTATTGACTCAGAAGAGCCAATTGTTAAATTTTTAGGAAACTTGAGAGCCTGTTATTGAAAATAAACAAATACAGCAATTATTGAAATTACGTTATACAAACTTACAATTAAATTATATTAAAGCAAAGTAATAAATATTTAAAACGCATCACTTCCTAATTATTTTCCTAGTATCTATGCTCTCGAAATTGTATGTATTTATTGTATCCGTACGGTAGAAATACTCTATCATGGGATGCTACTGGGCATCTCTTCCCAACTCTATTCAGTGGTGTGAGGTTGGTAGCTGAAATCAGCCATGATGGGAGTATTCACACCACAGACACCAGCAAACACCACAAATCAACCCCCTGCCTTCTGAGAACCAGTTATTAAATATATACCAGCACACTATTGTGTACAGTTACCATTTATTGAAGGCCTACTATGTGCTAGGCCTAGTTCCAAGAGTTTTGTAAATATTTATCATTCATTCAGCCAATACTGATTCATTACCTACAATATGCCAGATTCCACTATTATTATTACTATTATTGTTAGTTAATATTTATTGAATACTTACTGTGTGCCTGTCACTCTTCTAAGTACCGTACATGTAATAGGTGCTTAATCCCTTGGATAGTTCTTTGAGGGAGGTTCTGTTATTATCCTCATTCTACAGATGAGAAAACTGAGGAACTGAAGTTAAATACCTTCCCCAGGTTCACACAACTAGTAGTTCGCAGGTCCTTATTGGAACCCAGAAACCTTGCTCTGGAGACCATGCTCCTCACCACTAAGCACTCCTGCCTCTTGTTGCCTCTAAGCACCACGGATGCAGCAGTGAACAGCAAAGTCCCTGCCCTCACAGAACTTACATGCTAGTGGATGGAGAAACAGATGTTAAACAATAAACACGTAAATATATTGATATCAGATGGTGATAAGTGCCATGGATAAAAATAAAGCAGAGCAAAGGTAATAGAAAACATTCAGGTAGGGAGGGTACATTATTTATCCTATTTTTAATCTAATACTATCCCCAAGTTACAGATGAGGAAATTGAGGCTCAGAGATGTTAAAACCATATCTAAAGGTACGCACCTAAGAAGTGGTAGAGCTGGGCTTCACCTACAATAGCCTGGTTCCCAAGTCTGTGCATAGTCCCTCCACATGCTGCCTCCGTCTACTTCTTGAAGCTCCAGGGTTATAAGGCCCTTAGTTCAAGCTTGAATTTCCGGTGTAAACTCAACTCAGCTGGAATCTACCCTGTGTCCATCCTCCTTTGTTTCTCTGTCCTTCAAAGCCACATGAGAGGATAAACAAGTATCCCGCTCACAGCGATGCTGCAAGCTGGGAGGGCTGGGGGCCCCTGAGCAGCCTGCATGAGTGAATGTAACATCTGCAATGTGGAACCAGCCACACGGCTCTTCTCCACATTGGTCACCAGGGGGCTTTGTCTGTGAAAACAGATGTATTGTGGCTACTATAGGTCGCAGGTGGGAAAGGCTGGGGACTGACGAAGAGTTTAACTGGATTCCATTAGCACTCAAAACAAGCTCAGAGAATAGGCATTGCAAGGGCTTGTGGGAACTGCTCTTTCAAGCCCCCCGCATTGCCCCACTGGAAATACCGTATTTAATGTCAACTGGGTTTGACCTTTAGTTTTGTTGGCATTTATTAATTCTATGAAAGCAGCCATTTCTCACTTCCCTGAAGTTTAATAGAAAATCAGATCATTAGTCAGACCCATCCCAGCCCACATAGAGGGGAAAGTCTCAAAAATGTTTCCCCTACAACCCGAAAAAAGATATAGGACAACCTCCATTATTTTGGTTCATTTAAATTTCTGACGCCAGAGAATCAAAAGAAAGTGGTGTTTTAATAATAGTTCAAAGCATCAGTTTGAATCTTCGGGAAGCCAAGAGAAGCCAGATCTCTCAAAGAGGGCCTGATTCTTGGTGGAAGCAAGCTCTCTTGTTACAGATATTTCAGGGTCCGTGATCACTCAGTGATAGATAGCTACCGGGGTATTAGTTTTTCATTGCTGTCGTAACAAATTATCACAAACTTAGCAGCCTAAAACAACACCCATTTATTATCTCACTGTTTAGGCAAACGCAAGTGGACTCATGCTGGGTTCTCTGCTCAAGGGCTCACAACGCCAAGATCAAGGTGTTGGCCAAGATGGCCTTTTGTTGGAGGCTTGGGGAAAATCTGCTTCCAGGCTCATTCAGGTCGTTGGCAGAATTCAACTCCTTGTAGCATAGGATTGAGGTCCTGGCTTCCTTGCTGGCTCTCAACCGAAGGTTGTTTTCACTTCTAGAGGCCCCCTACCTTCCCTGGCTCATGTCCTCTTCATCTTCAAAGCCAGCAATGGCAGGTCAAGAGTCTTTCCCACATTTCGAATCTCTTTGACCTTTTTGCCATCTCTCTCTTACTTCCAGCCGAGGAAAGTTCTCTGCTTTTAAGTGTTCACGTGATTAGACTGGGTCCCCCTGGATAATCCAGACTAACCTCCCTATCTTCAAATTTGTAACCTTATTTTCATCTGCGAAGTCCCTTTGCCATGCACTGTAGCATATTCACAGGCTCTGGGGATTAGGATGTGAACATCTTTGGGGAGGAGTGCATTCTATCTATCATACTTGGTATCGCTTTGACCTTGTGGGACTCAGATACCTGGCTCACAGGATTCTGGAGGCAACACTGTGAAGAGGCTTTGGAAGCTGGAAGTATCATGCAGCTGTGAGGCTTGAGACCTATCTTAGAGGAGACCATAAACAGATGTGTTGTTGGAAATCAAGTCCACCAATTTTGTGTAAAAATGGCTGTTTCCAATTATGATTTTCTGCCCCTGAATATTATGATAGCTCCTGTGAGGACATTCATAATTCATTTTCACAAGTATTTATTGAGCACTTACTATGTGCCTGGCACAATTCTAAGTACTGAGAATATAGCAGTACAGAACACACACAAATCCCTGCTCTCATGAAGCTTACATTTCAGTATGTACACAAATAAACTCAGTAAATAAGTTACACCATATATTAGAAGGTAAAAAATATTATGAAGGAGGGGGCCAGCCCCGTGGCCAAGTGGTTGGAGTTCCGCACGCTCTGCTTTGGCGGCCTGGGGTTCACAAGTTCGGATCCAAGGCACGAACCTACTGCACTCATCAGCCATGCTGTGGAGGCATCCCACATACAAAAAAAAAAAATAGAGGAAGATTGGTACAGATGTTAGATGAGGGCGAATCCTCATCACCAAAAAGAAAAAAAAAACTATGAAGGAAAAGAAAGTAGGGGAGGGGGAGAGGGAGCAGCCTAGGGGGATGGCAGTAGATTCTAGCTTTAAATAAAGATGGTGGGGTAAGGCCTCCCTGGGAAGGTGACATTTGAGCAGAGACCTGAAAGAGAGATGGGTATGTAGAAGGGAATGCAGAAGGTAGTTAGAAATGTGGGAGCTGTCTGTGTGTGCAGTTATTGATTTTTTTAAACCATGATGATGGTTGAATTCTCCATGGGAGTAAATGCAGACATAGAATAGAAGAGAGCTGACGAATGAGTCCTGAGGCGCTCCACAGTTAGAGGTCAAGGAGATGAGGAGAAATCAGCTGGAAATGTGAGAGTGAGCAGCCAGTGAAGCAGGAGGACAATCAGGAGAGGGTAATGTTCTGAGAAAGTGTGTTGAGGTGAAGGGCTTGTTCATCTGTGTCAAATGTTGCTGATGAGTCAAGTAACTTAAGAATGGATAGTTGACCATTGGATTTAACAAGTTGGAAGCCCCTGGTTTCTATGTCATGGGATCAACATCCTAATTGGAGAATATCAACAGAAAACGGAAGGAGAGGATTTGGAGACAGCAGTAGGTATAGACCACTTGGGAGTTCTGAAGAGGAGCAAAGAAGTGGGGAAATACAGAGAGGGGCGTGTGTGGTCAAGTGGTTAAGAGATTTTTTTAAAGATCGGACAACATGTTTATATGCTGATGAGAATGAGGAAGTAGGGAGGAAAACATATATGATTTGGGAGAGAGAATAGTCATTTTCTTGAGGGGGCAAGAAGGTGTGGGATCTGGAGAAGGGATTGGCCTTGGATAGCAGGACAGACAACTTGTCTATGGTGACAGGAGGCTAGGCAGAACATATTGGCATAGATTCAAGTAGGTGGTAGGTGGAAGCATGTGGGCATGCCCTTCTGGTAGCTTCTATTTTTTCAGGGAAATAGGAAGGAAGGTCATCAGGGAAGGGTGAGGGAAGAAAAGAGATGAAAGGAATGACCCTCTCTTGGTGTGCCTGTTGGTGAATACGAGCTGAGCACCAAAGGACAACAGGAAGAAATGTGGCATCCAGTCTCACCCCATGAGGAAATTCTCCCCTCACTGCCAAACACTTGGGAGACCCAAAATTGATTTGTAGGGAGAGAGCTAGTGATAATCCCTACAAGTATCCCTTCTTACACACCCATTTTGTACCTGGCACTGTACTATATGTTTATTTTAAATCAGTTACCTGAATCAGTACACACAATGATCCATGGAATTAGGGACTATTGTCCTCATTATTATGCACATTTCATAGAAGAGAAAACTGAGATTCAGAGTGTTTCAATAATTTGCCCAACTTCATAAAATTTGTGTATCAGTTATGATCAGATTTGGCTGCAACTAACAGGGGCCCAAATTAACACTGGCTTTAATAAAACAGAATTTTTTTCTCTCTCATATGAAAATCCAGAGGTAGGCTATCCAGGGGTGGTTTGGTGGCTCTGCTTCATGAAGTCCTCGGGAGCCAGGATTCTTGTATCTCTTTTTTTGCCTTGTATGTGGCCTTCATTCCCCACATCACCTTGTGGTCCAAGATGGCTGCTCCAGCTCCAGTCAATATGTCCTCTATCCATCTTTCAAGGTGGAGTAAGAGATGAAGGAAGGGAAAATGGCACATATCAGCTGTCTTTGAGGAAGGTTTCTGGAAAGTTCCATTTGGTATTCTGTTTACGTTTCATTGTCCTGAAATTAGTCACATGACCACATCTGGCCATAAATGATGCAAAGAAATGCAAATTTTATTCTGGAGGGCATAGTTCCAGCTAAATTTCCGTTATAATGGACTAAAAGGAGATTCAATATTAGGAGACAGCTTGTATTCTCTGTCACTGCTATTGTGCTTAGCCTCTCTCCTCCCTTCTCGCTGATTCACGGTGCTCATGTCTTAGAACTTGCACCTCCATACCTATTCACCAACTATTGAGTCCCAGAACCCAAGAGAAAAATTATTCATTGCCTTTTGCGGGAGGCAACAGTGCAGTAAAGCAAGCAAGGACTTGGAAGCCAGGTAGCCTTGGCTTCAAATCTAGGCTTTAGTACCTACTGGTTGTGTAAAATTGAACAAGTTACTTAAATCCTCTGACCTTGTATTGTCTGCCGAATTGTAAAATTAAACCCAATTCATAAGGCTGTAGAGAGAATGACGTGAGGTAATGTACATAACCATGCCTGACAAATACAAGTTGTCAATGCATCTATGTTTTTCCTTTCCTCAGTGACCTTCTAGCTGATAGAGACACTCAGTGAATCCAGAGACCCTCAGTGGTGGGCATTTGCTGGTTGCTAGTTAGCATCCAATGCCCAACCTCCCCCTTCCTAACAGCATCGAGATTTTTCTTTGCGTTACAATCTGCTCTCCTTCATTGTCTAGTAGCTATGTAGTTAGGGGATGATTAACACCCTCTCATGCCCCTCACCAATTCTGAGGGAGATCCTGATTGCCAAAAGCCCCTTTGAGGGGTGACATTACCCCTGCCCTCAAATATTCTTTCACAGTCCTCAAGTTCCTTGCAGGCATTCAAAACATCGTTTGAGTGATCTATTAATTGGTGGACTGAGTTCGTCTTGGAGGACCAAGAGGCTTGGGGTGAGGATTTCTAGGAAAAAACTTGTGGTTGACACTGCTGTGGATGAGCCAGCAGAGCAATCGGGCATCCGTGGCAGCCATGGCCAGGTGACTAGCGAGTTGGTGTAGTCTGATGTGACAGCTGGGAATTGCACCAACCATACCCACCTGATCTCTGTGTTTCCATTTTGACCATCTTTTGGGACTGTGACTGGCATCAAGCATTGGAACAGAAAGCACTTCTCACACATCTGCCTCTTATTATTGAAATCCATTCCTGTATGAAAGCTTGTTTCTTCTCATGGCAGGGAAGTGATGTCTCCCACCAGGGTGGTGCTGGTTGTCTTTGCTCTGTCTGAGGGCTTTACAGAGTTCTGGATCCATAGTGGAGGCCTGTTAAACTTCTCAAGTCATACTTGGTTTAAAGAATCTTTCCTGAACTTGCTGTTCTAAGAGCTGTGGTTCAGAAGGGGATCTGCCTTAGACTTGGAACAGAAGGAGGAAGGAAGGAAACTGGCTTCTTGCCAGGGATTGTGTTTCTGGGGGGCTTCTGTGCAGAGGTTAAATGCATGGGTCTGAATCTGAGTTCAAGCACTTACCAGCACTATGACTTAGGACAAGTCACTCAACTTCTTCAAGTGTGCTTCTTCATCTGTGAAATGAAGATAGCAAGGCCTAGCTATCAGCATTTTGGGGAGGAATAAGTGAGATATGTTTGTAATATATTTAGTATAGACTCAACAAATGGTAGTGATGATTATGATTAAAATCCTGAGCACAATGCTTGGTGTAAAACAACTCCTCCATGAATGTTGGGTATTATTATTATTACTATTTTAAATAGACTATTTTTTAGAGCAGTTTTAGGTTCATAGAAAAATTGAACAGAAGGTACAGAGATTTCCCTGATACCCCCTCCCCCCACATACACACAGCCTCCCTCACTATCAACATCCCCAACCAGAGTGGCACGTTTGTTACAGTTGATGAACCTACATTGACACATCATTATCACCCAAAGTCCACAGTTTACAATAGGGTTCACTCTTGGTGCTGTACATTCCATGGTTTTGACAAATGTATAATGTCATGTGTCAATCACTGTAGTATCACACAGAATAGTTTCACTGCCCTAAAAATCCTCTCTCCTCCTCCTATTCATTCCTCCCTCCACCCCTAGCCCCTGGAAACCATAACTCTTTTTACTTTTTCCATAATTTTGCCTTTTCCAGAATGTCATATTGTTGATGTCTATGTATAATAGGTAGACTTTTCAGATTGGCCTCTTTCACTTAGTAATATGCATTTAAATTTTCTCTATATCTTTTCATGGCTCGATAGCTCTTTCCTTTTTAGTGCCGGATAATATTCCACTGACTGGATACACCACAGTTTATTCATTCATCTACTGAAGGCCATCTTGGTTGTTTCTAAGTTTTGACAATTATGAATAAATCTAGTATAAACATCAGTGTGCAAGTTTTTGTGTGGACATAGTTTTCAACTCACTTGGGTAAATACCAGGGAGTGCAATTGTTTGCTTGTATGGTAAGAGCGTGTTTAGTTTTGTAAGAAACTGTTAAACTGTCTTCCAAACTGGCCGTACGATTTTGCATTCCCACCCACAATGAATGACAGTTCCCGTTGTTCCATATCCTTGCCAGCATTTGGTGTAGTCAGTGTTTTGGATTCACTATTCCAATAGGCATACAGTGGTATCACATTGTTTTAATGTGCAATTCCCTAATGACATATTATGTGGAGCATCTTTTCATATGCTTATTTGCCATCTTCTTTGGTGAGGTATCTGTTCATGTCTTTTGCCCATTTTTAAGTTAAGTTGTTTGTTCTCTTATTGTTAAGTTTTAGAAGTTCTTTGTATGTTTTGAATAACAGTCCTTTATCAGATATGTCTTTTTCAAATATTTTTCTACCAGCCTGTGGTTTATCTTCTCATTCTCTTGACCATGTCTTTTGCAGAGCAGAACTTTTAAATTTTAGTGAAGTTAAATTATCAATTATTGCTTATTAATCGTATCAATTATTTCTTTCATGGATCGTGTTATTGGTTTTATAACTCTTAAAAAGTCATCACTATACCAAGATCATCTAGATTTTCTTTTATATTGTCTTCTAAGAGTTTTACAGTTTTGCATTTTACATTTAGGTCTATGATGCATTTTGAGTTAATTTTTGTGAAGAATGTAAGTTCTGTATCTCAATTCTTTTTTTTTTTTTTTTTTTGCATGTGAATGTTGCGTTGTTCCAGAATCATTTGTGGAAAAGACTATCTTGTCTCCATTGTATTGCCTTTGCTCCTTTGTCAAAGATTAGTTGACCATATTTATGTGGGTTACTGCTGGGCTCTCTATTCTGCTCTGTTGATCTATTTGTCTATTCTTGTGCCGATATCACACTGTCTTGATTACTATAGCTTTATAGTAAGTCTTGAATTTGAGTAATGTCAGTTCTCCAACTTTGTTCTCCTTCCATATTGTGTTGTTTATTCTAAGTCTGCCTCTCTGTATAAATTTTAGAATTAGTTTGTAGATATCCACAAAATAACTTGCTGGAATTTCGATTGGAATTGTGATGAAAGTGTAGATCAAGTTGAGTACTGATGTCTTGACAATATTAAGTCTTCCTATCCATGAACATAGAACGTCTCTCCATTTATTTAGTTCAATTTCATTCATCAGAGTTCTGTCGTTTTCCTCATAAGATCTGGTACATATTTGTTAGATGTATGCATAAGTATTTCACTTTGAGGAGTGCTAATGTAAATGGTTATGTCTTCCTAACTTCAACTTCCATTTATTTATTGCTGCTACATAGGAAAGAAATTGACTTTTTTATATTAACTATGTAGCTTATAACTTTGCTATAATAATTTATTAATTCCAGGAGGTTTCTTTTTGTTTTTGATTCTGTCTAATTTTCCACATAGATAATCATGACATTTGCAAACAAAGACAGTTTTATTTCTTTCTTCCCAATCTGTATAACTTTTATTTCCTTTCTTGTCTGATTGCATTAGCTAATACTTCCAATACAATGTCAAAAAGGAAAAGTAGGAGAGGACATCCTTGCCTTGTACCTGATATTAGGGGGAAAGCTTCAATTTTCTCACCATTGAGAATGATTTTAGCTGTTTGTAGATGCTCTTTATCAACTTAAGGAAGTTCCCCTCTATTCATAGTTTGCTGGATGTTTTCTTCATGAATGGGTGTTGGATTTTATCAACTGCTTTTTCTGTCTCTGTTGATTTAATCATGTGACTTTTCTTCTTTAGCCTGTTGATGTGATAGATTACATTAATTGTCTTTTGAATGTTGAACTAGCCTTATTTATCTGGGATAAATTCCACTTGATCATAGTATATAATTCTTTTTGTACATTGTTGGATTAGATTTGCTAATGTTTTGTTGAGGATTTTTGCATCTATGTTCATGAAAGATATTGATTATGGTTTTCTTTTCTTGTAATGTCTTTGTCTGGTTTTGGTATTTGCTCACCTCATAGAATGAGTTAGGAAGTATTCCCTCTGCTTCTATTTTCTGAAAGAGATTGTAAAGAATTGGTATAATTTCTTCCTTAAATGTTTGGTAGAATTCACCAGTGAACCCATCTGGGCATGGTGCTTTCTATTTTGGAAGGTTATTAATAATTGATTGAATTTTTTAAACAGATAAAGACCTATTCAGGTTGTCTATTTCTTCTTGTGTGAGTTTTAGCAGACTGTATCTTTCAGGGAATTGTTTCATTTCATCTAGGTTATAGAATTTTTGGGCATAGAGTTGTTCATAGTATTCTTTTATTATCCTTTTAATGTCCATGGGATCTATAGTCATGTTCTCTTTTTCATTTTTCATATTAGTAATTTATATCTTCACTCTCTTTTTCTTTTTTTATTGAGGTAAAATTGGCATATAACATTACATTATATTAGTTTCAGGTTACAACATAATAACTCAATATTGGTGTACACTGCAAAGTGATCACCACAGAAAGTTTAGTTACTATCTCTCTTTTTGTTAGCCTGGCTAGGAGCTTATCAGTTATTGATCTTTGAACCAGTTTTTGATTTTGTTGATTTTATCTATTGATTTCCTATTTTCATTTCATAGATTTTTGCTCTAATTTTTATTATTTCTTTTCTCCTACTTACTTTGGGTTTAATTTGCTCTTCTTTTCTCTAGTTTCCTAAGGTGGAAGCCTAGATTGTTGATTTTAGATCTTTATTCTTTTCTAATATATACATTTAATGCTGTAAATTTTTCTCTAACCAATGCTTTTGCTGCATCCCACAAATTTTGATAAGTTGTGTTTTCATTTTTATTTAGTTCAAAATACTTTAAAATTTCTCTTGAGATTTCTTCTTTGACCCATGTGTTATTTAGAAGTTTGTTGTTTAATCTCCAAGTATTTGGGCATTTTCCAGTTAATCTTTCTGTTTTGGATTTCTAGTTTAATGTCATTGTGATCTGAGAGTAGATATTGTATGATTTATATTCTTTTAAATTTGTGAAGATGTGTTGTATGGTCCAGAATGTGGTCTATCTTGGTGTCTGCTTCATGCAAGCTTGAGAATAATGTGTATTCTGCTGTTAGATGAAGTAGAATAAAGATGTCAGTTATGTCCAGTTGATTAGTAGTGCTGTTGAGTTTAGCTGTGTCCTTACTAATTTTCTGCCTACTGGATCTGTCCATTTCTGATAGAGCGGTGTTGAAGTCTCCAACTATAATAGTGGATTCATCTGTTTCTCCTTGTTGTTCTATTAGCTTTTGACTCATGTATTTCATGCTTCGTTGTTAGGTGTATACACATTAAAAACTATTATGTCTTCTTGGAGAGTGGACCCCTTTATCATTATGTAATTCTCGTCTTTATTTCTGAAAATTTTCCTTGCTCTGAAGTCTGCTCTGTCTGAAATTAATATAGCTACTCCAGCTTTCTTTTGATTGGTGTTAGCATGGTTTATCTTTCTCTATCCATTTACTTTCAATCTATATGTATCATATTTAAAGTGGACTTCTTATAGACAACATATAGTTGGGTCTTATTTTTTGATCCATTCTGACAATTTCTGTCTTTTAATTGGTGTATTTAGATCATTGACGTTTAAAGTGATTATTGATAGTTAGATTAATATCTACCATATTTGTAACTATTTTCTATTCATTGCCACTGTTGTTTGTTCCTATTTTTGTCTTCCACTCTTTTTCTGCATTTGTGGTTTTAATTGAGGATTTCATATTAGTCCATTTTCTCTCTTTTCTTAGCATACCAATCATATTTCTTTCTTTACAATTTTTAGTAGTTGCACTAGAGTTTGCAATATATGTTTACAAATAATCCAAGTGCATTTTCAAATTACACTATACTGCTTTACAAATAGTGCAAGTGTCTTATAATAACGAAAAATTCCTAATTCCTCCCTCTGGTCCCTGTATCATTGTTTTATTCATTTCACTTATACATAAGCTATAATTATCAAATGTAGAGTTGCTATTATATTTTTATCTTAGATCATTTACTAATAAAAAAATTAAAAATTTTTATTTTACCTTTACTTATTCCTTCTCTAATTCTCTTACTTTTTTATGTAAATTCAAGTTTCTGACCTATATTATTTTCCTTCTCTCTGAAGAACTTCCTTTTTTCTCCCACCTTTATTGAGATATAATTGAAAAATAAAACTATAACATATTTAAAATGTACAATGTGATGATTTAATACACATATACATTGTGAAAGTATTCTTGCAATCAAATTAATTAACATATCCATCATCTCACACAGTTATCTGTTTTTTTGGTGAGAACACTTCAAGTCTACTCTCTCAGCAAATTTCAATTATACAATACAGTAATATCAACTATAGTCACCATGCTACACCTTAGATCCTTAGAATTTATTCATCTTATAACTGAAAGAAATATATATATAAGAAATTCTCCCCATTCTTTTTTAACATTTCTTGCAAGGCAGATCTACTGGCAACAAATGCCCCCAATTTCTGTTTGTCTGAGAAAGTCTTTATTTTACCTTCACTTTGAAGGATAATTTTGCAGAACACAGAATTCTAGGGTGGTGGGTTTTTTTCTCTCAATACTTGAATACTTCACTTCATTCTCTTCTTGTTTGGATGGTTTCTGGGAAGTGGGATGCAGTTCTTACTGTTGTTCCTCTATAGATAAGGTGATTTTTCTTCCCTCTGACTTATTACAAGATTTATTTCTTTGCCTTTAATTTTCTGCAGCTTGAATCTGATATGTCTAGGTGTAGGGTTTTTTTTTTTTGGCATTTATCCTACTTGATATTCTCTGAGCTTCCTGGATCTGTGGTTTGATATCTGACATTAATTTGGGGGCAAATTCTCTGTCATTATTGCTTCAAATATTTCTTCTATTCCTTTCTCTCTTTCTTTTCCTTCTGATATTACCATTACATGTGTGCAATACCTTTTGCAGTTGTCTCACAGTTCTTGGATATTCTGTGCCTTTTTTTTTAGTCTTTTTTTCTCTTTGTTTTTCAGTTTTGGAAGTTTCCACTAACATTCTCAGGCTTGAGGATCCCTTTCTCAGCTGTCTACTGTCCAGTCTACTGATGAGCCCATCAAAGGCATTCTTCATTTCTGTAACAACATTTTTGATCTCTAGCTTTTCTTTTTGATTCTTTCTTAGAATTTCCATCTCTCTGCTTACATTACTCATCTGTTCTTGCATGCTGTCTACTTTTTCCATTGAAGCCCTTAGCATACTAATCATAGTTGTTTTAAATTCCTGGTCTGCTAATTCCAACGTTCCTGCCATATCTGGCTCTGGTTCTGACGATTTTTCAGTCTGTTCAAGTTGTGATTTTTCCCTTTTAGTATGCCTTGTAATTTTTTCTTGATAGCCAGACATGATGTACTAAGTAAAAGAAACTGTAACAAACAGGCTGTTAGTAATGTGGGGGTAATGTGTGGGAGGAGGGTAAGCGTTCCGTAGTTCTATGATTAAGTCTCAGTCTTTTAGTAAGCCTGTGCTTCTGAACCGTGAACTCCACAAGTGCTTCTCAGTGTTTTCCTCTCCTTACGCTGGACAGGATTTCTAGAGGGAGCTGGAGTTGTGTGTTTCCTTTTCCCCAGGTGAATTGGGGTCTGGTTAAACTTCAGTAGGTTAGGCTCCGGTAAAATAGTTTCTCTTGAGAGCAGGACCTTGTTAAAAAGAACAGAATATTCTGGCCCGTTTCAAAATGTCTACCTTTCCCCTCCCCCTTCCAGAAGCACAAGGAGATTTTTTCTCTGATCTTCACTGTGAGAATCTGGTAGAACTCTTAAATGTAAAACACCCCAAAGTGTGGGGGCTCCAATATGAAGGGACCTCCTAGGAGTCTTTAACTCTCAGACTTGTCCAGACTGAGCCTCCAGCAACGTGTCAATTGCAGTTCAGGTTTTCCTACACTGGTACTAGTTTCTACTGAGGTTTCTGCTTAAGGGTTTCTGCTCTGCTAAATTGTGATTTTCTGTACCCACCTATCTCTCCAATTTTGGGGCCAGTGTTTGCCCTCTGACTTTACTTCTCTGAGGAATCTAAGAAGAGTTGTTGATTTTTTTAGTTTGTTCAGCTTTTTATTTGTTGTTAGGATGGAGTGACAACTTCCAAGCTCCTTACATGCTGGACTAAAAACCAGAAGTCCCCATTATTTTTTCATGTAATCCTCACCACAACTCTGTAAAGTGGATATTGTTAGCTCAGTTTCAAAGATAAGGAAACAGGCTGAGAAAGGTTAAGGGACTTGTCTAAGGCCACATTGCTTAGAAGTGGCAGAACTGGGATCAAACTCAGATCTCATTTCTCCAGGGTGGCCTTTCTCTTTCCACAGTGCTAGCTATCTCTGCTCATACACAGCATCACAGGCTTATTTTTCATTTGACCAGATTTGTGCTGGTGCTTACCTTGAAGCGCTTTAAATGAGAACATGGGTATTTTGACCTGGTTTTATAAATTTGTGAGTCTTCTGGGGAAATCCAGCTCTTGATCATTCAGTGGTCTATTACCTAATTTCTTTTTAACCTATGACTTTTGCTTCTCCTTAGGGAAAGAAAAAGAGTAGAAAGTGAAATATCTTCATTTTATTACTTGCTATTAGCTCCTGTAAAATGATTTAGGATGGAATAATTTGAAAGGGAGAGCCAAAATGTAGCTGTAGGAATACACGTGATTCCCATTCATTTGTGCAGAAAGGAAAAATGGACTTAGAACCATAAGGCCAGAGTTTGAGTTGAGTCCTGGATTTGCCCCTCAGTCTGGAAGCAAGTGTGAGCCTCAGTTTCTTCATCTACTAAATAACTACTTTCTTATATTTGCATCATGGTTCAATTAAAAAGTATCCATCAACAGTTACTGAACACTTTTGTGCCCAGCATTATGCTAGCTAGAGGGAAGAATATAAAAGAAATATAATGATGCCTGTCTGCTGGGTATTTGAGGATAATGGAGAACTGTGTGCTTCTGGAGATAGGCTACAAACTGTGAGAGCTCGTATGGGAGTCACTTCTTCCCTACAAAATCAGCTGAGGCATCTCAGCTTTTGCTCAATTTCTTCATGTCTTTGGCTACTGCTCAGCTGACTACGTCTTTGTTGGTCAAGGAGTCTATCTAATCCATTTGGTTGCAAAACTCTAGTTTCTTTTAGCACAGCATCTTTCTGCAGACCTGGCCACTTTTCTACCTGTAGGCCTACCCTCATCAAATGTTCAAGGATCCCTTCCTCCAATAATTCCACAACCCACCTCATCTGAGCCTGTTTGACCTTTAAATAAAGGCAATGCCAAAAGAATGCTTTCCTCATGTCTCAATATTAACCCAAATAAAATAGATAACCCTTATAATTGAGCACTCTTAACAATGTAAGACGTCCCACCCCACACCCATGAGTGGACACAAGAAAGTCTACCTAAATGGTGACTGGCAGACTTGTCTGCATTTGTCATTCAGAATCCTGCTCTGGTCAGGTTCAGAGCAGGACATTGGAGTCTGCAGTGAGTTGCCTCAAGAATGTGGCAGATGAGGTCAGCATCCAAGAGACAAACCAAGAAGACTCAGCAAACAGTGGATATACTTGACTATGCCAGAGGGGGCCCACCCTGAGAAGTGCTTTGTCATTGTACTGCTGATGGAGACTTAGGAAATATTCAAGTGCAGCTGAGGGTGTGTCCTTAGACTTGGATTTCACTGCAGGGAATATTTGTATGATAATCCTTTGGAAAGAGTGGTTTGGCAAGATGAGCAGGCTGCACTGGACCTGGGAGGAAGGAATTGGGTTGTTAAATCTCATTAGAACCAACCGTGAAGGGGGGCACTATATCTAGCAGCCATGAAGATGTGGGTCCTCAGAAATGTTTGATTTTGGTGCGGATTTCACATAGCCTGAAGGAAGCATCCCTCAAGACCAGCACTGAGGGAGTTTGTATTAGTTTTCTATTGCTGCTATAACAAATTACCAAAAACTTAGTGGCTTGAAACAACACAAATTTGTTGTCTTATAGTTCTGGAGGCCACAAGACTGAAATCAGTTCACCAGGCTAAAGTCAAGGTGCCAGCAGGGCTAGTTCCTTCTGGAGGCTCTAGAGGAGAATTGGTTTCTTTGCCTTTTCCAGCCCCTGGAGGTCAGATGCCTTTCTTGGCTTATGACCCCTTACTTGCATCATTCCAACCTCTTTCTTCTGTCATCACATCTCCTACTTCTTCTATAGTCAAATCTCCCTCTGCTTCCCTCTTACAAGAAGTCTTATGATTCCATTTAGGACCCACCTAATCTAGGATAATCTCCCCATCTCAAGATCCTTAACTCAATCACATCTACAAAGTCCCTTTTTGCCCTATAAGTTAACATTGTAACAGGTTCCAGGAATTAGGACATGGATATCTTTGGGGATCATTATTCAGCTTATTGCAGAGTTATAGAATGAGGACAAGGGCATTTGGGCTGGGCCTTGAGGGATGAGTAGGAGTTCTGGCAATTTTCTAGGCTGAGGGGATATGATGTGAAAGGCCTCAACTACTCAGGAACTACTAAGATGTTTAAAGTAACGAGACTATAGACTCCATAATGGAGAAAGACAGAAGTTGAAGCTTGAGAGAGGAACAAGGGCAAGCCACAAAGAGTCTTGAATGCCAGGCCAAGAAGTTTGGCTATGGCCTTTTTAACAACAGAGCTATTACACAACAGATGGAGTGGGCTATTGACACAGGCAAGTGGAGAGATGATAAGGTCTGAATGAAAGCAGAGACATTGGCCATCATCACCTATCAAGTAACAGAGCTGTTCCTGTAGGGGTAACACCAAGCCATGCTGAATGGTCTTAACTCCTGTCCCCATCACCAAGTCCTGGTTTAGGCCCTGTCATCTCTCACCCAGATGATGACTAAAACTTCCTAAAGCTTCTAATTTTGCTGCTGTCACTATCCAATTAATTTCTCACTATGTAGCCAGAATGATCTTCTAAAACCGAAGGCTGACCATGCCACTGCCTAGTGGGTTACCAATGGCTCCCAGTTACTTTCAGGACACACATGACCCTCCAGCCTCTGGGCCCTGCTCACTTCTCCAGTTCCACTGCTGTGCTTACTTAGTCATTGTTCCCAAGTAAATCACAGTACAGCCTAAGATAATTATAGGCCAAAAACATCCTTCTCCCAGAAGCCTTTAAACCTTCATGTGAGACCAAGTCACCATTCCCAAACCCTTCTCCTTGTGGGAGTGGCTTTTGAGTCCCCTAACATCCTTGCTTGTCAGTTTGATCTTGATCAGAATCATTCTAATCCACCCCGATAGGACTTAGTGATTTTGAATCTCAGGGTGAAGGGTAGTGTCCTACATAGGATTCTAAGATGGTCCTCAAGCTTCACATCCTCCACTCTCCTCCAACCCACGCCCAACCATGGGTGATGCTCTGTATAACCGACTCCCCTGGAGTGTGGGTGGGATCTGTAAATATGGTGAGGTATCACTTCCATGTTTAGGTTACTAATCAATCGACTTTGAGTTAATCAAAAGGCAGATTTACCTGAATGGGCCTGACCTCATCAGAGGAGCCTTTAAAAGAAGTCAGAGAGCTCCTGCTGGCCTTAAGGAAGAAGATATTCAAAGTGTCAGAGAACCTATCGGGCCTGGGGATGGAAGAGGGGATATAGCGAGGAGCTGCAGGTGGCTTCTAGAAGTTGAAAGCAGCCCCGAGCCAGCCAGAGAATGTGGGCCTCAGTCCTACACTCTCAAGAAGCCAAATTCTTCCTACAACCACATGAGTTTGGAGGAGAACCTCAAGCTCAAGAAAGGAATGCAGCCCAGCTGACACCTTGACTTCAGCCCCTGAGCAGAGAGTCTAGCTCAGCTATGTGGAGACTTCTGACCTACAGAAAGCGTGAGATAATCAGTGGATATTGTTTTAAGCTGCTAAATTTGGGGTAATTTGTTATGCAGCAATAGAAAACTACTACAGGTGAGAGTTGTAGTGCCTTCCCACCCAACAGACCCCCTGGGCTCTTAATGCAAATCAGTCCATTCCCTCCCCAGGGCTCTGCACCAAGAGGACCTGGGGAGACATCAGGCCACAAAGTCCTTTTTCATCTTTTTCTCCTGGATGCCTTCTGGTTTTAGAGTTCCATACAAGAGGGGTGGATCATTCCAAAGATTCTTCTCTAATAAAGTTCTGTGTTAAATGGACTCGCTGGCTCCACTTTTACAGAAAAGCAATGATGGAGAGGGGAGCAAGCTAGCTTAGGAAAAAAAACTACCTTTCCAAACATTGTATCATGCATGGCTAAGAGTGAGAAGAGGAGTAGGAGGAACCTTGGGGAGATGGTTAAAAGCAGTTTGCACAGTGCAGTCCCCAGATAGCAACATCTGGGAATTGGTTAGAAATGTGACTTCTTGGGCCCCATCCCATGTCTCTTGAATCAGAAACTGTGTTTCAACAAGACCTGCAGGTGATTCCATGATGCACAATAAACTTTGAAACCACTAACTTAGAGGAATTATAGTTGACTACATAAATGACGTGTAGCAGCATTCTCTAAGTGAAGCCCTCTAAAGAATAGCACGGTACCAAAAGATGCAGAGCACAGACGAGGCTCAACCCTGCCCACACTGTCCACAAAATGACCAGCCACCCTCAGGCTCTCACAGGCCCTGGTGACAGGAAGGTCAGAGACTCTGTGATGTTAGGGTGTCAGGGATTTAACCCCTGCCTAGTTCCATCCACACGAAGCCTGCCACATAGTTGATGTTCAGTAAATACTTATGGGATGCATGAGTAAAATAATCCTCTAAGGTGGGACCAGAGAGATGATCTCTCTTGTTTGAGCCTTGGAGTTGGAATCCTCCACCCAGGTCCACTCAAGGTTAAATCCACCCTCATTAGGAGAGAGGACAGTCCTTTAACCTGACTCCCCTTAAGGAATCTTTCTGGAACATCAGAGGTATGGTGCATGGTGAGTTGTGCCTTGGCATTCAGAAGGGAGCCATGGAGCAGAAGAAAGTACCATTCAGGAGCCTGTGGAGCCCACCTCTTTCCCTTTTGGCCCCCAATTTAGGCTTCTGGAGTGGGTCTAGAGCCTGTGCTCATCTCAGTCAAAAGCCTTGACTGCCATCCCCTGATAGGGAGCCTTGGACAGAAACTCCTGCACCCCTTTATGCAAGATTGGAACTAAAAAGAAAACAATCTGCATTAATGTGCACTACCAACAGATGGGCGGTTGAGTGACCCTTTCTGGGCAGCAGAGGTGGCCCTGGGGCCAACTGTCCACAACTCAAGAGCACAAGGTATTTGTTCAGTCTGGCCATCCAGACTTTAATTCCTTCCGTACCACGCATTATTCTGCAATTCCCGTTGCCTCGGAAAGCTCAGATGATTAAAAGAGTTTATGTTTGCCACTTCCAAGAATCCCTCTGGCAATTTAAATGATTCATGCACCCAAGTTTCACAAAGAGGAAAACAACCTCGTTGTTATTTGCTCTGTTAAAGCCCTCAAGTGTTCAGCTTATTATTTTGTTATCTGGTAAAAAAGGGGAGTTAATCTCTAACTCTCTAATCTTTTCCATGGGGAATTCTTATGGAATAATAAAAATTCCTTATTTAACTAGCAGAGAAACAGCTGCTGCTCTCATCTTTTCTCCTGTTTTGGGAGGATGGGAGGGAGAGATACTGTCTGTCACATGTAGCATTCCCAAGCCATGTAGCAAATTTCAGGAGAAGAAATGGGCAGAAGTGAGGTCAGAGTGATAAGAATATTCCTCTCTCTCTTATCCTTGCACCAGAACAATAACACAGGTGTGGTGGAGACTGCTAACGGTCCCCCACATTCATCCCCTCCTTCTTCCTTTCTTTTTACAGATTTCTGGAGTTTTACTTACACTCACTTGTGTGTTTGAATTTAGTTCCATGCAATTTTATCACCTGTGTAGGTTTGCGCATCCACCACCACAGTCAAGGTGCAGAACAGTTCCATTGTGACAAGGGTGCTTCGCATTGCCATTTTATATCCACATCCACTTCCCTCCTGTGTCCTTCCCGCCCCTCACCACGGTCCCAATCCCTGGAAACCACTGATCTCTTCCATTTCTATAATTTTGGCATTTCAAAGATGCTATATAAATGGAATCCTATGCTATGTAACATTTTGGGATTGGGGTTTTTTTTTTTCAACATAATTCCCTTGAGATTCACCCAAGTTGTTTCATGTATCAATAATTCATTTTTTATTGTTGAGTAGTATTCCATGGTATGAGTGTACCACAGTTTGTTTAACCATACACCCATTGAAGAATATCGAATTGTTTCCACTTTTTGGCTTATAAACATTTGTGTACAGGTTTTTGTGTGAACACATGTTTTCATTTCTCTGGGGTTAAATGCGTAGGAGTGCAATTGCTAGGTCATATGGTAGTTGCATGTATAGTTTTATAAGAAACTGACAAATGGCTTGTACCGTCTTTCACTCCTACCAACAATGTATGAGTGATCCAATTTCTCCACATCCTCACCAGCATTTGGTGTTGTCACTACTTTTTGTTTTAGCCATTCTAATAGGTGTATGGTAATAGCTCCTTGTGGTTTTAATTTGCATTTTCCTACTGGCAAATGATGTGGAGCATCTTTTCAAGTGCCTGTCATCTGTATATCCTCCAGTGAAATGTCTGTTCACGTCTTTTGCCTCTTTTCTAATTGGATTGCTCATTTTTGGGATAATCAAAAATGATTTGTTGAGTTTTGAGAGCTCTTTATATGTTCTAGATACCGGCCCTTTGTCATATATGTGGTTTGCAGTCCTTTCTTTTAATGAGTGAACTGTTTGGGTTTAAGCTGGGCACCTGGCTGTCCAGCTAGGGACTGCTTTTCCCAACCTCCCTTTTGGCTAGGTGTGACTATGTGGCAAAATTTGGGCCAGTGAGATGAGAGTGGAAACGATACGTGCGAAGTCTGAATCATCTCTAATGAAAACAAAAACCACTTGTTCTGAACTTTTATCTTCTCTCTGCAGCATAGACCTTGCAGCAACCCAGCTTCAACCACTCAGATGAGGATAGTGCCTTAGGGCAGTGTGGGAAGATTTTTTGTTAAGGGACAGATAGTAGACACTTTAAGCTTGTGGGCCATGTGGTGTCTGTACAAACTATTCAGCTCTGCCGTTGTCACACAAAAGTAGCCATGGACAATATGTAAACAAATGGACATGGCTATGTTTACATAAAAATTTATTTAAAAAAACAGGTGGTCTCCTCATGGAGACCTATTTTAAGGCAAAGCGATTAGATAGCAGGAAGTGGATCCCCAAATAGTCACATGGAGCCATCCCATCAGCCTGGACTGCTGCCCTATAGACTAATTCACGACAAAGAAATAAATTCTGCTTATTTAAGTCACTTTATTTTAGAGGCTGTCCATTGTAGCAGCTCAGCCTACGCCTATCTAATACAGAAACTGATATTCGCTGGGCACTTTACTATGCTCACTGTACAGACATGATTCAAAGGGAAATTATGTATCTTCCTTGTCCAGACAGAGCTTGCAGTCCAGTGTGAAAGAATATTCTAGTACAGTGAGCTTGAGCTGTAACTGAGTTATAAAGAAAGTGCTCTAGAAACAGGGTGGGGATGAGAGTAGGGAGAAGGGAAGAAAAGCTGAGTGCCTAACATATGGCAAGTGTATCACTGAAGGTTCAGAGAAGTCTATGAAGTATGTTATTGTATTTTCATTTTAGAGATAAAAACACGAGTCTCTGAAAAATTATTTAACTTTTCCAGTGGCAGAGATGAATTTGAACCTTAAAAAGTATCCACTCCAATCATGGATTTATTCCCCGTTGACATTCACAGACTAATCTAAGTCCCTCCCTCTGAAGCACAGCAGACTCTTTCTTTCTGCCCCAAGCCCTCCCTGCACGGCTCTACTTCTCCTGATGATGTAGAGCCTCCATCATCATATTCAACTAAAGTAAGCTCAGCAAGCATTTATTAAGCACCTTCTATCTGCCCAGAGCCAAAACCAGGACCATGGGGCTAGAGGAATGTAGGAAAAGGACTGGAAAGGAATTCACCTTTTAAAGAATAAAGCTTTTGGCAATGTTGGACTGTATCTGATCCCTGTACTCCAGGAATGGCTAACCACAAAGGACCCCCTTGCCCTTACATATTCTGAGACAAGACCGCCTCCGTCCTTTCTCATGACTCCATAAGACTTAAGATGGCTCCCTTGTTTACCTGCCTCTGTTAAATCCCAGGTCCTCTTCTTTTACCTTGAGACATTGCTCATTAATGAATGCTCTCCCAATCCAATAGCCTGAATAAAATCATATCCTTAATTGTCCAGCGAATTTTATCTTTCACAGTTTTGGTGCTCTGACTTGAATAGGATCGGACTTCACCTTTGAATCCTCCTTTATTCCATCTACATACTGAGACTTCTCAGGGCCCCTTGTGCTCTCTCACCTGGGTACCCAACAGTAAGCACTACCCCTGGTCCTGTGCTCTGGACTCCTGTCTGTTGGTAGCACAGGAAGTATTTGACCTCCACTCCTTTTGAGAACTCACTTGACTTCTTGTACTGGCTTCTCTTGGTTTTATTGGCACCAAATTGGTGTTCTCTGTAAAGAAATTAATGTAAATGTAACAGATATAATGTCATGAAACAAATCTTTTCTCTGTTGGATGAAAGATGACACAAAATTGGATTTGTTAGTCTTTCTGTTTGTCTATTTGTCTGAGCTCAAATCAATCAAGAATTTATACCCACTGGGAAGGAAATGGCTCATTGATATGGACTGGTGAGTTTTGTAGTTCTGTGTTTAAGCTTCACCCATGGCTGAAATTTTAAACTTGAAGCTATAAGCTTTCTCTCCGTATGTGTCTGTATGTTTATATGTCTGTAATTCAGAAAGGCCTTTACCTCTCATCGTGTGAGTTTATAATATTTTCCTACCTCTGGGTTGTATTACGAAGTAAGATTATAAAATCTCTTAAAGGAGCTCTATTCCTATTGACTTAGAGGAAAATAAACCCTTATGTAAATGGAATATTCCTAAAATTCCCAGAAATTAAGGAAATTAAACTTCAAATAATTTCAATGTGAAAAGAAAAAGAGGTATTGTGGTATAAACTAACCCAGAAATGTTTTAAGAATTAAAGTTTACATAATTTAGGTAAATCTTTGGCAAAGAAGACCAGTTTGATAACTTTGGTTTAATAAAAACAGCTATTTTCTCTGAGTTATTGACATTAAGTGTAACAGAAGCACACATTTTCATTCCACTTAGATATGGGGTCCCCAAACCTATACAGGTTCACTTATCAAATAAGCTAGCATTACTTCTACTTGATGTTTAAGATAATGAAAAATGCAAATTTGTATGTAACCAAATTGAATCATTATTCTGAAAACTTTATTTCAACAATAATTATGTTTTGTAGGATGTGAGCTTGAAGATAAATTCCAAGATCATTAGGTAACTTAAAACTTTAGACTCCTACTAAGTTGAGTTAATTAACGGATATTCATTGGATACATACATCATCTCTAAGTAAGATAATGTACTGAAACGTTAATTACTAATCATAATTTTAGATTTATATACATTTGCCTCTTTTTTTATATGCTGCAGAGAGGCTATATATTTTGGGCCTGTTAATGAGCATGTTCAATTTTTGCCTCTTTGAGACACTGTACTATAAGGGATGTGTATGCCTATAGGAAGTCGTGAGTTCAGCACATCTGCTGCAAAATGCTGGTGTGTGACATACTGTTCACAGTTATCAGCTTCCTAATTTTCTCTGTGGAATAGAAGTTACCATGGTTAAAAGTTACAATCAATATGTGTGAATGAGATGGCAGAGAGGAACAAGTCTGTATGCAAGGTAGGCAGGATGCGTTTTTATTAATGAAGAGAGTAGTTTTGTTCTAAACTAAAATGACTGGTTGTTGCAGATGAGAAAGAGGAAAGAGGAGGAACAAACCTAAATGGATACAAAACCTTATAGAAGATTTGTAGAAAGAAAATTTTATTTGTTGTGGTCAAAGCTAGCTAAGGTTTGGTAGGTTTATTCATAAGATTTCAAAAAGAACTTTAGTATCAAATATTATGCTGATGCAAAACTACAATTTGTTTTTATCTCTGTTAAAATGACAAAATTTTTTTGGATCATTGGTCTGCTCTTAATATGAGGTTATAAAATGTTATTCTTTACCTTCTGTGTAATCTGCCTAGATCGCAAAGATTTTGTGTCTTAACATAATAACATTCTATGGTTTGTATTGATTTTATTATATCCTTGATGATTTAAGAAAATAAAAGCTTCTCACTTAGGAAAGAGCTAAGGTTCTTTACAATCATGTTACCTTCCATGTTTATTTTTAAATGCTTCATTGTCACTTTGAAATGAGAAGCAAAATGTTGTGTCTCAGGCACCCGTGATTCAATTCATATCTTAGGTGTTCAAATCTCCAAGCAACTTTTGATTTTTGTCTTTCCAAAATCCAAGTATAAATGGTATCTTTTGCACCTAAAACTGTCTTTGAAATTTCCCAGAGGAGCCCTCGGAAAATCACAGAGGATTTGTTCTTTCCCCTTGTGAAAAGAGAGGTGCTCAAAATAATAAAGTTTGGTTAATATGTTACTATTGACAAATTACAAGCAAAGAGTTGTCAAATCAGAAGAGATGCTTAGCCTTTCCTAAGTTAAATTTGTATGGATGATGTTATTAATACAAATATTTCAGATTGTGTGTTGTATGGAAAGTTCCTGGAGATTAGCCAATGCAACTTGCTGTCTATAATGTGTTCCTCTTTGTAAGGGTCTTGGTTCTTCTTTGCCTTATGTTAGACAAAACAGTGTAGTATTAGTAATATTTTCATTATTTTTTAAAATGTTAACTTTGTTGCAACTTCTTTAATTTGAATCCAGCATCTTCTAGGGCAGTAGTTTTTAAGTGGAGCTTTACTGTCTCTGGAGTTTTATTAACATTACTTACTTATGGAGTTTTATTAAGATGTAGGTATTTAGGACCTAATCCAAGCTTACAGAATTTCTTTACTTGGTATCTATAATATATTCTTGGCATTTTCTAACTATACACTTGGTAACTTCGCAGTATATTGTGTCTCAGGATTAGAGTATGTTAAATATGAAGATTTTTTCTTTGTAAAGATTACATTCATCCATTTTTATAACATATATAATATCCACTCTGAAAATAGTGTTAATCATTACATTCATAGATATTTTGTCTAAACTTTTTTTGGATTGAATTTTATCCTGTTTTGCAGAGAAACAGATTCCCTTGTCAGTTGCATTATTCTTGTGTGAACATTTATCAGATCTTTCACTTTTGAAAACTGCAGCTAAGTGATATATGTGCAAACTCTGTCTTGTCTGGTAGACATTTAATTGGCTTCCCTCCCCACCCTCCTGGAAAAAACCTGGACTGGCTCCTGTTACCTTGACCAAATTGTCAATGGGTCAATTTTTAATCCTTTTAGTTTTCTTCAATATCTGGCTACAATCCTCCAAACAAACTTCCAGTTTTCCTTCCTCCCACTTGACTCAGTGTCACTGAGAACCAAAACTTGACTGCCCAGATTCCCATCAGGACTCTAGGTTGCCTTGCATCTGACCCTTTTCCCTAAAATCTGAAGAAGTCTTGCAAGCCGAAGCCCGACAACTTGATATAAACTTTCGAGGGCTCACCACTGCAGAAAATCATGCACAGGCCAGAATTCTCCCCGGGCAAGCTGTGTCTGGACCACTAGGGGAGTCCAGCAAAATGCTCAAGTCATACATGCTCTTCAGTGGACAATATCACCAAGAGCATTGACATCCAAGCTGGAGAACTTCAAGAAACTCAAAAGGGTAGTGCTGAATAACCAAGAATTTCCTCCACCAGATTGGTTATTCTCAGAATTCAGCTCCTGGCTCTTTACTTTAATACAAATTTAATGTAAATATTTCCCTTTTTCATTTTAGGCGTCTCCCTCTCACAAGATGTCTGATCTCCAAAACCCTAAAACAACCGATCTTTGCCACCATCTCTCAACAGATGGTTCAATTGGTTTTATAGGAACACTAACAAGAGTCCTCCTGTTTCTTAGACCCTGCTTTGCCCTCTTAGGTTTATGATCACCTCTGAGTTTCAGCAATGAATGATATTCATCTTGAACAAAAGGGGTTCTGACAACATTGAATTTGTTTCTGAAATTTGTGCTCCCAGACAGTTGCAACAGTTAAGAAATCCCTCACCCGTTTGTGTCCCAGGAGTGGCTAACCACAAAGGACCACCCTATCCGTGCATGTTCCAAGATCCCTCTCCATCCTTCCTTATGACTCCCGTAAGACTTGTAGATGATTCTCTTGTTTACCTGCTTCTACAAAACCCAGGCTTCCTTCCTTTTCTTTGAGATGTTCCTCATTAATGAACATTCTTCTTACTGTAATAGCCTGAATAAAATCATGTCCTTAATTGTCTGGTACATTTTGTCTTGCACACTTTTCTTTCATTTCTATGGTAGAGTTCTCTCTGTTTCTTTACCTCTCTGAACCTCAGTTGCCTCATCTATAAATGACTATTACTTCCACCTCTGAGAGGTGTAAAGATGAAATGAGATAATGCATGGGAAAGAATCGAGCTAGGCCAATAGCAAGTACTCAATAAGTGTTATTCCTTCTCTTTAGAGGAAAACAATCCCAACGTAATAGGCGGCTGGAGGAGGAACTAGTTAAAGGACAGAGGATAAGTCGGTGTAACTTTGTCTCCACAAATGGGAAAGCAGTTCAGAGCAGGTGCCTGACACTGAGGTAAACAGCACAAGGGCAGAAGTGCCATTTCATATGGGGCAGAAACTACAGCCCTAGAGTATGTTGGAAGTATGTCTTCCTTCCCTAGTGGAAGCAGATATCCTGTCCCTTGGATTTTCATGTGAGGAGAAGCCTATTGCACATGAACACTGAGACTGTTAGAAAAATAATTTACTTTCACA
Source organism: Ceratotherium simum simum (assembly GCF_057802395.1). NCBI lineage: Eukaryota > Metazoa > Chordata > Mammalia > Perissodactyla > Rhinocerotidae > Ceratotherium > Ceratotherium simum. The sequence goes on along the minus strand of NC_141901.1, from coordinate 30,076,467 downwards.
ACCCAATGGCAAGGAGCATCTCAAATGGTAGCCCTCTGCCTACCTCAGAGTGGCTGGCTGGGTAGGTGCCCACACTGAAGGTTTATTAAATATGTCTAGGGATGTCCTGGTGACTCTGTCTGGTGGGTGAGAGTGCCAGGTGTGTTGTTTGTGTTCACATCTTGGGCCAGAAGAACACAGGTCTGGGGATAGGTTGCAAGTGAAATTTCTGATGGTGCTGTCGGGGAAGAGGGAGAATCCTCCTCCGCCCTTTCCCTTAAGGTTCTTATGGCTGGCCAAATAATTAATAAGACAGGTTAGCAGGAGAAAATAATACCAAGTTTAATAACATGTGTACGTGGGAGAAACCAGGGAAACTGAGTTTCTCAACACAATAGCAGAGATTCTCATCTTAAATACTATCTTCAGCTAAAGACAAAGGAGGATGTTGGGGGTGGGGGGAGTCAGTTACAGGAAATTACCAGAAAAGCACAGTAAACAAGAGTAAGGTTATTATGCAGATTTACGGCCTCCTCTTTCACACTGATAAGTTTTTAGAGATGAGGTCGTCCCCCTTCTTCCCAGTACAGAGAGGGAGATACCTTTACAAATGGAGATTTCCCTTATAAATGTAAATGTTTGTCTGGCAACTCCTAGCAGGGCCACCTAGAGAATGTGGCCGGGAAGAGACAAGATTTTTGATAAGAGGGTCCCGTTGGTGCCTTTCCTATTGTAACATCTATTTTACATTACATTACAGCCATCAGATAGTAACACCTTCCTGGAACAGGTCTTCTATGTCAAATTCTTTAGGCAGTTAGTGGGGGAGGTCAAATGTCCTTCAGAGAAAACAATCAAGGTAAAGAGATATATTTCAGGGTGGCCAATTTTGATCTCCCACAGTGCTAAATGAGGTTTTCCATCATTCTCCAGGTTCTTTGTGGAGCCGCCGCCAGGTCAGCTGGCAGGGACTACAGCTTCCAAACATACTTCAAGATTACAGGAAATTAGAAAAACCGAAGAAACCGTGAACATTACATGGAAGTTTACAGGTGAGAGAACAAAGTCACCACTTGACAATTCAATTGGAAACTCAAATTGCAGCAGTTAGCATTCACGAAATACTAGTTTTAGATACACAAATGCAAAGTAGTCACAAAAACATTTGCTCCTGAAAAGTGATTCACCACGGTGCTTTGCATTAAGCTGTAATCAGCCGGAATGTAAAATGAGCAAACTCTTAAGACCTGGAGATTTCAACTCTGAGAAAGTGAGACTGCGTTTAGGGACCTTGACAAAACTTGGCTAGCTCCTTTGCTGCTCTCTCTAACTCACCGCCCTGTGGTCCTCAGTGATGTTTATTTTTTTTTCGTATTTCCAATTCTGTCCTCCCTGCCATCACCTTTTTAATTTAATTCTTACCCCATCAGGGCCAAATTATCCACTAAGCATAATAGGCACAATGCCTAGGGCCCTCAAAACTGTTTCAATTTCTTTTAAAGTCAGAAAAAAAATGAACTCTTAGGTTAAAGAAAATGCTTTAATATACAGTATTAATATATTCATCTCTATACCAATGCATAAAATATGATTTAAAAAATATATATATATTTTTATGGAGGAAGGAGCCCATGAAAGCACATGTGCCTAGGGCCCCCAAAGTCATAGCACAGCCCTGAGCAATCTGGTTTGTTTGTAATTTATAAGTGCTCTTAAACCCTTACGGACACAGAAACTGAAGTGTTACACTTCGTAAAGCTAGCACCGCCCAAGGCTAACTTCCCAGGCCACGAGCCTGTGAGATGGGGACACCTGCCATTTGTAAGCAGCATCTTGCACCTTCAGGTTTCAGGAGAGATTCGCTCCTGGCTCCACACATGGGCAGCCACACTCCAGAGTTTTTGGAAGCCAAAGACTTTCTGGCGGCGGTGACCACTGGAAACTCTGATTTGGGTATTATGGAGAAGCCAAGGTTATGACTAAACTGACTGTTGTTCAAAGCAAAAATGAAGGCACGTAGTCTCATGTGGAATTTTCTTCCCCATTTTCATGAATCTAAATTTTAAAATTTATGTAACACAACCCCTAAAAGACAGTTAGTTATGTAATTAACTAATTACCTTTTTGACAATAATTAAATTATGTGTAAATAAATACCCAAACTGTCAAGTAGAGCCTATTTACTAATCCAATATTTGATTATTGATTACCTATGTGGCCCAGAAGGTCCAGGACTCAAGTGCACAGTAGGTATCGGTCTCCTTCTGATACCAGTTCAAGACAAGGTTGACATAAGGGAAGCCATGTTGTAGAAAAGAAACCCTATTGTAACTTTGAATGACCTCTGACAAACTAACCAAGCTGGATATGCACCCTCCAGGAAATCTAACTGCTATGTTGATTTTATAACCCCTGCCTATGCATATACCTCCCAGCTGCAATAAGATGATAACTTTGTTCTTTTGAGTTCCTTAGGAATGTGATGACCCCCAATAGAGAATCTATGCTAATAGCTATCATCAATGAAAACCAAAAAATCTGGGGTGGCAACTCTCAGTCTGTAACATTAGAATGTCAACATTCCTAACCCCCTTCCCTATAACCCACCGTCCCATATAACTGTTGTAAGATTTTGTGCCCTTTTAAGATGTTTTTATTCAGACATCAGTCAGCCATCTTCCCTCTTGCTAGCAAGCTGTCATAAAAAAGTCCTTTTTTTCCTACCACCTTGCCTCTTGACTATTGGCATGTCTTGTGGTGAGCAGAAAGCCTATGTTGGGCGGTAGCACTTCTTTCATGAGAACAGTGCCAGCATATGAAGAGCCTTGTTTCTGTTCCCTATTTTTTTTCGAGGAGCACGTTAACCTGGCCCAATAACAGTAACTACTATTTTGGGGGTCCTACTATGTGTCATAGCCTTTTCATAAATTATATCTGAACAATACAATATCCTGCAAAGTAGACATTAAAATTTTCATTTTATAGACCAGAACAGTTGAGTAACTTATCAATGACATAGAGCTGGAAGTGTGGCAGCAAATTCTAATTCTGCTTAGTCTGACTGGAAAGGCCTTGGGCTTCGGACGTTTCCTGGTAGTTGCAAATCACTGAGATGTTCCTTCAACTTTCTTCTCAGGCCAGGTCCCTCCCAGCCTCCAAAGGCTAGTTCACATAACTCGGCTCGCTTGCTCCAAATGCCCTTCCCAGGCCTCTCTCTTTAGCTTCTGGGTTCAGCTAAAATCGCCCCCACCCCCAGGCAGTCTTCCACAAAGACCCTAACCTACCCTGAACTTTCCCTTCTCCCTGACCTTTCCCTTCTCCAAATCCCTGCTATACGTCTGGAGGTGGAGGACTTGACGCTTTGCGTTATGCAGGAAGAAAGATCAAATTCACATCCTCATGGTTCAGTTCTCAGAGATCCAAATGAACAGAGAAGGAAGATACAAACTGTTCTTGACCATCATTCCCCCCATTTCTGACACCTTGATCTGAAATCAACTTTCCACCCCTGAGGGGAGCTAACGAAATTATTTATCAGCTGACACCCCCAGCACACTGAGAAACAATGCCACTGCTCTCAGAGTTTCCTGTTTTCTCTCTGGGTTTCAAGGGAACACAAGAGCTCTTTTTGAAAACGGTGTTGCAGCCTGGCTGAGGAAGGTCATGTATTTGGCACAGGCCTGTTGGTGCCAAACTTCTAGCGACTCTTCCAGCAGAGCCTGAATGCTCAGAAGCCTGTCAGCCATTGGACACGGAAGTGTGAAGTCAATTAAGAATCAAGCGCAAATTCACGTCTTCTCTGGTCCTTTTCATGCGTGCTCTTTATATCCCACCAACCAGACGGTAAATTCTTGGTGGGCAGGAGTAAGCCTTACATTTAGTTTATGCCACAGGCCTCTTCTCTTTCACTTGCCAGTCTTCAATAAGTGCTTGGTATTTTATGCAGTGGATGAGAGGATGAACTTTTGCATTTTCTGCGATACCAACTCAGGAGTATATCTTCTGTTGAATCTGAGGAACAGAAAAACAAAAACCAGCTTATCTAGGAAAACCTGTTCCTAGTTGATCTAGTTGCTCTAGTCCAGAGATTAGAACCCAGTGGAGGCTAAGGGAGGGTGGCCTTGTGACATTCCCTTGAGCCTCCCTGAACTCCTCTCTCTCTGTGACTGCTAGTCTCTCTGCTCTGTGGAAATCGTGTTCTCTTTGTTGGAGCTATGGGTGCTCTGAAAGAAGAAAAATGGTTAACAGTCCTGAGGATTAAATTCTATCAAAAAAAAAAAAAAAAGCACTGGGTGCTAATAACATGAGAAAAAAAGCAGAGGACATTTTAAGAAATGTACCCACCTATTCGCAACCAGGCTGTCTGTTTTCATATGCTTTAAGCTTCCTCCTTGTGATCATTAATGAGGTTATTAAGATTGACTGATCTCCTGTTCGGGCCTGCGTAGAGACTCTGCTACCTTGCATTAGTTTCTGTTCCATCGAGCCTCAAATAAGCTTAGGGCACATGGCAAATTAGATTTCAGGAGACAATGGATCTTGGAATCAACAAAACCCAAATAAATGATGTTTACTGCCCTAGAGAAAGGACATTGCTTTGGTCCCTGTTTGTGGACTTGCTTCCTTCTGTCTATTTAAGGGTGCCTTAGATCAGGGAAAGAGGTGAGAAATGGAGTGGCACACTCTTTTCCTGTCAGGATGGGTCAGCCTGCTGAGCAGTCTTTCAAGAAAATAGTGAGTTGGCAATTCGTCTGCCATAGGTCCTCAGACCTCTCATTTTTTCACATTCCCTCCTGAACTTGTTAGTTAAGTCTCCTTATTTCCATAGATCCTTGGTATCGACAGAATTGATGATCTACTAGCCTCAGAACTGATGGGGCTCAAGTTAAAGACCCACAGAGCTGACCAACTAGCACAGCCTAAAGCTATGCAGGACTGATTTTTAAATCATCAAGAATCAGAGAACGGATCTTGAACCGTGGCAGTGTGGGAGAAACGTGGGCAGGAGATGGTAGTAAATGATTCTGAGCCATTTTGCTTAGAACTCAAATCCCATAGTCAGTTCTCATATTATTTTCTTTCTTTTTAACACTTCGTCCTTTATTTTCAAACAAATAGGTGGTACAAAAGTAAAAATATTCAAAAATGCTTATGGTGAAAGGTAGGATTGTCTCCCATTCTTGCACCTCCTACCCAGTTTCCTTCTCCAAGAGTAATTGCTATTATCAGTTTCTTGTGTATCCTCCCAGGCATGTTCTACGCATGTGTTAAAACATGTGTAAATGTTTCTTATTCTTTGAAAAAGCAAATGTTGGCATTCTGAACTGATTCTTTTACACTCTGATCTTTTTCATGTAACAGTATATATTATCTTGGAGATTGGAGATTAGTTCATGTCAATTCATGTTGAGTAGTCTCATTCTTTTTTTTTCTTTTGCTGAGGAGGATTTGCCCTGAGCTAATATCTGTTGCCAATCTTCCTCTTTTTTTGCTTGAAGAAGATTAGCCCTGAGCTAACATCCATGCCAATCTTCCTCTATTTTGTATGTGGGTTGCCACCATAGTGTGGCTGAGAAGTGGTGTGGGTCTGCGCCTGGGATCTGAACCTGTGAACTAGGGTCACCGAAGCAGAGTGCGTGGAACTTAACCACTACGCCATGGGGCTGGGCCCAGTCTCAATCTTTTTTTTAATAACTGGATAGTATTGAATTATAAGAATGTATCATGTATTTTTTAAAGTTCTCTATTGATACATAATTTCCAATAGATCACTTTTACAAATAATGCTATAATGAATAACTGTGTGCATATCATTCACACTCGTGCTGGTATGTACATAGGATGAAGTCCTAAAAGTAGAATTGCTGAGTGAAAGGATATATACTTTATAATTTTGATAGATATTGCCAAATTGCTTTCAATAGAGATTTTATCAATTTATATTGCCACCATCTATGTGAGGGGAGAACCTGTTACTCTATATTATTGCCAACATAATGTTTCCAAACATTTTGATCTTTTATCATCTAATTGGTAAAAAAGGATAACATTGTTTTAATTTTCGTTTCTCTTATGAATGAGGTCAAGTATCTTTTCACATTTAAGGGATATCTGTAATTCATTTTTCTGTTCATACTCTTTGTTTTTTTAAGAATTGGATTGTTGACCTTTTATTGATTGGTAGGAGCTCTTTAGATATTAGCCTTCTATCTGTGATTTGAGTAGAGTTTAGGTGATTGAGTCCAAAAAAATTTTTTTACCAGTTTGCCAATTGCCTTTGACTTTTTAAGTGGTATTTTTTCTCCAACACTAACAAATTTTATGTAGAATTTATCAATTTTTTAAAAAAGTCTTCTGGGTTTTCTTTTTACTTAGAAAAGTCTTTTCTACTTTTTAATGTTAGTTGATGTCTTGGATTTTTTTTTTAGTTTTATATTTTTCTGTTTTCTAAATTATTAACCTCTGCTTTCATCTATAATATTTTCTCCCTTATGCTTTTTAGTTTTATTATTCTTTCTTTACATCCTTGACCTAGATATTTTATTTTTATTCTTCCATATTTATTAACAAGTTTAAGTTTATTGTCTTGTTTATTATAATATTACACAAGTATAAATTTTTCTTCTTGTTTATTGATGTAAATGTACATTTTCTGAGCACTGCTCATAGATTCTGACAATGTTTAATTATTGTTATTTTGTTGATAAGTGCGATATCACTTTTCCTCCTTGAACTAATTGTTGTATAAGGGAAAGACTCTCTTGTTTTTTCTAGTTTTGCTAATTGATTGCTAGTTCTATTGCATTGTGATCAGAGAATAATGACTATACTCATTCTACATTTTGGAATATATTGAGACTTTCTTTGAGCCTAATAAATGATCAACTTTTGTAAATATTTCTTGGGATCTTGAAAAAATTATAGTCTCCATTTTCACCACAGAGTAAAGTTATACATATTTTAGAATTATGTATTATAAATGACTCTAAAATTTTATATACACACACACAACACATTCTATTGTATTAGTCAGGGTTCTCCAGGGAAACAGAGACAGAGATTTATTTTAAGGAATTGGCTCACACGATTGTGGAGGTGTGGCAAGTCCAAAATCTGAAGGTTAGCTGGGCAGACCCAGGGAAGAGTTGCAGTTCAAGTCCAACGGCAGTCTGCTGGTAGAATTCCTTCTTACTCAGAGGAGATTAGTCTTTGTTCTATTAAGGCCTTCAACTGATTGAATGAGGTCCCCCCACATTATGGAGGGTAATCTGCTTTACTCAAAGTGTACTGATTTAAATGTTAATCTCATCCAAAAAACACCTTCACAGAAACATCCAGAATAATGTTTGACCAAATATCTGGGCATCACGGCCCAGCCAAGTAGACATATAAAATCAACCATCACAATTATATGTATTATGTAATACGTAGTATATATAATATATGTATAGATACATATTTTAGAGTTTTATCTATTTTGTTCTAGCATTTTTGTATCTATATCTTTATATAATACACCAGTCTTCTATTTCTGCAGATAGTATCTTGTTATCTTTAATGAGCAAATAACATTGGTATACTTCCTCTTTCTCTCTTTATCCTCTCTCTTCTATACCATTCAATCTCCATTTACTATATAATTTTTCTTAGTGTTTAACTTCCTATTTTTCCAATATACTTATATGTCTATGACTTAGTTTAGAAGCTTTAAATAGTATATTTTTTACCTAACTATAAAAGATAAAGAAATCACAGTACATGATCTCCCACCATTTATCGTCACTTACCCTCCTAAGCTTTGCTAGTTATTTCTTATCTACATTGTAAAGGCTCATAACATTTCACTCTGATCTGTAAGTCTAATGCTCGGATCTGCTTGAGCCTGTGACTTAAAGTTAAGGATTCAATGCTCATTACTGCCTTTTGCTATACTTTCTCCATTTATTTCTTACTTGGAGGAAGTTTGTCCTCAGACTTTCTTCAAGAAGGACTCATGGTAAGTATTCTCTGAGTTCTGGCATGTTCATTAGAGATCTTCCTGCTGTCTTTATATTTGAATTAATTTTGTCATGGTATAAAGTTCCTGGGTCATATCTTTCCTCAAGGACTTTGGAAGCATTTACCACTTGAAAATTTTTTTTTTCATAGCTTAGCTCATTTATCACTTAGTCTGCTTGTCATTTAGCTTGTTTCTTCCTCTGTTTAGGTGACTCAATCTTTTTGTCTAGCTGCCCAAAAGATTCTTTATCTTTGAAGCTTTGTAATTTTATCAGATTATCTCTGCTGTTAGTCATGGGACAGTTTGTCTTTTCAATAGGTAGAGCCAAAATTTCTTTAATTATTGTAAAGCTTTATTTAACTATATCTTTAAATAATGTTTTTGTCCCTTTATTTGGATTATATTCTTTCGGGTCACTAATTACGTGTATCTTTCATATTTCTCTTTTTTCTCTCTAATTTTCTTTAAGCATTTATTTACTTTGATTTCATTTTTTAAAATTTCCATTTTATTTTGTTTGCTGTTTCTCTGTCCTGTTCTTCACGTCCTTGCTATGTTTTCGACAGGGTTCCTTCACATTTGTGGTGCTTTCAATATTTTTTTGTTTGTTTTGTGATAGTTTTTACTTTTTTTTGCCAGTTCATATTTCTTCTGCTTCTACTGTTTTGCCACGTCTTCTCTGAACTCTTTTATCTCTGCTCTAAAGACTTGTTTATATGGAGGTGATTACTTTGTGATTATTATTTTTCAATTGTGATCTAGGTGGTCCAATTTTTCATCTGCTATATTACAACAGTTTTCTTGTGAATGTGTTTTCTACAGCTTTTGCTTTTCCTATTGCTTTTCTTTTTTTCTTATAATTCTTTTATGGTCTTGTACTTATTCCTTTAAGTTAATAATGATCTTTGAAATAGTTGAGTCCTTTATGGACCAGCTATTTGCAGAAGATTTGTGTCTGGGAGGGCCAGAGCTCCATCCAGGCCAACAAGAATCTTCCCTAGGATGGGATTATGTCGTGTGAGTGCCTCCCTCCAGTCGTCATTTCTCCCCAGCCAAATGAGGTTGGCACAGCAGGATATTCCCAATTTAGAGTCTCTCTCTTTCCTCCTGCCATCGTGATAGACTGCTTCTGGCAAACATGGCTTATCTGTGTGATTCCTCATTTAGCGCCATCTTTCCAGCTTCTCAAGGCTTTGTACCAAAAAAGATCTACGAGAAATCCTACTACCACACTGTGGTTTGCCCCTAATGGTGTGTCCATATTTTAGGAACTCTTTTCTGCTAGCTTTGCCTAAACTCTAAAGCTGTGGGCATCCTCTCTTGACCCTTCAAGCACCCCTGTGACACATTTACTAGAATTTGGGAACCCTCCTCTATATTGTGGTTCAGGTTACAGATGTCTCCTAATTTTGTTGAAGAGGCAGAAATTCTCTTTCTTGCTTGCTTTTTCAAGGTTTCTTAAGAAGAAGAGAAGGGAGCACTATCAAACCAGAAATCTATTCTTCATAGCACAGACTTGTGTGTCTGGCCTCCAGAAGAGATGAGTCCTGGTCAGACTCTGGGATGGTCTCCAATTATCCCTGACTCCAGTACTCCCAGCTTGTGTATCCCCTTTTGGGGCAGCACCTGTGGCTTGCTTCCTACCAACAAAACATGGTAAATACAATGGGGATGTTATTTCCAAGATTATGTTAAATGAGATTGTAAACTGTCAAGCTAGGAGACCCTTGTTGTGTTTGATGAAGCAAGAGGCCATGTGGTGGAGGCCCATGTGTCAAAGAACTGAGGATACCTTCTGGTCAAAAACCATCTAGGAACTGAGAGCAACGTCGGGTCAACAGGTGGCAAGCAACTGAGCCCCTTAGTCCTATAGACCCTAAGGATCTGAATTCTGCCAACAACCACATGAACTTAGAAGTAGCTCTTTCCCCAATCAAACTTTGAGATGAGACCATAGCCCTGGCAGACACCTTAACTGTGGCCTTGTAGAGGACCTGGCCAATCTGTATCTGGATTTCTGACCCATGGGGACTGTGAGGTCACAAATGTGTGCTGTTCTAGCTCCTAAGTTCATGGTGATATTATCATCCATTAGTAGATAACTAACACAGCATGTCAGGGATATGTTGGAAACAGACTGTGGCCAGCAGTTCTGTAGGTTCTGGAAGGACACCACCACATCTGCCTGCATCAGCCTTATAGCTTAGTGTTGAGGAACATTGGTTTTGCAATCAGATAGATGTGTGTTCAAGTACCAGGCCCAGCTTGGACTACTTGGTTCTCAGGTCAATTAGTGTGGCCTGGGATGAGTTGCTTAATCTATCTGAGCTTCCATTTCCTTACTTTTAAAATACAAGTGTTAGCTGGACTCATATCCTACAGTTGAGAAGGAGGCTTAAATGAGATTAATAAAATAAATGCTTTAGATAGCCCCAGGCAGAAAATAAGTGCCCAATGAGTATCCATCTTGCTGTCCCAGAAGTGCTATGAAGTACTGGTTCCCGGTGGCTGCAGAACCACCAGCAGTTTCCAGGGTTTGATTTTTTTTCCTCAGGGAAGTCTGCTATTGCAGAAGGAGCACTGGACTGCGAGTCAGTAGTCCTGGATTTAAATCCTCTTTGTGCCCCTGGTAAGCTGGGTGACATTGGCAAGTCATTTAATCTCTCTGAGCCTATTTCTTCATCTGAAATTAACAGTGTTTGTGCCTGCCTGTGTTGTAAGGGTCCAGGGAATGGGGGTATATCAAATACTTTGTGAGCAGTAATAGGGTATGCAAATATGAGTATTATTATTATTAACAAAAATATTTTATTATATATGATAATTAAAATATTGGAGGGGGCCTTTAGAATGAATGCCCATGGCATGTGTGGCGGAGCTAGGACAGGAGCTAGCCCCACCCACTCGGGAGGTGGCCCGGGCATGGCATGGCGGTGGAAAGCCTGGGGTCTGCAGTGGGACTGCCTGGGTTAAAATCCCTCTCTGCCATTGACTGACTGTGAGGCCTGGGAAGCTAGTTATCTCTCTGTGCTTCAATCTCCTCAGCTGTAAAATGAGAGTAACAGTGACCCTTCACCTCATAGGGTTGTTTTGAGCGTTAAATGTGATGACGCATTTGAGAAGTATGAATTCTAAATCTTAGAAAAACTTCTACGTAGTAAATGCTCAGTAAATATCTGGAATCATTATTCTCTCAGACTGCTTTATCACTAGGAAGTGGAAGATGTCAGTCTTGGTTGGTATTACATTTCCTTCATTTCTACATTTTTGGTGGGGGAATGAATTTCGGTTCTTGTTCGGTTTAGCCATCTGGCATTCCTGTTTGTCTCCCTGTGAGGATTCCGCAATAACTGTTTAAGGGGAGGACTGATTTTGACCAAATCAAGCATAATAGTAAAGGACATCAAGAAACTACTTAAATTCAATTTCTGATTTAGTCTGCCGTCTTGAAGTAAATGATGACTAATAAAGGACTTTAAATTGGTATGAGGAAGAAGTTACAATGATAAATGCTCACTGCAGCTAAAAAAATAAAAGTTCATTGTCTTAGGACAAAAGGGCACAAATCTCCCCAAATATTTCTATTGCATGAACACACTACCTTTATTGGAAATGATTGGGTAACATGACATTTTACCTCATTGAAAACAGATTCTTTTTACAAGATAATTTCTTCGTTATCCTCAGAGGCTCTGGAATCTGCTGTTAGATTCAGAATTCAATTTTGAGTGACTTAAGGGAATAATACCTTTATAACTTTTCTCTTTAAATTATGGAAGTTCAAAGGTTGAACGCTCCTTTTAAAGTAATTTATTATTAGAGCATCTCACACTATATAACACATTTAGAAACTAATAATTTTTCAATAAATTTAACTTACTACATTAATTTTAAGGAGATTTTTCTTTTATGAATTACCACTTTATCTTTTGGTTTTCATGTAATTACAGTCGGGTCAGTTTACAACTAGAATAAAATTATAGAATATTATAATAATCCACCTACTGGGATATCTCATGAATTCTACAATAGCCCTATGAATTAGATGTGATTTTCCTTATTGTTATATGAGGAAACTGAGGCTTGGATAGGTTATTCAGTGTTGTGGTGCTAGAGGGAGCTAAACTCAGCTCTATCCAAATTCTAAGCCTTTGTTCTTTCTACCACAGATGCCACCCACATACGATTAAAGGACTTCTAGAGACACCCCACCCCACCACATGACACAAATGAAAAAAACTAAGGCTATCAGAAGTGAAGGGACCAGTTCATGATTCCAGTGTCAGCTGGCGGCAGGACTGAGGCTTGCTCAGTGACAGACAGATCTGGGTTGTCCTTCCTGTGCCACGCACTGGTGATGTGAGTTTAGATAATTTATTTAATCTCTTTGAGCTTCAGTTTTCTTACCTGTAAAATGAGAAAAAAGTTACATCATAAGGATGTTTTGAGGGTTAAATGAGCTTATTACATGTAGAATGCTTAGGACTAGTGCCTGATATACGATAAGTGATAAATTAGAGGTAATTGTTTTCAGTAACACTAGTAATAATAACAGGAAATAGAACCTAGCCCCCTGAGTTCTGATAAAGGACTTCTTCTAATTTGTCATCACTCTAGTCCAATTATATAAACATACCAGCTTTATGACTGGTGTACTTTATCCTATTTGTGTATTTCTTTATGTATTTATTTAAACAGATCAGCCTTGCTTTAAGTAGCATTAACTTGCAGAAACAATGTATTTACATTTATCTGCCATGGACTATGCACTCATATGATAGTGTTTGATGCTGTTATTTCTTGGCACTGGCCACTAATTTGCTGGGCTTCTCGAGAAATTTGAAGTTGCCCTTTTGCCCTTTGCAGCCCCCTGGAACCCCACCCTGCCCTTTCCTCTGATGAGTCAGCTGTGGCAGGTCCAGGTTCATTACTGATTCCCTGGGCTCTCTGGAAGTCGAGGCCCTGCTAATTTGCCTGCATCCCAGCTGCCCAAGCCCTCCTCTGTTTCTGGCAGCCACTGCCCCCAAGGCTTTCTGGTCATATCACACTAGCTCTTAATTGTCCACAGTTTTTTCTCTGTCTTTTTCTCTGTGAGTGAAGCTCAGCATGTGGATCATTTTGTACTAATCGTTTATTTCATACGCTTCCCGTTTGTCAGTGGGCTTAACATCTGCACCATTCTTTCCTTCTGTGAGGGGACAGGTATACAAAAAAGCCCTTATTATTCTCCTATGCCTCCTGTGGTTTTTTCTATCCTTATCTTCCTCTGTAAGCTTTTACTGACACAGCAGATTCTGACCTTGCTCCCTTCAATTTTCCTAAGTACAAGTGGTTGTTTAACCCCTTGATATCAGATGCTTTATTTATAAAGCCATATAGGGTTTTTCCATTCTTCTCGTGCTTCTGCTTCCCTTCATCTGACATCAATTTTAAAAGAATTCCCTTATTATTCTCCAGTGAATGACTTAGAGGACAGAGTTGGGAACATAAGGGGAGTATATGGAGGCTGCTTCTCTTTGCATTTGATGCTTAATATCTATATCTATTCTGTATCTATAGCTACATCTACATCTAGTCTATATCTATATCATCTACATCTATTCTGTATCTATGTCATCTATATTTACATCTATGTCTCTATCTACATCCATGTCTATATCTATATCCACATAAAACGTTGGTCGATGTGGAATATGGCAGCCTAGGAGCAAACTGTGGGAACGGTGAGTGTTCAGAAAATCAGGTTGCAAGGGCCTGAATCCATAGCCACACAGTAGAACCTCCAACTCTCAGAGGTGGCAGGAGCATGAGCTTGTCATCTCCAATATTGTAATTTGGGGAGTCTGGTCCTTCCCAAGTTACAATATTGCTCATAAACCCTCTAGAATTTCAAAACACAGTAGAGATAAGGAACTTACTATCGTGAAATGTTCCCTCCATCTCTGCCAAGAAAGTTCTACTCGTTCTTAAAAGACCCATTTCAGTTTCAAGTCTTACCTCTCCATGAAATCCTCCCTAATGGTGTCTGAGAACCACAAGGGCACTCATTATTTGACTCTCATATTTTGGTGTTGAATCAGATTGTTTTGCATCTTACTGTCTACTCTTTTCTATTGTGTTTCTTTTCATGCCAAATTGTTTAATATGTGTAACTCTTAACTCCTAACACATGCTATATGTTATTTAAAGGTAAAGCCACTAATGTTTAGGCATCCTTCACTCTTTCATTTTAATCTACTGCAAGATTCTTCAGTGTGCATTAGAATGCACGTGGGGACCTGGTTTAAAAAAATTCCTGGGTCTTTTCCCAGCCCAGGTGAATCAGAAACTCCAGGTGTGGGGAGCTGAAATCTGCTATTTAAATGAACTCATAGGGGCTTACAGTGTCAACCAAAGTTTGCTAACAACTACTTTTGGAGATGTGTCTAAAACAGCTTTAAGATTTCTCTTCTTTTCTATTCTCACTATCATCTCTCTAAACCAGGCCCATATCACCCAACACACACACATACATACACACACATGTACACACAGCTCTTTTTTTAAAAATTTAATCTCTGAACACCTAACAAACATTAATGAGTACTTCATATGTGCCAGACACTGTGAGAGATGTAGAGAAGAATAAACCATGACCTCTGTCCTTGAGGAGTTGACAATATACAGAGGAAGAGGCACATGTGCATCATACACTTAAGTAGAGTACAAAGCTATGAACAAAAGCATGGCTAAAGAACTAGCCTGCCTCAAGGTTGTGCCTGGAACATAGGTATTATAGTTTAAGTGCTATTGTCCATCCTGTCCCAGGAATGGCAGGCTCAATGTTAATTTCTCTGCCATTTTGGAGGCGGGAGAGATGCATCCAAGCATAAAGAAAACAAAAGAAGGACATCAAGGCTTGGTTATTTTCCAATGGACCTGCTCTTCTTCCATGACTCAGACCCAAGCATGTCAGCCTTCCATCCGAGAGTAGACATGGACAGGCCTCGCTCATGTATTGGTGCACGGTAGGCAACTCTAAGTGGTCATTGACCGACTGAGGTCTCTTAGCCAGGTGCATGGCCAAAAGAGAGATCTGTCCTCATGTCTGCTCAGGGCCCAGGCTTGGGGTAGATTGTCAAAACATATGTTCTCTGGTGTCAGGAATAAATTCCAAGTATAGTGACACTACTGATTCATGACAACCCGTTGATACATGAAGGTTGGCAATTTTTACTGACCCGTTCAGCATTCTCATTTCTTGAAACAGAGCCTGTCATTTTAGAATATCTAACACTTGAAAACAGCTTATTGTGGTGGTGCTATGGCAACAAAAAAAGGCTTTCCCCTATTTGTGCCAAACAAGAACTAGAGATGTTTGAAGAGCAAATAGAAACAGTCTGTAGTTCAGTACGGGAAGACATTTAAAATAATTGGCAGGAGTAATTTCTGCCCCTGCAAATTGACAGAGTTGATTTCTCTCCTCTGTCTCTAGTGCTTCCAAGCCTTGAAATGTGACAGGAAGGTGGATTTGGGGTGGCTGGCTTTTCTGAGTCATCATTTCACCATTTGTTCATCACATGAGCATTCTTTTCTGGTGATGTGGGGCATATTTATGCTAATGCCTTGGCTATGGGCAATATTTTGGTTGGACAACTGCTACTCAATCTCTGGGTCACTTTGTCTAAGTCATACCTGTCACTCGTGCCGGTGGTAGTCTCCTTTGCAACGTGAGAGGTTTAGATTAGATCAGTATTTTCTAAACCTGGCTGTACATTAGAATAGCCTGGGGAGCATGTTAAAAATACAGATTCCAGAGACCTATCCAGACCTACTGATTCAAAATATTCTGACAGACGGGCCCAGGAAACTGTCTTTTTAACCTGCTCCCTGGTAATTTCAAAATAGGCAGGCCTTTCCCTGACACTGAGAACTCTTGGCACAGACATTGCCCAAGGCCCTCTAGCTTTGTGTTCTATGGATTCTGGATCCCATGGCCCTCCCTGCTTCTAACTCCACCCCTCCCCCCCGCCCCCCAGAGAACCTGTCAGCCTCTTTCTTTGGTGACTCCTTTGGGCGCTGGAAGTTCTAAGAGTTTTGTGAACATTCAGCGAATGAGCCCTTTGCTCCAGTGTATGCAGCCTGCTCATCAGCATTGCTATCAGATTGCTGAGTAATGGTGACTCTTTCCAGAATAATACGTGGCCTTTGTATAACCCTTAAAGCTTATTCTCAGGCAGTTGCATACACTTTCATACAGGATTGGAAGCGCGAACCATTTCTGTCTGTTTAGCTGTGTGAGTTAGAATCTACAGAGGAGACAAAGGCCAGAAAGATGTTGACCTGGGAAATCTGTGATAAAAAATCAGACAAAGGCTTCAAAGCATCTTTCTGTCTATAAATCATCCAGTCCAGTGTTTCATGCTGAGTAAAGCAATCTCCTAGTCATCCAGGAGAGTAAGATTTATGCCAGGTGAGAAAGAACAGTCAGCTGATTTCCTATCTGTAGACTCTTTGAAGGGTAGAAGGGATAGAGAGAAAAAAAACTACCCTTGAATTAGTAAATTTTGAGTCATTGTTCCATTTTGATTTAATCTACCCTCAAAGCTAACAATGCTAACAGAGGCCACACTTAGAAAGTGAAACCTAGTTAAAATGAAAAGGAAGCTTGTTTTGGCAGAAAGGAGCTCCCTAAGAGATGGTTTCTGAATGTGTTGCTAATGGAGACTCGGCAAACATCTAACTTCTGTCAAGGTGCTCGGGTGAATTCGTGAGATGGGCACGTTTCCACAGACAGGTAGAACCAAATGGATAGTGTTGTAACCTGTCTGAGGGAGGGGTGTGGTCTGTATGGTGTATGAAAAAGAGAGATTGGCAGAAAGGGCGTATCTAGTTCTATCCATGAGATAGATGGTCTGTAACTGACAGACACGGGTGATGGGGTCACTCAGAGGAGCACTGTAAAGGAAGCAGTGACAGATATTAAAACGATGTTATACTGTATTTTATATTTGTATATAAATTGTTTTAGCCACATTATTGCATTTTCTGAACACCTACTCTATGTCAGGCCCTACAGATGCTAAAGTGCTGCAACAGATTTTTAAATTTAACTTTTAAAATAACCCAATGCCATAGGACTCTTATAATCTACATTTCATGATGAGAAAACCAGTCCCTAGAGAGTTTTCTAATCCAGTCACTTAGCTGGTAATTGGGGGACGCAGGATTTGAAGGCAGGCCTCTCTGCCTCTAGGGCCCTGGTGTTAGCCTCTGCTCTACTTCCTCCCAGTGCTGCTCATCATGTTCTTCTTTTTTCTTTTTTTTTTTTTTTTATAATTTTATTTATTTTTCCCCCAAAGCCCAAGTAGATAGTTGTATGTCATAGTTGCACATCCTCCTAGTTGCTGTATGTGGGACGCGGCCTCAGCATGGCCAGAGAAGCAGTGCATCGGTGCGCGCCCGGGATCCGAACCCAGGCCGCCAGTAGCGGAGCGCGCGCACTTAACCGCTACGCCACGGGGCCGGCCCCATCATGTTCTTCTTTAGCTGGGGTAAAACATGTCTGGAACTATCCAACTCCTAGTAGCTGATTCTATGTGTGTCAGCTTCCCAAGAAAATTGATACAAGGAGAGGAGGAGTTCTGAACGTGGGCATGACAATTATAAATGATTACACTGGCATTTGGTTTATGTATTTCTACCTTACAGGCTTAGTTAACTGATAGGAAGTTATCCACGTGAGCCTGACCGATGGTGAGTGACCTGAAAGAACAAGTTATGAAGGCATTAGAGCTCAGTGGTTAAGAGTTTGGGCTCAAAATTTGGAGTGATTTGGGTTTTATTCTTGGTTCCACTGCATATTGGCAACGTGAACCTGGGCAAGTTCATAGCCTCAAATCTTTCCTCTATCAAACAGACATAACCATAGTACACACTTAGAGGCTTGCCATCTTGATAAAGTGAAATGATGCCCAAACCTACTTAGCGGTGTTCCCAGCAAGTGGTGGGCACTCAAAACATGTTACTGATTTTCATTATTGGCCCTGTGAAACTGGGGGGCAGGTCTTGGTATGTAGTCACTTCTTAGGGGCTGCTGTTCATTGTGGATCTGTCTCAGCTGTAAGCTGTTGTCTTGGATAAAATCACTTGGCTCTGAGCTGGCCTACTTGCAAAATTTTATGGCCTTTACTTGTCCATATGTCTCCTTTTCAAAAACTTAATTTTTTTCATTTTTAATCATATACTTCTAACTATAAAAATTATACGTATTTTTTATAACATTCAAAGAGTGCAAAAGTATATAAAGCTAAAAACTAATCTCTTCCATTCTGCAGTTTAATATGCAAGCTTCCAAACTTTTCTCTATAGTATATTTATATAGTATACAAGATTTTCTGTTTCTTTCCCTTTCTCTCTTTATTTTCAAAGATGGGCTCACACTATACATAGTGTCCCAGAACTTTATTTTTGTTGGTTTGTTTTGTTTTTTCTCACTCAACAAATATCGTGAATATTGTCCCGTGTTGTGAAATATTCATTTGGAGACAGGGTTGCATGGAAGTTTAGAGTATTGTCTCCAAAGTTTTCTATTGCAGCTAATCCTGCAATGAAAGTTTTTGTGCACATTTCCTACGACATTTTTTGTGAGAGTATTTTTGTAGAATATATTCCCAGAGGTAGACCTTCTGGGTCCAAGGAGTCAGTATTATAATTAACTATTCTCTCATTTTTGGAAAGTGAAGTTTTAATTTTTTCTCTTTTACAGAAAATTCTATAATGATAGCCTTGGAATTTAACTTTTCTTTTGAATTATTTTCTTAGAATTTATTTATTAATGAATAACAATAGTTATCATAATAGGATATACTATAGGCCAGGAAACTATTACATGCATTTTCTCTCTCTTATCCTCCTTCTGGACAAGTGGTAAGTAGCCCATCTTACAGATGAGAAAACGACTGTCTAAAGAATTGACCCAGAGTCATAGCATCTAAAGTGGGAGGTTTAGCATTTGAGCTCAAGTCCATCTGATTTCAAAACTGATGCTTTTTACCGTAAAACTCTGTCCCTAAACATTAATTCTGAGCTTATTCCAGGGTTCTAGGGCCTTAGGGGGCTCATTGCTGGGGGTGAGAAGAGACCACCAGTACGCCAATGGAGGCAGCATAGTGAGGTAAGTGCTGTGTTGGAGCAATCACAGGGTCTTGTGTGCTTACAGCCATCAAACTTAGTTTAAGGTGGGGGTAACACTTTTTAAAATGATAAAATGGAATTTATAGTCTCAGTGCACTCATTGGGGGTAGATAATAATTAACCCATTTTACAGATGGGAAAGATAAGGGGATGGACAGTTTATAAACACTTTACCCTTGTACAGGTCTGATTAAAACCAAAGGCTCTGCCAGACTGTTTTTCCATCGAGAAACATTGTTCTTGCTCCTGTAGAATGATGATCTCAGGAAATATTATACCAAGAACAGGGGCAGCCAGTCAGCTTTAAGTTGAGCAAGGAAAATCCCCAGGAGGCAAAGCCTTCTGGGCAAAAAGGCCATTTTATAAGTGAGACTTCCTCCGGGGAAATGTATATAAAGTTATTTCATGGGTCACTGGGTCAAAGTGTTCTCTGGGACAGTTGACTCTGAACAGGGAGATACTCAGAGGGAGGGGCAGACACAGATGGGCAAATTCCTGGGCCTTTAGGAACCCCACTCACACCCACATGCATTTGTCAGTGTTTTATTGAGCACCTGCTGTTCGTCGGGTGATGGGTCCACACTGAGGATCTAGTGGCAAACAAGGCAGACACAGATGCGGCCCTCAAGAAGCTCATGCTTCATTGGAGCAGAGGCTTGTAAGCCTTGAATTACAAGGCAGAGAGGTATGGGTGGTCCCAGGGTTTGTACAAAGTGCTTCTGAAGAATTAGTCTGAAGAGGCGCCCCTGAGCACGCAGGCCGACTTCTGTTCAGGGAGCACACGCTATTCTGCTTGAAAAGTGGGGAATGGGACATGTGAGCTAACAAGAGTGCCTGGCTGGCATCATGCGACTTGGCACAGTATAAAGTGGGACAAACCCAGGCCATACAGGGCAGCCTCCTAAGACAAAATGAATGCTCAGCAGACACGGTCACGGAGGGAGAGGCTTTCCATTTGTGATCTGCAAGCACCTCTGCTCAGCCTAAAAGGAGCCCCTGAAATGCAGGAGATACCCCACATGAATGCTTCAGTGTTCCGCAAGGCTAAAGGTGGTGGGTAGGGCAGGATAGCAGGTATATATCTCTCTTTACATCTACGTCTGTATCTGTATCTATATCTACATATATGTCATCTATATCTATATGAAACCAAAGCCAACTTCTTTGGTCTATGCACACAGAGTGGCCCCAACTCCACCCACTTGCTCACTGACTTTAGTCAAGTCGCAAATCTCTCCAGGCCTGAGTTCATTCTTCTGTATAATGGGTATGTAAAATGCCTCTCCTTCTGAACAGAATTCCTGGGGGGATAAAATAAAGCCTGAGAGTGAAACAAAAGTGGGATCTTTCTTATTGCTCTTGGTATCCATGGTGCCCAGCACAGCATCAGGTACACAGCAGGCACTCAAAGATGAATGATCTATGTGGCTCAGTGAGGCCCCAACAGCTCCCCAAACACACTCCACACTAGCCATGCCCATCCTGAAATGTCCATGGTAGTGCCATCTCTTTGGCAGGGCATTGTTCCTCTAAGGATTTTGTGGAAATGTATGTCGAAATCCCTGGCATGAAGTGGGGATCGTAACTGGAGAAGAGATGACCATATTTTCCATTAACAAGAATTACTTGTCCCTTCTCTGTCTCTACCTTTTTTCCTTTTCTTTCCTCCTTCTGCCTACAACTTCGCTCCTTCCCAAAGTCCACTGTTTATTTTCAAAAATACCCATTGGATGTCCAAATCTCACAGGAGCTTTAACACAAGGAGCGACCCGGTCAAATGTCTCCAGACCTCACTTAATGGCTTGAGGATTCTCTGCTGTTTTATTCATTCCATTCCTATTCCAGCATCATAATTGGCAGCCAGTTTCCATTGTTCCATTTCAGACTTCTGGTTCTTATTCTCCAGCGTCCTCCACCTATCTCTTTCCCCAGAGCTTGGATGAAAACTAAAGAGTTTCAGGTATGATCCCAGCCCTCGAGGAGCTCATAGTCTCCAATAGTGCCCTTACAGAGCATGGTGGCATAGTGGCACCATCTGTGCAAGCCACCATGAAGGGGCTTCATAAGCAAGAAGAGATGCTTTTGGAGTAGTGGATGGAGTTACTTACTCCCTTGGCAGGGCTGGCAAGGGGGTATTAAAGGGCAAAGGACTGGGGCTCTGAGGTGGGAGTGAGTAGAGCCTTCCCACCCTGTGCAAAGTGTATTTGGATAAGGCTTGTCTCTAGGGTTGGAGCATCCTCTCTTGGCTTAGTGCCAAGACCCATCCCCAGCTCCTAATGGATGCCTTCTCTCAATCCCAGGGAGGTTGGGTGCTGACGAATTGTTCCCAGAAGCAGCACTTTGAGAATCCACCTGGACCTGAAGTACATCTCCCCAGGGTAATTTTAGACCAGAAAAGGGCTCCCAGCCCAGCCCGTGTCTCTTCTTTCCCCAGCTTGCAGGCTGGAGGTGTGGGATGCTCCTAGGGAGTTACCAGCTGCCTGGTGGCAGCTTCAGGAGAATGTAAGGAGTCTGTGTGGTCACCCACACAACCTATGCAGAGCACCAAGAATCAGAGCCAGAATTTTCCTCACCTGGGGTGGAGCTGCAGGTGTGCATCTCACAGAGTGAGCACAGAGGCCAGATAGCCGTGAGGAGAAACCATGAGGAGTCTTTGCATTTTTCCTCCTCACTGAGGCCCCTACCGCTCTGAGGGAGAGAAGCTTCCCTGCAGAGGGGACACACTGAAGGATGTGCAAAAACTAACTATTCAACACAATGGAGGGGTTCAATCAGGGAAGCAGAGCCATTCTGATTATTAGGGAATAAGGACCTTATTAGAGGAGTCAGTCCCTATACAAATATGCAAGAGCCTGGGGAAGTAAAGCTCTGAAAAGGAGATCTGGAAGTTCAGAGAAAAGTTATTAATCAGCCCTCCTGGAATGCTGATGTGAATAGACAAGTCAGAGCTTGCAGAAAAATCTGGATACTAGGCATATCCAGCTAATGCAGTGGGACCACGAGAGGGGGCTGGTGTTTCTGGAAGCCTGTCTCTTTGTAGCTGTTGTATCTGTGAGTTCACAGCACAATAGTAGGCCTGGGTTACTGTTGGTCGGCAGGAATGGAAGTTGGGAAGAAGAGCTGGATGTGTGGCACGAGGAAGAACAGGGCAAAATGGGCTCCATCCACACCTCTGCGTCTGACCCTCATCACCTCCATCCACGGCTGCTGCTTCACTTCAGCTTTGCATATCTTGCGCAAATTCTCTTTTGGCCGACTCTAACCTGGAACCATAGAGAGATGGGCTCTGGGAAAAATAATTAGAGCTGAGCTAAGGTGACACAGTGTTAAACCATCACAGTCTATCAATGTTCTAGGCACTGTGCTATTCACTGGATATGAAGGTGGGGATCCGGGGGTCCTGGGACATTAAAATGTGCAAAGTCCCAGAATCTAACAACATGATGGTGCTTTTGGGAGATCTGTAAATAACTCAGCATGATTGGACCATAGAGCTAAAATGGTAGGGATGATGAAGGGGTGGGAGACGGAATGTTGGTTGGGGCCAGATTATTTTGTGATTTATATATCATATTTAAAAGTTTAGGCTTTATTTTACAAGAAATGTACTGCTTGGAAGAGTTTTAAGCAAGGGGAGGAAAATGAGCACATTAGCATTTTAGAAATATCAATGTGAGAATGGTTTAGAGGGGGGCAAACCTGGTGGCAGGGACAACAGGAAGCTGCTGTAGTGGCTCAGTTGCCGAGATGGACATCAACTTAGGTCTAAGAGATTGAGAGAAGCAGACCAATGGAAGAGATATTAAGGAGAGAGAAATGTTGGGCCTGGAGCTTGATTGGACATGGAAGTGGTGAGAGAAAGAGGAGTCTAAGGTGACTCTAGGATTTCTTACTGGGACAACTGTGCTGGTGCTATTCATTGAGGTGAGGGAAACTGGGAGAGGTTTGGATAGGATGAGGATGAGCTCCATTTGGGGCATGTTGCTTTAGAGATGTCTGTTGGATATATGGGTCTGGAGCTCAGGGAGAAGTACAACCTGGCAATCTAGATTGTGGAGCATCATCACATGTCAGAGTTCTTAGCTTTGTGTGCTCATGGATCCCTTAGAGAATATGAGGAAAGCTATTTTCATCAGAAAAAAGTGTGTATATATTATACATATATATATATATACACACACACAAATATTTACATATATTTTTCAGGGGATACACAGATCATTGGAGTGAATCTGTAGATCCTTTAGGGATCAAAGAGTGTTCCTGGAGTCAATGGAGTGAGAAAAGGAGATGAGAATAAAACCTTGGGAAGAGTAAATTTAATGGATGGATGGAAGAAAAGAATCTGCAAAGGATGCAGAGAAGAAGTGGCTCAAGGAGGAAGAGGTAAACCATCCATCCAGTAGAGTGTAGACAAGTGAAAGTCAAGGTAAACAATTCAAGGACAACCTGGTAATATCATAACATTGTAGAAAAGGCAAGGAAGAGAAAGACTGAAAGATATCCATTTGGTTTAGCAAAAATAGAGAAGTGTAAATGTAGAAGAGTGGAGACCACTAGAGTGCATACAAGAAGATAAAGGAAATGAGGGGGACAGTTGGAGTAGATGTGATCTAGAGCCCAGATGGAGACCTTGGCATTAGACAAGGTGACAGGGAAGAAGGAGGGGTGCATGCAGAAAATCTAATTGGCAGAGAGGAGGAGAGCAGGAAGTTGAGGGAGTTCTGAGGCGCTGTCTTCTGGATCTATTCTGCCTCTGTAAAGGAGGGGGTGAGGTCAGGTAATTGGAGGGCTTGCTGGCTATAACTTTGACTTCAGGCTTCCTAGAAGCTAGGACTAAATTGGATTAGAGTAAATAATATGGTTTTTACTGGTTTTATTTAGTTTACTAGGGTAAAATATATACATCCAAAAGAAAGAAATGTTTTAACTCAGGAGGTACTTCAGGCCAATCTAGCTCCTTTAAGCAGCTCAGCTGAATCTGCATCTCATGCTGGACTCTATGCAAAAGGCGAGGCCCAGTTACACCTCTCTAACAGGGGCCAGAGCCCAGAACTGGGCTTCTGACCCTGTCTCACATTGTCATGCCTCTCTCTCATTGCTCTTCACTCATCTTTGCCTCCCATTTCAGATTTGATGCTGAACTCTCTTGCCTTCTCAGGAATGACATTGATTTTCCCAAAAGTCCCCTCTAGATAATCTCAGGGAACACCCCTGTGGGTGCAATCTAGCCCTGAGACCTTTCTACCAGGTAACATGGATCCTTTCATGGGCAGCATCCTGTAGAACAAAACTTAAGCCTCAAGAAATTTGATTCAGCCTTGGATCAAACGGAAAAGAAACTACAGTTCACACTCGTATTTAGTGAGAAGGCTTGAGAAAAATAATCTTGTTGACATAAGTACTCAAGAGTTGAAAGTGCTGTGTGGGTTAATATCTTTCTTGGTGATATAGAGGAGGCCGGTTGGAGGATATTTACACTCCAGTGAGTGGGGGAGCAGAGTGAACAGAAAGCACTAAGGGACTCTTGCCAACACCAGTGGGGCAAAGGTCTTAGTTTTAATCATGTTATTATGATTATAACTCCTCTCTTTCACTTTTACTGATATGCAATAAGAGAGTCTCCGTGATATTTAACTATGAAGTTCTGTTTTAATGTTTTTTATTTTGAAACAATTACAAATTGCAACAAGAATAAAGAACATTTCCCAACTGAGTTGTTTGAAAGGAAATTGCTAATCTGATGCCCCATCACCTCCAAATACTCTCATATTTCCTACAAGCGAGAATTCTCTTATCAAACCTTAATTTAATCATCAAAATAAGGAAATTAACACTGATATATTACCATCTAACCTTCAGATCCCCAGTTGCTCAATAATGTTATTTATAGCAAAAAGATCCAGTTCAGAATCACACATTGCATTTTGTTGTCATATTTTTTTCTTAGTCTTCTGTCTGGAACGGTTCTTTAGCCTTTTCTTGACTTTCATCTCCTTAAATTTCTGAAGGTACAGACCAGTTATTTTGTAGCATGACTCTCAATATAGGTTTGGTGATTCTTCATGCTTAGATTCAGGTTACACATCTTTGGTAGGAATAACACAGAAGTGATGCTGTGTTCTTATTGCCTCTTATCATTAGGTGACACACAATTTTCATATGTTCTGTTACTAATGAATCACTTTGATCATTTGATTGTCTTCCAGACTTCACCACTGAGAAGTTATTCTTTCCCCCTTTTTACCTATTAAGTATTTTGTAGCAAAGCACTATGAAACTATGTAAATATCTCATTTCTCATCAAACTTTCAATGTATCTGATTATTTATGTCTGTATGTGCTCGTGAAAGTTTATGGTATTCAATCAGTTATAATCCATTACTATCATTATTTATTTTGATGTTTAAATGGTCCTCAATTTGACCAGTGAGAGTCCCTCCAAGCAGGCTTCTTGTCCTTTTGTCATGTTACCATCAATCTGGAATGCTGTCTTCCTTTCTAGGACAATAATATGTTTTAGCCTCGTCTTTTACTTGCCCTGTCCCAGATCTGGAATCAGCCATTTCTCCAAAGGAGTCCTGGTTCCTTTTGGTTGAGAATGGTATTTAGAGGTCAAGATCTGGGTACCAAGCATGTTCATTGCAATTGGGGTGTCACTGCCCCCAGGCCCTTTCTAAGGGCAGAGCTAGGGGATATATGTATGTTAATACATACATTTATACACACATTTATTTTTGTACTTATTTGTCTAGCTATTTCTATATACTAAAATTCTAGAGTTCACATGAATAACTCTAATTCTAATCTAACACCATTGAGTTTATTGTAGCTTTCCTCCTTTCAGTATTTGTAACTCCATTCTTCAACAATGAAAATCTGGCTCTTGTGATTTTTAATATATGTACTTATTCAATCAACTTCCCTCCTTACAACAGTTTTCCATCTCTGCTGCCAGCCCCTTTCCCATAAGGATGTCCTCTTCACCCCACTTAGGTTCTGAAACTCTGTGCCAGACTACTCCTGTATTTGGACATCCTCTTCACCCTGCTGGGTTCTGGCCCTCATACTGGGCCAACCCATATGTGAATACCCTCCTTATCCTCCTTGAGATCTCACTGCTCACACCTCTTCATGGAAGCCCTTCTTACCCTACTCAGGTTCTGCCTCCCCACTCTGGCCACTACCCATGTCCCCCGCCCCCCAACAGTTGAATACTATCTTCACCTTTTTAAGGCTATGACACCCTGTGCAAGGCACTTCTCTTCACGGATACTAACCTCACCTTGCTTTTACTGACTGTCCATGCCAGGCTGCCCCCAAGTATGAGTATCCTCCATACGCTTTTTGGGTTCTGACACTCCATACCAGATACCTCTCTTCTGGGATGCCATCCTCAACCTGCCAGGGCTCTGATTCCCCATGCTAGGTACTACCCCACCACGTGGTCACCCTTCTTACCCTGCTTGGTGTCTAACACCACATGGCCGTCTGCCCCTCCTTGGGGACAATCGCCTCACCTACCTGGACTCTGGACTTCCACCTAGACTGTTCCCTTGCCCTCTGTGTGGATGGCCTCCTCACTCTGCTTGAGCCCTGATTCCCCAAGTCATGTATCCCTATCTGGAGACTTTTCTTAATGTTTTTTAATTCTTTTCCCTTACACTAGGCTATCTCCTGACAACCTACACTCAGTCTCCTCCAGGCATGGGTGCACTTGTCACCATTCTCAGGCTCTGCCAGTCTGACGACTGCCCTTCTGCATGGATGCCCTCCTCATTCTTCTTGGGCTCTGATACCTCATGTCAGCCTGTCCCCATGCATGAATGCACTTCTCATCCTGCTTGGGATTCCACACCCCATGCTGGTCCACTTCCCTGAATGAACACCCTGCTTGAGAATTGACACCCCACTCTGGGTCACTGAAGCTTCTGCTTTATGCCCCACCAGCATGGATGCCTTCCTTGCTCTGCTCCTCTTAGTGGCATCCAGACCATTAGTACTGAATTTCTGGGGGGAGGGAAAGGAAAGATGAAGAGAAAGGGGAAAAGTTAAAGGAAAAACAACTACCAAGTTTTATCCACAAAAATTTGTTTAACCACTAGGGATATAACTTTTAGCCATGAGGTTTGTTATAAAATCTTATAAAATGTATTTGTTATAAGAAATTGTATTTGTTAACTTAATCATGTAATCAATTATAGAATAAGTTTGATTGAAGACTGAAGTGACTCCTTATAACTGTATATGAACTCACCAGCTCTGTTCTCTGTTTTAATTAATAACACACACATATATATATATGTATGTATATATGGTCTCTTGAGAGCTAGAAACCTCTGACTCCATGTCTCCTTCAGTCCTGCTTGTGTGTCCAGCAGATTCAGATCTAAAGACCATCTTAAGCCTCCTTCTGTATAGTCTGATCAGAGCTGACGATTCTTCTAGCATTAAATTGTAAAATACATTTCTCATGTAGGCTTACACTTTTACAACTGTCCTCATATTGCTCTAGAGTTTGGGGAATGTGCCTTTAGGGACCTGGGGAGGATATCTCATCTTCAAGCAAATTTCTAGCTTTGTATGAGTTTTACATATTGGGATTCTCGGTAAGATTCCCTTTGAGGAGAAGGTTTTATGCTGCATACTCTTTCCTAGCATCCTTCCCAAACGCACATGCAAGCACACACACAAAAGAAAAGAAAGTTACTGCTTTAACTGAAGTCTTTGTTCTCAGTTTAAATGTGAAACCCTCATGTGGGGTTATTTTTTAAGCTTTAGCGGACATGTTTCAAACTTCAATTTGAATGCATTTCAGATCTTTTTCTGCAGAGCAGAATTTCTCTTAAGTAAAAGGAAGTGTGTATATGTTAACTATTGCCACAAATATAGTGTGTAACTAATTGCCTTCAAATTTAGCTTAGAACAACACTCATTTATCCTCCTTCATCTGCACATTGGCTGACCTAGGCTGCCCTTGGCTGGGTGACTGTCGATTTTGGTTGGTCTCACTCACATTGGGGACCTGCTGGGCTGACTCTGCTCTGTCATGTGTCATCTTCCCGGGACCAGCACGCTGGTCTGGGATCAGTCTGAGTAGGTTCTTCTCTTGGCAAGGGAGAGAGGAAGCCTTAGCTTGCAAGTGCTTTTCAAGTTTCTGCTAGCCTTATGTCTGACTGGAAGGGTACTGAAATGTGGCATTGGATACAGTGAAGGGTAGAGAATGGGGCCACGAATTCAATCTATCACAGAGTACCACACAAGGAACAGGAAAGGAAAAGGGTACTGCCAGAGTTTAACAAATTTACCTAGAATGTTGGCTGGTTTAGATTGTTCTTAATCTTCTACATTTTCTCCTTTGTTTGAGCGGGCAAGAGCTCCCTTGGTGGTTAACCCCTCTTCTTTCTAGAGGCTTCTCACTCTTTAGGGGCAGCTCAGTTCATCAGGCTGACATAGGATAAGTACTCAATTGCACGAATGAATGAATGAATGAATGGCACCATGACTTCAACATTACTGGGCCCTCTTTTCGAGTGTGAGTACTGAGGCTATTACTGTAATGTACCTCCATAGGCTGGAATTAGGAACTAATCCTCCCCTAGAATCTCCATTTTCTAAATTCTAGGCACTGCCAAATAATGATTCTTAAGTGTTCTAAGACAACCTGAGATTTCTTTTAAATTTTGAGTTTACACATCTTGTGTGTGTGTAAGGCAATTGTCCCCATTTTAAATTACTTGTTATTTTTCAAGAAAAGTTTTACCAATATTTTAAATTAAGTTTGATAGGAGGAGACATGCCTATTCTGGGTATTGAGCCATTGCCCATTAAAATAATGGCTACTATTTATTAAGCCCCTCTATGTGCCGGGCACTGCTAGCTCTTTGATATAGCTTAGCTTTACTCTCCAAAACAATCACACAAAATAGGCATTATTTAATATAGTGCAGGAAACTGAGGTTTAGAAAAGTTGAGTAACTTACTTAAGGTCAGACAGCTAACAAATGGATTGATCTGGGCTGCAGGTGGTGACAGCTCTTTCCAATACACTGTAGTGCCTTGAATTCTCAGTTGGGTTGGTCTTATGGGTACCTCTCACCCTGCAACTCTCCCAGCATCTTCTCCCAGAGAAAACGATTATGCTCATGGCATGCAACGCATGCAAACAGTGTTTGACAAAGGCAAAACAACAAGAAACATGTTTATGATTTGCCTTCAATAAGCAAATAGTTATTGTGATGAATTCTCCGTTGTCTTTACCAAGGGCGGAGGAGAGAAGAGGGCTTTGCTACTCAATAAAATATTTAGGTCAGATACAAGAAAGGACTTCCTCTCAGGTTTATTAAAAACACTCATGAGATTGCTGGGAAGTTGGCTTTCTCTTTCACTTTCACTCAGAAGAGGGATTTCAAATCTTCTTTCTCCTCTCCTCCTTCTTCTTCCTTTTTCTGTGAAATATTGGTTTCCAGATAAAATCTCAAAAGTAATTCCATCCTTCCATTCACTCATTTAACAAATATTGAGCACCTACTATGTACCAGACACTGTTAGGACAGAAAGTGAACAGAAGACACAACGCCGTCCTCACATTCTATGGCAGGCCGCTGCCCTGGTTAAAAGGCAGGATTCTCACAGGTGCCCCACTTGGCCTTCTCTCTGCAGCACCAGCTCTCTGCAAAACATCGTGAAAATCACTGCCCTGTAGGCTTTTAGAGGGGAAACAGATACTTGCCCTAATCTCCACTTCCATCCCCAGCATCTTTCCCTCGAGGAAGTCATGAAAAGAACATTTATTTTACAAATGCACACAGATGTTTGTATTTGGGGACTATTGAGAACAGAGCTGCCTGGAAGAATGAGATGGGCTGTTTTCTTGGATTTTTTTTCCTCTGCCTTCATCTGTCCTGCTCCAGTCTCCTTCAATCTCTTTTACCAACCCATCTTCGAGGCAGCTGCTAGAGTTGTCTTCATAAAACTTTCCACGGCTCCATGTTGACCTCTGAATAAAGTTCAAGTCTTTTAAACAGTTATTCAGGGGCCTCATGATCTACCCTCACCCCCTGCCAGTTTTCCGGCCTCATTTTCCATTATATCCCTCATGTATTCTGCAATCTTGTTCACCGATCACCTGCTTGATCCTCAAACACGCAGGACGTTCACTCCTCCTCCCTTTTGTTAGGCCCAGGATGCCCGTTACTTCCTCCACTAATCAAAATCCACGCAACCTTCACGGTGCGGCCCATTTGCGGCTTCTCCCTGAGGCCTCTCTTATCGCTCTGCTGGAATTAATCGTTTCCTCCTCCGTGCTCCCACAGCCTTTTCTTGTACTTATGTTTAGCACATTTTTCTGTTCTGCTTCATCCAAACATGATATGTTTACAGGTCTATTTCCTGCAACCCCCTCGGATACTCAGAATTGAGGTTTTGGGTTCATGTCAGTTCATCATTGTATCTTCTGATGTTTTATTCATAAAAGGGCCTCCACAACATATCTTACATTATTGGATTAAATTCTCATACCAGGGTTTTGTAAGGTCAGGTATGGCTCATCGTAGAGGTGCTAGTGACTTAATTTTTAATTTTATCTTTCAGAGGTATGCTAGAACTTGGTATAAGACAGACCTGGGGTCAAATCTCATGTCTATACTTATGCTGTGAGCTATGGTGAATCACTCACCCTCTTTGATCCTCAGTTTTCTCAACTGAAAATGGGGATCAAAACTTACCCCAGTAAGTCGTTATGAAGATTAAACAACATATGTGTGTTTAGTACAATGCCTGTCACATAGCCGTGAATAATAAATAGTAGCCACTATTAATGTTTTTCTTCTGGAAGAAATCCTAGCCCACATTATTGAATTCCTACATGGTGCCAGGTGCTTGTCCACACACTTCACCTGTGTTATCTCATTTAACCCTGATAACCACCCCTTTGAAGAGGTGCTGTTCTTTCCATCCCCCTCTTACAGATGAAGAAACTGGGAGGTTAGGAGCTTCCTTGAGGTCATGCAGCTAGTAAGGAGTACAGGTGGGCAAGAACCCAGTCATCAGACACTAGAGGCCATGGTCTTAGGTATTGATGCCATTTGGTGGATTTGAGAAGTTAAAAAAAAAAGTTCTAGTTTTAATGGTACAAGAAAATTGGGTGTTGATATCATCCCTAACCAGAATCTTGGAGAGAATCTGTCATTGTGTTGGTCACCCGTAAAACCAGTGGGAACTTGTCAGCAAGGTGATTTCTTCTGGTTGTGCAGAGATGAGCATCAGAGTGTGATCATTGCACTAGACAATCTATCAGATTCTCTGCACAGTTTGTTCTTTCAAGAAGATTTACTGTCCTTTAGATTTCCAAATGACTTCCTGAATTTTTATAGTTATAATATTTAGAGGCAAAATTGTCTTATCTGTTTCCTCAAAACCTCTCCCCAAAAGAGGAGAGTAAAGTCAAATCAGCTCTGATGACACGGTACCTTCGACATATAGATTGCAATAATCAGCTCTAAAATTTCATTTGGTTCCCTGGGAGGTACTGTGTGATCTATCCTCAAATGAGTAAAAAGGATGCCTCTTGCACCATTCATCTCTTTTATTTGCCACCATAATAACTCCTAAGGTTTGTTATCTGACTCACACTGGGACTGGTTTAATCTGAATTATGCATATTCTACTGTGTTGCTATAATTTAGCCAAACATGATTTTGCGGTATGTTTTATTTTACATTAGTCCATGCCCTGGGGGCCAAAACAAGAAAAACCCAAGCCTCTCTCATCTCTGAAAGCTTGGGTTTTGCATATTTCACACTTTTTTTCTTTCTATTTAATTCTTTGTTTCCTTTCAAACTGGAAACTTTAGATCCGTGGTGACTGTTGTGATTGGATTCTTGACTTTTCACAGTGACAAATCAAGGAGCTTTTCTCCTCCCTTCCTCCCTTTTTCCTACCTCTCTTCTCTCTCCCTCCTTCCCTCCCTTTCTCCCTCCCTCCCTCCCTTCCTCCCTTCCTCCCTTCCTTCCTTCTATAGCTTTATTGAGGTCTAATTTACATACCATAAAATTCACTTGTTTTAAGTAAACTATCAGTGTTGTGCAACTCTTGCCACAATTAAATTTTAAAACATTTCCATCACCTCATAAAGAAAGTGCATGCCCATGCGCAGTCACTGTACATTCTTACTCCCAGTCTCAGCCAAACATTAATCTACTTTTTATCTCTATAGATTTGACTTTTCTGGAAATTTAATACAAATAGAATAAAAAAATACATGGTTTATTGTGGCTGGATTCTTTGACTCAGCATAATGTTTTTGGGGTTCATCCATATTGCAGCATTTATCAGAACTTTGTTCCTTATTATTGTTGAAGGGTATTCCATTGTATGGATTTCTCACATTTGGTTTGTCCATTTACCAGCTGATGGAGATTTGGTTTGTTCCCCCTTTTTGGCTATTATGAATAATGCTGCTACGAACATTCACATATAGGTCATTGTGTAGACATATACTTTTATTTCTTTTGTGTAGATTCCTGGGAGTAGAATTGCTGAGTCATATGGTAAACTTATGTTTAACATTTTAAGAAACTGCCAAAGCATCTTACAAAGTAACTGCAACATTTTACATTCCTACAGCAATGTATGAGCGTTCCAATTAGTCCATATCCTTGTCAACAGTTGTTATTCTCTTATACATTGGTGAGACATTTAGGGTGACAAAATGGTGAAAAAATGGTATTTAGGTATAGTTTTAATTTGTAGTTCTCCAGTTATGAGTGAAGTTGAGCATCTTTTCATGGTTAAGGGCCATTTATCACCTTTTTTAAATGTAAACCTCATGTCAACTCTTTTGTCCATTTTCTAAATAGTTTTTTTCCTTTTCTTTATTTTTAATTATCCCACTTAAAAAAATTAAAGTGTATTTTCTCCATTATAAACTCAGTGTATGCTCATTTTAAAAAGTTGGAAACAAAGATAGAAAGTGAGACCTCAAACAAAGCAGAGTGGAGAAGTTACACTCAAGTGCCTACAGAGAAGGAGTCTGATGGAAAGGAGACCCATTCATCTAACAGATACCCCAGAGAGACTCAATACAGTAAGAGGCTAAGCTTTTGGAGTGGCTAAGAGAGGACGAATGGTTGAAAGGTGTTTTACAGAGAGGTTAGACCTTCCCCCAAATTCCCTTACCCACTCTGTGCAGTCAGGTGATTACTTTTCTCCTCTCTTTCTGCCCCTCCCCTCAGGAAGTGGGAGATCCTAAGGAGAGAGGTAGGGGGCAAAAAGGGGGAAGAGTAAGTCTGTGTATTGAACTATAGGATCCTCAGCACTACTTCCCTTCCTCCCCAGAACATACTGAGCCCTGCTTAATTATCCTCCTCTGATCACTGCCCTTAGGCAGGAAATTGAAAAATTCTCTGGAGGAAAGACCTCCACATTCTGACATTTGGGAGTCCCCCAATGAAAAGGTTGCCTCACCCCTTGGTCACCCTATTCAGGAGCTCAACTGTTGACAATCAACTTTACCCCCAAATTAAATAAGAACGTAAAATAAAAAATCATCAGATATTTGAAGAAAGCTTTAAACATAAAAGAGGGAGCAGGAAACAACAAAGAAACAAATGGGAAAAAGGAACCCTCTGGAGAAAACAAATAGTTCTCTAAGGAACAGAAAAATTTCAACAAACAAAACCACAGAATATCCTCATAAAGATAAGATAAGATACTGTAATCACAAGCCAAATATGGGATACTATGATGAAACAAGAGAAAAGCAGTAAGAGCTTTTAGAGATTAAAAATATGATAAAAAATTTAAATTAGTAGAAGGGCTTTTGGAAATATCTCAGAAAGAATTATAAAACATGCAAGAAATGGACAATAGCAGAAATAAACAAACAAACCTATAGGATTGACCCAAAATGTCTCCTATCATCATAAGATTTCCAGAGGAGAAAATAGAAGAAAATTATTGGAGAAATATAGAAATTTCTCAGAATCGAAGAACACTCATCTCCAGTTTGAATGGTCCATTAAGTGCCATCATGATGAATGGGGGAAAAAAAGACATATAATTTTTTTTTTTAAATTTTTTGTTTATTGCAGTAACATTGGTTTATAACATTGTAAAAATTTCAGGTGTACATCATTGTACTTCTATTTCTGCATAGATTACATCATGTTCACCACCAAAATACTAATTACAACCCATCACCACACACATGTACCCAATTATCCCTTTCACCCTCCTCCCTCCCCCCTTCCCCTCTGCTAACCACCAATCCAATCTCTGTCCCTATGTGTTTGTTTATTGTTGTTATTATCTACTACTTAATGAAGGAAATCATACGGTATTTGACCTTCTCCCTCTGACTTATTTCACTTTGCATTATACCCTCAATGTCCATCCACGTTGTCACAAATGGCTGGATTTCATCGTTTCTTATGGCTGAGTAGTATTCCATTGTGTATATATACCACATCTTCTTTATCCATTCGTCCCTTGATGGGCACTTAGGTTGCTTCCAAGTCTTGGCTATTGTGAATAACGCTGCAATGAACACAGGGGTGCATGTACCTTTGCAAATTGGTGTTTTCAAGTTCTTTGGATAAATACCCAACAGTGGAATAGCTGGATCATATGGTAGTTCTATCCTTGCTTTTTTGAGGAATCTCCATACTGTTTTCCATAGTGGCTGCACCAGTTTGCACTCCCACCAGCAGTGTATGAGAGTTCCCTTCTCTCCACATCCTCTCCAACACATGTTGTTTCCTGTCTTGTTAATTATAGCCATTCTGACGGGCGTGAGGTGATATCTCATTGTAGTTTCGATTTGCATTTCCCTGATAGTTAGTGATTTTGAACATCTTTTCATGTGTCTGTGGGCCATCTGTATATCTTCTTTGGAGAAATGTCGGTTCAGGTCTTTTGCCCATTTTTTAATTGGGTTGGTAGTTTTTTTGTTGTTGAGATGCATGAGTTCTTTATATATTTTGGAGATTAAGCCCTTATCAGATGTATGGTTTGCAAATATCTTCTCCCAATTGTTAGGTTGTCTTTTCGTTTTGTTGATGGTTTCCTTTGCTGTGCAGAAGCTTTTTAGTTTGATGTAGTCCCATTTGTTTATTTTTTCTATTGTTTCTCTTGCCCGGTCAGATGTGGTGTTTGAAAAGATGTTGCTAAGACCGATGTCGAAGAGCGTACTGCCTATGTTTTCTTCTAGAAGTTTCATAGTTTCAGGTCTTACATTCAAGTCTTTAATCCATTTGGAGTTAATTTTTGTGTATGGTGTAAGGTAAGGGTCTACTTTCATTTTTTTGCATGTGGCTATCCAGTTTTCCCAACACCATTTGTTGAAGAGACTTTCTTTTCCCCATTGTATGTTCTTGGCTCTTTTGTCAAAGATTAGCTGTCCATAGATGTGTGGGTTTATTTCTGGGCTTTCGATTCTATTCCATTGATCTGTGTGTCTGTTTTTGTGCCAGTACCATGCTGTTTTGGTTACTATAGCTTTGTAGTATATTTTGAAATCGGGGAGTGTGATACCTCCAGCTTTGTTCTTTTTTCTCAGGATTCCTTTAGCTATTCGGGGTCTTTTGTTGTTCCATATAAATTTTAGGATTCTTTGCTCTATTTCTGTGAAAAATGCTGTTGGAACTTTGATAGGGATTGCATTGAATCTATAGATGGCTTTAGGAAGTATGGACATCTTAACTATGTTAATTCTTCCAATCCAAGAGCATGGAATATCTTTCCATTTCTTTGTGTCTTCTTGAATTTCTTTCAGAAATGTTTTATAGTTTTCGGTGTACAGATCTTTCACCTCTTTGGTTAAGTTTATTCCTAGGTATTTATTCTTTTTATTGCAATTGTAAATGGGATGGTATTCTTAATTTCTCTTTCTGCTACTTCGTTGTTAGTGTACAGAAATGCAACTGATTTTTGTATGTTGATTTTGTATCCTGCAACTTTACCATATTCGTTTATTACTTCTAAAAGTTTTCTGGTGGATTCTTTAGGGTTTTCTATATATAAAATCATGTCATCTGCAAATAGTGACAGTTTCACTTCTTCCTTTCCAATTTGGATCCCTTTTATTTCGTTCTCTTGCCTGATTGCTCTGGCTAGGACTTCCAATACTATGTTAAATAGGAGTGGTGACAGTGGGCATCCTTGTCTGGTTCCTGTTCTTAGAGGGATAGCTTTCAGTTTTTCACCATTGAGGATGATATTAGCTGTGGGTTTCTCATATATGGTCTCTATTATGTTGAGGTACTTTCCTTCTATACCCATTTTATTCAGAGTTTTTATCATAAATGGATGCTGTATCTTGTCAAATGCTTTCTCTGCATCTATTGAGATGATCATGTGATTTTTGTTCTTCATTTTATTAATGTGGTGTATTACGTTGATTGATTTGCGAATGTTAAACCATCCCTGCATACCTGGAATAAATCCCACTTGATCATGGTGTATAATCTTTTTAACGTATTGTTGTATGCGATTTGCTAGTATTTTGTTGAGGATTTTTGCATCGATGTTCATCAGTGATATTGGCCTATAATTTTCTTTTTTTGTGTTGTCCTTGTCTGGTTTTGGTATCAGGGTAATGTCAGCTTCATAGAATGAGTTAGGGAGCTTCCCCCCCTCCTCAATTTTTTGGAAGAGTTTGAGAAGGATAGGTATTAAGTCTTCTTTGAATGTTTGGTAGAATTCCCCAGGGAAGCCGTCTGGTCCTGGACTTTTATTTTTGGGGAGGTTTTTGATTACTGTTTCGATCTCCTTACTGGTGATTGGTCTATTCAAATTCTCTACTTCTTCTTGATCCAGTTTTGGAAGGTTGTATGATTCTAAGAATTTATCCATTTCTTCCAGATTGTCGAATTGGTTGGCATATAGCTTTTCATAGTATTGTCTTATAATCTTTTGTATTTCTGAGGTGTCTGTTGTAACCTCTCCTCTTTCATTTCTGATTTTACTTATTTGTGCCTTCTCTCTTTTTCTTGGTGAGTCTAGCTAAAGGGTTGTCTAGTTTGTTGATCTTTTCAAAGAACCAGCTCTTGGTTTTATTAATTTTTTCTATTGTTTTCTTGGTCTCTATTTCATTTATTTCTGCTCTGATTTTTATTATTTCCCTTCTTCTACTGATTTTGGGCTTTGTTTGTTCTTCTTTTTCCAGTTCCTTTAGGTGCATTGTTAGATTGTTTATTTGAGATTTTTCTTGTTTTAGAGATAGGCCTGTATCACTATAAACTTCCCTCTTAGAACCGCTTTTGCTGTATCCCATAAATTCTGGCATGTCGTATTTTCATTTTCATTTGTCTCCAGGTATTTTTTGATTTCTTCTTTGATTTCTTCGTTAACCCAGTCGTTGTTCAGTAGCATTTTGTTTAATCTCCACG
The DNA here is from genome assembly GCF_057802395.1 of Ceratotherium simum simum. Taxonomy (NCBI): domain Eukaryota; kingdom Metazoa; phylum Chordata; class Mammalia; order Perissodactyla; family Rhinocerotidae; genus Ceratotherium; species Ceratotherium simum. Next base: position 30,038,925 of record NC_141901.1, on the reverse strand, counting down.
TGTTTGTGGCTTTTCTGATTTTCTTCCTATAGTTGATTTCTAGTTTCATACTGTTGTGGTCAGAAAAGATGCTTGGTATTATTTCAATCTTCTTAAATTTATGGAGACTTGTTTTGTGACCTAATATGTGATCAATCCTGGAGAATGTTCCATGTGCATTTGAAAAGAACGTGTATTCTTCGGTTTTTGGATGGAATGCTCTGTATATATCTACTAGGTCCATCTGTTCTAAGGTGTCATTTAAGGCCAATGTTTCCTTATTGATCTTCTGTTTGGATGATCTATCCATTGGTGTAAGTGGAGTGTTAAAGTCCCCTACTATTATTGTATTACTGTCTATTTCTGTTTTTATGTCTGTTAATAACTGCTTTATATATGTAGGTGCACCAACATTGGGTGCGTAGATATTTACAAGTGTTATATCCTCTTGTTGGATTGTTCTCTTGATCATTATGTAATGCTCTTCTTTGTCTCTTTTTACAGTTTTTGTTTTAAAGTGTATTTTGTCTGATATGAGTACTGCTACCCCAGCTTTCTTTTCATTGCCATTTGCGTGGAGTATCTTTTTCCATCCCTTCACTTTCAGTTTGTGAGTGTCTTGAGGTCTGAAGTGTGTCTCTTGTATGCAGCATATATATGGGTCTTGTTTTTTTATCCAGTCAGCCACCCTATGCCTTTTAATTGGAGCATTTAGTCCATTGACGTTTAAAGTAGCTATTGATAGGTATGTACTTACACTGCCATTTTTTAACTTTTTTTTTTTTCCTCAGTGTTGTAGTAGTCCTCCTCTGTTCCTTTCTTCTTCTATACAGAATTGATGGTCACTTTAGTTTGACCTCTGTCTGAAAGCTGTACTCTTTAACTCCCCTCCTCCCTCCTTTTATGTTTTTGATATCATATCTAACCTCTTTTTTGTGCATTTGTATTCATTACGTTCTAATCATGGAAATAGATAATTATTCCTATTTGTGGTCTTCTCTTTTCCCCTTAAATCAGTCCCTTTAACATTTCTTGTAGCACTGGTTTCTTGGTGACAAACTCCTTTAATTTTTGCTTATCTGGGAAAATTTTGATCTCTCCTTCCATTTTGAATGATAACCTTGCTGGGTAGAGTATTCTTGGCTGTAAGTTTTTTCCTTTTAGCACTTTAAATATATCGTGCCATTCTCTTCTAGCCTGTAAGGTTTCTGCCGAGAAGTCAGCTGATAGCCTTATGGGGTTTCCTTTGTATGTAACTTGACATTCTCTTGCGGCTTTTAGGATTCTCTCTTTATCTTTAATTCTGGACATTTTGATTATGATGTGTCTTGGTGTGGGCCTCTTTGGGTTTATCTTGTTTGGGGCTCTCTGTGATTCCTGTACCTGGATGTCTGTTTCCTTCCTTAGGTTAGAGAAGTTTTCATCTATTATTTCTTGAAATAGATTCTCTGCCCCCTTGTCTCGCTCTTCTCCTTCCGGGACACCTATAACACGGATGTTAGTGCACTTGATGTTGTCCCAGAGGTCCCTTAGACTGTCCTCACTCTTTTTAATTCTTTTCTCTTTTACCTGTTCACCTTGGGTAATTTCTTCTAGTCTTTCTTCCAGCTCACAGATCCGTTCTTCTGTATCCTCTACTCTGCTTTTGAGTCCCTCTAATGAATTTTTCATTTCCAGTATTGTATTCTTCATTTCTGATTGGTTCTTTTTTATATCTTCCATTTCTTTGTTGACATTCTCACTGAGTTCATCTCTTCTTCTCCCCAGATCAGTGAGCATCCTTAACACTCTTAGTTTGAACTCTCTTTCGGGTAGGTTGCTCATTTCTGTTTCACTTAGTTCCTTTTCTGGGGTTTTGACCTGTTCCCTTACTTGGAATGTATTCTTTTGCCTCCTCATTTTGCCTCTTTCCCTGTGCTTGTGTCTACGTATTAGGTAGGTCAGCTACGTCTCCTGCTCTTGGATAGGTGATCTTATGTAAGTGATGCCTTAGGAGGCTTCCAGTGTGCTTCCCTCAGTTCTCAATGTTCCAGGGGTGACCCCTATGTGGGCTATGTGTGTCCTTCTATTGTGGCCTGTTAGCTCTCCCTATAGGCGCCCAGGGAGGCTGAGTTATGCTCCTGGCCGGCTGTTGTAATGCTCAGCTGTTTGTAGTTGTTGTGGGCCCTTCAGTCTCTTTATCAGGTGTGGGGAGCCCCAGCACAGTTGGCTGTAAGTTCTAATACCACATTTGTGTTGCAGTATTTCTTTTAAGTGAGTAGGCCTCCAGTGTGGCAGGTTGTTAGGCTCAGGGCCTTACAGTTGCTGTAAGCCTCTAGCCTATTAGGTCTCTTGTCAGCTCTCTGAGGATTGCAGCTTGGTGGGGCTGGCCTCAGGCACAGGAGCACCCAATTGTTTCAGGCTTTGGAAGGTGGGGCAAACCTCCTATGTGGGTCTTTGAGAAGCACAAGTCTTCTGCAGCTGACAAGCCCTGTTGCCCACAGGTCCACACCCACAGTCAACACAGTCCTGCCCCGTGTGAGCGCCCCGACCCCCAAGCGGACCCAGTTTCTCCACGGCGGGAGCCCCACACACTCCGCCACCACCCCACACTCTCCACCTGCTCCTTGTGCACACCCTGCCGCACTCAAGTCAGCTCAGTTGCTAGGATGCAGAGAATCCAGTCACCAATCTATGCAGGCCCACACGTTGCCTGAGGGCTTGTTGTTAGGTGGGGCCAGTCTCTAGGGTGGACTGCCTGCCCTGGCTGAGCTGGATTAAATCGGTGCTCTAGCCGGTGGGGCAGACCCTGGGCTAGCAGGCCTCAGGGAGAACTCCAATGGCGTCTGTGTCAGCACGCTCACACCAGGCCACAACAATGGCGGCCACCAATGTCCCAGTCCCTGGAGAGGTCTCACCCCTCACCAAGATGCACTCAGGGCCTATTAGGTGAGTCTCTTTTCACCCCAGCACTGTGCACCTTTCTTTCTGGTGATTTTAGGATGCTTTCTGGAATGGGTGAGTTTGTGCGCGGGCCCTTTAAGAGCCAGTTTTAGTTTCTTTGTGAACCGGGTTTTCTGGGGGTACTCTCCAATGCTTTAGTAGCAGGCACAGTCAGATATTATGCCGCTGGTGTCGATTGTGCTGGGTCCACAAAATACCCACAGCGGGGGCGCTCCCGGCTCAGGGCCCCACGCCTCCAGGGAGGCTGCGTACCTGTGAGCTGCTCCCGGCGGCCTGCCGTGACGCTGGCGGCTTGTGAAGGCGGCGTTTTTCCTCTCCGGAAGGGAGTCTCTGCCTCTTCCACCTCAGTGAGGATTGTCCGTTGCTGCAGGAGTTCCTCTTATCCAGTTTTCAGTTCTGTCTCAGGGGTAATTTTTCCACGAGTAGTTGTAAATTGGCTGTGTTCACGGGAGGAGGTGAGTTCAGAGTCTGCCTACGCCGCCATCTTGACTCCCTCTCAAGACATATAATTTTGAAATATTAGGACATTAGAGACAAGGAAAAGCTTTTCAAAAAAGGAAAAGTATGAGTCCCAATGTCAAGAATGGCACTGGATTTCTCGATAGTAATACTGGATTCTGGACATCACTGGGGGAATCCCTTCAATAGCTTTCAATCCAGAATTCTATATCTAGTCAGACTATTCATCAAGGATGAGGAAGACATTTTTAGATATATAAAAACTCTAAATATTTATCCCCAAGCATCCTTTAAGAAGCTACTTGAGGGTCTGGCCTGGTGACATAGTAGTTAAGTTCACGTGTTCCATTTCTGCGGCCTGGGGTTTGCATGTTGAGAGCCCGAGCGCGGACCTACGCACTGCTCATCAAGCCATACTGTGGCAGGCATCTATATATAAAAAAGATAGGGCACAAATGTTAGTTCAGGACCAATTGTCTTCAGCAAAAAGAGGAGGATTGGCAACAGATGTTAGCTCTGGGCTAATCTTCCTCACCAAAAAAAAAAAAGAAGCTACTTGAGGATGTTTTTCAGCAAAAGAAGTAAGTAAAGCAAGAAAGACGGACACTACTTGGCCTAACAGTGAACTCTATTTACAGCATCATAATAATATAATCTCTCTCTATTTATTTAGATAATAATTTTAATATAATTATTTAGGGACAATGGAGGGAAGGCAAGTGTTCATAGGTATGTAAAAGAATACTAGTAAAAGAAATGAAGAGATATTGTCTAAATGATAAACCAAGACATAGATATATAAGCATATTATTTAAAAATACTATTTAGAAGAAACACTATGAGAGTTCAAAGTGACTGATCTGGACAGTGGGACTGACAGGGTGGTGGGTGTTGATGGTGGAGGGTAAGGGATTGCTACTTTTAGACACATGGCACTACTTCAATAAAAACAAAATAAATAATTTAAAGAGAAAGAAAAGGTTTAGGCCACATATAAACTACTACTACAACAGAAACAATAATAAAACAAAGAAAGTAGGTGGGAGAAAAATCACTACTTGTCACAGCACCCAAAGATAAATAGTGTTCACATTTGGTGCAGTTTTTTTTTTTTTTTCAGTCTTTTCTCTATGCACAGGTTTTTGTTGCTAGCTTTTACATAGTTGTGTTCATGAAATTGGCTATTCTGTTTTTCTTAATCTATTGTCATGGCATAAACATTTTCCCATGTTATTACACCACATTAAAATTAAAACATACTTTTAAAAGGCTTCATGATAGCCCAGCTGAATGGCTCTACTACAATTTACTTTTGTTATTGTCATTTGTTATTCTCTCTACCCAAAGCTCCAACATTCTTAGGAATAGCCTTCAACTCTCACTGGGGCCACTGCAATTCCTTCACTTCAACTGTGTGATTCTATTGGGGCTGCCAATCAGCACCCTAGCCCTCTGGCCAGAGCCGTGAGAATGTGGCCCAAACCTGGTCAATCAGAGAACTTTCCTGGGGACTTTTCTAACTGGAGTTGGACTGAAGAGCTTGGTGTGAGGATGTAAGCCTGGAGCAAGGGGACAGCCAGCCCGAAAGCATAAAGTGTAGGGAAGCAGAGAGGAGAGAAGGGACTGGGGAGGAACCAACAGGTAGGACAGAGGGGAGAGAGAGAGAAGAAAGAAATCAACCTGATAGCATTTGAATCTCTGAATCTAGACATCCCTGAGGCCAATCTTACTCTAGCCCTTTCCATAATTAGTTACATTAGCTGGTAAATACTTCCTGTATACATTTTACAATTAAGCTAGGCTGAATTTGCTTCTATTATTTTTAAACGAGTGAGCCTTCACCAGAGTGACTTCTGGAATGGAACACGCTATTCAAGTTGTTTGTAGCAGATATTTAATAAACAATTTTTAAACCAAATCAAATGAACCCCAGAGGCAGACTGGTACAGTGCAAACAGCATGGGCTTCAGAAATGGCTGACCTGTGTTTGAATTATGGATCTGTAAGAACTTTGGCTAATGTGTTCATATGTCAATGCCTCGATTTCTCCTCCTTTTTCTTCATATTCATTAGTATTATAATCTCTCACATTATTTGAATTCTTTCTCTGTGGCTCACACTATGCTAAATGCTTTGCATGTGTTATCACATGGATGAAATAATCATAAGGGATAGGTCTTATTATTATTATTACATTGCTATGATCTGTGAAATGAGGATTCAATGAGATACCAATATAAAGCATTAAGCCCAAATAATAATGACTTTTTCTCCTCCCACTTTTTCCTTCCTGACTTAATCCTGCCTCTTACCGCTTTGCCACTATTCAGAGTTACAGTCCCTTCACTTTTGGACAGGTTAATCTGTTTGCTTTTTGCCATCATAACTTGTTAGCTTTGTCCTCTTGCTTTTTCAGTTGTCAATTACTCTGTGAAATGTGCTCAATAATGACGCAAACAACACAAAAGTAGAACTCACCAAATGGAAGGCATACCACGTCCTTGCATAGGAAGATTGAACTTTGTAAAGAAGTCAGTTCTCCTTAATTTACACATTTAATTTAATTCAAATAAAAACAATAACAAAGATCTCCCCCTTCTCCTTCCCTGGAGTAGGGCAAGTTGATTCTAAAACTCCTATGGAAAGGTAAACAACCAAAGATAGCCATAAAAATTCTGAAAACAAAAGTGCAATGAAGAGGTTTTAGCCCCTCTAGATAATAATGTGTATTTTACAACCTCAATAATAAAAACAGAGTGATAATGATACCAGAATAGGCAAACATACCATAACACGAACTAGAAAGTTTAGAAATAGACCTCATCAATAAAAGAATTTCGTAGAGTAAGTGGGGAAAGTGATCAACATCCAGTTTGACAGCTCTGTTGGCAAGGCTGTGGGGACGTAGGCTGATGGGAGTGCCAAATAGTACAAACCCCCATTCCGTGGATGAAAATTTGCTAATATTTATCAAAATACAAATGAATCTACCCCACTTCTGGAAATTTAACTCATTAATTTAAGTGCACACATACAAAATGGTGGGTATACAAAAGGTATTCACTGCAGCATAGTTATAAGAAGAAATCCAAGTGTTCATCAATAGGGGACTGGATAAATAAACTATCGTACTTTGCTAAGGGAGTAGATCTTAAAAGTTCTCATCACAAGAAAAAAAATTTGTAACTATGTGTAGTGATGGATGTTAACTAGACTTATTGTGGTGATCATTTTGCAGTATATACAAATAGCGAATCATTATGTCGTACACCTGATACTAATAAAATGTTATATGTCAATGATATCTCAATTAAGAAACATAACTATGTATAAGTTAAAAAGTAGATAAGATAATACACACAGAAAAATAATATTCAGCTATAAAAATTAGTGAAAATTTCTCTATATGAAAAGAAGAAAGTGAAAAACTCAGGTGCAGAATAGTGTATATCATACATTACATTTTGTGTAAGAAAAGGGGGAATAAGAATATATGTATGTGCTTGTATCTGCATGAACAAACACTGGAAAGATACATAAATTGCTGAGAGTGGTTACTAATGGGGAAAGGGGGAATCAGCTGGAAGGGAAGAGAGATGAGAACAAGGCTCGTCAATGTATACTTTATTATAGTGTTTGGTTTTTTGAATCATGAGTTTATATTACCCATTTAAATAAAAAAAACAGTAAAGATTAAAAATCAAGCAGTGAGTACTTACCGTGTGTAAGACATTGTGCTAAGCCTGTAAATACGTCATCTCATTTAACCCTCACAAGAACCCTGAGAGGTTTTATTTTAATCTCCAATTTATAGATGAGAAAAAGAGTTACTTAGATTGCTTAAGCAATTTTTTCATCCTTTCTATCAATCCATGTCCCTCAATACTAACTTCCTGCAAATCTCCACAGATTATTTCCACCCAACTCCCACTAGCTATTAGAATCTCTGTAGCAATTAAATACCTAGTTCACACCATATGTTTTTTTAACATAACAACATCCTTAAGGTCTTTTGCCTGTACCTGCTCCATCTCTTGGACTAGACTGTAAAAACCATATTGTACACCATAGTTTCTATATTTATTTTCTCTCCTCTGGTACTGCCAGGCACACTGAATCTCAATAAATCACAGCTTATAAAATAGTACTTTTATTCGTGTAGTTCCATGATGTTTACATAGGCTCTAATTAAACTGAATCTCCCTAACACACTGTAAGGTAGATTTTATTATCCTCATTTCACGGAAGAGGAAACTGAGGCTTAGAGAGACTCAGAAAGATTAACTGGGAGTCACATCTAGGACTTCCGACTCCAAGATAAGCTCTTTTCATTACACCACAACTGCTTCTAGTAAGCATCCCAGAAAATATCTGATTGAACAATATTTATTGCAGGAAAACGTCTGAGTCAATTATTCTAGGAATGAGGACATGGAAATAACTCAAAGATAATGAAACATGGCCCTTTCTCATTCATACCAAACATCACTAACTGATTGTAGAGCTTTTTCTCTGGGTCTTGCAGCTGCTTCACACTCTGTACAATCTTTCTCAAAACTTGGTTCTAGCGCCACAATCAATCCATCTTAATCCAAGCTGGACCTCAAGAACCAATGCACTTACTATTTGAGGACTGGATGATCTCTAGTACCTTGCTACTCAAAATGTGGTCCTCAGACCAGCATCATTAACACCTTCTGGAGGCTTGATAGAAACACAGAATCTCAGGTCCTGTCTACAGAATCCGAATCTGAATTCTAAGATCCTCAGGTGATTCCTATAAGCAAGAAGGTTTGAAAAGTTCTCCTCTAAGAGACTGTTCAGTGACAGTTCTCCATGATTTTATGCCCTGTGATCTCTCCATCTCTGATTACCAACTGCAGAGTTGCTTCACCATCCTTGCCTCACATCCCTAGTTCCGAGAAGCACCTGTTAAATTTCTCTAAAACATCTTCCAGGACATTTTATTTGAATGAGAAGTTGGTTCTGTTTGAAAATATCCTTCTGAGACCAGACATACATAGCTGCAAACTGAGAGAAATGAGGAAGTCTAAACTCTCTTGTTTGGCGGTGGATGCATCTCTCATTGCCTGGAGAGTCGTTCTCTGCTTTATGTTGACGGTGCAAAGGTGGGACATTTCAGCCCTGTAGTTCACAGCATAACAGTAAAATGGAATCCTAGACTCCTGGGTGTGCTGGGTTTCTAGCTAGCCTGGCTCAAATTGCTTGGAGGAGGAAGTACCTTTGCCTGACATGTTATCTCTGTGACTACCAGTGCGTTTACTGCCTATTTCTGTGTTCCAAAGGCTACTGCTGTGTTAGTAAACTTTACAGCTTCTGTACTTTGTTGACATTTTAAAAAATTTTCTTTATATGTTTGCTTGTTGGTTTTAATTGAAGACCTGGGAGAAAGATGTCTCCAATCACAATAATGAAATTATATTAAGAGGATTATTCACTAGTGGAGAGCACTAGGAAATGTTGTAATCGAACAGAAGTAATAATTTTCTGTGTTTTCCTAAAAATCTCTTGTGGGTATTTACTTCTAAACTTGTGTATTACTTTTTTCATTTTTATTTTAAATTTATGTAATATTTTGTCTAGTTATGAAAGAAGAGAATTTTTATTTTGAAAATCTGGAAAATTCAGAGAAATATAAGGGGAAGTAAAATAAACAACGCTAAGTCCAAACATTTTGTCCTGTTTCTTTCCACTCTTTTTGCCATAATAGAGATGTTTTCTTGCTTCTTTCTCTCTGCAACTTATAGTGGGGAAGCTTGTTTTAGGATCTCTTATTTCATTACGACAAGAAGGACAGTGATTGAGCTCCCTCACAGAGAGCAGCAGGATGAGTCAGCCAAAGTGACACGAAAGAGACACAAATAGAGATGGAATTGGACCACCTCCAGAGCAGCTGGGGTTTGCATTTTCCTCTGACTCTAGGACATCGGGCAGAGTTGCCTGAGCCTCAGCCGCTGTGGCTCCTTCCGCACGGGACCTCACGTACCCACATCTCAACCTCTACAGCTGTGATGTTGGGCTGGTGGTATTCTCCGTGACCGTTCTCTGGAAAGATATTGCTCCCAAGTGGTTGAAGGTCCTCTTGCTATGTCATGGCTGTTTCTAGGTAATGGCAGAGATAGGACACATGTGTTCTTCATTCTTTGGATGACATATGGGCCTGTGGAAAGGACTTGGAATTCAGATTCCAGGGTTCTAAGTTTTACTCAGTCACTTGGTAGTTCTATGATCATGAATAGGGTTATTTAAGTTCTCTGTGTCTCAGTTGTCTTAACTGTGCAATGGGGCTACTAAAACCTCCCCTGCAGATCATTGTAAGGATTAGAGATGACGGATGTTCAATGCCTGTGGCTTAACAGGCACTCAATAAACGACAGCTACTATTGTCATTGTCTCCCTTCCGTCGTCCGTTTTAGGCTTATGTCAAACCAACTCTTTTAATTTTGGTTTCATGCTCCATTTTTCCATGTCCATGTCTTTTAAGCAAATTCCTTCTGAAATTATAGAATCCCAGAACACTGCCAACACTTTCCTAAGCTTCCAAATTTTCTCTCTCTCTCAACATGTATTTTCTTGCTTGTGGTAAAAAGATACAAGGGAAGAATCAAGCCTAGCCTCTGTCCTTCGGGAGCCTTAAATCTCATTGGAGAGACAGGACTTAGACACAAGATACAATTAGAGAATAATAAAAGAGAGCAAGAGCACTCAAATCTGCTGAGTATAATGTTCTATGCCTCTGCTTCCGAATTCCATTCTTGTTTTATTAAACAATATCACTGTGCTGCTGACTCATGCTCAGTTTCTAGACCCCCCAAAGACTATAATACTTCTCTGCTGCATGTGCACATAACAAGTCATAATATCCTATTATGTACAATATTTCTGCAGCATATTATATTTGGGCAGTTTTCCCTGAGTATTTTCCATGGCACTTGTTCCCATCAAAGTTCACAATTTGCATGTGATAATTTTTCTATGCTGTCAACCTTGTAACATGATGTGCCAGCTTCCCAACAGGGATGTCTTGGAGTAAATCTCTTCAAACGACTTCTTTGCCTGCAGCGTCTGATATTTCCACATTTTCTCTCTGTACTTGGGATTCAAATTCCTACAGCGCTGGGAAGGGGAGGCAGGGGTGGAGAGATCCTAATTACCATGTCCCTAACCAGATGCATAACCTTAGCCTTATCTTTTCCCATCCCAGCGCTTTGGTTTTCTCATAAGGATATGGAGGCTACATGAGAACTTTTGAGACATACGTGTTGTGATTTCACATATGGTCCCTAGTTTTGACGTGAGTAATTATACCAAGAACCAGCTCCATCAACAAGGAGTGAGCACTTTTTCTGAGATAGGGCTCAGCACAGCTTTCCCTCCTATTTTCTTTCCCACTTAAGGACAAGTTTGTCTGTGGGATTGTAGCTTTTCTCTGAAAATGGTGGTAGGACAAATCTCAGAGTCTTTCTCACCTCATGACGGGTCTATAACACAGACCCATTAGATTAGTGGGATCAGCCACAGGGCAACACAGAGAAAATACTTAGCGGGAGCAAATCTTGATTTCTTGCGTATGTTAAAAATGGAAAGAGATGGTTTGCCAGGTGCCAGCTATATAGAGTGAGAGCTCCCTGAGGCTACGTCCTGTGGAGGATGGTTCAAAAGCAGCATCGGCTGCGTGTCTACCTTCAAGACATTTACATCTAGTATAAGTGACAGGAAAAGGAGAAAGGGTAAGCAAGTACACAGAAAAGTGACATAGGTACAATGCACAGCTCCATTCACCTGGGGCATGTAGATAAGCACCAAATAGAATGTTAGAAATGGAGGAGACTTTGTAAAGTCATCTCAAAATTCATACTTTGCAGAAAATGGAAAGGAGGCGTAGAGGGCAAATGGCCAGTGGAATGTCATGGAGCTGGTTAATAGCAGACTTGAGATGAGAACCAAGGTCTTCTGTTGATTGATTCAAGGTCATTTCCACCACACTATTCTGCCTGTGCTGCGATTATTAGATATGAGTTGGTTAGTTAAGTTTACATAGGATGGCTATATTTATTTATTTATTTATTTTTGTTATTTTATTTTATATTTTCTTGTGTGAGGAAGATCAGCCCTGAGCTAACATCCATGCCAATCCTCCTTTTTTTTTTGCTGAGGGAGACTGGCCCTGAGCTAACATCTGTGCCCATCTTCCTACACTTTATGTGGGATGCCGCCACAGCATGGCCTGACAAGCGGTGCATCGGTGCGCGCCCAGGATCCAAACCTGGGCTGCCAGCAGTGGAGTGCACGCACTTAACCGCTACACCATGGGGACAGCCCCCTAAGGTGACTATATTTGAACACTATGCTCAAGTGTGAGAGGTGTGGTTTATCTGGGAGGCACACATTTTGGATTTGTGTAGGTAGTTTTGTGGCAACATGAGGGTGTATAGAAAGTCTTGGTTACTACCACTATGTCTTGAACTTAATAGGCATTCAGTAATAATTATTAAAATTTTTTTGGATTTGCTGAACATACTCACAAAAATAAAACTCCTGACATCTTTCTCAATTAATATTTCTTGATTGAGGTGGGAGTGACTGAGTCATATTTGTAAGTAGGTTTGCCTAATTATAGGCAGTACCAGCTGGTGAGTGTGTTGATGGAGCCAGAGAAAAAGTCTCACACATGAATATCCGGTGTGATTGGAAGGGCTGGATGTTAAGGTAAGAATGGCTGCCCCAGTCAACTTTGGCTGTCTCAGCAAATTCCCAACCATGTAACAGAGTTTAAAAGGTGCGGAAATATTCATATAAAAGGTACTTGCACCCTGGAATCAATGGGCCATTTTGCCTGCATAGTTTTTTTCCTCATGTATTTATTAATAGTGCTAAAATGAAATGCCCTAGCTCTTCATTAAGCAATCATGATCAGACGCGTACTTCTGATGGAAAAAATCTACAGCTAGTAAGGAAACTTGGTTGCCTTCCTAATAACAAATGACTTTTTAGAGAGAAACAGTCTGGGCTTTCCAAAGGTATATTAGTTACAGAGAGGATACTTCACCTCTTCATGTAATCATCCATCAAATATATTTTGAGCACCTCATTATTATATATTATTCGATAGTTTCCAAATGCTTTTACATTATCTCATTAGAACCTTACAACAGCCTTCTGAGCAAGATGAGCATAAGTTATCCCATCTTACAGAAGCAAGTGCATTTGGGAGCCCAAGGAGGTGAAGCTCTGCCCAGTTTTAGTCTCAAGTCTTTCGCAGTCACATTCTGGGTTTAGAAGAATGAACTAGTTAGGGGCTTCAGAGCTGGGCTAAGAGAGATTAAGCGACTTGCCCAAGGCCACACAACTATTAAATGGCAAATCCATAATGCAATCCAAGACTTTTGACTCTGGTCAGTTATTCTTTCCTCCACATCAGTGGTTCTCAAACATTAGTGAGTGTCAGAATTACCTGGGAGGCTTATTCAAACAGAGATTGCTAGCCCCATCCCACAGTGTTTGACACAGATGTCTGGAAGGGGCAGGCTGAAAATTTGTATTTCAGTAATTTTTCAGGAAACACTGACGCTGGAGACCACACACTGAGAACTACCTGATCTTCAAAATGTGGTCCCAGCAGGAATCACCCAGAACTCCTTAGAAATGCTGACTCTCAGGTCCCATCTCAAACCTGCAAAATTAGAATCTGCATTTTAAAAAGATCTCCAGATCTCAAGTTAAAATTTGAGGAGTGCTGTTCTATACCACAGCTGTCAGTTTGCAGGGCACTGGACTAGATGTTGAAGGGAGACAACAGAATAGTAATAATAACTTTGCAATCAGACACCTTCTATGTGTCAGGCACTCCTCTAAGCACGTTAGGTATATCATCTCATTTAATCCTTACGATAACCCTATGAGGGAGATACTAATATTATTCTCATTTTAAAGTGGAAGAAATACCAGGGAACAGAGAGGTTGGTAACCTGCTCTGGACCACTCATCCAATGAAAGATGGATCCAGGTTTTGAAGCTGGGAAGTTTACTCCTGAAGACCAACTCTCGTTCACTATGGTATAAGTTTGTAAGTCAGGTTCCACTCATACAGTTGGGGAGATAAGAAGGAAAGGCATGCAAATAAGTATAAAGCAAGAAAGAAGTCACAGTTTGAACAGATTTCCTGGGTCAAGGTAATCTATTTCAAGTCAGGAGAGCCAGGCCTTTGCAGAGCTTCTGATGATGTAGACTTTGGTGAGTCTTGCTTCTTAGTATCTTCACTTGTAAAACTGAAATAATATTAATGACAATAGATAAAGAGAAAAAGGATTCCCCTGGCAGCTGGACTGTGGAGGGAGGGTACCGACCATTGAAAAATAAACCATAATTTTTCAAAACAGACTGTACTATATTTGATAAAACAGATAAACTGTACCAAATCAAAACATGATGTTTGTCACAATCTAAGCTTCATCTCTTTCAACAACAGTCTACTGCAATCCACGAGTTCCAAGATAAGACTGCAAGCAAACTGATCTAACAGCAACTCCAAACAGACCCATGTGTTTGAAATACAAGACCATGGAGTATTCCAGCAACTTTCTAGTTTATTTCTGCCAAACCCCTCCTATGGCTACCTCAAGCTCCCAAAACCCTATAAGCACTTCTTTCCTGACTCCTCCCTTTAGAGACACCCCATGGGCCCCCATGGTATACACTTTCTGTTGTTGTAGCAAACAATAATCCACCTTTTATTCACGACAAATGTATTCCCGGTGGTCTTTGCCTGATGGGCTCTGACACAATAATATTTTCCTACCTACCTCATAGACCTGTTATGAACATAAAATGAAATAAAGCATAGAGAGCTCCATACACATACAAGCTTCTAAATTTGTTATTGTAATTATTTATGTGCTGTTCCATCTTCCCCCTAAAAGCGGTGAGGCCTCAATTGTAAAGAAGAGACCAGGTCTTATTTTCTTTGTGTTCACAGTGTCTAGAATGGTTCTCGGTGCATAAGATACTCAAGGATTATTGGTTGAATGAAAAAGCAAATAAGTGGGTGAATGAAAAAAAAAAAAAATCATGTTCCAGTTCTTTCTCAAGGAGAAAGAGTCATCAAGACTTCTTCATGGGATAAGAGAGTTCCTAAGTGTTTAAAAGTGATGGTTACTACCTGGACAGACTGTCACTAGCACTTTGTAACAGTTACAGATAACCTTGCTTGCCTCTTAAAAGTTTCCCTACTTGTAAGCTGCTTGGAATTACTAGCGGGAACACTATTCCCTTTGCCCACAACATCGATCCTGGAGCAGTAACCACGCACCTGAACAGCAGCACATTTTATAGCCCGTGGAGCTGGAGTGGATCAGCACATTAGCTGAGCGCCTCTTGCAATCACACCCATGTTGAGCAGAATGAGCTACTGGGGTGCTTTTGTAACGGGCTTGCACCAAGCAAAAATTGTGGTGCATGGGACACAGTGACTCCATTGTACATCCAAAAATCCTTTTGGCACAGTGATTTCCAGCTATGGCTAGAATCTCAGGGGATGTCTTTGATCGATCAGAAGCTGCCAGAGATCCCTCGTACTCAGAAAGCACAGAGGCTGTCCAGTGCTGGACATCTTCCTTTCTCTTCTCCAGTTCTGGCAGTAAGTGGATCACCTCATCGTCCCCTGTCCCCCTAAGCCCACTTTCTGGTTTTCATGACTTCTGAGAGATACACCCAGAGGAGCAGGCAGGCATTTACCCTGGTGTAGGAGGGAGGTCAGTGAACATAATTTATGGGACAAGCAAAGCAGTTATCTCAGGGAGCACAGGCCCTACAAGTTGGTGTTTAGACCAGTGCTCTCCGAGACCCTATTCTCTGTGAAGGCCTACCCTGTGGGGGATTTCCCAAGGGAAACAACTCCAGCAATGTGTTCCCTTTGCAATGCCCTCTTCCTGGGACAGGAGTGAAGACTTGCTGTTTTGGCTTCCCTTCTCACTCCAGCCATCAGAGGGACATTGCCCTTGAGACAAAAATGAAGTGTATCCTTCACTGGGTCCCAGTGCTGGTACAGAGCTCCCCTCGACAGGTCAAAAAGGATGGGGAGCATCGCCAGCCAGGCCCTCCTGATTCCCGGGCGCTGGCCAGGAGTTTAATGGCTCCTGTGTAGTTCCCAACTTCTTCTGCCTGCCCAGAACCTGCACTCAGCCTGGACAGGTGAAAGGGTGATATTTCTTTCTTTTTTTTTTTTTTTTTGTGTGAGGAAGATCAGCCCTGAGCTAACATCCATGCCAATCCTCTAACATCCATGCTAATCCTCCTCTTTTTGCTGAGGAAGACTGGCTCTGAGCTAACATCTATTGCCAATCCTCCTCCTCCTTTTTCCCCCCAAAGCCCCAGTAGATAGTTGTATGTCATAGTTGCACATCCTTCTAGTTGCTGTATGTGGGACGGGGCCTCAGCATGGCTGGAGAAGCGGTGCGTCGGTGCGCGCCCGGGATCCGAACCCGGGCCGCCAGTAGCAGAGCGCGCGCACTCAACTGCTAAGCCACGGGGCCGGCCCTAAGATTTCTTTTAAACAGTCCTCTTCACCCCTCAACATGGGTGTCTAATTGGAACTTTGAGTTTGGCTAGTCACACACCCCACATTTCTCATTACTTTTTCCTACTCGTGTCCCTTTATGTTTTGTGCACACCTGTCCATCTTTTCCATTAGAACATAAGCATCTCTTCTCTTCCCTTCTTTTACCTTACAGCTTAGCATAGAGCCTGATTTGTAACAAAGGCAGCATAGATACACATATTTTAAAGAAATATGTAGATGGCCAGATTGTGGGATTGTGGCGATGCTAGTAGATTTAAGATTTTTTTTTTCCCCAAAATCTCTTTAATAAGGCGGGGGCTGACTCTCGTGTCTTGGAGTTAAAGGTCAAAGAAGAAGGGCATCACGCCTGGCTGGTTCAGGCACGTTGGATCCTTTTACATATTTTAGATGCTTAGAACAATGCTTGGCACATAGTGAGTTTTCATTATTAGCTACTGCTTTTATTAAAATAAAAACAGTATAATTTTTTTGTACTCAAAATTGGTTTTTTTAACTTTCCCTGAATATAACATAGCTTTTAAACTATTTTTATATTATAGTTTTTTTCTAGCTTATGACTAGATTCATTAATATGTGGTACTCACTAAGGAGAGTATTAAAGAATTGGATACAGGGAGAAAGTCTTATTTTAAAAAGGAGAAAATCTTATTCTAGAAATGTTTAGTACATGTTTTTCCCTCTTTGTTTTCATGATGACAAAACATATCTCACTTTCCTCCTTACCTCTTCAGTTTTCTTTTGTCATCTTCTTCACCAGAGAACTTCCAGGTGGCATAGAAAATGGTTTTGGTTGAGGTAATGAAGTAAACCAGTCTTCTTCAGTAAGCAGCACTTCAGCGTGCAGCAGACATTAGTTCTCAGAGTTCCAGCACATTGTAGGCTTGCTCCAAACGACATCAATGGCTAGCTTCGGGGTGGATGGCTTGGCTTGTGGCGGCAGCGGGTACCAGTTTTCACATCGGTATCACAAACTTCTCAGGAGACAGAGGCCAATCTCAAGAAGAATGCTTATTCTTTCCACTGGAGGGCGCTGTCTCCTTTGGTGAGAGGGGACCCAGCCACGTTCCGTCTATTCTGGGAGGGGTGGTAGGGCCTGAACTCTCAGCGTTAAGCTTCTGGTGTTTTATTGCTTGTTGTGGATGATGCTCCAAGCTGCTTTCCTAGCCTTGACTGGGCTGTGCCTTGAAGTCATTTGAGCCCATGCTGCTGAGAAATTTAAGAGGATGAAAGTTGATGCCTGGGAGACTGTTTTGAAAAGCTCAAATTCAAACGTGAATGTTATCATAGTTAATTATAAGTTCGAACTCAAAGTGATATTATCACTACCAAGTACAGTTAGCTTCCTTTTTTGAGGAGAAGATGGAGGATGAAAGCTATACATTTTGTACATTGATTGCTTATGTTCAAACAGTTAGAACAGAAGATAACGCAAGAACTGTGTTCTTACCATATGGAGCATAATTTAAATTTTCTTTGATTCAGAAAACACTTCAGCTTCTTGCAGTCAATCTGCTAACATTAAGAAATTCTGATTTTTGTATGGTTAATTGAATTTTGGGTAAACTCTAGTTTACCATATATTTAGTAGTATTATTAACATATATTTAATTGTTGATTAAACAGACAGTCATTGAGAACTTAGTGTGTGCAGAATAGTGTAACATATGATGACAATAAATAAAAGTCTAGATGAATAAAACAAAACTCTATGAGACAGCATGAAGGGCAGCTGCATTTCAGGGACACTGAGCAAAAGGCCCAGGGATAGAAAAGTGCAAGGTGTGTTTAGAGAGTAGAGAGGTGATGAGTGTGGTTGAAAGTGGGGCTCCTGCAGATAGTAATAATTATTATGACAATAAGATGCACGACATTTATTGAACATTTACCACTTGTGAGGCATTGTGCCGTGTTTTACCTTAGGAAAGCGTTGACTCTTCATGGTTACTCTGTGAGGAAGGTACTGATTTGTTTCTCATTTTACAGATGAGGAAACTGAGGCACAAAGGAGATTAACTGACTTCCTGCTTCAGGAGGTGATGGAGCTGACATTTGTGCCCAGGCTGTCTGACTCCAGAGCCCGTGCTCTTGGGAGATGTGATAGGAGAGGGCCGGGTGGCAGAGGTTCAGTTTGCCAGGTGAGGAAGGAACGAGGGGTGCACCTGAACAAAGAAACATGGGTGAGAATGCACAAAAAGGTCCCTGAGTTCATTATTAAGATTATTAAATGTCCCTCCTCTCAAGCTGTGCTCTTGAGCCTAGAACTCTGTATATTTTCCCTCTGCCATTTCTCATCTTTCCAGGAATAACACAATAGAAAGATGGGGTTAGATCTGGGTTCAACTCTCAATTTTGCTGCTAGCCACCTGTCCAACCTTGGATAAGTTATTCAGCCTCCCCAAGCCTCAGTTTCCTCAACTCTAGAATAGGAATAATAATTCCAGGGCTGTTGTCAGGATCACATTAGATGTCCTTTGTAAAACGTAGAGAACAGAATCTGAACTTATTAACAGTAGCTAGTAAGAGTGACTCCAAATAGTCTCTTTCACAAACGTTTATCAATCTCGATTATCTACAGTAAGAAATTATCCTCGAATATTGATTATTCATCTTTCTCCCCATCTAAAATGTGAGTTCTTCGAGGCTAGCAACAGTACCTCCATTATACATAGTCCCAACACCAGCACAGCTCCTGCCGAATGTTGGATGACTCCAGAATCCCTTCCCACTAGAATGGGTCTTGGGGACCACCAATTTCATTAGCCCACTGGGATGACAGCCTTGTGGATGACCAGACTTCGAATAAGAGTCACCTGTTGATAGTTGAATAAGGTGTGAAGAAGAAATAAGGAGAACTAACGTAAAACTCAGGTGCAGTGTGGACCACTGACAGGCCTGTGCATCCCAGAAGGAACTGCAGGGTGGACAGATGTCTGTTGGAGGGAATCTCAAAGAGGAATTGCTCAAGGATGCCCCATTTGGCCCCAGATTGGCTGTACTGGTGTTCTTCTCCCCACCTTCCCATTGCCTCCAGCCTCCCCTGCTATAGGGTGCTGATGTTGTTTATGAATTCTGTTTTATGGGTTCTATTTACACCTCTATGCAAACTTCATTTCTGCTGCCTGAAAATAAGAGATTTTTAATAAGAAGGAGCATATCTGGAGGTGGTTTGATATAAAATATGAGCTATAACAGCCATTCATTAGTTCTCTATTCTGAGCCAAGCATTATACTAGATCCTTTACAGGAAATTATCTCTAATTTTCATCAAAACTCCAAAAACAGTATTATTATTATTACTATGCACTGTTGATGAACTCTTGCCCAAATGATACAGCTGGTAAGTGATGGAGTCAAGATTCTAACCTGATTCCAAATACTAAGGGTCATGGTTTTATAGTTAGAAATTTTTGTTCTGGCCTAAGCTGTGTAATATTGAGCCCCTCACTGGCCCCTTGATGTTTTCTCTATAAATTGGGAATATCTGCTCCACTTTATTACAGAGAGCAATTATGAGATAGTGTGACAGCATTTTGACAACAATTCATACAATAAATGTTTGTTGGGCACCTACCATGTGCCAACCAATGGTAGTCAGACATTGGATGTTATTGTTATCAATTCCTGTAAACCTCATGGTACACAGCTCTTTACCCTTTCCCTCTGTCCTGAAGTTGTTCTTCTGATGGAAGTGTTTTGCTTACACCATAGTTCCAAGCAAATTCTACCCCTGCTCAATGTATTATTATCAGACAAAGCTATCGCTTCCCTGCTCATCCATTTTCTCATCTAGTAATGAGGATGAAGATAACAACTTGTCTGAAAAAGCTCTGGGAGAAAAGTGCTATCTGGATGCCAAGTATTATTCAGGAAAAAAATCCATCCAACACTGATGTGTGTGAAGTGTCAATTTTTAGCTGTTTTTCACAGGTGCACTGATAGGAGAGAAACACCAAGGGGGAAACAATCCATGCAGACATTTTGAACAGCCTGAGTTGTAGAGACAGGATAAGGCCTTAGGTGACTGTGGGAAAAGGTGCTTGGTACAACTGCAGATTCTGAAAACGTGAAGTCCAAGTGAAATTGGTCCCCGGCTCTCGCAAGGCTTTCCTGGGGTCAAGAGTTGGCATTAGCTAAAGCCAGGAAGAAACGGATCTAGTGGGATGCCCTGAGGGTGCTATGTGACACTCTATGTCCAGATGGCAGATGGGCATGTACAGCAGAGCACGGAACCGTGGATCAGATCATGCAGGAAGAATGCAGGCTTGGCCCCATCTGCCGGGTGATGATATTAGAAGGGAAGAAACACGGCACTCATCTTCTCTGATCCATAATGTGACATTTCTCAAGCACACAAGCATGACTGTATGCATATGACCTATGGTTCCCCAAACTGGGTACATTTTTAGTGGATTACCCCATAACCTAAGATATGGATCCTCTAACTGATGAAGAATAGAAGACTCAGAATGAAAAGCTGGAGGGGTTATCCATGTTCTTACTACCCAGAAGATTGCTGTGTCTTGACTGGAGATGCTCTGGGTTGAGAGACAAGAAGCCTGGGTTCTCTGGGTTTGTGTCAAGCAAGTTCCTTAGAGCCTCCATTTCCCAATGCTCTGGTATGAAATTCAGGGCAATACCCCACCCCCTTGAAGTCCCAGGGATTCTACATGAAATAATAAAAAATCAAAAGGTAGGAGATTTGGACTCAAATGATTTGGAGCTGAGATTTTAGTTTGCCACTTACTAGCTGTGTATCCTTAGACAGATAACATAATCTCTTTGTGTCTCAGTTTGCTTGGCTATAAAAATGGGTATTACAAATAAAACTTCACAGCATTGTGGGAAATAAGTGGGAGAAGTGTGAAAAGCACCTAACAATTAAACATTTTACAGATTTTAGCTGTTATTATTGTTGCTATTATCAATTTTAATACATTGAGCAAACATTAGTAGATTTATTGAGGCTGGAGGTCTAGAAGCAGCTGGAGAAATATAGAGAAGCAGAGTGCCAGGATTTCCATTCTGTCATTATGAAAATGCGAACCAAATAGACCAATTCTTTGAGTCAGTAATTTCAATTTCCATCTGTGCTGATAAATACAGGGATTTACTTTGATTCTCTGAGCTCAAGAACAGCTCGCTATTCATTAATTCTGTTGTTTTCTTCACCCTCAGCCTGAACCTGGTTGACTTATCATTTGGTTAGACAGTGCCTTTCCTTGGAAAACTCCATCTACTCATTTATTTATTTTTAACAAAGGTTTATGCAGTCTCTGCTTTGTGCTAGGGAGCATGGGGCACACAAAACCTAAGCAGACTTGGAAATTCCCCTCAAGGAGCTTATGGTCAGGTGGCAAAGATAACTAAAGGCAGTCATGAAGGCAAAATGAGGCAAGTGCTATAACAATGGTACCAATGATATGTCATAGATTTGAGGGGAAACACTGCTATTTTGGCTAAAGGACTTCAGAAAAGTTTCACTGAAGCGATGAGAGGGGACAGTACAGGAGCAGAGCGAGAGGCAGAGGGATGGCATTTTAGGCTCAGGTGGGTAGGTTGAAACAAGACACCAGAGGTCAGAAGTTCAGGGAAATAGAAAGCAGATCAGTGTTGCTGGAGTACCCTGGGTGTGTGTGTGTGCGCATGCGTGTGTGTGTGTGAGAGAGAGAGAATAGAGAAAGAGAGAAGAGAGGGATAGAGAAAAGAGAAAGGGCTGATTGGTGATGCGCTTATTAAATAAACGGTCAGCAGAGACAAAATATCTTTCCCCTTCCACATCTTGGCTTCTCCTGAGACTGACAATTCATCTACTTTTGCAAACTTCCTTCTGGTGCTGCTGGCTACATGCCAAGCACTGTTCTGAATGCTAAGGATAAAAGCAAGAATAAGACATTGGGGATAACAAGGTCATCCAAAATCTTGATTTCAAGCACCAAGTTCTATACTTGCAGCTAATTTACTCACATGTTACCTTCTTCCCCATTAAGATCACCAATCCACTGGTCCTACCAGTTTTCCCACTGTGCTTACATTCATTGTGTTATCATTTCCTCTTCACTTGGATTCCATATTCTAGCACTGCAGCCACTCTTTCATAAAAATTCTTAACTTCTTTCCCCATCTCCTGTGGTAACAGCTGTCAAAGTTCCAATCTGGTTAAAATAAACCATCCATTTACTCTATGCCCACACCAGAGAAGCTGAGCATTGGTAAAAAGAAAGAAGGAAGGAAAGAAAGAAAGAAGGAAGGAAGAGAGGAGAGACAGAAGAAAATGTACACACAACTCTGCTTGCTGGACTTTCTCAAACTAATGACCGTAAATATGACTTATGACCATAAATTTCAAATCACATTAGCCAAACAAGCCAACTACATTTTCCTACATGTAGAAATTCCCCTTCCCACTCTCTGAGATGACTATTTTACACCTTCCCTCCTTTCCCTCCAATCTCTGCCACCATCCCCCAGCTGATGATCTTGATTCAAAGATGCAGTTGGAAAAAAATGAAGTCACTCTCATACAGGCAGTTCTTGCAAACCACTGCCTCTGTAGCCACATCCCCTGCTTTCCAGCCTGTTGAAATGGAGGAAGCTCCCCTGCTTCTGTGTAAGGTCCATTTCTCCTTTTGTGCTTTGCTCCCATGCCCTCTCACCTTCTGAAGAACTTTGAGAGAAAACAGGACAGAGAATGATTTAAGTTTTCTAGTTTCAGAGTGGGTTGGTATGTTATTTTTCCAATAAACTTTTTCTTTCTTGGAAAACACCTATGTGACTTTGTAAGTGATTTAGCCTCTGAATCTCAGCTTTCTCGTCTGTACAATGGGGATAACAACCCGCCCCGCCTACCTCACATAATCATTGTGGGGATGAGATGTGTTGGTGGAATTGGAATACTTTGCAAACAATGGAAACACCACAGAGGGACATGATATGAAAAAGAATAACTAGGGGCCACATCTTCTGATTTGAGACAGTAGGTTGTACAGATATTCATCTCAGATGACTCAAATTAAGAAATTTGAATGAAAGGAATATTTAAAGAGGTGTGGGCAGGGTTAAAGCAACAGGCAAGATACATTGATGCACTCAGAGATTACCACAGTGGGAGGCAGTTACCTTCCCAAGGACTCAGGAGCAAAGGAAAGAGATTGTGTTACTGGAGCTCAGGGAGAGACAGTCAGGAGGCAGAGTGGCTCAGCAGGAGCAGTAGCCCTGGAAGCATGCAGCTCCTGCTAGGAGACTTGATGCTGAAGCAAGGTGGCACAGGAGAGCACTCTCTGTCCTCCCACCCTCTGATCTCCTGCTGCTGACTGGTGGCCAATCCAGTGGAAGCCAGAGGGAAGGGAGCGTGGGCAAGGCAGTCCACAGAGTCAGCCTCTGGGTCTGGGTCATGGAGCAGGGCAGAGAAGAGTGGAGAATGGATGTGCGGATGGAGGCAGTTAGCAAACGGAATAACCAGCACCGAAGCCATTCTCTGAGGGAAGTGCTGTGTTTCAGTAAGCAGACTGCTGTAGTGAGAACTCAAATTACAAATGGAAACATTGGTAAGGATGGACTGTGCAACCTTTTCAACCTGGCCTTTATGTTCACAGTATATTTTCCCCTGTAGATTGGGTGGCTCAGAGGTGAGCCTGCAGCCCAGTAGGCCCCTGGGCTCAAGCTGCAAGGCAGAGTTTGAGATGATCGATTTAGTGCATGGACCATGCCAGAGGCTTAAAACAGGAAATACAAACAACTCTCTAACTTCCTATTTTCTAATGCTCATCTTAAAGCCTTTCTTTTCCCTTTCTTCCTTCCTCTTTTTTTTTTTCTCTTTTGAAAGAGAGCTTAGTTATTGAATAATTGTTAGCACATAGCATGCATTTGATGCTTCCCCGGAGACTTTTGTCTTTGCTTGGTAACAGTCAATCAGCATGCTTCCTTCTCAGCAATGTTAACATCCAAGATGGTGAGATAAACAAGCTCATTAAAAAGCAAGTTGTTACATGAAGCGAGCACCTTAGACTAATAAAGCTTGGCATCTTCTGTGGTACACCCAGGGAAACAGTATTAGCAGTCTTGATAGCAGTCTGCATTTAAGAGAAAAGCCCAGAAGGCAGACAGTTTATCCTGTAGAATTATTCAGGCAGCCTCATCAATTTATGATACCATGGGGAAATGCTAGGCCTGCATGCTCAGAGGTAGAATGTTGACATGGCATGTTTATGGGAGGAAATTTTCACTCATTTAGGAAGACTTTTTTCATTCATTCAACAAACATTTATTGGGCACTTGTGACATGAACTGTGCTGGTTACTGGACATATAAAGATGAATAAAACACCATCCTAGCTATGAAGGTGGTTCACATTCTGTTGGGTGAAACAGGCGGGTGAAACAGATCGGCAATCTAGAGAGTTAAGTGCAATGATAGAGATAAGTCCAGAGCAAATGTGTGGGAATACAAAAAAGGTGTAATTAACCCAGTTAGGGCTGGGGTGTGGAGTGGGGACAACTCTCTGGGACCTGTGGCTTTTTAATTTATTTTAAGGAACAGTTAATACTATATCACATATAAAGTTCTGTCGAAGAGCTTAATGGCCTAGTCTTTCCTTCCACTTGGAGACTAACTGAACTTGTAGGCAAAATGTTTCACTAGAGACCCTATGACTCAATATAACTCAGAAGGTGGTACCCACCCTCAGACTTGGAGCCATCCCTGAGGTGGGTGGGAAGCCTCAGAATGCATATGGCACCCATGATGGCCCAGAGTGTCATGGACTGAACGCCTGGTGAGAATTTAGGAGTCCAGGGAGGGCAGAACACTGGGGACTAAACTGGGCAAAAGAGGGGGGTGGGTTGAGAGGGTTGAGATGAGATTTGTAGGTTTCTATCTAAACCAGTGTGATTGGGGAGAAATTCTGGAGGTGCAAAGACTACCTGGGCCTGTTTCAGGGGAGGCCAGACCTCTCTGACCTTGAAGAGTCCCAGAGTAGGTCATCCATAGCTCAAAAAGCAGGGGGATAGGAGAGAGAAATCAAACCTTTCTTGAGTACATATTATATGCTCTGCAACTCTGATTGGAGTTTAGCTCATTTAATTTTCCCATATCCCCATGGAAGAAGGTATTTTTTTTCTTTTAAATCTCCATTTTAGAAAGGAATTTGGGGTTCCAGTGAATTTACAAAACTGGACCCAGTCACAGAATAAATAGAGTCAAAGCTGAGAGACAAAAGAGGACCAATATCCCAAAAGTTCTCCCAATCTCTTAGTGGTTATTCTTCAATTTTGATTTCCCAAGCCTATCTGGATGCTACTGTGAACTTTTCAGAGTCCTCAGGTAGTTGGTTTTTTGTTCTATTTTCAGAGTTTTTAATTGTAACCAATGGGAGAGATGAGCTGTGGTGGGCTAACTCCATCTTGGCCAGCATCTGAAATCCTGTCTGATTTTGAGATTCCATCAGATACCTAGTATGAGCTGCATATTGAAAGATACTCACCCTTATGGGACTAAACCCATGCTTTAACTGCCCCCGTCACCACCACCAATACCATCGGAGAGAAGAGGGCAGGAAATGAGACTTGGAAGATTCCTCTGTTCTCACAAGAAAGTAACTGCCACTCATGCTTTGAAAAGGAATATGAATTTCCAGGCCACTTTCAGACCAGGAGAATGATGCAAAGCTGGACTCCGTCCTGTAGAGATCACAGCTGAGAAGCTCTGGCCAGTGAGTGAAGATAGAGAAGTAAGAGGAAGTCCGTCTGAGCAACTACTGTCCATCTGTGGATACCCCAGTCCAACTGAGATCTCTCCTTTTTCCATTCTTTTGCTCTTCTTTCCCTCTTTCTTTCTCTCTCCTTATTCCTCTGGAGCACTAATTGCTTAGAAAGTGGTTTCAAAGTGTTTAATTGTATATCTCTATAATTAAAAATAATTTTGAGCAATTACCACACACACACACACACACACACACACGAATTATATAATTGTATCAAACCCATCTAGAACGCTTATTATGTGCATGCTAGGCACTTTTCTAAGCCTAGATTAGTAGATAGATTAACTTTATTCAAATAAATATGAATAAAGCTTAATTTTGTTCTTATTTTTTTTGATAAAAAGTACATGTTAATAGAAATTCTAATATTTTCTTCTTCTTCTTTTTGTTTTTTATAATTTTATTTATTTATGTTTCACCCAAAGCCCCAGTAGATAGTTGTATGTCATAGTTGCACATCCTTCTAGTTGCTGTATGTGGGACGCGGCCTCAGCATGGCCAGAGAAGCGGTGCGTCGGTGCGCGCCCGGGATCCGAACCCAGGCCGCCAGCAGCAGAGCGTGCTCACTTAACCACTAAGCCACGGGGCCGGCCCTAATATTTTCTTCTTGCACCCCTTTGCGTGATCTCGCACGCCTTGGGTTGCATACGCCTTTCACTTTTGAGACCACTGATTTAATCTACCCATTTGCAACCAACTGATAATCAGCCTTGTATTGTTTATTGAGTATCTGCTATGTGCCAGTTATCTCTTTATCACAGACAGGAAAAGTAAAATTCAGGAGAAGATTTAGTGACATGCTAATAAATTACTGGTACCTACGTGGTCACACTGGTAGAAAATGGTACAGCTCAGACTTCAACCTCTGGTTGTCCAATCCTCTTTTACCCAAATTCCTCATAAATGACATTTTCTGCAGCCAATCAGGGTCTTATTGACAGAGAAGTAGGGTGTGTGTTGGGTGGGAGCTGGTGGGATGATGGGGGACATAGGGTTGCAGTAATTCTGGTGGTCACTCTCACAGGAGGTAGAGGCTCCAGACCTCCTGAGAGGGTCATGAATCTCAACTCAAAGGAGGAAGTCATCTTCTCCCCCATCTCCCTGAAGTCGACATCTCCATCTTCCTTCCCAGTGTGGCACGAGAGGGACAGGTGGCTTCTCCCACCACACACCGCCTCTTCTTCTCCCCTTTTTCTCCCTGCCAACACCTATCAGCTCTCACCAGTCTCCTCAGTTCCAAGCTATTCCTTGCGATTCACTAATGAAATTCTTGTTTCTTTTGTAATTATATTTTAACATGGTTCATGCTCTGATACCAACCTTAAATCAAACTCTTTGCAGAAAGACTATCACAGGGTGACAAGCTCCTTTCTGTATGTCTCATTACAGAAACATTTATTCAGGGCTTCCTGGAAGATATGAATGGCTGCCTGTGAGTGCTGCAATGATTGAATTCACTACAACTGAAGGATTTTAATTTCCTCTTCTGGTCTCCTCACTTTGGTTCCCTGCCCGAGTTTCTCCCTTATTTTGGATGCACAACTGTGGTGAGGTGGTGGGGTTTCACTTGAGCCTAGTGACTGGCAAGAGCCATTTCTAGCCTTGGAACCTGCAACATAGATCATAGAAGGAGCCTTAACTGTGGGCCGGTGAGGTTTGTCCAGATTCTGGTCTGCTGTTTTTTTCATCATGCCACGTGCTCTCTCCAAAGGCAGCAAAATACAATATGGAGAAGAAAGCTCTCAGAAAGGGGAGGGCATGATGAGAGCTTCAATATTCCTGGGGGCCCTGGAAAGGGACCTACATCCAGGATACTTCATGAATTTTTGTTCACCAGTTGAGAAACATGCTGGACTCATCAGGGACCCCAGACATGAAAACAGGGCCATGAGGGTGAAACCACAAGAAAGAGACAAGGATAATTTGGAAATGACACAAGAAATACAGAATTCTGGACAGAGACTTTCCTGTGGGTTTTTGCAAGGGGGCAAAATATCATTCAGAAGATGAGCATAACGGGATGCCGAAGGGGATTTTTCTTTTTGTTTTGGAATTGGTAACTGGGTCTCACAGAAGATGACATGCAAGATCAAGTGTCTGTACATTGTAAGAGTCAAAAACAATTAGAGTCAGACACCTCATAGGGCTTAACAAGAGGCAAGATGTCCTTGCTCAAATAGTAATGTTATTGAACAATTTGAACTCAAGGACATATAACCATCAAATAAGTTTTTTTTCTCGTTGTTGTCTTCAACTCTACTTTGTTGAATCTCCCTTTCTTTCTCTTTATTGACCTCTCAGGAACTTTCAGTTATTTTCAGTTTCCAGTCATTTTCAGTTTTTAAAAATACTAGACCAGTCCAATTTAAGATTCCCATCTCATCTCACCCTCTCTCCCCAGCTCAGGTTGACCTGTGGCCCCAATAACCTAGAGGGGAAAGAGCCTTATTCTCTCTTCCCATCCTCCCTCTCCAAGTTCCAGCTTAATTCGGGTTGGGGATTGAGAGGCAAGAATAAGAGAGAGGGCAAGGGTCATCCTAGGTTGCTGGCCACGGTACATAGAATGATCTTGGAGATGGTGAGTTTAGGGACAGACTGAGCCATAGAGATATCCAGAATTCAATTGGATATCAATTAATTAACCCATTTGATGAGCTATTACAGATGTAAGAGTTTTGTGGTTTAAGACATAGGAAAAACTAGGTAGGAGTGCAGATAAATATCTTAAGGGCCAAATAAATACAAATCTAGTCAAGTGAAGAAGCAGCTAGGTGGGGGATTCAGAATTCCATGAGTGGCTGGATGGTGTGGGCTCAGAGGGCTATGTGTTCTGGCCCCTAAACCGATCATCTTTCAGCCTCAACAACTGAGAAGACATCTCTCACAGCTGTTGCATGACTTAATTATTTCATTAGTGAGGAAATACATTTTTAGCCCTGAGAAGATTTATAATTGTGTATATAAATGTTTAAGATAATTAAACGCATAATATAATATTGTTTGAAGAGGAATCTGAACGTATTTGTATTTTAGGTATTTGCATTGTTTATGAGAATCTGACCTATTAGAGTAGCAAGTCCTTGTGATTCTTTTTTTTTTTAATTTTTATTTATTTATTTTTCCCCCAAAGCCCCAGTAGATAGTTTTACGTCATAGTTGCACATTCTTCTAGTTGCTCTATGTGGGACGCGGCCTCAGCATGGCCAAAGAAGCGGTGCGTCGGTGCGCGCCCAGGATCCAAACGCGGGCCGCCAGCATCGGAGCACACGCACTTAACCGCTAAGCCACGGGGCCTGCCCCTTGTGATTCTAATTCAAAATGGTTAACTGAATAATTAGTTTGAACTTGTAACTTTATGTAGAAATCTTACTAAGTTCATATATTTACATTAAAACGTTTAAGAAGTCTTAAGTTTTACCTTTACATAAGTTCAATTTATTAGGTTGATAAGAGTTATTCAAGCACATCAGAGGTTTTTTTGTTAAATCAGATACCTGGGGAACTTAAAAGGGAAATTAAGCATATTTAATAATTTAATGTATAAATGCAACTTAAAATATTTGAAGGAGTTGAACTAAGTTTGTAAACGGCACTAAATGTTAACTCAAGCCTCTTAAAAAACAATTGTTAATGATTGGTAGAACTATAAATAGAATAATAAGATCTGTAGGCTGAACTTAAAAGCTTCAGAAAGAAAAGGATTTTTTAATAAATGGAATATTAACTTCAAAATCAAAGTAACCTCTAAATAATCTTTTCTGTGCACCTAATATGCCCTTGACAGCCACCCGTCAGGTTCCTCTTGGCTACTGCTTCTCCTCTGGCTCATTCTGACTTCTCCCGAAAGCCCTGTGTGTGGCAGGCCTGAATGCATCCTTTGGGGGCTCTGCGTGGGAGTGAGGATGGGTGAAGGGTCTCCCCACTCCTTAGCTCTCCTACATGTGACAGCTACCTCTGATTTGATATCTTCCAAGAACCATCTGCAATGGCTGGCTGCTGAGGCTGCCTCACCTGCAGCTCAGCCTTCTCAGTTGGGGTAACAGCAAGATGCCTCAAGCTTTCTACAGCGCCTATCTGGCTCACAGGAAATTCATGCATCTATGCAGTGACCAACAGCGGGAGCACAGACCGTTCTACCACCACTCTGCCCTACCTTCATGTTCATGGCTCTCTTCCTCCGCTCAGATAGGCTCAGTGGTAAACCAGCAAATCTGCCCCTTGAGCAGATGTCCAATTTGGGAACCTTCCCACAGGTACCCACAATTTCAACAAGTGATTTTCTTGGGTCTCTCTCACTTAGTCTGGGGTAGAGAAAATAACTCACAAGCTTATGACTCATGACTTCAATGATTCCATCAATCTCTTTCTACAACTCCCCGGGTTTTTAAATAGACTAAAGGGAGTGGGTGGGTGCTATATTGTTGGTTTGTATGAGCAGACAGGTTTAGCTCCCTGTTAATCAACCTGAGAGAGATGTTTGGCCATTGTTGGAGGTCATCTTCACAATGCACCTTCTTTGTCTACAGTCTTGTGATCTGGTTGCCAATTCCTTGAGCAGCATGAAACATCCCGGTTTATATCCCCAGCTCTTAGCTCAAGTCAACATTATAAACAAGAGAATGAGAAGACATGTGAGGGTCCGGTTCTGACCTTTCCAAGGCCAGATGACTGTCATTCCTTAGAAACCTGGAATGTTTCCGTTAAGCAGGATTGGAAATATCACTGACCAGCTAATTAAACCACACAGGTTTGGGGGCTCATGTAAGGCACACCTGGTTGGACCCTGAAAGAGACCTAGTTGTCAGATCAAGCTCAGGTACAACCAGCTGGACTTCTTTTTCATGCATTCCTGGAACTGGCTTACCATTCAGAAGCAACAGTTGAGACCTGCTGTTGTTGCTGAACAACATTCTCTCGCTTTGCTTTTTGAGTCCTCACTTGAGTTCAGAGCCACAGCTGGATACCTGGCTGTGATGATGGTATGCACAGGGATTCTGAGAAAGCTGCTTTCCTTTTATTCCAGATTCTGTTTGTAACTTCTAAGGGGAACAACTTTAGTACACACACCCACCCCTACCCACCCCAGACAATCAATGACTATTCTGAGGGATAACAGTGTCTGTCGCCTAAAAGCAAGCTGACTAATAGCACGTATATTTATTGAGCACATATTCAATGCCACTGTTGTTATAAGAACTTTACATATGTTGACTCATTTGGTTTTTATAACCACTCCACCTCCATGAGATAGGTACTATTATTACTCCGTTTTTGTAGATGAGGAATCTAAGGCACAGAGAGGTTAAGTAACCTGCTCAAGCTCTGACAGCTTATAAGTGGAGGGGCCAGGATTGCAATCCAAGCATTATAACCCTAGCACATTCCCTAGATCTAGCAGTCCTCATACTTTGTCAACACACTTCCGGTCTCAGAAATAATTGGAGTTAGTCTGTCTATGGAGAATCTGCTTGGCTCAGGCACCTTCTGAAAATCCCATATGTATAAACTGGACCTGACCAATAAGAATAAAACAAGTCTTCCTCATTTTATAGCCATAATGCTCCTTAGAATAGAAAGATTCCCTCCAAGTGCACTGAAAATGTAATTTAATCCATCGAAATCTAATTTGCTCACAGCTTTCCCAGAAAAGA
This sequence comes from Ceratotherium simum simum, assembly GCF_057802395.1. NCBI lineage: Eukaryota > Metazoa > Chordata > Mammalia > Perissodactyla > Rhinocerotidae > Ceratotherium > Ceratotherium simum. The sequence continues at coordinate 30,007,538 of NC_141901.1, read as the reverse complement.
TCTCTTAGGTAGAAGATGTTCTGTCTCTCCACAGGAAGAGGAAACTCTGGGGTGAGGTCACACCCAGTTGCTGGTGGAGCCAGAAGGGGAACCAAGTTTAGATTCAAGCCAAGTTCAACTAATTGTGAATGCATTTAATAAATTTCTGCCAACAACATAAGACAGGAAGGAAGACATTTAAATATGCTACTTTTTAGTAAAGAAAAAAATTCTAGGATATTATGTTGTTTAGTTCATTTAAAACCCAATTCTTGGGGCCGGCCAGTGGCGCAAGTGGTGAAGTGTGCACGCTCCGCTGCGGCGGCCCAGGGTTCGCAGGTTCGGATCCCGGGGGCACACCGACTCATTGCTTGTTAAGCCATGCTGTGGCGGTGTCCCATATAAAGTAGAGGAAGATGGGCACGGATGTTAGCCCAGGGCCAGTCTTCCTCAGCAAAAAAGAGGAGGATTGGCATCGGATGCTAGCTCAGGCCTGGTCTTCCTCATGCACACACAAAAAACACAATTCTTTCTTTAATATTCCATGTTGGTAAGCTGAGAGTTTTGTGAAGTTAATTAGTTCAAGTGCAACGCCAAGTCATTGAACCTAATTTGTCACTTTCACTCGGGGCCTTACACTGCTGTTTTGGAGCAGTAGTTAAAGAAATGAGAGCCAATAGCTTGTTGAAATCCAAGCGAGATTTTGTCAATTGTGTTTAGAACCATGGCAGTCAGAGCCGTGGTTGAGGCTGTCACAGTCAGTAAAAACGCCACAATATGGTCAGAAAGTCTAGGGTTGGAGGTAAGGGACAGGGGCTGGGTTCAAGGGACTGCTAAGAAGGAACTTTTTGGTTATACAAGCAGTGTTGAACATGGTGGTTGCTTAACCAGGGGAGATGAAGGAAATTTATTTTTACTTCTGACAAGAAATTTGGCAATTAAGTGCATGATGTTTGTGTTGACATGCGAATGAAGTAGAGTAGTGCAGACTCTGAAGCTGGACTCCTAGATTTGTTTTTTTTTTATTTTTTCAAAAAATTGAGATATAATTGATATGTAACAGTGTAAGCTTAAGGTGTACAATGTGTTGATTTGATACATTTATATATTGCAATATGATGACTACTGTAGCATCAGCTAACACCTCCATCATGTCCCATAATTATGTGAAAACAATTAAGATCTAGTCTCTTAGCAACTTTGAAGTTTATAATACAGTATTGTTACTATAATCAGCATGCTGTGCATTAGATCTCCAGGATAGGCTCCTAGATTTGAATCCTGGACCTTCCACTTACTAGCTCTGTGATCTTGGGCAAACTTCTTAACCTCTCTGCCTCTGTTTCCTTATTTGTAAGTTGCTGATAACCTTTTAGCATTGTTGGGAGGATTTAGTATACTAATGTATATAAAATGCTTATGACGGTGCCTGGCACATAGTAAATAATATGCAAACAGTAGCTATTATTATAGTTAAAGATAATTTTAAAAAATTCACAGTGGTATTGCCTTTGAAAATCTCCAGCAGCAGCATAGATCCTGATCTGTTGAATGTTTTGAAATACCCCATCTGATAGTGCAGGCATGCACCATAGCTGATGTCCTAACGTTCAGCCCGGCGCCGGGCCGTGAGACTTTTGGATGCTTTTTCCTTTTCTTGGGGCTTCAAGGTGAGGCTTAGACACAACACTTCCTAGATGAACTCAGTTACTCAAGACTATGGCACCCTCTAGTGCATGATAGATGGTTATGGTTTCAACTTTTCCCCAGCATCTCAGAAAATCTGAGCAACCCTGAGCGGAACATCACCGCATCGTTCACAGCTGCTGGAAAACTCTGCTGCCTTACCTAGGATCAACCTCTTTGGATCAATTTCTAGATCTCAGTGTACATCGAAGATCTTGGACTCTTCACCATTAACAGCAGCAGTGGCTTGTGAGAGGCTCCCTGTGCATGATAGGCTTTGCACTGCCAAGTCCTTTCTCTGTGTTGTTGACAGTGTGGGAGAGAAACACCGTGGTCACGTGTTGGTCTGTGAAGGATATGCTGACAGCCAAACCCCAGACAAATGCTGCAATGAAACAAAGTCTGTACATGTTTGGGCAAAAATGTAAATGTGTTTAAGTGGGAAATATGAGTGAAGAGGACTACGGCAGGGCATCATAAAAGGTTACATGAAGGAAGCCACATTTTAAGAGCTGTTTGGATGACTGAAGAGAAAAAAAAATTATTTGCTATAGAGTGAGTGCGGCTGGGGAGAGCAGAGCCTGAGGTGTGGGTGGGCTGAGAGAGAATGAACAATGCCTTGCTTTTAAGGGTCAACATCATCCTTCCTGAATACCCTCTTTACTCCTTCCTTATGCGGTTCCTTATCGCATTACAGGTAACAGAAAAAATGGGGGTGGGGTAGGGGGAAGAGTGAAGGCCCCCTTTCCCCTTGTTGCTATCCTAGGATTCAAGAATGGGAGAGGCAGAATGGCCACGCAGAAGCACAGCTGCCTTTGAGCTGAGCAGGGTTCTTGAGTGGGGCCCGGGGACATTTTCCCTGAATGATTTTCCTTCCTGTGAATGACAACCACCAGTCACCCAATGAGACGTGCTACCTACCCCACATACATCTGGATACAAGGTGCAATGTAGGGCAGTAAAAGCAGTGAATGACTTTTGATTTATCTGGGCAGCTTGACTGAGGATGGTGTTGACAATGAGTCTACTCTTCGTTTTTACTGTCATTTTGTCAACGTTCACTAATACCATGGGAAACACTGCATTTTCTTGTGTGTGTGTGTGTTTGAGGAGAGGATGGATGTTAAAACTTACGGTATGTCATCAATTCAAAGATGAAGGGAGCTTTATTCACATTTTCCAAACTCTGAAATTGACATGTCTCTTACATGTAACATTGTGTTTCATAGTTTAGTTGGTGGCTTTTTTAATTTCTTTAGTAGTATATAAAGTAATGATGAAATTGGAATTCATCCCATAATTATTGACATCTTGATGATTATAACTGATGTAATCTGGTACTAATGAAACATTTTTTCACCTATATAAGCCCAAAACCCTTCCAGAAGTCTGCTTTTCCCAATGCCACCCAAAACTTTCCAAATGCAAATTTTATTTTTCTGAATTATTGCAATTTAGATCTAAGGCATTAATATTTGTAGTGGATGCCATAGGAGGGGATGCCCAGGTCACCCCCTCCAGGACTGAAGCACAGGAACTGTTGTTGGTCAACAGCTCTTGGATGAAGACAACTGCCTCCCTTCACGGGGCCAGGCCACATCCAAAGACTGATTGATGTGAGCATATAAAGTCTTTCCCCAAAATGGGATAACTTTGAAGGGCCATCCAACTCTAGAACCTCTTGCAGGATTGTCTGAGGCCTTTGTTGCAACTGCTTTTCAGTTCACCTTCTCCCTTTGCCCAATCATGCTTCCTTTACTCCCTCACATGTGTTAATTCCAGGAGTGTTTCCCTGCCTACTCAGCTCCATCTCAGAGCCTAGTGCTTAGGGAACCTAGCCTGTAACAGTTGATACCAGGAACAACCCGAGAAACTCTAATAAGGGATTTTGGAGCTGGATCACCTGCTGGTGGACTAGCAATGGGATGAGGTCTGGGTCACTATAACAGATAAACCATGTTCACTAGCAGAGATATGAGTAGAGAGTGAAGGGGCGCTAGAAGGGAGGGGAGTGGAAGAGAGAGATGATGAGTATAGATTGTAGCCTCAAGAACAACAGCAGTGGCAGGGACTGTAGTTTATGCCACTGACCTTCCTTTTATAAGTTTCCATCAGGGAAAGAGGCCCAACACAATCCTGGTGGAGCTCTTCTCAGAACCTCTTATATGAAGCAAGGGGATACAGATGCACCAGGACTGACCTCAGTGGATGTCATGGTGCATCTCCCAGTATCACCTCCAGGACTGAAGCACTCATTTTTCCAGCTGCTGGGGATGCCGATGGTCAACAGCTCTCACCTGAGGCCCTCTTGAAGACTTGCCTTCAGCTTCAGAGAGCCTCTTTGCCCAAGGTTAAGCATGATGTCAGATTGCCTCCAATGATGGCTCACTATTGAGTAAATGCCTAGCCTCCTCCCTCCAATTTGGGACACCTCTGAGGATCATATTCAACTAGACTAGGTCCATATTAAATGGAAAATACTATTATGTTTATGGTTAATAGAAAATCTATTAACTTTAGAGTGACATTGGCAAAGATGGTGTATCATAACTGTCAAGAACAGAAGTTTAGAACAGCCTGCACTAGGTTTGAAGTTACCTTGCTTGTGTGTGCCACAGTCTTCTATCTGAACATGAGGTTGATAATATTACTTTTGCTTCTTAGGGAGGTTGTTTTAACTTTGGTAATATATGTATCATAATCTCTAGACTTGTAGTAGGCAATCAGTATGGTAGACATTATTGTTATTACTATCTATTCTGTCTTAATTCTAGGGCACAGATTTCCTACTTCTCCCAGCTGGGCCAGGCAGAGTCCATGTCTGTCTCTGTAGAGCTGATGAGGTTTCTTTTTTTTTTTTTTTTTAATTTTTTGTTTATTGCAGTAACATTGGTTTATAACATTGTAAAAATTTCAGGTGTACATCATTATACTTCTATTTCTGCATAGATTACATCATGTTCTCAGGTCTCAGTAAAGTACTTTAAATATATTTCAAAAATTCTTATTTTATCAAAAGACTCCTTTAAAAAAGTGAAATGTCAGTCTTCAGGGTGGAAGAAAATATTTGCAATACTCATATCTGATAAGGGACTCATATCAGAACATATAAAGAACTCCTATAAGCTAATAAGGAAAAAAACAGTCAGCTTAATAGAAAAATGAGCAAAAGATCTGAATAGAACATACCCATTGGAATGGGTAAGATGGAAGACACCAAGTGTTGGGAGGATGTGGAGCAACTGGAACTCTCTACAGTGCTGATGTTAATGTGAAGTAGTGTATTCATGTTGGAAAACTGGCAGCATCTACTTAAGCTGAGCATACGCATCCCCGGTGACCCAGTTGTTCCACCCGAAAGCATATACCAAAAGAAACAGATGTGTATTTTCACCAAACAATGTTTGAAATAGTCATAGTAGCACTATGTATAATAGCCAAAAAATGGAAATTGGCCAAATACCCATCAACATTAGAATGGGTAACAAATCACACAATGAAACACTATACAGCAATGAGAACAAATAATCTACAGCTACATAAAGCAATAAATGTCATAAACGTAATGTAGAGAGAAAAAAACATATATACTATAGACTTTAATTTTTATAAAGTACATATCAGACAAAATTAACCTAGGCTTTTAGAAGAAAGAGGGTGGCAACTTTGAGGGTTCTAGTGACTAAAAGGGAGAAGAGTGTTGGTCTCTGGGTGCTGGTAATATTCTGTCTTTTTATCTGGGTGTTAGTTACATGGATATGTTCAGTTTGTGAAAATTCATTGAGTTTTATACCTATGTGCACTTTAGTGTATATATTCATACCTTAATAAACAGTTAAAAATATATGTCATTTATACATATATAACTTCTGCTAGAAAACCACATTTCTTTGACTTCTAGGATGCTTCCACCTTGTGGAAGCAAGATGGAAACTGAATTATATTAATGATCATCATCACCATCATTATCTTCATTATCATTATGGCCAAAGGAAGAGATCTGAGAAGCTGGTATACTTGTGGGGGGAGAATCATATAAAAGGGAAATAGGAAGTTCAAGGGCAAGATTTTGGATTTGTCATTCAACTCAGTACTTTGTTCTAATTTCTTGGGTCCATCTGGGTTTCTCTAGGCCCTGGAGCACTAAGCCAAGGGCTTATTTTGGTGGCTGTCGTTGACATATGCAAACAGGCAAAAAGCTTTCTCCTGCCTTCCCAAATGTGTTAACAAAGCTGACTTATGAGCAGCAATTTATTTCCATCAGCATTTGAAGCTTGATAGTGTGGATGATGTTGATGATGACAGCATGTTGATGAGCCGGATTCTATACTACGCTTGGGTGCGAGTTGGAGAAGGGAGAGGTACCTAGAGAATGCACTCCCCGAAGATGACTCCTACCGTGGTAGATTCCCTCTCTGCTCCTTTTTGTTGTCTTCATCCCCTTGTTAGAAGCGTATGTCAGATATCCCTTGGCTGTTGTCTCACCAAGGACCAGCTACTATTCTTCCTCCACATCCCCAAGATTTCTGTTTTCTCCAACTCCTATTTCTACATTTAAAAAAATGACATATTTGTGACTAGAATTATAAGTGGCCAAAAACTGAAGTGTCAATCTTTTGAAAACAAGACTTCCAGTCTCCTCTGCAGGGACCTTGCATCAACCCACAGATTCTGCAATATATATCCAGCATACAGCTGACCTGGGCATCACCCATACTTTTATTTATATTGTCTTTGTGGATATGACCAATGATGTTGACTGTCTCAAAAATATATTTCCAGAAAGCATATCTCTAAAGGAAAGATTCTTTCAACACTTGTTTTAGGATCGAAGTGTTATGCCAAGAAAAGATAGGTCATTTCCTTGTTTTTGAGCCCAGGTCCTAGAAGCGGCTACTTTTATGTGAAAATCAGAACAAAGTATGTTATTGGTGGCTCCATGACTCCGTTGGATTTCATTAGAGGAGCCATCAGAATCCTTGAAAATTCACTTTGGAAATAATTAATTCACTAGAGCATATTCCTAATGAAGAGATCATGATACTATTTTTAAAAAAAGAAGAAGAAGGAGAAAAAGCAAATGATTAGAAAGTTTCTTCTGTATGAAGTCATGGTCTGAAATTCATCTGACTTGGGAAAATGTCACACAGATGCCATCATACCTGCAATATTCCTTCCAAAGCATTCTTGTGACTTACTCATATGCCTAACCCCGCAATCCCACCACTGAATTCCTATGATATCCCCCATATCTTTTGTTTTTCTCTTCCATGCATGGCCAGTAAAGTTGAGAAATTTAAGGAAACATATTTGGTCTTTTGAATTTAATTCTGTGAATGTGAATGGAAATTTTCTTGGTGTCTCACTCAGATATTTTTGAAACCACTGTTGGGAACAGAATCCTTTACTACAACCTGAATGAGACCTAAAAGGGGCAATACAGTGGCAAGAGCAGGGCTTAGTCATTGGGAAACCTATACTTAGTACTGGATCTTCTTCTCATGAGTGACGTTGTCTTAGGTCAGTCACTTCACTCCATTGGAGTTCAGTTTCCCCCTTTGAAAAGCAGGGAAAATTCTGTCTACCTTCCCTCACATTTTTTGAGACTCTCATGATGTATGTGAAAGTGATTTATGAATTATAAAGTGCTAATCAAATAAAGAGGAACTGTTAACATGCTTTTCCCACCATGCCCTAGCTCCTTCACTATCACTTCTGTCTCCATCTCTTCCTAGGGAGAAAAATTGATTATAGCTAAGAGGGAAAGGAAGCACCAGGAAATTCTGATCTTAATCCTCTGCTCTATTTCCACTCAGGATCATGCATCCATATTCAAGTTTGAATTTTAATTCTAAATGGAGTAGTCCCAGGGAAAACAAAAGGTCTCTTTTGTCTTTAATTCTGCTTGTTAGAGAGCATAGACTTGGCCATCCCATAGTACTGAGAATTTAGAAATCCATATTCTTAGAGATTTATTTTTCCCTTGACAGCCCAAACATCCATTATCACAGGCCTCCTGGTTGCCACGATTGGAGAGACTCGAAAAGAGGCTTATGTGATGTAATTGCTAAGTGATATTCTTTGGAACTTTCAGGGCCATGAATTCCCTACATTTCAGGATGCTGTGTGGTGTCATGATGTAACATTTATTTTAATGGCTCCAGAGATGCACTGAGCAATAGCGCAGCAAATTAACACCATCTTCCTGCTTGCCTGAAACAGTAAGAGGCAATTTGAACCACATTTGGTGTTTAAAATTACTTTGTAATCCGATTTGCAGAAGAGGAACAATTATTGGGCATGTAGATAACATATACATCTTAATAAAGAGTTTTGATTCTTTTTAGAAGACTTACACACCCACCCGGTCACTAGAAGAAGAAATAAGGAGGAATATTTATCTGACTATCTCTAATTTGATTTTCTTTTGACTATCAGGGGAAAGTGGCAGAGGGATTCATCAGAGTAAAGGAGAAAGAAGACAGATATTGTACTATATACTTCTCTCAGGAACAAAAGCTCACTGTAGAGCCAGAGGTTCACTTTGGTGACTGGGACCTGTAAGCATTTTACTCATTGGCCTCCCAAAAACTTGGATCACCTGAAGTCCATCCCAGGACAGCCTGTGATAGGGAGCTGCCTTTGGAGATGATTAAACCTTTCAATAGCTTCCCATGCTGAGATGGCAGAGCAACCAGATAAAAGCACCCTGGATCACTGAGTCTTCACATTGAGAGCAGTTGTTCTGTAGCATTGCCTGGTACTGCAGCTACCTTTGCACAACCAGGAAGTACATCTTTGTTGCATTAAGCCTCTGAGACTGGGGGAGTTTGTTAGTCTGCTTGGACTGCCATAAAGAAATATCATAGACTGAGTAGCTTAAACAAGAGAGATTAATTTCCCCACAGTTCTGGAGACTGGGAAGTCCAAGATCGAGTTGCTGGCTGATTGTTTTTCTCTCAGACAGCCATCTTCTCACTGTGTCCTCACATGGTGGAGAGAGTGAGCAAGCTCTCTGGTGTCTCTTCTTATAAGGGCACTAATCCCATCATAAGGACCCATCCTCATGAATTCATCTAAATCCAGTCATCTCCCAAAGGCTCCTTCTCCAAATACCATCACATTAGGGCTTCAACACAGGAATCTTGTGGGACCGCAATTCAGTCCATAGCAATAATCTAACCTATCCTGACTAATTTAGTAATGATTTTCGGATTTCTTAGCATCTTCATACCCCCTTACTAGGGTATATGAAAATTCCAACATCAGCTTTATCTCTGCAAATGTTACCCTGTCTTCCTTTGCTACGCAGGAAATGACCTCAGTGGAACTTCTAGCGTTATGCTCAGGGAAGCGTGTCGTTAACTATGTGCTGAGGTTTCTAATGTTTCTAATGCCCTGCTCTCTGAATGTTTCTGTCACACTTTCTCCTCTTGGGTTCCATTCAGAGTGGGAAAAGCTAGGACATTCATGTCTAACCAGTTCACCTCTGTTGTCTCCCTCTTCTCTCTGTAATCAACTAGGATGGATAAAATAGACTTTCCACTTTCTCTTTCTGTCTAGCATGATTTCCTTATTTCACATTCTTTTTATTTGCAAGGAAGTTTTTGTTTTGCTCTCTTCCCCAGGGCCATGAGGTGGGTGCAGGGGGAGAAACTGGCTTAATAGAAATATGGTGTCCATGTTTCCATCATGTGTTTATAAGTGGAATTATTTTATTAACGTTATATTCATTCCTAAGTGATGAGGTACACGAGGAGAGGGATTGGGTCTATTTTCCTCACATTGTATTTCTGGGCTAGCACATTGCCTGGCCCAGAAAGGGAGAGCTATACTCGGCCGTCAGAGTGGAGATGGGTCTACACTAGGCAAACGTCCTTGACCTCATGCTCCACTCTCTCTCCTCTCCAATGCATCCTTCAGACTTCTCCAAAGCTTGGCTCAAAAGCTGCTTCCTCCGTGATTCCCTCAGTTAGAATGAATCACACACAACAATTAGCATGACAGCACTTATCTCCTTCTAGCTTGACTTAATTGTTTCTATGACTATTTCCTCAACTAATTGTGGAGGGCAGATCCCTGTATTATTTACCTTTATATATCCCATCTCTCCTTACCACCCACAATGGTGCTTAGCTCATTGACTCTAATAGGTGTTTGATAAACACTTGTTGAATTAAAATGCATTCCCACTCTCATTTTCTCTCTCTTTTGACTTCTTAGAAATAGAACCTGTATATCCACACTGTTTAAACATGAATTTTTTGTTGTTGCTTATCAACAGCATCTTTGATCTGTTTGCCAACCTGACGTCTAAAGATTTCTAGCACAGTTCCAGAACAGGAAGGGATCAGCACATATTCAATGTTGATAAATGGATAATGAGGCACATAGGGGACAAGGAATTTGCCTGGAGTTCCACAGTGGCAAATGGAAGCTGAAATTCTTGTGCATAGTTTAGCTCTAGATCCATACCTCCTCCTCATTTAGCATTCTTTAGTTCAGCAAGAATTTATGTAGCTTAGCTGGAGAGAGAATAATGCTAATAAGGACAAAGTCGTGAAATCGGTTCTGTAAGAACACAAGATTTCATAGCCAGAGACTGGACCACCAGCTATAGTCAGCTATCTTGTAAATGGAGGACCCAGTTATAAGGGGTTCCAGCAAGAAAGTGACACTTCCAAGTGCATTCACTACAAAAGATAGGTCTGCAGTGTTACTTTTGTAAAAGAAGCAGTCTTCTTCCTACTAATGCATCGCATTCCCAAGAAGAGCATTAGCTGAAAATCCATTCGACTAATCTTAGAGTGGCTGAATCCCTATGGTACTATGGAAGTTTGTTCTTCATACTTGTGTCTGTGCTATCAAAAGAGCCTCTCACTTGTCTCCACGAAAATGGTGACACCATCCTCCAAACTGTCATCCACAGTGCCTTTAGAATTTTCCTTGAGAAACAAAGCAAGCAAAAGACTGCACGCATCTGATTATGAAAGTAACTCTATTCCTGGTAGAAAACACAGGACCCCAGAGTTGGGAGGAAATGTCAAAGATGCCTAATCTAGCCTCTCACTTCATGCTATAGAACCTACTCTATGACTCTGCTTTCTAGTGAGAACTCTCCAGTGAGAGGAAACTCTCCACTGCTTAGGGTAGCCAGCACTTTCCATCTTTGGAGGCTTGTGACTGCTCCAAGAATCTTTCAAGGGAAGTGGATATGATATAACTAAACAGAAAATGTAAGTATGTGGGCCATTTTCAATCCCATGTTCTGTTGTCACCATCAACAATTAACAAGATGACATAAGAAGCAACCACAGATAGGGAATTTCCAAATAATCGTGGAAACTATTTTACAAAACCTTCAGCTTAGAAATTCTTTTCCCATGAACAACCAAGCACGCTAATAAGATTTGCTTTCCTGCATGAGCACAGGACACATCACTTGGCATCTCTTTCAGACAGGCATCAAAGAAGAGCCATGTCTCCTTACATACAGATGTTTGTGTAACAATAGAAACAAAACTTCAGGTGCTATAGAAGTGTGGGTTATTGGTATAAAGAAACTTAAAGCCTGACTTTGAGTAATTGTGGACAGAAAGAGAATTTTCTGCTATTGGTCCATCCAACTTGATACAAGAAAGAGTCAAGGCTGACATAGACTGGCACAGATCTGAGAGAGATGCAGAAGGAGACTAACAGGATGCAGCAGAAAAGAGAATCTCCAGACCAGAGTAACATAGAGGCATACTCTTTGGCAATATCTCACCAATATTTTACCAATTGTAGCGATTTTATTCAGAAAATATTTGTTGAGTCCCTATTATGTGCCAGTAACTGTTCTAGGGCCTGAGGATTCAGCAGTGAACAGGGTAGCGGGAGAGTCCCTGCTTTTGAGGCCATCATTCTGGTGGAGGGGGATAGAAAAGAAGCAAAAACTAAATGAGCAAAAGATAAGATTATGACAAGTGGTGTCAGAGAACCAAAACAGAGGCATATAAAAGGGGATGGCTTGATGGAAACTTTAGTTTAGATGATCAGGTAAGGCCTCTCTAAGAAGGTGATATAAGAGCTGAAATCTTAATGTTGAAGAAGGAATAAACCATGTGGAGGTCAGGGTAGGAGTATTCCAAACAAAAGGAGCAGCTAATGAAAGTCCTAAAATAGGAAGGAGGTGGTCTTCCAGAGAAAGAGAAGGACAACCAGAGGGGCTGCAGGATGGGGGGTGAGGCGAGGCCAGAGAGGCAGGCCGGGGACAGATGATGTAACTGTAAGCCAGGGTTAGGAGTCAGAACATTATTCTAGTTGCAGAGAAAGTCACAGGAGGATTTTAAGTAGGAGAGTGATAGGATCTGATTTATGCTTTGGAAAGATTGTTCTGGCAGTCCTGTGGAGCATGTACGCGGGAGGGAGACATGGTGTGAGTGAAAGCAGGGAGACCTGTCAGGAGGCTGCTGCAGTAATCAGGTGAGAGACGATGGTGGCTTGGATCAGGGTCACAGTAGTGGGGTTGAAGAGAGATGTGGATTCCAGATATATTTTGGAGAGAGAGGTAGGAGGACTTTCGGATAGATCGAATGTGGGGCTTTGGGGTCTGAGCAGCTGGGTGGAAGATGGTACCCTTTAGTGAGATGTCAGAGAGGGCGGAGAGCAGGGTTGGGTTGGGTTCTGCACACCTGCAGTGTGCCCTGCTATCCTAACCACTGCCACAGCCGAAGCTTGTGTAATGACCTCCTTGCCTTCAATTCCCAGCCTCCTTCTCCAAGGGAAACCCCCGCTCCACCTACTCTGCCCACGGAAGAAGAATCTCTTCTCAACCTTTCCATTACTGAGCCTGATCATTTAATGGATAAGGTGCTGCCCGTTTTCTTTCCGGAGCTTCTGAAGTGGGCTTTGTTATAGAGCAGATGCGCCCCCTCCTGGATCACAGGGTGAGCACTGTTTCCGGGAATCCCACAGACGCCTCACAAGGGCTGCTCCAGGGATAACTAAAAATAACAAGGGATTCCTCTTCAAACATTTCTGCCCACCCCAGGCCGTACTTCCATTCAGTGATGCCACAAGACAAGACAGAAGGGGTGACAGGTGCCCACAGTTATTCAGGTTACTGTTTGCACTAATCCCAGTGAGAGTTCTGGAGCCTGTAGGCTCAGTTTAACCCTTTGGAATAGAAATCCCCAAATTTCCCATGAAGATCTTATCCTATGTATGCTACTCAAATCCCTTCCAAACTTTGTCCCAGTAATTCCCCTTATAAAAAAATTATCATAGGAGATAATATTTGTTGAGCTCTTACTCTCTGTCAGGCATTTTTCTAAGCACGTAACATGAATTATCAATTCAATCTTCACAATAAGCCTATAAGTAGATACTATTATTATCATCATTGTACAGATACTGTGACTGAGGCTCAGAGAAGTTAAGTTACTTGCTCAAAGTCACACAGCTAGTGGGTCATAGAGCCACGACTTGAACCCAGTTCTGTCCTCAAAGCCACTGTGCTAAAAAAAGCAACTAGCACACAAAGGTTGTTATAAATGAAGATGTTCATTGCTGCATTGTTTATGATGAAGAATGAAAATAAAACATCCAATAATACAGAAAGAGTCAACTAGATTATGTAAAACTCGTATGGTAGAATAGTTTTCAGCCTTTAAAATCATGAGTTTGAAGTAAACAAGTATTGTGAGGAAAATCTCGTTACATAATACATTAAAAAGATTATCTAACTACGTTTAGTGTTGGGCAAAATTTCTAAGACATCTGTACCCATATGTATGCCTTGATAAAGGAAGGGCATGCACCAAAATCTCAACAGTGCTTTATCCCCTGGGTGGTAAGATTATGGGTGTGCTTTATTTTCTTTTTCTTTTCTGTGTTTCCACAGTTTATGCGATGATCATCAACATAGTGAGTGTCTGCCAAGTGCAATAAGTGCGTTATCTCATTTAATTCTCATGTCTACATCATAGTCCCCAGTTAACAGGTAACTTGCCACAGTCTGCAGGTAGGAAGTGACAGAAACTAGACTGACCCCAAAGCCCAGAAAATAAACTTCCTTTACATGCTGTCTCTAAATTACTTTTGTAGTCAGAAAAATAAAACCACAAATGAGAAATGACACTAGTAGAGAGTTAACTAACCACACAAAATGAATGGTGGGGAAAATATGTGGATTCATTGAAACTTGTGACTAGAGAGGAAAGTAGAGTTGAGCCAGCCTCGAGAAATGGATTAATCTTCCTCGCTATTCCTTACAGAATTTACTGCATGATAAATACTTCCTAAATAGAATGTTATTCAAGCTTTTGGCTATTGGGGTGGAGAAGGGTGCTCCAGAAGACATCTGAGGGCCTTCTGTAGGAGACGCAGGCTTGGCTTGACCAGAGCCCAGCCTTGGGCTGAAATTCACGATGGCTGTTTGTTCCTGGCTATTTAGACCTGGATCAAATCACCCTCCGCAGCATCATTGACAGAGATCCACAGGGGTGTGTGGGGATTTAGCAAGCACAAAGGGCTCTTTGTAGAGAGAAGCTTCATTTAAATTAAATAGCAAATGTAACCATGGCTTCAGAATCAGGCTGAAAGGCCTCAGCAATATCACTCTGGTGGGTAAAACTGACTTTAGATATGGCTGGAAAAGTATTGTCTATACATAGAGTCTTTGGGAAAGTTATAAAGAATATTTATCTGTATTTCTGGAGTTATATATATATTTTTATTGATAATGAAAATAATTCTTCCTGCCAGCCCAGGGAGAATGGATGACCGTTGCTGTCTTTTCTCATTTTACAGAGATGTGCGTCTACTCTGGTCATTTATCTAGAATTCTAGAAGTAGAGGAGTTGCTACTTCCAGGTGACATCTTCCTGTTTGCCCACAGAATGCAGTAGTCTGCTCCACCAAGCAAACCCCTGAGCTGTGTACTTCCTCAGCCAGGAATCATCAGCATAAGCACCTAACATGTGCAGGGCACAGTAGACACTTAAAAATGTGTGTTGAGGAAATGAATGAATGATGCATGATTATCAAACATTGCATATACTCCTTCACTCCTTCACACAGGCGATGGCCAGGGCTGCTGACAGCTCAGCGGACAGGGTTCCTGTGTCTTATGGGGCAAAATGTGCTTCTACCTTTCCAGTTGCCTTTTGTTATTTATCATGTTTACAGTTGGCTCGTTTGTTAAGACGAAGCCCATGCAAAAATACCCAGCCTAGGAAGACACTATTTTGCTTTTGAACCTAGTGCTTATAGACGGTGAATGAGCTGGGACTGGCACTCACTCCTCTAAGCCTGCTGCTCTGTTACTCGCGGACTGATACCCATGGTGTTGCCCCTGCAGAAGGTGTGAAGCAAGGAGCCTGCTGTCTATTCTTCAATCATGCTCTTGCCTTTCTTATCATATATGACATTAGGTGTCATCCTCAGAACTCCAGGAAGGGAGACAGAGCCATCTGGGATTTTCCAGAGGGCAATTATTCAGAATCTCTTACTTCTTATCTCCCCTCTCCAAGTATTGCTTTTTCCTTTTTTTTTTTGCTCAGTGGCTGTCTCCAGCAACAGGGGAGTCAGCTACTTTCTGGTCAAAATTTTGTGCAGTAGGAAGGGGTTGTACTAAAATAACTTTTGAGGATCATCATTACACATGCTTCTTTATCCCACCTCAATAGTAGATCCCGTTCACAGAGTACTTCATACATGTTAATTATTTTATTTGTCACAACGAATCCTGTTACATATATGTAGTATTATTATCACCTGTTTTCAGATGGGGAAACCAAGGCACAGAAAGATTAAACAACTTGTCAAAGGTCACATAACTAGTAAGTGATAGAGCTGGGATTTGAACCCAGGTAGGCTAGTTGCCTACTTTATTTATTTATATATTTTTTTGTATGAGGAATATTAGCCCTGAGCTAACATCCGTTGCCAGTCCTCCTCTTTTTGCTGAGGAAGGTTGGCCCTGGGCTAATATCCGTGCCCCTCTTCCTCTACTTTATATGTGGGATGCCACCACAGCATGGCTTGATGAGTGGTGCGTAGGTCGATGCCCAGGATCTAAACCTGTGAACCCCGGGCCTCTGAAGCAGAGCATGTGAACTTAACCACTGCACCATTGGGCCAGCCCCAACTAGTTACCCACTTTTAACCTCCATGCTATGCTGCCTCTTTTAGAGATGATGGAGAGTTCGGCTATATCTCATACTTATACCTGCCCCTAAAATCAGAGCCATTTATGAATTTTCTTTTCAGTCCTTGTTCTTCTCTTCTGACTTACGCAAGCTGCAATGAGAGCTTTATTATAGCACCTAAGGGGAATGTCCAAGCAAACCTACTATCAGGTGTGAAACTCTTCTGTTGGTTAGCTGATCTGGCAGAGTGGTTGACTGGACTTCACATAACTCCAACAGTAGCCTGACTGGGCAGCCACAGACAGGGAGGCACATGACCAGGCTTATTAATTCTCTAGTTCTGGTTTTATTTTCAGTAGGAAAAAATAAGGTAGACCTAGATCCGTTCAACCCTGCTGCCTCTTTTTCCTCCCCACTGAAAAACTTGCCAGTCAGCTCCGTCTCTTTCCACTTGTCTTTCCCTTTATTAGAAGCAGGTCAGCCTTTCCAAGAAAGAAGTGCGTTTCCTGCCCCTCCTGGCCTGGGTGGCTCTTATTCTGTTTGGAATACTTCCACCTGCTGCTTCATGGTTGCCATATCGTCCCCACATCCCTGCTCAAAGGAGCCTGCTCAGCAGGCAGCTCCGGCCTCTCCATCCTCCAGATCTCAAGACGCACAGCCTGGCACACTGATGCAAAAAAAGTCATGACATTAGGAATAGACAAGTGAGAGGTGGATAAAACGGTGAGTCAAATAGGTTCTAAATAATATTCCAATTTCGCCCTCTTGTAACTTGTCAACCGTGAATGGAGCAGTAGTGGGAATCCCTCACTTGGAAAGCAGAATCATGTAGCCACCATCTCAGAGTCCAACAAAACCACACTATGCCCAAGCATGGAACCGAATGGATTGGCTTATGCCACTTCAATCCAAGTGCATTAAAAAGAAAACAAACGGAAAGCTAGAAAACCATTATTACTGCACTTCTCCTTGTTCCAGGCATGTCTACGTGCATTATCACCTCTAATCTTCAAAATCATCAAATGAGGTAAGTCTTATTGTCGACATAGCAGCGGTGAAGACAGTAACTGTTATTGAGCTTAAGTAGCTGTTCAGGGTTACGCTGGTGGTTGGTGACAAGCAAGATTTGAACCTGGGGTTTTAACCTTCATTATGCCAATCTCTTGAGTTCACAAGTAATTGTTCAAGCAACCACGAAACTTTGCAACTGGGTTTACTTAAAATGCTCTCCAATCAGAGAACATTTTTTGAGACAATTATTTTCCACGAAGAGTAGATTGATCAAATATAATCACTGTGGATAATCTACCCTGATTAATCTTATCCTTCCTGATTTCAGATGAGCTTCTATGGAATTCTCCTTGTCTGTCAGACTGACTTCCATGATTAAATGCAAGGCGGCTGGACTGCTTGGGTTCAGAGAGTTTAGACTTGCTGAGCTCCTGATCCAGATAAGCATCTATATTGTCTATTTTTTTCTACTCTGTATATTGGGATTCATGCCAGAGGTCTTTAGGGTAGTTATAACCAGCTTTCTTTGGAGACTGTCACCTTGCCAATATCCCTTTCCTTCATAGATATTCTTCCTAGCCCAGTCTCATGCCTTTATCTTTTTCCAGTGCCTGATTTCCACTTGCCTGGGCTATTGTAAATACCTCCTAAGTGGTCTCTCTGCCTTCAATTTCTAAACTTTCATTCAAACTCCCCTCCCTTTCCATAGGCTATGCCTATGGAACAGTTTAAATTCCTTACTATGTATTTAAAACTCTTAAAATTCTTTTTTTAATATAATTTTCTAGATGTGTTGCTTTCTACTCACCCCTCAAGATACTTGTTTTTACCAAACTGGCTCTTTGCTGTTCCCACGACGTGTATTATAATTTCCTTCTCTCTGCCTCTCGCCATATGCTGGGCCTGAAATGACCTTGTCCCCCTCTTCACTTAGTGACATCCTACACCTTCTTAGCTCAGTTCGGATTTTGCCTCCTTCGTGAGACCTTTCTCAGGCTTTGCAAGTCCACATACTCTCTCCTTCGTTTCTACTTCTCTTGCATTTTGAATTTTTTTTTTTTTTACAGCATTTAAGAGTTTCAGCCTTGACTTATAGCTGCTTATAAATATATGAGTCTGTATTACCATCCTGTAACTTCCCTAAGGGAAGAACCCTTTCTTCTTCATAGCTGTATCCTCTGCAAAGCTTAGCATAGCACCTTGCTAACAATAGGTGTTCAGTAAATGCTTGACAACTTAAATATATTCTAATGAAGCTAGTTTCTAAGTGTGTGACAAAGGTTACGAAATCATTAAAACTGGATGTTTAAGAAGTAAGAGCTAAAATTATTTTTAGATTCTGCTGTCATACTGACAGAATGGTATGTTTGATCAGATGCTTTCTTTAATGTAATTTCTTCTGAAACACCAAATTTCTTCATGCAAAGGAACTTGCTGTAATCTGCTCGTTATTCTAGGTGTCACACTTTGCCTGTTTGAAATACTCAAAAATATTTGATGAGTATTTCAGCAGCCTTTGGATAAAAGCAAAATAACTTGACCTAACCTGAGGAAAGTTCATTCTAATGCTTTGTTATCACCTTCTTGGCTATAAAAACTCTGAGTTGTTCTTGCACGATAAGAGGGTTCTCTAAACTGTCAGTGAGATACAATTCATATCACAAAATTGATTACTGGGATCCCTCAATGCTCACTCTTTGCTTTCCTCCAAATTTTCTTCTTTCTTTCTATTTTCCACTTCTGATAAAAGAGGGCTTGTTTGAATGATAATATATATGTATATATCACATAATATGTAATATATATCATATCATATGCACATATTTATTATGCATTATTTTATATATATCAGCAGTGGAAAAAACTCCAAAGAATGACAGACTTTGGAAGATAGTAATAACATTTTTAGTGCACAGTGATCTTAAAATGAAAGTGCAAATACTATGTAAATCATTTTTTAAATTAACTTATGACTTTTTTGGCCAAATTGGTCCAGACTGAGGCCAAGAAGAGAATATCCTTCAGTACCACGTGACATGCTTGTGTAAGCAACTCACCAGAGAACCCTGTTTGGTCTGGGCTTATAGATGAAGAGGCACATGGAGAACATGAAATGTGTTCTGAGAATAATAATGAAAATGATAAAGCTGTGGAAAACATGAAGAAGTCACCAAAGTGGATTAAATAACAGTGAGAGGATTTCCCTTGAGGCAAGATTTTCAAAGTTGTACCTCCATCTGCAACCAGCCTCCTTCTCCAACCCAGTGGTCAAGTAGGTGTTTTCAACATCAGGCACCTACCAGCTGGTTGTAAACCATCACTTCCCCTCTACAGTCCTGCCGGGACCTAATACTGACCTCTCCTCTATTGAGACTACACATAGTAAACCCTACCCCCTTCTCCCTTTATCTCTGATTGTGAAAGTGACACTTGTTGGGACTTTATCTATATCTCAGTGGTTTTTCATCTTTTGTGTCAAAGTCCCTGATTAGAATCTGGTAAAAGGGATTTCTGCATTCAGAAAATTGCACATACCCCCCAAAGCTTGTAATTTTGGGGGTTCACAGACTCCCTGAGTCCAGTCCATGGATTCTAAGTGTATAATCCCTTCACTAGGTTACAAACTCTTATGAGGTAAGAGATAGTACTTTATTCATATTTGTATTCCCAATGAACCTGATATGTAATAAATGCTTGGTAAATGCTTGATGTACTAGTAAAAATGAGAAATTTGGACAATTATGTTGGAGAAGAAAGAGGAAAGATCTGCTCTACTAGTTGTAAGAATGTCTATTATATTAGCTCTTATGGCTATTGGTCTCTAGCACCACTGAGTATACAAAAATGAAAAATAGGATTACTTAGTGACTTGACATAATTAAGCTGGCTATAGAGGAGGTCTTCCAGTAGGAAGGTTGGTGGTTTCATACTGAAGTGAGTTTAAAAGAAAAGTGAACTTCTCTGGGTTGCTTTTAGAGCAGCGTTATTCTCTGTGGTGGGACAGAGCAGCATGATGGCAGGAAAGCCAGGCTGGTGAAGGACCAGCCTGGAGATTCCACTGTGGATGTGCCTCCACCACACACAGGGGCTTTGCAAAGCACCAAACTTCAGAACGAAATCTGTCCCCAAGGGCTTGGAGCCCTAATCTGAGACCAAACACCAGACTGAACAGGACCCCAAATCAAATGCACACTAGGTGACCAGAGTGACACTGGAGGCTTGGAGAAGAACCCATTCAGAGGGGTGAGGTGGGGGCTGGCCTTAGAGAGAGTTTGATGACACAAGACGTAGAAGCTTAGTCCAGGCAACCAGGAAAACAAGCTAACAGGGAATAACAGGAAGAAAGAGGCATCTGTTGTAGCAGAACTTGGTGAATTTCCACTGCCCACTCACCTCTCCAGCCCAAAATCTACGCTCAGGGTGAGGAAGCAACAGAAGTCCTCCCAAAGGCCCAAGGGGTTGTGCCAACGTTATTCCAAGGCAACATTATTGTTGGCAACTCTACTTGTTTTTCCTACCCATTCCTTCTCCACGACCTTCTCTGGTTCTCCCGTACTCTACCATCTTCCATTTCTTCTCCGTCTAACTACTTTTTGCTGCTTTTCCAGGTGTTGCAATGCATTGGAAATAGAAATATCGTGGTGCCTCTGCACCTGTATGATTTTGGGCAAATCACTTCACCTCTCTTAGCCGCGTTTAGTCACCTGTCAAATAACGGCATTTGACTAACATTTCTAAGTTGTGATGGTTTAAAGATGGCTAATGCTTACTGTCCCTTTCTCTCTTCTCATTTCTCTTATCCCAATTT
The DNA here is from genome assembly GCF_057802395.1 of Ceratotherium simum simum. Lineage (NCBI taxonomy): Eukaryota > Metazoa > Chordata > Mammalia > Perissodactyla > Rhinocerotidae > Ceratotherium > Ceratotherium simum. The sequence continues at coordinate 29,986,922 of NC_141901.1, read as the reverse complement.
TTTTGGCCCTGGAGAGGGCATCCCTTGAGGCTAAAGTGTTTTTTTTTTCTTTTTATTGATGTCTTAATAGTTTATAACATTGCAAAATTTGGTTGTACATCATTGTTTGTCAGTCACTATATACATGCCTCCCTTTACCCCTGTGCCCACCCCCAGTCCCCTTGCCCCTGGTAACCACCAGACAGTTCTCTCCATCCGTGGATTGGTTTATATTCCACATATGAGCAAAATCATGTGGTGTTTGTCTTTCTCTCTCTGGCTTATTTCAATTAACATAATACCCTCCGGGTCCATCCATGTTGTTGCAAATGGGACGATTTTGTCTTTTTTATGACTAAGTAGTATTCCATGGTATATATATACCACATCTTCTTTATCCAGTCATCAGTTAAGGGACACTTGGGTTGCTTCCACTTCTTGGCTATAGTGAATAATGTTGCAGTGAACATAGGGGTGCATACCCCTCTTTGGATTGTTGATTTCAGGTTCATTAGATAGATTCCCAGTAGTAGGATAGCTGGATCATAGGGTATTTCTATTTTTAATTTTTTGAGAAATCTCCATACTGTATTCCATAGAGGTTGCACCAGTTTGCATTCCCACCAGCAGTGAATGAGGGTTCCCGTTTCTCCACATCCTCTCCAACATTTGTTGTTTTTTGTCTTGATTATAGCCATTCTAATGGGTGTAAGATGATATCTTAGTGTTGTTTTGATTTGCATTTCACTGATGATTAGTGATGTTGAACATCTTTTCATATGTCTATTGGCCATCTGTATATCTTCTTTGGAGAAGTGTCTCTTCATTTCCTCTGCCCATTTTTTGATCTGGATTTTTTGTTGTTGTTCGGTTGTGGGAGTTCTTTATATATTATGGAGATCAACCCCTTGTCAGATATATGTTTTGCAAATATTTTCTCCCAGCTGGTGGGTTGTCTATTCATTTTGATCCTGGTTTCATTTGCCTTGCAGAAGCTCTTTAATCTGATGAATTCCCAATTGTTTATTTTTAATTCAGTTTCCCTTGTCCGAGTAGACACGGCATCTGAAAAGATTCCTTTATGACCAATGTCAAATAGTGTATTGCCTATATTTTCTTCTAGGAGCTTTATAGTTTTAGGGCTCACCTTCAAGTCTTTGATCCATTTTGAGTTAACTTTTGTGAATGGCAATAGCAGATGGTCTACTGATTCTTTTGCATATGGCTGACCAGTTTTCCCAGCACCATTTATTGAAGAGACTTTCCTTTCTCCATTGTATGTTCTTAACTCCTTTTGTCAAAGATTAACCGTCTGTATATGTGTGGTTTTATTTCTGGACTTTCAATTCTGTTCCATTGATCTGTGTGTCTGTTTTTGTACCCATATCATGCTGTTTTGATTACTATTTCTTTGTAGTATGTTTTGAAGTAGGGATTGTGATGTCTCCAGCTTTGTTCCTTTTTCTCAGGATTGCTTTAAGGGCTCAAGTGTTTTTTATGACTATTAGGGCATAATATTAATAATAATAATAGGTGGCAGGCTGTATTTTCCAAAAATGGCCACCACAATACACTCTGCCCTACATGCTCTTATTATAGCACGGTATTGACATTCCTCCCATCAGATGGTGAGGTCTGTGTTCCTTCCCCTTGAACTTGGGAGGAACTTGTGACTGCTTTGGCCAGAAGAATACAGAGGAAGTGATGCTGTGCCAATTTCTGGGCTAAGTTCTTAAGAAACTTACGGGTTGCAATTCTTGTCTTTTGGGATACTGACACGTGGAAGCCAGACACATGCTGAGAGAAGCAAGTGGCCACATGGAGAGGCCCCGTATTGGACCAACAGCCTCTGCTGAGTTCCCAGCCAACAGCCAGCATCAACCACCAGACCTGTGAGTGAAGACGCCTCCAGATGTTTCCAGCCTCCTGCCGTAGAATCACCCCCAGGCTCAGAGCCTTCCCAGCTGAGGCTTCGGACATAGTGGGGCAGAGATAAGCTATCCCCACTACGCACTTGCCAAGTTCCCAACCCACAGACTCCAGAAGCATAATAAAATGGTTGCTGCTTTATGTCATTAAGTTTGGGTGGTCTGTTAACCCAGCAATGAATAACTGGAACAATAGCGCACCTTTATCGAGTGCTTGCTGTGTGCTTAACACTGTTCTAAATGCTTCTTGTGTCATAGCTCATTTAACACTCAGAGCAATCCTATGAAGAGGTACTGTTATTCTCGTTCTTTATTGAGAGAAACTGAGGCATACAGAAATTGAATATTTACATCCCAGGTAATCCAACAGAGGTAGTCCTGCCCTAAGGCCCTGTACACTTAACCGTTCTGCTGTCATGCTACTCAAAAACAGGATTTGGGGTAAGATACAGACATATTTCAATCATGGTTTATATCTAGGGGAAATCACAGAATCAGATATCTGGTATCTTGATGATCAGCTAAGTAAAAAGTTAGGAGAAGGTGCTTTAAAGGTGTCAACTCATTTTAGTATCAAAGGAACCCTGCCAGAGAGGTATTGTTATCTTCCTTTTCTTTTAGATGAAGAAAAAAGATCCAAAGAGGTTACATAAATTGTTCATATACATGCAGCTGGTTGGGGGAATCTTGGGATTTGAACCCAGGCCTGTGAAAGTCTATTAAACTACCCACCCTCCCACTAGGCCACGTGGACAATAAGGACTCGAAAGATGAAGAAATAAGGGAATAACTAAAGAATACACTTTTTCTTATTATAAAAAGTCTTAAATGCAATAATAAAAACATAACATCAGACCTTGAGGGATGGGATTGTGCTTCACTCTTGATTTCCCACCACTTAACACAATATCTGGTACATGGCAGGTACTTAATAAATGTTTGTTTAATGTATGAATATGACTATTTTATAGTTATATGCTAATTTGGATTCCTATTATTCAGATTTATTAGTTATTATTCAGATTTATTAATATTCATTAGTCAATAGTTATTTATTTAGCACCTGCCACGTCTCAAGTAATAGTTTATCGTGTAAAGATACAGATTTCAACAAGAAAAACAAGGTTCCTGCTCTCATGAACCTTAAATTTTAGTTGGCAAGCAAACAAAAAGTGTGTGTATGTATTCCACACACACATTATATATATAAAGTATGATAGAGAGTGACATTTAAGTTGGGGGCTGAATGACTAGGAGATGCCCATGTAAAATCTAGAAGGAAAAGCATTCTAGGAACTAGAAACAGCTCGTGTATAGTGTGTTTAAGGAATGTCAGAAGCCAGCAGGCTCTCGGAATTGGGAATGAGCCCAGCGTGTCTGAGGGACAGTAAGAAAGCAAGTAGGCTGGGAAGGAGGGTGAGAAGGGTGCTGTGAGGGGTCGGAGGAGTAGCAGGGGCTGGATTTTATTCTAAGGATCATGGAAAGCCAATGGTGGTTTCAAGCCATGGGGGCTGGGATCCGATTTGGACTTCAAAAAGGTGACCAGATACTGTGTGGAGAATGGATTGAAGGAGCCGGAGTGGAAACAGGGAGACCCATTTAGAGGCCATTGCAGGAACCCAGGCAAGAGATAATGGTGCTTTGGCCTAGGGCATGGCAGCAGTGATAAGGAGACATGGACAGTTGCTAGATACTTTTGAGAGGCCGAGTCCATATAATCCGCTATTGTACTGGTTGTGGGGGATGGAAAAATGAAGAAATTGTGTAAGGCTTCCAGTTTTGGGTGAAGCACTTGGCGGGACCATGACGCTATTTGATGAGGTGGAGAAGACGGTACGGGTGGGGAGCAAGCTGGAGGGGAGAATTAGAGAAGTACCGTGGTACAAAACACGTCACCAGACACTAAGCGAATCCGTAATAAAGGCTGTCATTTATCTACAATGTGGTCACGTGTATACTAGTCCATAGCTCTTAGGATGCCCCTGCAGGGCATGAGGATCCACAGTTTATTAACGACTTACTCACCTAAGAAGGAGTAGCTAGGACTGGAACTCATATTGTTCCACTAAAAATACTTTTTTTCCTTAAACCACACTGCCTCCCATTGTTACCCTGTTTGTCCCCTAAGGTCTTCATCATGTGTCTCAGATTTTTACTAGATTTGCTGCCCCCTGCTGTTCGTTCAATGTAACCACCTGTAGTTAGGAACGGTTATTCCCGAAGCGGCCACGTTCAACTCAACTCCACAAAATCTGTTGAACACAAACTAATTACACGATTCTATGGAAGGTGTTTGTGGGCAATACATAGGAAGAGGAGACTGCGCTGCCCTCAAGGCGCTGTAGAAGTGACAGACCTTTTTTGAGCAGAGGAGTGAAATGCTTTCAGAGGCTCAAAGAGGAGGTGAGGGAGGGAAACCCGAAGGGAGGTGGCGCAGGCCGGATTAGGGAAGACTGCCGGGAGCCAGTAGCATTTGAACTGGATCCTGAAGAACAGGCGGGAGTTGGGGGAGAAATGGCGCTCCAAACCGAAGAGCGAGCTTGAGCAAAGGCAGAGTGGGGTAAGCGGGTCTCTGGAACACAGGGGTGGTGGAGTAGTGGTTAGAGCGGGACTCCTAAGCAGGAACACCTCCATCAGGCTCTACCACTGACCTCAGTGTGTGACCTCAGGCAAGTTATTTAACCTTTTTGAGCCTCAGTTTCCCTTTCTGTAAAATGGTGATAATAACAGCATTACTTCATAGGATTCTCATGAGATACAAATAATTTAATGAATTTGGAAGTGCCATAAGTCACCTGTGGATAATTGTAGGGGAAGGAAAGCCAGAAAGTTGGAACTAAGTCTTGGAGGGCCTTGAATGCCATATTAAAGATTTTCAACTTTATTCTGTAGGCCACAGGGATCCATCAAAGGGTTTTTGAGCAGGGGAATGATGTGAGTAATCTTCCAAAGGTAATTCTGGCCTCTAAATGTAGAGACATAGGAAGCAGGTGACTGGTTAGAAGGCTATCAAATTTCCTCACTAAGGGGCATGGCAATTTTCTGAGATCCTGTGAATATGTGTGTTTTATGAGATCCTGAGAATGTATGTTTTGCATTTTATCTTCATTCATGCACAAATGTTGTAACTACATGTCCAAATGAATCAGAGGCTGATTTACTCTCTTGGAAAGCAGCAATGGCTATGGCTGTGTTTACTGAGGGAAATATTTTAATTTTTCTAGAAATGCTTCAACAGTGGAAATTTATATAGTGTAAAATGTCACACTAGCTAAACCTAGGGCTCACCGGGTAAGACAAATTTCTTTTCAAATATTTTTGCAAAGTAGAAATAAAGGAAGGAGTCACTCTGTTTTTCAGAAATGGGGATAGAAATAGTACCAAGAGGGGCAAATAGAAAATAATCTTTCTTAGTTTCATTGAATGAGCAGATTAACCCAGAGGCAGCCCTCCAACCCACGCAAAATTTTCTCCCAGGCTGCCCCTAAAACAAGATAAAAACAGAGAAGGCCAGGTGATCAGCATACTGCATACTTTCTTTTGAGCCTAAGAAAATTGTGTGTCTTTCACAACAGCCGTACTTTTAACAAATTGATTTTTTTTTCTTTTTAACCTGAATTACTGAGATTATTTGCTTATAAATTTTTTGTGAGCAACTTCAACAATAACTCACAGGAAAATTGCTTTAGCAAAAATCGAGCAAACTGGTTCAAGAAAACAATAGTTACTATCTGCAAAGAAATACATAAAACTGTCTGCTTTTTTTGAGTGTCGTAGAAGTAGAAGAGTGTTCTGAGTTCCAGAATCCATAGTATCACCAGGCTGAGAAAGTCATGAACAAAAGAATGAATTACCTGCCAAGATATGTACCTGTCTGACCCAGTGACTATGATCAGGTTTAATATGGCATCTGAGTAAATGTTTATTTTCATTATTGTTACTATTGTCTGTTGTTTTTTTTAAGCAAGGATTTACTGTCTTCTTTTAACATGCATCTTCACAATACATTCTCCTAGACAGGAAAAAAAAATCTGTGACTTGATTCTTTGGACTGTGACCTAATTTTGGGTAAAAAACAAATTTTATTCCCTCATAAATTTCTAGCAATAATTTCTTGGTTTATTTTGAATTAAAAAATGCAGACTGTTCCAAGAGAATTGGATTTTCGCAGCTGTATTGGGATGAGAAGTATCTGATTTGTAAGGCTGTACCTTTGTCTGCTACTGGTTGAAATCACTGACTCTTTTACTGCTTTGTTGAATGATAAAGTCCCAAGGGTGGTGACTTCTTTGCAATCTGCTTACTTAAGCTCATACCTACACTTTTTTTAAAAATGTTTTCCTGTTTATTTGTCCTGCTGTTATCACAGTAAGAAAATAGCCTCTGCTTTACCACTCCACTTCTGTGTCCATGATCATAAAAAGCCTGATGGATCAATATGAGGCTTTAATGTACTTTTCCTGCCTTTTTCATTAAAGGTTTGCAGTCAGAGTATTAAAATGCAGTTGAGACATAATCCCTTTCTAGGGTTTGGTTCCCAGCGAGAGGGAGGGTCTACATGTGGTGCTTTCATGAAGTAAAGCAGTGGATCTTCAGTCCAGCAATTTTATGGGACTTTTTCTCTCTCAGGGATTAGAGACTGTTGAGCAGATGTTTACGGCATCCTCCATGTGCTTTGTAAAGCACTATCCTCGTTTGAACGTTTAATTCTCATTGTGAGGCCAGGCTCAGAAGGCTAAGAGTTTATTCCATAGTACATCAGTGGTGTGCTGGCAAATAGTTAACAACAGGCTCTGGGGGATGGCGGATAGCCCTGCTTTGTAGCGTTTGCTGGTCTCTAAGGTGTAAATACTCCCACCAAGGCCAATTTTAAGCTTGCAAGTGATATCACTGAATGTGGAGTTGGGAAGAGACATATAATAGCACATCATTATATAGTGGTTCCACCATACAAATACGATAGATATAAATAACCTCATGATTATGGATCACAGTAAAATGTAGCAAAATAATTAGGAAGTGATGGGTTTTGAATTTTTGTTATCTTCATTTTTAACAAAATTCATTTCGTTGTAAATTTACATAAATTTTACTAATGACTGTGTTTAACAACCGGCTTGCAAAATTCCTTGAAACTTTAACAATTGAGTCTGATGAGCTGATTCTAGTGGGCTGGTGTACATGCTTCTCTGATTAAAAAAATTACCTGTCTCTAGGTAAATGATCACTTTCGCAAAGCCTCTGGCCCTTAGGGGAGAAATCTCTGCAGCCATTTCCTGGAAAGCTGGCTACATTTACAGAAAGCGCTCAGTAAAGCAAAGTCAGTTGTGGTAGCAGGCTGTGCTCATGATTCAGAGGGCAGACCATCTGGGCCAAATATTGGGAAGGCTTCGGGGCAGCATGACCATAACCCAGCCAGCAGTGATATTTTGCTATGAGAGGACCTGGAAATTGTACCATGGGGCTTCAATAATTCTGCCTTGGAATTCAACTTAAAGAAGATATGAAATGTATTCATTATGCTATGACTGCTTACTTATCGTGTTCTTTTAACTGAAGTGGGAGGAGGGGATTTGACTCTAGATCAGTAATAAGAATTTTACATATTTATTTTTGCTTTAAGAGTACATTTTAGCACCATTTACTGAGGTAAAGCTGTCTTTGGTAATTTACTCATTCATTCATTTTTTCACATTATTATTGGGTCCCTATGCTGTGCAAGTGTGGCATTACACACAGGGTATTCAAAGACAAGTAAACTGGCCCCTTCGGTCTCTGAAGTCACAGTCTAGTGGAGAAACAAATACGTAAAAAAATCACAATTTAACATATGAATATTTTAGTACAGAAATAAAGTGTTATGTGAGCAACGGAGATGAACAACTGATTAGAATTTTTAATAAAACTTTCCTTAAAAAAACTGAGGGACTAAGTAATAGTTCAAAGAAATATCCCACCAGGTGCATGATGAAGAAAGGATCCAGGATTTCAGACTAATTTTATTTCCTGCATGTATTCCCTGCTTCTGTCTTGGTAGAGGCCCCTTTGGTTGTGGCATCTGAGTTGTTTAGGCAGCACCCTTGGTAGAGGTGGCTCAGTGCTCAGTGCTCTGACCTTGTTGGGACTCAGGTTAGCCCTAAATCATGGCACAGAGTCTAGCTAGCTAAAGAAAATGGGATGATTTCAAGGATACAGAGAGCCACAGCACAGCTGTTTTGGAAACCCAGGGATGTCTCTCTATTTCCTTCTGTAAAGGCTGGGCCTCTACCTTCTGCTTCTCTCTTGTCTTCTCTGCTCCCCCTGCTGGGTCATGTCGTCACTTGACCTTGCCCGTGGCCCGTAAAGGCTGCCTGAGCCTCCTCTGTAGCACTGGGACTCTCCCTATGCTCCCCTCTCCCTATGCATCCCTTTGACCTCTCCCCTCAGTGCTAACCCTTGAAGGGTTAGGAGCTCACTCCCAGTCCAGGGCTGGGAAAAGACACCCTGTCCAGAGCATGAGTGCTTAGAACAGGAGGGGGTGCAGGCAGGAATTCCCCAGAAGGAAGTGTGGGTGGGTGGGCATCATGACGTATGGTGGGCAGGTCCCGGGAAGAGCTGGGGGAGTCAGTCAGCCCATGTGCTGGGCACAGCTTCACTGTTTGCCACCGGCGGAGCTTGAACAATTGATGGCTCGTCAATGAGTAGTGGTTTTCCTCATCAGGAGGAAAACTCGCCCTCCCTGCTTTTTCTGAGGACCAAATTGAAGGAAGAAAGAAGCTTACTAAAGTGGGGGGAAGACAACTAAGCAATGGACAAACGTAAGGTTGCCACGGGTATTTATCTGCGAACATTTTCAGAACTAGCTGCAACAAGGGCAGGTTCGGAGGCAAAGCACAGAGGGATTTCCATTCAAAAACGGCGGGTGGGGGAGAGCGGGCGAGACTGGGCAGAGCAGGGCCCGAAGACTCTGGCGTGGTTCTGGAGGCAGGTGGGGCCTGTGTGTTCTGGGCGAGGCCCCTCCCTGCCTCCCGCCCATTCAACTGCTGTTTCTTCCCTTAGTCCCCCACCTCCATCTCGTTCCGGATGAGAACGGCAGAAAATGGGAACTTCTGCTATTTTGCCCTGGCTTATTCTTCCCTGAAACAAGGGCTCAGAGAGCCTGTAACCTGCTTGAATGGAGTAAAGGAGAGAGATTTAAAAATTAATGTCCTAGGGTGGGCCCGGTGGCATAGTGGTTGAGTTCATGTGCTTCACTTCACTGGTTCGTGGGTTCAGATCCTGGGCGCGGACCTGCGCACTGCTCAGCGGGCCATGCTGCGGCGCTGTCCCATAGAATAGAGGAAGATTGGCACAGGTGTTAACCCAGCGCCAGTCTTCCTCAAGCAAAAAGAGGAGGAGTGGCAACAGATGTTAGCTCATAGTCAATCTTCCTCACCAAAAAATAGAAAAAAAAAATTAATGTCCTAAACTAGTATCCAGGCCCCTGTTCTCCCTTTCATGGTCAGGAGACTTAGGAACCGAGTGGAGCTGGATCATCACTGATTCCATTGAGGAAAGGCTGGGAAGGCAGGAATCAACCAAAATTCTAGGACATGGGATTATTTCTGAGAAAATGAACTGTTAGAGATCTTTATGGACATAGCAGTGTTTTAATTGAGTGGCATGGACTTGCATCACCGACGCGGGTCTCTGTCCCTCCAGATGATGCAGAAGAACGTGGGGAAGAAGAGAGTGGCAGTGATGGGAGCTGGGATTGGGGCTGGGGGGGCCATTAAGTGCTGCTTGGATGAAGGGCTGGAGCCCACCTGCTTTGAGCCCACCTGTGACGACCCTGGGGGACTCTGGAGATTCCAAGTAAGTCTCAATGTTCCTGGGATGGAATGCAGTGCACATCCAATCTGCAACTCGACAAATGTAAAACAAGAACTTGCTGTGAGCTGGAAATTGTGCTCCCTGTGGGGGATAGAAAGATAAACAGGAACAGTTCCTCGCTTTCAGGGTTTATGGCAAAGGAAAGAAGATGTCGATACGGATCATTGCCATACGAGAGAGTGCCCAGTGCTGAGCCAGGGGTCCTAGAGGTGCTGTCGGTGCACTGGCTGGTGTGGAGGCGGGCAGCCCTAAGGCAGGAAAAGGCCCTGGAACAGGAGATGGGAACCCTCTGCTGAGCAAGTCTCAGAGCCCCCGTTTCCTAATCCGTAAGAAGAGACGAGTAATCAGTTCTTCATAGGTGGCCTCTGTGAGAATATCTAACCTAGTCATTGGTTACAGAGTTGGTATGCAGCAATCTCTCTCTCTCTTCTTTTCCTTAGTCATCATGTTTGGGGAGGAATTTTGGTGCCACTAAAACCTTCAGAACAGGCAAAATATGTTTTACGTAACTGAACTCCAGATCAGATAAAGTCCCTCTTTGTCTGTGAAGAAAAGCAAGACTGTGTGATGAGTTTCTCAAGAGTACTGTCTTGTACATCAATATGGGCTGGCAGGCTTGGGAATGAGTCAGTAGGAAGAATCAAACACACAAAACCCTTACAAGCCTCTGGCCTCCTGGAGAACTGAGGTCTTGGCATGTCAGAATCAAAAGTCAGATGAAAGGAAGCACTGGTCGATGCTCTGCCTTGCAGGCATTGGAGAAATCTAGCAGCAGAGTAGACTTGCACACGCCTCTTAAAGCACAATCTTTCTCCACTGCATTATTCACCAGGAACTCATTGGGGGTGTTTTCCTTTACTTTCTAAAGGAGAAGTCAGAAGAAGGACAGCCCAGCATCTACAGATCTGTGAACATCAACACTTCCAGGGAAATGCCCTGCTTCAGTGACTTCTCCGTTCTGATCATTTTCCAAATTACATGTACAGCTCACAGCTCCTGGAGTATTTGAGGATGTGTGCCAAACACCTTGACTTTGTGAAGTACATCTGTTTCCAGGTAAGCTTGAGGGTCTTTTGTTGTCTTGACCCTTGAGAATCTGATGAAGGCAATTGTCACCTCTTTCTAGAGATAGACACATAAATATAACACTTTGTGTGCAATTTCAGGGGATTAAAACTTGGTTTAGAAACACTGACTATTAAATTAGCGGAAATATAGTATTTATTTGCAAAAGCTCTTTGCCTGTATGGTGGTCTCTTGCATATATATGCATACATCAACCACATGACTTTCTCACTTGGCATTTTCCTTGCACAAACTCAGACTATCACTACAATCCTCTTTGCAGAGGGGTCTCTTTCCAGATTAAATGAGTGAATGCATTTGGACCACTTACAACAGTGCTTATCATAAGATAAATACTCAGTAACTGTTAGCTACCATAATCATCGTTATCATCATCATCATCATCATCTTCATCATCATCACTTTTCTAGACTCATAGAAACTTACATTTGGAAAGGCTATGCCAGCCTTATCTCTTTTGCAATTCATTTTTTGTGATGGTTGGACATCTAGTCCCTGCTTGATTACCTCCCACAGCAGGTTGTTTACCACCTCACAGGAGAGTCTGATTTAGTATTAGGTAGTATTTAATGTGTCTGTGGCATAAATCTCTAAAAAGACAACTTTTGGACATATGTCCATATATTTACCATTTCATCTGTCTGTTCATCCATATGGTCATCCATTTGGAAGACTTGAAATCAAAGGTGTATTGCTTGATATATCTGCTTCATAAGCTCTATGGCATGAGAGAAAATCAAACCACTGGTATAAAGGAAACCAAACACCTTACTTATTACCCATTTCGTAATTTTCAGGGGCATTGTGGAAGAAAGCTGAACAAGATCATAAAAATCTCACTGAGGATTTTTAAATATAGGAATATCTACAAGAAAATGATTATTCAGGGTCCACTTTCCCTGGAATCTGGGAAATAAACTGAATGACCTCTCTTGGTCCAGGTGTGGTCCTCTAGTTTCCGGAAGGTGGAAGGAGATGGTCACGTGACACCCTTGTTTGTCCTTTTGTTCTCAGACAAAGTTGTACAGTGTGAGGAAGCCTCCTGATTTCTCTCCACTGGCCAACGGGGCGTTGTGGCGGAAGCTGAGGGCGAGCAAAGGCTGTCTGCCTTTGACGCAGGCGTGGTCGGCAGTGGCCGTCACAGTGACCTCGTTTACCACTTCAATTTTTCCCAGGTATGTAGCTTTCTCATCTCAGGGGATCCTAAGGGTGGATGGTCTGTGGTTAAGTAAAGTGGATTTAAAATTCCCTTGATAATTGCATACAATAAGTCATTAACCCCAATAATGCAATTAGAATAAAACCTGACTTCAGTGGGTTTTTAAGTTTTATAAAGGAAAAAAGCCTGTTATAATCAGAATGTCTGAGTACAAGCCAGTGGCACTTAAGTTTCAACAAAAGAGAGGTATCTGTTTTACCTGTGTTGTCAGGCCACACCTGGAGTGTTGTGCTCTGCTCTGGTGCCCCCTTCAAAAAGAGTGGTGACAAAAGGGAATATAATTAGAGGAGAACAACCAAGATAGTAAAGACTAAGGCAAATGCAACATCGTGAATGTATAAAAACTACAGAAGCTGTTTAGCCTGGAGGAAGGTGCTTGTTGTGGGTGAGAAAGGAGCACGATCACTATCTTTGACTGTGATGTGACCATCATATAAAGGATGGAATCACGCTGTGTGTGTTCTTGTTGGGCAGGACAAGAGCTGACAGGTAGAAGATTTGGGGAGGTAGACTTGGCTCAAAAGAAGAAGGGATTTTCCAGCAAGAAGTCATGTCCCAAAATGAAATAGTCTTCCTTGTGAAGTAGTGAGTTTCCCAATTCAGGAGATGTTTAAGCAGAAACCAATAACCATTAATGAGGACTTTTTAGATCAGTGGCTCTCAAACTTTAGTATGGTAGGAATAACATGGAGACTTTGTTAAATCACATTGCTAGTTCCAACTCCCTGAGATTCTGATTCAATGTGTCTGGAGTGGGGCTCGTGATTTCGCCTTTGACAAAGTTCCCAGGTGCTGCTGGTCTGAGAATTGCATTTTCATAGCAAGGCTGTATTAATATATAATGCAAGGTTGGACCAGGTGACTCTAATTTTCCAATTTTGAGAGTCCCTAATGATAATCACAGAAGAAACATAGAAGGCTGTATGAATTTGGGTATCACCAAAGTGAATTTGCTCCGTAAAAGTTGTATATATAAGTGTATATATATATAGTATATATAATTGTATATATGTGTATATAAAATAACTTCGTGTGCGCTATGATAAATCAAATTTCTGTTAATATCAGTTGTTTGTGAATCATAAGAGGACCATTGGAAAAGAATTTGAACGTGGTACTATATATAGATTTTGGTTTTAAAGTGGTTTACTATGAAACTGTGCAAATGCAATGTAATAGCTACAGTAAGCTTTGCATTTCCTGAATCTAAACTGCTATTTTCCATTTTTTTCTTTGCATAGGGATTGAGAAGTTCAAAGGTCAGTATTTCCACAGCAAGGAATAGAAGAGTCCGGAGGGATTTATGGGAAGGAGAATCCTCGTGATTGGCTTTGGGAATTCTGGCGCAGACCTGGCTGTGGAGGCTCAGCCACGCCGCAAAGCAGGTCTGTTTTCTGAGAGTTGTGTCGTGTTGATGTGGGAATTCTCCACCTGCTTGTGCAGATGTACAAACCCAGGATAACTAGGATTCAAGACTTCTGCTTATGGCTTTCCACTAAAAGCACATATCTACACACAAAAGGCAGCAGAGGTTTGAGGGTGTTGGCTGGGCCGAACGGATACTCAGTAATCATGACCAGAAATAGTCAGCCCTTTTGCTCTTTGTCAAGATCTCTGCTAGTTAACACATCTATACTGTGGAAGACTACATGGTCATTAGGAAAAATGAAGCTTGAGTATATGTGCAGATATCAGATGATATTCATTGAAAAAATCAAATTATAGGACTGTGTGCCTTTGTGATCCCATTTATAGAAAAAAATGCTATATACCTGTAGTGGTACATGTATATACAATTTTAGGAAGATCCAAAAAACCATTAACAGTGTCTTCCTCTGGGGATAAAGAATGGGTGTGGGTGTGTCTGTGTGTATAAAATACTAGTGAAACAAAATAGGCAGCAACTTGGATAATTAATTCAGACCCTCGCTTTGCTATCCTGACTGGCATGATTTAGATATATCTCTACAACCTACAAAGAAGAGTCGGGGGTGGGAGGCTTTAGAATGATCTAGGTAGGTGACTTAAATATTGCAAATTTTCCAAATAATTATTTAAAATGCCACTCACTTTGAGGTCTGTAAACAATTTTTACACACGTGCAGTTGTGCTTATTTAGTATGGTTAACAAGGTGCGAATAGATTGTCGCTGGAAATGTGCTGGTAATCGCACAATAATCGAGTTGTACACTGAGGGGAGCTAACATACCTAGGTAACCCATCTAAAACAAGAGTCGGTTTTGTCAATGTACAAGCTCGCCCTCTGCTGGCCTTTCTGGGAAAATAGCTGTTTTAAACTGTCTTCTCTATGGTCCAGATCATTCCCTCATTCCAGGAGTATTTATTGATCACCTGCTGTGTGCCAGGTGCATATATATCATCACACATGATACTTGGGTGTCTGTTGTATGATTCTATTTACTTTTTTGTATGTTTAAAATATTTTCTCATTAAAAATATCCAATTTAAAGAGGAAAAAAGGTCAGAAAAATAATATGATAAACAAAATTTCATATTTTAAAGAAATTCTGATAGTAGTTGTTTGGACAAATCAAATGGGGTGAAGACATGTAATAGATAAAATATCATAACATTTTAGAACTGGAGATGACTTAAGAAATTATTTATTTCAACCCCCTGTATTTTAGAGCCAAAAAAACTGAGGTTCCGAGACATTAACAGCTAGTGTAGAGGCAGGCAGAAAATTAGAAAAAAAGGCCAGTACTAAAAGTTAGATCATCTTTTTAGTGGATTTGCCACATTTTCAACCCAAGAATAAAAGAAATAAGTTGTTGCTGGTGTGTGTGTGTGTGTGTGTGTGTGTATTTTTCGTGTTTAAGCAATGGTGATTGATTTGACAAAGGAAACACAAAAGAACTAATTTAAACTGTTTGTATAGAGCTGTATATTTAAGATTAATCCACATGGAAGTCAATAGACAAAGACATCAGAGAATGGATGAGAACACCAGGGGGTGAATTGAGAAGTAAAAATGAGGAAAGCTGATCCCAGTCCTTTGCAAGATGGAGGATTTAGGAGCTCCAGCTGAGAAAGTGCTTACACTGCCCCCAAGCTGGAGACTGGCAGAGTTCAGGAGACCAAGGGGGTGAGAGGGCCCAGGCACTACTGGGGAATCTGATCTGATATGTAAGTGATGTTGATCTTAAGAAGCCTATAGATTAGCAGGAAACATATAGTTACACCATCGGAAGATAGTGAAGTCTTGGTTTACCTAGTCTTTTTTTTTTTTCAAAGAGGAACCCACACTAAAGTTTGGAGAAGAGTTGAAGGCGTTTGTCTCTTTCAGCCCTTCTGTCAGTTCACAGGACACCATCCTCAGCAGGATTTCAAAAGCAGTGTCGAGGCCTAGGTCATTTTCCAAAGAACCCACAAGAGGAGGAGGTGTTGAATGACAGGGAAGGGGAGGAATTCTGGCTCCTGCATAGTTTCCAGACTGATACATTCTTTACCCCGTGAAGTAGATCACAGGATTCTGTTCTTACTGAAGAGGTCAGGTAACTTCTGAGTTCTTTTTCCTGCCCCACAACGGCCCGACTACCCCACTTTGAACACACTCTTACCTTTTCTGGGTGTTTCTTAGCACCAGATGAGGGGTCTGGATCTTGCCCTGTGTGTGGGATGAAGGCTAGTCCCCTGGACACTGTCCTTTCGGCTTTGCTTTAATATCATCAGGAAGATCATGACACATCTATGTTGAATAACTGGACAGAGAATAAATTAAAGATTCAATCATGCAAACTATGGTCTAAAGCCTCAGAAAAGATACTCATGTTACCTGTAGGGTGCATTTATTTTGTCTCAGCTGATGTGATTGATTCTAAGAACTGGAAAGGACAGACAGACTTCTGTGCATTATGACCCATACACTTCACTCATGAGACAGGATCGAAGATAATCGTCAGAATGTATTGACCTTTATTTTGTGGATAATTCTAACCATGTGTTGTCTTATTTGTCAGGCCAGAGCAACAAATTAGAAGGGAAATACTGCTGGCTACGACACAGTGACAAGAGACATGATAATGAACAGCACAGGGAGGAGACATTAAAAGTGCATTGTAGCATTTGAGCGGTAATTAAGGTGCTTAATGAAGAGAGTGAGCAATAAAAGAAGGTTACGTTCATTATGAACTGTTTAAGAAATGGAACAAGAGTGTAACAAATTTTAGAAATATTTTCATCGAAACTTTAAGTAAAAAGTAAAGAAATTAAAAGTAACAGAAGGATTTCCTTACCTGTGTACGTTTCAGTGTCCTCAACATGCTGATTACATGGCAGTGCCTGGTAAGTGAAGCTTTGCTGTATATACGCAATCACCAGCACGTGAAGTTCAACTAAAGATCTCAGCCTCTGGCAAGAGCTGTGTGCTAGAGCTGAGGCTCACAGCACAGAGAGAATGAGGAGTGGGTCATTGTGATAAATAGTTGATCCGAGTTTGAGCATCAGGATCGAAGTTGAGAAGGGGACCCTCACATTCCAGCGTTTATCTGTGCCTCTGTCTTGCACTAGTGTAGATAGCTATGTTTAAGGGTGGAAAGCCAGATGAAGCCTTTTGCACTGGAGGACCAGAACTTTGTTTTCCTGGCTTTTTACTGGCTTCTTAGTTTGGGAATGTCTTATAAAGGGGGAATAAAGGAAGAGGAAGAGAAGAGGAAAAGGATGACCCTGGAGTCTTAACATTTCCTAAAGAACATTTTCATCTCATCTGTCGAAACAGAAGGAAGAAAGAGTGCCCAATAAAGTTTTCTGGAACAAATAAGTGGATATGTAAATGAATAAATGAAGAGAGACAAAGACTAATATGAATCATCTTCCCTGGTTTTATAGATTTCTAAAACCTCAAGTGAGTGTCCATGACAACCTTCCCAATCACATCATTTCTGGCAGAACGATGGTCAAATCCAATGTGAAAGAATTCATGGAATCAGATGCCATTTTTGAAGATGGTAGCAGGTGGAGAATATTGATGTGGTCATCTTTGCCACAGGATATACATTCTCATTTCCTTTCTTTGAAGATGCTGTGACTATCATTGATAACCAAATATCCCTATGGTATCGTGTATTCCCACTTCATTTGGAAAAACCAACTTTGGCTTTCATTGGTTTAATCCAGCCAGTGGTGATACCAGCAACAGAACTCCAAAGTCGCTGGGTCACCTGCACGTTAAAGGCTGTGGTATGAATTCCCGTGGTTTCTTTACTACTCCTAGGCACCCTGAACCAAAAGAGTATTAAAATCAAGTTTAAAGGACTGGTCAGTTACAACCAATATTACTATTCACTACTTTCTTTTTTAAAAAATATTTCCACTTTCCAGTGAAATTTCATTTTGCTTAATAATATACAATATTGCTTAAGAATAACAAGGACAGATTTTCTTTTTTTTTCTTTTTAGAGAATTTAGCAAGGCCTGAAAAAGAGAAGTGGGAGAAAACCAGTTATAACAATTTTACAAATGTGAAAGCCTTCCCTGTCCATGTACTTGCTTTCCGAGCTCTACACACAGCACAAAAATAGCCAGAATCAGCAGCCAGAACCAGCATCGCACCAGTGCTGTGAGTTCCATTTAGAATTTTTATTAAATTCTTCCTGGGATAAGATTTCTCCTTGATTCTTTTTCATTCCATCTATTCTGTGGAACTAACAGCAATTGAAGAACCAGAGAAGGGAAAATGTGCCTTGTTTTTTGCCTTGTTTTTTTTTTTTGCAATTCTGGTTAATAATATGGGAATAAAAACTCCTGTCTTTATTGCTAACAGGGAAAAGTTGGGTATGCATTTCCTTTCTAGAACTCCTCTCTCAGGTCCTGTTAATCAGCTGTGGAGAAGCTCAGCCCCAGAATTCTCACTCTTTTACTTTCTGGAACTATAATCTATCTTTCCCTAGACCCCTCCTAATAGTTATATGTTTCCTCTCACAGGCAGGAACAGGTTGTTCTCTGCTGAGGACATGAACGCTGACGTTGTCTGGAGAAGAGAGGCTGTGGGGAAAAGATAGGGCCCTCCACCAGCAGGCAATTACTGCAAACAGGATTTGTGGGTTCAGCCGGGTGGGGTCAAAGGAGAGGGAAATCTCTGAGTTAGATTTTAGACGTAATTTCTAACATCAAGGTGGCAGCTCCAAGGAATGTTCAAAGAAAAGATTGAAAGCTTCTTGTTGAAGACACTTACTCTGTCCTTGGTTTTAGTATCAGGTATAATTTGATTATTCTATAGGCCAAGAGAAATTATTTCATAATGTAGAAATGATAGAAACAAAGGAGAAATTCACTTATGAAACAAATATCTGAGTGCTTATCATATGCCAGGAACTGTGGTAGTCAGATGGGATAAAGGTATCAGTAACATAATTCCCACGCACAGAGGACTCCCAACTGATGGTAATTACATGCTTCTTAACTGAAAGAATGAATCTTCACAGAAGCTGAGACTCCAAGTGTGTCCTAGGAGAAATTCTGAAGGTGGGGGGAATAATTTTAATGCTCTAATCAGGCAAAGACCTAAGGCAACTAGATATTTTCTAGACTCTTTTTTGCCAACTTTTCGCAGACTTCTGTATAGGTCCATTTTTAGGTGCAGTAAGAAGGAAAATAACCTCAACACTTAGAACAGGATAGAAATATAGCCAAATTCAACCTTTGGCAGCCAGATTCTCCAACTCAAGCCTTAGTTAATTGCAGTAGATATTTAAGTAAATGTCCACTTCTCCCTAAATATTTGTTGAAACCTGTGTGGAGTATAAAAAGGATTACAAGATCTGGTCCTTGCCCACAGACAGGTTACAGCATAGTTGAAAACACAAGCCTCCACGTGCATGAGACTACACACGCGGACAGCATACAAAGTACAGACAGGCGTGGTGATAGCAATCAGTGAGGGCTCAAGTGGCTGGTGGGAATGAATTTGGGTTAGAAGGGAGGGACTCGAGCCTTGCCCTGAAGTTAACACTTGTCTATGCAAAAGGAAAGGAGAGGCTGCACACCTGGGGTCAAGTGTGGCCTCAGAAGCTGCAAAGTCATCAACAGTTTCTCTTCTCTCTGCACAGTCAAGGAGAGCCAGGTGGTTTGTTTTTAGATGTACTCAGAACCCTTAGCACAGGCTTCAGGAGGATCAGATCCACTGCATGGACAAAGTCGCCTCTTTCCAAAATGAAACCCAGTTTGCCGTCTCTCTTATCCACTGATCCCAAATTAGCTGTGGCAGTTTTCTTTGGACCATTCACCCTATAGCAGCACCACCAGCAGGGACTGGGGAAATGGGATGTGTCCCAGAGAGCCATCCTGACCCAGAGAGAGCAGATTCTCAAACCCATGAAGACTCCGGGTGGTCCCTGAGGACTTCACCAATCTCATAGGCCAACCTGGTTCCAGTTTCTCTGTGTCAGCCTGGCCATCTCGGAGTTCGTGATCACCTGCTATGAATGTGACAGAATGGAGCAAAGGCTATAGGGATCCATGTCTCTCTTTCCACCTCCCAAGGCAATCCCTGATGGCTTTGCGTGGCTTAATTCCCCTCACATGGCTTGCTCCCAGATCATAGATCACTAAGAGAGGAGATTTGACTGGTTGTTGTTGTCTTTCTCATCATTATTTATTAAGTGCTCCCTGTAGACGTGGAACTGCACTCAGCAATGGTGCTCATCCCGCACTGGTTGAGCTTCAGTTAAAAGATATGCACCTAATGGAATTCTGTTTGAACAGCATCTCCATTCAGTAAGAACAGTTAGATCACAGTTGCTTTGACCAACTCTCTCTATATGTCTATTTATAACAGTGGAATTTGAAAGAAATCTTTCCCTTTAGTATGTTGTTGGATCATTGTGTAGTTACAATTGCTCAATATTCAGCTAACGCATAAATAAATGAACCTTTATTTATCTGCCACATGCTAGCCACTTTTCTAAATGCTTTATATGTCATTTCATAAACTTCACAACAATATACGCGTGGGAAGATTTTTTAGTTTCTTTTTCTTTTTTGTTTTTTGTGAGGAAGATCAGCCCTGAGCTAACATCTGTTGCCAATCCTCCTCTTTTTTCTGAGGAAGATTGGCCCTGGGCTAACATCCATGCCCATCTTCCTCTACTTTACATGGGACGCTGCCACAGCATGGCTCGACAAGCGGTGCGTCGGTGGCGCCCGGGATCCAAACCTGTGAACCCTCGGGCCGTGGAAGCATAGTGCGCGCACTTAACCACTGTGCCACGAGGCTGGCCCCATGAATTTTTAGTTTTTTTGATGGAAAATGTTAGCCCAGATTGCCCAAGGTTATTAACTAATGGTTCAGCATTTGAACCCAATTGATACCAAAGCCAGTGTTCCTTGCTGTACATCACGCTATCTCCCATTCATTTTCAACTGATGTTTTTCAGGAGTTTACATACTGGAATATTTAAAACTATTTTCTTTGTTGCTGATTGCTTGCTGAAGCAAGCAAATTCTTATGTTGTACTTAGGCAAAAAGATGTATTTTTCTAAGATGATTATCAATATTTATAACAGAATGCCTTGTTGCAGTTTGTTTCTTCCATATAATTTAGAAATTGCATATTACAATGATGTGAAGCCAGAAATATTTTTCAATCACACTATATTTCCTAACATGAAAATGTTTATCATCTCAGTCTATTTAAAATGTTTCAATAAAAGAATGTACATTTAAAGAATTTTCAGTTAAAAGCCTTTCTTTGAATGATTAGTATGGTATACATTATCAGCTCTCAATTTCTGGCTCACAAGTGGAATCTGAGGCAATGATAGTGTAAAATGTATTTTAATACCATAAAATATTTGAAAAAGCATCTATAATTCCACCAATCTCACTGTGAGATTCATTACTGTTGTTCAACAAATATTTCTGGTTCTCTCTAGGGTAACATAGTAGGAGTTAGCTTTCTTGCCCCTTTTGAAGTTAGGCATGATGATGTGACTTGCTTCAGCCAAATAAAAGTAAGTAGAAGTGACATATTTCACTCCCATGTAGAATCTGTAAGATCTAGTACCAACCCCATCTTTCCTCTGCTGAGGTTGAGGAAGCAGGTGTGGAGATGGAACCTTCTTCAGCCTGGATCCCTGCGTGATTACAATGAGCAGAGCCTGATCGTGTAGCGTGAGCTCTTCTTGTGAAACACTGATAGACGGGGATTGTTTGTTACTGTAGCAGAACCTGGCTCATCCTGACTGATACACTGTTACAGTGAGGGTTTCCATTTCTTTCCATGTTCCAATCACACTTTATTTACATAAACATACAGTTTTTACATGGACATAATCATAGTATACACATACTTTTCTGTTGGACACTTTTCAAAACATTATCTTTTAAACATTTTCTCAGCCTTTTCATGGAAGACCGTATTTATCATTTTAATAATTGTATAATAGTCTATCATATCAACATGCAATTATTTATTAAGTATTTATCTATTATTTAAGTTGTGTCTGTTTTTTTCTGTTATGAATAATGCAGCTAAAAGTATCTTTGCACATGTAGCTTTTATCTTTTCAAAGTTATGTTTTTGAGATAAAGGAAAGAAATAGTTGTTTTTCTTTCAGTTTTGTAGTAAAGTATAGTCAAACTTATAGTACCCTTTTCTTAAAATTGGTGCAAGAATTTTAGGACTAATGAAATAGATAAAACATTGCCCTGTATTTTGTTATCCTTTGAAATATGGTGCTAATTGGTTCCAAAGATAATGTCCAGAATATTCTGAATCCGTGTCCAAAAAGATCCTTCTGAGATAAAATCAGGTCACACTCTAAACCTGCTTGATCTCGAGGTTGTTGGATGTCTCAATCATAGAATTCTTTACTTCCTTGATCATACAATTTTTTACTTACTATTAATGACTTAGTGTTATATAAGTTTATGTCCTAATGACAACTGAATTGTTTCTGCTGAGATTAAACTAGTTATGTTTAATCCTCATGCTGAACAAGAGAAGTGTTATTTCTATAGACTCTTTTATCCGTGGTAAACGTGTTCATACTACATTTGTCCTTATGAAAACAAGACTGGTTACCCTGCCAAGAAACAAAAATATCTGCTTTCTTCACTTTACATTGATCATTTAGATGAACAAAGCAATTTTATTTTGTTGAACACATAGACTATATATCTAAGATTGTCTTCCACTTTCATATTCCCAGTATTTTATGTTTCTCTAACTCTATTTTCCAAGGCACTCAAAGTGCTGCCTGGATATTATCCCATAAATGCTTTGCAGAAAGATGAAGTCAGCCCTTTACACAAACATTTGAAACATCCAGATCCGCCATTTGTGAAGTTTTTTTTTTTTCATTTATTTATTTTTTCCCCCAGAGCCACAGTAGATAGTTGTATGCACATCCTTCTAGTTGCTGTATGTGGGACGTGGCCTCAGCATGGCCGGAGAAGCGGTGCGTCAGTGCGCGCCCGGGATCCGAACCCGGGTCGCCAGCAGTGGAGCGCGCGCACTTAACCACTAAGCCATGGGGCCGGGCCACATTTGTAAAGTTTTTAACTCTTGCCGAGGTTTCTTCACCTTCTTTCCTCCTCCATTTCCTTCCTTTCTCCTCCTCTCTCACTTCATGCCTTATTTTGAGTGTTCCCTCCAGTTTCAGTGACAAAGAGATAAAAACACCACAACCAACACCCTGACAGTACATGAGGGCTGTGGGGAGAAATCAGGGACGCTTATTTTCCTCATGCTCCCTGGTTTATGAGTTATGGCCAATTATAGGCCAGGCACCTACTGACATTATCTAATCAGCACTTGCACAATGACACCCAAGGTTGGCATTTTCTCCAACTTAGAGATGAAGAAACGGAGTGTCTAAGTGGTTTTCCTGGGTAATTCTTTGAGACCTAGTGTTGGTCACATGATCTTTCTAACACCAGATTCTTACTTCTAAAATGGAATTAGTCACCCCTATTTCCCCATTCTCAAAGAGTGGTTGGGAAAATCAGATTATTAATGCATGCAAAAGAGCTTTGAAATTGTCTAGATGCATAAATAACCACATTAATCTATATAAATAAAATACAATTGATGGTATTATTAAACATTCTACCAGTACAGGAGAAACCAAAAGATTAAAAAAAGCACCTATAGCTCCAAACAAAAAATCATACGTTAGGTTATGTTCTATTGTGGGAGAAGAGAATGGGGCAGAAAAACCCACTGTGTTGAGAAATAGATAGAAGACGTTTTATGCGACAGGCATTTTTCATAAATAAAAACTATGCTCTTTAGAGGCCCAGTTCTAAACTAGTTTTTTGCCTTCCACCTGTTATTCTCATCAGCTGTCAGGCACTGGACTTGCTGCCAGCAGATGTGGATTAAAATCTTGGGTTACTGCTTTTGTGACTTTGAGAAAAATCATCCCATCCTTTGGAGTCTGCTTCATTGATAAAGTGAGAACATTGATAATGCATTCCTGAGGATAAAATGTGAAATTATACATTGAAAATATTTTATAAATTAAAAAACATACCAGCCCCTAACAGCATCCATCTCCATAAACTCAAAACAAGATTTAAAAGAGGATATCATTAGCTAATCTAGGTACCATTTCTAAATCACAAAGAACTTGATCATCATCGAATATTGGTAACAAGAAAGAAAAAGATGAGGCCATCACAGCTGGTAGGAGCATAGAGATCAAGTCCTCCTTCATCTTACAGATGATGACTTTAGGATGGGGAAGGGGCTTCCCTGTGCTGCTGTGTAGCCTGACTAGAATCCATTTTAACAGCGCCCAGCCCAGGGTTTCTCCACTTTTCTGCCCAGCCTTTCCCTGAGCCAAATGCCCTCATTAGCCTTCGCAGTTCTTGTTCACCAACCGACTCATCCTGAGCCTACCCCTCTTCTCCCTGACCTTCCACCAAAGCAGCTCTAAAACCAGCAATGAACTTCCAGTTGCCAAAGCCAATAGGCACTTTTCAATCCTTCCTGCTTTTAGTCTTTCTATGGCATTTGCCACATAATTGCTCCCTCCTTCTTTAAACTCTCTCCCTTAGAGTTTGGCATTACCACAGCTACCTGGTATCCTCCTACCTTTCCTATCGTACCTAGCTTATTTATTTTTCAGATCTCTTTTCCTCTATCCACCATCAAATGTTGGTGTTTATATATTCATTTTCACACTTACATAGGGCTTATTACATGCCAGGCACTACCCTAATGGCTTAACAAATATTCATTCATTTAAACCTCATGCCACCCTGTAAAGTAGGTACATATACAGTTGGGGAAAGTGAGGTCCGGGGAGGATAAGTAACTAGCTGTGCTGCTTCCTACTATGCTATGCTAACTCTACCAACTCTCCCCTGGCCTGCTTGTCTCCTGACTTCTATTCTCACGAGGTAATAATAGCACTGCCTGCCCTGGTCTTTGTAGGATTTGTATCCCAATCCTATATGTCTAAACTTAACCCATCTCCTGAGCTCCACATTCCATCTGCACACTGGATACTG
Organism: Ceratotherium simum simum; assembly: GCF_057802395.1. NCBI lineage: Eukaryota > Metazoa > Chordata > Mammalia > Perissodactyla > Rhinocerotidae > Ceratotherium > Ceratotherium simum. The sequence goes on along the minus strand of NC_141901.1, from coordinate 29,962,381 downwards.
GAGTCTCCATTCACCATGGGCATCACAAACATAATACAACCCAAATTGTGTTTGTTATCTCTCTACCCCAGACTTGCCCACCACCTAGTCTTCCTGTGTCTTTATCTTTTTGGTCCCTTTATCATTTGTATAATTAATGGGTTGAACTAAATAAACTTTACAAACATCCTTACTTTAACATTCTTTAATTCTCTAAACCTTTGTTCCTGCACTGTTTCCAAGTTTTACTCTCTCTCTCTCTTTTTTTTTTTTTAAAGATTTTATTTATTAATTTTTCCCCCCAAAGCCCCAGTAGATAGTTGTATGTCATAGCTGCACATCCTTCTAGTTGCTGTATGTGGGACTCGGCCTCAGGATGGACGGAGAAGTGGTGCCTCGGTGCACGGCTGGGATCCGAACCCGGGCCACCACCATCAGAGCGCGCGCACTTAACCACCAAGCCACGGGGCCGGCCCTCTCTCTCTCTTTTTAAGATTTTCTTTATTCGTTCATCAATTCTACAAGCGATAATTGAGTATATTCTGTGGGCCAAGCGTTAGACAAGCACTGGTTGAGTAAGAGAAGATCCCTGTCCTCAGAACACACACTGGGGAGAGGAATGCAGGTGAAGAAAGGCAGCTCGGACGCCTCAACATGGTGTATCTTTACCTCCTAAACATGATCTTATCTGTAGCCTCTGTCTATGCAGGTCCTTGCCTTGATGGTGGCTCATCTCCTTCGATGCTGGCTCATGAGTTTTCCTATCTTGATATTTTCTTCCCTATTTACAGAGTAATCTTTCCAAAACCCAAATCGGAACATGGCAGTGTCTTGTTTGAAAGCTTCCAGTGATGAAAGCCTCATTGATTGTAGGAAAATTCTTGCAAGTGGTGGACACTGTCTCATTGGGATGTGGGAACCTGCTCTCATCCTTGTTCTGCCCTCCAGGAGTGCTTTAAGCACTTGTTCCCTGCACTCCTGGACAGCTTCTCCCTTCTGCCTGTGTACTGCAGGTTCTTCAGCCAGTCTGCCTTTTATCTGGCAATTAATTTCTTTTGATTTTTAGATACTTAGCTCAGATAACACTTCTTCTGAGAAACCTTCTCTGCCCCCGCCCTCCTTAGAATCAAAAAGTTCTTCTTCTTGCTCCACTTCCATTCTTTAAATATATTTCTGTTACTACCTGTAACATAGGTGTTGTAATGATTGCTTAGTGTTTGTCTCTCAACTAGGGCAGGGGGGTCTCTAGGGTGTGGACTGTGCCGGTTAGTCACTGAATCTCCACTGATGCCTGGATAGCAGCACATAGTAGGCCCGTGATAAAGGCTTGCTAATGGATGACTGAGGGGCACTAGTTGGAAAAGCCACAAAGCAAGGACTGGAGTATGTTAGAAAATCCAGACAGGAGTCGAAAATCTGAAGTGACAACAGTGCAGTCAGATTTGGGTCATCACTGGCATAAGAAGAAAGGGGTGGAGAAAGCATCTCCAGGGTTGAAGTGAGAGAGTGAGTCCACTCTCACACATGCCCAGTCCTTCTGCACTTCACTCTCAAACTCATCTCTGGGACAGAGGTACGGGATTGCCTCAAGAGATGGATCGGCTCACCCTGGAGCCTTTAGACTGACTTGCAGAGCAGCATGAGCCACCTTTGCTCAGTGTTCCACTATTTGCCATTTAGGGCTGGGGTTGGGAAATGTAATCCTGTTTATGCAGCGAGATAGTTCTGTGGAGGCAGAAGGCTGACTGATTCAGGCCCTTACATATATCATTAGAGAAATAATCTATCTGCAAATTGAAGGTGTTGCAAAGGATTATATGTGTCAGAGGGGATAAGCAAAGTCTTAATTTGTTTTCTTGCTATTCTCAGGTCCTCACCATGCCTCCACCCAAAAACACATACACAGGCTCACGTAGGCTACCTGGTAAATTCCCCAAAGGCCATGCACGCTATGGGAAATCTGAAGTTGGCCTTTGGTTGGACTGGGCAGAGAGTGCTTTAGTAAGCAATCTTTTTTGTTTGTTTACTTGTGTAGGTATCAGGCCAGAAAGGCAGGCTGACTCCACCTATAACGAGATAAGCCTCTTTGAGAACCTAGCCTCAGCTTCTCTGTATTTTGTGGATGAGCCTGTTGCCGTGATACCAATGGTGCAGCCGCTAAACCAGAACTCAGATATTAGAGAACTGCTAAACTCAATCGCCTTCTTCTCAGAGGTCAGCTTCTGGATTTCCTCGGCATTATGCAGCCTCTCAACCCATGAGTGAAACTCCAGTTCTATCCTCTGCCACACTCCCCACCATCTCTGATCTGTACCCAACACACACTCACGGCTTGGTCTCTATTTGGACACGTGGGACAACAGTGATCACCCTGCTGAGGTGTACAAGCTGCCTTTCTTCACTTACATTCCTCTCCCCTGTGCATGTTCTGAGGGCTGGCACTTGTCTTATTTAACCATATATCCGCAGTGCTCAGTCCAGAGTTTGGCCTCCAGAATATGCTTAATCATTGCTTGTAGAATGAATGAAGAAAACTTAAAAAGAAGAGAGAGAGAGAATAAAACATGGAGACAGTGCAGGGACAGAGTTTAGGGAATTAAGGAATGCTAAAGTAAGAATGTTTATGGAAATTATTCAGTTCAAGTTAATTATACAGATGAGGGCCATGGGAAGGAGCCTCACTTACTCTTGGTGAGATGAGAAGCCACTGGGAAGCTTTGAGCAGATGAGTGACTTATGAGTTCAGCAGGGTAACTCTGACTGCTGGGTTGTGAACAGACTGCAGGGGAAAGGGTGGAGCAGGAGACTTGATTAGGAGACTATCCCACTAATCCAGGAGCAAGAAGATGGGGGCTTGGGCAGGGTGGTGTCAGTGGAGATTTGAGAAGTGGTCAGATTCTGCATATGTTTGGAAGAGCCGGGAAGATTTCCAGATGAACTGGATGTGAGGTGTAAGAGAAAGAAAGGAGTTAAAGATGATTCCAAGATTTGGGTCTGAGCAGCTGGTAGGATGAACTTTTCATTTGGTGGGACAGAAAAGACTGTAGGAAGAACAGGTTAGGGAGGGAATATCAGGAGCTCTGGATGGACATGTTAAATTTGAAATACTTATTAGAATCTACATTTAAAAGTCTCGTATGCACTTGGATATAAATTTTGGAGTTCAGGAGAGAGATCTGGACTAGAGATATAAATGTGGAAGTTGTCAACATATAACGGCTACTTAAAGCCATCAGATAAGATCACCAAGGAGTGAGAGTAGAGACAGAAGAGTTCCAAAGGCTTGGCATTGAGGCTCTCTAGCATTTCAAGGATGGAGAAATGAAGAGAAAGTAAGGATATTGAGAAGGGGCAGACAATGAGGTAGAAGAACCAGAAGAGGTTGCTGTCCTGGAAGGAAGTAGGGAAAGTATGCCAAGGGGGAGACCGTGATCAACTGTGTGAAACAAATGCTGCTGACAGGTAAAGCGAGACAAGTGCTGAGATTTCGATTTGAATTAGCAATGAGGAGGTTCCTGATGCTCTTGACAGGAGTAGTTTATGTGGAGAAGTGGGAGCAAAAGCCTGACTGAGTGCAGTCAAGAGAGAAGGAGAGGTGAGGAATTAGAGACGACAACATGTATCAACGGTTCTTTTAAGGAGTTTAGTAGAAACAAGAGCTGAAAAATGAGCAGAGTGGGAGGTTGAGTTGATGGAGGAGAAACGGAGGTCAATAAAGATTTTTTGCTTTTGTTTTTGATGAGAGAAATAATAGCATATTTGTTTGCTGATGGGAGTGATCCAGTACAGAATAGAATCCTTTGGACGTGCTTGTGAGTAAGAAGTGAGAGACAGTTGTTTCATTCAGTAAAATTCAATTCATTTTAACTCAACTAAATTCAATTCAATTCAACAAATATTTATTGGGACTCTACCTAGGGCAAGGCACTATTCTATATGGGATACATTTGTGAACAATATAGACAGAGATTCCTGTCGTTGTCTAGCAGGGGGAGTCAAATAAACAATAGACATAATTATGAAGAAAATTACATAGCATATTGGGAGATAATAAATACTAGGCAGAGGACAATGTAGAACAAACTGAGTGCGATTAAGAATACCAGGCATGGGTTGCAGTTTGCAGTAGAGTGATCTGGGTAGGCCTTATTAAAAACGTAAGGGAGTCGGCTATGCCCATCTCATTGAAAGAGCATGCTACACGATGGAAACAGCCAGCGCACTCTAATGCAGAAGCAACATCAAGAAGCACATCAAGATGAAAAAAATACATAGAGAAAACACTCTCATTGCCCTTTGTTGCTAGTTGTCAAGATGAAGTCAGTCAGGATCCAAGGAAAGACGTTGGGTGCATGGAAGACCAGAGTTAGTTTGCTAAACCAAGATCAAGCACACTCCAAGTCAGAGTTGGGAGCTGTCAAGTAAACACTCTAATCTATGGTCACAGGTAGGCTGAGGTTGGGACCTTTATCAGAGCAGGGTTTGGGGGTTTTAAATACCAGGACACAAATGATAGCATCTTCTATTCTTATTCACCCAGATGCAAAGACTGATTCCTGGTGCTCCATCTGCCTGCTTCTCCAGAGGGTTCTGATACTTCCAGTCAGTAAAATCATTAAATACTATTGGATACCTACTATTCCAGGCACTGTATAGGCACCAATGATAAGACAATGAACAAAAGAGAGACCATACACTCAAAAGAAGAGTTTACACACACACATACACACACAAACACACACTCACACATACACACACAAACACACAGCTTCTATACCATAAACACAAATGATTCACTTTTTGGGGAATCCCCATCACAGAGTGGGGATTGAGAAATGAGTGGAATCTCCACAGTCTTTTGCTCCTGACTTTGTCACTGACTTTGTCACTGACTTCACTTCCTAACTAGAAGCCAAATCTGAAAATGGAAACTTTATTCTTGAATATGATTTTTTCCCTTCTCTGGCACTTTTAAAAAATAAACACTGTTATTAAATCTAAATCCAACCTATTTTGCAAATAAAGAATTATTGCTGGCAACATGTAAAAGATACTGGTACTTTGTTCAGTCTCTTTTGTTTTGTTTTAGTGCCTGCTCTAGGGTTTATAAAATATATTTGTAACTTATTGAGCTCTCAAATGTTTCTTGTACAAATATAACCCAGTATACTTTATTTCCCGTCTTCTGTCCTTTGTGCTATTCTTGTGATACACTTTACTCCTTTATATTTTAATCCTCACACAATGTTGATATTAATTTTACCCTCAACCGTTTATTAACTTTTAAAGGCATTGTTTAATTATAAAAATAGCTTTTATATTTATATCCATATTTATCCCTTCTTGTGCTCTTCATTCTTTTTATACATCTAATTTTCAATCTGGTGTAGTTTTTCTTCTTCCCAGAAAACTCTCTTTAACATTTTTTCATACTAAAGATCTGATAGTGAGGACTGACTTCAGTTTTTGTTTGTCTGATATAGTATTGGGCCTTCATTTTTGAAAGTTATTTTCACTGGATATAAAATTCTAGGTTGATCTTTTTCTATGTATTTTGGTCTTATGCTCCATTGTCCTCTGGCTTGCATAGTTTTTGATGAGCAGGCTGTTGTCAATCTTATCTTTGTTGCTTGAATACAATGTGTCATTTTTCTCTGGCTACTTTTAAGATCTTTTATTTATCACTGGTTTTCAGCAGTCTGGTCATGATATAGCTAGGTGTGGTTTCCACTAGGCTTCTTTGGCTTGGAGTTTGTGAACTACTTGGCTCTATGGGCTTCTAGTTCTCATTAAATTTGGAAAGTTACTGGCCATTACTTCTTTAATGATTTTTTCTGTTCCCTTCTCTCTCCTCTCCCTCTGGACGATGATTAGACTTATGTTACATTGCTTGATACTTCCCCACAAGTCAGTAATGCTCTGTTTATTTTTTCCTGTTTTTTTATTTTTCCACTTTCCTCATTTTGGATAGGATGTCATGCTATGTCTTCAAATTCACTGACCTTTCTTTCTGCAGTATCTATTACCTTCTTATCCTCAAACACGCATTATTTCATTTCAGTTATTGTATTTTTCACCTCTAGGAATATCTTTGGGCTTTTTTTAGGCCTTCCATTTCTTTCCTCATTCTTATGTTTTCCTCTCTATATATATTTTTTAAGCATATTCAGCTTTGTTATAATAGCTGTCAATTTTTTTCTCTTTATCATCTCTTCTATTTGGTGCAAAAAATTATTTTTGATTTTCCTTCTGATTATGGATCTTATTTTCCTGCTTCTTAGTTTCTCTGAGAATTTTTCTTTTTTTTTTTTTTGCATAATAGACATTTGGATTTTATGCTTTAGGATATTGGATTTTAATGCATTTCTTTACCTAGATTTTTATTTTGTTCTGATGTGCAGTTAAGTTACTTTGAATCAATTTAATTTTTGAAGCTTGCTTTTAAGTTTGGTTACCACTGATCTCAACATGGCATTGGTCTAGGGCTGATTTAACCCCTCTACCCAGATAACACCATTCTAGGGAAGCTATCCAGTGCCCAGTGTATTACAAGGTCCTTCCACTCTAGCTGTTGGGATTGTGAACTATTCCCAGGGCTGTGTGAACTCCAGGAATTTTGGCTTCTTGCTTTCTTGTGTTTATTTCCCCATCTTCATGGAGTTTCATTCATTCATCTGAAGATTAATATTCAGACAAGGATTCAAGGGGACACTGTGGAAGATCTTTAAAGTCCTCTTTCTGTTTAGCAACTTTCTCTAATTTTATGCCCACAAATTCTAGCTGCCTCAAGCCTTCTTGAACTCCAATCTGTGTCTCCTCACCTCAGTGAGACCACTGGGTTCTCTTTGGTTCCCCTTCCAGCCCTGTGGCCTGGAAATTGCCTTTACACCATAATTTGGAACAGTTGTAAGGTTTGTCTTGTTTGTTTCCCTTTTCTCAGTGATCTGATACTCAATGTCTGAAAATAATTGTTTCATATGTTTTGTCAGGTTTTCTATTTACGGTGGGAGGGCAATTCCCACAGCAGTTAATCCTTCGTGGGTGGCTGCAAAAATCCAGATATTATACTTTTAGTTTTATAATTTCCAACTGATTCTATTTTATACAATTTATTCCTCTCGTGAAATATTTTTAAACAATATTATAAAATCCAACCCAGTCTTTTTTTGCAAATATAAAATTATTGCTTGCAATATGTAAAAGGTGTTTACTGATACCTTGATCTCTTTTAATCCGAGTTATGTATACATAAGGCAAACATTTCAATACACCTATAAATTGTTTATTAACCACAGAGCATTTGTTTTAAACTATTAACACGAAACATTAAATTGTTTATGGGTTATACCTAAACACTGATGTGTATATTTAAAAGTTTTTATAAAATTGTATTTCTTCACCTATTAGCTTGGTATAGAGATTAAATTCTATGTATTTTCCATATTGTATCCCACTATGTCTACTAATTCATTCATATTCTCATTAATTAGGTCATTCAATTATATATGTACTAACTGATAAATTTTTATTGAGTGTGTACTGTGTGCTAACACTATTCTAAGCCTCAGAGGTATAGAAATAAAAGATGAACCATCCATACCCTGAAGGATCTTCCTGCTGAGTGCAGGATACAGAGGAGAAAGTATTTCATATCATCACTGCCTCATAGAGGCTGGCAATGGAAAGAGGAAGAGTTGGCAGTGAAGGTTTCCTGGAGTAGGTGACAGCAAATCTGTATAGTGAAAGATAAGGAGACATAATCTGGGAGTCAGGTATTCCAGGCAAAGGGAGCAACAGAGAATTTAAAGAAACATTGGCCTCCGTGAGGGGAGTGGAGAAAGATATGTCTGGGCAGGTATATAGTGATCAATTGTTTTAGTTACTATTACCATGTAACAAATTACCTCCAAACTTAGAATCTTCAAACAATTGTTTTTTTAATGTTCACAGATTCTGTGGTCTAGAACTCAAAAAAGGTATAATAAAAATGACAGTCTCTGCTTCATGATGTCTGGTGCCTCATCTGGGAAGACTTACCAGTTGGGGTCTAGAAATCTGGAGGCATCTTCACTCTCATGTCTGGTGGTTGAAGCTGATGTCAGCTGGGTTGTCTCCAAGAGTCCTGGACTTCATAGTGTGGTGGCTTCTAGATCATCGGACTTCCTACATGGAAGCCAGGCCTCCAAATTGAATGTCCCAGTGAATACGACAAGTGGCAACACTTTTTATGACCTAGCTTCAGAAATCATGCGTTCACTTTTCAATTGCATGCTATTGACTATAAGTGAGTCACAAGCCCACTCAGATTCAAGGGGAGAAGACATTGTTTCCACCTCTCAGTAGGAGAAATATTAAAATGTATGTGGCCATTTATTTAAAACCCTCACACCCATCATGAAAGAGGCTGATAAATCAGAGTAGTGAGGAGGGATTTTGACATTAGATAGTTAAGGGTCTCTATTCCAGTTCTATCATTTACTGGATAGTTAATCTCCCTTGAGTCTGTTTCCTTGTCTATGAAATGGAGATAACGCTTTTTGCAATTGAGTCATTGTAAGGATTAAATTAGATTATGCTTATAAAGTCCTTATTAACAGTGTTTGGCACAGAGTTAGTGCTCAATAGTTAATAGCTTACTTCAATCTAAATTAAATAAAAGTACTTAATCATAGTAACGTATCTTACAGGGTAAAATTTTGAAGTCAGATTTTAAGAAAAGTAGGAAATTTTGGAAGTATCTTGAAACAAAAGTAGCAAAACTTACTAGGAGGCATAAACTGTGCTTTATATATTGAGGCAGAAGAGAAGACTAAAGAAGAAGTTAATGCTACCATCAAAGCAACACCTCCCAACCAGAGCTCTGGGCAAAGGGACAGCAAGAAAAGAGCTCCCTCTCTGGCCTAGTGTACGTCTCAGAGACATGGCTTTTCTTGTGGAGGCTTTTCCCAGTGTCTCGTGGGCCAGACTTCCAGATGCCACCATGTGGAAGTTGCCCTGGTATAAAGAGCCAGCCCGGGCCTCATCCCACATGAGCAGAATGTTCCCACTCTTGGCAGAAATGCCTTTTAAAGAAGTATTGATTGCTTTTTGAATGGAAAAAAATTAAAAATCTAAGCTCAAATAAGGCTAAAAAGCATGTGTTAAAAGAAGATAAAAGAAATTCTATGTTAGACCTTAAGTAAGAGTTAAAGTTAGGATAACAAAGAACTTGAGATCCCCCTCACAAAAAAAGCTACCTGTCCTAAACAGACAGGAGGTGTTCTGCAGTAGAAGAAGCATGGGCTGTGAGCCCTATATTGTGCTCTCAAATTTTGGTCATTGTGCAAAATTAAGTTTTGTTGAACTAAGTGCTGTACTGTTAGGGCAATGAATATCAAATAGACATCGAGAATTTTAATTTTAATAAGGCATGAAAGGCATAATGCAATAAGAAGCCAGTACCAAAGAAAGCTGATCACATGTCTAGTGGAACATGAGACGTCTACTTCATGAGAGCATGAGGGTTAGTCAGGCAGTCACATTCTGCTCCTCCAGCATCGCACCGTAGATGGCCAGCAAAGTGACACTCACCTCCTTAGAAGGGTGCTCATGCTCTAGCCATGGCTTGTTCTCAGTTTCCAGAGTCTTAATCTTTTCAAGTATCCTGCTAGTTTTTAGGACTAGAAATTCTAGTCCTAAACTTTCTGCCACAAACCTAAAAGTTGAAATCCGGCGGCAAAAGTTCTGGTGTCTGACAGTCTTGGGTTTCTAATGAGGTTTCCACCGCTTAATAATTGTGTTGTGTGACACTGGAAGGCTAGGGCGTGTTATTTAATCTTCCCTCATCTGCAAAACGGGGATAATAGTACCTACTTCCAGAACAATTGTGAGATCTAAATGAATATCAAGTGTGGGAAAGTGCCTACCTTTCAAAGTGTCTGTAACATCGTATCTAATAAATAGCAGCCATTGTTTTATTATTGATATAGATTGTAGTACCTCTGTGGCTTAATAAAAATATGGATTTTGGATTTCTTCCTAGGGCATCCTGATTTAGTAAATATAGGATGAAGCCCAGACATTCACCATTTATTTTAATTCCGTAGTGATTCTAATGCTCAACCAGGTTAGAAACCACCAAAATAGATAACATTTTAAGTAATAAAAACTAAATTTGTAGATTACGTTCCATGTCTTCTAATATCTTGAGGTAGAGCTCTATATCTAAACTACATCATAATTCTGTAAAGTTGGTATTCATATATTACTATTTCTACTTTCTGGATTTTTTTGAAAGGAGGCATTGCTCAAATTCATACAAGTAATAGCAACACATACAGAAATGAGCAATTCTTCTTTATTTTTTTTAAATAATTTTATTTTATTTTTTTTTTCCCCCAAAGCCCCAGTAGATAGTTGTATGTCATAGCTGCACATCCTTCTAGTTGCTGTATGTGGGACTCGGCCTCAGCATGGCCGGAGAAGTGGTTCGTCGGTGCGCGCCTGGGATCCGAACCCCGGGCCGCCAGCAGCAGAGCACGAGCACCTAACTGCTAAGCCACGGGGCCGGCCCGCAATTCTTCTGACCTGTAGTTTATTTCTTTTTCTAGACACAGTGTTTCTAACTGTTTCGTTTTGAATATTTGCTTTCTGTTGAAACATTCAATAGATGGATTTAGCTGTCTTTAAGGTAAGAAGTATAGTATGACTATCAATTATCTATAAATGATGAGAAATTTTATAGTCAAAATGTGTCTATATATGTGTATGTAAATTAGTTACTTAGGCTATAACAAGAAAATTAGCTTCCAGTTTTTGCCTCCTGCATTCCCTTCAGAAGTTCTCAAAGATATTGAAAATGTTGATTTTAGGGACTTTACCTTCTCCATATTCTACAAAATCACTAAGTCCCTAGTTCAGAGACTTTTTACCTTGTCTGTTTTTAATTAATTATAATAATCACCTTACCCATCAAATAGACTCACTGGTTTTAATTAACTGAAGAAATATTGGCAATGATTTTAAAGGGCTAATAAGATTTAACACAAAGTTATTAAGATGTTCTGTAATGTTCATTACCATGAAATAGAAGGAAACACTTTATTATATAAGCTTCCAATCTATTTTTTCATCACTTATAAAGCAAAACTTGAATCAGTACCTGAGAACATGAATATAGGAATTTGGGGTGGATTTGAATCTTAGAACATCTCCCATTCTTAGATTTACTATAAGGCATTTAATTTATTTATTTACTTATTTATTTGTGAAGAAGATCAGCCCCGAGCTAACATCCATGCCAATCCTCCTTTTTGCTGAGGAAGACTGGCCCTGGGCTAACATCCGTGCCTGTCTTCATCCACTTTATATGAGATGCCGCCACAGCATGGCCTGACAAGCAGTGTGTTGGTGCGCGCCCGGGATACGAACCTGGATTGCTGGCGGCGGAGCGCGTTCACATGCTGGGAATGACAGCTGGAGGGTTTCCTATAAACTTCAACATCCTCATTAGCATTTGCATTCACTGTGTCCTCAAATTTTTGATTTCTAAACTCTATTTCTTCACCATATATATGATACCAAGTGGGTCTCCACCTGGTTAACTTGAAAACAACTGTAGGTCGGTACTCTGCCTATTTCTTTCTTTCCACCCAAGGATTTGCTTTCTGTTAATGCCCGTTTTATTTCCGGGGATTCCTTGACTGTGGAGTGGGATATAGAGTCCTCAAATAAGTAACCTGAGTCTTTTTTGTTTGTTTTGAGATTTTTTTTTATTCAGGGAAATGGTCAGGAGTAACGACAAAAACACAGGTGCCAGGGATTAAGAAAGCTTACCCAGGTCTCATGGTCAAGATCCCCGATCCACAGCTCCTAAGCTCATGGGGAAGTCCTAATGGCATCCTGCTCCTTGAAGAAAGTTGGAGCTCATCAGCATACACTGCCCTTCCCTAAATACACTTCACTTTTTATCAACTTTATGTCATCCATCAATTATCAATATTGACTGGATAAATAGACAATAAATACTAACACGAGTACCTATGTGGTAGCACTATCCCAGGCACTGCTAGGAGGGAAGAACTGTTCTCTAGTGCCTTGATTTTTCAGCACTTCTTTTGATAATTTAATTGGGTCTCATTTATGGTTGCCAAGATTTTTGCATGTTCACTATAAACAAGAGCGTTTTAACTATTTTGGATCTCATATCCCTTTAAGAAAGATGAAAACTTTGGACACTTTCCCCAGAAATATGCACATTCACATGTTCATAACCTTTGCAAACATCCTCAAGAGGTTTGTGAACTCTTGAAGTCCATCCATGACACCTTGACTAGACATTGGTTTCAGATTTAGAACCATGGACACAGCCAATTCTGTATATTATTTTTTGAATCCCAAAGAATAGTTTTGGACGAGAGAACATAGGGCGAGGGACAGAGAAGGAAAGTTTGCAACAAGAAGATGAAGGATAGTTTTCTATTTGAGCTTCTGCATGCTGAACATGGCCCTGGGAGTGATTTGGCTACCATGTTGGAAGCACAGGTAGAGAACGTTTCTGTCATTGCAGAAACTCCTATTAAACAGCGCTTCTCTAGGGAATCCTGGGTTGGACATAAACTCTATGTGATGACCATCACTTGTAAATGGTGTAAACTTGCTTTCCTCAGAGACAGAAATGAGGACGTATCACACATAACCTTGGGTGGTGGAAGCTAGAGGGCACAAGTCAAGGTTTAGGAAGTGTTAAGACCAGTTAGGAAAGGGTTTTGGTAATTACTGTAAGAAGCTGGAAATAAGTGCTAATGGTTTGAAATGAATATGACAAGAATGTAGTCTCAAGTTTTCTCCACCATCTTAAAAATCCATTCTTTTTGACATTTATGCCATGTGACTCTACCACTCACTCTTCCTGTTCTGTGCTATCATCTATGACCTTCTAGAGTCTGGGCACTTCACTCATTCACTGCAGACTTTGGCACCTGCATATAGTTTTCCTTTGCATCACAAATTTGGGATGACTTCAGTACCTAAGTGGATGATCTGTTTCTTGACCTTTTCATATACAATGATGTTTTATATTTAGTTTCACTCTCTGATACCCATAGCCACTCTGTGAACTACTCATATCTTTCTAAATTGCAAAATAATTAATTCAGACATTTCTCTTCCTCAATAAAGCCACTTACTCTTTTAGCTTGGTTGCTTCAACATCCCTTCTGCAACTTTCTTCAACCTCTTTGGGATTTCTAGTTTATAAAATAATACGCCACTTTCTCTCACCCCAACTCTGTCCTCACTCCTTCATCCATTCTAGAGTTTGTGGTATATCTTTTATAATTTCTTACAAATACACTAACCATCTTTGCTCCTCTATTGTTTGCCACTTCAACTCAAATCTCTGTCTTTTTCCTACTTGCAACTGGGCAGAAGCATTGCCGGAGAAAGTCACACAACCAGGTAGATTAATTCTATTACAAATTAATGGTCACAAATATCAACTGTGTGTTTCTTCTTTGATTACATGTTTTACCAGTGGTGAAGGAATTTAGGTCATTTACAAAAAGAGAAGCAGTTGGATGGATGTTAGGGAAATAATAAAGACAGTTTAATCATTGGAAATAGGTTTGTTAGATAAAATACAGGATACTCAATTACAGTTGGATTTCAGATTAACAACAAATAATTTTTTAGTAGAAATATGTCCCAAATATTGTGTGATATATACTTATATTAGAAAATATTGTAGTAATTAATTTTATTTATTAACTTGGCTAGGCTACAGTATCCAGATATTTGGTCAAACATTATTCCAGATGTTTCTGTAGAGGGTAGTTTTTTCCTAGATTAACATTTGAATCAGCAAATTTTGAGTGAATCAGATCACCCTCCATAATGTGGTTGGGCCTCATTCAGTCAGTTGAAGGCCTTACTAGAAAAAGACTGATCTCCCACGATGAAAAGTGAATCCTGCCAATGGACGATGTCTGGACTCAAACTGTAACTCTTCCCTGGGTCTCCAGTCTGTCAGCCCACCCTGCTGATTTTGGACTTGCCAGCTTCCACAACCATGTGAGCCAATTTGTTAAAATTTCTCTTTCTCTCTCCCACTCTGTCTCTCTTTATGTGTGTGTGTGTGTGTGTGTGTGTATGTATGTGCAAACGTTCTATTGGTTCGGTTTCCCTGGAGAACCCTGACTAATAGAAATACTATTCATTGTTTATCGGAAATTTAAATTTAATTTGGTGCCTTATATTTTTACGTGCTACATCTAGCAACCCCAATTGCCAAGTGTAAGAAATTGAGTGGACTAGAGAAGCATAGTAAATTTTCCCTAAAGTAATGAGGATCCGCACTCTTGTCCTTGCCATAGGGTTCTTACAGTCTGTAGAAGGAGGAGACATGTAAGCAAATAAGTGCAGTGAAATGATAAAGACATCTATACAGGATATAGAAGAGTAACCAAGGCATAGGCCAAATGTGACAATTCAAAACTAAAGTGGCCTTCTTGTGTCCTGAGATTACTATATTGGAGTACAAATTCCATCATGATTAAGGCAACTGACAGAAGCCACAAAAGGTATTTTTAAAAGTGACACAGGAATTTTAACTCTATACTCTTCTCAAGGTACTATACCAAAATGAAGATAAGAGAAACTTTTCTATCAGAAAGGCAAAGTAGCTTTCAAGAACAACATAGGTAAAAGAAACCTTAAAAAGTCTGATAACAGAGGGACTGGGGAGTTCTATTAACAGAAACAGGCATACAGATAGTTATTGTTTTATAGCTCAGAGGTTATTTCCCGGGATGTTTTCTGAGTCTGTACAAAGTGAAATCTCAACAAGAAGGAAATATTTCTAGATTGTTAGACTTTCCTCCTGAGTTGGTTTCTCTTTGGATTAGCGGACATTTGGTGTCATCCAAAACATTCATAAGACATTTGGTCCACGCCAAAAAATCCTTGAAATTTAGTCCTGTCTAAAAAAATCCATGATCATATTTGTTCCATGCCAATTGGTTTTGGGAAGGACCAAATATCAAGGACCTTTGGGCATGGACCAAATGTCTTCATGGACATTTCGGACAGGACCAGATGTCCTGCAGCTCTGTTTCATTTGATATCTGGGGGAAGCACGGGTGACAGCATTACAGTCATAACTGCCGTGGTTGAAATTCTCACCCTTCCACTCTCCTCATTCTTCTCCCTTCTCACATTCCACTGTCCTTCTAGCTGTGCTCTCTTATGCTCTGCTCTGTGTTTCCCTCAACAGTGTGATTAGGCAGGAGAGGAGGAGAAGCTTATTTTCAAAGGGAGCATGAAAACACCTAAGATTAAGGGCAATATTGGGTTAAAAGAAATTTAGTCAGCATTGGGATAATTCCATAAGAGAAAACTAGACTAATTCTGATAATTGTCTGAACGTTCAGGAGTATCTGTCGGAAATATAATGACATGGACCTTGATGAAGAGGGGCAAGAACCAGTGACTGACCCATAGGAAGTAATGCCATCCATTCAAGAGAGCCCAGAAGACCCCTAGCCGGGAGCACAGACAACTTGAAAGAAGCTTGAAACTCCTTCATAACCCAAAGGGAAACAACTCTCTTTTTATGGACCAGAAGCCTTTGGCCTCAAACTACCAGATTAAACCACTAGATCAGGGCTCTATCACGCTATTTTTGCCAGAGAAATTTATAGACCTATTGTTGATTTACAGACATCGGAGAGAACTATCCACCTGCGGACAGTCAGATGAGGGGTTCTGAGAAGACCTCTCTGCCATTCAGCCCTAAATGACTTCTTTACTGCACACCTCTAAATACGTTTAGTCCTCTGGTGTCAGAACCTTGTTAACATGCATATTTTCCTAAGACAGCAGGCTACACATGGCCTATGTACTAACACGTTAATACATTCATCATGAAAGGCAATACAGTTTCGTGTTAAGAGTGTGATTTCTGGAGCCAGACTTCCTGAGCTTGAATCCCAGCTCTGCCATTTAACAGCTGTATAAATCTTGGCAAGTTATTTAGCCTCTTTATATCCCAGTCATCTCATCTATAATATGGGAATAGTAATAGTACTTATCTCATAGCTGTCTCTAGAGTAGTACCCAGAATGTAACAGGTGCTTTTTAAAACCTAGCTATGATTGTTATCAATTTATTTTCTGTGATAGGACTTGTGATAGAGGTTAGGTGGAAAGAGCATGAGGCTAAAGGAATGTATCACCAAGGATGCAAAAACAGGTATTGAGGCACCAAATTAACTTTGCCTACTCTACGGCACATAGTAAACGCTGAATATGTAGCCTATGGTAAGGAGCTTAGATTTGCTCATTGAAGTAGCACACACTTTTTAAAAAGATTATAACCAATGGGTTGAAGATTATATTGTTGGTAGAAGTTTTGTATTGGACTGATCCTAGTTTGTTCTTTCAGTTTGAGCATGAGTGGAAATTAGGCAGCTCATCTCATCTTCTGGGACCAAAAGTTCTCAGTGAAGAAGTAGGAGGAATGTGTCTTCAGATCTCAGAGGCACTTCCAAATAAACACTTCTGCTTATTTTGAGTTAGGGTCTCCAGAAATTTTTAACCTCTCAAGAAAGTGGACCGATTGCCAAGATAGAGTTAAGACTATCTTTAAAATATTAAGACTCTACATATCTAGTAATTCTTTCCTCTCTAAAAACCTGAATATTTAATGTCTTTAATGTCACCAAGTTGTCATCTTGTCTCTGTTTTAAATAACTCAATCATTCAAGAATAATTTTCTATTAAAGTTTTATTTTTTCTATTATAAACATAAACATCAAGGAAGAAGTTCCTTTTAAAATTTTATTTTTCCATCATAAAAATAATATAATAACATTCTAAAACCTTCAGGCATGTGAGAAAAATATCACCCGCAATCTTACCACTCTCACTCAAAATTACTAGCATTTTGGTGTTTTTATCTCAGTCTTTTCTCTCATGCATTTTTAACCTGGCCATAACCACGGGATACATCGAGTTTCATTCTGCTTTTTTCTTAACATCATATTGAGGCATTTTTTTCCCACGTGACTACACAGCTCACATAACCATTCCTTTAAATGACAGCATTATTGTGGTGCTTAATTTTTTGTCAACTTGGATAGGATATGGTGCCCAGTTGTTTGGTCAAACACTAGTCTAGAGTTGCTGTGAAGGTATTCGTAACACATGAGTAGCATTTACAATCAGTTGACTCTAACTGAAGCAGCTTACCCTCCATCATTTGGGTTGGTCTTACGCAATCAGTTGAAGGCCTTAAGAGCAAAGACAGGTTTCCCAAAGAAGAATGAATTCTGCCTCAAGACTGCAAGAAAGAAACCCTGTCTGAGTTTCCATCCTGCTGGTCTGCCATATGGATTCGAATTCAAGACGATAACATCAAGTTTTACCTGAATTTCTGGGCTACCAGTCTGCCCTACAGATTTCAGAGTTGCCAGCCCCCAGAATGCCATGAGCCAATTCTTTAAAGTAAATTTCTCTCTCTCTGTCTCTTTCTCTCTCTATATATATATATATCTATGTATATGATATTGGTTCTACTTATGTAGAGAACCGTGACTGATATAATTATATTCTATTGCGTTGTTAAGTTTTCTTAAGCAATATGCTGTTGTTGGATATTTTAGTTTTTTCCAAATTATGCTACTTTAAATAACAAATTAGTCAACATATTTATGCACTTGTGCATATTTTGGATTACTCTGTCTTAGAATAAATTCCTAGGAGTTGAATTATGGATCTTAGTAGTATACCTACATTGTTGGGCGACATATTCACTTCTGCCAACAAGATAATCTTCAACCGATTGGCTATTATCTTTTAAAAAATCTGGGTCACTTCAATAAGCAATCCAAACTCCTTACCATAGAGTACACATTCAATGCTTACTACATGCCAAGCTTTGTCTTGGTTCAAAGAGCTTGCAAAAGGAAATTTATAAAGAAAGAGAGTCTGAGAGTACAGCACTGCAGGCAGAGGGAACAGGAAGTGCAAAGGAAAGATCCTTAAGTAAGAAATAAATCTGACTTGATGAAAGAAAGCCAGTGTGGCTGGTGCATAGTGAGCAATGGGGACAGTGGCTGGAAATTGCCTGGACAGAAAGGGTCCGGTGAGGTGTGTGGGTTATATTCCAGGGGTAAAGGGAGACCATTGGAGAGTTTTAAGTCGGGGGTGCTGACATGATCTGGTTTATGCTTTGAGGATGACTCTGGCTGCTGATTGACGAAGCAAGAGTAGAAGCAGAGTGGTCAGTGAGAAGGACATTTCAGTAGCCAGGTAGTGTTTGGAGTAGAGGGAGAGGTGAAGATGGCAAGAAGTGGTTGGACTAGGAAATGTTTTTGAAGGTAGAGCTAAGAGAACTTTGTTGGATTGTAAGGAAGTGGTGGTAAAGGAAAAATATGGGGTCAAATGGATAGCCCTTTCCAACCACTGGAGGCTAGAAATGCTGGTAGGATGATCAACAAGAGAAAAGTACTGCCTATAGACACTCATGCTCCAGATAATGCCCAGCCTACTATTTCCCAAATCAAACACATACTTACCAGGCCCCAAAGAAGTCTCAAACAGTTCTTTAATAAAGAGTTTACATACTTTTTTCCCAGTTGTACAGAGTTGGGAGAAGGGAAAAAGGCTTTGTTATCCACTATAGTTGACTGCTCCCTTATTCCTCACTGCCAAGGCCGTTTGCATTGGATGGGGGTGAGGAATAAGGGCAGGTTTCATGGACACTCTCTGGGTTCCTACCTCTTCATCCTTTCCTGCTGTCCCTGCAGCTTTCTCTCTTTAGTACTTTACTCCGACTTATGCTTTCCTCCAGGATCTGCTGCCCTTCTTTCGAGAAAGAATCAATTCTCAACCTCAACAAGCTGGCTCTTCCTGATGTCTTGATAACGTAACAATTAAGGTACAGACTGAATGTCAATGACTTTCTCTTCTGCCCAATTACTGCTATTCCCCAAAGGGCATGACAGTATTTGTGGGCTATTTAATGGATGAGTGAAGACTGAGTTCTGATCATTTGGATGTGACTAGAGGGTGAAGATATAAATAATGATGGAGGAGGTAGTGATGTGTGTGTCTGTGTCTGTGTTTGTGTGTGTGAGACGTAAAGGTAGTTTTCTTCTAGAGGTTTCCAAAATACTTTTCATAACCCACAAAGATGAACTTCCTTTCTATCAATTCACATCCTACCCCTAGAAGAGGTATGTATTCTGCCTATTGCAGTAATATTAAACCATTTTTTAAAGGAACTAGTTACCCTTGCCTTTTAGTATTAAGAAGGCACATCCCGTCCTATTTGGAGCTATACTGTTAAGCTTTCTGCATTAATTGACACTACATGGTACCATTCACTTCTTTTTTATTTCTTCTTTCCAATTAATTCTTTTTCATTATCAACTTTCTCCCAGCGAACAGGAATGATGGACAATGAAAATTTTGGACATCTTCTAATGTAGACCTAGAAATTCTTGCCTTTGTATAGATCACCAAATGCTGTCTGCATATTGCCACAAGAGAAACACCAGGAAGGCTATTTGGTGACCTCAAGTGCATGCTTTGTAGGGTGAACAAAAGTTTTCATGGCACGCATCTATCTCAAGAAAGGAACTGAATATTGCCTCTGCCTGTTCTTGGTGCAGGAGCTAGGCTAAAGCAAAAGCTTGACTTTATGAGCAGCCACTTCATGAGTGACACCAAGAAGAAAGGATGAAGAAACCAAGCTGGGACTTTCCAGTTCCAGTTTCCTTTCCACTCCATCCGAGGCAAAGGGTCACTGAAGTGATCATGTATGTTTTTTAAAATGTATCTCTTTTCCTTCTCTTTTGGTCTGAACCTAAAGAATTCAGATATTTTCCCTTAGAAATCTTAGGCAGAAGACATGTCAACTCCTACTTAATTATAATCTAATACTTGGTGTAGCAGAGATTGCTAGTTATTAACCAAAATCCATTGTCAGATTTATCTTTTTGTATTTTTTTTTTTTTTGGTGGGGAAGATGGCCCAGGAGCTAACATCTGTTGCCATCGTCCTCTTTTTGCTTGAGGAAGATTGTGTCTGAGCTAACATCTGTGGAAATCTTCCTCTATTTTCTATGTGGGATGCCACCACAGCATGGCTTGATGAGTGGTGCGTAGGTCTGCACCTGGGATCTGAAGCTGCAAACCCCAGGCCACCGAAGTGGAGCAGGTGAACTTAACCACTACACCACTGAGCTGGCCCTTGGTTTATCTTTTAATACTATTCCCAAGTTTTAGATGGGTACATAGTTACCTAACTAAAGATTTCGTTATTTCATTTCCCAGCCTCCCTTGCAGCTGGATATAGCCATAAGATGAAGTTCTGTCCAATGGGATGTCAGTGGAAGTGGTGGATGCCTCTTCTTGAGTTGTGTGCTTAAGAAGAATGAGCAAATTGAACTTTATCTTCACCTTCTCATCAGCTGGGACACAGACAATTTGAGGAGAGCTATGCAAAATATCTTAGACCCAAATATTAAATCCATGTGTTGATGTGTAGAGCTGCCCCATTAGCACAGGGCTCCCTGTTCTTGACGGTTATATGAGAGAAATAAAATCTGACCTTATTGAAGCCAGTCTATTTTGGAGTCTCTTTTTAAAAGCAGGTTAGATTTTACTCTAATCAATACACAAAGCGGTGCTAGAAATGAGGCATTTACATTGCAAAAACCTAAAATATGAGGGCATGGGCTAGATAATTGGTTAGGGGTCAGTGAAAACATAGGTATTGTGGCTGAAATGTATGTGACCTTTATTACAGCAGAGCAAAATATTTGTTAAAAGTGTCACCTATGATACCTTGGAGGGATGATCATGTTTTTACTGAGCCTTTAGTTTTAGGAAAAATGACTGGAAAATATCAGAGTTTATTGGCTCTTTCTTGTCACTATTGTTAAATTTTGTCAAAAGAAAACTCAGGCAAGAATTAACAATTTTTCAAGCGAAAAGGGAAAAGGATACTGCTCTGCTAAGGTGGCTGTCTCTGGCTGGGGCCAGAAAGTTAAATACACTGGGATGGCAGGTTTGAAAAAAATGATTATTCTAACTATAAGTAGCAGAAAGAGAAATTAAGAATACAATCCCATTTACAATTGCAACAAAAAGAATAAAATACCTAGGAATAACTTAACAAAAGAGGAGAAAGATTTGTACACTGAAAACTATAAAACAATACAAGAAAAGAAAATTTCATACCTAAGGAGATGAAAGATCTGGACAGTGAAAACAACAAAACACTGATGAAAGAAATTGAAGAAGATACAAATAAATGGAAAGATATCCCGTGTCCATGGTTTCAAATAATTATTGTTGTCAAAATATCCATAGTATCCAAAGCAATCTACAAATTAAATCAATCTCTATCATCAAAATTCCAATGGCATTATACAGAGAAATAGAAAAAACAATTGGCAATTTGTATGAAACCACAAAACACCCTGAATAGCTAAAAAATCTCAAGCTAGAAGAAAAAAACTGTAGGCATCATACTTTCTGCTATCAAAATATATTACAAAGTTATCTTAATCGAAATAGGATGGTACTGGCATAAAAAGAAACACATACACCGAGAGAAGTCAAGATGGCGGCATAAGCAGACTCTGAACTCACCTCCTCCCTCGGACACAGCCAATTTACAACTACTCACGGAAAAATTAACCCTGAGAGAGAACTGAAAACTGGATAAGAGGAAATCTTGCAACAAACGCCAATCCTAATTGAGGTGGAAGAGGCAGAAATTCCCTTCTGGAGAGAAAAAAACACCGCCATCACAAGCCGCCAGCTTCACTAATGCCTGGGACCAGCCCAAAGGTATGCAGCCCTCCCTGGAGGACTGGGCCCTGAGCAGGGGAGCACCCCCGCTGTGGGCATTTTGTGGACCAAACACAATTGAGACGAGTGGAATAATATCTGACTTTGTCTGCTACTAAAACATTGGGGAGTACCCCCAGAAAAGATGGTTCACAAAGAAATTAAAACTGGCTCTTAAAGGGCCAATGCACAAATTCAACCGTTTCAGAAAGCGACCTACTATCACCAGAAAGAAAGGTGCACAGTGCTTTGGTGAAAAGAGACTCACCTGATAGGCTCTGAGTACATCTCAGTGAGGTGAGACCTCTCTAGGGACTGGGACATTGGTGGTGGCCATTGTTATGGCTTGGTGTGGGCGTGCTGACACAGACACTGGCAGACACCATTGGAGTTCTCCCTGGTGCCTACTAGCCCAGGGTCTGCACCACCCACTAGAGAGCTGATTTGATCCAGTTCAGCCAGGGCAGGCAGCCCACCCTAGGGACTGGCCCCATCCAACAACAAGACCTCAGGCAACTTGTGGGCCTGCATAGATTGGTGACTGGATTCTCTGCAGCCTGGCAAATGAGCCAACTTCAATGGGGCAGGGCGTGCACAAGGAGTGGGTGGAGAGTGTGGGGTGGTGGTGGAGCATGTGGGGGTCCCGCTGTGGAGAGACTGGGTTGGCTTTGGGAGGTCAGGACATGCACACAGGGCAGGACTGTGATGACTGTGTGTGTGGACCTGTGGGCGGCAGGACTTGTCAGCTGCAGAAGACTTGTTCTTCTCAAAGACCCACAGAGGGGGTTTGCCCCATCTTACAAAGCCTGAAACAATTGGATGCTCCCGTGCTAAGGCCAGCCCCACCCAGCTGCAATCCTCAGAGAGCTGACAAGAGACCTAAAGGCTGGAGGCTTATAGCAATTGTAAGGCCCTGAGCCTAATAACCTGCCACGCTGGGGGCCTACTCACTTAAAAGAAATACTGCGGGCCGGCCCCGTGGCTTAGTGGTTAAGTGCGTGCGCTCTGCTGCTGGCGGCCCGGGTTCGGATCCCGGGCGCGTACTGACACACTGCTTCTCCGGCCACGCTGAGGCCGTGTCCCACATACAGCAACTAGAAGAATGTACAGCTATGACATACAACTATCTACTGGGGATTTGGGGGGAAAAAATAAATAAATAAAATCTTTAAAAAAAAAAAAAAAAGAAATACTGCAACATAAATGTGGTATTAGAACTTGCAGCCAACGGTGCAGGGGCTCCCCACACCTGAAAAAGAGACTGAAAAGCTCACAACAACTACAAGCAGGTGAGCATTACAACAGCTGGCCAGGAGCATTATTTGGCCTCCCTGGGCACCTATAGGGAGAGGAAACAGACCACAACAGAAGGACACACGTAGCCCACATAGGAGTCACCCCTGGAATATTGAGAACTGAGGGAAGCACACTGCGGCCTCCTAAGGCATCACTTACATAAGGTCACCTATCCAAGCAGGAGACGTAGCTGACCTACTGAATACATAGACACAAACTCAGGGAAAGAGGCAAAATGAGGAGGCAAAGGAATACATTCCAAGTAAAAGAACAGGACAAAACTCCAGAAAAGGAACTAAGTGAAACAAAAATGAGCAACCTACCCGACAGAGAGTTCAAACAAAGAGTGTTAAGAATGCTCACTGATCTGGGGAGAAGAATAGATGAACTCACTGAGAATGTCAACAAAGAAATGGAAGATATAAAAAAGAACCAATCAGAAATGAAGCATACAATATGGGAAATGAAAAATTCACTAGAGGGACTCAAAAGCAGTGTAGAGGATACAGAAGAAGGGATCTGTGAACTGGACGAAAGACTAGAAGAAATTACCCAAGCTGAATAGGTAAAAGAGAAAAGAATTAAAAAGTGCGAGGACAGTCTAAGGGACCTCTGGGACAACATCAAGCGCACTAACATCCGTGTTATCGGTGTCCCAGAAGGAGAAGAGCGAGACAAAGTGGCAGAGAATCTATATCAAGAAATAATAGATGAAAACTTCCCTAACCTAAGGAAGGAAACAGACATCCAAGTACAGGAAGCACAGAGAGCCCCATACAAGATAAACCCAAAGAGGCTCACACCAAGACACATCATAATCAAAATGTCCAGAATTAAAGATCAAGAGAGAATCCTAAAAGCCGAAAGAGAAAGGCAAGTTACATACAAAGGAAACCCCATAAGGCTATCAGCTGACTTCTCAGCAGAAACCTTACAGGCTAGAAGAGAGTGGCAAGATATATTTAAAGTGCTAAAAGGAAAAAACTTACAACCAAGAATACTCTACCCAGCAAGGTTATCATTCAAAATGGAAGGAGAGATCAAAAATTTCCCAGACAAGCAAAAATTAAAGGAGTTTGTCACCAAGAAACCAGTGCTACAAGAAATGTTAAAGGGACTGATTTAAGGGGAAAAGAGAAGACCACAAATAGGAAAAATGATCTATTTCCATGATAAGAGGGTAATGGATACAAATGCATAAAAAAAAGGTTAGATATTATATCAAAAACATAAAAGGAGGGAGGAGGGGAGTTAAAGAGTAGAGCTTTCAGACAGAGGTCAAACTAAAGTGACCATCAATTCTGTATAGAAGAAGAAAGGAACAGAGAAGGACTACTAAAACACTGAGAAAAAAAAAAGTTAAAAAATGGCAGTAAGTACATACTTATCAATAGCTACTTTAAACGGCGATGGACTAAATGCTCCAATTAAAATGCATAGCGTGCCTGATTGGATAACAAAACAAGACCCATATATATGCTCCATACAAGAGACACACTTCAGACTTAAAGACACTCACAAACTGAAAGTGAAGGGATGGAAAAAGATACTCCACTCAAATGGCGATGAAAAGAAAGCTGGGGTAACAGTACACATATCAGACAAAATAGACTTTAAAACAAAAACTGTAAAAAGAGACAAAGAAGGGCATTACATAATGATCAAGGGAACAATCCAACAAGAGGATATAACACTTGCAAATATCTATGCACCCAATGTAGGTGCACCTAAATATATAAAGCAATTATTAACAAACAAGAAAAGAGAAATAGAAAGTAACACAATAATAGTAGGGGACTTGAACACTCCACTTACACCAACGGATAGATCATCCAAACAGAAGACCCATAAGGAAACATTGGCCTTAAATGACACACTAGAACAGATGGACCTAGTAGATATATACAGAGTATTCCATCCAAAAACTGAAGAATACACGTTCTTTTCAAATGCACATGGAACATTCTCCAGGATTGATCACATATTAGGCCACAAAACAAGTCTCCATAAATTTAAGAAGATTGAAATAGTACAAAGCATCTCTTCCGACCACAATGGTATGAAACTACAAATCAACTATAGGAAGAAAATCAGAAAAGCCACAAATACGTGGAGGTTAAACAAAATGCTACTGAACAACGACTGGGTCAATGAAGAAATCAAAGAAGAAATCAAAATATACTTGGAGACAAATGAAAATGAAAATACGACATGCCAGAATTTATGGGATACAGCAAAAGTGGTTCTAAGAGGGAAGTTGATAGCAATACAGGCCTATCTCTAAAACAAGAAAAATCTCAAATAAACAATCTAACAATGCACCTAAAGGAACTGGAAAAAGAAGAACAAACCAAGCCCAAAATGAGCAGAAGAAGGGAAATGATAAAAATCAGAGCAGAAATAAATGAAATAGAGACCAAGAAAACAATAGAAAAAATTAATAAAACCAAGAGTTGGTTCTTTGAAAAGATCAACAAAATTGACAAACCTTTAGCTAGACTCACCAAGAAAAAAAGAGAGAAGGCACAAATAAGTAAAATCAGAAATAAAAGAGGAGAAATTACAACAGACACCTCAGAAATACAAAAGATTATAAGAGAATGCTATGAAAAGCTATATGCCAACCAATTCGACAATCTGGAAGAAATGGATAAATTCTTAGAATCATACAACCTTCCAAAACTGGAACAAGAAGAAGTAGAGAATTTGAATAGACCAATCACCAGTAAGGAGATCAAAACAGTAATAAAAAACCTCCCCAAAAATAAAAGTCCAGGACCAGACAGCTTCCATGGTGAATTCTACCAAACATTCAAAGAAGACTTAATACCTATCCTTCTCAAACTCTCTCAAACTCTTCCAAAAAATTGAGGAGGGGGGGGGCTCCCTAACTCATTCTATGAATCCGACATTACCCTGATACCAAAACCAGACAAGGACAACACAAAAAAAGAAAATTACAGGCCAATATCACTGATGAACATCGATGCAAAAATCCTCAACAAAATACTAGCAAATCACACACAACAATACGTTAAAAAGATTATACACCATGATCAAGTGGGATTTATTCCAGGTATGCAGGGATGGTTCAACATTCGCAAATCAATCATCCTAATATACCACATTAATAAAATGAAGAATAAAAATCACATGATTATCTCAATAGATGCAGAGAAAGCATTTGACAAGGTACAGCATCCATTTATGCTAAAAACTCTGAATAAAATGTGCATAGAAGGAAAGTACCTCAACATAATAAAGGCCATATATGAGAAACCCACAGCTAATATCATCCTCAATGGTGAAAAACTGAAAGCTATCCCTCTAAGAACAGGAACCAGACAAGGATGCCCACTGTCACCACTCCTATTTAACATAGTACTGGAAGTCCTAGCCAGAGCAATCAGACAAGAGAAGAAACAAAAGAGATCAAAATTGGAAAGGAAGAAGTGAAACTGTCACTATTTGCAGATGACATGATTTTATATATAGAAAACCCTAAAGAATCCACCAGAAAACTTTTAGAAGTAATAACTGAATATGGTAAAGTTGCAGGATACAAAATCAACATACAAATTCAGTTGCATTTCTATACAGTAACAACGAAGTAGCAGAAAGAGAAATTAAGAATACCACCCCATTTACAATTGCAACAAAAAGAATAAAATACCTAGGAATCAACTAAACTAAAGAGGTGAAAGAGCTGTACACGGAAAACTATAAAACATTGCTGAAAGATATTGAAGAAGACACAAAGAAATGGAAAGATATTCCGTGCTCTTGGATTGGAAGAATTAACATAGTTAAGATGTCCATACTTCCTAAAGCAATCTATAGATTCAATGCAATCTCTATCAAAGTTCCAACAACATTTTTCACAGAAACAGAACAAAGAATCCTAAAATTTATATGGAACAGGAAAAGACCCCGAATAGCTAGAGGAATCCCGAGAAAAAAGAACAAAGCTGGAGGTATCACACTCCCTGATTTCAAAATATACTGCAAAGCTATAGTAACCAAAACAGCATGGTACTGGCACAAAAACAGACACACAGATCAATGGAATAGAATCGAAAGCCCAGAAATAAACCCACACATCTATGGACAGCTGATCTTTGACAAAGGATCCAAGAACATACAATGGAGAAAACAAAGTCTCCTCCACAAATGGTGTTGGGAAAATTGGACAGCCACGTGCAAAAAAATGAAAGTAGACCCCTACCTTACACTATACACAAAAATTAACTCCAAATGGATTAAAGACTTGAATGTAAGACCTGAAACTATGAAACATCTAGAAGAAAACATAGGCAGTACGCTCTTCAACATCGGTCTTAGCAACATATTTTAAAGCACCATGTCTGACCAGGCATGAGAAACAATAGAAAAAATAAACAAATGGGACTACATCAAACTAAAAAGCTTCTGCACAGCAAAGGAAACCATCAACAAAACGAAAAGACAACCTAACAATTGGGAGAAGATATTTGCAAACCATACATCTGATAAGGGGTTAATCTACAAAATATATAAAGAACTCATGCACCTCAACAACAAAAAAACTACCCACCCAATTAAAAAATGGGCAAAAGACCTGAACAGACATTTCTCCAAAGAAGATATACAGATGGCCAACAGACACATGAAAAGATGTTCAAAATCATTAACTATCAAGGAAATCAAAACTACAATGAGGTATCACCTCATGCCCGTCAGAATGACTATAATTAATAAGACAGGAAACAACATATGTTGTTGAGGATGTGGAGAGAAGGGAACTCTCATACACTGCTGGTGGGAGTGCAAATTGGTGCAGCCACTATGGAAAACGGTATAGAGATTCCTCAAAAAATCAAGGATAGAACTACCATAGGATCCAGCTATTCCACTGCTGGGTCTTTATCCAAAGAACTTGAAAACACCAATGCATAAAGATACATGCACCCCTGTGTTCATTGCAGCGTTATTCACAATAGCCAAGACTTGGAAGCAACCTAAGTGCCCATCAACGGACGAATGGATAAAGAAGATTTGGTATATATACACAATGGAATACTACTCTCCCAAAAGAAATGATGAAATCCAGCCATTTGTGACAACTTGGATGGACATTGAGGGTATTATGCAAAGTGAAATAAGTCAGAGGGAGAAGTTCAAATACTGTATGATTTCCTTCATTAAGTAGTAGATAATAACAACAATAAACAACAAACACATAGAGGCAGAGATTGGATTGGTGGTTACCAGAGGGGACGGGTGGAGGGAGGAGGGCGAAAGGGATAATTCGGCACATGTGTGTAGTGATGGGTTGTAATTAGTATTTTGGTGGTGAACATGATGTAATCTATGCAGAAATAGAAGTATAATGATGTACACCTGAAATTTATACAATGTTATACACCAATGTTACTGCAATAAACAAAAAATTTAAAAAAAAAGAACATAGACTTGAATAATAAAGAAATCTTAGAGATGAAAAACACAATAGAGGAGACAAAGACAAATCTGGAAGCCTTAAGCATCAGAGTTGACAATATGGAGGAAAGAATTAGCAATATTGAAGACAGCAATGCAGAAATGCTCCAGATGGAAGACGAAAGAGAACTAAGAATAAAAATAAATGAAGAAACTCTCTGAGAAATATCCGACTCAATTAGATGTCCAACATAAAGATTATAGGTATTCTAGAGGGAGAAGAGAGAGAAAAAGCAGCAGAGAACTTGTTCAAAGAAATAATAACTGAGATTTTCACAAACCTGGGGAAGGGACTGGAAATACCAGTGAACGCAATCAATAGAGCTCCAAAATATATCAATATGAAAAGACCCACTCTAAGGCATATACTGGTAAAGCTGGTAACAGTCTATGATAAAGAAACAATATTAAGGGCAGCTAGACAAAAAGAAAATAAATGTACAAAGGAATTCCTATCAGGATCTCAGCTGATGTCTCAACAGAAACTTTACAAGCTTGGAGAAAGTGGAATGACGTAGTCAAGATTCTGAAAGACAAAAACTTTCACCCAAGAATACTCTATCCAGCAAAAAGATCTTTCAGATATGATGGAGAAATAATAACTATCTCTGATAAACAAAAGCTAAGGGAGTTCACTGCTACAAGACACCCACTACAAGAAGTGCTCAAGAAGGCCCTCATGCCCGAGGAAAAAAAGAGAAAGGGGATACAAAGTTTTGAACAAGGAAGAAAATAGGTCAACAAAACCAGAAAAATTACACCTCTGTATCAGAATAGATTAACACTCAATTATAAAACAAAAGATCAAGAGAAGGAAAACACCAAAAATAAATACAACCTCATCACTTTAAATACAAACTCACAAGACAAGATGGAATAAGTTGTGACAACAATAACTTAAAAGAGGAAGAGGAAAGGGATCAAATCGACTTAGTCTAAGGGAATAAGAGGACATCAAAAAATGGACTATCACATTCACGAGATTTTTTTATACAAACCTCATGGTAACCACTAGCCAAATAACCATAACAGAGACACACATGATAAATAAAGAGAAAACTAAGAGAACCTTCATACAGAACTACCAAACTGAATTGGTAGTCCAAAACACAAGGGATGAGAAACAAAAGAAATGCAAAAGAACTGGAAAATGAGTGATAAAATAGCAAAAATAAGCCCTCATATATTAATAATTACCCTAAACGTGAATGGACTGAACTCTCCAATCAAAAGACAAAGAGTGGTGGAATGGATTAAAAAACAAGACCAAACAATATGCTGCCTCCAGGAAAAAGATCTCAGCTCTAAAGACAAACACAGGCTCAGAGTGAAAGGATGGAAAACAATACACGAAGCTAATGGCAGACAAAAGAAAGCAGGTGTTGCCATACTTCTATGAGACAAAGTTGACTTCAAGATAAAACAGGTAACAAGAGACCAAGAGGGGCAATATATAATGATAAAAGGGACACTCCACCAAGAAGACATATCACTTATAAATATATATGCACCCAACACAGGAGCACCAAAGTACATAAAGCAACTATTAACAAACCCATAAGAAGATATTAACAACAACACAATAATAGCAGAGGATCTTAACACCCCACTTACATCAATGGGTAGATCATCCAGACAGAAATTCAATAAGGAAATAATGGACTTAAATGAAAAACTTGATGAGATGGACTTAATAGCTATATATAGAGCACTCCATCCAAACACAGCAGATTACACATTCTTCTCAAATATGCATGGAACGTTCTCAAGAATAGACCATATGCTGGGAAACAAAGCATGCCTCTATAAATCTAAGATGATTGAAATCATAACAAGCATCTTTTCTGACCATAATGCCATGAAGCTAGAAAACAACTACAAGACCAAAACCGAGAAAGTGACAAAGATGTGGAGACTAAACAACATGCTACTTTACAACCAATGGATCATTGATGAAATTAAAGGAGAAATGAAAACATATCTGGAGACAAATGAAAATGAAAATACACTGTACCAATTCATATGGGATGCAGCAAAAGCGATCCTGAGAGGGAAACTTATAGCAATACAGGTCCACCTTAACAAATAAGAAAAAGCCCAAATAAGAAACCTCAAACTATGCCTAATAGAATTAGAAAAAGAAGAACAAACAAAGCCCAAAGTCAGCAGAAGGAGGGAGATAATAAAAATCAGAGCAGAAATGAATGAAATTGAAAAAAACAAAAAAACAGTAGAAAGGATTAATGTAACAAAGAGCTGGTTCTTTGAGAAGATAAACAAAATTGACAAACCCTTAGCCAGACTCACCAAGAAAAAAACAGAGAAGCCTCAAATAAATAAAATTAGAAATGAAAAAGGAGAAATTACAACAGATACCACAGAAATACAAAAGGTTATAAGAGAATACTATGAAAAACTATATGCCAACAAATTGGACAATCTAGAAGAAATGAACAAATTCTTATACTCATACAACCTCCCAAAACTGAATCAAGAAGAAACAGAGAATCTGAATAGACCAATCACAAGCAAAGAGATTGAAACAGTAATCAAAAACATCCCAAAAAATAAAAGTCCAGGACCAGATGGCTTCTCTGGAGAATTTTTACCAAACATTCAAAGAAGATTTAATACCTATCCTTCTCAAACTATTCCAAAAAATAGAGGAAGATGGAACACTTCCCAACACATACTATGAGGCCAACATCACCCTGATACCAAAGTCATACAAAGACAATGCTAAGAAGGAAAACTACAGACCTATATCTCTGATGAACACAGATGCAAAAATCCTCAACAAAATATTGGCAAACCGAATACAGCAATACATTAAAAAGATCATACACCACGATCAAGTGGGACTTATACTAAGGACACAGGGATGGTTGAACATCTGAAAATAAATCAATCTGATACACCACATTAATAGAACAAGGAATAAAAACCATATGATCATCTCAGTAGATGCAGAGAAGGCATTTGACAAGATACAACACACATTTATGATAAAAACTCTCAAAAAAATGGGTATAGAAGGAAAGTACCTCAATGTAATAAAGGCCATATATGACAAACCCACAGCGAACATCATACTCAACAAGGGAAAACTGAAAGCCATCCTTCTGAAAACAGGAACAAGACAAGGGTGTGCACTCTCACCACTCTTATTCAACATAGTGCTGGAGGTTCTGGCCAGAGCAATTAGGCAAGAAAGAGGAATAAATGGAATATAAACAGACAACAAATAAGTGAAACTCTTGCTGTTTGCAGATGACATGATCTTATATATAGAAAACCCTAAAGAATACATTGGAAAACTATTAGAAATAATCAACAACTACAGCAAAGTTGCAGGGTACAAAATTAACTTACAGAAATCAATTGTATTTCTATATGCCAACAACGAACTGACAGAAAGAGAACTCAAGAAGAAAATCCCATTCAAAATTGCAACGAAAAGAATAAAATATCTAGGAATAAATTTAACCAAGGAAATGAAAGACCTATACAATGAAAACTATAAGACATTATTGAGTGAAATCAATGATGACATAAAGAAATGGAAAAATATTCCATGCACATGGATTGGAAGAATAAACATAGCTAAAATGTCCATACTACCTAAAGCCATCTACAGATTCAGTGCAATCCCAATCAGGATCCCAAGGACATTCTTCATGGAACTAGAACAAAGAATACTAAAATTCATATTTGGGGCAATAAAAGACCCCAAATAGTTAAAGCAATCCTGAGAAAAAAGAACAAAGCTGGAAGCATCACAATCCCTGACTTCAAAACATACTACAAAGTGGCAGTAATCAAAACAGCATGGTACTGGTACAAAAAAAGACCCGCAGATCAATGGAACAGAATTGAAAGCCCAGAAATAAAACCTCACATCTATAGGCAGCTAATCTTCAACAAAGGAGCAAAGAACATACAATGGAGATGGGAAAGTCTCTTCAATAAACGTGCTCAGAAAACTGGACAGCCACTTGCAAAAGAATGACAGTAAACCATTATCTTTCACCATACATAAAAATTAACTCAAAATGGATCAAAGATCTGAAGGTGAGATCTGAAACTATAAAACTCCTGGAAGTAAATATAGGCAGTACGCTATTCATCATCAATCATAAAGAGATCTTCTCGAATTCCATATCTACTCAAAGGAAACAAAAGAAAAAATAAACAAGTGAGACTTCATCTGATTAAAGAGCTTCTAAAAGGCAAACAAAACAAGGTTCTAAATGAACTGGCAACCCACCAGTTGGGAAAAATATTTGCAAACCATATATCCGACAAGGGATTAATCTCCATAATATATAAAGAACTCACGCAACTAAACAACAAAGAAACAAAGAACCCGATCAAAAAATGGGCAGAGGAAATGAACAGACACTTCTCCAAAGAAGATATACAGATGGCCAATAGGCACATGAAAAGATGCTCAACATCACTAATCATCAGCGAAATGCAAATCAAAACTACACTAAAATATCCTCTTACACCTGCTAGAATGGCTATAATCACCAAGACAAAAAACAACACTTGCTTTAGAGGATGTGAAGAAAGAGGAACCCTAATTCACTGCTGGTGGGAACGCAAACTGGTGCAGCCTCTATGGAAAACAGTATGGAGATTCCTCAAAAAATTGAAAATAGAAATACCTTATGAACCAGCCATCCCACTACTGGGTATCTAAACCAACACACAGACAGAGAGAACTGTTTGGTGGTTACCAGGAGCAAGAGGGTTGGGAGGTGGGCACAAGCGGTGAAGGGATGCGTTTATATGGTGATTGAAGAACAATAATGTACAACAAAAATTTCACAATAAAGAAAACAAAAATAAATCAACAAACGATCACATAGAGACAGAGATTGGATTGGTGGTTACCAGAGTGGAAAAGAGGAGAGAGGAGGGTGAAGGGGAAGATGAGGCACATGTGCCTGGTAATGGATTGTAATTAGTTTTTCAGTGGTGAACATAACGTAACCTATACAGAAATCAAAATAGAATGATGTACACCTGAATTTTATATAATGTTATAAACCACTGTGACCGCAATAAGAAAACAAAAAAGTGGAAATAAAATTAATACCAAAACCCCAAAAAACTCCCATCTCTATTGCTAACTGGGAAAGTTGGATATGCATTTTCTTTCTAGAATGCCTCTCTCAGGTCCTGTTAATCAGCTTTGGAGAAGCTTAGCTCCAGAATTCTCACTCTTTTTCTTTCTGGAACGATAGTCTGTCTTTCCCTAGACCCCTCCTTATACTTATATGATTCCTCTCATAGAACAGAACAGGTTGGCCTCCACCGAGGACATGATGGCTGACATTGTGTGGAGAAGAGAGGCTGTGGGGAAAAGATAGGGCCCTCCACCAGCAGGCAATTACTGCAAACAGGATTTGTGGGCTTAGGGGGGTAGGGTCAAAGGAAAGCAAAATCTCTGATCTGGATTTTAGACATAACTTCTAACATCAGGGCAGCAGCTCCCAGGAATGTTCAAAGAAAAGATTGAAAGCTCATTATTGCAGACACTTACTTGGTCCTTGGTTTTAATATCTAGGTATAATTTGATTTGCCTGTAGGCCAAGAGAAATTATTTCACAATGTAGAAATGGTAGAAACAAAGCAGAAATTTGCCTGTAAAACAAGTATCTGAGCGTTTATTATGTGCCAGGAACTGTGGTAGTCAGATGGGATAAAGGTATCAATAACATAATTTCTACCCACAAAGAAATCCCCTGTGATGGTAGATAAATGTTTCCTAACTGAAAGAATGAATCCTTACACAAGCTAAGACCACAAATGTGTCCTAGGAGAAATTCTGAAGGTGAGGGGAATAATTTTAATACTCTAATCAGGAAAAGACCTAAGGCAACTAGATATTTTCTAGATCCTTTTTTCCATCTTTTTAGCAGACTTCTCTGTAGGTCCATTTTTAGGTTTAGTTAGAAGGATAATAACCTCAACACTTAGAACAGGATAGAAATAAAGCCAAATTCAACCTTTTGCAGCCAGATTCTAGAAATGAAACCTTAGTTATTTGCAGTTATATATAAACCTTATATATTTAAGTAAATGTCCACTCCATACCTAAATATTTGCTGAAACTTGTATGGAGTATAAAAAGGACTACAAGATCTGGTCCTTGCCCACAGACAGGTTACAGCCTAGTTGAAAACACAAGCTTCCACGTGCATGAGGCTACAAAGCCAGACAGCATATAAAGTACAGACAAGCGTGGTAAGAACAATCAGTGAGGGCAGAAGTAGCTGGTGGGAATGAGTTCGGGTGGTTAGAAGGGAGGGACTCGAGCCTTGCCCTGAAGTTAACACTTGTCTATGCAAAAGGAAAGGAGAGGCTGCACACCCAGGGTCAAGTGTGGCCCCAGAAGCTGCAAAGTCATTAACAGTTTCTCTTCTCTCTGCACAGTCAATGACTGTGTATATCACAGCCGTGATATACTCAGAACCCTTAGCACAGGCTTCAGGAGGATCAGATCAACTGCATGGACAAAGTTGCCTCTTTCCAAAATGAAACCCAGTTTGCTGTCTCTCTTGTCCACTGATCCCAAATTAGCCATGGCAGTTTTCTTTGGACCATGCACCCTATACCAGCACCACTACCAGGGACTGGGGAAATGGATGTGTCCCAGAGAGCCATCCTGACCCAGAGAGAGCAGATTCTCAAACTCATGAAGACTCTGGGTGGTCCATGAGGACTTCACCAATCTCATAGGCCAATTTGGTTCCAGATTCTCTGTGCCAGCCTGGCCATCTCAGAGTTCGTGCTCACCTGCCATGAAGGTGACAGAATGGAGCAAAGGTTGCAGGGGCACAAGTCTCCCTCCACTTCCCAATGCAATCCCTGATGCCTTCAGGTGGCTTGATTCCCCTCACCTAGCTTGCTCCCAGATCATAGATCACTAAGAGAGGAGGTTTGACTGGTTGTCATTGTCTTCCTCTTCATTATTTATTAAGTGCTCCCTGTAGACATGCAGCTGCTCCCAGCAATGGTGCTCATCCTGCACTGGTTGAGTACCTGTTAAAAGATGTACACCTAATGGAATTCTATTTGAACAGCAACTCCATTCAGTAAGAACAGTTAGATCACAGCTGCTTTGACCAAATCTCTCTATATGTCTATTCATAACAGAGTGGAATTTGAAAGACATCTGCTCCCTTTACTATGTGGTTGGATCATCGTGTAGCTACAATTGCTCAGTATTCAGCTAACGTATAAATAAATGAACCTTTATTTATCTACCATGTGCTACCCTCTTTTCTAAATGCCGTATATGTGTCATTTCGTAAGCTTCACAACAATATACACATGGGAAAATTTTTTAGTTTCTTTTATAGAAAATGTTAACCCAGATTACCCAAGGTTATATAACTAATAAATGATGGTTCAGCATTTGAGCCTAACTGATACCAAAGCCAGTGTTCTTTGCTGTACATCACACTATCTCACATTCATTTTCAACTGATATTTTACAGGAGTTTACATACTGGAATATTTAAAACCCTACTAGTGTGACATGTACGCTAGTACATTTCTTTATTGCTGATTGCTTGCTGAAGCAAGCAAATTGTTACAATGTGCATAGGCAAAAAGATGTGTTTTTCTAACAACACTTTTATAACAGACTGACCTGGAGTTGCTTTCTTCCATATAATTTACAAATTGCATATTACAATGATGTGAAGCCAGAAATATTTTTCAATTACACTATATTTCCTGACATGAAACTGTTTATCATCTCAGTCCATTTAAAATGTTTGAATAAAAGAATGTAAATTTTAAAGAATTTTCATTTAAAAGCCTTTCTTTGAATGATTAGTATGG
The DNA here is from genome assembly GCF_057802395.1 of Ceratotherium simum simum. Classification (NCBI taxonomy): domain Eukaryota; kingdom Metazoa; phylum Chordata; class Mammalia; order Perissodactyla; family Rhinocerotidae; genus Ceratotherium; species Ceratotherium simum. Next base: position 29,925,930 of record NC_141901.1, on the reverse strand, counting down.
TACACATCATGAACTCTCAATTTCTGGCTCACAAGTGGAATCTGAGGTAATGATAGTGTAAAATGTATTTTAACACTATAAAATATTTCAAAAAAGCATCTATAGTTCCACCAATGTCTGTGTGAGATTCATTAGCGTTGTTCATCAATTATTTCTGGTTCTCTCTAGGATCACATAGTAGGAGTTAATCTTTTTGCCCCCTTTGAAGTTAGGCATGACAATGTGACTTTCTTCAGCCAAATAAATGCAAGTAGAAGTGACATATTTCTCTCCCATGTAGAATCTTTAAGATCTAGTACCAACCTCATCTTTCCTCCGCTGAGGTTGAGGAAGCAGGTGTGGGGATGGAACCTTCTTCAGCCTGGGTCCCTGCGTGATTACAATGAGCAGAGCCTGATCCTGTAGCGTGAGCTCTTCTTGTGAAACACTGATAGACAGGGATTGTTTGTTACTGTAGCAGAACTGGCTCATCCTGACTGATACACTGTTACAGTGAGGGTTTCCATTTCTTCATTTTCCAATCACTCTTTATTTAGATAAACATACAGTTTTTATATGGACATAATCATAGTATACATGTACTTTTCTTCGAAACTTTTCAAAACATTATATTGTAAACATTTTCTCAGCTTTTTCATCAAACACCATATTGATTATTTTAATAGTTGTATAATAGTCTATCATATCAACTTGCAGTTTTTTTATTAGCTATCATTTAAGTTGTGTCTATTTTTTCTATTATGAATAATGCAGCTAAAATTGTCTTTGTATGTGTAGCTTTTTTCTTTTTTAAAATTATTTTCTTGAGATAAAGGAAAGAAGTAACTGTTTTCCTTTCAGTTTTGTAGTTAAATATTTTATAGCCAAATTATGGTACCCTTTCCTTAAAATTGGTGCAAGAATTTCGTACTAATCAAATAGAGAAAAGATTGCCCTTCATTTTGTTATCCTTTGAAATTATGGAGATAATAGGTTCCAAAGATAATGTCCAGCTTATTCTGAATCCATGTCCAAAAAGATATCCTTCTGAGATAAAATCCGGTCACACTCTAAACCTCACATCTGGATAAAATAAACTACTTGATCATAGAATTTTTGTGTGTGTGTGTGAGGAAGAGCAGCCCTGAGCTAACATCTGTCGCCAATCCTCCTCTTTTTGCTGAGGAAGACTGGCCCTGGGCTAACATCCGTGCCCATCTTCCTCTACTTTATATGGGACACCACCATTGCATGGCTGACAAGTGGTGCCTCGGTGCACACCTGGGATCCGAACCCCAGGCTGCTGCAGCAGAGCGTGGGTGCTTAACCACTACGACACCAGGCCGGCTCCTTAGAATTTTTTACTTACTATAAATGACTTAAAGTTATGCCAATTTGTGTCCTAAAGACAACTAAATTGTTTCTGCTGAGATTAAATGTTTCATCTTCATGCTGAACAAGAGGAGCATTATTTCTATAGACTCTTATATTCGTGGTAAATGTGTTCATACTACATTTGTCCTTAGGAAGACCAGGCTGGTTACCCTGCCAAGAAACAAAAATATCTGCTTTCTTCAGTTTATGTTGATCATTTTGATGAACAAAGCAATTTTATTTCTTCGAACACATAGACTATATACCTAAGATTGTCTTCCACTTTCATATTCCCAGTATTTTATGTTTCTCTAACTCTATTTTCCAAGGCACTCAAAGTGCTGCCTGGATATTATCCCATAAATGCTTTGCAGAAAGATGAAGTCAGCCCTCTGCACAAACATTTGAAACGTCCAGAGCCATTTGTGAAGTTTTTAACTCCTGCCAAGGTTTCTTCACCTTCTTTCCTCCTCCTCTTCCTTCCTTTTTCCCCCTCTCTCACCTCATGCCTTATTTTGAGTGTTCTCTTCAGTTTCAGTGACTAAGAGATAAAAACACCACAACCAACACCCTGACAGTACATGAGAGCTGTGCAGAGACATCAGGGACCCTTATTTTCCTCATGCTCCCTGGTTTATGAGTTATGGCCAATTATAGGCCAGGCACCTACTGACATTATCTAATCGGCACATGGCAATGACACCCAAGGTTGGCATTATTTCCAACTTAGAGAAGAGGGAACCGAAGGTCTAACTGGTGTTCCTGGGAAATTCTTTGAGACCTTGGGTTGGTCACGTGATCTTTCTAACACCAGATTCTTACCCCTAAAATGGAATTAGTCACCCCTATTTTCCCATGGTTTAAGAATGGTTGCGAGAATCAGATAAATAATGCCTGTGAACAAGCTTTGAAATTGTCTAGGTGCATAAATAACCACATTAATATAATAAGATATAATTGATCTTATTAAACACTCTACTAGTACGGGAGAAACCAAAAGATTAAAAAAAAAGCCTATTTCTCCAAGTGAAAAATCATATGTTAGGTTACGTCCTATTGTGGGAGAAGAGAATGGGGCAGAAAAACCCATTGTGTTGAGAAATAGATAGAAGACATTTTACGTGAGAGGCATTTTTCATAAATAAAAACTGTGTTCTTTAGAGGCCCAGTTCTAAACTAGTTTTTTGCCACCCACCTGTTATCCCTATCACCTGTCAGGCACTGGACTTGCTGCCAGCAGACATGGATTAAAATCTTGGGTTACTCCTTTTGTGACTTTGAGAAAAATCATCCCATCCTTTGGAGTCTACTTCATTGATAAATTGAGAACACCATAACACATGCCTGAGGATCAAATGAGAAAATCTACATTGAAAATATTTTATAAATTAAAAAATAAACCAGAGCTAACAGCATCCATCTCCACAAACTCAAAACAAGATTTAAAAGAGGACATCATTAGCTAATCCAGGTACCATTTCTAAATCACAAAGAACTTGATCATCATTGAATGTTGGTAACCAGAAAGAAAAAGATGAGGCCATCACAGCTGCTAGGAACAAAGAGATCAAGTCCTCCTTCATCTTACAGATGAGGACTCTGGGATGGGGAAGGGGCTTCCCTGTGCTGCTGTGTAGCCTCAGTAGGAATGAGTTTAACAGCGCCCAGCCCAGGGTTTCTCCACTTTTCTGCCCAGCCTTGCCCTGAGCCAAATGCCCTCATTAGCCTTCCCACTTCTTGTTCACAAACCGACTCATCCTGAGCCTACCCCTCTTCTCCCTGACCTTCCACCAAAGCAGCTCTAAAATCAGCAATGAACTTCCAGTTGCCAAAGCCAATAGGTACTTTTCAATTCTTCCCACTTTTAGTCTTTCTATGGCATTTGCCACATAATTGCTCCCTCCTCCTTTAAACTCTCTCCCTTAGAGTTTGGTGTTCCCATAGCTTCCTGGTATCCTCCTACCTTTCCTATCATACCTAATTTATTTATTTTTCAGAGCTCTTTTCCTCTATCCACCATCAAATGTTGGTGTTTATATATTCATTTTCACACTTACATAGGGCTTATTACATGCCAGGCACTGGCCTAAGGGCTTAACAAATATTCATTCATTTAAACCTCATGCAACCCTGTAAAGTAGGTACATATACAGTTGGGGAAAGTGAGGCACGGGAGACTAAGTAACCTGCTGTGCTGCTTCCTACTATGCTATGCTAACTCTACCAACTCCCCCCTGGCCCTCCTGTCTCCTGACTTATATTCTCATGAAGTAATAATAGCACTGCCTGTCCTGGTCTTTATATGATTTGTATCCCAATCCTATATGTCTAGACTTAATCTCTCTCCAGAGCTCCACATTCCATCTGCACACTGGAGATTGGAATCTCGATTCACCATGGGCATCACAAACATAATACAACCCAAACAGAATCTGTTACCTCTCCAACCCCAAACTTCCACACCACCCAGTATTCCTGTCTCTTTATCATTTTGGGCCTCTTTCCTCATCTGTATAATTAATGGGTTGAACTAAATAATCTCTGCAAACATCCCTCCATTACCATACTTTAATTCTCTAAACGTTTTTCCTGTACTGTCTCCAAGTTTTACTCTCTCTCTCTTTTTAAGATTTTCTTTATTCCTTCATCAATTCTACAAGCGATAATTGAGTATCTTCTGTGGGCCAAGCATTAGACAAGCACTGGTTGAGTAAGAGAAGATCCCTGTCCTCAGAACACACACTGGGGAGAGGAATGCAAGTGTAGAAAGGCAGCTCGGACGCCTCAACATGGTGTCTCTTTACCTCCTAAACATGATCTTATCTGTAGTCTCTGTCTATGCAGGTCCTTGCCTTCATGGTGGCTCGTCTCCTCTGATGCTGGCTCATCAGATCACCGGCCTTGATATTTTCTCCCCTATTTACAGAGTAATCTTTCCAAAACCCAAATCGGAACATGGCAGCGTCTTGTTTGAAAGCTTCCAGTGACTAAAGCCTCATGGATTGTAGGAAAAGTCTTGTGAGTGGTGGACGCCTTCCCCATCCAGATGTGGGAACCTGACCCAACCTCCTCGAGCTCTCCTTGTTCTGCCCTCCAGAAGTGCTTTAAGCACTTGTTCCCTGCACTCCTGGACAGCTTCTCCCTTCTGCCTGTGTACTGCAGGTTCTTCAGCCAGTCTGCCTCTTATCTGGATGATACATTTCTTTCGATTCTTAGATACTCAGCTCAGATAACGCTTCTTCTGAGAAACCTTCTCTTCCCCTGCCTCCCTTGCAATCATAAATTTCCTCTTGTCGCTCCACTTTCAGTCTTTAAAAGTATTTCTGTTACTACCTGTAACATAGGCACTGTAATGATTGCTTACTGTTTGTCTCTCAACTAGGGCAGGGGGGTCTCTAGGGTGTGGACTGTGCAGGTTAATCGCTGAACTCCAGTGATGCCTGGATAGCAGCACATAGTAGGCCCATGATAAAGGCTAGCTAACGGATGACTGAGGGGCACTAGTTGGAAAAGCCACAAAAGCAAGGACTGGAGTATGTTAGAACATCTGGACAACAGTCCAAAATCTGAGATGAGAACAGTGTAGTCAGATTTGGGTCATCACTGGCATAAGAAGAAAGGAAGGCAGCAAACATCTCCAGGGTTGAAGTGAGAGAGTGAGTCCACTCTCACACATGCCCAGTCCTTCTGCACTTCACTCTCAAACTCATCTCTGGGACAGAGGTACGGGATTGCCTCAAGAGATGGATTGGCTCACACTGGACTCTGTAGACTGACTTGCAGAGCAGCATGAGCCACCTTTGCTCAGTGTTCCACTATTTGCCATTTAGGGCTGGGGTTGGGAAATGTAATCCTGTTTATGCAGCGAGATAGTTCTGTGGAGGCAGAAGGCTGACTGATTCAGGCCCTTACATATATCATTAGAGAAATAATCTACAAATTGAGGGTGTTGCAAAGGATTATATGTGTCAGAGGGGATAAGCAAAGGCTTAATTTGTTTTCTTGCTAGTCTCAGGTCCTCATCATGCCTCCACCCAAAAACACATACACAGGCTCACGTAGGCTACCTGGTAAATTCCCCAAAGGCCATGCACGCTATGGGAAATCTGAAGTTGGCCTTTGGTTGGACTGGGCAGAGAGTGCTTTAGCAAGCAATCGTTTTGTTTGATTACTTGTGTAGGCATGAGGCCAGAAAGGCAGGCTGACTCCACCTATAACGAGATAAGCCTCTTTGAGAACCTAGCCTCAGCTTCTCTGTGTTTTGTGGATGAGCCTGTTGCCGTGATACCAATGGTGCAGCCGCTAAACCAGAACTCAGATATTAGAGAACTGCTAAACTCAATCGCCTTCTTCTCAGAGGTCAGCTTCTGGATTTCCTGGGCATTATGCAGCCTCTCAACCCATGAGTGAAACCCCCGTTCCACCCTCTGCCACCCTCCCCACCATCTCTAACCTGTACCCAACACACACTCAAGGCTTGGTCTCTATTTGGACACGTGGGAACAGTGACCACTTTGCTGAGGTGTACAAGCTGCCTTTCTTCACTTACATTCCTCTCCCCTCTGCATGTTCTGAGGGCTGGCATTTGTCTTATTTAACCATATATCCGCAGTGCTCAGTCCAGAGTTTGGCCTCCAGAATATGCTTAATCATTGCTTGTAGAATGAATGAAGAAAACTTAAAAAGAAGAGAGAGAGAGAATAAAACATGGAGACAGTGCAGGGACAGAATTTACGGAATTAAGGAATGCTAAAGTAAGAATGTTTATGGAAATTATTCAGTTCAAGTTGTTAATTATACAGATGAGGGCCATGGGAAGGAGCCTCACTTACTCTTGATGAGATGAGAAGCCACTGGGAAGCTTTGAGCAGATGAGTGACTTATGAGTTCAGCAGGGTAACTCTGACTGCTGGGTTGTGAACAGACTGCAGGGGGAAGGGTGGAGCAGGAGACTTGATTAGGAGACTATCCCACTAATCCAGGAGCAGGAAGATGGGGGCTTGGGCAGGGTGGTGTCAGTGGAGATTTGAGAAGTGGTCAGGTTCTGCATATGTTTGGAAGAGCCGGGAAGATTTCCAGATGAACTGGATGTGAGATGTAAGAGAAAGAAAGGAGCTAAGGATGATTCCAAGATTTGGGCCTGAGCAGGTGGTAGGATAAACTTTTCACTCATTGAGACAGAAAAGACTGTGGGCGGAACAGGTTTGGGAGGGAAGATCAGGAGCTCCGGATGGACGTGTTAAGTTTGAAATACTTATTAGAATCCACATTTAAAAGTCTAGTATGCACTTGGTTATAAATTTTGGAGTTCAGGGGAGAGATCTGGACTAGAGATATAAGTGTGGAAGTTGTCAACATATAACAGGTACTTAAAGCTATCAGATAAGATCACCAAAGGATGAGAGTAGAGAGAGAAGAGATCCAAGGGCTTTGCATTGAGGCTCTCTAGCATTTGAAGGATGGGGAAATAAAGAGAAAGTAAGGAGGTTGAGAAGGGGCAGACAATGAGGTAGGAGAACCAGAAGAGGTTGGTATCCTGGAAGCACATAAAGAAAGTACGCCAAGAGAGAGACCCCTATCAGCTGTGGGAGACAAAGGCTGCTGACAGGTAAAGTGAGACAAGTGCTGAGCACTAGATTGGATCAGCAATGACAAAGTTCCTGATGCCTCCTGACAGGAGTAGTTTATGTGGAGAAGTGGGAGCAAAAGCCTGACTGAGTGCAGTCAAGAGAGAAGGAGAGGCGAGGAATTAGAGACGACAACATGTATCAACGGTTCTTTTAAGGAGATCAGTTGAAACAGGAGCAGAGAAATGAGGGGGGGTGATTTGATGGGGGAGCACAGTGGTCAACAAAATTTTTTTGCTTTTTGCTTTTGTTTTTGTTTTTGATCAGAGAAATAATAGCATATTTGTTTGCTGATGGGATTATCCAGTAGAGAATAGAATCCTTTGGATGTGCTTATCAGTAAGAAGTGAGAGACAGTTATTTCATTCAATAAAATTCAATTCATTTCAATTCACATAAATTCAATTCAATTCAACTAATATTTATTGGGACTGTACCTAGGGCAAGGCACTATTCTATATGGGATATATTTGTGAACAACATAGAGAGAGATTCCTGTCATCATCTAGCAGGAGGAGTCAAATAAACAATATACCTACGTAAGAAGTAAATTATATAGCATATTAGGAGATAATAAACACTAGGCAAAGGACAATGTAGAACAAACTGAGAGGGATTAGGAATAGCAGGCATGGGTTGCAGTTTTCAGTAGAGTCATCTGGGTAGGCCTTGTTGAGAAGGTAAGGGAGTTGTCTATGTCCATGTCATTGAAAGAGCTTTCCACACGAGGGGAACAGCCAGTGCATTCTACAGCAGGAGTAACATCAGGGAGCATGTCAAGATGAAAAAAATACATAGATAAAAAACTCTTATTGCCTTTTGGTTGCTTAGGGAAAGTACTAGCCAGGGAGGATTTTGGTTGGGTTGAGAGAAGGAAAGATGCCTAGAAGAAAATAACAAGGTACTGTCAAGAGCATAACGCAAGAGCATGGGAAGAAGATTGTCCTGAGTGCTAGGAGATGAAGAAGGTCTGTGGGTGGTAATGCTTTTAAAAAGAAAAGTTCCTGTTAAACAACCCCATGCTGGCTCCTGTCCCACAGTTCTTTAATTTTCCTGGATGAGACACCTTAGTTCAGCACGTGGAACTAGTCCATCCAGACCCACCTGTTTGCTTATCCCTCTTCTGGCACAAAGGGCCTGCTTGTTACATGACATGACTGGAGCACCTCAGCACAGTGCAGAGTGTCAGTGCTCCAATGCCCCCCAAGCCACCAGAAACCTCTGACCAAGCTCCCGAGTGGCATAGAAGTGACAGGAATGGTGGACAAAGAGAAACATCCAGACCAGTCAGACGCTTCCCCATTTTGTTCACAAATGATCCCCCTTTGTCTCTTTCCATAAACTGCAATAAAGGTAGTGCTTCTCACATTTTAATATGGGGATCTTGTTAAAATGCAGATTCTTATTCAGTAGGTCTGGAGTGGGCATGAGAATCTGAATTGCTAATAAGGCCCAAGAGGATGTAGACGCTGTGGGTCCTCAGGCTACTCTGAGCAACAAGGGACCAGGAGACTCTTCTTTAGTATATTCTTTGCACAGAAATCTAAGAAGGCTCAAAAAACATCAACTTGTATTTGCTTGGTATGTCTATTCCCATACCTCTACTTCCAATCTGTTTTTAAATATCATTTTCTTTTAGTGTATTTTTAATAAACAGTCTATATTGTAGTTGTATTCTTTAAAACAGACAATCTTATATTCTCTATCTTTTGATAAAGGGCATTAAGTTGACATACAGTTCATTTAATTACATTTATTGGAATTTAATTTTCTATTTTTACATCAATTATTTTATGCATTTTAATTTACTGTTGTTTTCTCTTGTATCATTTTTTATTTTCTTTTACCGGCTTGGACAATTTTTTTTGTTTACTATTCCTTCTATTCCTCTTTAGTTTGAAATTTTCATAGTGAAATATCTAAAATAAAACTTCTAGAATTCCAAGTGTATATTGATATATCAATTAAGATATTGATAAACACACATTTGATGTAGGAGATATACTTACATAAATATCAAAATTTGCCACAAGATGTACATAAATCTTAACAATAAGCATGAAATATTTGACTAATACATTTAATAAATACATTTAGTTGGACTCTATAAAAGATAATGTATTCTTTTTTATTATTTTATGCTCTTGCACAGAGACAATTTAATTAATTTTTAAAAATCAACAACTACTACTCTACCTAGAAATTAAAGAGCACAGTCCTGAAAGATCTGGATCAAAGAATAATCAAAACAAAAAAATGCTATTTTTAAGAAAGTAATTAAAGGAAGAACACATCAAATCCAAACCTATAGGATGGAACTTAAAACTAGACCCAACCGTACTGTTTATATTATCTTTTTAAGAAATGAAGAAGATATTCAATTTAAAAAAGTAGGAAAAAAACCAATAAAATAAACCAAAAAGAAACCAAAGAGACCATGTTAGATGGAGTAGGCAAAAATATAGTATTAAAATTTTTTCTTTTTTTGGCGGGGGGGAAGGAGTCACACTGGGCTAACATCTGTTGCCAATCTTCCTCATTTTTTCTTTCTTCTCCTCAAAGCCCCAAGACATAGTTTTATATCATAGTTGTAAGTCCTTCTAGTTCTTCTATTTGAGCTGCCACCACAGCATGGCAACTGACAGATGGGTGATGTGGTTCTGTGACTGGGAAACATACCCGGGCTGTGGGGGTGAGAGCACGGAACTTTAATCACTAGACCTTCAGGGCTGGCTTAGTATTAAAATTTTTAAGGGGTATATTAACATAGATATTTAAAAGACTAAAAGAATCACAAAAGAACATATGTGCAACTCTCTAACAAAAATATTTTTTTAAAAACTAAATAATATTATATCCAAATAAAAATTATCAAAATTGACCCAAGAAAGAATAGAAACTCTAAACAGATCAATAACTTTAGAAGAGATTGAAAATGTAACTAAAGAACTACCACTTTAGAAGCACCATATGCAACCTCTATGCAAGGCAAATTGATGATATCTACCTAAATTACTTAGGCACATATCCTCTGACAGAGCAATTTCATATCCAGTCACTTATCTTACAGACATATAGTAGACACGGAAACTGATTTATTTTCATGCATGTGAAATAAGTCCAAGGTTATTCATTAAAACATTGTTTAGGGGCCGGCCCCGTGGCTTAGTGGTTAAGTGCGCACGCTCCACTACTGGCGGCCCAGGTTCAGATCCCGGGCGCGCACTGTCGCACCGATTCTCCGGCCATGCTGAGGCCACGTCCCACATACAGCAACTAGAAGGATGTGCAACTATGACATACAACTATCTACTGGGGCTTTGGGGAAAAAAAATAAAGGAGAAGGACTGGCAATAGATGTTAGCTCAGAGCCGGTCTTCCTAGCAAAAAGAGGAGGATTAGCACGGATGTTAGCTCAGGGCTCATCTTCTTCAGAAAAAAAAAAAAAAGATGAGCCTTGCTCAGAAAAAAAAACACATTGTTTAAAATAGGAAAATATTGGGAAAAAACACTAAAAATGACATCAAGTCAATGAAATTATAATACATTGATTTAATGGAATATTATAAAGGTGAAAATTTTTTTTTACACATTATACTTTTAAATGAAAAAACAAGATTCAGAATTATGTGTATAATGTATGACTATTTGTGGTATATGGGAAGATATATATATATATATATATATATACATGTGCTTGCTCGTATAAGCATAAAACATTCCTGGAAGGATTCACACACACACACACACACGGGCACGCACACATGCACATGCACACAGACCCACACACAACATTGATTTCCTATGATGATGGGAGTGGAACACCAAGAGATGGGTGGAAGGAAGACTTTTCATTCTATACTCTTACATTTTAAAAATGTTTGAGCCATGTGAATGCATTTCCCAATCAAAAACCTAAATAAAAATTACTAGGTACCATTTCTAGATTGGCTTTTGTATGACTTCTAAGTAAACATCAAACAATAGCTATTTTACATGGTATTTAAATTATCTAAGACTGTAGAAAAAGATAGAAAAGTCCCCAATCTTTTAAGAAGCTAATATATTCTTAATACTAGGTAAGGTGATTTAAAAAAGAAAACCTATAGATCAAATTAATTTAAAGAAAATAGATTCAGAAATTCTAAATAAAATATCAGCAAATGAAGTCATCAGAAGATTAAGAATAAAACATACTATGACCAAATAGTATAGGATCCAGGAATACAAGAATCCCTTGATATTAGAGAATCTATCAACATATCATTTCTTCAGCAAATTAAAGGAGAAAAAAAGCATATTGTATCGATAGCTGCTAAAACAATATTTGAAAGAAATTCAGTAAATATTCCTAATAAGAATTTCGAAAACATCATTTTGAGCAGGAAAAAAAACAAGAAGCAGAATGATATATAGGTTATGACAGCACTTACGTAGCTTTAAAATGTATAAAGCAATAATCTATTGCTTGTGGATACATACAACATACAGTAAAGGTATAAACACATCGATGGAAATGATGCTTGCCAATTTCAGGAAATAAACAAAAATTATAAGCCCCATACTCGTTAACACTAGTGGTGAACAGAGCTGATGCTAGATCCACTCTCCCTGTAACTGAGTCCCATGTCTACCCATTAGTGGTTGCTTGTGTGACCTTGGGCAAGTGGTTTTACTTCTATTCGTCAGTTTCATGATCCTTAAGAGTGTATAATAATAATGCCTACCTCGTAGCCTTGTTGTCAGGGTTAAATGAATTGAGACTCATAAAGAGCTTAGAATAGTACTTGGCTTGAAGTAAAGATCCATAAATGTTAGTTGTTGTAGTAGATGCCGCTGCTTGCTGAAGATGATGACGATGGCAATAAATTCAGCCTTATCTAGAAATTATAACCCAAGTGAGAAGCTACAGATTTAATGGGAATTTAATAAGGTAACTTGTAAGAGAGGGAGCCTAGCGATACAGGCGCTTTGGAAGAAAAAACAGTCTTTTAGCAAGCACACATTGTCAGTTAGTTAAGAAAAAGGCTAGTGAATATTTACATATAAGATACCACAAATTCCATTTAATATATACTCAGGCTGTATTTTATTATGGTGAAGTTGAATTTGTAAATTTGTTTGCTAAGAAGAACAAAGAATGTTCTTATAATATTAAAGATTTGTTTTAATACTTCCAAGAACTGTTGGCTTAAAATCTTAAGACTAAGAATTCTTGTTACATGATACTGCATTAGAAATATATTTCAAGTAGAATACTGTGTGCTTATTCAGTGCACACAAAGAGACAAATTTAGAAACTGTATCAGTTGTACAGATTGAGTTTATCCACCAACACTGTGATCTCACTCATCTAGTTCTACTTAACTAAAACAGGATAAAAGAATTGTGGACATTTTCCTAAAATGAGCAACAGAGATAAAGCATTTCCTTAAAATAAAATTGAACATCACAAGTAAAAATAAAAGTTGAAGATTCACTGTGAAAACCAATACAGAATCTTGATGTTCCTTCCCAGGTCATGTTCTTCGAGACATCCGAATAGGTTAAATGCAGTTGACCTTCCCGGACCAGCCCTTGCTTATCTCTGCTGACTCACTTCTCTTCATTCGCAACCTCACTCACCTCCTTTGCTGCACTGCTCTTCCCTCCTTGTACCTTGTTTTTATCAACTCCAAGTGTTATCATATGGTGTTCCTTTGTCTAGGATCACGCCTCCCCCCTCATCCACTGGCTGATTCCCGTTAATGCTTCAGGCACCAGCAAAGTTGTCTCTTTCTTACAGACTTATCAATACTTATCAATAGCTGCTTTAAACATCAATGGACTAAATGCTCCAATTAAAATGCATAGGGTGGCTGATTGGATAAAAAAACAAGGAAGAAGGGAACACTTCTAATTTATTCTATGAGGCCAGTATTACCCTAACATCAAAAGCAGATAAAGATAGCAAAATAAAAGAAAACTACAGACCAATGTCTCTTATGAATATAGACACAAAAATTCTCAACAAAATACTAGAAAACTGAATGCAGCAACACATAAAAAAGATTGCATATGATGAATGAGTGGACTTTTTCATAGGGATGAAAGGTTGTTTTAACTTTTGAAAATTAATGTAATACATTATATTACTAGAATTAAGGACAAAACCCACATAATTATCATGATAGACACAAAAAAGCATTTGTCAAAATCCAACATGTATCCATGAAAAAACCTTATAGGATTATAAGTAAACTTCCTTAATCTGATAAAGGTCATCTATAGAAGACCTACAACCTAACATTATACTTAATGGAGAAAGACTGAATGCTTTCCTCCAGGATAAGAAACAAGAAAAGAATGTCTGCTCTTAGCACTTTTATTCAATATTGTACTGGAGGTTTTAGTTGGGGCAATTAGACAAGAAAAATAAATAAAAGTCATAAAAACTACTAGGACTAATACACAAATTTGGCAAGATTGCAGCATACAAAATCAACATACAAAATTCGATTGCATTTCTCTACACTAGGAATAAATAACCTGAAAATGAGGTTAAGAAAATAATTCCATTCACAATTGCATCAAGCAAAATGAAATACTTAGGAATAAATTTAAGGAAGAAAATTCAAGACTTGTACACTAAAACCCATAAAACGTTGCTGAAAGAAATTAAGGAAGACGTAAACAAATAAAAGACCTACCATGTTCATCGACTGGAAGACTTCAAATTGTTGAGATGGCAATATTCCCTAAATTGGAGTACAGGTTCAACACAATCTCAATCAAAATCCTAGTTGGCTTTTTTGTAGAAATTGAAAAGCTGATTCTAAAATTCATATAGAAAGGCAAGGGATCTACTATAGTCAAAATAATCTTGAAAAAGAACAAAGTTGGAGGACTTATTCCCAATTTCAAAACTTACTACCAAGCTACAGTAATCAAGTCAGCATCAATATTATAGTAGCATAAGAACAAACATATACATCGACGGAATAGAACTGAGAGCCCAGAAATAAGCCCTTCAATTTATAGTCAACTGATGTTCAACAAAGGTGCCCAGAAAATTCAATGAAAGAGAAACAGTCTTTTCAACAAAAAACTATTGGATAATTGGATATTCACATGAAAAATACGAATTTTGGTCCCTACCTCATACTACATTTAAAATCTAATTCAAAATGCATCGCATACATAAATATAAGAGCTAAAATTATAAGATTCTTAGAAAAATATCAAAGTGAATCTTCATATCTTGGGTTTAGCAATAATTTCTCAGATATGACACCAAAAGCACAAGTAATGAAAGAAAAATTAGGAATTTAGACTTAAAAATGTGAAACTTTTGCATTTCAAAAGACAATATCTAGAAAGTAAAAAGAAAATCTATACTGAGATGTATGCTAATCAGGAATGCATGCTTATGATCACCATAGGCATAGATAAGATTATTTATGCAAGCATTTATTCACAGAAGCCACAGACTGGAAACAACTCAAATAGAATGTATAAACAAATCATGACCTATTTATACATTGGAACACTACGAAGCAGTGAAAAAGAAATTAACTATAGATCCAATCCTCAACACATAATATTGAATAAAATAAGCCACACACACAATAATACATGCTATTTAATTTCATTTATTATTTGATCATGGTTGTAAAGATTAAGATGTGGTCACTGTTGGAGAAAAAATGTGGGTAATGATTGTGAGAGTCATGAAAGGAGCTACTAAGTTAGAAAATCTTTTATTCCTTGACCCAGCTGGTGATTATAGAGGTGTGTGCTTTGTGATAATTCATTGTACTACACATGTATATTTTCAGCACTCTTTGGTGTGGGTGTTACTTCAATTAAAATAAAACTGATTTCAAAATATATCAGCCAAAACGAAGAATAAAAAAACAGAGAAATCATGGTATGGATAAAATGAGAGTCAATAGTGAAACAATTCAAATGTTCCAGTCTTAATAATTTGTTCTAAACATAGTGTCAAATAGCTTGCAAATGGCATTAACAAATCTTTTAAGAGATGATTATGTAAAAGAATTATAATTTCTTTTAAAAACTAGTCTAAAATCCTAGCAAATCTGAACAAGTACCGGGAAAAGGCGGGGGAAGGTGCAAAGAAGTAAAATTGTGCTAGTAGATTCATCCTGCCAAATTGAGGAGGATGATTATTTTTTGCCTTGCTTTGCTTTTGATATTTAACGGCTACATATTTTTCTTTTTAATCTTGCTATATATTGCTTACAAGAGTTATACCATAATGAAATGACTCAGGAAAGGTATAAGTAAAGAGTTGGGAAAAATACATGAACAAATGTAAACAAAATTAATTTCAAAAGAATAAATAAAGTAGAATACACGCAAAAAAATATAAACGATTCACCAGTCATCTTATATTAATAAAGAGTTTGATCCACAGTGGGGATATATCAGTCAGAATTGTGTTCTGAAAAACAGAATTAAGACATGAGGCAAAATCTGACTGAAGTTAAAAACAGATATTGATATAAATAAATATTAGCAAAAACTCCAATAAATTTTTTTTCTTCATAGATAATAGGGGAAAATTAAATAAAGACAGTAAAGATAATAAATATAAACTGAATTCAATGCCCTACAAAAACTACTTTCTTTTCCAGAACTCATGATACACGTATATAAAATTGATAATACTATGCTTCAAAGAAAGTATCAATAAATATCAGTAAATTGAAATCATGTAGGCAATATTTTTTGATAATTACATAAGTACAATTAGAAATTAAAAGCAAAAGTACAACAAAATAAAAGGAAACAAAATTTGAAAAAAAGGCCTGGAAAATAATTCAAGTTAAAGGAGAGAAATCTGAACTGTAATTATGAGGCATTTAGCAAATAATGAGCATAAGAACACTACATCTTAAAAACCTAGGATGGGACACGGCCAAAATAGTAATTAAAGGAATATTTATAACCATAAGGATGAATAAAAGAAAGTAAAAAAAAATCTAAATAAAAACTTAACTTGAGTGTTAGAAAACAAGAAATCAAACCTAATGAAAGCATAAGAAAAGAAATAAAAATAATAGTAGAAAGTAATGCATTAATAAATCAAAAATTTTAGACTTGGGTAAATCTAAGAGTTGATTCTTTAGGAAGTGTAAAGTAAAATAAACAAGGCTCTAGCTCCAGCTGAGTGTGGTTGTATTCCCAAATTGATTGTTATTTATCTACTATAAGACAAGGAGTTTGTGCAAAAAAGTAAATTGACTAAGTCACCAAACATACTGTTAATGTTCACAACTTTTTTCTGTTGTTGCCAGCCTCTCTTGAAGCAAGTATTTTGATTTACATCCTGGTGCAAGCTCCTCATCTTGTTGAAGGCTGGTTGAACTAGCTCTGCTACTAGTCCAAAGCAAAATTAAGTTAATGCATAATATACTAAATTAATAAAGAACATAGGGACAGTTACAAATCAACAGAGATCAAAAAGTTATAAGATTATGTATAGTACTAGATTAAAAATTTGAAACTCACATAAATGAATGATCTTCAGAGAAAATAATTAATTAAATTGATATATGAAAAAGAATAAAACCTATAAAATGAAGAGTTTAAAAATAAAAATTATCTCCAAGAAAATAACCAGACTCAGATGGTTCCCCAAGAAAATTGGTGCTAGCCTTCAATATACAGATAATTACCACACTCTGTAAACTGTCCACAGTATCAAGTAACTATTGAAGCGTCTTTATAACCCTAACAACAAAGATAGCATAACTTTGACAAAGACAGCACACAAAAAGTAAGCAACAGGCCAACCTTAGTTGTAATTTTAAACACAAAAACTCTTAACAAAGTTCTAAGAAATAGAATCCAACATTTTTCAACGCTAGTGTATCATAACCAAGTAAGATTTAATGCCAAAATTAAAGTATGGTTCAAATGGGAAATCTATTAATATATATAATCCATCAATTAATAGATGAAATGATAAAATTATATGATTATCTTAATAGATTTCAGGAATGCATTCAATAAAATCAATACTACTTCCTGATTAAACACACACACATACACACAGAGCTATACAGGAAGAGAAGAATGTTTCCTTAATATGATTTAGCACATGTTTCTCAGACCAACAGCCAACATCATACTCAAGGGTAAAACACACAAAAGAACATGTTCGGTCACCACTGCTCTTGGAAAGTGTTCTGGAAGTTCTAGACAACTCAGTAAATGAGAAGAAAAATACAGGCATACTTATCAGAAAGGGAGAAATCAAATTATATTATCTTTTGATTCTTTGATTCTTTATTTGGACTGACATGAGAATCTGTGAAATATTTAGAATGAATGAGAGTTCAGCAAATGATTGAAATATGTGTGTCTACAAACTATTAAAAATATAACCTATACATATATAGTTTTCTATATAGATGTTCCATGTTATAAACTCATCAATTATACCATAGTTAAAAGATAAATTTAACAAAATTTTATTTCTGGGAACTGTGCAAAATTACTCCAAGTTTCATCTAGAAAAATAAACTTGATAGGAAAGTCAAGAAAATATTGAAAAAAAAGGAGTAATTGGAGGCTGCACAGGGAAATATCAAAAATCTTTAAAGCAGCAGTAATTAAATAGTGTGGACTTGATATCTGAATGAAAAGAAGCATTAGTGGAGCAGAAAAGAGAGAGCCACAATAAAACTAAATATATAAATGCTGAGGATTTTATAAAGACGGCATTTCTGACACAATAGGGAAAGGATTGCTTGTTCAAGAAAATCGGCAGAGACACCTGGTGAATTATTGAAAAAAAAAAAGATCTTGGTGAAGTATTACCTCACATCATATGTCAAAATCAAACTCTGGAAATATCAAGGAGTTAAATAAAAACATAAAACTATAAGAAAAATAACTAATATAGATGAATAATTTTATAATCTGGAGACAAGACTATAACACAATAGGCAGTAACTATAAAGGAAAAAAATACATTTCACTTGATAAAAATGGAAGAAAAATCTATGTAATTTTTAAAAGCTAATGAGAAAACAAGATAAAATATTTGAAAAGTGTATAAGAGAAAAATGGTTTCTATTTATAATACTAAAAGATTTCTTTAAACAAAAAGAATAGAAAAATGTAGAAATGATATTCATCAAATTCACCAAAGAAGAAATACAAGTTGACCAAAAATATATGAACAGAGTGTAGACCCACTGATATTCAAAGAACTGCAGATTCCGTTAAGAAAATGGAATATTTATGTAATTAGCAAGGAGGAGGAAAAGGGTATTGTCAAACTTTCTTGTTTTTTGTTTTTGTGAGGAAGACTGGCTCTGAGCCAACATCCATTGCCAATCCTCCTCTTTTTGCTGAGGAAAACTAACTCTGAGCCAACATCTGTACCCATCTTCCTCTACTTTATGTGGGACACCACTACAGCATGGCTTGACGAGAGGTGGGTATGTCCACGTCCAGGATCCGAACCGGTCAACCCCGGGCCAGCACAGCGGAGCAAGTGAACTCAACCACTATGCCACCTGGCCGGCCCCTCTTCAAACATTTTTAATCATGATGAAACTGCTTTAATCTTTATAGGAGAAATACAAAGTTTCGATAAAGAAATATTTTGATTTATATATCAAAAATCTGAAAAATTGTTTCTCAAATGCCTTTGACTCAGCCATTGCAGTTGTGGGAATTTACCATAAAGAAATAGTCAGAAATATACAAAATGTTTAGAGGATGTTTTTGGTTAATCACTCCCATTCCCTATCCTAGCTTTGGCGATAATGTTCTATCAATTGAAATGCATTTACACTCATTATCTATCACAGCAGGAGACAAAGAGTTTCCCTATATTTTCCAAGTTTCACTATAGATGGATTACCGAGCTGTACACTGTCTTAACTGAGTTCCTTCCAGGCTTCTTTGTACCTTTGATTTAATTAGATTTTGTGAAACCTACACAATTACTATGTTTAGAAAAATTTGATGACATGACAGTTTCTTTACCTGAATCCCAACTTTAAAAGAAGCGTGGAAAAGAGAAAGACAAAGGGAGGAGTTTTTGCAAATTAGCCATCACATAAAACTCACCTTAGTGGGCTACTTCAGTATTGGAAAGAGCCAAGAAGAAACCAGTAGTTTCCTTAGGAGACAAACATTCTGAAGCCCATATCTTTACCTCAGCGCCTGGAGACTCCAAGAGCAAATCTGCTTTTATTTTTCTTCTTGCTACAGGTTAGTTTTACGACCTTTATTTCCTTGAAGACCCCGGGGCTTAAGGGGATTTTTAAAATTTTATTTTATGACATATAACTACATGATTGGAAAAATATCCTTGTGTTCCATATACACAATCAAAAGATAAAGATAATTAGCTTGGAATATTCACAAGGGAAGGAAAAATAGACCAAAAATTTATTAAACTCGTTACCATTTCCAGCATGGCAGAAGACAGGCTGTGGACAGTGTCGGCTGTATGTATGGAGAGGGATTTGGCCCGCTGAGGTTTTGCTTGGGTTCGTTTCAGATGAGGGGATAAATGGACAGAGGTGATTGGCAACTAGAGTTTAAGGGGACCTCTGGAGTAGGGAGGGGATGGAAATGATCAAGGACACCTATAACACGCTGAACAGCAATTGTATGTGCTAATAGCTTTTTATTTCAGCAGTCAGGGAATTCAAATACCCTGAAGAAAAGTATTTGACTAGACATTTTTGACATTTGAAAGGTGATTTTTCAAGCAAATGTATATATCTAATGGAAATGTAATAGCCTTGGCATTTAGAAATGAACACTGAGTGTTTGGGTCTGCTTTTCAAATTAATAAACGTAATATTCTTTATCCATGTATTTCTGATTTAATTTTCCTTGTTAATATTGACTCATTCTGCTACTGTGTAGTCCAGGGTGTTGGCTGACATTCTAACCCTGCTAAGTACTTGGAACACCTATGCATTAGCTGGTGTTCTCCGGGGGATTATTTAGGTACTTGCTGTTGTCTTTGGGTAGACTCATTGCTTATAGACTTTGGATACATTATCAAGTAGTAGCAATACATCAGTGGTACATGGTTATGTTAATAAGCCTTAAATCAAAAGAACTTACCAAGGAACTCTAGATCAAAAAATAGTCTCATATTTTAATAGCTGCTCTAATCCACTATAAGATAAAGTTGCTCAAATGCAGTACAGAATTCCATTCAGTTTCTCCTTCAATTCAGAGTAGAGAGCAAAGAAAATCGCCAGATGATAAATTAAGGAGACATCGCTTAAGAAAATTCTATTACCTTGTGGTTCCACTAAGCGATAGAGGATGAAATATAACCTTGTAGAGTAGACAGGATGAGGAGAGAAGTAGTGTCCTCAGAGGCACTTACAGGTAAATAGCATTTCCGAATATCTGTTGATGTTGTGTAGTCCACATATTTTCTTTGCTCCATCCTTTGAAAAAGTGCACTGCCTGCTCTGATCTCTGATACTGATACTGACTCTGATACCGGTGCCTAGTGCTTCCTCTCCAACTTCATTATGTCCCTTACATCCTTTTGGCACCCACTCACAAAGCTCTCATTTGTCTTCAAAAACATCCAGCTTGTAGCTGCCATGGGCAATCTGTTTGGAGTTCTCTTTCAGATATTCACGTGGCTTGGTCCCTCACTTCCTGCTTAAATGTCATCAGTGAGCCCTTCCCTGACCATATTAAATAAAATAGTACCCTCCCTCTATTCCCTATAGATCCTACCCTGCTTTGGTTTTCTCCATAGTATGTATTATCATCTGGCTTACTACTTATTTACTTATTTGTTAGTCTCTACCTCACTAAGAACTGTGTCTGATCTGTTCCCTGCTGTGTCTGCCCACTAAGGAAGTGTTTGGCATGTAGTAGGTGCCCAGTAAATATTTACTGAATGAGTGAATGGCAGGACATTATCTCTGGTGTGAAGGCAGTTGGACTACTTTTCTAAAGACTACTTAAACTTACATAGCTCACACTCTGCCCCACGGAGAGTACAATGAGTGATACTTACACAATGAAATGCTCAGTTGGGGGTCTTCTTTTTTGCCCACTTCAAACCCTATGACTGGGCAAAAGTAGAGATTCTCTGGCTTAAAAAAGTAAACTGTAGAAAAGTGCCCAACATGACTATCCCAACAAGCAGATAGTAGTAGTGGAAGGAATTAAAAGTCAGTTTGGGCAAAATCTGTGTGTGAAGAGATTTTTCAGGGTGTGTGTGAGTGTGTGTACGTGAGTATGTGTGTGTGTGTATAAATGTATTAGGTAGAAGGAAGCTACCAAAAAATGTAACAATGAAGTCATATGAGTAGGAAAATTTTAGAAGTCAAATCATTTTTAAAAACAATCTACTTTGTACTTGAAAATGAGAAAGCCTAAGTGAGGTAGGATTTTCTGTCCCTCGGAGAGCCTTTGAGTGGCATAACAGCTTTGACTAGGATATTCCTTAAACGCATTAACTAGCAATTTTAGAAAAAAAACTAATCTTACATTATTGGAAAAAATTACATGGCAATAAAAATATGATTTTATACTAATAAGTTTCCTGAGACAAGACGCAATGCCGGGAAAAAGAATTGCAGTGATTGGTGCTGGTGTCAGTGGCTTAGGTGCCATTAAGGTCTGTCTGGAGGAGGGACTGGAGCCCACCTGCTTTGAAGGAAGCGATGACATTGGAGGAGTGTGGAGATATGAGGTAAGTTCGAATAGATTTATGCTTCTATATGTGTGATGACTTTTTTTCCATATCTAGGAAATAAGAATGCAAGGATTACAACACTAATTTATCCTTCAATTACCAGCATAATAGTTGTAATTTTTATTAGTACCTACAGCCATGCATTAAATCTCAATCTTTCCTTCCCCCCAAGGATGACGTTCAGTCAGTCCTTCTTCCTTTCAGAGTCTAGCTCCTTGGAAGAGAAATGTGTGCTTGCTCTCTGTTCATGTCTCCACCATTGCTACATGATGGGAATCTCAGCACTTTCTGAAAGCTGCTCTCACTGCTGTTACCAAAGTTGTCAAATTGAATGGACTTTCTGTCCAGAATTTTCTTGCTTTCTCAAGGGGATCTAATAATGTTACAAACCAACTCCTTTTTAAAACCCTCGTCCCTAGCTTCTATGATTTTGTTCTCTTTTCTTTCTCAATACTTTTCCACTTGGCCTCTAAATGTGGCTGATGATAGCTCTATTCTCAGTCTTCTGGTCTTTTACCTTTTTGCAAGTTCCGTAGGATACCTCCTTATCCTCCCTTGGCTTCAGCTACCACATGTGTGCTAATACATGACCTTTAGATTTTTATCTTCAGCCCAATAGGATACACGTGTTAGTCAGGGCAACTAAGACTATCTATCCCACAGACAAACTCTGAAATCTCAAGAGTTTAGCACAGTGACAGTTTCTGGCCTGCATCATAGTCAGATGTGATTAAGTGGCCCTTCTCCAATTTATTCGTAGACCCCTGGACCACACGGGACCAATGTTGCCATGGAGGGGAAAAGAAGGAAAGGGAAAGCATACCAACTCTTAACCGCGTACATGTAGCCAGAGGAGGTGGTGGCTGCCTGCTTTTGCTAATCTCTGGGATGTCTCCCCAATAGTTCACTGGCTTTTCAGATCTTTCATTACATGTGTGACCAATTCCCTGCATTACATGCCCCGTTTCAAGTGCCGAGAGTAGTTTCCACGCTTCTAGTTGGACCCTGACTGGTACAGACACGTCTCCAGGAAAACTTCTCCAGCCTTCCAGCCTGATGTCCACAGCACCCTGTGCACACATCCACTGTTACTCCTATTACACTGCATGCAATTGGTGATTTCCTGGGTAGGGCTTTTAAAGCATTTTATATACATTACTTGGTCTCCACAACAATGCTGTGATGTAGGCAAGCACTTATTTACAGGTAAAGAAATAGATTTAGAGAAATGATTTGATTTCAGACTCCTTGTCCAAGACATACAATGATATATCTCAAGGACCACATCAAAATCCCACAAAATCCCACATCATGTCATCTGATTTCACTAGTGATGCCCATATTTTACGCTTTCACTTACAAAAAATGCTGATCATATTTGCAGAGATTATCCTTATTAGGAGGGGTATTTTTGTGTATGAGTGTTTCAATACATTGGACCTTATTAATAAAAATGCTCTTCATTTTTGAATAAGAAAATATATACTTTGATCTGTTCTTAAAGTTGACATTCTTTAGCAGGAATTAAGCTCCATATTTCCCGGCTTCAAGAATATTCATAATGCATGAATTCTTATCCTTTATTCACCAATATTAGACATAAGATACAGAAAAAATATTAAAACTCTCCAAATTGTGTTTTATGTGTATGTATATTAAAATGATTATATTTTAGGATTCCAATAGATTCTTCTAGGAGAAAACAACATATCTTCAGTGGTGGTGTGCTTTTTTCTTAACCTTAAAATAGTTGAGTATCTAGCTTTAAAAAAAATCAGGAATGGCTGCTAATACACATAACAGATATTGTATGTAATATTGGCTGCTATTATAACCTGAAAAATGAGCATAATAATGCGCTTCACAGGACTGAATTAGGTAATGTATATGAAAAACTATTTTTTTTTCTTTTTTTGTGAGGAAGATTGGCCCTGAACTAACATCCGATGCCAATCCTCCTCTTTTTGCTGAGGAAGATTGGCCCTGGGCTAACATCTGTGCCCATCTTCCTCTATTTTATATGGGACGCCGCCACAGTATGGCTTGACAAGTGGTGCGTCAGTGCGTGCCCGGGATCTGAACCCGTGAACCCTGGGCTGCCAAAGCAGAGCACACGCACTTAGCTGGCCAACGGGCCAGCCCCAAAAAACTCTTTATAAACTATAAAGTACTATAAAGTGCTAAAATACTATATGCCTATCTGTATGTGTATAGATAAGTAGATAACATAGAGAGAAATAGATACTGAAAGACTGAGAGACTAAGACTGGAAGGATATACATAAAACTCTTAAAGTGATCATCATGAGTGATATTCTTCTCTGTAATTTTCTATTACATAGTAACAAACATGTGCTGTTTTTGTAATTAGAAAAGAATGCCAGGAAAAAAAGAAGGGAAAAGGGAAAATCTAATGTAATTACACTCTTTCTGCTTTTCTGTCAGTCACTACAACAGCGCGGACTTCTTGGATATCCTCCACCCAGGATTCTCCAGTCACCTCTCAGTCTAGTACTCTGAACCCACCAAGCTCTGTGGGCAGAGAGGCAGCCCCAACTTCTTCTGCTCATTTTCACTCTCTGGTGAACTACATACATTTTTGTTTTCATGTCCTTTCATGTTCTTTCCATCTTCTTTTCATGTTCTTCTGTTTGTTCCCCAACAAAATTATTTGCTCTTTTAAACTATTTACCACAAGATATCTCATCTCTTAGTGAAGGTAATAGAAAAGCTCCTTTAGTTTCTTTGAAAATTTTATTCCAGGAGCCTTATAACTTGACAAATAAAGGTTTTTATTTTTTAATTGTTACTCTTGTATTCTAAAAGACAGTGGGTGTCCTTTTTTCCTCTGTAGGAGAAGGCTAAGACTGACAGGCCAAGTATCTATAAATCTGTCATCAGCAACAGTTCAAAGGAGATGACAGCCTACAGTGATTATCCTTCCCCTGATCATTTTCCCAACTACTTGCCCAATTCCAAAATCATGGAGTACCTCAGGATGTACGTCCAACACTTTGGCCTTATGAAGCACATCCACTTTCTGGTAAGTGGGACAGAAAACGCTTAGCACATGCAGAACCCTCTAAGTAGAGTCGAGAGCTGGGCCAGGGCAAAGTGCAGAGAGACATCCATTCGGTCTTAAAGGTTAGCTTTGCATACATCTCCAGTGAAGTCAGCAAGAACTCCTCTCCTCACCTCCTTCAGGAAAAAAGGATGGTGGATTGGCTGAAATGCCAGACTGTGCACCTGCTGTTGGCTCACCACTAACCACATTCAGGACCACAGTTGGGAACAAACGGGGCTATGTCTCTACATAAAAGAGCCTGGTAGGGAAACTAGTAATAAAGGAACTCTTTCACAAAACCTCAGAGGAGAGTAGCTATACCCAACCTTATTCACTGAGTTCTTGGACAGGAGGGCAACCAGGAAGAGTGGTCACAAGTCTGCGTTTGTCTCATTCCCAGTCGAAGGTGTGCAGTGTGAGGAAGCGCTCCAACTTCTCTTGCACAGGACAGTGGGACGTTGTGGTCGAGGCTGAAGGGAAGCAGAAATGCTATGTCTTTGATGGCGTTATGGTGTGTAGTGGCCTTTGTACAGATCCCTTCTTGCCACTTCATAACTTTCCAGGTATGTCATACTGAATGCAAAGGCACAGTTGTTGTGGGGTTTTATCATTCTTGCAGTTGTTATTTTTGAAGAAAGTTTATAACTCTGAAAGTCATTTTATTTGTTAAATAAATATTATTTTTTTCTGATTATAGAGTAATGCATGCTCTTTCAAGTTTCATTCAAATATTACATAATGCTATAAAATTGGGAATAAAAATTACTAATATCGTATCCCCACCAGTTCTGGGATGTTTCAAGAGAAAAGTGCTACGTTTGCCACAGTTGGAAGGCAAAATGTGAGAATTGTTTTGTGCTGGTAATAGTTTGGAGTAAATTAAGATCAAAGCTACAGAAAATATATTACGATTTAACTTTGTGCCGAATGTGTATGTATAGCATGATAATATAAATAGCTATGTGCTAGTGTCACTACACATCTTGGAAGAGACCGCAATGCTATTGTTTACTATTTGGAAGCTTAAGCACCCTGCGTATAGGGAACCGTGCAGGAATAATTTACCTGCACAGGATCTCCCTGTTTATCTCTAGAAGCAGGATGTATACTCAATCTTCTCAAAGAAGGTTGAACCTGAGACTCCTTCAAGGTTCTTAGGAGATGCTGGACTCCTCCCACTTTCATTGCTGTGACTGTCTGTTTTCCAGTGTATGAGAAGGCAGAGAAGGTTAAAATTGGTCAAGAGAGGTCTATTATTTAGTCAGTTAGTTCATTAGAGATTTAAGTATTCCTGGATTTATTTGTTCAACATTTGTTCAAGAAATACTTATGGAGCACCAACTATATGCCAGAAGCTCAGCAGAGAACAAAACAGGTAAAACCTCCATTTCCAAGGAGTGTGCATGACAGTATATGGAGACAGACACAAATGGGACAAATGTGTGGCAGGTGATAACTGTGAAGAGAAACATTTAACAGGGAAGGGGGAGGTATTTTAGGGATAGAGTGTTGTGATACAATATTAGATAAGGTGGCCAGGTAAGGCTTCAGTGAGAAAGGGACATTTGAACAAAGACCAAAAGAAGTTGAGGAAGTGATGCAGATATTGGGGAAAGCACACTGTGCAGAAGGAAGGGCAAGTGCAAAGGCCCTGAGGTTGAAGTGTGACTGATAGGTGTAGTGTGGGAGGAGTAGAAGAAAGAGTAGGAAGGAGATGATGTCAGAGAGTGATTGGTGGGTCAGATCAAGAAGGGCCTCAAAGGCCATTGTTTGGACTCTGGCTTTGACTTTGAGTGAAATGGGAGCTGTTGGGAGATTGTGAGCAGAGGAGTGGCATGCTCCAATCACTTTAGCTGCTGTGTTGAGAATAGTTGGGGAAGGAGGTGAGAAATGTGGAAGCAGGGAGACCGTAGAGGGGAGGCTTTTGCACTAACTCAGGTGAGAAATCATGGTGGTTTGGATCAGGATGGTGGCAGTAGAGATATAAAGAGGTGCTTGGATCCTGAATATAGTTTGAACAAGGAGATGACAGAATTTGCTGATAGACCAGAAGTGAGACGTGATAAAAAGAGAGACGTCAAGGATAACCCTCATGTTGTCAGCCCGAGCAATAAAGTTGCCATTTCCTGGGATAGGGAAGGCTGCAGGAAGAGGTGATTCTGCCTGTATGAGGGAGAAAGATTGAGGAGGCCACAAGGTGACAAGGTCGTGATGTTTGTTGAAAATGGGAGAGGATGGGGGGATTGAACACATTCAAAGAAGACCATTTATCTTATTTTTCAAGTACTTACTATGTCATAGGAAGTACTTTCAAGGGATTAAGTAAGAATTTAAGTAATTTTAAGGGATCCTTATATCATTCCTATGAGCTAGGTTAAACGATTTCCATCTTACACATTACAAATGCCACTAATAGGAAAAGAACTGAGATTCATGCCTAAGTGTGTTTCACCTCAAATTCTTCTCTCATACTGACCCACAGGGCAAAGGTTCATTCTGGAATAGAAGAGAAACATTTTCTCCTGGAGGAAGGAGACAGAGGAAGGATGGATGAAAACACAGTAACTTTTAGGTGTTGAGGAACTCACCTCAAATCTTTGCTGTTTCATAAAAATGAGAAGAAAGGTTATCTTCAGGGAGTGAGAGGGATTGCAGTGGGGTCCAGAGGAGGGGGCATAATTGAAATAGCTGCAGTCAGAAATTTGATGGACAATTGAATTTGGCCAGGATGGTGTTTGGAAACAATTAGATCCATGCCGGGAGTTCACTAGGTGAGGATCGAAGAACAGCATCCGGGAGGAGAAAGCTGAAGTTTTGGAGCAGATTCTGTAGAGAAAAAAGAACAGGGCAAAGACTGAACTAGAATCAGGACTGAGTAGAGCTGTCCAGCGTCGGAGGAGGAGGAAACAAAGCTATATGTGCTATATATAAACCCTACGTGGTTTAAAAGATAAAATCCTGTAAAATAAACTGGCTTTAATGGCTTTGCCATAGGAGGATTCTGTTTAAGTCAGAGCAAATTTTTAGGCAAAAATAAGAAGTTGCTACATCATCTCAGCTTCAGATCCCGTGGGAGATGTTGGAGCATTTGTCCCCAGTAGGAAAGCAGAGTGAATAATGCACAGCAGGAAGGGTGTACTGGGCCCAGGAAGAGATGGAAACAAGGTAGACAGAGATGCAGCTTGAGTTGGGAAAGCAAGGCAGGGAATTGGGTCCACAACAGTGGTTGTAAACAACAAGGATGACAGACAAGGAAGGTGTATGACTTAAATAGGAGCCAAGCTCCTCTTTGAAGGCTTGCCAGGGTATACATAAGTAAAAAGGAGGAAGAAATGAGATACCGGAGTTTCTCAGAAACCTTAGGAATTTGTTTGACCATAGAATTTATGGTCCAGAACCAAACTTTAGGAGGATTCATTCTGTCTGATGGTGTTAGACAGGCGTAGTCCACAGACCAGCATCAGCAGGCCAGCAGATGAGAGGTTTAAATAGGATTTAAAATAGGCCTTTGAGTTCAGTAATAAGCTTTAGAAGATGCCAGCAGTTAACAAAATAAAATAAAGTAATGGCCAAGGCTTGAGCAATTCTGTTCTTGCCCACAGGAATCAAGAGGTTCAAAGGTCAATACATCCACAGTAGGGAATACAAGAGCCCAGAGAAATTCAGGGGGAAGAAGATCGCTGTGGTCGGCCTTGGAAATTCTGGAGTTGATTTGGCGATCGAGCTCAGTCATGTAGCTGCACAGGTTTGGTTTCTAAAATTCTCTTTCCTGAAGCGCAAGCTGCCCACTGCCCTCTGAGATGTGAGAATTGCATGAAATGTGTGTAGTGTGCATCCACACACGGCCTCAATCCTGACTGTAATTACCTCTTCACACCAGTTTTCTCAGGAGACATCTTGGTAATCCATTCCAAAAAAAATTGAGAATGGAATAAAAATAAATATTTCAAATTGTAGTGGCTGCCATATTGTTTATTTTTACCAGACTGTGGAGGCTTCATTAGCTCAGCCAAGAATTAAAGAAATGAACATACCAGAAAACCATTTATTGAATCCCTTCATTTTTCATTAACATGACGCTTTACTCTATCTCCCGACTCTGATTCCTTCTATATTTAGATTTCTAGAGATACAGATTAACTAAGTGTTCTGGATATTGTAATACTGTAATTAGCAGATGGACGGAATCTTATGCGTCAATTTGTTGAGCTCTAGTTTCTTGCATCATTGTGTTTTTCCAAAATTTGGAATTTAAGAGATTGCAGGCATCAAACACTACTTTGGAGAAGACTCAAAAGGGATAGTGAGTGAAATCCAGAGGAAGGCTTGGGGAGATCTCTGGAGCTATAAGCAACAAGTTGGATGTCTGAGTGTGTGACTGTATCTGTCTACCTGTCTTTGAGAGCAGAGGAACTCTTTATGCTAAAAAGGTAAGAGGGTTCTTATCCATTTCTCCTCATAAGTCAAGTGAGAGCTATCTGAAGAACTGAGAAAAGGATGCTGTGAAAGGAAACTGTTATATCATGAGGCATGTCTTTTTCATTTATTTGCATTCTCTCCTAGGTGTTTCTCAGCACAAGGCGGGGTGCATGGATTTGGAGCCGAGTCTGGGATTATGGGATGCCTATGGACACTGTTCTCTCCACTCGTTTTAGCACTGTCCTCAACAAATTTTACCCTACATTCTTAATCAACAGATTGGGAGAGAATAGATTAAACGCTCGATTTAACCATGACATTTATGGTTTGCTACCTCAACACAGGTACGTTCCAGGATTTAAAAAAAATAATTTTGCCTCTGCCTTTTGGAGTCAGCAGGTCAGCCTTGGAGCATAGGGGTGGTTTACAGTTCATGTTTTACTACCTTGAAAATAGACTTCAGCTATCTTAGGAGAATGTTAATCATCATTTCCTTTCTCATGTTTCTTTGCACCATTGTACTCACTCACTTAGAGGAAGTGATTGAATTTCAGGAGATGGTGGCGGCTTCATCTGTCCCCACCCTTCATGTTTTCAGGCTACTCTTCACCTCTTCTTTAGATGGAGAGTTTCAGATGGTGGACAAGCAGCGGGTGGTATAGTATATCATAAAAATCAACTCCATTTGTCCAGGCTAAAAGAATGAATCAGGAATCTGGTAAGATTCCAGCAATAAGATGGGGCACTTCAGGGAGAGAGGAGTCCTTTGAGATGCAACACATGCTTTCTTTGCCTTGACTAGAACTCTGGATCCAGACAGCTGAGGTTTGAATCCTGGCTTCATCACTTACTAGTGTGTGATGCTGTCAGATTTACTTAACTGTTTGTCCCCCACCTTCCTTACATATAAAATAGGGATAACATTAGCACCAACTCAGAGGAATGTTGTGAGCATTAAAGAGGAAAATACTACATGTATAGCCTATACTAGTAGCCAGCACATAGTCAACGTTCAAGAATTTGCATTGTTTTATTATACAATTAGTTTTCTGACTGTGTTAAAATTATAGTCATAGGATTTTAATTTATGGAGGTGAGTAAGTGGTGACATGGAGAGGTAATGCCATTGAAAGAAGAATTTATTACTTACATTTCCTGAGAGAAGGGGACATGCCAGACCATGCAGGGCCACATAGGAGCACCATGTTTGGTCAAAGAGAAGAGGGGCAAGGGAAAAAGCTGAGGCCAGAGCCTTTAGTGGGGTTTCCATGGTAAAGGCAGGGCAGGGTAAACAGTTTAGAATTGGCTAGTTGGAATAATTTTGGTTGGCTTGGCCTAGTGGAGTGGCCTCTAGTTGCCTGGTTCCTGGCCTGGGATGATTCAGGGCAGGGGAAATACTGGCTTGGTGTGTGAGAATTAGATAAGGAGTTGGTTGGGGCAATGGACTGGGATTGGCTGGTTTGCTCCTGGCAGAGCCCTTTGCTATCTCTAAGAATTGGCTAGCCCTGAGAGGGGCAGCCTCTCCCCAGCCAGCAAGCTTTTTAAGATGTCGAAACATCAAAAAATACAGAAAATAAAAAACATAATTATACACTGACATCCAGTTTCTAGCTTGAATGACTGAGTAGAGAGTGTACCATCCTATAAAGCTAAGGAATTCAGAAGCAAAGCAACTTTGGAAGGTATGGGGAGGCTGGTTGATGATTTAAACTTTAGAAATCTGTATTTGGGATACTTGTGAGGTATGCCAACAGAGATACACGACAGGCATTGGGATAGATGATTCTGAAACTCAAAGTAGAGGTTAGACTTGGAATCATCAGCCCTGGCGAGGTATATCAGAGTCTCGGTGGTGGAGGGTGTGACTGTCAGAATTGGGAGGAGGGAGACTGGTGAAGTTTGAACAGACACTTCTGGTATTCTCCCTTGCACGCACACACACATGCCTGCATGAACTCGCTCCCCATCCCATGCTGGCTTAAGAAACAATGATCTAGGGGGAAAAAAAGAAGGTCTAGATCAGAAGCTAAGGGATCCCAAATGTTAAAGGAAAAGCTGAAGAAGAGTAGCCATTAGAAACACTGAGAAAGAAAGTATAGGCAGAGAAGTAGGAGAATTTGTAACGAGGACAGGGAAATAGGAAGGAGAAAATTTCAGGAAGGGAATGGTCAACAGTGTTGAGAGTAGTAAGCCAACAAATATTATCTGAGCCCTTCTGTGTGCTCCTTTTTACATGGGTAGTAAGTATGTGAATTAAAAGAATGAATCTATCAACTCCCATGCCCCAAAACTCAAAAGTGCTAAGACTCAATAGGATGTCTGCTGGAAATAAGTACAGGAAGATTACCCAACTTTTCTATGAAAACATGATTTGTCTGCATCTGAAATGTGAGTGGTCTATTTTGGACGTTGAACCTCAAGTAATACATAATGGAACCAGAAAATTCTGAGAAAGACAGTGAAAATGATGAAGGTGGACTGAAGGTCTGCCACTTGAAGACATAGTAGAAATGTGCAGATATCATGGGTGTGAGGAGGATGACTGGACTTCACTGAATACCTGAATAAAAACTAGTAGGCAACACCCATGAAGTGGAAGCGTAAACTATGGGACAAATATAAACATAAACATCATACGATTAATACAAACATGGTGTTAATAGAATAAAGCTTTGCTTAAAATGTTAGGAAAGATAAAGAAAACTATTTTCTCTTTAGTTGAATATATATTCACCCAAGTATAAAGAATATAAATATATTTTAGTTAAAATATTTTATTAAAATCGTGGATGATAAATTTATTTTGCCTTCATTGATAAAAAAAGATATTTTAGTTATATATATATATGTATATGTACGTATCTACCTATACACAGAAAAAACACTGGATCTGCCATCACCAGCCCAGTCTTAATAAATTTCTGGTATTTACCTGCCATAAGATCTTGGGGTAGTTATGTATTTTCTCTTTCTTTTTTTATGTTGTTAAAATGCAATCCCTATCTGCCTATCTGTTGTGAGATATACATCGGAAACACATAAAATTGACTATCTGTACAGCTTAGATAAATTTAATGAATATTTTTGAGTTCCTACTATGATCAAGCAGGGTTCTGATATATTATGGCAGGGGCCAGATCATACGGATTTTTAGGACTAGAGCATAGTAATAACCTTGAATTTTATTTTGGTGGAAATAGAAACCCATTGGGGAATAATTTTACATTTTAAAAGGATCATTCAGGCTGCTAAGTATAGGAGAAATTGTAGGAAGTCAAGGGTGGAAAAAAGCAGGCTACTAACAGTGTTAAAATCAAATAATGTTTACAAAATTTATAAAAATGGTAGGTAGGTTCTCAAAATAAAATGCAAATCAGGTATAATCTGATTTTCCTGTTCCAATATGAACACTTTGTCAATTTCTTTTAAAAACCTCTCCCCATAAAATTATTTTTAAAAAGTTAGATATCAATATGTCACTGGCATAAACTTATATACCACATTTCAAAATCTTCTCTTTGCATATAGTAAGCATTAAATAAATATTATTGGCATTCTGATAAATACAGAATGTTTATTTAGTAAATAATTCGGAAAAGGTTATGAGGAAAAGAAATCTTTTACAAAACAAAAATGTAGGTCTTTCATTTTTCTGGCTCAACTAAAAAGTATTTTAAGTATTTTCTTAGCTCAATTCCTCTCCGAAAAGATTTATATTAATTTTCCTGAATTTCAATTTTTATTCTTCAGCTTTCTAAGCCATCAAGTTACTTTCGGTGATGATCTACCCAACCGCCTAATTTCTGGAAGAGTTCTGATAAAACCAAATGTTAGAGAGTTCACGGAGACATCGGCCATCTTTGAAGATGGCACAGAAGAGGACCTTGATGTTGTTGTCTTCGCCACAGGATATACTTTCTCTTTCCCCTTTTTGGAAAATGATTCAGCAGTTCTGGACAGCCAGTGCTCCATGTTTAAATTTGTCTTCCCTCCTCAGCTAGAGAAACCAACACTAGCTTTCATTGGCATCCTCCAACCACTGGGAGCCACCATTCCCACATCAGAACTCCAGAGCCGATGGGCTGTTCGTGTCTTCAGGGGTATGTGTTGACTTTATGCACATTTAGAAAAGATGGCCATCCAGGTAGTGTGATTTCAGAGGCATTGCAAAGGTCTTCTGCTATAAAACATATTTGAAGCTAACCTGTACAGTATTTGAAATTCTGCCACCTGATTTGTTACTTCAGTGTTTGATAGCTATTTAATCTTTAAGATTCTTGTATAAAAATGGAGATTAAAAAACTACCACCTTAAGCTTTCATCAAATGACAATTTATTGGCAAATAATTCTTTAGAATACTTCATGGAGGTGTATAGTATAGGAAGTGAGGGCAGTAGAGGAAAGATCTCAATCTAAAGTATAGATGGAAAATAAGTTATCTTTCTTTCTGATGTTGCAAGGATCGTTCTGGAATGAGCCTAAATTGAAGGGAGCATTTTTAGCCTGTCTCTCAGGTTCAAGATATAAAGAGGACAAGCAAAGCCACAAAACTACAAACTGTGAATTATGTGAGTTATAAGAATTATGTGAGAGTCACAGAGTAACTGAATAGTATCACAGCACAATTAAAAGAGCCAGAGCTTTGTAATCAAATAATCCTGGGATTAAAACCCAGCTCCTCCATGTACTGACTGCATGATGTTGATATGTTACTTGACGACCACAATTTCCTCACTTATATAAATGGGAAAACTTACACGTACTTTGCAGGGTGGTAAGAATTAACAATTAAGCACCTTGACTTTTGTAGGCCTTCAATAACTATTGACTGAATGAATGAAGATTAGCCACTGTTATTGTAATTCTTTATTATTATTGTCTATTGTATCATTAATTCTAAGATTGAGAATGAATTCATGAAGATAGATTCAAAACCTACCTTTAGGAAATGAGGCCAATCACTTTGTAATAATTCTGCTCATTTGTTTGCTTCTCCTTTAAAAATTTTCCCCTATTTTCCTGGAACATTCTGTGTTTCTCAAAATACAGGGTGTCACCCATCAAAGAAATGAAGGAGAATTGTAGGAAGGTGCCTTCCATGAGTTAAGATGGAAAATTAAGAACAAATCTCTGCTCAATGAAAACAATCAGGAGACATTGAGTCACCACTAGTAGCTACAATATACACTTGTAAACCAAGTCATAACATAAATGAGTAAATTTAACTTACTGTTTAAAGGAGAGCCAGGTGAACACTCTGGTGATGGGACTACACACGCACTACTTTGTGGTTTGTCAGTTGAATGTGACTGCCTTCATTCCATCTGTCTTTGTGGGCTGTGAGGTTTGCTAATCAAGACGTGATCTCATTAAAGGATATGTCTGTGCACTGTAAGGCATGTGCGCCTGATGGAGGTGCGGGGCGTTCCAGAGCAACTTCTGGATCCGTCTCCCCGACTCTTGTGCTGCCTCACTCATGATGTTTTCTACCCAACTGACTCTCAGGGTGTCCATTTCTTCCTGAAACCACATCTTCTCGATAAGAAAACCATGTTCACATTCAGAATTTGTTTCCTAGGATTGAACGAACTACCTTCGATGAGTGTCATGATGGCTGATGTAAAGAAGAAGGAAAAAAAGTTGGACAAAGAGTAAGAAACTTGCTTTTTGGTGAAAGTCAGTTGAAAGTGTTTAAGAGGAGCTGCTGCTGCTCTATATTTTTCTCATCCTAGAATCTGAATCGTTTTGGCTAGAGGCGATCTCAAATTATCCACTTTTTCATTTCCTCTTAACCAAGCATAATATCATGTATGCAATGTTTATGGGATGGAATGGATGCAGAATGCTCCAACATGGTAACTTCAGAATTTTGTTTAAAGCTCATGGAACACTAGGTATAGCATACAACTATAAATTTAGTCGTATCATAGCCTTAGGTATGTAAAGCATGTGAAAATGTAAAATGGAATGAAGAATTGTTGCACTCTTTTAAGGAGTGGGAAAGAGACATCAACGTGAGAAATAAGTTGGCAAATCATACAGAAGTCGATTAAAATTCTAACTTGAGGTCAGAAACTTGTAATTTGTGCCAAATCTTCTTAAAGAGAAATTATTCGCAACCATTGTGGTTGGGAATGTAATTTACTTCTATTCAACAAACATCTGTTGACAATCTACAATGTGAACGTCACAGCATGTTCTCTAAGATCAACAGCCTTCGTCCTAAGAATCAGTTATCCAGTAACTTTGGTTTTAGCCGGTGTGCCAGGAATTTCATTTCAGTAATACTTACAATCAAATTAATGTCACACATACTTAAATAACTGGCGTGTGCAATTCATATATCATATTTCTCACCACTGATTTACCAAATGAGATTACATCCTGAGGGAGAATCAAATGCAGGGCCAAAGTACAGGATTTAGGAAAAGAATATCATTAATAACAAAAAATCGGGGTCAGCCCCATGGTGCAAGCAGTTAATTTGCGTGCTCCACTGTGGATGCCCGGGGTTCTCCGGTTCAGATCCCGGGTGTGCTGACTCACTGCTTGGCAAGCCATGCTGTGGCAGCATCCCATATAAAGTGGAAGAAGATGGGCACGGATGTTAGCCCAGGGCCAGTCTTCCTCAGCAAAAATGAGGAGGATTGGCGGATGTTAGCACAGGGCTGATCTCCTCACACCACAAAAAAAAAAAAAAAAAACCCAAAAATCTTCTGAAACTCACCTATTATTATCTGAGACCCTTGGAAGGATTTGAGGGGGAAAATACACTGAAAGAATATTTCATTAGAAACCACTGAGAGACCGGCCAGTGGCTTAGCGGTTAAGTGGGTGCGCTCCGCTACTGGCGGCCCGGGTTTGGATCCTGGGCACTCATTGACGCACCACTTCTCCGGCCATGCTGAGGCCGCATCCCACATACAGCAACTAGAAGGCTGTGCAACTATGACAGACAACTATCTACTGCAGCTTTGGGGAAAAAAAGGAGGAAGATTGGCAATAGATGCTAGCTCAGAGCCAGTCTTCTTCAGCAAAAAGAGGAGGATTAGCATGGATGTTAGTTCAGGGCTGACTTCCTCACACAATAAAATGAAAAAATAAAATAAAAAACTGAAAAAAAAAAAAAAAAAGTAACCGCTGAGACCATGATCATTGAAAACAAGAAAACTCATTTTATCTCTCACTTTTTGGAGAGATCATTAATAGCTATTAGTTCTTTTCCCCATAGATTATCCCCTTATATAAGGTCTACCAGTGTTTTAGAGGAAATTGTGCATGGAGGCACGGAGGTTGTCATCTGACTTGTTTCTGATTTTTTTTCTTTCTGGCTTCAGATTGCTGAGTAATCCTCATAATAAGCTCAGAGTGAAGTATGTGGAATACATGGATGAAATTGCCTCTGAAATAGGAGTGAAACCCCACCTATTCTCACTCTTCCTGTGGGATCCAAAGCTGTTTATGGAAGTTTTCTTTGGACCATGCACACCTTACCAGTACCGCCTACAGGGTCCAGGGAAGTGGGCTGGGGCCCGGGGAGCCATCTTGACCCAGAGACAGCGTATCATCAAGCCCCTGAGGACTCGTGTCCTCACCTATAACCAGCCTCTATACTCGGTGCCATTTTGGCTTAAATGTGTCTATGCAGTTCTCTTCCTCTTTGCTCTCACTTTGGTCATTGTAAAAGGATAATCCTTCTATGATCATTACTATATTATAGGCTAACAGTGACACACACCAATTAAGAGACTGGGCCATGTGCAAGTGTTTATCCCTCAATTCAAACTAGACTAATGCAGTGAATTATCTAATAATTTCCAAATTTCTCCTGCATGAATATTTTGGCAAAATTAGAGATTTATTCAACAGAGATTTCAAATAAAGTGGTTTGTATGAAAGTCTGCTTTGGAAGTGTGTATTTACTTTACATAATATGAAAAATGTTCTCAGTTACACCAAGTTCTCCTAGGCCTCTGTCTATAGTAAACACACAATTTGTCAGCTATTTGCAACTGGCAAATTTTTTGTTTTGCATGTAAAGCACAGGCAGGAAAAATTCTCTCTTCAAATGATCTAGAAAAGTAAACAATGAACAAATGTCATCATCAGAAACCATTTCCATTAGGATCACATTCTATAGAATCATGGATATTGAGGTAACAGGTTATTTCAGGTATTATTGAGGGTATTTTTGGGATATGGAGGGTGCCATGGAGAGAAAAAGAGGGAGTAATAGAAGTTAGGAAATGTACATAATTTTGTGTTGTAGTAAAACTATCAAAAATACATGGAATAAATTCATAGCAAACAAACAAAATTCTATAAAAACACTGAGGAGAATGAGAAGCAGAAATCGGGAGAAAGAGTAGCAAATATTTGCAACATTTACAGCGACTTTTACAATTAATCAGAGAGGTGAAATCTATAGTCTCTGATTCAGGCACTCATATCACAAGCTATGTCTGAGCTTAGTTCTGATATTCTGCATAACAGGATTTTTCCCCCAGTGTTATTGAGGTATGATTGAAAATAAAAATTGTATATATTTCATGTGTACAATATGATGTTTTGATAGACATACACACGATGAAATGGTTACCCCAGTCAAGCTAATTAACATATTCATCACCTCACATGATTACCCTTTTTTTTGTGGTGAGAACACTTCAGATCTACTGTCTTAGAAAGTTCAAGTATACAGTATAGTGGTATTAACTATAGTCACCATACTGTACATTAAGTCTCCAGCACTTATTCATCTTATAAATGAACATTCCATTTAACCAACATCTCTCCAAGTCCCCAACCACCAGTCCCTGGTAACCACTCTTCTACTCTCTGTTTCTAAGAGTTCAACTTTTCGAAATTCCACATATAAGTGAGATCATACAATATTTTTCTTTCTGTGTCTGTCGGTCTTATTTTACTTAGTATAATGTCCTCCAGGTTCATCCATTATGTGCCAAATGGCAGGACTTCCTTTTCTTTTAAGGCTGAATAATATCATACCACATTTTCTTTCTTCCTTCATCCACCAATGTTCACTTAGGTTGCTTCCATAGCTTGGCTTTGTTATTAACAATGCATGAACATAGGAATGCAGATATCTCTTCAAGATCCTGTTTTTATTTCCTTTCAATATATACCCAGCAGTGGGACTGCTGGATCATAAGGTAGTTCTATTTTCAATTTTTGGAGGAATCCTCATACTATTTCCCATTTACCAATTTACATTCCCACCAACGGTGCGCAAGGGCTCCTTTTCTTCACATCCTCACCAATACTTGTTATCTTTTGATGTTTTTATAACAGCGATGCTAACATATGTGAGATGACATCTCATTTTATATTTGCGTTTTCCTAATAATTAGTGTTGTTGAAAACCTTTTCAGTACCTATGGGCCATTTATGTCTTCTTCGGAAAAATATCTATTTAAACACTTTGCCCATTTTTAAATTGGGTTATTTAGGGCTTTTTTCTATTGAGATGTATGAGTTCCTTATATATTTTGAACATTAACCACTAAGTGAGTCTATGGTTGGCATGTATTTTTTCCCATTCCATAGGTTGCCTTTTTGTTTTGTTGATGGTTTTCTTTGCTGCACAGAAAATTTTGATGTAGTCCGCTTGTTTATTTTTGCTTTTGTTACCTTTGCTTTTTGTGTCATATGCAAAAAATAATTGCCAATACCAATGTCAAGGAGATTTTCCCCTATGTTTTCTTCTAGGACTTTTACAGTTTCAGGTCTTACATTTAAGTTTTTAATTGATTTTGAGTTGATTTTTGCATATAATAAGGATAAGTGTCCACTTTCATTCTGTTGCTTATGGATATCCTATTTTCCCAGAACAATTTATTGAAAAGATTATCCTTTCTCCATTGTGTATTCTTGGTATCTTTGTCAAAGATTAGTTGACGATATATACTTGGGTTTATTTCTTTTTATTTATTTATTTTTTAGATCTACATTTTTTTTTATTGCGGTAACATTGGTTTATAACATTTTATAAAGTTCGGGAGTACATGGTTATACATTGATTTCTGCATAGGTTACATCATGTTCACCACCCAAAGACTAATTACATTCCATCACCACACACATGTGCCTAATCATTCCATTTCCCCTTTTCCCTTCCCCCCGGTAACCACCAATCCAATCTCTGTCTCTATGTGTTTGTTTGTTGTTGTTTTTGTCTTCTACTTATAAGTGAGATAATATGGTATTTGACCTTCTCCCTCTGACTTATTTTGCTTAGCATAATACCCTCAATGTCCATCCATGTTGTCACAAGTGGCTGGATTTCATCGTTTCTTATGGATAAGTAGTATTCCATTGTGTATATATACCACAACTTCTTTATCCATTTGTCCCTTGGTGGGCACTTAGGTTGCTTCCAAGTCTTGGCTATTGTGAATAACGCAGCAATGAAGAGAGGGGTGCATGGAACTTTATGCATGTGTGTTTTTATGTTCTTTGGCTGAATATCTTGGCTGAATCCTAACAGTGGAACAGCTGGATCATACGGTAGTTCTATTCTTAATTTATTGAAGAATCTCCATACTGTTTTCCATAGCGCTGCACCAGTTTGTACTCCGACCAGCAGTGTATGAGTGTTCCCTTTTCTCCACATCCTCTCCAATGCTTGTTGTTTTCTGTCTTGTTAATTATAGCCATTCTGACAGGAGTGAGGTGGTATCTCATTGTAGTTTTCATTTGTATTTCCCTGATAGTTAATGATGAGCATCTTTTCACGTGCCTTTTGGCGATCTGTCTATCTTCTTTGGAGAAATGTCTGTTCAGGTCTTTTGCCCATTTATCAGTTGGTTGTTAGGTTGTCTTTTCATTTTATTGATGGTTTCCCTTGCCATGCAGAAGATTTTTAGTTTGATATAGTCCCATTTGTTTATTTTTTCTATTGTTTCCCTTGCTTGGTTGGCCGTGGTACTTGAAAATATGTTGCTAAGACTGATGTCGAAGAGCATACTGCCTATGTTCCTCTAGAAGTTTCATGGTTTCAGGTCTTACATTCAAGTCTTTAATGCATTTTGAGTTGATTTTTGTGTATGGTATAAGACAATGGTCTACTTTCATTCTTTTGCCTGTGGCTGTCCAGTTTTCCCAACACCATTTATTGAAGAGACTTTCCTTTCTCCATTGTATGTTCTTGGATCCCTTGTTGAAAATTAGATGTCCATAGATGTGTGGGTTTATTTCTGGGCTCTCGATTCTGTTCCATTGATCTGTGTGTCTGTTTTTGTGCCAGTACCATGCTGTTTTGATTACTATAGTTTTGTAGTATATTTTGGAATCAGGGACTGTGATACCTCCTGCTTTGTTCTTTTTTTTTTTTTTTTTGTGAGGAAGATCAGCTCTGAGCTAACATCTGTGCTAATCCTCCTCTTTTTGCTGAGGAAGACTGACTCTGAGCTAACATCTACTGCCAAGCCTCCTCCCATTTTTTTTTTCCCGTTTTTCTCCCCAAAGCCCCAGTAGATAGTTGTATGTCATAGTTGCACATCCTTCTAGTTGCTGTATGTGGGACGCGGCCTCAGCATGGCCGGAGAATCGGTGCATTGGTGTGCGCCCGGGATACGAACCCCGGGCCACCAGTAGCGGAGCATGCACACTTAACTAAGCCATGGGGCCGGCCCCCAGTTTTGTTCATTTTTCTCAGAATTCTTTTCGCTCTTCGGGGTCTTTTGTTGTTCCATATAAATTTTAGGTTTCTTTCTTCTATTTCTGTGAAAAATATCACTGGAACTTTGATAGGGATTGCACTGAATCTGCAGATTGCTTTAGGAAGTAGGGACATTGTAACTATGTTAATTCTTCCAATCCAAGAGCACAGAATAGCTTTCCATTTCTTTGTGTCTTCTTCAATCTCTTTCAACGATGCTTTATAGTTTTCAGTGTACAGATCTTTCTCCTCTTTGGTTAAGTTTATTGCTAGGTATTTTATTCCTTTTGTTGCGATTGTAAATGAGATTTTATTCTTAATTTCTCTTTCTGCTACTTCATTGTTAGTGTATAGAAACACAACTGATTTTTGTATGTTGATTTTGTATCTTGCAACTTTACCATATCCATTTATTATTTCTAAAAGATTTTTGGTGGATTCCTTAGGGTTTTCTATATAAAAAGTCATGTCATCTGCAAATAGTGACAGTTTTACTTCTTCTTTTCCAATTTGGATCCCTTTTATTTCTTTTTCTTGCATGATTGCTCTGGCTAGGACTTCCATTACTATGTTAAATAGGAGTGGTGAAAGTGGGCATCCTTGTCTGATTCCTGTTCTTAGAAGGATAGCTTTCAGTTTTTCACCATTGAGGATGATATTAGCTGTAGGTTTGTCATATATGGCCTTTATTATGTTGAGGTACTTTCCTTCTATACCCATTTTATTCAGAGTTTTTATCATAAATGCATGTTGTATCTTGTCAAATACTTTCTCTGCTTCTATTGAGATGATTATGTGATTTTTATTCTTCATTTTGTTGATGAGGTGTATCACATTGATTGATTTGCAGATGTTGAACCACTCCTGCATCCCTGGCATAAATCTCACTTGATCATGGTGTATGATCTTTGTAATGTATTGTTGCATGTGATTTGCTAGTATTTTGTTGAGGATTTATTCTTTGATGTTCCTCAGTGGTATTGGCCTGTAATTTTCTTTATTTGTGTCGTCCCTGTCCGGTTTTGGTATCGGGGAAATGTTGGCTTTGTAGAATGAGTTAGGAAGCTTCTCCTCCTCTTGAATTTTTGGAAGAGTGGAGAAGGATAGGCATTAAGTCTTCTTTGAATGTTCCGTAGAATTCACCAGGGAAGACAGCCTGTCCTGGACTTTTATTAATTGGGAGGTTTTTGATTACTATTTTGATCTCCTTAGTGGTGATGGTCTAGTCAATTTCTCTATTTCTTTTTGATTCAGTTGTGGAAGGTTGTATGATTCTACTAATTTATCCATTTCTTCTAGATTATCCAATTTGCTGTCGT
Source organism: Ceratotherium simum simum (assembly GCF_057802395.1). NCBI lineage: Eukaryota > Metazoa > Chordata > Mammalia > Perissodactyla > Rhinocerotidae > Ceratotherium > Ceratotherium simum. The sequence goes on along the minus strand of NC_141901.1, from coordinate 29,883,755 downwards.
ATAGCTTTTTGTAGTATTCTCTTATAGTCTTTTGTATTTCTCAGGTGTCCATCGTAATTTCTCCTCTTTAATTTCTGATTTAATTTATTTGAGCCTTCTCTCTTTTTTTCCTTGTGGGTCTAGCTAAAGGTTTGTCAATTTTGTTTATCTTTTCAAAGAACCAACTCTTTCTTTCATTGACTTTTTTCTATTGTTTTTTTAGTCTCTATTTCATTTATTTCTGCTCTGATTTTTATTATTTCACTTCTTCTACTGATTTAGGTCTTTGTTTGTTCTTCTTTTTCCAGTTCCTTTAGGTGCACTGTTATATTGTTTATTTGAGATTTTTCTTTTTTGTTGAGTTTGCCTATACTTCTATAAACTTCCCTCTTAGAACTGCATTTGCTGTATCCCATAAATTCTGACATGTCGTCTTTTCATTGTCATTTGTCTCCAGGTATTTTTTGATTTCTCCTTTGATTTCTTCACTGACCCAATCGTTTTTCAGTAGCATTTTGCCTAATCTCCACATATTTGTGGCTTTTCTGATTTTCTTCCTATTGTTGTTTTCTACTTTCATACCGTTGTAGTCAGAAAAGATGCTTGGTATTATTTAAATCTTCTTAAATTTATGGAGACTTATTTTGTGGCCTAATATGTGATCAATCCTGGAGAATGTTCCACGTGCATTTATAAAGACGGTGTATTCTTCTGTTTTTGGATGGAATGTTCTGTATGTATCTACTAAGTTCATCTGGTCCCATGTGTCATTTAAGGCCAATGTTTCCTTCTTGGTCTTCTGTTTGGATGATCTATCCATTGGTGTAAGTGGAGTCTTAACGTTCCCTACTATTATTGTGTTACTGTCTGTTTCTCTTTTTATGTCTGTTAATAATTGCTTTATGTGTTTAGGTGCTCCTATGTTGGGTGCATTGATATATACAAATGTTATATCCTCTCCTTGGATTGTTTCCTTGATCATTATGTAATGCCCTTCTTTGTCTCTTGTTACAGTTTTTATTTTAAAGTCTATTTTGTTTGAGATAAGTATTGCTACCCCAGCTTTCTTTTTATTGTAGTTTGCATGCAGTATCTTTTTCTATCCCTTCACTTTCACTTTGTGAGTATCTTGAGGTCTGAAGTGCGTCTCTTGTATGCAGCATATATATGGGTCTTGTTTTTTTATCCAATAAGCCACGCTATGCCTTTTGATTGGAGAATTTAGTCCACTGACATTTAGTCCATTGACTTAGCTATTGATAAGTAGGTACTTACTGCCATTTTTTTTTTTTTTTACTTTTTTTCTGGATGTTTTAGTAGTTCTTCTCTGTTCCTTTCTTCTTCTCTTGCTCTCTTCCCTTGTGGTTTGATGACTTTCTTTAGTATTATGTTTAGGTTCATTTCTCTCAGTGTTTTGTATATATATTATAGGTTTCTGGTTTGTTATTATCATGAGATTCATATATAATAACCTATGTATATAGCAATCTATATTAAGTTGATGGTCTCTTTAGTTTGACCTCTTTTTAAAAGCTCTACTCTTTTACTCCCTTCTTCCCACATTTTATGTTTTTGATATCATATCTAACCTCTTAAGAAACTCAGAGAAAATGGACATAGAAGGGAGAATATAAAACCAAATGACATAATTAATATCTTTATGGATAAAAGAAGATACATGTACATAAAATAAGCCTAGATAGCTTCAAGAAAGGGACATCAGAGAAAAAGAACTTCTGGAAATTAAAAATATTAGCAGAAATATAAAATCTCTGCAGGAGATCTGGAAGAAAAGATTGAGAAAATATCTTCCAGAAAGTGGAATAAATAGATGGAGCTAGAAAACTGAAAAGACAGAAAAAGCAGGTAATCAGGAAAGGAGATTCAATATGCAAAATATAGGTCCTCTAGAAAGAGAATAAGATGAAATAGAATAAATACTTTTTAAAAATTTAAATATATTTCCTAGAACAGAAGGATCCAAATCTCTAAACGAAAAGTCCTCTGCATGCCCAGCACAAAGAATGGAGGAAGACCTACTCCAGGGCTTGTCATCATGAAATTCCAGACCACTGGGAATAAAGAGAATATCACAAAATATTCCAAGGAGAAAAACAGGCCACACTTAATGTTAGAAGATAACGAAGAAAGTCCTTAACAAGTCAGATAGGAGATCATTTTGAATCTAGAATTCCATACCCAGCTCAATTATCAATTAAACATGGAGGTAAAATTAAGACCTGCATGGTTTAATAAAACTTACTACCAATAAACACTCCCTCATGAAGCTACTGGAGGTCATGTTCCACCAAAAGAAAATGGTAAGCCAAGAGGGAGAAGACCCAAGATCCAGGAAACGTGATTCAAATCAAGAGCAGGGCAAAGGAAATTCTCAGATGATGAAGAAAAGCCCTGGAATGGCAGCCAGTCCAACCCTAGCAGATCAGCAGATTCCAAGAGACAGGGATCTAAGAAGGGAGAAAGAAGAGAGAAATACGTTTACCTAATGTTTTTAACCAAATTAAGAGGAGATTTTCAGCTTTTGCAGGAGGATTTGGGTCATATAAGTGCATGGAGAATTAAGCAAATACAAATGGAACAATTAACGCCAAAGAAAGCAAAAATTTATAACAAGAAAGGAAATACAATCATAGCATTTTTACCCAATACCTAAATTTGCCCGACAACTAAAAAGTTTACAACTTCATATGAGATCATTTTGAGTCTCTTTTGTTCCCCCAGCTTTCTTGAGTTATATTTGAGAAATAAAAGTTATATATATTTAAGGTGAACAACTTGATATATGTATTTCATAATTTTATTTATTTATTTTTTCCCCCAAAGCCCCAGTAGATAGTTGTATGTCATAGCTGCACATCCTTCTAGTTGCTGTATATGGGACGTGGCCTCAGCATGGCCAGAGAAGCGGTGCGTCGGTGCGTGCTCAGGATCCGAACCCTGGGCTGCCAGCAGCGGAACGCGCGCACTTAACCGCTAAGCCATGGGGCTGGCCCTGTATTTCATATACATTATGAAATAATCACTACAATCAAGCTAATTAACATATCCATCACTTCACATAGTTACCATTTTGTTTTCTTTTTTTTCCTGGTGAAAACACTTAAGATCTACCTTCTTAGCAAATTTCAAGTGTATAATACATTATTGTTAACTATAGGCATGTCATTGTTCATCAGATCTCCAGAATTTATTAATCTTGCGTAACTGAAACTTCGGACTACTTTACCAACATCTCCCCATTTCCTGGCAACCACCATTCTAATCTCTTCTTCTATGAATTTGTCTATTTCAGACTCCATATATAAGTGAGATCATGTGGTAGTTGTCTTTCTGCATCTGGCTTAGATCACTTAACATAATGTCCTTCCAGGTTCATCCATTTTGCCTCAAATGGCAGGATATTTCATGACCGATTTTCTTGGATGAAAGGTCATTCTGCCTCAGCAAATAATATCAAGATACAGCTCCACTGTATAGACTATAGAAAAATATAACAAAACTCTTTGAAAATTCTGATACAACAAGAGTCGAAATGCCACATATTTAAAATGACTAGACAGTAACTTGATTATCACTTTTCTCGTCTCTTCTGGTCTTCAAATTACTCTTCCCTTTAGGCTCTTTATAAACATATATTCTCAGAGTTGACGATATCCGTTCATTGGCTCCCTTCTTTCTCTCCTTCAGTTTATAGTGGAAATTTAAAAAGCAATTTTGCATTATGGCTAAGTCCAGGAGAAACACGTAAGGACAAAAAATCATTATATAGTGGATGAGCATTGACCAAAGAGCCACAAGGTCCCAGGTTTGAATCTTGATGCTGCCCACCAGCCAGCTACGTATTTAATGCAAGCCACTTGGCCTTTTGGGTGTTTTGTCCTCATCTGTAACACAAAAGGTTAATTAGGTGACTGCTGAGGCCACATCTAGCTCCCAAACCACAGTATACAGACAAACAAGCAAACATGTATATAAGGGCTGAGATATTGATAGTGTAGAGTTCTGTCCTGGTTATCCTGCTTGGAAATTCTTACAGAAGCTAATTAACATTCATTGTAACTAATGAGAATTAAAAGTACTTGAAGATCTGGAAGAGTTTTCTATTGCTGAATAACAAATGATCACAAACAGAGAGAGTTAAAAAAGCACCCATTTATTGTCTCATACTTTCCACAGGTCAGAGTTTGGGTACAGTGTAGCTGGATTCTCTGCTCAGAGTCTCACAAGACTAAAATCAAGGTATTAGCCAGTGCTGAGCCTTGGGGTCCTCTTCCAAGCTCACATGCTTGTTAGCAGAACTTATTTTCTTGCAGCTGTAAATCTCATGGATCTGTGTCTTCAAGGTCAGCAGAAGCATGTCTCTCTGATGCTTCACCTCTTTTAAAGTCCTCAGGCCCACCCTAGATAATCTCCCTTTGAGTAACTCAAAATCACTGATTAGGGACTTTAATTACATCTGCAAAATCCCTTTTGCCATATAAAGGAACATAATCATTGAAGTGATACCCCATCATATTTACAGACTTTACCCACACTCCAGGGAAGAGAATAATATGAGGACATGGGTCACTAGGGTAATTTTAGAATTCTGCCTATAACAATATCCTTCTTTCCCTTTCTTCTGATCTTCACTGATTATGTGTAAAAGCATTTTATAACAATATCCTACAATAGGATATCCTTTTATCAGTAAACACACTGTGACATCCAACAGCTGAAAGAAAATCTTTTAATTGGAAAAAATCTCAACACAACAAACTGATAAATTAGAAATATAAAGGCAAACAAAAAAAAATCCAAATACACAAAAGTTCTTTGAATATAGTAGATTCTAATTTTATCAAGTAATAACGAAAAACTCAGCATTCCATTGTTATGAGCATCTATTTTAGTGCTTTCGTTTTGCATATTTCTTCTCTATGCTTCAGAAATTATAGGAGGTGGAGAATATCACAGATTTATTAAATTTACTGAAACTTTCAAATAGAATTTTTCTTGTTCCTCTGAAACCTCTTTTTTCCTGAGTTTTGTTTCCCTCTTTCCAAAAAGATCCATGAATCAAACTCTCTCCATGTCTTTGATGGATCACATCCATATTTAATTTCTGAGTCATATAAAAGTATAAGATTCCTATGGGCTTCCCTTTCTCTCCTATCTTATTTGCCACACATCATCTTTTACCCTTGGTTTTTTCTGATTAACACTACTCTTTTGGGTATAGATATGGAAAAAAAAAAAGATAATCATGCATTTATAACCAATAAACATTTTTTCCTAAAGTATTCACAAAAACTCTTGCTTCTGAATATACAAAATGCAGTAACACTAACCTTAAGTAGGAAGAGAAATCAAATTTGACTCTAAAGTCCTCAGTGTGGCAGAAAATTGCACTTGTGTATGCCTGAAATATGAAGAGTGAATGCCCTGTCTACTGTACTCTCTCTTGGCTTAAGGTTATCTTTTTGTGATGGTTCACATACAAAGACTTCTGTTTATCTTCTGTATTTGGCTTTAAAAAGTTTATATGTATAGAAATTAGCATGTTGTCAGCATTTTCTAAACCCAGTATTATGGTTGACTTCACAGGGCAGAATTGAGCTAAAGGTTCATATTGAAAAAAATAATCTACTAATGAAGTGTTTAATCTCACTGTAAGTATTCAAGGAAATATTAATTTGATAGTGCAGATTTCTATTTAGAACAATAGCTAACCTATTGCACTATCTTGATTTCTTCTTTCCGGTCCAAGGGAAACCATGCCTCATACAAACAAAGTAACCAAAGTTTTTGAGCCTATTTTGCAGACAGCTGATAAGAGAGCAGCTTGCTGACAGCCCCACCCCACTCCCCAGATGACTAAACATCATGCAGGTCCATTGAGAAGCTAAAATGATGAATCATAAATTTTAGACATCACAGACTAAAAATCCACTGCATGCAACACATAGAACCCCCCTGAATTTGCACATGAATTGTTCTCCTGACCTTGATAAGCACCTTTACTACCTTTGTATTTAACTTTTTATCAGGTAAATCCCTCACCTCTGTTTCATTAAGGTCTGTTTCTGGAGTTTTATGTTGTTCTTTTTCTTTTTTTTTAACTTATTCTTCTGTTTCTTCATTTTTCTTGACTCTCTTTGTTGGTTTCTTCACATTAGATAAAACAGCCACCTCTCCCAGTGTTGATGGAGTGGTCTCACGTAGGAGATGAACCTATCATTCAGCGCAGACTGAGCTCTTGGTTGTCTCTCAAACCTTTGGGATTGTCCTACCTGATTTTTTTCTTCTTAGTGGCTCCCTATAGTTGAGCGTGTGCCAAGACCTGTCAGTGTCCCAAAGGGAGGGTAAACATCAGCACCAAATGCAGGCTGATTGGAAGCCAGACTCTCAGGCAACAGCTGGGAAAGTATGTACTTGGGCCTCTTCCAGGGAGAAACTGGGAGGTGGTCTTTTTTGCCTGCTCCCTCTGTGCTGGGCCTAGGTGTATAGCTACACGTGAGTGCTACTAGACCTGTTAATAACTGCCTCTTTGTCTGCTACAGTCCTGTGGGACTCTTAAATGCAAGCCCCATTGGCTATTAGAGCCAGGCAATTGAAGGGCCCATCCCTTGGGTGGCAGCCACAAAAGCTGGAGCGCTAGACATGTGTAAAATTTCCTTCCAAGGAGATGTGGGCTATTTGGAGCAGGCTTGAGAAAAAAGTCAGAGGTGCTGTCTGCTAGTTTCCCCAGATGCTGCGAAGGATTGCAGTCAGCACCTAGATTCCTGCTAAATTAAAGGCCTTACCCTCAGGCAGCAGCTTTTAAAGTATGAAAATAAACTCTTTCAGGGAAAGATTGGGAGGTGGGGATAAGTTGCCTGCTCCCTCTGCACTGATTTCTGGGGGTATAGCCATGAAGAGTCCTCATTAACCCACTACGAACTATTTTGTTTGCTATAGTCTTGTGGGTTTCTTGGATGCAAGCCCCATTGGCCTTTAAAGCTAGGTGTTTCGGGGTGGGGGGGCTCTCTAAGGTGGGCGTCTTAAAAGTTGAGATGGTAGATGTGGAATCGAAACCCTTCACTCCTCAGGAAGAAACTGGAAGTTGTTTGACTACTGATTGATGCTGTGCTGGGATGGGAAATGTGTCTTTTTGCCTTTCCTACCCATACTGTTATGAGTAATGTAGGTATTTTCTCATTTGCCTGATGTGTAGGAGTCATTCAGCTAGTTTCCGTATTTCTTTCAGAGGAAATTGTTCTATCTGTAGCTCTAGATTTGATGTATCCATAGCTACACAGTGAGCTTTTCTACGTCTCAAAAGAAAAACCCCTCTATACTGGCCAGTTCTGTCTGCTAATATACAGGTGGCCAAATCAATAAAGACTAGCTGAAATCGTTAAGTTTTCTTTAAAGAAATATCCTATGGATCCAAAATATTGCTTTCTGGTTTCAAGCAAATATTTAGTCTGAAAAAGACAAAATATATTTAATAATACAAATCTTGTTTACCTTCTAGGGGTTGTGTCCAATGAGTAGGGCATGGAGGGACAATTGTCCCAAATGGGACAATACTAAGGTACAGAGAAAAGACACCAGCCCCTGGATTGTGCCTGAGACAGAATGTTTTGACTCCAGTTAGGTGGAATGAAATTTAGACAAGCTTCTACCTCATATGGGGAACTGAATCACTGAGCAGAAAATCAAAGCATTCTCATTGCACTCAGTTCAGTAGTCAGTTTTGAAACATACATTGGGTTAGGCAAGCATTGAGTTAGGCTTGGGGTAGAAGCATGAATAAGATACAGTCCTTATCCTCAAGGAGCTTTCTATTAGTGGCAAATATAGATCTATAAACAAATAATATACCCTGATAAAGGTATAGCAAGGTGCCCTGCAGGGAGGGAGGGATCGTGGAGGGAAGTAGCTTTGGCAGTTGTGGAGGGAAGGTAATGCATTCAGTTTTAGATATGGTAATTTTGGGGTGTGTATGGAGCAGGCAAAATCATATATGGATCTGAAGCTGTGCTGTGGAATTATTGGAGTTAGGAATGTAGATTTGGGATTCATGAGCATATGCTCTTGTGATAGTTAAAACCACAAGGGCAAATAAAATTGCTTAAAGAGAGAATACGTACAGAAAAGTGCAGTGGGTCAATGTTTAAGCGACAGAAGGAGCCCATAAAGGAAACTGAAAAGGAAGGGTCCAAGAGGTAGGAGAACCAGGGAATGATGATGATGATGAGCAATATCTTGTGGACAAGGGTGATGATAATGGTGATGACAGCAATGCTGACCATGCATAAGACTCTGTTCTAAGAGTGTGACAGGAAAGTGAAACAGGATTTTGGAATGAAGAAACTTGTTTGAAAAGACTGAGAGTGAAATACGGGTGGGCAGGGTAAAGAGAGACTGGCTTTAGGATAGAAGAACTTGATTGTGTTCACAGCCTGAGGGGGATTCCCAAAGGGAGCAAGTCATGTTGATGATATTAGGAGGGAGGCATAGTTGATGCAGGAGCTCAAGGGAGGAGGAGAGGATGGGCTTGTGGCTCCTATGGAGATGCTGAGCTTGACTCTGAGAAGGGTTCCCTCCCAGACTAGAGGAAAGGATGGCACAAGGGCAGACGGGGCAAGAGTTTGAGGCAGCTTATAATTGATTCCTCAATTTTATTAATGATGTAGGAGGCAAGACCTGTGCTGAGGGAGCAGGGGATGAAGGCTGAGCTTGGGGTCTGAGGAGAGAGATAGAAGAATGGAGGAGTTGCTGAGAGGAATACGAGAGGGAGCAGACAAGGGACAAGCACCTAGTCCTGGGAGGCTGATCCTCACTGCCTCACCTAAAGTTACAGCTTCCCTGCCCACCCTGCCCGGCTTCGTCACTTCTGATTCCTTTTAATTCCCTCTATTTTCCCCACACTACCTATCATCTTTGCAAATACTCTATAACGTACTATTTTATTCAGTTCAGTGTTTGTCTCCCACCACTATGGGGTAAATTCCGTGCTGGCCTGTTTTGTTTACTGATTTATTCCCAGTACATAGGAATGGCACAGAGTAGGCCTGGTGCATGTTTATTGAATGAATGCATGAATTGCATTTTTATTAAATGAGTGCATGAATTGCTGAGCAGCGTCAAGTGTGGAAACCAGATCTTTGCAGAGGCATCATTATTCCAGAGATGTCCTTTTACTACAGCAGTACGTAAGAAGGGAAGGTGAAGATTGGTCTGACTCTAGGGTGGAGATGTTGCTAAGTGGATGTTGCAGAAGAGCAGGATGCAAGGATGTGAAAAAGTCCATGAGATAATTGATCCTAGGCAGGGTATGGATATAAATGGGACTGGGGAGCATGCAGATGATGGAAGTTCAGCTCAGTCCAAGAGACACAAGTAACACCTTCCAGCACCACCTATTGATGGCAGTGGGGCTTAATGCACTTCACCCCATCGGGTTCAACTGAGGACACTGGAAGGACTGCACTTGCAGGTGACATCCTTTAATGACCAATACTGACCAGGGAGGAGAGGCAGGAGGCAGGAAAGTACATCTAAGATATTAAATCAGGGTACTTTGAAATAAGGAATTATCTCTAGCTTTATGTAAAGTATGATTTTACATATGCTCTGTGAGCGAATCATATGCCAGATTAGTGATCTTCAAGAAGGAGTTGCAGAGTGAAACAATCCACTGGGGAGCAAGAAGAAAATATTATACTTCTACTATATTTATTTTTGTTCTAAATATAAGAAATACATTAAGCTTCACTATATTTAATAAACGAGTTGAGGCACGTGGCAATAAAAGGCCTGAGGCACGTGTCGTTTTTGGTGATCTTGTGGGATGTGGAGGGGCTGGCTAGGGCATCCTCATTTGGTCGTTTGCTCTCAGCATCTAGTGGCTGGTGCCAGGTTACCTGAGCTGGGTTATATGGGTTTATAGATTACATTATTCCAGTTCAACTGAACTAAGCTTCATGAAAAGGGCATGTGGCTTAAAAAAGATTACTCAAGAAATTTTGATTGAAGGTAATATTAATAATGCTATTAATATAATAATAATTAATAACAAGTTAACAAGAAAGTCTGAGCTGATACTTCTCTGACTTTTAGCTTGAGCTCTTTATCTGCCCCATTAGAGGTAAAAATTGATGATAATATCATCAGATTTGTCAAGCTCTTTGGTCAGTGTGGAAGGGCAGAGTCCCCTACCCTTAACAGAGTTCTCCAAAAGTCCACCAGTGGCCTTCCTTTTCATTTACAACATGATTTGTTTGTGAAGTGTGGTTTATAACAGAGGTTGTCAAACTATGGCCCATGGGCCAATCCAACCCACAAGCCTAAGAATGATTTTTACATTTTAAATAGATGGGAAAAAAGAAGAATATTTCATGACATATGAAAATTATATGAAATTCAAATTCTAATATCCATAGATGAAGTTGTATTGGAACACAGCCATGCTTATTATTATTATTATATTTTACATACTATCTATGGATGCTTTTACACTACAACAGCAGAGTCAAATAGTTGCCAAAGATACTGTATGACCTGCAAAGCCTAAAATATTTATTCCCTGGTTCCTTACAGAAAAAAGTTTACACCTCCTGGCTTATAACACAGATTTTAGAACTCATATATCAGTTTTTTGGTTCTGGACACAATTCGAAGACATGTAGGGGGACTTCCACACACCAACAAGCAATTCTCAGACACCAGCAGGGTATCTGAGAACTCGACTTAATTCCAAAACTATCTACCTGGAGATAGTGTCAGATCCCACAGGTTAAGGGTTCAGTCTCACAAGACTGCCTCCCCCATTTTGGATGCCAATCACAAGTCTAGGTTGCCAGCTGTGCTTTTGACAGATCAGCTATAAATCATGACTCCCTCCTCAAGTTTGATTAATTTGCTAGAGCAGCTCACAGAACTCAAGAGAACACTTATACTTACCAGTGTATTAAAAGATATGATAAAGAATACAGATGAGCAGCAAGATGGAAGAGATGCATAGAATAAGGTAAGTAAGAAGGGGCATGGAGCTTCCACGCCCTCTCCAAGTGTGCCAGTCCCCCCACACCTCCAACTGTTCACCAACCTGGAAGCTCTCCAACTCCATACTTTTGGGATTTTATGGAGGATTCAACACCTAGGCATGATGGATTATTAACTCCATTTTCAGCTCTTCTCCCTTCTCAAGAGAATGGAGGGTGAGGCTGAAAATTTCAAGCTTCTAATCATGGCTTGATCTTTCTGGTGACCAGCACTCATCCAGGAGCCATCTAGGAACCCACTCAAAGTTTCCTCATTAGAACAAAAGATACTCCTATGACCCAGAAAATTACAAGATTTTTAGGAACCGTGTGTCAGAAACCAGGGTTAAAGACCAAATATTAGAACAAAAGATGCTCCTCGTGTTCTTAACACTTAGGAAATTACAAGGGTTTCAGGAGTTTTGTGCCAGAAACCAAACACAGAGATCAACACACATTTTTATTATTTCACAGTTATGTAAAATAAAAATCTCAATATAAGTTATTAAAAATTATTGTTACAGGATTATTACGTGAAACTGATTACATGAGTAAGTAGCAGGCATTGTTTTAGTCACCTGGAGTACATTAGTGAAAAAAAAAATGTTGCCTCTCCTCATGGAGCTTACACTCCAGCAGGGGAAGCCTGTCAATAATCAATCAATATAGTAAATAAGTAAAGTATATATCATGTTGGAAGATGATACGTGCTTTGGAAAAAAAGAAAAAGTAGACGGGATTGGGAGTACACTTGGTAGAATAGAGGGTGGGCTTGTCTTATTCTTTCATTTGTTTCCTTAAATTTAGTAATTTATTATCATTTTTGCCCCTAAACATCTGTTGTAAATACAGGATCAGTCACCTACTTTAATTATTTGCTGAAACCAAAAGAAAGCAGGAGTAGAAATACTTATATCAGACAAAATAGACTTTAAAGCAAAAACTAGAATAAGAGACAAAGAAGGTCACTATATGATGGTAAAGGGGTCAATCCAACAAGAGGATATAACAATTGTAAACATCAATGCACCCCACTTGGGAGCACCTAGATACATGAAGCAAATATTAATAGAACTGAAGGGAGAAATAGAGAGCAATACAATAATAGTAGGAGATTTCAATCACACACTTTCAACAATGGATAGATCATCCAGACAGAAAATGATTAAGGAAACACTGGACTTAAACTACATGTTAGACCAGATGGACCTAATGGACGCTTACAGAACATTACATCCACCAGCAGCAGAATATACATTCTTCTCATGTGTACATGCAATATTCTCTAGAATAGATAATATGTTAGGCCACAAAACAAGAGTTAATAAATTTAATAAGATTGAAATCATATCAGGCATCTTTTCTGACCATAAAGGTATGAAACTAGAAATCAACTACAACAAAAAACTGGAAAATTCACAACTATGTGGAGACTAAACAGCACACTCCTGGACAACCAATATGTCAAAGAAGAAATCAAAAGAAAAAGCAAAAAATATCTTGAGACAAATGAAATTGGAAATACAACTACCAAACTTATGGGATGCAGCAAAAGCAACTCTAAGAGGCAAGTTCGTAACAATAAATACCTACATTAGGAAAAAGAAAAGATCTCAAATAAAAAACCTAAATTTATACCTCAAGGAACTAGAAAAAGGACACAAACTAAGCCTAATGTTAGTAGAAGGAAGCCAATAACACAGGTCAGAGCAAAAATAAATAAATTGAGACTAAAATGACAATAGAAAAGATCAATGAAACTAAGAGCTGGGTTTTGAAAAGATAAAGGTAAACAAAACAGGCAAACCTATAGCTGGATTACTAAGAAAAAAAGAGATAGGGTCAAAAAATAAAGTTTTTTTACTGATAAAAAATGATGATAGTGAAAATGATGAAAGAGACATTACTACTGATACAAAAGAAATACAAAGGATAAGAGACTACTGTGAACAATTATACACTAAGAAATTGGACAACTTAGAAGAAATGGATAGATTCCTAGAAATGCACTACCTACCAAGGCTGAATCATGAAGAAATAGAAATTCTGAATGGACCAATTACTAGTAAAGAGATTGAATCAATAACCAAAACCCTCCCAACCTAGAAATGTCTAGGACCAGATGGCTTCACTGGTGCATTATGCCAAACATTTAAAGAAGAATTAATACCAGTCCCTCTCAAACTCTAGCAAAATACAGAAGAGGAGTGAACACTTCCAAACTCATTTTACGAGGCCGGGATTACCCTGATACCAAAACCAGACGTGGACATTACAAGAGAAGAAAAATTATAGGCCATTATACCTGCTGAACATAGATGCAGAGTTTTTAACATCATTGCAAACTGAATTCACCAATACATTAAAAGGATCATACACCATGATAAAATGAGATTTATTCCAGCAATGCAAGGGTGGTTCAACATCCACGAATCAATCAATAAGATACACCAAATTAACAAAATGAAGAATAAAAATCATATGATCATCTCAATAGATGCAGCAAAAGCATTTGACAAAATTCAACATCTTTTCATGATAAAAATTCTGAACAAACTGGGTATAGAGGGAATGTAGCTCAATGTAATAAAGTCCGTATATGACAAGCCCACAGCTAACAACATACTCATTGGTAAAAAGCTGAAAGTTTTTCCCCTAAGATCAGGAACCAGGCAAGGATGCCCACTCTCACCACTTTGATTCAACAATATACTGGAAATCCTAACCAGAGCAATTACACGAGAAAAAGAAATAAAATAAATCCAAATCAGAACAGGAGAAGTAAAACTGTTTCTATTTGTAGATGATATGCTATTATGTGTAGAAAACCCTAAAGACTCTACCACAAAACTATTTGAACTAATCAAAAAATTCAATAAAGTTGCAGGATACAAAATCAACATACAAAAATCAGTTGTGTTTTTATATACTAACAACAAACTATCAGAAAAAGAAAACAATTCCATTTACAATTGCATCAAAAAGAATAAAATACCTAAGAATAAATTTAATCGAGGAGACAAAAGGCCTATATCTTGAAAATATAAGACATTAATGAAAAAAATTGAAAAAGACACAAATAAATAGAAAGATATTCCATGCTTATGGATTGGAAAAGTTAATATTACTAAAATGTCCATGTTATCCAATGCAATCTATAGATTCAGTGCAATCCCTGTCAAAATTCCAATGGTGCTTTACAGAGAAATAGAAAAAACAATTCTAAAATTTGCATGAAACCACAAAAGACCCCAAATAGCAAAGGCAATCTTGAGAAAGAAAAACAAAGCTGGAGACAACACGGTTCCTGATATCAAACTATATTACAAAGCTGTAGTAGTCAAAGCAGTATGGTATTGACATAAAAAAAGACATATAGATCAATGGAACAGAGTAGACAGCCCAGAAATAAACCCACACATGCATGGCCAATTAATTTATGACGAAGGAGTCAAGAACATACAAGGGGGAAAGGATAGTCTCTTCAATAAATGATGGTGGTAAAACTGCACAGTCACATGTGGAAAAATGAAACTGGATCCCTACCTTACACCAGACAAAAAATCAAATCAAATGGATTAAAGGCTTGAGCATATGACCTGAGACTACAAAACTCCTAGAGGAAAACATAAGTGGTAAGTTCCTTGACATTGGTGTTGGCAAAGACTTTTTGGATTTGACAGAAAAAGCAAAGAGAACTAAAGCAAAAATAAGTAAGTGGTGCTATATCAAACCAAAAATCTTCTGCACAGTAAAGGAAACCATCAACAAAATGAAATGGCAGCCTACAAAATGGGAGAAAATATTTGCAAATCGTGTATCTGATAAGGGTTAATATCCAAAATATATAAAGAACTCATACAACTCAAGAGCAAAAAAACAATCTGATTAAAAAATGGACAGAGGAACACAATAGACATTTTTCCAAATAGACGTACAAATGACCAACGGGTATGTGAAAAAGTTCTCAACATCACCAATTATCAAGAAAATGCAAATCAAAACCGTGATGATATATCACCACACACCTGTTAGAATGGTTATTATGAAAAAGACGAGCAACAACAAGCGTTGGACAGGATGTGCAGAAAAGTGAACCCTTGTGCACTGTGGGTGGGAATGTAAATTGGTACGGTCACTATGGAAAACAGCATAGAGTTTCTCAAAAAGTTAAAAATAGAACTACCATATGATTTAGCAATTCCACTTCTGGGGATTTTTTCAAAAGAAATTAAAATACGAACTCAAAAAGATATATGTACCTCTGTGTTTATTGCAGGATTATTTACAATAGCCAAGACATGAAAGCAACCTAAGTGTCCATTGATGGATGAATGGAGAAAGAAAATGTGGTATATATATATATATATACACATATATACACACTGGAATATAATTCAGCCATAACAAAGAAGGAGATCTTGCTATTTGTGACAACATGGATGGACTTTGAGGGCTTTATTCTAAGCGAGATAAATCAGACAGGGAAAGACAAATACCACATGATCTCATTTATATGTGAAATCTAAAAAAAAAAAGAAAAACTCATAGATGCAGACAACAGATAGGTGGTTGCCAAAGGCAGAGAGTGAGGGTGGACAAAATGAGTGAAGGCAGTCAAAAGGTATACAATTCTGGGGCCAGCCCTGGTGGCCCAGTGGTTACGTTTGGCACGCTGCACTTCAGCAGCCTGGGGTCAGTTCCTGGGCACAGACCTACACCGCTCGTCTGTCAGTGGCCATGCTGTGGTGGCAGCACACACACAAACACAAAAAAGAGGAAGATTGGCAACAGATGTTAGCTCAGGGCGAATCTTCCTAAGGGAACAAAAAAGGTGCACAATCCTAGTTGTAAAATACATGTGTCATGGAGATATAATGTACAACTTGGTGACTATAGTTAATAATACTGTCGTGTATATTTGAAAGTTGCTAAAAGGGGAGATCTTAAAAGTTCTCTTCAGAAGAAAAAAAATTTGTGTATATCTATGAATAGTGATGGATGTTAACTAGATTTATTGTGATGATCATTGAGCAACATATACAAATATCGAATTATTATGTTGTACACCTGAAACGAATATAATTTTTTATGTCATTTATATCTCAATTAAAAAAACACACAATGAGATGTCACCTCACACCTGTTAAAAGAACGGCTGTCATCAAAAAGACAAGAGATAACAAGTTGTGGCAAGAATGTGGAGAAAAGAGAACCTCTTGTGAACTGTTAGTAGGAATGTAAATTTGTGCAGTTACTATGGAAAACAGTATGGTTTCCTCCAAAAATTAAAAACAGAGCTATTTTTAATAGTTTAATAGTATGATCCATCAATCCTACTTCTAGATATATATCCAAAGGAAATGAAAACCAGATCTTGAAGAGTTATCTGCACTCCCGTGTTTATTGCAGCATTATTCACAACAGACAAGATATGTAAACAACTTAATTGTCCATCAACAGGTGAGTGGACAAGAAAATGCGGAATATTATTCAACCCTGAGAAAGAAGGAAATTCCGTCATTTGCAACAACGTGGATGAACTTGAGGGCATTATGCTAAGAAAAAAGCCAGACTGAGAAAGACAAATACCACGTGGTGTCACTTATTCGTGGAATCTAAAAATCAAACAAACAAGCAAACTCATGGCAACAGGAAGTGGAAGGTAGATGCCAGGGTCTGGGTATTGCTGGGGGCTGGGTAGTAGGGGAAATAGAAAGAGGTTAGCAAATGGGTACAAACTTTCAGCTATAAGATGAATAAGGTCTGAGGATCTAATGTAAAACATGGTGACTATAGTTGATAACACTGTATTGTTTAATTGAAATTTGCTAAGAGAGTAGAAGTCAAGTGTTCTTACAAAAAAAGGTATATATGTGAGCTGAGAGATGTGTTAATTAATTAGATGGGGGGAATCCTTTCACAATATATATATATATATCAATTTACCATGATGTACACTTTAAACATCCTACACTTTTATATGTCAATTACGCCTCAATAAAGCTGAAATTTAAAAGAATTATGAACCAAGATAAGTTTTAGACTACAAAATGAATTAATGGACTATAAGACTTATTGTTCCTCTGAGCGTCTAGAAAAAAGACAAAATACAGATAAAATGTTCTAAGCCTTGGCACATCTACTTCAAGAAACAGTAACTCAGTTATAAAGCCACCTGAGGAAACTCCTTGGCAGGTCATGCACATAATCCTCTCCTCTGAGTTGGATCCTGGACACAGGTGAGTAGTTTTCCAATAAGATTAAACAGAAATAGGCAATGTCTTTCACAACATTCAATTGTATTGTCATGCCAATAACTATAGCTGATCTAATAGTTAATCTACTTCTCTGGCTCTCGTT
Source organism: Ceratotherium simum simum (assembly GCF_057802395.1). Classification (NCBI taxonomy): domain Eukaryota; kingdom Metazoa; phylum Chordata; class Mammalia; order Perissodactyla; family Rhinocerotidae; genus Ceratotherium; species Ceratotherium simum. Next base: position 29,866,380 of record NC_141901.1, on the reverse strand, counting down.
CACTAGCAATACTATTTGCTTCATTTTAATTATGTGTACAATGCATTTGAGAACATTCTTTAGGGGTGACTCTGACTCATTGGCAAACATGAAAACCCGTGATGAAGACATCACCAAGGTCATCTGTGTCCAGTCCAGGGCTGGAGGGTTTGCTCCACTCAGCTCTGTCTTCTCCTCGGAGTTGCCCTCCCTCCTCATTTCTGTAACCAGTTCATTCAAAGCTTACCTAGAGCCTTCTGATGCATGGCAGTCTACTAAGTACGAACAAGGGTACAATAACAAGGAGCACAACCAAAGTGAAAGAAAAAAAAAGCAGAAGATACGATAACATTTGAAGAATTTGCATTGTGGAAGAAATAACAAAATTCCATGCTCCCAGCATTTCTGGTCCAGCAATCTTTCTTTAAATTTTTATCTCCTTAATTTAAAAGTATAAATAAGTGGTATTTATACTTTTGCCAAGGGGATATACAGCGGAACTATCCACTAACAAAATCATTCACTAGCATGATCCTTGGATAGAACTAGCACGTGTAACTTCAGTTTTTTTTAGATTTCACTCCTAATAACATTTTATTTCTTCTTTTAAAAGTACTTCTGTAAATTGAGTACTGCATTAGTTGAGAGCCCTTTACCGCAGTCACCTGTATTGTGAGATGAGGGTCTCTTCAGGGACTCACAGACAACTTTTCTCCTGAATGCTTTATTACTTGGATAATAATATGCAAGACTCAGATTTACAAAGGTGCTAGGGCATAATGCAAATTAAATACTTTTAAGATAATGTTCATATGAGGAGGAAAAAAGTTTTAGGTGTTAAGCACATAAACTAACTTCACGATTTAAATCGCGTTTACCTAATGTAATGACAAGCATATTGTATGGACAGAATCAGATACGTTATTTAAAAATCAATACAAAATATACCTATTTCTTCCTTTTTTGTACAGCGTTTTGGATCAGTGTTTTGTCCTTAAAAGATATTTGTTGAGAGCGAGAGCTTGGGTTCTTTTGTGTTGAATCACTGCATTTAAGTGAGTCAGATACGGTCCCTGGTGAACAAAAAATATTGAAACAAAAGAAACCATTAGGAATCAGAAGGAAGTTACCAGGTTGAAAGACTAGAAACTGGAATTGAGGAGCAGTAGACAAAGTTGTTGTGAATTAAGGATGAGAACCCAGGGGCCTAGCATTAGCAGGAGAAGAGGAAACATAGGGTCACAGAAGGAACAACAGAAGAAAGAAAGCCAATCTCCAGATTAGAATGTCTGGGACTTAAAATAGCTGATCCCACCTGGCGGAATCACCTCCTCCCATTTGCAGAACTTACAGGGTCCTGACAGGATCGGATGATTCTGACAAATTATTTTCTCTCTCAAAATGCATAGTAGCACATTACTCTTGATTCTTAAGTAATTCTTTAACTGTTGCTCAACTGTTGGTTACCATAGCACTTCTGTCTCTTTCTAGATTATAAATATATTATGATATATCAGGGACACTCTTGAGGAGTTTTTGTAATTACCAAGATCACTTTCAGGTGATAGGAGACTAACATGCTTTGTAAAAGGGGCTGGCAGTCACACAGTCACATGTCTGATTCCAGTGAAGAAAAATAGACAATATACAAGTCAGGGCAATGACTGGAATCCACTGGGCCTGTCACCAGGAGAAATGTTGGCCAAGTGTTGGGAGCTAAGTTGAAGGACACTTCCACAGAGGTGTGCATTTTGGTCTATTTTCTCAGTGAGTCTTGCAAAAAGATAGAAGTGGAAGAAATGTGGAGACACAGTCAGGAGAGGCAGAAAGAATACAACAGCTGCTCTGCTGAGCATTTTCCCCATATATGTTTCTAAGTCCATGTGTACACTGTGTGAGAGAGCCAAGCCTCAGTAATCCAAGTGAGCAGTGCATGCAATAAAGATGGCCCAAGGGGAATGTCGCGGGGTCTGACAGTAATGGACTGACTGGAGAAGATGTAGTAGATGAACCTCAGGACAGAACACCTGTCCTGCATCAGTGGCCATGAGGCCGAGTTTGCCTTGCTGCACTCACCACGTCCTTCCACTCTCTTCACATTAAATGTATGTGTATATGTTTTTTCTCTATATATTTTGTATTAATTCAGTTTCATTCTATGAATCTGTATTTGTATGCTACTTGAGATCATGGGTCTGTCAACCTTGTCCACTTCTGTATCTTTAGTGCCTGGCACATGGTGAGTGTGATGGTTAATTTTATGTGTCAGTTTGGTTCAGCTATGGTGCCCTGGCAGCTATGAGATTCAGTGTGTTCAACGTTGCATCCCAGGTTCATTTCCCGACCAGGGAACCACACCACTCGTCTGTCAGTTGTCATACTGTGGCAGCTGCGTGTTGCTGAAAGCTATGCCACTGGTATTTCAATACCAGCAGGGTCACCCCTGGTGGACAGGTTTCAGCAGAGCTTCCAGACTAAGACAGACTAGGAAGAAGGACGTGGCCACCCACTTCTAAAAAAGTTGGGCATAAAAACTTTATAAATAACAGCAGACCACTGTCTGATATAGCACCAGAAGGTGAGAGGATGGCACAAAAAGACTGAGCAGGGTTCTGCTCTGCTGTACACTGTGTAGCTAGGAGTCAGAATCAACTCAACAGGCACTAACACAATGGTGTCCATGGTTAAATATCAGTCTGGATATTGCTGTGAAGATATTTTTTAGATGTCCTGAAGATTTCAGACTTGCTAGCCTCCATAATTACATAAGCCAAATCCTTATAATAAATTTCTCTCTCTTTCTTTCCCTTTCTCCCTTTTTCCCTCCCTCTGTCTCTCTCTGTCTCTCTGTCTCTGTCTCTCTTTGTCTCTCTCTTTACATATATGTACAGATATTTATCTATCTATATCTATATCTGTGTATCTATATATGTCTTTCTCTATATATATCCTATTGGTTCTGATTCTCTGGAGAACCCTGACTAATACATACAATGGACATTCAGTAAATATTTGTGAGACAAATAAATAGGAGGGAGAGTGGGTGTGTGTCACAGTCCTGCTTTTTCCAAATAAATAAATTACCCAGGAGTGTTGTGGCAGGATATTCAACATTAAACACCATTTCAGTATATTAATTTCCTGAAGAATTCATAGATATATATATTGTCTTTCATAGATGTTCGAAAACTAATAAAAGGATTAAAAGATATGTAACAGATACATGAGCTCTTTGTTTTGATGTCTCAGAAGTGTTAAAGGAACTGGTTTCTTCTAGAACAGGAGTGGCTTGGCTTCTGGCAGGTAAGCCTACTCCTCATCCAATGGAGAATTCCCTTCAAACTAGGATAGAGCCCTCCAAGCCATTCCAAGAAAGGAGCACATGTTGCAAATAGGTGAGCCATGATGTTTTCAGATTGTAGTTTAAAAAGTTTAATCCCACATGAGAATAAAGATAGAGAAACATTGCATTTACCTAATTTAAAATATATTTTATCTAAAAGATCTTGGTTTAATGAAGTTGTTAACTTCTCGTGTATGTTGTAAACATATGCTATACATATTTTCCTAAAATTTTTCATATATGTAACCAAAAGTCATCTCTGCATTGCCACACACTGTGCCCGCAGTCTTACGCTGATGGATTAACTCAAATACTATTCTCTGAAAAGAGGTAAATTAGGAATTAAAGAATTGGTTTAGATAGAAAGAAAGACTACTATTTAACCTTTATTGGCTATAAAGGAAGAATTGTGATTTGGGAAATTAAGTAAGCTTCTACCTTGGGAAGATCAGTATAGCTTAAAATGAAATTGAAAAGTGTGGGTTGTTCTACTCTGAGTTCATTTTTCCATCTTTAACACACAGGGATTTTCTATACATTTAATGAAGGCTGGCATTTCATTCCACTTGATTAATAATATTATAACCATTGATTTATTTCTATTTATATCATATATCTTAGTCTATCCTTTATTGTTTAACCCAGGGGTCAATAAACTTTTTTTGTAAAGAGGCAGAGAAAAAATTTAGGCTTTGTGGGCTATACGGTCTCTGTTGCAACTGTTAAACAGGAAACAGCCATAGACAATATGTAAACGAATGGCCATGACTGTGTTCCAAAAAAACTTTATTTACAAAAACAGGCAGTGACTGGGCTGGATTTGGCTTGTGAGACACAGTTCTCTGTCCCCTGGTCTAACCTTTTGTGTCACTTTGTTTTATATTCTATAGTTGACTTTGTCTTATTAAAACCAATTTGAGAGTTTAACCCATTTACATTTATTTTCAAAAGTGAAAAATTTGGACTTTATTTCCATCATTGTGTTTTATGGCTTCCATTTTTTGAGGTATCCATATTTTTTCTTAGCTATGTGGACAATACTTTCTTTGCTTGTCTCTTCTCTGGCATTTAGAAAGTTGTATGTATTGTTTTTTGGTTTTATTGGTTAAAGTTTTCAGAAATATTCTGTAACCTATACCATGTGTCCTATTCATCATGGCTGTTCAAATATGTTCCAGTTCTTGGCCTTCTTGGGAAACCATTTTATCTAATGGTGGTAGGATTGTACTTCTCTTCTTTGAAGTTAGATGTGGCCACATGACTTGCTTTGGCCAGTGATATGTGAATGGTGGTCACATGTGTCACTTTCAAGAGGTGATTGAAGAGTGAGTGCACAATTTACTATGTTTTCTTTTTCATGTCTCAACAATTTTGGAAGCATAAGCAAAGAGGGACAGACCTGGATCCCTGACTGACTATAATGTGTGGAACCTTCCTGCTGACCCACCACAAGTAGAAATAAACATTTGTGATTCTGAGCCAATGAGACTTGGGGGCTGTTTGAACTACAGTGAAAATCTACTCAATCTTAAGTGATAGAGACACTGATACCTTGAAGTGGGATGCCGCCATGCCAAAAATCTAGACAAGTGTTTATGATCCAAGTTGTACAGAGCTGAAACTTTTCATTAAATGGTCACCAGTGATAATTTGGAAAGCAAATGATGAAGTAACTATTACCACACAAAGGGCATGATCTGCTTGCTGTGAGACAAAAGCCAGTCATCAAGAGGCAAGAAGTGGCAGAGAAAGGGCATTTTATTACAGCTTGCTAGCAAGAGGGAAGATGGCCAACTCGTGTCCAAAAGATCCGTCTTAAGGGGGCACAAAATCTTACTGCAGTTATGTAGGCTGGTGGGTTATAGGGGAGGAGGTTAGGAATGTTGACCCTCTGGTGTTACAGACTGGGAGTCACCACACCAGATCTTTCAGTTTTCATTGATGATGGCTATCAGCATAAACTCTCTGTTCGGGGGTCATAACATTTCTAAGTTTTTTTATGATAGCTATTTTGAATTCTCTGTCATTTAGATTGCAAATTTCTGTACCATCATGATTGATTTCTGGGTGTTTGTCATTTTCCTTCTGGTCTGGAGTGTTAATATACCTTTTCATACAATTTCATGGGGTGGATTTGTGCCTTCACACAGTGGAAGTATCTGGTCACAGATTCTACCTGCTGCCACTGTGCTGTGTGTGTGTGGGGTGGGGGGAAGGAGCTGTGTATTCTGAGCCTGCCACGATCCCTGGCATCAGTGCCTGTCCTTTGGAATCTATGCTGACAGAGTCCACCTGTGATTGCCTGTTCACTGCTGCTACTTTACAAATGTATGGGGATATGCTCTGATGGGTGTCCCTTGCTCTGGCTGACCAGCTGAGCTGGTGGGCCAGGTGGTGGGAGGGACACTTTCTTTTGTGTACATGATCCCCAGGGAATTCTCTCTCTGCTCTTGCTATCTGCCCTCCTGGCTTGCTGGCTTGATGAAGACAATCCCACAATTGCTTGGCCTCCTCTGTGTGGGGCTTTCCCACTGCTGGGAGGCAATTCTGAGAGTGAAGGCATTCCAATTGAGAGCTGCAGCTCCACACTCCCCAGATTGCTGAGTCCCATGCCCTAGATTGCTCTGGAGAGGAAGAGGAGATCCCCTTACCTCCTTCCACTTCCTCCTGGGGGTCCACTACCTCCTCCTTCAGACATATGGCTGCACGCGTCTCTCAGATGTCTATTGTGTTGTGTGAAGGTCCTCTGTTGGTTTATGAATGTCCATTTCATTGTATCTTAGGGGAGGAGAGTCTAAGGGAAGAGCTCACTCTGCCATAATGCTGACATTCCCAGGTCTTTTTTGCCCATTGTTATTTTTTAAAACTATGGTCATTATGTAACTTGTTTTTCCAGAAAACACCATTGAAGTTTGTGTTCAGTATTGTACTCAGAACTGAAATATTTATTAGACATTTCTATGTTTAGTTGGTTTCAGAGAATAATTCCAGTCTTAATTTTCTTCAATTCTTTTAGTAAATTGCTCAAGAAAAGTGAAGGCACTGTGACTGGGCATCTGTATTGTTTCAGGCACAACATGTAACTCTTAAGAGTTTCTGGGTTTTTAGTCTCCATACACAGCAGCGACTCAGTGTGCAGCCACAGACCAGACAGTTTAACACATCTGTTTCATTTCTTGAGGAGGAAAGGATATTACAACTGTCTGACCTCTGAAGGATTTTGTACAAAGTATTTTCTGATGTCAAAATTTATAATACAAATGCAATTATTGTTTCTTTGAAATTGACACCATCAAAAAGCCAGGATAAACATATAGCAAGAAACAAATTTCAAAAGTACTTTCCAAGTGCCCTGAATCCCTTCCAGTGTATTTGGGTTCAATGGAACTTGATCATTCAGGTATAAGTATTTATTGTCAGTTTCCACTGATATGAGCTCTGTGGTAGGTGTTGAGTGTGTAAAAGCTGATAGAGTAAAGTGTTTCGTTGCCACTCATGGGCCCACTGGCAGAGACTGCCTCGGGAAGAACTAACTATGACAAAGGAAGAATCCCTCTCTAAGTCTGTCAGATGAAGGTTAAAATGGAGAAGACCTCATTGGCTCAGTTAAAGAGGGGGCTGAGCAAGTTCTCCCCGGGTCCCAGAGGTTCTGATATCTACCATCTATATATCTGTCTATACAATTGCTCAAGAGTGAGAGAGCAGAATCTGTCTTTTTTCTTTTTTTTTTTAGATCGAACTATTCTTTTTAATTAAAAAGGTTTTATATTGAGATAATTGTAGAGTCACATGCAGTTGTAATAAATAATACAGAATAATACACTTTACCCAGTTTCCCCCAATGGTAACATCTTGTAAAACTACAGTAAAATATCACAACCAGGATATTGACATTGACATAATCCACGGACCTTATTCAGCTATCCCCAGTTTGACTTGTATTCATTTGTGTATCTGTGCATTTAGTTCTAAGTGATTTTATTACATGAGAAGGTTTATACGTCCACCACCATAGTCAAGGTGAATCTGTCATTTTTCTAAAATCTCCATGAGTTTGCCTTCTTGGTTGAATTCACTTCCCATGGACATATTAAATGAGTTCAGAAGTAACCTTTACCACATGGTTATAGCTGTTGTAGGGCAATGGTTCTCAAAGTGTGGTCCCCAGATAGCAGCAGCAACATCACCTTGGAACTTGTTAGAAATGCCATTTCTTGGGCCTTACCCCAGACCTACTAGATTATAATTCTGCAGATAGAGTGCAGAAATCTGTGTTTTAGCAAGCTCTCTAGAGAATTCTCATACACACTGAAATTTGAGAACAACTGTTGAAGAGGATCATTTGTAAGTAAGACGCCAGACCAAAACTATTACAAAAATAAAAACAAGCCAAAAAGAACTTCTATGCTTGGAATTACTCTAATGTGATTATATTCGTGATGAATCTCCTCAGATGTATGGTCAAGGATCTGATGTGAGGAGAATTGAAATATGTATCTGATGTAAATTTGAATTCCAATATTGCATTTCTGGATTAATAAAGAAAATAAAATTTAATGAAGTAAAGAAAACTTCTAATAAACATAGAAAACTTTACTTTACTTACAACTTATAAAAGAGACTTTATATGCAAGCTGAGGAGTTTGAGTTTGGTTCCACAGACAATAAAGAGTGAAATTGGTTTTAAGCAGGGGAATGACGTGACTAGATTAGACTTTTAGAAAGTCAACTCTGGTGGCAGTTTAGGAGATGGGATGTTGCGAAGGAGAGGCTGAATGCAGGGAGATGGAGGGTGGGGGTGTGGGAAGTTCTGGTTCTGGTTCAGATGACTCAGGAGAGTAGGGTAGGTGTGGAGGGCAGAGGTTCCTCCTATTCTGTTCCCAGGTGAACAGGTTCATCTTCAAGTTCATCTCTGTCACCCACTCCCACATACCCTGTGCTAAGGTCACTCCTGGAACATTCTAGCATTTCAAGCTGTTCCACTCACTCACACATGGCATATTTCATGTCCTCCCCCATTTCCAGGAAAAACTTCTAAACATCTTTAAAGATCTAAATCCACTTTCTTTATCTCTGTAATTCCTGCCTCACTTCCCCTTTTCTGAGTTCTTTGCTCTAGTCTGTGTAGTCCAATGGTAGTTGTTTGTATATTTGCTATAGACAAATGTTTCAATGTTTAATTATTTTTCAGCTCATGTTGCTACTTTTCTTACTAAATATTGAGATCTTGAGAACAAAGACAATATCTACTTGTTCATTTATTCAACAAATATTTTTTAAGCACCTAATTTGTCCCAGGAAAAGTTCTAGACAAAACAGTGTAAGTCTCTGCTACACTGAAGAGAGAGCTAGAAAAACAAAAATAACAGAATAACAGTTAATATGTATTACGTTTGCTGTGAGTGACATCTGAAGGGAGAAATATAGCAATACAATAATAATAGGGAGTTTCAATACCTTACTCTCAACAAAGGATAGATCATCCAGACAGAAAATTGATAAGGAAACATCTGACTTGAACTACACATTAGGCCAACGGGCCTAACAGACATATACAGAATATTCCCTCTAACAGCAGCTGAGTATACATTCTTCTCAAGCACAAATGAATATTCTCCAGAATATCATATGGGAGGCCACAAATAATTCTTATCAAATTTAAGAAGATTGAAATTAAATCAAATATCTTTTCTGAACACGTGGACTAAAACTAAAAATCAATAACAGGAGGAAAGCTGAAAAATTCACACATATGTAGAAATTAAACAATGCACTCCTGAACTACCAAATGGATCAAAAGGAAAATAAAAAAAAACTCAAGAGAAATGAAAATGTAAACACAACATACCAAAACTTATGTAATGCAGCAAAGCAGTACAAAGAGGAAAGTTTAAAGAGATAAATGACTACATTAAGGAAAAAGGAAGATCTCAACAAAACAACATAACTTTACACCTCAAGGAAGAAAAAGAAAAACAAACAAAGTCCAAACTTAGCAGGAAAAAAAAAGGAAATAACAAAGATCAGCATAGAAATAAATAAAATAGAGACAAGAAAGACAATTGAAAAGATCAACGAAACTGAGTTGATGTTTTCAAAAGAGAAACATAATCGATAAACCTTTAGGTAGACTAAGCAAGAAGGCGGAATATTTTTAAAAAATCAAAAATGAAAAAGGAGACATTACAACTGATGCCTCAGAAATGCAAACGATCACAAGAGACTACTATTAACAATTGTATGCCTATAAATTAGATTACATAGAAGAAATGGATAAATTCCTAGAAACATACAACCAACAAGATCAAATCATGAAAAAATAGAAAATCTGAACAGACTAGTAATGAGTAAGAGATTCAATTGGTAATAAAAAAAATCTCCCAACAAGGAAAAGCCCAGAACAGGTGATTTCAATGGTGAATTGTACCAAAGGTTTAGAAAAGTATTAATACCAGTCTTTCTCAAACTCTTCCAAAAAAATTGAAGAGGATGGAACACTTCCAAACTTATTGTACATGGCCAGCATTAACCTGATACCAAAGCCAGACAAAGACAATACAAGAAAAGAAAATTTCATACCTAAGGAGATGAAAGATCTGGACACTGAAAACTACAAAACACTGATGAAAGAAATTGAAGAAGATAGATACAAATAAATGGAAAGATATCCCATGTCCATGGTTTCAAATAATTATTGTTGTCAAAATATCCATAGTATCCAAAGCAATCTACAGATTAAATGCAATCTCTATCAAAATTCCAATGGCATTATACAGAGAAATAGAAAAAACAATTGAAAATTTGTATGAAACCACAAAAGACCCTGAATAGCTAAAAAATCTCAAGCTAGAAGATAAAAATTGTAGGCATCATACTTTCTGATTTCAAAATATATTACAAAGTTATCTTAATCAAAATAGGATGGTACTGGCATAAAAAGAAACACATACACCGAGAGAAGTCAAGATGGCAGCATAAGCAGACTCTGAACTCACCTCCTCCCTCGGACACAGCCAATTTACAACTACTCATGGAAAAATTAACCCTGAGAGAGAACTGAAAACTGGATAAGAGGAAATCTTGCAACAAACGCCAATCCTAATTGAGGTGGAAGAGGCAGAAATTCCCTTCTGGAGAGGAAAAAACACCACCATCACAAGCCACCAGCTTCACGAATGTCTGGTACCAGCCCAAAGGTACGCAGCCCTTCCTGGAGGACCGGGGCCCTGAGCCGGGGAGTGCCCCCACTGTGGGCATTTTGTGGACCCAACACAATTGAAACGCGTGGCATAATATCTGACTTTGCCTGCTACTAAAACATTGGGGAGTACCCCCAGAAAAGCTGGTTCACAAAGAAATTAAAACTGACTCTTAAAGGGCCAACGCACAAATTCAACCATTTCAGAAAGCAACATACAATCACCAGAAAGAAAGGTGCACAGTGCTTTGGTGAAAAGAGACTCACCTGATAGGCTCTGAGTACATCTCAGTGAGAGGTGAGACCTCTCTAGGGACTGGGACATTGGTGGCAGCCATTGTTATGGCTTGGTGTGGGCGTGCTGACACAGACACTGGCAGACGCCATTGGAGTTCTCCCTGGTGCCTGATAGCCCAGGGTCTGCACCATCCACCAGAGAACCGATTTGATCCAGTTCAGCCAGGGCAGGCAGCCCACCCTAGGGACTGGCCCCACCCAACAACAAGCCCTCAGGCAACTTGTGGGCCTGCATAGATTTGTGACTGGATTCTCTGCAGCCTGGTGATGGGTCCCACTTCAGTGGGGCAGGGTGTGCACAAGGAGTGGTTGGAGAGTGTGAGGCAGCAGTGGAGTGTGTGGACTCCCGCCGTGGAGAGACTGGGTCCACTTCAGGAGGTTGGGGCACGCACATGGGGCAGGACTGTGTTGACTGTGTGTGTGGACCTGTGGACGGCGCGGCTTGTCAGCTGCAGAAGACTTGTGTTTCTCAAAGACCAACATAGGGGGTTTGCCCAAAGCATGGAACAATTGGGTGCTCCCGTGCCTGAGGCCAGCCCCACCCAGCTGCAATCCTCAGAGAGCTGACAAGAGACCTAAAGGCTGGAGGCTTATAGCAATTGTAAGCCCCTGAACCTAACAACCTGCCACGCTGGGGGCCTACTCACTTAAAAGAAATACTGCAACACAAAATGTGCTATTAGAATTTGCATCCAACTGTGTCAGGGCTCCCCAAACCCGATAAAGAGACTGAAGGCCCCACAACAACTACAAGCAGCTGAGCATTACAACAGCTGGCCAGGAGCATAGCTTAGCCTCCCTGGGCACCTACAGGGAAAGCAACCACACCACAACAGAAGGACACATGTAGCCCACATAGGGGTCACTCCTGGAACATTCAGAACTGAGGGAAGCACACTGTGGGCCTCATAAGGCATCACTTATATAAGGTCACCTATCCAAGAGCAGGAGACATAGCTGACCTACCTAATACATAGACACAAGCACAGGGAAGAGGCAAAATGAGGAGGCAAAGGAATACATTCCAAGTAAGGGAACAGGACAAAACCCCAGAAAAGGAACTAAGTGAAACAGAAATGAGCAACCTACCTGACAGAGAGTTCAAACAAAGAGTGTTAAGGATGCTCACTGATCTGGGGAGAAGCACGGATGAACTCAGTGAGTATGTGAACAAAGAAATGGAAGATATAAAAAAGAACCAATCAGAAATGAAGAATACAATACTGGAAATGAAAAATTCACTAGAGGGACTCAAAAGCAGAGTAGAGGAGACAGAAGAACGGATCTGCAAGCTGGACAAAAGACTAGAAGAAATCACCCAAGCTGAACAGGTAAAAGAAGAAAGAATTAAAACGAGTGAGGACAGTCTAAGGGACCTCTAGGACAACATCAAGCACACTAACATCCGTGTTATAGGTGTCCCGGAAGGAGAAGAGTGAGACAAAGGGGTAGAGAATCTATTTGAAGAAATAATAGATGAAAACTTCCCTAACCTTAGGAAGAAAACAGACATCCAGGTATAGGAAGCACAGAGAGCACCAACCAAGATAAACCCAAAGAGGCCCACACCAAGACACATCATAATTAAAATGTCCAGAATTAAGGATAAAGAGAGAATCCTAAAAGCCGCAAGAGAAAGGCAACAAGTTACATATAAAGGAAACCCCATAAGGCTATCAGCTAACTTCTCAGTGGAAACCTTACAGGCTAGAAGAGAGTGGCACAATATATTTAAAGTGCTAAAAGGAAAAAATATACAGCCAAGAATACTCTACCTGGCAAGGTTATCATTCAGAATGGAAGGAGAGATAAAGAGTTTCCCAGAGAAGCAAAATTAAAGGAGTTTATCCCAAAGAAGCCAGTCCTACAAGAAATGCTAAAGGGACTTATTTAAGGGGGAAAGAGAAGACCACAAATGGGAAAAAAAATTATCTATTTCTGTGATAAGAGGGTAATGGATACAAATGCACAAAAAAGATGTTAGATATGATATAAAAAACATAAAATGTGGGAGGAAGAGAGTAAAAGAGTAGAGCCTTTAAAAAGAGGTCAAACTAAGGAGACCATCAACTTAATATAGATTGCTATATACGTAGGTTATTATACATGAACATCACGGTAATAATAAACCAGAAACCTATAATATATATACAAAAACTGAGAGAAAGGAACCCAAGCATAATACTAAAGAAAGTCTTCAAACCACAAGGGAAGAAAGCAAGAGAAGAAGAAAGGAACAGAGAAGAACTACTAAAACACCCAGAAAAAAAGATAAAAAAATAATGGCAGTAAGTACCTACTTATCAATAGCTACTTTAAATGTCAATGGACTGAATTCTCCAATCAAAAGGCATGGCGTGGCTTATTGGATAACAACACAAGACCCATATATATGCTGCATACAAGAGACACACTTCAGACCTAAAGACACTCACAAACTGAGAGTCAAGGGATGGAAAAAGATACTGCATGCAAACGACAATAAAAAGAAATCTGGGGTAGCAATACTTATCTCAGACAAAATAGACTTCAAAATAAAAACTGTAACAAAAGAAAAAGAAGGGCATTACATAATGATCAAGGGAACAATCCAACAAGAGGATATAACATTTGTAGATATATCTATGCCCCCAACATAGGAGCACCTAAACATATAAAGCAATTATTAACAGACATAAAAAGAGAAATAGACAGTAACAGAATAATAGTAGGGGACGTTAAGACTCCACTTACACCAATGGATAGATCATCCAAACAGAAGACCAAGAAGGAAACATTGGCCTTAAATGACATGCGGGGCCAGACGGACTTAGTAGATATATACAGAACACTCCATCCAAAAACTGAAGAATCCACCTTCCTTATAAATGCATATGGAACATTCTCCAGTATTGCTCACATATTAGGCTACAAAATAAGTCTCCATAAATTTAAGAAGATTTAAATAATACCAAGCATCTTTTCTGACCACAAAGATATGAAAGTAGAAAACAACAATAGGAAGAAAATCAGAAAAGCCACAAATATGTGGACATTAGGCAAAATGTTACTGAAAAACGATTGGATCAGTGAAGAACTCAAAGGAGATATCAAAAAATACCTGGAGACAAATGAAAATGAAAAGACGACATGCCAGAATTTATGGGATACAGCAAAGGAAGTTCTAAGAGGGAAGTTTATAGCAGTATTGTCAAACTCAACAAAAAAGAAAAATCTCAAATAAACAATATAACAGTGCATCTAAAGGAAGTGAAAAAAGAAGAACAAACAAAGCCCCAAATCAGTAGAAGAAGAGAAATAATAAAAATCGGACCAGAAATAAATGAAATAGAGACTAAAAAACAATAGAAAAAAAATCAATGAAACCAAGAGTTGGTTCTTTGAAAAGATAAACAAAATTGACAAACCTTTAGCTAGACCCACAAGGAAAAAAGAGAGAAAGCTCAAATAAATTAAATCAGAAATTAAAGAGGAGAAATTACAATGGACACCTGAGAAATACAAAAAATTATAAGCCAATACTACAAAAAGCTATATGACAGCAAATTGGATAATCTAGAAGAAATTAATAAATTATTAGAATCATACAACCTTCCAAAACTGAATCAAGAAGAAATAGAGAAATTGACTAGACCATCACCATTAAGGAGATCAAAACAGTAATCAAAAACCTCCCAATTAATGAAAGTCCAGGACCAGCTGGCTTCCCAAGTGAATTCTACCAAAAATTCAAAGAAGACTTAATACCTATCCTTCTCCACTCTTCCAAAAAAATCAAGAGGAGGGGAAGCTTCCTAACTAATTCTGCAAAGCCAACATTTCCTGGTACCAAAACCAGAGAAGGATGACACAAAAAAAGAAAAAATTACAGGCCAATATCACTGAGGAAAACCAATGAAGAAATCCTCAACAAAATACTAGCAAATCAAGTACAACAATACGTTACAAAGATTATACACCATAACCAAGTGAGATTTATGCCAGGGATGCAGGGGTGGTTCAACACCTGCAAATCAATCAATGTGATACACCACATTAACAAAATGAAGAATAAAAATCACATGATCATCTCAATAGGTGCAGAGAAAGCATTTGACAGGATACAACATGCATTTATGATAAAAACTCTGAATAAAATGGGTATAGAAGGAAAGTACCTCAACATAATAAAGGCCATATATGACAAACCCACAGCTAATATCATCCTCTACACTGAAAAACTGAAAGCTATCCCTCTAAGAACATGAACTCAACAAGGATGCCCACTGTCACCACTCCTATTTAACATAGTATTGGAAGTCCTAGCCAGAGCAATCAGGCAAGAAAAAGAAATAAAAGGGATCCAAATTGGAAAAGAAGAAGTAAAACTGTCACTATTTGCAGATGACATGATTTTATATATAGAAAACCCTAAGGAATCCACCAAAAATCTTTTAGAAATAATAAATGGATATGGTAAAGTTGCAAGATACAAAATCAACATACAAAAATCAGTTGTGTTTCTATACACTAACAATGAAGTAGCAGAAAGAGAAATTAAGAATAAAATCTCATTTACAATTGCAACAAAAAGAATAAAATACCTAGGAATAAACTTAACCAAAGAGGTGAAAGATCTGTACACTGAAAACTATAAAGCATTGTTGAAAGAAATTGAAGAAGACACAAAGAAATGGAAAGCTATTCTTGCTCTTGGATTGGAAGAATTAACATAATTACAATGTCCATACTTCCTAAAGCAATCTATAGATTCGATGAAATCCCTATCAAAGTTCCAATGACATTTTCCACAGAAATAGAACAAAGAAACCTAAAATTTATATGGAACAACAAAAGACCCCGAATAGCCAAAAGAATTCTGAGAGAAAAGAACAAAGCTGGAGGTATCACACTCCCTGATTTCAAAATATACTACAAAACTATAGTAATCAAAACAGCATGGTACTGGCACAAAAACTGACACACAGATCAATGGAACAGAATCGTGGGCCCAGAAATAAACCCACACATCTATGGACAGCTAATTTTCAACAAGGGAGCCAAGAACATACAATGGATAAAGGAAAGTCTCTTCAATAAATGGTATTGGGAAAACTGGACAGCCACATGCAAAAGAATGAAAATAGACCATTATCTTATACCATACACAAAAATTAACTCAAAATGGATTAAAGACTTGAATGTAAGACCTGAAACCATGAAACTTCTAGAGGAAACATAGGCAGTACGCTCTTTGACATCAGTCTTAGCAACATATTTTCAAGTACCACTGCCAGCCAGGCAAAGGAAACAATAGAAAAAATAAAGAAATGGGACTGCACCAAATTAAAAATCTTCTGCACAGCAAAAGAAACCATCAACAACATGAAAAGACAACCTAACAACCAATTAAAAAATGGGCAAAAGACCTGAACAGACATTTCTCCAAAGAAGATAGACAGGTCGCCAACAGGCACATGAAAAGATGCTCAACATCATTAACTATCAGGGAAATGCAAATGAAAACTACAATGAGATACCACCTCACTCCTGTCAGAATGGCTATAATTAACAAGACAGAAAACAACAAGCATTGGAGAGGATGTGGAGAGAAGGGAACACTCATACTTTGCTGGTGGGAGTGCAAACTGGTGCAGCACTATGGAAAACAATATGGAGATTCTTCAATAAATTAAGAATAGAACTACCATATGATCCAGCTATTCTACTGTTAGACATTCATCTAAAGAACATAAAAACACACATGCATAAAGCTCCATGCACCCCTCTGTTCATTGCAGTATTATTCACAATAGCCAAGACTTAGAAGCATCCTAAGTGCCCATCAAGGGATGAATGGATAAAGAAGATGTGATATATATACACAATGGAATACTACTCAGCCATAAGAAACAATGAAATCCAGCCATTTGCAACAACACGGATAGACATTGAGAGTATTATACAAAGTGAAATAAGTCAGAGAGAGAAGGTCAAATACCATATTATCTCACTTATAAGTAGAAGATAAAAACAACAACAAACAAACACATAGAGACAGAGATTGGATTGGTGGTTACCAGAGGGGAAAGGGGCAGGGAAAAAAACAGAGTGATCAGGCACTTGTGTGCGGTGACGGAATGTAATTAGTCTTTGGGTGGTGAACATGATGTAATCTACGCAGAAATCAATGTATAATAATGTTCATCTGCAATTTATATAATGTTATAAACCAACGTTACTGCAATAAAAAAAATAAAAAATGTAGATCTAAAAAATAAATAAATAAAAAGAAATAAACCCAAGTATATATCATCAACTAATCTTTGACAAAGATGCCAAGAATACACAATAAGAGATTGTGAGAAAGAATAATCTTTTCAATAAATTGTTCCGGGAAAAAAGGATATCCACAAGCAAAAGAATGAAAGTGGACGCTTATCCTTATTATATGCAAAAATCAACTCAAAATCGATTAAAAACTTAAATGTAAGACCTGAAACTGTAAAGTCCTAGAAGAAAACATAGGGGAACATCTCCTTGACATTGGTATTGGCAATTATTTTTTGCATATGACACAAAAAGCAAAGGTAACAAAAGCAAAAATAAACAAGCGGGACTACATCAAAATTTTCTGTGCAGCAAAGAAAACCATCAACAAAACAAAAAGGCAACCTATGGAATGGGAAAAAATACTTGCCAACCATAGACTCACTTAGTGGTTAATGTTCAAAATATATAAGGAACTCATACATCTCAATAGAAAAAAGCCCTAAATAACCCAATTTAAAAATGGGCAAAGTGTTTAAATAGATATTTTTCCAAAGAAGACATAAATGGCCCATAGGTACTGAAAAGGTTTTCAACAACACTAATTATTAGGAAAATGCAAATATGAAATGATATATCACCTCACATATGTTAAGATCGCTGTTATAAAAAAGTCGAAAGATAACAAGTATTGGCGAGGATGCGAAGAAAAGGAGCCCTTGCGCACCGTTGGTGGGAATGTAAATTGGTAAATGGGAAATAGTATGAGGATTCCTCCAAAAATTGAAAATAGAACTACCTTATGATCCAGCAGTCCCACTGCTGGGTATATATTGAAAGGAAATAAAAACAGGATCTTGAAGAGATATCTGCATTCCTATGTTCATGCATTGTTAATAACAAAGCCAAGCTATGGAAGCAACCTAAGTGAACATTGGTGGATGAAGGAAGAAAGAAAATGTGGTATGATATTATTCAGCCTTAAAAGAAAAGGAAGTCCTGCCATTTGGCACATAATGGATGAACCTGGAGGACATTATACTAAGTAAAATAAGACCGACAGACACAGAAAGAAAAATATTGTATGATCTCACTTATATGTGGAATTTCGAAAAGTTGAACTCTTAGAAACAGAGAGTAGAAGAGTGGTTACCAGGGACTGGTGGTTGGGGACTTGGAGAGATGTTGGTTAAATGGAATGTTCATTTATAAGATGAATAAGTGCTGGAGACTTAATGTACAGTATGGTGACTATAGTTAATACCACTATACTGTATACTTGAAATTTGCTAAGAGAGTAGATCTGAAGTGTTCTCACCACAAAAAAAAGGGTAACCATGTGAGGTGATGAATATGTTAATTAGTTTGACTGGGGTAACCATTTCATCGTGTGTATGTCTATCAAAACATCACATTGTACACATGAAATATATACAATTTTTATTTTCAGTCATACCTCGATAACACTGGGGGAAAAAATCCTGTTATGCAGAATATCAGAACTAAGCTCAGACACAGCTTGTGATATGAGTGCCTGAATCAGAGACTATAGATTTCACCTCTCTGATTAGTTGTAAAAGTCTCTGTAAATGTTGCAAATATTTGCTACTCTTTCTCCCGATTTCTGCTTCTCATTCTCCTCAGTGTTTTTATAGAATTTTGTTTGTTTGCTATGAATTTATTCCATGTATTTTTGATAGTTTTACTAGAACACAAAATTATGTACATTTCCTAACTTCTATTACTCCCTCTTTTTCTCTCCATGGCACCCTCCATATCCCAAAAATACCCTCAATAATACCTGAAATAACTTGTTACCTCATTATCCATGATTCTATAGAATGTGATCCTAGTGGAAATGGTTTCTGATGATGACATTTGTTCATTGTTTACTTTTCTAGATCATTTGAAGAGAGAATTTTTCCTGCCTGTGCTTTACATGCAAAGCAAAAAATTTGCCAATTGCAAATAGCTGACAAATTGTGTGTTTACTATAGACAGAGGCCTAGGAGAACTTGGTGTAACTGAGAACATTTTTCATATCATATAAATTAAATATACACTTCCAAAGCAGACTTTCACACAAACCACCTCATTTGAAATATGTTGAATAATCTCTAATTTTGCCAAAATACTCATGCATGAGAAATTTGGAAATTATTAGATAATTCACTGCATTAGTTTAGTTTGAATTGAGGGATAAACACTTTCACATGGCCCAGTCTCTTAATTGGTGTGTGTCACTGTTAGCCTATAATATAGTAATGATCATGGGATTATCCTTTAACAATGACCAAAGCGAGAGCAAAGAGGAGAAGAACTGCATAGACACATTTAAGCCAAAATGGCACCGAGTACAGAGGCTGGTTATAGGTGAGGACGCGAGTCCTCAGGGGCTTGATGATACGCTGTCTCTGGGTCAAGGTGGATCCCGGGGCCCCAGCCCACTTCCCTGGACCCTGTAGGCGGTACTGGTAAGGTGTGCATGGTCCAAAGAAAACTTCCATAAACAGCTTTGGATCCCACAGGAAGAGTGAGAATAGGTGGGGTTTCACTCCTATTTCAGAGGCAATTTCATCCATGTAATCCACATACTTCACTCTGAGCTTATTACAAGGATTACTCAGCAATCTGAAGCCAGAAGGAAAAAAAATCAGAAACAAGTCAGATGACAACCTCCGTGCCTCCATGCACAATTTCCTCTAAAACACTGGTAGAACTAACATGAGGGGATAATCTATGGGGAAAAGAATTAATAGCTATTAATGATTTCTCCAAAAAGAGAGATAAAATGAGTTTTCTTGTTTTCAATGATCATGGTCTCAGTGGTTTCTAATGAAATATTCTTTCAGTGTATTTTTCCCCCTCAAATCCTTCCAAGGATCTCAAATACTAACAGGTGTGTTTCAGAAGGTTTTTGTGTTATTAATGATATTCTTTTCCTAAATCCTGTACTTTGGCCCTGCATTTGATTCTCCCTCAGGATGTAATCTCATTTGGGTAAATCGGTGGTGAGGAATATGATATATGAGTTGCACACGCCAGTTATTTAGGTATGTGTGACATTAATTTGATTGTAAGTATTACTGAAATGAAATTCCTGGCACACCGGCTAAAACCAAAGTTACTGGATAACTGACTCTTCTTAGGATGAAGCTTTTTGATCTTAAAGAACATGCTGTGACGTTCACATTGTAGATTGTCAACAGATGTTTGTTGAATAGAAGTAAATTACATTCCCAACCACAATGGTTGCGAATAATTTTTCTTTAAGAAGATTTGGCACAAATTACAAGTTTCTGACCTCAAGTTAGAATTTTAATCGACTTCTGTATGATTTGCCAACTTATGTCTCACATTGATGTATCTTTCCAACTCCTTAAAAGAGTGCAACAATTCTTCATTCCATTTTACATTTTCACATGCTTTACATACCTAAGGCTATGATACGACTAAATTTATAGTTGTATGCTATACCTAGTGTTCCATGAGCTTTAAACAAAATTCTGAAGTTTCCATGTTGGAGCATTCTGCATCCATTCCATCCCATAAACATTGCATACATGATATTATGCTTAAGAGGAAATGAAAAAGTGGATAATTTGAGATCACCTCTAGCCAAAACGATTCAGATTCTAGGATGAGAAAAATATAGAGCAGCAGCAGCTCCTCTTAAACACTTTCAATTGACTTTCACCAAAAAGAAAGTCTCTTACTCTTTGTCCAACTTTTTTTCCTTCTTCTTTACATCAGCCATCATGACACTCATCGAAGGTAGTTCGTTCAATCCTAGGAAACAAATTCTGAATGTGAACATGGCTTTCTTATCGAGAAGATGTGGTTTCAGGAAGAAATGGACACCCTGAGAGTCAGTTGGGTAGAAAACATCATGAGTGAGGCAGCACAAGAGTCGGGGAGACGGATCCAGATGTTGCTCTGGAACGCCCCGCACCTCCATCAGGCGCACATGCCTTACAGTGCACAGACATATCCTTTAATGAGATCACGTCTTGATTAGCAAACCTCACAGCCCACAAAGACAGATGGAATGAAGGCAGTCACATTCAACTGACAAACCACAAAGTAGTGCGTGTGTAGTCCCATCACCAGAGTGTTCACCTGGCTCTCCTTTAAACAGTAAGTTAAATTTACTCATTTATGTTATGACTTGGTTTACAAGTGTATATTGTAGCTACTAGTGGTGACTCAATGTCTCCTGATTGTTTTCATTGAGCAGAGATTTGTTCTTAATTTTCCATCTTAACTCATGGAAGGCACCTTCCTACAATTCTCCTTCATTTCTTTGATGGGTGACACCCTGTATTTTGAGAAACACAGAATGTTCCAGGAAAATAGGGGAAAATTTTTAAAGGAGAAGCAAACAAATGAGCAGAATTATTACAAAGTGATTGGCCTCATTTCCTAAAGGTAGGTTTTGAATCTATCTTCATGAATTCATTCTCAATCTTAGAATTAATGATACAATAGACAATAATAATAAAGAATTACAATAACAGTGGCTAATCTTCATTCATTCAGTCAATAGTTATTGAAGGCCTACAAAAGTCAAGGTGCTTAATTGTTAATTCTTACCATCCTGCAAAGTACGTGTAAGTTTTCCCATTTATATAAATGAGGAAATTGTGGTCGTCAAGTAACATATCAACATCAAGCAGTCAGTACATGGAGGAGCTGGGTTTTAATCCCAGGATTATTTGATTACAAAGCTCTGGCTCTTTTAATTGTGCTGTGATACTATTCAGTTACTCTGTGACTCTCACATAATTCTTATAACTCACATAATTCACAGTTTGTAGTTTTGTGGCTTTGCTTGTCCTCTTTATATCTTGAACCTGAGAGACAGGCTAAAAATGCTCCCTTCAATTTAGGCTCATTCCAGAACGATCCTTGCAACATCAGAAAGAAAGATAACTTATTTTCCATCTATACTTTAGATTGAGATCTTTCCTCTACTGCCCTCAGTTCCTATACTATACACCTCCATGAAGTATTCTAAAGAATTATTTGCCAATAAATTGTCATTTGATGAAAGCTTAAGGTGGTAGTTTTTTAATCTCCATTTTTATACAAGAATCTTAAAGATTAAATAGCTATCAAACACTGAAGTAACAAATCAGGTGGCAGAATTTCAAATACTATACAGGTTAGCTTCAAATATGTTTTATAGCAGAAGACCTTTGCAATGCCTCTGAAGTCACACCACCTGGATGGCCATCTTTTCTAAATGTGCGTAAAGTCAACACATACCCCTGAAGACACGAACAGCCCATCGGCTCTGGAGTTCTGATGTGGGAATGGTGGCTCCCAGTGGTTGGAGGATGCCAATGATAGCTAATGTTGGTTTCTCTAGCTGAGGAGGGAAAACAAATTTAAACATGGAGCACTGGCTGTCCAGAACTGCTGAATCATTTTCCAAAAAGGGGAAAGAGAAAGTATATCCTGTGGCGAAGACAACAACATCAAGGTCCTCTTCTGTGCCATCTTCAAAGATGGCCGATGTCTCCGTGAACTCTCTAACATTTGGTTTTATCAGAACTCTTCCAGAAATTATGTGGTTGGGTAGATCATCCCCGAAAGTAGCTTGATGGCTTAGATAGCTGAAGAATAAAAATTGAAATTCAGGAAAATTAATATAAATCTTTTTGGAAAGGAGTTGAGCTAAGAAAATACTTAAAATACTTTTTAGGTGAGCCAGAAAAATGAAAGATCTACATTTTTGTTTTGTAAAAGATTTCTTTTCCTCATAACTTTTTCTGAATTATTTACTGAATACACATTCTGTATTTATCAGAATGCCAATAATATTTATTTAATGCTTACTATATGCAAAGAGAAGATTTTAAAATCTGGTATATAAGTTTATAGCAGTGATATATTGATATCTAACTTTTTAAAAATAGTTTTATGGGGAGAGGTTTTTAAAAGAAATTGACAGAGTGTTCATATTGGAACAGGACAATCAGATTATACCTGATTTGCATTTTATTTTGAGAACCTACCTATCATTTTTATAAATTTTGTAAACATTATTTGACTTTAACACTGTTAATAGCCTGCTTGTTACCCCCTTGACTCCCTACAATTTCTCCTATACTCAGCAGCCTGAATGATCCTTTTAAAACGTAAAATTATTCCCCAATGGGTTTCTATTTCCACCAAAATAAAATTCAAGGTTATTACTATGCCCTAGTCCTAAAAATCCGTATGATCTGGCCCCTGCCATAATATATCAGAACCCTGCTTGATCATAGTAGGAACTCAAAAATATTCATTAAATTTATCTAAGCCGTACAGATAGTCTGTTTTATGCGTTTCCCATCTATATCTCACAACAGATAGGCAAATAGGGATTGCATTTTAACAACATAAAAAAAGAAAGAGAAAAGACTTAACTACCCCAAGACCATATGACAGGTAAATACCAGAAATTTGCTAAGACTGGGCTGGTGATGGCAGATCCTGTGTTCTTTCTATGTATAGGTGGATATGTATATATATATATAACTAAAATATCTTTTTTTACCAACGAAGACAAAATAAATTTATCATCCATGATTTTAATAAAATATTTTAACTAACATATATTTATATTCTTTATACTTGGGTGAATATATATTCAGCTAAAGAGAAAATAGTTTTCCTTATATTTCCTAACATTTTAAGCAAAGCTTTATTCTATTAACACCATGTTTGTATTAATCATATGATGTTTATGTTCATATTTGTCCCATATTTTACTCTTCCACTTCATGGGTGTTTCCTGATAGTTTTTATTCCAGTATTCAGTGAAATCCAGTCGTCCGTTCCTCACACCCATGATATCTGCAGATTTCTACTATGTCTTCAAGTGGCAGACCTTCAGTCCACCTTCATCATTTTCACTGTCTTTCTCAGATATTTCTGATTCCATTACGTATGTCCAGAATAGATCACTCACATTTCAGATGCAGACAAATCATGTTTTCATAGAAAAGTTGGGTAATCTTCCTGTACTTATTTCCAGCAGACATCCTATTGAGTCTTAGCACTTTTGAGTTTTGGGGCATGGGAGTTGATAGATTCATTCTTTTAATTCACATACTTACTACCCATGTAAAAAGGAGCACACAGAAGGGCTCAGATAATATTTGTTGGCTTACTACTCTCAACACTGTTGACCATTCCCTTCCTGAAATGTTCTCCTTCCTATTTCCCTGTCCTCGTTACAAGTTCTCCTACTTCTCTGCTTGTACTTTCTTTCTCAGTGTTTCTAATGGCTACTCTTCTTCAGCTTTTCCTTTAACATTTGGGATCCCTTAGCTTCTGATCTAGACCTTCTTTTTTTCCCCCTAGATCATTGTTTCTTAAGCCAGCATGGGGTGGGGAGCGAGTTCATGCAGGCATGTGTGTGTGCGTGCAAGGGAGAATACCAGAAGTGCCTGTTCAAACTTCACCAGTCTCCCTCCTCCCACTTCTGACAGTCACACCCTCCACCACTGAGACTCTGATATACCTCCCCACGGCTGATGACTCCAAGTCTAACCTCTACTTTGAGTTTCAGAATCATCTATCACAATGCCTGTCGTGTATCTCTGTTGGCATACCTCACAAGTATCCCAAATACAGATTTCTAAAGTTTAAATCATCAACCAGCCTCCCCATACCTTCCAAAGTTGCTTTGCTTCTGAATTCCTTAGCTTTATAGGATGGTACACTCTCTACTCAGTCATTCAAGCTAGAAACTGGATGTCAGTGTATAATTATGTTTTTTATTTTCTGTATTTTTTGATGTTTCGACATCTTAAAAAGCTTGCTGGCTGGGGAGAGGCTGCCCCTCTCAGGGCTAGCCAATTCTTAGAGATAGCAAAGGGCTCTGCCAGGAGCAAACCAGCCAATCCCAGTCCATTGCCCCAACCAACTCCTTATCTAATTCTCACACACCAAGCCAGTATTTCCCCTGCCCTGAATCATCCCAGGCCAGGAACCAGGCAACTAGAGGCCACTCCACTAGGCCAAGCCAACCAAAATTATTCCAACTAGCCAATTCTAAACTGTTTACCCTGCCTTGCCTTTACCATGGAAACCCCACTAAAGGCTCTGGCCTCAGCTTTTTCCCTTGCCCCTCTTCTCTTTGACCAAACATGGTGCTCCTATGTGGCCCTGCATGGTCTGGCATGTCCCCTTCTCTCAGGAAATGTAAGTAATAAATTCTTCTTTCAATGGCATTACCTCTCCATGTCACCACTTACTCACCTCCATAAATTAAAATCCTATGACTATAATTTTAACACAGTCAGAAAACTAATTGTATAATAAAACAATGCAAATTCTTGAACGTTGACTATGTGCTGGCTACTAGTATAGGCTATACATGTAGTATTTTCCTCTTTAATGCTCACAACATTCCTCTGAGTTGGTGCTAATGTTATCCCTATTTTATATGTAAGGAAGGTGAGGGACAAACAGTTAATTAAATCTGACAGTATCACACAGCTAGTAAGTGATGAAGCCAGAATTCAAACCTCAGCTGTCTGGATCCAGAGTTCTAGTAAAGGCAAAGAAAGCATGTGTTGCATCTCAAAGGACTCCTCTCTCCCTGAAGTGCCCCATCTTATTGCTGGAATCTTACCAGATTCCTGATTCATTCTTTTAGCCTGGACAAATGGAGTTGATTTTTATGATATACTATACCACCCGCTGCTTGTCCACCATCTGAAACTCTCAGTCTAAAGAAGAGGTGAAGAGTAGCCTGAAAACATGAAGGGTGGGGACAGATGAAGCCGCCACCATCTCCTGAAATTCAATCACTTCCTCTAAGTGAGTGAGTACAATGGTGCAAAGAAACATGAGAAAGGAAATGATGATTAACATTCTCCTAAAATAGCTGAAGTCTATTTTCAAGGTAGTAAAACATGAACTGTAAACCACCCCTATGCTCCAAGGCTGACCTGCTGACTCCAAAAGGCAGAGGCAAAATTATTTTTTTTAAATCCTGGAACATACCTGTGTTGAGGTAGCAAACCATAAATGTCATGGTTAAATCGAGCGTTTAATCTATTCTCTCCCAATCTGTTGATTAAGAATGTAGGGTAAAATTTGTTGAGGACAGTGTTAAAACGAGTGGAGAGAACAGTGTCCATAGGCATCCCATAATCCCAGACCTGGCTCCAAATCCATGCACCCCGCCTTGTGCTGAGAAACACCTAGGAGAGAATGCAAATAATTGAAAAAGACATGCCTCACGATATAACAGTTTCCTTTCACAGCATCCTTTTTTCAGTTCTTCAGATAGCTCTCACTTGACTTATGAGGAGAAATGGATAAGAACTCTCTTGCCTTTTTACCATGAAGAGTTCCTCTGTTCTCAAAGACAGGTAGACCAACAGATACAGTCACACACAGTCAGACATCTGACTTGTTGCTTATAGCCCCAGAGATCTCCCCAAGCCTTCCTCTGGATTTCACTCACTATCCCTTTTGAGTCTTCTCCAAAGTAGTGTTTGATGCCTGCAATCTCTTAAATTCCAAATTTTGGAAAAACACAATGATGCAAGAAACTAGAGCTCAACAAATTGACGCATAAGATTCCATCCATCTACTAATTACAGTATTACAATATCTGGAACACTTAGTTAATCTGTATCTCTAGAAATCTAAATATAGAAGGAATCAGAGTCGGGAGATAGAGTAAAGCGTCATGTTAATGAAAAATGAAGGGATTCAATAAATGGTTTTCTGGTATGTTCATTTCTTTAATTCTTGGCTGAGCTAATGAAGCCTCCACACTCTGGTAAAAATAAACAATATGGCAGCCACTACAATTTGAAATATTTATTTTTATTCCATTCTCAATTTTTTTTGGAATGGATTACCAAGATGTCTCCTGAGAAAACTGGTGTGAAGAGATAATTACAGTCAGTGTTGAGGCCGTGTGTGGATGCACACTACACACACTTCATGAGATTCCCACATCTCAGAGGGCAGTGGGCAGCTTGCGCTTCAGGAAAGAGAATTTTGGAAACCAAACCTGTGCAGCTACATGACTGAGCTTGATCGCCAAATCAGCTCCAGAATTTCCAATGCCGACCACAGCGATCTTCTTCCCCCTGAATTTCTCTGGGCTCTTGTATTCCCTACTGTGGATGTATTGACCTGTGAACCTCTTGATTCCTGTGGGCAAGAACAGAATTGCTCAAGCCTTGGCCATTACTTTATTTTATTTTGGTAACTGCTGGCATCGTCTAAAGCTTATTACTGAACTCAAAGGCCTATTTTAAATCCTATTTAAACCTCTCGTTTGCTGGCCTGCTGACGCTGGTCTGTGGACTATGCCTGTCTAACATTGTCAGACAAAATGAATCCTCCTAAAGTTTGGTTCTAGACCATAAATACTACGGTCAAACAAAATCCTAAGGTTTCTGAGAAACTCCGGTATCTCATTTCTTCCTCCTTTTTACTTATCTATACACTGCCAAACCTTCAAAGAGGAGCTTGGCTCCTATTTAAGTCATACACCTTCCTTGTCTGTCATCCTTGTTATTTACAACCACTGTTGTGGACCCAATTCCCTGCCTTGCTTTCCCAACTCAAGCTGCATCTCTGTCTACCTTGTTTCCATCTCTTCCTGGGCCCAGTACACCCTTCCTGCTGTGCATTATTCACTCTGCTTTCCTACTGGGGACAAATGCTCCAACATCTCCCATGGGCTCTGAAGCTGAGATGATGTAGCAACTTCCTATTTTTGCCTAAAAATTTGCTCTGACTAAAACAGAAACCTTCTATGGCAAAGCTATAAAAGCTGGTTGATTTTGCAACATTTCATCTTTTAAACCACATAGGGGCCTGCACATATGGCTTTGTTTGCTCCTACTCCGACGATGGACAGCTCTACTCAGTCCTGATTCTGGTTCAGTCTTTGCCCTGTTCTTTTTTCTCTACAGAATCTGCTCCAAAACTTCAGCTTTGCCCTGGAGGTTGTTCTTCGATCCTCACCTAGTG
The DNA here is from genome assembly GCF_057802395.1 of Ceratotherium simum simum. Taxonomy (NCBI): domain Eukaryota; kingdom Metazoa; phylum Chordata; class Mammalia; order Perissodactyla; family Rhinocerotidae; genus Ceratotherium; species Ceratotherium simum. The sequence goes on along the minus strand of NC_141901.1, from coordinate 29,838,316 downwards.
AACTCCCGGCATGGATCTAATTGTTTCCAATCACCATCCTGGCCAAATTCAATTGTCCATCAAATTTCCGACTGCAGCTATTTCAATGGAAATATGGAAATCATTTAACCTAGCTCATAGGAATGATATAAGGATCCCTTAAAATTGCTTAAATTCCTACTTAATCCCTTAAAAGTACTTCCTATGACATAGTAAGTACTTGAAAAATAAGTTAAATGGTCTTCTTTGAATGTGTTCAATCCCCCACATCCTCTCCCATTTTCAATGAACATCACGACCTTGTCACCTTGTGGCCTCCTCAATCTTCCTCCCTCATACGGGCAGAATCAGCTCTTCCTGCAGCCTTCCCTATCCCAGGAAATGGCAACTTTATGGCTCGGGCTGACAACATGAGAGTTATCCTTGACGTCTCTCTTTTTATCACATCTCATTTCTGGTCCATCAGCAAATTCTGTCATCTCCTTGTTCAAACTATATTCAGGATCCAAGCACCTCTTTATATCTCTACTGCCACCATCCTGATCCAAACCACCAAGATTTCTCACCTGAATTAGTGCAAATCCTCCCCGCTACGGTCTCCCTGCTTCCACGTTTCTCACCTCCTTCCCCAACTATTCTCAACACAGTAGCTAAAGTGATTGGAGCATGCCACTCCTCTGCTCACAATCTCCCAACAGCTCCCATTTCACTCAAAGTCAAAGCCAGAGTCCAAACAATGGCCTTTGAGGCCCTTCTTGATCTGACCCACCAATCACTCTCTGACATCATCTCCTTCCTACTCTTTCTTCTGCTCCTCCCACACTGTACCTGTCAGTCACACTTCAACCTCAGGGCCTTTGCACTTGCCCTTCCTTCTGCACAGTGTGCTTTCCCCAATATCTGCATCACTTCCTCAACTTCTTTTGGTATTTGTTCAAATGTCCCTTTCTCACTGAAGCCTTGCCTGGCCACCTTATCTAATATTGTATCACAACGCTCTATGCCTAAAATACCTCCCCCTTCCCTGTTAAATGTTTCTCTTCACAGTTATCACCTGCCACACATTTGTCCCATTTGTGTCTGTCTCCATATACTGTCATGCACACTCTTTGGAGATGGAGGTTTTACCTGTTTTCTTCTCTGCTGAGCTTCTGGCATATAGTTGGTGCTCCATAAGTATTTCTTGAACAAATGTTGAACAAATAAATCCAGGAATACTTAAATCTCTAATGAACTAACTGACTAACTAATAGACCTCTCTTGACCAATTTTAACCTTCTCTGCCTTCTCATACACTGGAAAACAGACACTCACAGCAATGAAAGTGGGAGGAGCCCAGCATCTCCTAAGAACCTTGAAGGAGTCTCAGGTTCAACCTTCTTTGAGAAGATTGAGTATACATCCTGCTTCTAGAGATAAACAGGGAGATCCTGTGCAGGTAAATTATTCCTGCACGGTTCCTTATACGCAGGGTGCTTAAGCTTCCAAATAGTAAACAATAGCATTGCGGTCTCTTCCAAGATGTGTAGTGACACTAGCACATAGCTATTTATATTATCATGCTATACATACACATTCGGCACAAAGTTAAATCTTAATATATTTTCTGTAGCTTTGATCTTACTATTTACTCCAAACTATTACCAGCACGAAACAATTCTCACATTTTACCTTCCAATTGTGGCAAATGTAGTACTTCTCATCTAAAACATCCCAGAACTGGTGGGGATACGATATTAGTAATTTTTATTCCCAATTTTATAGCATTATGTATTATCTGAATGAAACTTGAAAGAGCGTGCATTACTTTATAAACAGAAAAGATAATATTTATTTAACAAATAAAGTAACTTTCAGAGTTATGAACTTTCTTCAAAAATAATAACTGCCTCAGTGATAAAACCCCAGAACATTCATGCCTTAGCATTCAGTATGACATACCTGGAAAGTTATGAAGTGGCAAGAAGGGATCTGTACAAAGGCCACTACACACCATAACGCCATCAAAGACATAGCATTTCTGCTTCCCTTCAGCCTCGACCACAACGTCCCACTGTCCTGTGCAAGAGAAGTTGGAGCGCTTCCTCACACTGCACACCTTCGACTGGGAATGAGACAAACGCAGACTTGTGACCACTCTTCCTGGTTGCCCTCCTGTCCAAGAACTCAGTGAATAAGGTTGGGTATAGCTACTCTCCTCTGAGGTTTTGTGAAAGAGTTCCTTTATTACTAGTTTCCCTACCAGGCTCTTTTACGTAGAGACATAGCCCAGTTTGTTCCCAACTGTGGTCCTGAATGTGGTTAGTGGTGAGCCAACAGCAGGTGCACAGTCTGGCCTTTCAGCCAATCCACCATCCTTTTTTCCAGAAGGAGGTGAGGAGAGGAGTTCTTGCTTACTTCACTGGAGATGTATGCAAAGCTAACCTTTAAGACTGAATGGATGCCTTTCTGCACTTTGCCCTGGCCTGGCTCTCGACTCTACTCAGAGGGTTCCACATGTGCCGAGTGTTCTCTGCTTTACTTACCAGAAACTGGATGTGCTTCATAAGGCCAAGGTGTTTGACGTACATCCTGAGGTACTCCATGATTTTGGAATTGGGCAAGTAGCTGGGGAAATGATCAGGGAAGGGATAATCACTGTAGGCTGTCATCTCCTTCGAAGTGTTGCTGGTGATATATTTATACATACTTGGCCTGCCAGCCTTAGCCTTCTCCTACCAAGGAAAGAAGGACACCCACTGTCTTTTAGCATACAGGAGTAACAGTTAAAAAATAAATCCCTTTATTTGTCAAATTATGAGGCTCCTGGAATAAATTCTTTCAAAGAAACTAAAGTGGCTTTTCCATTAACTTCGCTGAGAGATGACACACCTTGTGGTAAATTGTTTAAAGGAGTAAACAATTTTGTTGGGGAACAAACAGAAGAACATGAAAAGAAGGTGGAAAGAACATGAAAAGAGAAAAGTATGTAGAACATCAGAGAGTGAAAATGAGGAGCGTTGGGGCTGCCTCTCTGCCCACAGAGCTTGGTGAGGTCAGAGTCCTGGACTGAGGGGTGACCACAGAGTCCTGGGTGGAGGATATCCAAGAAGTCTGGGCTGTTGTAGTGACTGACAGAAAAGAAGAAAGAGTGTAATTACAGTAGACTTTCTTTTTTCCCTTTTTTTAATTGGCATTCTTTTCTAATTACAAAAGCAGCACGTTTATTACAATTTTATAGAAAACTATAGAGAAGAATATCACTCATGATGATCACTTTAAGAGTTTTGGTGTATATCTTTCCAGTCTTAGTCTCTCAGTCTTTCAGTATCTATTTTTCTATATGTTATCTACTTAGCTATACACATACAGATGGGTATACAGTATTTCAGCACTTTATAGTACTTTATTGTTTATAAAGAGTTTTTCATATACATTACCTATTTCAATCCTGTGAAGCACATTATTATCCTCATTTTTCAAGTGATAACAACAGCCAGTCCAACATATAATATCTGTTATGTACATTAGCAGCCGTTCCCGATTTTTGTTTAAACTAAGACTAGATATCTAAGTAATTTAAAGCTAAGAAAAAAAACACACCACTACTGAAAATATGTTATTTTCTCCTAGAAGAATTTATTAAACTCCTAAAATATAATCATTTTAATATATGTACACATAAAACACAATTTGGGGAGTTTTAATATTTTTTCTGTATCTCATGTGTAATGCTAGTGAAATAAAGGATCAGTAATGCATTCACTATGAATATTCTAAACTCAAAGCCAGGAAATATGAAATTTAATTCCTGCTAAAGTATATCAACTTTAAGAACAGATCAAAGCATGTCTTTTCTTCTTCAAAATGAACAACATTGTTTATTAATAAAGCCCATCATATTAAGACACTCATACACAAAAATACCACTCCTAATAAGGATAATCTCTGTACATATGATCAGCATTTTTTATAAGTGAAAGCTTAAAATATGGGCATCACTAGTGAAATCAGCGATTTGATGTGGTCTTTGAGATGTATCATTGCATGGCTTGGACAAGGAGTCTGACATCAAATCATTTTCTAAATTTATTTCTTTACCTGTAAATAAGTACTTGCCTACCTTACAGCGTTGTTGTAGAGACCAAGTAATGTACATAAAATGCTTGAAAAACCCTACACAGGAAATCAACAATTGCACTCTCACTCCTATCAAAAGTGATCGGAGCAATAGTGGATGTGTGCACAGGGTGCTGTGGACATCAGGCTAGAAGGCTGGTGAAGCTTTCCTGGAGACATGTGTGTATCAGTCAGGGTTCAACCAGAAACATGGAAACTACTCTCAGTACTTGAAACAGGGAATGTAATGCAGGGAATTGGTCACACAGGTAATGAAAGACCTGAAAAGCCAATGAGCTATTGGTGAGACATCCCAGAGATTAGCAAAAGCAGGCAGCCACCACCTCTAGGCTACGTGTACAGTTAAGAGTTGGTATGCTTTCTCTTTCCTTCTTTTCCCCTCCATGGCAACCTTGGAGGCCGTGTGGTCCAGGGGTATAACTATAAATTGGAAAAGGGCCACTTAACCACATCTGACTATGATGCAGGCCAGAAACTGGTTATTGTGCTAAGCTCTTGAGATTTCAAAGTTTCTCTGTGGGACGGGTAGTGTTAGTTGCCCTGACTAACACATGTATCCTATTGGGCTGAAGATAAAAATCTAAAGGTCATGTATTAGCACACATGTGGTAGCTGAAGCCAAGGGAGGATAAGGAGCTATCCTACGGAACTTGCAAAAAGGTAAAAGACCAGAAGACTGAGAATAGAGCTATCATCAGCCACATTTAGAGGCCAAGTGGAAAAGTATTGAGAAAGAAAAGAGAATGAAATCACAGAAGCTAGGGACAAGTGCTTTAAAAAGGAGTTTGTTTGTAACATTATTAGATCTCCTTGAGAAAGCAAGAAAGTTCGGGGCATAAAGTCCATTCGATTTGACAACTTTGATTGGTAACAGCAGTGAGAGCTGCTTTCAGAAAGTGCTGAGATTCCCATCATGTAGCAATGGTGGAGACATGAACAGAGAGCAAGCACACATTTCTCCTCCAAGGAGCTAGACTCTGAAAGGAAGAAGGACTGACTGAACATCATCCTTGGGGCGAAGGAAAGAGTGAGATTTAACACACAGGTGTAGGTACTAATAAAAATTACAACTATTATGCTGGTAATTGAAGGATAAATTGGTGCTGTAATCCTTGCATTCCTATGTCCTGGATATGGAAAAAATGTCATCACACATATAGAAGCATAAATCTACTCAAACTTACCTCATATCTCCACACTCCTCCAATGTCATCACTTCCTTCAAAGTGGGTGGGCTCCAGTCCCTCCTCCAGACAGACCTTAATGGCACCGAAGCCACTGATACCGGCACCAATCACTGCAATTCTTTTTCCCGGCACTGCGTCCTGTCTCAGGAAACTTATTAGTATAAAATCCGATCTTTATTGCCATGTAATGTTTTTCTATAATGCAAGACTAGTTTTTTTTTCTAAAATTGCTAGTCAATGCATTTAAGGAATATCCTACTCAAAGCTGTTAAGCCATTCAAAGGCTCTCTGAGTGACAGAAAATCCTACCTTAGACTGTCTCATTTTCAAGTACAAAGTAGCTTGTTTTAAAAAAAGGTTTGACTTCTAAAATTTTCCTACCCGTATGACTTAAGTTTTACCTTTATTTGATAGCTTTCTTCTACCTAATATATTTATACACACACACACACACACACTCACACATGCCCTGAAAAATCTCTTCACACACAGATTTTGCCCAATCTGACTTTTAATTCCTTCCACTACTATTATCTGCTTGTTGGAACACTCATACTGGGTACTTTTCCACAGTTTACTTTATTTAGGCCAGAGAATCTCTACTTTTGCCCCATGATAGGGTTTGAAGTAGAGAAAAAAAGAAAACCCCAACTGAGCATTTCATCCTGTATCAGTCATTACACTCTCCTTGGGGCAGAGTGTGAGCTATGTCAATTTAAGTGGTCTTTAGAAAAGTAGTCCAACTGCCTTCACACCAGAGATAATATCCTACCACTCATGCATTCAGTAAATATTTGCTGGGTACCATCTATGTGCCAAACACTTCCTTAGTGGGACAGATACAGCTGGGAACAGCAGACACAGTTCCTAGTGATGTAGAGACTAACAAATAAGTAGTAAGCCAGATGATAATACATACCATGGAGAAAAATGAAGCAGGTAAGGTCTATAGAGAATAGAGAAGGGAGGGTATTATTTTATTTAATATGGTCAGGGGGTGCTCACTGATGACATTTAAGCAGGAAGTGAGGGACCAAGCCATGTGAATATCTGAAAGAGAACTCCAAACAGATTGCCTGTGGCAGGTACAAGCTGGACGTTTTTGAAGATAAATGAGAGAAGCTCTGCGAGTGGGTGCCAAAAGGATGTAAGGGATATAATGAAGTTGGAGAGGAAGCACTAGGCACCAGTGTCAGAGTCAGTATCAGTATCAGAGGTCAGAGCAGGCAGTGCACTTTTTCAAAGGATAGAGCAAAGAAAATATGTGGACTATACAACATCAACAGATATTCGGAAATGCTACTTACCTGTAAGTGCCTCTGAGGACACTATTTCTCTCCTCATCCTGTCTACTCTACAAGGTTATGTTCCATCCTTTATCACTCAGCTGAACCATGAGGTAATAGAATTTTCTTAAGCGATGTCTTCTTAATTTATCATCTGGTGATTTTCTCCCTCTATCTTTGTTCTTTACCCTGAATTGAAGGAGAAACTGAACGGAATTCTGTACTGCATTTGAGCAACTTTATGTTATAGTGGATTAGAGCAGCTATTAACACATGAGACTATTTATTGATCTAGAGTTAGTTCCTTGGTAAGTTCTTTTAATTTAAGGCTTATTAGCATAACTGTGTACTGGTGATGTGTTGCTACCACCTGAAAATGTATCCAGAGGCTATAAGCAATGAGTCTACTGAAAGACAACAGCAAGTACCTAAATAATCCCCCTGAGAACACCAGCTAATGCGTAGGTGTTCCAAGTACTTAGGAGGGTTAAAATGTCAGCCAACACTCTGTACTACGCAATAGCAGAATGAGTCAATATTAACAAGGAAAATGAAATCAGAAATACATGGGTAAAGACTATTGCATTTATTAATTGAAAAGCAGACCCAAATACTCAGTGTCCATTTTTACACACCAAGGCTATTACATTTCCATTAGATACATAAATTTGCTTGAAAAATCACCTTTCAAATGTCAAAAATGTCTAGTCAAATACTTTTCTTCAGGGTATTTGAATTCCCTGACTGCTGAAATAAAAAGCTATTAGCACATACAATTGCTGTTTAGCGTGTTATAGGTGTCCTTGATCATTTCCATCCCCTCCCTACTCCAGCAGGTCCCCTTAAACTCTAGTTGCCAATCACCTCTGTCCTTTTATCCCCTCATCTGAAACGAAACCAAGCAAAACCTCAGCGGGCCAAATCCCTCTCCATACATACAGCCGACACTGTCCACAGCCTGTCTTCTGCCTGCATAAAACTAACCTGTAGCAAGAAGAAAAATAAAAGCAGATTTGCTCTTGGAGTCTCCAGGCACTGAGGTAAAGATATGGGCTTCAGAATGTTTGTCTCCTAAGGAAACTACTGGTTTCTTCTTTGCTCTTTCCAGCACTGAGGTAGCCCACTAAGGTGAGTTTTATGTGATGGCTAATTTGCAAAAACTCCTTCCCTTGTCTCTCTCCTTTCCACCTGACTTTTAAAGTTGGGGTTCAGGTAAAGAAACTATCAGGTCATCAAATTTTTCTAAACATAGTAATTGTGTAGGTCTCACAAAGTCTAATTAAATCAAAGGTATAAAGAAGCCCAGAAGAACTCTAATAAGATAGTGTACAGCTTAGGAATTGATCTATAGTGAAACTTGGAAAATATGGGGAAATGTTTTTTCTCCTGGGGTGATAGATAATGAATGTAAATGCATTTCAACTGATAGAACATTATCGCCAAAGCTAGAATAGGGAATGGGAGTGATTGACCAAAAACATCCTCGTACTAAACATTTTGTGTATTTCTGGCTATTTCTTTTTGGTAAATTCCCACAACTGCAATGGCTGAGTCAAAGGCATTTGAGGAACAATTTTTCAGATTTTCAATACAACATCTCCTATACAGAGTAAAGCAGTTTCATCATGATTAAAAATGTTTGAAGATACCTTTTTCCTCCTCCTTGCTAATTACAGAAATATTCCATTTCTTAAAGGAATCTGCAATTCTTTGAATATCAGTAAGTCTAAACTCTGTTCATATATTTTTGGTCCATTTGTATTTCTTCTTTGGTGAATTTGATGAACATCATTTCTACATTTTTCTATTTGTTTTAATATAAAGAAATCTTTTAATATTATAACTAGAAACCATTTTTAGTTTTATACACTTTTCCAATATTTTATCTTGTTTTGTCTTTAGCTTTTAAAAATTATATAGATTTTTCTTCCATTTTTATCAAGTGAAATGTATTTTTTTTCCTTTATAGTTACTGGCTATTGTGTTATACTCATAGTCTTCCCTGTCTCCAGATTAATTCATCTATGTTAGTTATTTATCTTATGGTTTTATGTTTTTATTTAACTCTTTGGTATTTCCAGAGTTTGATTTTGACATATGATGCGAGATAATACTTCAACATGATCCTTTTTTCAATAATTCACTGGTGCCTCTGCCAATTTTCTTGAACAAGCCATCCTTTCCCTATCATATCAGAAATGCCACCTTTATAAAGTCCTCAATATTTATATGTTTGGTTTTATTGTAGATCTCTATTTTCTGCTCCACTAATGCTTCTTTACATTCAGATATTAAAACCACACTATTTAAGTATTGCTGCTTTAAAGGACTTTTGATATTTCCCTGTGTGGTCTCCAGTTATTACTTTTCTTTTTTTCAACATTTCCTTGACTTTACTATCAAGTTTATTTTTCTAGATGAAACTTAGATTAATTTCTCACAGTTCCCAGAAATAAAATTTTATTAAATTTATCAGTTAATTATGGGGTAATTGACATGTTTATAACATGGAACTGCCTCATTTATTCACATCTTTTTTTCTATCCTATATTAAAGTTTTCTTCAGATGGGCTCACAATTTTTATTGTTGATGTCTAGTTACATTTCTTATTACTATTGGAAATGTTAATTTTTATTATATGATTTAACTTATTTATTGCTGGCATATGAGTTAATAGTTGTATATATTTTATTTACTTATATGTTATAGAGAAAACTATATATATGTGTTATATTTTTAATAGCTTATAGACACACATATATTTCAATCATGGCTAAACTCTCATTCATTCTAAATATTTCATAGATTCTCATGGAAGTCCAAATAAAGAATCAAAGAATCAAAATGATAACATAATTTAATTTCTGATAAGTATTCCTGTATTTTTCTTCTCATTTACTGAGTTGTCTAGAACTTCCAGAACAATTTCCAACAGAAGTGGTGAGTGAACATGTTCTTTGATGTGTTTTACGCTTCAGTATGATGTTGGCTCTTGGTCTGAGGAACATATGCTATATCATATTCAGGAAACATTCTTCTCTTCCTACATAGCTCTGTGTGTATGTGTGTGTGTTTAATCAGGAAATAGTATTGATTTTATTGAATGCATCCTGGAATTTATTAAGATAACCATGTGGTTTTCTCATTTCCTCTATTGCAGTGATGGATTATATTAATAGATTTCCCATTTGAACCATATTTGCGTTTGTCGACATTAAATCTTACTTGCTCATGATATACTAGCATTTAAAAATGTTAGATTCTATTTCTTAGAACTTTAAGAGTTTTTGTATTTAAAATAATAACTAAGGTTGGTCTATTGCCTACTTTTTCGTGCGCTGTCTTTGTCAAGGTTATGCCATCTTTGTTATTAGGGTTATAAAGATGCTTCAATAGGTACTTTATACTGTGGACAGTTTACAGAGTGTGGTAATTATCTGTATATTCAAGGCTAGCACCAATTTTCTCAGGCAACCATCGGAGTCTGGTTATTTTCTTGGAGATAATTTTTATTTTTTAAACTCTTTATTTTATAGGTTTTATACGTTTTCATATATCAATTTAATTAATTGTTATTTTCCTTGAGGATTATTCGAGTTTCACAATTGTAATCTAGTATTATACATAATCTTATAACCTTTTGATCTCTGTTGATTTGTAACTGTTCCTACGTTCTTTATTAATTTTGTATATTATGAATTAACTTAATTTTACTTTGGACTAATAGCAGAGCTAGTCCAACCAGCCTTCATCGAGACAAGGAGCTTCCACCGAGATGTAAATCAACACACTGCTTCAAGAGAGGCTGGCAACAACAGCAAAAAGTTGGTGAACATTAACAGTGTGTTTAGTGACTTAGCCAATTTACGTTTTTGCACAAACTCCTTGTCTTTTAGCAGATAAATAACAAGCAATTTGAGAATACAACCACACCCAGCTAGAGCTAGAGCCTTGTTTATTTTACTTTATACTATCTAAAGAATCAGCTCTTAGATTTACCAAGTCTACAATTATTGATTTATTAATGCATTAATTTCTGCTCTTATTTTTATTTCTTTTTTTATGCTTTCCTTAGGTTTGACTTCTTGTTTTCTAACTTCTTGAATTTAGGTTTTTTTAATATTATTATTTTTTTTATTATCTTTTATTCTTCTTTAAGGTTATAAATGTTTCTTTAATTACTGTGTTAGCCATGTCCCAACCTTGTTTTGAAGATGTAGTGTTCTTTTTTTTTTTTTTTTGTGAGGAAGATCAGCCCTAACCTAACATCCATGCTAATCCTCCTCTTTTTGCTGAGGAAGACCGGCCCTGAGCTCACATCTATTGCCAATCCTCCTCCTTTTTTTTTCCCCCCAAAGCCCCAGTAGATAGTTGTACGTGATAGTTGCACATCCTTCTAGTTGCTGTATGTGGGACTCGGCCTCAGCATGGCCGCGGAGAAGTGGTGCGACGGTGCCACCCAGGATCCGAAGCCGGGTCAACAGTAGTGGAGCGCGAACACTTAACCACTAAGCCATGGGGCCGGCCCTTAACCATGTTTTTGAATTATTTTCTTGATGGGTGCTATAGGCATTACAATAAAAACATATTAGAAGCTACTTCAGATTTATACTAACTTAATTCTAGTGAAATATAGAAAATCTATTCTACTACAGCTCCATTCCCTCTCCCCTCCTTTGTGCTATTACTCTCATATATATTTGGTCTATATGTGTTATAAATTCAACAATACAGTGTTATAATTGTTGTCATATAATCTCATGTCTTTTGAAGAAACCAAGAGAAGAACAGATATCTTTATAAAGTGTTCATATTGATCATCTTATATACAATTTCTAGTATTCTTGATTTCTTCCTGTGGATTCAGCTCCCTACCAGTTGGAGCTGTAGGAGGATAGTAGCCCCCATTTTACTGGACTCCCCTCCTGGCATGAAACCTCTGCCGCGTGAGCAGAAATGAGGACAATCAGGGCCCCAGTATTCTTGGCTTGGTGCATCTGATAGCAAACCTCTTAGTGTCAAGTTTGTGTGCCTGATGCACAGTAAGCCAATCACTGAGACATGGTGCTTGTAGATGGAGAAAGCTTTATTAGAGTTGGCCAAAATGAGAAGGCAGGAGGGTAGGTTCTCTCAAACCCACCTTAAGAAGAGAAGAAAGCAGAGGGTGTTGTAGAGATAAGGGACGTGGCAGGAGGAGTTTTGGAGAAACAAAGAGGTAATGTGTGTTTCTTTCACTTCAGATAAGCCCTTGGGCAATCTGACTTCCGGGCATCAATGGCAGCTGGGGACTGGTTATCTGGTGATTGTGACTTCCTTAAGGCATTCTTTTTTCTTCTGTAAAACAAGCTCATAAATCCTTATGACCCTTGAGTCGCCCCTCAGGTTAAACAAGAAAACAGCAAATTGACAAGATTAACTTCTTTTCATCATTGTCTGTGTTGGGAACAAGGTCAAAAGGTAGTCTAATTGAATATTTACAGTAAACCTCAGGTACCCAGCTTCACACCTAAAGTAGAGCCTCCACACTAGAAATGGAAGCTAGGTGGAGCTTTGGAAAGGAGCTTTGCTTAGACCATGCTCCTACAATTTGTGGAACTCTCTTCTCCACTGTGCTTTGCATCTATATCTAGAATGGACATTGAACAGTGTGCCTTGTTTAGAGGCTTCACAGATTTCACAACTTGCTTCCTTGAAGGTACAGATTTGGGAACCCAGGTGTTGCTTTAGAGTTGAACAGCCACAGACCTTTGTAAACGATGTTTGTGTTTCCTTGGGTATTGTACTCTCTTCAAACCTTCATAGGTTTTAGTTTATTAGGTTCTAGCCCATTTTATGTACAGGGAGATATAAATAACCATAATCAAAGTGCTTCCTTAGACAGCATTCTTAACCCTGATGACTCTCCTGTTATTTACTGGTCTTTGGGTGTAGCCCATCCTTCTCACTCAACTCAGTGCTGTCTATCTTGAGGCCACTTGAAACAACAGGCTTGGGTTGGAAGCCAACACCCTTAATCAGACATGTGCCTCTGGGCTGGCTCCCTTTGTCTCCCAGAGAAGATCAGAGCGAAGCACGTAAGAAAGGCAAAGCTTTTATCCTAAATTGGTAGGAAAGAATGTTTTCTTCAAAGCTGCCATCTCAGTGTATTTAAATTTCTGGCCCTAGCCAGAGACAGCCATCCTTTGCAGAGCTGTATCCTTTTCCCTCTTTGCTTGAAAAATGGTTAATTCTTGCCTGAGTTCTCTCTTGATGAAATTTGATAAGAAATGACAAGAAACAGACAATACACTCTGACATTTTCCAGTCACTTGTCCTGGAACTAAAGGCACAATAAAAACATGATCATCCTTTCAAGGTATCATAGGTGACACTTTTAACAAATATTTTGCCCTGGTGTAATAAGGATCATATGCTTTTCAGGCACAATACCTATGTTTTCACTGACCCCTACCCAATCATTTAGCCAATGCCTTCAAATTTTAGGTTTCTACAATGCAAGTGCCTCATTTCTAGCACTACTTTGTATATTAATTAGAGTACACTCTAACCTGCTTTTAAAAATAGACTCCAAAATACAGTGGCTTAAATAAGGTCAGGTTTTATTTCTCTCATATCACAGTCAAGAAGTAGGCAGCGAAGTGCTAGTAGGGCCAGCACTACCCCTCAACACATAGATATCATCTTTGAGTCTAAGATATTTTGCATAGTTCTCATGAACTTCTTTGTGTCCCGGCTGATGAGAAGGGAAAGATCAAGCCCAACTTACTCATTGTTTTTAAGAATACAAGCAAGAAGAGGCATCTATCACTTCCACTGACATCCCATTGGACAGAACATAATCTTATGGCTATATCTAGCTGCCCAGGTAGGCTGGGAAATGAAATAATGAAATCTTTAGCTAGGTAACTATGTACTCATCTAAAACATGGGAATAGTATTAAAGGATAAACTAGTCAGTGGATTTTGGTTAATAACTAGCCATCTCTGCTATACCAAGTATTAGATTATAATTAAGTAGGAGTTGACATGTCTTCTGCCTAAGATTTCTAAGGGAAAAGATCTGAATTCTTCAGGTTCAGACCAAAAGAGAAGGAAAAAAGAGACATTTTAAAAAACATACATGATCACTTCAGTGACCCTTTGCCTCGGATGGAGTGGAAAGGAAACTGGAACTGGAAAGTCCCAGCTTGGTTTCTTCATCCTTTCTTCTTGGTGTCACTCATGAAGTGGCTGCTCATAAAGTCAAACTTTCGCTTTAGCCTAGCTCCTGCACCAAGAACAGGCAGAGGCAATATTCAGTTCCTTTCTTGAGATGGATGCGTGCCATGCAAACTTTTGTTCACCTTACGAAACATTCACGTTAGGTCACCAAATAGCCTTCCTGGTGTTTCTCTTGTGGCAATATGCAGACAGCACTTGGTGATCTATACAAAGGCAACAATTTCTAGGTCTACATAGGAAGATGTCCAAAATTTTCATTGTCCATCCTTTCTCTTACCTGGGAGAAAGTTGATAATGAAAAAGAATTAATTAGAAAGAAGAAATTAAAAAGAAGTGAAGGGTACCATTTACTGTCAATTAATGCAGAAAGCTTAGTAATATAGTTCCAAATAAGAAGAGATGTGCCTCCTTAATATTAAAAGGCAAGGGAAACTAGTTCCTTAAAAAAAATGGTTTAATATTATGCAATAGGCAGAATACATACCTCTTCTAGGGGTAAGATTGGAAATGATAGAAAGGAAATTCATCTTTGTGGGTTGTGAAAAGTGTTTTGGAAACCTCTAGAAGAAAACTACCTTCACGTCTCACACACACACACATCACTACCATCTCCATCATTATTTATATCTTCACCCTCTAGTCACATCCAAAAGACCAGACCTCTGTCTTCACCCATCCATCAAATAGCCCACAAATACTGTCATGCCCTTTGAGGAATAGCAGTAATTGGGCAGAAGAGAAAGTCATTGACATTCAGTCTGTGCCTTAATTGTTAAATTATCAAGACATCAGGAAGAGCCAGCTTGTTGAGGTTGAGAATTGATTCTTTCTCGAAAGAAGGGCAGCAGATCCTGGAGGAAAGCATAAGTCGGAGTAAAGTACTAAAGAGAGAAAGCTGCAGGGACAGCAGGAAAGGATGAAGAGGTAGGAACCCGGAGAGTGTCCATGAAACCTGCCCTTATTCCTCACCCCCATCCAATGCAAACGGCCTTGGCAGTGAGGAATAAGGGAGCAGTCAACTATAGTGGATAACAAAGCCTTTTTCCCTTCTCCCAACTCTGTACAACTGGGAAACAAGTATGTAAACTCTTTGTCAAAGAACTGTTTGAGACTTCTTTGGGGCCTGGTAAGTATGTGTTTGATTTGGGAAATAGTAGGCTGGGCATTATCTGGAGCATGAGTGTCTATAGGCAGTACTTTTCTCTTGTTGATCATCCTACCAGCATTTCTAGCCTCCAGTGGTTGGAAAGGGCTATCCATTTGACCCCATATTTTTCCTTTACCACCACTTCCTTACAATCCAACAAAGTTCTCTCAGCTCTACCTTCAAAAACATTTCCTAGTCCAACCACTTCTTGCCATCTTCACCTCTCCCTCTACTCCAAACACTACCTGGCTACTGAAATGTCCTTCTCACTGACCACTCTGCTTCTACTCTTGCTTCGTCAATCAGCAGCCAGAGTCATCCTCAAAGCATACACCAGATCATGTCAGCACCCCCGGCTTAAAACTCTCCAATGGTCTCCATTACCCCTGGAATATAACCCACACACCTCACCAGACCCTTTCTGTCCAGGCAGTTTCCTGGCACTCTCCCCATTGCTCGCTAGGCACCAGCCACACTGGCTTTCTTTCATCAAGTCAGACTTGTTTTTCCCTTAAGTATCTTTCCCTTGCACTTCCTGTTTCCTCTGCCTGGAGTGCTATACCCTCAGATTCTCTTTCTTTATAGATTTCCTTTTGTAAACTCTTTGTACTGAGAAAAAGCCTGGCATGTAGTAAGCAATGAATGTGTACTCTATGGTAAGGAGTTTGGATTGCTTATTGAAGTGGCCCACGTTTTGTAAAAGATAATAGCCAATGGGTTAAAGATTATATTGTTGGCAGAAATTAATATGTATGCCAACAATATAGGCACACTATTAAGATCCATAATTCAATTTGTAGAAATTTATTCTAAGATAGAGTAATCCAAAATATGCACAAGTGCAGAAATTTGTTTGCTGATATGTTATTTATAGTAGCATAATTTGGAAAAAAACTAAAATATCAACAATAGCATATCACTTAAGAAAACTTAACAACACAATAGAATATAATTATATCTGTCAGGGTTCTCCACGTAAATAGAACCAATAGCATAGCATTGGTAGAGAGAGAGAGAAATTTATTTTAAGGAATTGGCTCCTGTCATTGTGGGGGCTGGCAACTCTGAAATCTGTAGGGCAGGCTGGCAGGCTGGAAATTCAAGTAAGAGTTAATGTTACAGTCTTGAATTCAAAATCCATAGGTAGGGGAAGCAGGCTGGAAACTCAGACAAGATTTCTATCTTGCATGCTCAAACTGAAAGAACAAGCTAGGATCATTCTAATACAAACTTCTACCAACAACATAACCTTCAACCCATTGGTTATTATCTTTTTAAAAGTGTGAGCTACTTCAATAAGCAAATCTAAGCTCCTTACCACAGGCTACATGTTCAGTGCTTACTATGTGCCATAGAGTAGGCAAAGTTAATTTGGTGCCCTCAATTTTTTTACATCCTTGATGATACTTTCCTTTTACCTCCTGCTCTTTCCATCTAACCCCCATCAAAACTCCCATCACAGAAAACAAATTGATAACAATCATAGCTAGGTTTTAAAAAGTACCTGGTACGTTCCAGGTACTACTCTAGACTATGAGATGAGTGCTAGTACTATTCCCATTTTATAGATGAGATGACTGGGATATAAAGAGGTTAAATATCTTGCTAAGATTTATACAGCTATTAAATGGTGGGGCTGGAATTCAAGCTCAGGAAGTCTGGCTCCAGAAATCACACTCAACACGAAAGTGTATTGCCTTTCATGATGAATGTATTAACATGTTAGCATATAGTACATGTGTGTAGCCTGCTGTCTTAGGAAAATATGCATGTTAACAAGGTTCTGACACCAGAGGACTAAAGCTGTTAGAGGTGGTCAGTAAATGAGTCATTTAGGGCTGAATGGCAGAGAGGTCTTTGCAGAACCCCTCATCTGACTCTCTGCATGTGGATAGTTCTCTCTGATGTCTGTAAATCAACTGTAGGTCTGTAAATTTCTCTGGGACAAGTAGGGCTATAGAGCCCTGATCTGGTGGTTTAATCTGGTAGTTTGAGGCCAAGGTCTTCTGGTCAATAAAAAGAGAGTTGTTTCCCTTTGGGTTATGAAGGAGTTTCAAGCTTCTTTCAAGTTGTCTGTGCTCCCGGCTAGGGGTCTTCTGGGCTCTCTTGAATGGATGGCATTACTTCCTATGGGTCAGTCACTGGTTCTTGCCCCTCTTCATCAAAGTCCATGTCATTATATTTCCAACAGATACTCCTGAATGTTCAGACAATTATCAGAATTAGTCTAGTTTTCTCTTATGGAATTATCCAGTGCTGACTAAATTTCTTTTAACCCAATATTGCCCTTAATCTTAGGTGTTTTCATGCTCCCTTTGAAAATAAGCTTCTCCTCCTCTCCTGCCTAATCACACTGTTGAGGGAAACACAGAGCAGAGCATAAGAGAGCACAGCTAGAAGGATAGTGGAATGTGAGAAGGGAGAAGAATGAGGAGAGTGGAAGGGTGAGAATTTCAACCACGGCAGTTATGGCTGTAGTGCTGTCACCTGTGCCTCCCCCGGTTATCAACTCAAACAGAGCTGCAGGACATCTGGTCCTGTCCAAAATGTCCATGAAGACATTTGGTCCATGCCGAAAGGTCCTTGGTATTTGGTCCTGCCCAAAACCAATTGGCATGGACCAAATATGATCACGGAGTTTTTAGGCAGGACTAAATTTCAAGGATTTTTTGGCGTGGACCAAATGTCTTATGAATGTTTTCAGGACCAAATATCCAGGACCTTTGGGCATGGACTGAAAGTCTTTGGATGTTTTGGACGGGACCAAATGTCCGCTAATCTAAAATGAAACCAACTCAGGAGGAAAGTCTAACAATCTAGAACTCTTTCCTTCTTGTTGAGATTTCACTTTGCACAGGCTCAGAAAACATCCCAGGAAATAACCTCTGAGCTATAAAACAATAACTATCTGTATACCCGTTTCTGTTAATAGGAACCCCCAGTTCCTCTGTTTTCAGACTTTTTAAGGTTTCTTTTATGTATGTTCTTCTGGAAAGCTACTTTGTCTTTCTGTTAGAAAATTTTCTGTTATCTCCATTTTGGTATAGTACCTTGAGAAGAATACAGATTTAAAATTCTTGTATCATTTTTAAAAGTACCTTTTGTGGCTTCTGTCAGTTGCCTTAATCTTACTGGAATTTGTACTCCAATATTGTAATATCAGGACACAAGAAGGCCACTTTAGTTTTGAATTGTCACATTTGGCCTATGCTTTGGTGACTCTTCTATATCCTGTATAGATGTCTTTATCACTTCACTGCACTTATTTGCTTACATGTCTCCTCCTTCTACACACTGTAAGCCCCATATGACAAGGACAAGAGTGCGGGTCCTCATTATTTTAGGGCAAATTTACTATGCTTCTCTAGTCTACTCAGTTCCCTACACTTGGCACTTGGGGTTGCTAGATGCAGTAAGTAAAAATATAAGGCACCAAATTAAATTTAAATTTCATATAAACAATGCATAGTATTTATATTAGTCAGGGTTCTCCAGAGAAACAGAACCGTAGAATGTTTGCACACACACACACACACACACACGCACACACACACATAAGGAGATACAGAGAGGGAGAGAGAAAGAGAGATTTTAAGGAATTGGCTCACACGGTTATGGAAGCTGGCAAGTCCAAAATCATTAGAGTGGGCTGACAGACTTGAGGCCAAGGGAAGAGCTACATTTTGAGTCTGAATGCCCTCCATTGGCAGAATTTGATTTTCATCATGAGAGATCAGTCTTTTCTGTTAAGGCCTTCAGTTGACTGAATGAGGCCCAACTGCATTATGGAGGGTGATCTGGTTTGCTCCAAGTTCGCTCATTCAAATGTTAATTTGGAAAAAAATATCTTCACAGAAACATCTGGAATAATGTTTGACCAAATATCAGGATACTGTAGCCCAGCCAAGTTAATAGCTAAAATTAACTACCACAGTATCTTCTAATGTAAGTATGTTTCACATTATGTTTGGGAGATATTTATACTAAAATATTATTCACTGTTTATCTGAAATGCAAATTTAATTAAGTATCTTGCATTTTGTCTAGGAAGCCTATTTCCAATGATTAATTAAACTGTCTCTATTATTTTTCTAACATCCATCCAACTGCTTCTCTTTTCGTAAATGACCTACATTCCTTGACCACTGGTAAAACATGTAATCAAAGAAGAAACATACAGTTGATATTTGTGACCATGAATTTATAATAGAATTAATATACCTTGATGTGCAACTTTCTGCAGCAACACTTCTGCCCAGTTGCAAGTTGGAAAAAGACAGAGATTGAGTTGAAGTAGCAAAGAATAGAGAAGCAGAGGTGGTTAGTGTATTTGTAAGAAATTATAGAAGATGCACGACAAACTCTAGAATGGGTGAGGGAGTGAAGACAGACTTGGGGTGGCAGAAAGGGAAAGTGGAGTAGTATTTTATGGACTAGAAGTCCCAAAGAGCTTGAGGAAAGTTGTGGAAGTGATGTTTAGGCAAACAAGAGTACTGAAAGAGTAAGTGCTCTGTTGAGGAAAAGAAATGTCTGAATTAATTATGTTGGAATTTAGAAAGCTATGAGTAATTCAGAGTGACTATGGGAATCAGAGAGTGAAATGAAATATAAAGCATCATTGTACGTTAGAAGCTCAAGAAACAGAGAAGCCTTGGTGTTGTATAGATCATCCACTTAGGTACTGAAGTCATCCCAAATTTGTGATGCAAAGGAAAATATATGCAGGTGTCAAAGGCTGCAGTGAATGAGTGAAGTGCCTAGACTCTAGAAGGTAATAGATGATAGCACAGAACAGGAAGAGTGAGTGGTAGAGTCACATGGCATAAATGTCAAAAAGAATGGATTTTTAAGATGGTGGAGAAAACTTGAGACTACATTCTTGTCATATTCATTTCAAACCATTAGCACTTATTTCCAATTTCTTACAGTAATTGCCACCAACCCTTTCCCAACTGGTCTTCACACTTCCTGAACCTTGACTTGTGCCCTCTAGCTTCTGGCACACAATGCTGTGTGTGATACATTCTCATTTTCATCTCTGATGAAATCAAGTTTCCACTAATTGCAAGGGATGGTCATTACATAGAGTTTGTGTCCAACCCAGGATTCCCTAGAGAAGCGCTGTTTAATAGGAGTTTCTGCAATGACAGAAACGTTCTCTACCTGTGCTTCCACCATGGTAGCCAAATCACTCCCAGGGCCATGTTCAGCATGCAGAAGCTCAAATAGAAAACTATCCTTCATCTTCTTGTTGCAAACATTCCTTCTCTGTCCCTCGCTCTATGTTCTCTGGTCCAAAACTCTTCTTTGGGATTCAAAAAATAATATAAGAAATGCCTGTGCCCATGGTTCTCAATCTGAAACCAATGGCTATTCAAGGTGTCATGGATGGGCTTCAAGATCCCACAAACCTGAGGATGTTTACAAAGGTTATGCACAAGTCAGTGTGCGTATTTCTGGGGAAAGTGCCCAAAGCTTTCATCTCTCTTAAAGGGATATGAGATACAAAAAAGTTAAAAGTTTCTTGTTTATACTGAACACACAAAAATCTTAGGAACCCTAAATGAGACCAAATTAAATTACCACAAAATAGCTGAAAGATGAAGGCACTAGAGTGCAGTTTTTTTTACCTCCTAGCAGTGCCCATCATAGTGCTACCACATAGGCACTGATAATAAATATTTATTGGTGATTTATTCAGTCAATATTGATAATTGATGGATGACATAAAATTGATAAAAGGTAAAGTGTAATTAGGGAAGGACAGTGTACCTTGATAAGCTCCAACCTTCTTGAGGGAGCAGGAGGCTTTAGGACTTCCCCATGAGCTTAGGAGCTGTGGATCAGGGATCTTGACCATGAGACCTGGGTAAGCTTTCTTAATCCCTTGCACCTGTGTTATTGTCGTTACTCCCTGGCCATTGTGCAAAATAAAAAAAAAATCTCAAAACAAACAAAAAAGACTTATTTACTTATTTGAGGAATCAATATCCTGCTCCACAGTCAAGGAACCCCCGGAAATAAAATGGGCATTAACAGAAAGCAAAGGAAGCAAATCCTTGGGTGGAAAGAAAGAAGTAGGCAGAGTAGGGACCTACGGTTGTTTTCAGATTTAATCAAGTGGAGACCCACTTCATATCATACATTTGGTGAAGAAATAGAGTTTAGCAATCAAAAGTTTGAGGACACGGTGATTGAAAATGCTAATAAGGGTGTTGAAATTTGTGGGAAACTCTCCAGCTGTCTTGTTCCCAGCATCTCATCTTGGTTTGTTTCCTTAGTTAGAAGCACAAGCATATGAAATGCCTTATAGTCAATCTAAGAATGGGAGATGTTCTAAGATTTGAATCCACCCCAAATTCCTGTATTCATGTTGTCAGGTGCTGACTCAAGGCTTGCTTTATGAGTGATGAAAAAATAGATTGGAAGCTTATATAATAAAGTGTTTCCTTCTCTTTCATGATAAGGAATTGCGACATTACAGTACACCTTAATGACTTTGTGTTAAATCTTATTAGCCCTTTAAAATCATTGCCAATATTTCTTCAGTTAATTAAAACCAGTGAGTCTATTTAACGGGTAATGTGGTTATTATAATTAATTAAAAACAGACAAGGTCACAAGTCTCTGAACTAGGGGCTTAGTGATTTTGTAGAATATGGAGAAGGTAAAGTCCCTAAGATCAAGATCTTGAATTCTTCTGAGAACTTCTGAAGTGAATGTAGGAGGCAAAAACTGGAAGCTAACTTTTGTGTTATATCCTAAGTAGTTAATTTGCATACACATATATAGACACATTTTGACTGTAAAGTCTACATCATTTGTAGATAATTGATAGTCATACTATGCTTCTTACCTTAATCCTAAATCCATCTATTGAATGCTTCAACAGAAAGCAAATATCCAAAATAAGGCACTTAGAAATGTTGTGTCTAGAAAAACCATTAAACTACAGGTCAGAAGAATTGCTCATTTCTGTATGTGTTGCTATTACTTGTGTGAGTTTGAGCAACGCCTCCTTTCAAAAAAATCCATGAAGCAGAAATAGTAATACATGAATACCAACCTTACAGAATTATGGTATAGTTTAGATATAGAGCTATAACTAAAGATATTTGAAGACACGGAACATAATCTACAAATTTAGTTTTTATTACTTAGAAGGTTATCTATTTTGATGGGTTCTAACCTGGTTGAGCATTAGAATCACTAAGGAAATTAAAACAAATGGTGAATGTCTGGGCTTCACCCAAGATATACTAAATCAGAATGCCCTAGGAAGAAATCCAAAATCAATATTTTTACTAAACCATCAACCTACTACAGATCTATATCAACAATAAAACAATAGCTACTATTTATTTCATACTATGTTATAGACACTTTGAAAGGTAGGCACTTTTCCCACATTTGATATTCATTTAGACCTCACAAGAGTTCTGGATGTGGGTATTATTATCCCAAATTTGCAAATGAGGGAAGATTAAATGACATGCCCAAGGCTCCCAGTGTCACACAACACAGTTATTAAGTGGTGAAAACCTCATTAGAAATCCAGGACTGTCAGACACCAGAACTGTTGCCACCGGTTTTCAGCTTTCAGGTTCGTGGCAGAATTTCTAGTCCTAAAAACTAGCAGGACACTTGAAAAGATTAAGACTCTGGAAACTGAGAACAAGCCATGGCTAGAGCATGAGCGCCCTTCTAAGGAGGTCAGTGTCACTTTGCTGGCCATCTACGGTGCGATGCTGGAGGAGCAGAATGTGACTGCCTGACTAACCCTCATGCTCTCATGAAGTAGACGTCTCATGTTCCACTAGACATGTGATCAGCTTTCTTTGGTACTGGCTTCTTATTGCATTATGCCTTTCATGCCTTATTAAAATTAAAATTCTCGATGTCTATTTGATGTTCATTGCCCTAACAGTATGGGCACTTTGACAAAAAGTGATTTTGCACAATGACCAAAATTTGAGAGCACAATATAGGGCTCACAGCCCATGCTTCTTCCACTGCCTCATACCTCCAATTGTTTAATACAGGTAGCTTTTATTGTGAGGGGGATCAAGTTCTCCTTGCCCTAACTTTAACTCTTACTTAAGGTGTAACATACAATTTCTTTTGTCCTCATTGAATATGTGCTCTTTAGCCTTATTTCAGCTTAAATTTTTAGTATTTTTCCACTCACAAAAAACTAATACTTTACAAGGCATTTCTGCCGAGAGTGGGAATGTTCTGCTCATGTGGGATGAGGCCCTGCTTGGCTCTTTATACCAGGGCAACTTCCACATGGTGGCGTCTGGAAGTCTGGCCCACGAGACACTGGGAAAAGCCTCCGCAAGAAAAGCCATGTCTCTGAGATGTACACTAGGTCAGAGAGGGAGCTCTTTTCTTGCTGTCCCTTTGCCCAGAGCTCTGGTTGGGAGGTGTTGCTTTGACCATAGCATTAACCTCTTCTTTAGTCTTCTCTTCTGCCTTCAATCTATAAAGCACATTTTCTGCCTCCTAGTAAGTTTTGCTATTTTTGTTTCAAGATACCTCCAAAATTTCCTACTTTCCTTAAAATCTGACTTCAAACTTGTACCCTATAATATATGTTACTATGGTTAAGTACTTTGATTGAATTTAGGTTGGAGTGAGCTATTAATTATTGACTATTAACTATGTGCCAAATAGTTTTAACAAGCACTTTATAAGCATAATCTAATTTAATCCTTACAATGACCCAATTACAAAAAGCTTTATTTCCATTTTGTAGATAAGGAAACAGACTCAGATTTATTATCCAGTAAATGGTAGACCTGGAATAGAAACCCATGACTATCTAATTTCAAAATCCCTCCTCATTACTCTGATTTATCAGCCTCTTTCATGATGGGTGTTAGGGTTTTAAATAAACGGCCACCAACATTTTTAATATTTCTCCTATTAAGAAGTGAAAACAAGGCCTCCTCTCCTTGAATCTGAGTAGGTTTGTGACTCACTTGTAGTCGACAGAATGCAATGAAAGTGAACGCATGAGTTCTGAAGCTAGGTCATAAAAAGTGATGTTGCTTGTCTTATTCTCTGAGACACTCATTTTGGAGGCCTGGCTTCCATGTAGGAAGTCCAATGATCCAGAAGCCACCACACTATGAAGAAGTCCAGGACGCTTGGAGAGACCTCAGCTGACAACAGCCTTAACCAGCAGACATGAGAGTGAAGATGCCTCCAGATTTCTAGACCCCAACTGCTAAGTCTTTCCAGACGATGCCCCAGACATCATGAAGCACAGACTGTCATTTTCATTATGCCTTTTTTGAGTTCTGGAACACAGTATCTGTGAGCACTAAAAAAATGAGTATTTGAAGTTTCTAAGTTTGGAGGTAACTTCTTACATGGTAATGGTAACTAGAACAATTGATCACCATATACCTGCCCAGAAACATCTTTCTCCACTCTCCTCATGGAAGCCAATGTTTCTTTAACTTCTCTGTTGCTCCCTTTGCCTGGAATTCCTGATCCCCAGATAATGTCTACTTATCCTTCACTATGCAGCTTTGGTGTCACCTACTCCAGGAAACCTTCACTGCCAACTCTTCCTCTTTCCATGGTCAACCTCTATGAGGCAGTGATGATATGAAATACTTTCTCCTCTATCTTCTGCACTCAGCAGTAAGATCCTTCAGGGCATGAATGCTTCGTCTTTTATGTCTATGACTTTGGGGCCTAGAATACTGATGGCATACAGTACACAGTCAAAAAATTATGAGTTAATACATGTATAATTGAATTACCCAATTAATGAGAATATGAATGAATTAGTGGACCTAGTGGGATGTAATATGGAAATTACACAGACTGTAACATCTAATAGGAGAAGAAATACAATTTTATAAAAAATTTTAAATATAGACATCAGTGTTTAGGTAGAACCCATAAACAATTCAGTGTTCAATGTTAATAGTTTAAATCAAATGCTCTTTGGTTTATAATCAATTTAGGGATGTAATAAATGTTTGCCTTATATATACATAACTTGGATTAAAAGAGATCAAAGTATCAGTAAATATCTTTTACATATTGCAAGTCATAATTTTATATTTATAAACAAAGATTGGGTTGATACTCATAATATTTTTAATAAAATAATTTCACCGGAGGAGTAAATTGCATAAAATAGAATCAATTGGAAGTCATAAAACTAAAAGTATAATATCGAGATTTTTGCTGCCACCCATGAAGGATTTACTGCTGTGGGAATTGCCCTCCCACCATAAATAGTTAGAAAGCCTGACAAAAGATATGAAACAATTATTTTCAGACCATTGAGCAACAGATCACTGAGAAAAGGGAAATAAATGAGATAAACCTTACACTTATGGTGTAAAGGTAATTTCCAGGCCACAGGGCAGGAAGGGGAACCAAAGAGAACCCAGTGGTCTCACTGAGGTGAGGAGACAGAGATTGGAGTTCAAGAAGGCTTGAGGCAGCTACAATTTGTGGCCAGAAAATTAGAGAAGTTTGCTGAGCAGAAAGAGGACTTTGCAGATCTGTGAAAGTATCCCCTTGAATCCTTGTCTGAATATTAACCTGCATGCATGCATGGATGAAACTCCATGAAGCTGGGGAAATAAACATAAGAAAGCAAGAAGCCAAAAATTCCTGGAGTTCACGCAGTGCTGAGAATAGTTCACAATCCCAATAGCTAGAGAGGAAGGACCTTGTAATACATTGGCACTGGATAGATTCCCTAGAATGGTGTTACCTGGGTAGAGGGGTTAAATCAGCCCTATGTTAATGCCAGTTCCAGATCAGTGCTAACTAAACTTAAAAGCTAGCTTCAAAAGAATTAAATTGATTCAAAGTAGCAATGCACTTTAGAACAAAATAAAAATTTAGGTAAAGAAATGCATTAAAATCCAATATCTTAATGCATAAAATCCAAATGTACATTATCCAAAAAGAAAACAAAATTATCAGAAAAACTGAGATGCAGGAAAATAAGATCCATAATCAGAAGGAAAATCAAAAATAATTTTTTTGCCATAAATGGAAGAGATGATAAAAAGAAAAGAATTAAGACAGCTATCATAACAAAGCTGAATATGCCAAAAAAAAAAAAAAATACAGAGGAAAAGATAAGCATGAGGAAAGAAAAGAAAGGCCTAAAAAAAGCCCGAAGATATTCCTAGAGGTGAGAAACATAACAACTAAAATGAAAGAAGGCATGTTTCAGTTTAAGAATGGAATCGATACTGCAGAAAGAGAGCTCAGTGAATTTGAAGACATAGCATTAGATAGTATCCAAAATAAGGCAAAGAAAAACACAAAACAGGAAAAAATAAACAGAGCATTAGTGACTTGTGGGAAAATATCAAGCAATCTAACACAAGTTTAATCAGAGTCCATAAGGAGAATAGAGAGAGAGGTGAACAGAAAAAATCATTAAAGAAATAATGGCCAGTAACTTTCCAAATTTAATGAGAACTATAAGCCCATAGATCCAACTAGTTCATAAACTCCAAGCCAAAGAAGCCTAGTGGAAACCACGTCTAGGTACATGACACAAAACTGCTGAAAACCATGATATATAAAAAATCTTAAAAGTAGCCAGAGAAAAATGACACATGTATTCAAGCAACAAAGATAAGATTGACAACAGCCTGCTCATCAAAAACTATGCAAGCCAGAGGACAATGGAGCAAAAGACCAACATATATAGAAAAAGATCAACCTAGAATTTTAAATCCAGTGAAAATAACTTATCAAAATGACGATCAAATACTTTATCAGACCAACAAAAACTGAAGTCAGTCCTCGCTATCAGATCTTTACCATAAAAAAATATTCAACAAACTTTTCTGGGAAGAAGAAAAACTATACCAGATTGAAAATTAGATGTACAAAAGGAATGAAGAGCACCAGAAGGGATAATCATGGAGATAAATATAAAAAGTGTTTTTGTAATTAAACAATACCTTTAAAATATAACGAGTGGTTGAAGGTAAAATTAATAGCAACATAGTTTGAGGATTAACATATAAAGAAGTAAAGTGTATCACAAGAATTGCACAAGGGACAGAAGGAGGGAAATAAAGTACACTGGGTTATATTTGTACAAGAAATATTTGAGAGTTCAATAAGTTACAAATATATTTTATAAACCCTAGAGCAGCCACTAAAACAAAACAAGAAAGACTGAAAAAAGTACCAGTAGCTTTTACACATCGCCAGCAATAATTCTATATTTGCAAAAAAAGCTTGCATTTAGATTTAATAACAGTGCTTATTTTTAAAAAAGAAAAAGCTCCAGAGAAGGGAAAAGATCATATTCAAGAAGGAAGTATCCACTTTCAGATTTGGCTTCTAGTGAGGAAGTGAAGTCAGTGACAAATTCAGGAGCAAAAGATTTTGGAGACTACTCACTTCTCAATCCCCACATTCCAATGGGGCTTCCCCAGCAAGTTCATCATTTGTGTATATGGTATAGAAGCTGTGTGTGAGTGTGTGTTTGTGTGTGTATATGTGTGTGTAAATGCTTCTTTTGAGGGCAGGGTCTCTCTTTTGTTCATTGTCTTATTGGTGCCCATACAGTGCCTGGAATAGTAGGTATACAACAGTATTCGATGATTTACTGACTGGAAGTATCAGAAGCCTCTGGAGAAGCAGGCAGATGGAGCACCAGGAATCAATCTTTGCGTCTGGGTGAATAAGAATAGAAGATGCTATCATTTGTGGCCTGGTATTTAAAACCTCCAAACCTCACTCCAATAAGTGCCCCACCCTCAGCCTACCTGTGACCCTAAATTAGAGTGTTTACCTGACAGTTCCCAACTCTGACCTTGAGTGTGCTTGATCTTTGTTTAGCAAAATTAACTCTGAACTTCCATGCACCTGACTTCTTTCCTTGGCTCCTGACTGACCTCATCTTGACAACTAGCAGCCAAAGGGCAGAGAGAGCCTTTTTCCTATGTATTTTTTTTCATCTTGATGTGCTCCCTGATGTGGCTCCTGCTAGTGCACTGGCTGATCCTGTTGTGTGGAATGCTCTCTCAATGAGATGGGCATAGCTGACTCCCTTACATTTTTAATAAGGCCTACCCAGACATAGTCTGTTGAAAATTGCAACCCATGCCTGGTATTCCTAATTGCCCTCAGTTTGTTCTACATTGGCCACTGCCTAGTATTTATTATCTCCTAATATGCTATATAATTTACTTCTTATTACGTCTATTGTTTATTTGACTCCCCCTGCTAGACAATGACAGGAATATCTGTTTTTGTTGTACACAAGTGTATCCCATAATGAATAGTGCCTTGCCCTAGGTATAGTCCAACAATAAATATTTGTTGAATTGAATTGAACCTAGGTGAGTTGAAATGAATTGAATTTTATTGAATGAAACAACTGACTCTCACTTCTTACTCACAAGCACGTCCAAAGGATTCTATACTCTACTGGATCACTCCCGTCAGCCAACAAATATGCTATTGTTTCGCTCATCAAAACAAGAACATAAAACAAAAAGCAAAAAATCTTTGTTGACATCTGTTGCTCCCCCATCAACTCACCCCACCCCCTTTTCTCTGCTCCTGTTTCAACTAAATTCATTAAAAGTACTGTTGATACTTGTTGCTGTCTCTAATTCCTCGCCTCTCCTTCTCTCTTGACTGCACTCCGCCAGGCTTTTGCTCCCACTTCTCCACATAAACTACTCCTGTCAGGAGCATCAGGAACCTACTCATTGCTAATGCAAACACAGTTCTCAGCACTTGTCTCGCTTTACCTGTCAGCAGCATTTGCCTCACACAGTTGATCATGGTCTCCCCTTTGGTGTACTTTACTTACTTGCCTCCAGGACACCAGCCTGTTCTGGTTCTCCTACCACATTGTCTGCCCCTTCTCAATGTCCTTGCTTCCTCTTCATTTCCCCAACCTCTGAATGCTAGAGATCCTCAGTGCCAAGCCCTTGGACCTCTTCTCTCTCTACTCTCACTCCTCAGTGATCTTATCTGAAAGCTTTAAGTACTTGTTATACATTGACAACTTTTACATTTATATCTCTAGTCCAGATCTCTCTGCCAAACTCCAAACTTTATATCCAAGTGCAAACTAGACTTTTAAATGTGGATTCTAATAAGTATTTCAAATTTAACATGTCCATCCAGAGCTCCTGATATTCCCTCCCTAACCTGTTCTTCCTACAGTCTTTTCTGTCCCACCAAATGAAAAGTTCATCCTACCAGCTGCTCAGACCCAAATCTTGGAATCATCTTTAACTCCTTTCTTTCTCTTACACCTCACATCCAGTTCATCTGGAAATCTTCCCGGCTCTTCCAAACATATGCAGAATCTGACCACTTCTCAAATCTCCACTGACACCACCCTGCCCAAGCCCCCATCTTCTTGCTCCTGGATTAGTGGGATAGTCTCCTAATCAAGTCTCCTGCTCCACCCTTTCCCCTGCAGTCTGTTCACAACCCAGCAGTCAGAGTTACCCTGCTGAACTCATAAGTCACTCATCTGCTCAAAGCTTCCCAGTGGCTTCTCATCTCACCAAGAGTAAGTGAGGCTCCTTCCCATGGCCCTCATCTGTATAATTAACTTGAACTGAATAATTTCCATAAACATTCTTACTTTAGCATTCCTTAATTCCCTAAACTCTGTCCCTGCACTGTCTCCATGTTTTATTCTCTCTCTCTCTTCTTTTTAAGTTTTCTTCATTCATTCTACAAGCAATGATTAAGCATATTCTGGAGGCCAAACTCTGGACTGAGCACTGCGGATATATGGTTAAATAAGACAAGTGCCAGCCCTCAGAACATGCACAGGGGAGAGGAATGTAAGTGAAGAAAGGCAGCTTGTACACCTCAGCAGGGTGATCACTGTTGTCCCACGTGTCCAAATAGAGACCAAGCCTTGACAGTGTGTTTGGTACAGGTGAGAGATGGTGGGCAGGGTGGCAGAGGATAGAAATGGGGTTTCACTCATGGATTGAGAGGCTGCATAATGCCCAGGAAATCCAGAAGCTGACCTCTGAAAAGAAGGCTATTGAGTTTAGCAGTTCTCTAATATTTGAGTTCTAGTTTAGCAGCTGCACCATTGGTATCATGGCAACAGAATCGCCCACAAAATTCAGAGACGATTAGGCTAGGTTCTCAAAGAGGCTTATCTCGTTACAGGTGGAGTTAGCCTGTATTTCTGGCCGGTGGCCTACACAAGTAAAGAAACAAAAAAGACTGCTTGCTAAAGCACTCTCTACCCAGTCCACCCAAGGGCCAGCTTCAGACTTACCATAACATGCATGGAATTTGGGGAATTCCCCAGGAAGTATAAGTGAGCCTATGAATGCCTTTTTGGGCTGAGGCAAGGGGAGGACATGAGACTTGCCAAGACAACAAGTTAAGACTTCGCTTATCCCTTCTGACACAAATAATCCTTTGCAACATCCTCAATTGGTAGACAGATTATTTTTCTAATTATATAGACAAGGACCTGAACCAGTCAGCCTTCTGCCTCCACAGAACTATCTCACTGCATAAACAGAATTACATTTCCCAACCCCAGCCTTAAATGGCAAGTAGTGGAACACTGAGGGAAGGTAGCTCATGCTGCTCTGCATGTGAGTCTACAGAGTCCAGTGTGAGCCGATCCATCTCTTGAGGCAATCCCGTACCTCTGTCCCAGAGATGAGTTTGAGAGTGAAGTGCAGAAGAGTGGGCATATATGAGAGTGGACTCACTCTCTCACTTCAATCCTGGAGATGCTTGCTGCCTTCCTTTCTTCTTATGCCAGTGATGACCCAAATCTGACGGCACTGTTGTCACTTCAGATTTTGGACTCTTGTCCAGATGTTCTAACATACTCCAGTCCTTGCTTTGTGGCTCTTCCACGTAGTGCCCCTCAGTCATCCATCAGCAAGCCTTTATTGTAGGCCTACTATGTGCTGCTATCCAGGCATCACTGGAGGTTCAGCGATTAACCTGCACAGTCCATACCCTAGAGACCCCCCAGCCCTAGTTGAGAGACAAACACTAGCAATCATTGCAATGCCATATATTGCAGGCAGTAACAGAAACAGATTTAAAGACTGGAAGTGGAACAAGAAGAGGAAATTTATGACTCCAAGAGAGGCAGTGGCAGAGAAGGTTTCTCAGATGAAGTGTTGTCTGAGCTGTGTATATAAGAATCAAAAGGAATGTATCACCCAGATAAGAAGCAGACTGGCTGAAGTACCTGCAGTACACAGGCAGAAGGGAGAAGCTGTCCAGGTGTGCAGGGAACCAGTGCTTAAAGCACTCCTGGAGGACAGAACAAGGAGGAGAGCTCCAGGAGGATGGGGCGGCTTCCCAATCCGGATGGGGAAGGCATCCACCATTCTCAAGACTTTTCCTATGATCAATGAGGCTTCCATCACTGCAAGCTTTCAAACAAGGCACTGCCATGTTCAGATTTGGGTTTTGGAGAGATTACTCTGTAAATAGCAGAGAAAGATCAGGCAGGAAAACTGATGAGCCAGCATCGAAGGAGGTGAGCCATGATGAGGGCAGGGCATGCATAGACAGAGGCTACAGATAAGATCATGTTTAGGAGGTAAAGAGACACCATGTTGAGGTGTTCGAGCTACCTTTCTTCACCTGCATTCCTCTTCCCAGCGCCTGTTCTGAGGACAGGGATCTTCTCTTAGTCAACCAGTGCTTGTCCAGTGCTTGGCCCACAGAATATACTCAATTATTCCTTTAGAAATGATGAAGGAATAAAGAAAATCTTAAAAGCAGAGAGAGTAAAACTTGGAGAAAATGCAGGGACAAAGGTTTAGAGAATTAAAGAATGTTAGGGTAGGGATGTTTGTAGAGATTATTTAGTTCAACCCATTAATTATACAGATGAGGAAGGGGCCCCAAAAGACAAAGACACAGGAAGACTAGGGGTGGACAGTTTTGGGGTGGAGAGATAACGAATACAGTTTGGGTTGTATTATGTTTGTGATGCCCATGGTGAATGGAGACTCCAGTATCCAGTGTGCAGATGGAATGTGGAGCTCAGGAGAGGGGTTAAGTCTAGACATGTAGGATTGGGATACAGATCTTATGAAGACCAGGGCAGGCAGTGCTATTATTAACTCATCAGTATAGAAGTCAGGAGTTGGGAGGGCCAGGGGAGAGTTGGTAGAGTTAGCATAGCATAGTAGGATGCAGCACAGCAAGTTACTTATCCTCCCTGTGCCTCACTTTCCCCAACTGTATATGTACCTACTTTACAGGGTTGCATGAGGTTTAAACAAATGAATATTTCTTAAGCCATTAGGGCAGTGCCTGGCATGTAATAAGCCCTATGTAAGTGTGAAAATGAATATATAAACACCAACATTTGATGGTGGATAGAGGAAAAGAGCTCTGAAAAATAAATAAACTAGGTATGATAGGAAAGGGAGGAGGATACCAGGTAGCTGTGGGAACACCAAACTCTAAGGGAGAGAGTTTAAAGGAGGAGGGAGCAATTATGGTGCAAAAGCCAAAGAAAGACTAAAAGCAGGAAGGATTGAAAAGTGCCTATTGGCTTTGGCAACTGGAAGTTCATCGCTGGTTTTAGAGCTGCTTTGGTGGAAGGTCAGGGAGAAGGGGGGTAGGCTGAGGATGAGTCGGTTTGTGAACAAGAAGTGGGAAGGCTAATGAGGGCATTTGTCTCAGGATGAGGCTGGGCAGAAATGTGGATAAACTCTGAGCTGGGCGCTTTTAAACTCTATCCTAGTCAGGCTACACTGCAGCACAGGAAAGCCCCTTCCCCATCCCAGAGTCATCATCTGTAAAATGAAGGAAGACTTGATCTCTACGTTCCTAACAGCTGTGATGGCCTCATCTTTTTCTTTCTGGTTACCAACATTCGATGACGATCAAGTTCTTTTAGATTTAGAAATGGTACCTGAATTAGCTAATGATATCCTCTTTTAAATCTTATTTTCACTTTATGGAGATGGATGCAGTTAGTTGCTGGTATATTTTTTAATATATAAAATATTTTCAATGTATAATTTCACATTGGATCTTCAGGAATGTGTTATGGTGTTCTCACTTTATCAGTGAAGTAGAATCCAAAGGATGCGATGATTTTTCTCAAAGTCACAAAAGGAGTAACCCAAGGTTTTAATCCATGTCTGCTGGCAGCAAGTCCAGTGCCTGACAGGTGATGGGAATAACAGGTGGGTGGCAAAAAACTAGTTTAGAACTGGGCCTCTAAAGAACACAGTTTTTATTTATGAAAAACACCTCTCACATAAAATGTCTTCAATTTCTCAACACAATGGGTTTTTCTGCCCCATTCTCTTCTCCCACAATAGGACATAACCTAACATATGATTTTTCCCTTGGAGAAATAGGTTTTTTTTAAAATCTTTTGGTTTCTCCTGTACTAGTAGAGTGTTTAATAAGATCATCAATTGTATTTTATTATATTAATGTGGTTATTTATGCACCTACACAATTTCAAAGGTCATTCACATGCATTATTTATATGCTTCTCCCAACCATTCTTAAAGCATGGAAAAATAGGGGTGACTAATTCCATTTTGGGGGTAAGAATCTGGTGTTAGAAAGATCATGTGACCAACCCAAGGTCTCAAAGAATTTCCCAGGAACACCAGTTAGACCTTCGGTTCCCTCTTCTCTAAGTTGGAGATAATGCCAACCTTGGGTGTCATTGCCATGTGCCGATTAGATAATGTCAGTAGGTGCCTGGCCTATAATTGGCCATAACTCATAAACCAGGGAGCTTGAGGAAAATAAGGGTCCCTGATTTCTCCCCACAGCCCTCATTTACTGTCAGGGTGTTGGTTGTGGTGTTTTTATCTCTTAGTCACTGAAACTGAAGAGAACACCAAAAATAAGGCATGAGATGAGAGAGAAGGAGAAAGGAAGGAAATGGAGGAGGAAAGGTGAAGAAACCTTGGCAGGAGTTAAAAACTTCACAAATGGCGGCTCTGGATGTTTCAAAGGTTTGTGCAAAGGGCTGACTTCATCTTTCTGCAAAGTATTTATGGGATAATATCCAGGCAGCACTTTGAGTGCCTTGGAAAATAGAGTTAGAGAAACATAAAATGCCGGGAATATGAAAGTGGAAGACAATCTTAGGTATATAGTCTATGGGTTCGAAGAGATAAAATTGCTTTCTTCATCAAAATGATCAATGTCAAGTGAAGAAAGCAGATATTTTTGTTTCTTGGCAGGGTAACCAGTCTTGTTTTCGTAAGGACAAATGTAGTATGAACACGTTTACCATGGATAAAAGAGTCTATAGAAATAACACTTCTCTTGTTCAGCATGAGGTTGAAACATTGCTAGTTTAATCTCAGCAGAAACAATTCAGTTGTCGTTAGGACTAAATTTGTATAACACTAAGTCATTTATAGTAAATTAAAAATCGTATGATCAAGGAAGTAAAGAATTCTATGATCAAGACATCCAATGACCTCTAGATCAAGCAGGTTTAAAGTGTGACCTGATTTTATCTCAGAAGGATCTTTTCGGACATGGATTCAGAATATTCTGGACATTATCTTTGGAACCAAGTAGCACCATAATTTCAAAGGATAACAAAATACAGGGCAATCTTTTATGTATTTCATGAGTTCTCAAATTCTTGCACCCGTTTTAAGAAAAGGGTACTGTAAGTTTGACTATAAAATATTTTGCTACAGAACTGAAAGAAAAACCACTATTGGTTGTTTCCTTTATCAAACAACTATTTGTTGTTTTCTTTTTTCCCTAAAACAACTTTCCTTTATCTCAAAAACATAATTTTGAAAAAGAAAAAAGCTACTTGTGCAAAGATACTTTTAGCTGCATTATTCATAACATAAAAAAACAGAGACAACTTATATAATAGATAATAGTTAATGAATAATTGCATGTTGATGTGATAGACTATTATACAACTATTAAAATGATAAATATGTTGTTCAATGAAAAAGCTGAGAAAATGTTTACAATATGTTTTGAAAAGTGTCAAACAGAAAAGTATGTGTATACTATGATTATGTCCATGTAAAAACTGTATGTTTATGTAAATAAAGTGTGATTGGCACATGAAGAAATGGAAACCCTCACTGTAACAGTGTATCAGTCAGGATGAGCCAGGTTCTGCTACAGTAACAAACAATCCCTGTCTATCAGTGTTTCACAAGAAGAGCTCACGCTACACGATCAGGCTCTGCTCATTGTAATCACGCAGGGACCCAGGCTGAAGAAGGTTCCATCCCCACACCTGCTTCCTCAACCTCAGCAGAGGAAAGATGGGGTTGGTACTAGATCTTAAAGATTCTACATGGGAGTGAAATATGTCACTTCTACTTACTTTTATTTGGCTGAAGCAAGTCACATCATCATGCCTAACTTCAAAAGGGGCAAGAAAGCTAACTCCTACTATGTTACCCTAGAGAGAACCAGAAATATTTGTTGAACAACAGTAATGAATCTCACAGTGAGATTGGTGGAATTATAGATGGTTTTTCAAATATTTTATGGTATTAAAATACATTTTACACTATCATTGCCTCAGATTCCACTTGTGAGCCAGAAATTGAGAGCTGATAATGTATACCATACTAATCATTCAAAGACAGGCTTTTAGCTGAAAATTCTTTAAATGTACATTCTTTTATTGAAACATTTTAAATAGACTGAGATGATAAACATTTTCATGTTAGGAAATACAGTGTGATTGAAAAATATTTCTGGCTTCACATCATTGTAATATGCAATTTCTAAATTATATGGAAGAAACAAACTGCAACAAGGCGTCGTGTTATAAATATTGATAAGTGTTCTTAGAAAAATACATCTTTTCGCCTATGTACAAAATAACAATTTGCTTGCTTCAGCAAGCAATCAGCAATAAAGAAAATACATGTCACACTAGTAGGGTTCTAAATATTCCAGTATGTAAACTCCTGAAAAATATCAGTTGAAAATGAATGGGAGATAGTGTGATGTACAGCAAAGAACACTGGCTTTGGTATCAGTTAGGTTCAAATGCTGAACCATCATTTATTAGCTATATAACCTTGGGCAATCTGGGCTAACATCTTCCATGAAAGAAACAAAAAAATCTTCCCATGTGTATATTGTTGTGAAGTTTATGAAATGACACATATAAAGCATTTAGAAAAGTGGCTAGCACATGGTAGATAAATAAAGGTTCATTTATTTTCTCGTTAGCTGAATATTGAGCAATTGCAGTTACACAATAATCCTGCCACATAGTAAAGGGAGCAGATGTCTTCCAAATTCCACTCTGTTATGAATAGACATATAGAGAGATTTGGTCGAAGCAACTCTGATCTAAATGTTCTTACTGAATGGAGATGCTGTTCAAACAGAATTCCATTAGGTGCATATCTTTTAACTGATGCTCATCCAGTGCGGGGTGAATACCATTGCTGGGTGCAGCTCCATGTCTACAGGGAGTACTTAATAAATAATGAGGAAGA
The DNA here is from genome assembly GCF_057802395.1 of Ceratotherium simum simum. Taxonomy (NCBI): domain Eukaryota; kingdom Metazoa; phylum Chordata; class Mammalia; order Perissodactyla; family Rhinocerotidae; genus Ceratotherium; species Ceratotherium simum. Next base: position 29,801,909 of record NC_141901.1, on the reverse strand, counting down.
CGACAACCAGTCAAACCTCCTCTCTTAGTGATCTATGATCTGGGAGCAAGCCAGGTGAGGGGAATTAAGCCACCCGAAGGCATCAGGGATTGCCTTGGGTAGTGGAGAGAGACATGGGCCCCTGCAGCCTTTGCTCCATTCTGTCACGTTCATAGCAGGTGATCACGAACTCCGAGATGGCCAGGCTGGCACAGAGAAACTGGAACCAGGTTGGCGTATGAGATTGGTAAAGTCCTCAGGGATCACCCGGAGTCTTTATGGGTTTGAGAATCTGCTCTCTCTGGGTCAGGATGGCTCTCTGGGACACATCCCATTTCCCCAGTCCCTGGTAGTGGTGCTGGTATAGGGTGCATGGTCCAAAGAAAACTGCCATGGCTAATTTGGGATCAGTGGACAAGAGAGACAGCAAACTGGGTTTCATTTTGGAAAGAGGCGACTTTGTCCATGCAGTTGATCTAATCCTCCTGAAGCCTGTGCTAAGGGTTCTGAGTATATCACGGCTGTGATATACACAGTCATTGACTGTGCAGAGAGAAGAGAAACTGTTGATGACTTTGCAGCTTCTGGGGCCACACTTGACCCTGGATGTGCAGCCTCTCCTTTCCTTTTGCATAGACAAGTGTTAACTTCAGGGCAAGGCTCGAGTCCCTCCCTTCTAACCACCCGAACTCTCTCCTACCAGCCACTTGTGCCCTCACTGATTGTTCTTACCACGCTTGTCTGTACTTTGTATGCTGTCCGCGTGTGTAGTCTCATGCACGTGGAGGCTTGTGTTTTCAACTATGCTGTAAACTGTCTGTGGGAAAGGACAAGAACTTCTAGTCCTTTTTATACCCCACACTGGTTTCAATAAATATTGAGGGAGGGAGTGGGAGTGGACATTTACTTAAATATCTACTGCAATTAACTAAGGCTTGATTTGGAGCATCTGGTTGCCAAAGGTTGAATTTGGCTTTATTTCTATCCTTTTCTAAGTGGTGAGGTTATTATCCTTCTTACTGCACATAAAAATGGACCTATAAACAAGTCTTCTAAAAGATGGCAAAAAAGAGTCTAGAAAATATCTAGTTGCCTTAGGTCTTTTCCTGATTAGAGCTTTAAAATTATTCCCCCTACGTTCAGAATTTCTCCTAGGATACATTTGTAGTCTTAGCTTGTGTAAAGATTCATTCTTGCAGTTAGGAAAAATTTAATTCCCAACAGTTGGGCATCCTTTGTGGGTGGGAATTGTGTTATTGATACATTTATCCCATCTGACTACCACAGTTCCTGGCACATAATAAGCACTCAGATATTTGTTTCATAAGTGAATTTCTGCCTCGTTTCTATCATTTCTACATTATGAAATAATCTCTCTTGGCCTATAGAATAATCAAATTATACCTAATATTAAAACCAAAGACAGAGTAAGTGTCTGCAATAATGAGCTTTCTATCTTTTCTTGGAATATTCCTGGGAGCTGCCTCCCTGATGCTAGAAGTTAGGTCTAAAATCTACCTCAGAGATTTTGCTCTCCTTTGACCCCACCCCGCTAAACCCACAAATCCTGTTTGCAGTAATTGCCTGCTGGTGGAGGGCCCTATCTTTTCCCCACAGCCTTTCTTCTCCACACAATGTCAGCCATCACGTCCTCGGCGGAGAGCAACCTGTTCTGTCCTGTGATATAAGTATTAGGAGGGGTCTAGGGAAAGAAAAAGTATGGCTCCAGAAAGTAAAAAAGTGGGAATGCTGGGGCTGAGCTTCTCCAAAGCTGATTAACAAGACTTGAGGGAGGAGTTGTAGAAAGAAAAGGCATTTTCCCAGTTAGCAATAGAGATGGGAGTTTTTTGGGTTTTGGTATTAATTTTATTTTTTTTGTTTTTGTTTCTTATTTGTTTATTCTTGCAGTAACACTGGTTTATAACATTATATAAATTTCAGGGGTACATCATTATATTTTGATTTCTGTATAGATTACATCATGTTCACCACCCAAAGACTAATTACAGTCCATCACCACACACCTGTACCTATAAATCCCTCTCACCCTCCACCCTCCCCCATTCCCCTCTGGTAACCACCAATCCAATCTCTGTCTCCATGTGATGTTTTGTTGTTGTTTTTATCTTCTACTAATGAGTGAGATCATATGGTATTTGACTTTATCCCTCTGACTTATTTTGCTTAGCATAATACCCTCAAGATCCATCCATGTTGTCACAAATAGCCGGATTTCATCATTTCTTATGGCTGAGTAGTATTCCGTTGTGTATATATACCACATCTTCTTTATCCATTCATCCCTTGATGGGCACCTAGGTTGCTTCCAAGTCTTGGCTATTGTGAATAATGCTGCAATGAACATGGGGTGCATGTATCTTTATACATTCGTGTTTTCATGTCCTTTGGATAAATACCCAGCAGTGGAATAGCTGGATCATATGGTAGTTCTATTCTTAATTTTTTGAGGAATCTCTATACTGTTTTCCATCATGGCTGCACCAGTTTTCACTCCCACCAGCAGTGTATGAGAGTTCCCTTCTCTCCATATCCTCTCCAACACTTGTTGTTTCCTGTCTTGTTAATTATAGCCATTCCCACAGGCGTGAGGTGATATCTCATGGTAGTTTTGATTTGCATTTCCCTAACAGTTAACGATATTAAACATCTTTTCATGTGCCTGTTGGTCATCTGTACATCTTCTTTGGAGAAATGTCTGTTCAGATATTTTTCCCATTTTTTAATTGGGTTGATAGTTTTTTTGTTATTGGGATGTACCAGTTCTTTATATATTTTGGATATTAATCCCTTATCAGATATATGGTTTGCAAATATCTTCTCCCAATTTCTAGGTTGTCTTTTCGTTTTGTTGATGGTTTCCTTTGCTGTGCAGAAGCTTTTTAGTTTGATGTAGTCCCATTTGTTTATTTTTTCTACTGTTTCCCTTGCCTGGTCAGACATGGTACTTGAAAATGTGCTGCTAAGTCTGATGTTGAAGAGCATACTGCCTATGTTTTCTTTCATAAGTTTTATGGTTTCAGGTCTTACATTCAAGTCTTTAATCTGTTTTGAGTTAATTTTTCTGTATGGTGTCTTTTCGTTCTTTTGCATGTGGCTTTCCAGTTTTCCCAACAGCATTTATTGAAGAGACTTTCTTTTCTCCATCGTAGGGTCTTGGCTGCCTTGTCAAAAATTAGCCGTCCAAGATGTGTGGGTTTATTTCTGGGTTCTTGATTCTGTTCCATTGGTCTGTGTGCCTGTTTTTTTTTTGTGCCAGTACCATGCTGTTTTGATTATTATGCTTTGTAATATATTTTGAAATCAGAGAGTGTGATACTTCCAGCTTTGTTCTTCTTTCTCAGGATTCCTTTGGCTATTTGGGATCTTTTGTTGTTCCGTATAAATCATAGTATTCTTTGTTCTATTTCTGTGAAAAATGTCATTAGAACTTTGGGATTGCATTGAATCTGTATATTGTTTTAGGAAGTATGGACATTTTAACTGTGATAATTCTTCCAACCCAAGAGCAAGGAATATTTTTCCATTTCTTTGTGTCTTCTTCAATTTCTTTCAACAATGTTTTATAGTTTTCAGTATACAGATCTTTCACCTCTTTGGTTAAGTTTACCTCTTAGGTATTTTATTCTTTTGGCTGCAATTGTAAATGGGATTATATTCTTAATTTCTCTGTCTGCTACTTCATTGTTGGAACAATTGGTTTTTCAAAGCGGCCATCTCAGTGTATTTAAATTTCTGGCCCCAGCCAGAGACAGCCACCTTAGCAGAGCTGTGTCCTTTTCCCTCTTTGCTTGAAAATTGGGTAATTCTTGCCTGAGTTTTCTCGTGACAAAATTTGATGAGTGAGAGGAAACAGCCAATAAACTCTGATATTTTCTAGTCATTTTTTCCTAGAACTAAAGGCTCAGTAAGACCATGATCATCCCTCCAAGGTATCATAGGTGACACTTTCAACCAATATTTTGCCCTGCTGTAATAAGGGTCATATGCTTTTGAGCCACAATACCTATGTTTTCACTGACCCATACCCAATCATCTAGCCCACGCCCGCATATGTTAGGTTTTTGCAATGGAAGTGCCTCATTTCTAGCACTATTTTGTGTATTAATAAGAGTAAAATCAAACCTGCTTTTAAAAATAGACTACAAAATACAGTGGCTTCAATAAGGTCAGATTTTATTTCTCTCATATAACAGTCAAGAATAAGCAGCCAAGTGCTAGTAGGGCAGCTCTACCTGTCAACACCTGGATTTAATCTTTGTGTCTAAGATATTTTGCATAGCTCTTATCAACTTACCTGTGTCTCAGCTGATGAGAAGGGAAAGATCAAGGCCAATTTGCTCATTCTTCTTAAGGATACAACCAAGAAGAGGCATCCATCACTTCCACTGACATCCCATTGGACAGAATTTCATCTTCTAGCTATAGCTAGCTGTGAGGGAGGCTGGGAAATGAAATAACGAAATCTTAAATTAGGTAATTATGTACTCACTAAAACTTGGAAATAGTATTAAAAGATAAACCAAAAAAAAAAAAAAAAGAAAGAAAGATAAACCTAGGGCCACCCTGATGGTGTAGTGGTTAAGTTCGTGTGCTTCGTTTTGGCAGTCTGGGATACGTGGGTTTGGATCCCAGGTGCAGACCTACGCACCACATATCAAGCCATGCTGTGGCAGCATGCCACATAGAAAAGAGAGGAAGACTAGCACAGATGTTAGCCTAGACACAATCTTCCTCAAGAAAAAAGAGGATGATGGCAACAGATGTTAGCTCAGGGCTACTCTTCCTCACCAAAAAAAAAAAAAAAAAGATAAACCAGTCAATGGATTTTGGTTAATAACTAGTCATCTCTGCTATACCAAGTATTAGATTATAATTAAGTAGGAGTTGACATGTCTTCTGCCTAAGAGTTCTAAGGGAAAATATCTGAATTCTTTAGGTTCAGACCAAAAGAGAAGGAAAAAAGAGACATTTTAAAAAATATACATGATCACTTCAGTGATCCTTTGCCTCGGATGGAGTGGAAAGGAAACTGGAACTGGAAAGTCCCAGCTTGGTTTCTTCATCCTTTCTTCTTGGTGTCACTCATGAAGTGGCTGCTCATAAAGTCAAGCTTTCGCTTTAGCCTAGCTCCTGCACCAAGAACAGGCAGAGGCAATACTCAATTCCCTTCTTGAGATGGATGCGTGCCATGAAAACTTTTGTTCACCCTACAAAGCATGCACTTTAGGTCACCAAATAGCCTTCCTGGTGTTTCTCTTGTGGCAATATGCAGACAGCATTTGGTGATCTATACAAAGGCAACAATTTCTAGGTCTACATTAGAAGATGTCCAAAATTTTCATTGTCCATCCTTCCTCTTAGCTGGGAGAAAGTTGATAATGAAAAAGAATTAATTAGAAAGAAGAAATTAAAAAGAAGTGAAGGGTACCATGTACTGTCAATTAATGCAGAAAGCTTAACAGTATAGCTCCAAATAGGAAGGGATGTGCCTCCTTAATATTAAAAGGCAAGGGTAACCAGTTCCTTTAAAAAATGGTTTAATATTACTACAATAGGCAGAATACATACCTCTTCTAGGGGTAGGATGGGAATTGACAGAAAGGAAGTTCATCTTTGTGGGTTGTGAAAAGTGTTTTGGAAACCTCTAGAAGAAAACTACCTTTACGTCTCACACACACAAACACAGACACAGACACACACATCACTACCTCCTCCATCATTATTTATACCTTCACCCTCTAGTCACATCCAAATGATCAGAACTCAGTCTTCACTCATCCATTAAATAGCCCACAAATATCGTCATGCCCTTTGGGGAATAGCAGTAATTGGGCAGAAGAGAAAGTCATTGACATTCAGTCTGTGCCTTAATTGTTAAGTTATCAAGATGTCAGGAAGAGCCAGCTTGTTGAGGTTGAGAATTGATTCTTTCTCGAAAGAAGGGCAGCAGATCCTGGAGGAAAGCATAAGTCGGAGTAAAGTACTAAAGAGAGAAAGCCGCAGGGACAGCAGGAAAGGATGAAGAGGTAGGAACCCAGAGAGTGTCCATGAAATCTGCCCTTGTTCCTCGCCCCCATCCAATGCAAACGGCCTTGGCAGTGAGGAATAAGGGAGCAGTCAACTATAGTGGATAACAAAGCCTTTTTCCCTTCTCCCAACTCTGTACAACTGGGAAACAAGTATGTAAACTCTTTGTCAAAGAACTGTTTGAGACTTCTTTGGGGCCTGGTAAGTATGTGTTTGATTTGGGAAATAGTAGGCTGGGCATTATCTGGAGCATGAGTGTCTATAGGCAGTACTTTTCTCTTGTTGATCATCCTACCAGCATTTCTAGCCTCCAGTGGTTGGAAAGGGCTATCCATTTGACCCCATATTTTTCCTTTACCACCACTTCCTTACAATCCAACAAAGTTCTCTCAGCTCTACCTTCAAAAACATTTCCTAGTCCAACCACTTCTTGCCATCCTCACCTCTCCCTCTACTCCAAACACTACCTGGCTACTGAAATGTCCTTCTCACTGACCACTCTGCTTCTACTCTTGCTTCGTCAATCAGCAGCCAGAGTCATCCACAAAGCATACACCAGATCATGTCAGCACCCCCGGCTTAAAACTCTCCAATGGTCTCACATTACCCCTGGAATATAACCCACACACCTCACCAGACCCTTTCTGTCCAGGCAGTTTCCTGGCACTCTCCCCATTGCTCACTAGGCACCAGCCATACTGGCTTTCTTTCATCATGTCAGATTTGTTTTTCACTTAAGAATCTTTCCCTTGCACTTCCTGTTCCCTCTGCCTGGAGTGCTATACTCTCAGCTCTCTTTCTTTATAGATTTCCTTTTGTAAGCTCTTTGTACTGAGAAAAAGCCTGGCATGTAGTAAGCAATGAATGTGTACTCTATGGTAAGGAGTTTGGATTGCTTATTGAAGTGGCCCACGTTTTGTAAAAGATAATAGCCAATGGGTTAAAGATTATATTGTTGGCAGAAATTAATATGTATGCCAACAATGTAGGCACACTATTAAGATCCATAATTCAATTTGTAGAAATTTATTCTAAGATAGAGTAATCCAAAATATGCACAAGTGCAGAAATTTGTTTGCTGATATGTTATTTATAGTAGCATAATTTGGAGAAAAACTAAAATATCCAACAATAGCATATCACTTAAGAAAACTCAACAACACAATAGAATATAATTATATCTGTCAGGGTTCTCCACATAAATAGAACCAATAGCATAGCATTGGTAGAGAGAGAGTAAAAGTTATTTTAAGGAATTGGCTCCTGTCATTGTGGGGGCTGGCAAATCTGAAATCTGTAGGGCAGGCTGGCAGGCTGGAAATTCAAGTAAGAGTTGATGTTACAGTCTTGAATTTGAAATCCACAGGGAGGGCCAGCAGGCTGGAAATTCAAGACAGGATCTCTATCTTGCAGTCTTGAGGCAGAATTCCTTCTTCTTTGGGAAACTTGTCTTTACTCTTAAGGTCTTCAACTGATTGTGTGAGACCAACCCTCACAATGGAGGGTAAGTTGCTTCAGTTAGAGTCAACTGATTGTAAATGCTACTCACATGTTACAAATACCTTCACAGCAACTCTAGACTAGTGTTTGACCAAACAACTGGGCACCGTATCCTATCCAAGTTGACAAAAAAATAAGCACCACAATAATGCTGTCATTTAAAGGAATGGTTAAGTGAGCTATGTAGTCACGTGAAAAAAATGCTTCAATATGATTTGAAGAAAAAAGCAGAATGCTAAAGTCTATATATCCCTCGGTTATGGCCAGGTTAAAAATGCATGAGAGAAAAGACTGAGATAAAAACATCAAAATGCTAGTAACTTTGAGTGAGAGTGGTAAGATTACGGGTGATATTTTTCTCACATGCCGGAAAGTTTTACTATGTTATTATATTATTTTTATGATGGAAAAATAAAATTTTAATAGGAAATTCTTCCTTGATGTTTATGTTTATAATGGGAAAAATAAAACATTACTAGAAAATTCTTCCTCAATGAATGAATTATTTAAAACAGAGGTCAAGACAACAACTAGGTGAAGTTAAAGACAATAAATGTTCAGACTTTTTAGTGCGTAGAGAATTACTATATGTGTAGAGTCTTAATATTTTAAAGATAGTCTGAACTGTATCTTGGTAATCAGTCCACTTTCCTGAGAGGTCAAAAATTCCTGAAGACCAAACCCAAAATAAGCAGAAGTATTTATGGAAATTTGGAAGTACCTCTGAGATCTGAAGACACACTCCTTCTACTTCTTCCTTTAGAGCTTTTGGCCTCGGAAGACAAGATGAGCTTCCTAATTTCCACTCATGCTCAAACTGAAAGAACAAGCTAGGATCATTCTAGTACAAACTTCTACCAACAATATAATCTTCAACCCACTGGTTATTATCTTTCTAAAAAGTGTGAGCTACTTCAATAAGCAGAGCTAAGCTCCTTACCATAGGCTACAAATTCAGTGCTTACTATGTGCCATAGAGTAGGAGAAGTTAATTTGGTGCCCACAATTTTTTGCATCCTTGGTGATACTTTGCTTTTACCTCCTGCTCTTTCCATCTAACCCCCATCAAAACTCCCATCACAGAAAACAAATTGATAACAATCATAGCTAGGTTTTAAATAAGTACCTATTACATTCCAGGTACTACTTTAGGGACAACTATGAGATGAGTACTATTACTATTCCCATTTTATAGATGTTATGATTGAGATATAAAGAGGTTAAATAACTTGCCAAGATTTATACAGCTATTAAACGGCAGAGCTGGGATTCAAGCTCAGAAAGTCTGGCTCCAGAAATCACACTCTTAACACGAAATTGTATTGCTTTTCATGATGAATGTGTTAACATGTTAGTACATAGGCTACGTGTAGCTTACTGTCTTAGAAAAATATGCATGTTAACAAGGTTCTGACACCAGAGGACTAAATCTGTTAGAAGTGTGCAGTAAAGGAGTCATTTAGGGTTTAATGGCAGAGAGGCCTTCGCAGAACCCCTCATCTGACTTGACCCCTCCTGACGTAGTTATCTCTGATGTCCGTAAATCAACTGTAGGTCTTTAAATTTCTCTGGGACAAGTAGGGCTATAGAGCCCTGATCTGGTTTAATCTGGTAGCTTGAGGCCAAAGGTTTCTGGTCAGTAAAAACAGAGTTGTTTCTCTTTGGGATATGAAGGAGTTTCAAGCTTCTTTCAAGTTGTCTGTGCTCCCGGCTAGGGGTCTTCTGGGTTCTCTTGAATGGATGGCATTACTTCCTATGGGTCAGTCACTGGTTCTTGCCCCTCTTCATCAAGGTCCATATCGTTATATTTCTGACAGATACTCCTGAACATTCAGATAATTACCAGAATTAGTCTAGTTTTCTCTTATGGAATTATCCCAGTGCTGACTAAATTTCTTTTAACCCAAAATTGCCCTTAATCTTAGGTGGTTTCATGCTCCCTTTGAAAATAAGCTTCTCGTCCTCTCCTGCCTAATCACACTGTTGACAGCAACACAGAGCAGAGCATAAGAGAGCACAGCTAGAAGGACAGTGGAATGTGAGATGGGAGAAGAATGAGGAGAGTTGAAGCGTGAGAATTTCAACCACGGCAGTTACGACTGTAGTGCTGTCACCCGTGCCTCCCCCGGATATCAACTCAAACAGATCTTGCGGGACATCTGGTCCTGTCCAAAACAACCCGGAAGACATTTGATCCATGCCCAAAGGTCCTTGATATTTGGTCCCATCCAAAACCAATTGGCATGGAACAAATATGATCATGGATTTTTCAGACAGGACTAAATTTCAAGGAATTTTTGGCGTGGACCAAATGTCTTATGAATGTTTTGGACAGGACCAAATATCCAGGACCTTTGGGCATGGACTGAAAGTCTTATGGATGTTCTGGACGGGACTAAATGTCTGCTAATCCAAAGAGAAACCAACTCAGGAGGAAAGTCTAACAATCTAGAACTCTTTCTTTCTTGTTGAGATTTCTGGTAATAGAAATCCCTAGTCCCTCTATTATCAGGCTTTTTAAGGTTTCTTTTATCTATGTTCTTCTGGAAAGCTACTTTGCCTTTCTGTTAGAAAAGTTTCTCATATCTGCATTTTGGTATAGTACCTTGAGAATAATATAGAGTTAAAATTCCTGTATCATTTTTAAAAGTACCTTTTGTGGCTTCTGTCAGTTGCCTTAACCTTAATGGAATTTGTACTCCAATATAGTAATATCAGGACACAAGAAGGCCACTATAGTTTTGAATTGTCACATTTGGACTATGCCTTGGTGACTCTTTCTATATCCTGTATAGATGTCTTTATCACTTCACTGCACTTATTTGCTTACATGTCTCCTCCTTCTACAGACTGTAAGAACCATATGGCAAGGACAAGAGTGTGGGTCCTCATTACTTTAGGGCAACTTTACTATGCTTCTCTAGTCCACTCAATTTCTTACATTTGGCAATTGGGGTTGCTATATTTAGCAAGTAAAAACATAAGGCACCAAATTAAATTTAAATTTCAGATAAACAATGCATAGTATTTGTATTAGTCAGAGTTCTCCAGAGAAACAGAACCAATAGAATGTTTGCACATACACACACATACACACACACACACACACACACACATAAAGAGAGACAGAGAGGGAGAGAGAAAGTGAGATTTTAAGGAATTGGCTCACATGGTTGTGGAAGCTGGCAAGTCCAAAATCAGTAGGGTGGGCTGACAGACTGGAGACCAGGGAAAGAGTTACAGTTTGAGTCTGAATGCCCTCCATCGGCAGAATTCACTTTTCATCGTGGGAGATCAGTCTTTTTCTAGTAAGGCCTTCAATTAAGTGAAAGAGGCCCAACCACATTATGGAGGGTGATCTAATTTACTCAAAGTCTGCTCATTCAAATGTTAACTTAGAAAAAAATACCTTCACAGAAACATCTGGAATAATGTTTGACCAAATATCTGGATACTGTAGCCTAGCCAAGTTAATAGCTAAAATTAATTACCACACTATTATCTAACATAAGTATATTTCACACAATGCTTGGGACATATTTATACTAAAATATTATTCATTGTTTATCTGAAATCCAACTGTAATTTAGTATCCTATATTTTGTCTAGCAAACCTATTTCCAATGATTAATCTGTCTCTATTATTTTCCTAACATCCATTCAACTGCTTCTCTTTTCGTAAATGACCTAAATTCCTTCACCACTGGTAAAACATGTAATCAAAGAAGAAACATACAGTTGATATTTGTGACCAAGAATTTATAATAGAATTAATCTACCTGGTTGTGTGACTTTCTCCAGCAACACTTCTTCCCAGTTGCAAGTAGGAAAAAGACAGAGATTTGAGTTGAAGTGGCAAAGAACAGAGGAGCAAAGATGGTTAGCATATTTGTAAGAAATAATAGAAGAGCACCACAAACTCTAGAATGGATGAGGGAGTGAAGACAGACTTGGAGCGGCAGAAAGGGAAAGTGGAGTAGTATTTTATGGACTAGAAGTCCCAAAGAGGTTGGAGAAAGTTGCAGAAGGGATGTTTAGGCAACCAAGCTGAAAGAGTAAGTGCTCTATTGAGGAAGAGAAATGCTTGAATTAATTATGTTGAAATTTAGAAAGGTATGAGTAATTCACAGAGTGGCTATCATTGTACATGAAAAGGTCAAGAAACAGAGAAGCCTTTATGTTGTATGGATCATCCACTTAGGTACTGAAGTCATCCCAAATTTGTGAGGCAAAGGAAAATTATATGCAGGTGCCAAAGTCTGCAATGAATGAGTGAAGTGCCTAGGCTCTAGAAGGTCATAGATGATAGCACAGAATAGGAAGAGCGGGTGGTAGAGACACATGGCATAAATGTCAAAAAAGATAAATTTTTAAGATGGTGGAGAAAACTTAAGACTACATTCTTGTCATATTCATTTCAAACCATTAGCACATATTTCCAACTTCTTACAGTAATTACCACCAACCCTTTCCCAACTGGTCTTACCACTTCAGGAACCTTCACTTGTGCCCTCTAGCTTCCACTACACAAGGTTATGTGTGATACGTCCTCATTTCCTTCTCTGAGGAAAGCCAGTTCACACTAATTGCAAGTGATGATCATCACATAGAGTTTATGTCCAACCCAGGATTCCCTAGAGAAGCGCTGTGTAATAGGAGTTTCTGCAATGACAGAAACATTCTCTACCTGTGCTTCCAAAACGGCAGCCAAATTCGGTACACAGAAGCTCAAATAGAAAACTGTGCTTCATCTTCTTGTTGCAAACTTTCCTTCTCTGTCCCTTGCCCTATGTTGTCTGGTCCAAAACTCTTCCTTGGGTTTCAAAAAATAATATACAGAAATGCCTGTGTCCATGGTTCTAAATGTGAAATCAATGGCTATTCAAGGTGTCATGGATGGGCTTCAAGATCCCACAAACCTGAGGATGTTTACAAAGGTTATGCACACATGCATGTGCATATTCTGGGGAAAATGTCCAAAGCTTTATCCTTTCTTAAAGGGATATGAGATCCAAAAGAGTTAAAAGCTTCTTGTTTATAGTGAACCCACAAAAATCTTAGGAACCCTAAATGAGACCAACTTAAATTATCAAAAAAAAAAAAGCTGAAAAATCAAAGTACTAGAGAGCAGTTTTTTTACCTCTTAGCAGTGCATAGCATAATGCTACCAATAGGCACTGGTAATAAATATTTATTGGCTATTTATTCAGTCAATATTGATAATTGATGGATGACATAAAATTGATAAAAGGTAAAGTGTAATTAGGGAAGGGCAGTGTACCTTGATAAGCTCCAACCTTCTTGAGGGAGCAGGAGGCCTTAGGACTTCCCCATGAGCTTAGGAGCAGTGGATCAGGGAGCTGGGTAAGCTTTCTTAATCCCTTGCACCTGTGTTGTTGTCATTTCTCCCTGACCATTACCCAGAATAAAAAAAAAAAATCTCAAAACAAACAAAAAAGACTTATTTAGTTATTTGAGGAAATGATATCCTGCTCCACAGTCAAGGAACCCCCAGAAATAAAATGAGTATTAACAGAAAGCAAAGGAAGCAAATCCTTGGGTGGAAAGAAAGAAGTAGGCAGAGAGTAGGGACATACAGTTGTTTTCAGACTAAATCAAGTGGAAAGCCACTTGGTATCATACACATGGTGAAGAAATAGAGTTTAGCAATCAAAAGTTTGAGGACACAGTGAATGAAAATGCTAATAAGGATGTTGAAGTTTGTGGGAAACTCTCCAGCTGTCTTGTTCCCAGCATCTCATCTTGGTTTGTTTCCTTAGTCAGAAGCACAAACATATGAAATGCCTTATAGCAAATGTAATAATGGGAGACTTTCTAAGATTTGAATCCACCCCAAATTCCTGTATTCATGTTGTCAGGTGCTGACGCAAGGTTTGCTTTATAAGTGATGAAAATTAGATTGGAAGCTTATATAATAAAGTGTTTCCTTCTCTTTCATGATAAGGAATTGTGACATTACAGTATATCTTAATAACTTTGCATTAAATCTTTTTAGCCCTTTAAAATCATTGCCAATATTTCTTCAGTTAATTAAAACCAGTGAGTCTATTTAATGGGCAATGTGATCATTATAATTAATTAAATACAGACACGGTCACAAGTCTCTGAACTAGGGGCTTAGTGATTTTGCAGAATATGGAGAAGGTAAAGTCCCTAAAATCAACATCCTGAATTCCTGTGAGAACTTCTGAAGTGAATGCAGGAGGCAAAAACTGGAAGCTAATTTTCTTGTAACATCCTAAGTAATTAATTTACGTACACATATATAGACACATTTTGACTATACAATTTATCATCCTCTATACATAATTGGTAGTCATACTATGCCTCTTACCTTAAAGACAGCTAAATCCATCTATTGAATGTTTCAACAGAAAGCAAATATCCAAAATGAAGCACTTAGAAGCGTTGTGTCTAGAAAAAGCATTAAACTACAGGTCAGAAGAATTGCTCATTTCTGTATGTGTTGCTATTGCTTGTGTGAATTTGAGCAATGCCTCCTTTCAAAAAAATCCATAAAGTAGATATAGTAATATATGAATACCAACCTTACAGAATTATGATACAGTTTAGATATAAAGCTATACCTAAAGATATTTGAAAGAAATGGAACATAATCTACAAATTTAGTTTTTATTACTCAGAAGGTTATCTATTTTGGTGGGTTCTAAACCTGGTTGATCATTAGAATCACTAAGGAGCTTAAAACAAATGGTGAATGTCTGGGCTTCACCCCAGATATACTAAATCAGAATGCCCTAGGAAGAAATCCAAAATCAGTATTTTTATTAAGTCACCAAGGTACTACAGATGTATATCAACATTAACACAATAGCTACTATTTATTTCATACTATATTATAGACACTTTGAAAGGACGGCACTTTTCCCACATTTGACATTCATTTAGACCTCACAAGAGTTCTGGATGTAGGTATTATTATCCCCAATTTGCAGATGAGGGAAGATTAAATGACATTCCCAAGGCTCCCAGTGTCACACAACACAATTATTGAGCGGTGGAAACCACATTAGAAACCCAGGACTGTCAGACACCAGAACTTTTGCCACCGGTTTTCAGCTTTCAGGTTCGTGGCAGAAAGTTTAGGACTAGAATTTCTCGTCTTAAAAACTGGCAGGACACTTGAAAAGATTAAGATTCCAGAAACTGAGAACAAGCCATGGCTAGAGCATGAGCGCCCTTCTAAGGAGGTCAGTGTCACTTTGCTGGCCATCTACAGTGCGATGCTGGAGGAGCAGAATGTGACTGTCTGACTAACCCTCATGCTCTCATGAAGTAGACGTCTCATGTTCCACTAGACATGTGATCAGCTTTCTTTGGTAGCGGCTTCTTATTGCATTATGCTTTTCATGCTCTATTAAAATTAAAATTTTCAATGTCTATTTAATATTCATTGCCCTAACGGTATAGGCACTTAGTTTGATAAAAATTAATTTTGCACATTGACCAAAATTTGAGAGCACAATATAGAGCTCACAGCCCATACTTCTTACACTGCCTCATACCTCCTGTCTGTTTAAGACAGGTAGCTTTTATTGTGAGGGAGATCTCAAGTTCTCCTTGCCTTAACTTTAACTCTTACTTAAGGTGTAACATACAATTTCTTTTGTCCTCTTGGAACATGTGCTCTTTAGCCTTAGTTGAGCTTAAATTTTTAATATTTTTCCACTCACAAAAAATTAATACTTTACAAGGCATTTCTGCCAAGAATGGGAATATTCTGCTCATGTGGGATGAGGCCCGGGCTGGCTCTTTATACCAGGGCAACTTCCACATGGTGGTGTCTGGAAGTCTGGCCCACGAGACACTGGGAAAAGCCTCCACAAGAAAAGCCACGTCTCTGAGATGTACACTAGGCCAGAGAGGGAGCTCTTTTCTTGCTGTCCCTTTGCCCAGAGCTCTGGTTGGGAGGTGTTGCTTTGACCATAGCACTAACCTCTTCTTTAGTCTTCTCTTCTGCCTTCAATCTATAAAGCACATTTTTTGCCTCCTGGTAAGTTTTGCAGTTTTTTTCAAGATACTTCCAAAATTTCCTATTTTTCTTAAAATCTAACTTTAATATTGTACCCTATAAGATATGTGACTATGGTTGTTAAGTACTTTGACTTAATTTAGGTTAGAATGAGCTATTATCGAGCACTAACTCTGTGCCAAACATTGTTAATAAGCACTTTATAAGCATAATCTAATTTATTCCTTACAGTGACCCAATTACACAAAGCATTATTTCCGTTTCATAGGCAAGGGAGATTAATTGTCCAGTAAGTGGTAGAACTGCAATAGAAACCCTTGACCATCTAATTTCAAAATTCCTCCTCATCATTCTGACTTATCAGCCTCTTTCATGATGCGTGTGGTGGTTTTAAATAAAGGGCCCCAAACTTTTTAATATTTCTCCTACTAAGAGGTGGAAACAATGTCTCCTCCCCTTGAATCTGAGTGGGCTTGTGACTCACTTGTAGTCGACAGAATGCAATGAAAGTGAACGCATGAGTTCTGAAGCTAGGTCATAAAATGTGTTGCTGCTTGTCGTATTCACTGGGACACTCATTTTGGAGGCCTGGCTTCCATGTAGGAAGTCCAACGATCCAGAAGCCTTCACACTATGAAGAAGTCCAGGACTCTTGGAGAGACCCCAGCTGACAACAGCCTCAACCAGCAGACATGAGAGTGAAGATGCCTCCAGATTTCTAGACCCCAACTGCTAAGTCTTTCCAGATGATGCCCCAGACATCATGAAGCACAGACTGTCATTTTCATTATGCCTTTTTTGAGTTCTAGAACACAGAATCTGTGAGCACTAAAAATCAGTTATTTGAATTTTCTAAGTTTGGAGGTAACTTCTTACATGGTAATAGTAACTAGAACAATTGATCACTAAATACCTTCCCAGAAACATATCTTTCTCCACTCTCCTCATGGAAGCCAATGTTTCTTTAACTTCTCTGTTGCTCCCTTTGCCTGGAATTCCTGATCCCCAGATAATGTATACTTATCCTTCACTATGCAGCTTTGGTGTCACCTACTCCAGGAAACCTTCACTGCCAACTCTTCCTCTTTCCATTGCCAGCCTCCATGAGGCAGTGATGATATGAAAGACTTTCTCCTCTATCTTCTGCACTCAGCTGGAAGATCCTTCAGGGCATGAATGCTTTGTCTTTTATTTCTATACCTCTGGAGCCTAGAATAGTGTTAGCACACAGTACACACTCAATAAAAACTTATGAGTTAATACATATATAATTGAATTAGCTAATTAATCAGAATATGAATCAATTATTAGACATAGTGGGATGTAATATGGAAAATACACAGAATGTAATCTCTATACCAAGCCAATAGGTGAAGAAATACAATTTCATAAAAAATGTTAAATATGGACATCAGTGTTTAGGTAGAACCCATAAACAATTCAGTGTTCAGTGTTAATAGTTTAAACAAATACTCTGTGGTTTATAAACTATTTAGAGATGTAATGAAATGTTTGCCTTATATATACATAAGTTGGATTAAAAGAGATCAAAGTATTAGTAAATATATTTTACATGTTACAAGTAATAACTTTATATTTGCAAAGAAAGACTGGGTTGGATTTCATAATATTGTTTATAAAAGATTTCACCAGAGGAATAAATTGCATAAAATAGAATCAATAGAAAATTATAAAACTAAAAGTATCATATCTGGATTTTGCTGCCACCCACAAGGATTAACTGCTGGAGGGAATTGCCCTTCCACCATAAATAGTTAGAAAATCTGACAAAACATACGAAACAATTATTTTCAGACATTTAGCAAGTGATCACTGATAAAAGGGAAATAGATGAGATAAACTTTACAATTGTTCCCACTTATGGTGTAAAGGCAATTTCCAGGCCACAGGGCTGGAAGAGGAACCAAAGAGAACCCAGTGGTCTCAGTGAGGTGAGGAGACAGAGACTGGAGTACAAGAAGACTTGAGGCAGCTAGAATTCATGGGCAGAAAATTAGAGAAGTTTGCTGAGCAGAAAGAGGACTTTACAGCTCTGCCAAAGTGTCCCCTTGAATCTTTGTCTGAATATTAATCTGCACATGTGTGGATGAAACTCCATGAAGCTGGGGAAATAAACACAAGAAAGCAAGAAGTCAAAAATTCCTGGAGTTCACACAGTGCTGGGAATAGTTCACAATCCCAATAGCTAGAGAGGAAGGACCTTGTAATACATTGTCACTGGATAGATTCCCTAGAATGGTGTTACCTGGGTAGAGGGGTTAAATTAGCCCTAGGCTAATGCCAGTTCCAGATCAGTGCTAACCAAACTTAAAAGCAAGCTTCAAAAGAATCAAATGCATTCAAAGTAACTTAATGCACTTTAGAGCAAAATAAAAATTTAGGTAAAGAAATGCATTAAAATCCAATATCCTAAAGCATAAAATCCAAAGGTACATTATGCAAAAAAAAAACATTATCAGAGAAAGTAAGCAGCAGGAAAATAAAATCCATAATCAGAAGGAAAATCAAAAATAATTTTTTTGCCATAAATTGAAGAGATGATAAAAAAAAACATTGACAGCTATCATAACAAAACTGAATATGCTGAAAAAAAAAATACAGAGGAAAGCATAAGCATGAGGAAAGAAATGGAAGGCCTAAAAACAGCCTGATGGTAATTCTAGTGGTGAAAAACACAACAACTAAAATGAAAGAATGCATGTGTCAGGTTAAGAATGGAATAGATACTGCCGAAAAAGCTAGTGAATTTGAAGACATAGCATTAGATACTATCCAAAATGAGGTAAAGAGAAAAAAAACAAACACAGGAAAACATAAAGAGAGTGTTAGTGACTTGTGGGAAAATATCAAGCAATCTAACATAAGTCTAATCAGAGTCGAGGAGAGGAGAGAGAAGGGAACAGAAAAAATCATTAAAGAAATAATGGCCAGTAACTTTCCAAATTTAATGAGAACTATAAGCCCATAGATCCAACTAGTTCATAAACTCCAAGCCAAAGAAGCCTAGTGGAAGCCACACCTGGGTATATCATGACCAAACTGCTGAAAACCAATGATATATAAAAAATCTTAAAAGTAGCCAGAGAAAAATGACACATGTATTCAAGCACCAAGATAAGATTGACAGCAGCCTGCTCATCAGAAACTATGCAAGCCAGAAGACAATGGAGCACAAGACAAGCATACATAGAAAAAGATCAACCCAGAATTTTATATCCAGTGAAAATAACTTTCCAAAATGAGGATCAAATACTGTATCAGACAAACAAAAACTGAAGTCAATCCCCACTATCAGATCTTTATTATAAAAAAATATTCAAGAAACTTTTCTGGGAAGAAGAAAAATGATATCAGATTGAAAATTAGATGTACAAAAGGAATGAAGAGCACCAGAAGGAATAAATACAGAGACAAATATAAAAGTTATTTTTGTAATTAAACAACACTTGTAAAATATAATAAATGGTTGAAGGTAAAATTAATAGCAAAATAGTGTGATGATTAAAATATAAAGAAGTAAAATGTATCACAAGAATTACACAAAGGACAGAAGGAGGGAAATAAAGTATACTGGGTTATTACTTGTACAAGAAACATTTGAGAGCTCAATAAGTTACAAATATATTTTATAAACAGTAGAGCAGCCACTAAAACAAAACAAGAGAGACTGAAAAAAGTACCAATATTTTTTACATGTTGCAAGCAATCATTCTGTATTTGTAAAATAGGTTGGATTTAGATTTAATAACAGTGCTTATTTTTTAAAAAAGCTCCAGAGAAGGGAAAAGATTGTATTCAAGAAGGAATTTGGCTTCTAGTTAGGAAGTGAAGTCGGTGACGAAGTCGGTGACAAAGTCAGGAGCAAAAGATTTTGGAGACTCTACTCACTTCTCAATCCCCACTCTCCAATGGGGCTTCCCCAGCAAGTGCATCATTTGTGCATACGGTATAGAAGCTGTGTGTGTGTGTGTGTGTATGTGTGAGTGTGTGTGTTTGTGTGTGCATGTGTGTGTGTAAACTCTTCTTTTGAGGGTAGGGCCTCTCTTTTGTTCATTGTCTTATTGGTGCCCATACAGTGCCTAGAATAGTAGGTATACAATAGTATTTGATGATTTACTGACTGGAAGTATCAGAAGCCTCTGGAGAAGCAGGCAGATGGAGCACCAGGAATCAATCTTTGCATCTGGGTGAATAAGAATAGAAGATGCTATCATTTGTGGCATGGTATTTAAAACCCCGAAATCCCTCTCTGATAAAGGTCCCACCCTCAGACTACCTGTGACTCTAAATTAGAGTGTTCACTTGACAGCTCCCAACTCTGACATTGAGTGTGTTTGATCTTGGTTTAGCAAAACTAACTCTGAACTTCCATGCACCCGCCATCTTTCCTTGGATCCTGACTGACCTCCTCTTGACAACTAGCTACCGAAGGGCAATGAGAAGTTTTTTCCTATGTATTTTTTTCATCTTGATGTGCTCCCTGATGTTGCTCCTGCTTTAGAGTGCACTGGCTGTTCCCGTCATGTAGAATGCTCTTTCAATGAGATAGGCATAGCCGACTCCCTTACCTTTTTAATATGGCCTGTCCAGACCACTCTATTGAAAATTGCAACCCATGCCTGGTATTCCTAATTGCCCTCAGTTTGTTCTACATTGTCCTCTGCCTAGTATTTACTATCTCCTAATATGCTATGTAATTTACTTCTTAATTATGTCTATTGTTTATTTGACTCCCCCTGCTAGACAACAACAGCAATTTCTGTCTATGTTGTTCACAAATGTATCCCATAATGAATAGTGCCTTGCCGTAGGTAGAGTCCCAATTAATATTTGTTGAATTGAATTGAATTTAGTTGAGTTGAAATGAATTGAATTTTATTGAATGAAACAACTATCTCTCACTTCTTACAAGCACGTCCAAAGGATTCTATTCTCTACTGGATCATTCCCATCAGCTGAAAAATATGCTATTATTTCTCTCATCAAAAACAAAAATCTTTGTTGACCTCTGTTGCTCCCCCATCAGTTCACACCTCCCCCGCCCCCCGCCATTTCTCTGCTCCCGTTTCAACTGAATTCCTTAAAAGAACAGTTGATACTTGTTGCTCTCTCTAATTCCTCACTTCACCTTCTCGCTTGACTGCACTGAATCAGACTTTTGCTCCCACTTCTCCACATACACTAATATGGTCAAGAGCATCAGGAACCTCTTCATTGCCAATCCAATCCAGTTCTCAGCAATTGTCTCACTTTACCTGTCTCACGCAGTTGATCATTGTCTCCCCTTTGGTGTACTTTCTTTACTTGCTTCCAAGACACCAGCCTCTTCTGGTTCTCCTACCACATTGTCTGCCCCTTCTCAATCTCTTTGCTTTCTCTTCATTTCCACAACCTCTGAATGCTAGAGATCCTCACTGCCAAGCCCTTGGACCTCTTCTCTCTCTACTCTTACTCCTTGGTGATCTCATCTGACAGCTTTAAGTATTTGTTATACGTTGACAACTTTTACATTTATATGTCTAGTCCAGATCTCTCCGCTGAACTCCACACTTTATATCCAAGTGCAGACTAGACTTTTAAATGCGGATACTAATAACTTTTTCAAACTTAACATATCAAACCAGAGCTCCTGATCTTCCCTCCCAAACCAGTTCCTCCTGCAATCATTTCTGTCTCAACAAATGAAACGTTAATCCCACCAGCTGCTCAGGCCCAAATCTTGGAATCATCTTTAAGTCCTTGCTTTCTCTTATGCTTCACATTCAGTTCATCTGCAAATCATCTCAGCTCTTCCAAACATATGAGGAACCTGACCACTTCTCAAATCCCCAGGAACACTACCTTGCCCAAGCCCCCAACTTCCTGCTCCTGGATAGTGGGATATTCTCCTGACTGGGCCACCTGCTGCCACTCCTTCCCCTGCAGTCATCTCACAACCCAGCAGTCAGAGTTACCCTGCTGAACTCATAAGTCACTCATCTGCTCAAAGCTTTCCAGTGGCTTCTCATCTCACTAGGGGTAAGGGAAACTCCTTACCATGGCCCTCATCTGTAAAACTAACAAGTTGAACTGAACGATGTCCACAAACATTCTTACTTCAGCATTCCTTAATTCCCTAAATTCTGTCCCTGCTCTGTCTACAGGTTTTCTTCTCTATCTCTCTTCTTTTTAAATTTTCTTCATTCATTCTACAAATAATGATTGAGCATATTCTATGGGCCAAACCCTGGACTGAGCACTGGGGACATATGGTTAAATAAGATAAGTCCATGCCCCCAGAACATGCACAGGGGAGAAGAATGTAAGTGAAGAAAGGCAGCTTGTACACCTCAGCAGAGTGATCACTGTTGTCCCACGTGTCCAAATAGAGACCAAGCCTTGAGTGTGTGTTGGGTACAGGCAAGAGATGGTGGGCAGGGTGGCAGAGGATGGAACAGGGGTTTCACTCATGGGTTGAGAGGCTGCATAATGCCCAGGAAATTCAGAAGCTGACCTCTGAAAAGAAGGCTATTGAGTTTAGCAGTTCTCTAATATCTGAGTTCTGGTTTAGCAGCTGCACCATTGGTATCATAGCAACAGGCTCATCCACAAAATTCAGAGAAGATGAGGCTAGATTCTCAAAGAGGCTTATCTAGTGACAAGTGGGGTCAGCCTGTATTTCTGGCCTGATGCCTACACAAGTAAAGAAACAAAAAAGACTGCTTGCTAAAGCACTCTCTACCCAGTCAATCCAAGGGTCAACGTCCGATTTACCATAGCGTGCATGGCATTTGGAGAATTCCCCAGGAAGTGTAAGTGAGCCTGTGTTTGCCTTTTTGGGCTGAAGGCAAGGAGAAGGCATGAGATTTGCCAAGACAACAAGTTAATATTTTGCTTATCCTTTCTAACACAAATAATCCTTTGCAACACCAACAATTTGTACACAGATTATTTCTCTAATTATATATGTAAAGGCCTGAACGAGTCAGCCTTCTGCCTCCACAGAACCTTCTCACTGCATAAACAGAATTACATTTCCCAACCTTAGCCCTAAATGGCAAGTAGTGGAACGCTGAGGGAAGGCAGCTCATGCTGCTCTGCATGTGAGTCTAAAGAGTCCAGTGTGAGCCGATCCATCTCTTGAGGCAATCCCGTACCTCTGTCCCAGAGATGAGTTTGAGAGTGAAGTGCAGAAGGACTGGGCGTATGTGAGAGTGGGCTCACTCTCTCACTTCAATCCTGGAGATGCTTGCTGCCTTCCTTTCTTCTTATGCCAGTGATGACCCAAATCTGACTGCACTGTTGTCACCTCAGATTTTGGACTCTTGTCTGGATTTTCTAACATACTCCAGTCCTTGCTTTGTGGATTTTCCAACTAGTGCCCCTCAGTCATCCGTTCGCTAGCCTTTATCATGGGCCTACTATGTGCTGCTATCCAGGCATCAATGGAGGTTCAGCGGTTAACCTGCACAGTCCACACCCTAGAGACCCCCCTGCTCTAGTTGAGAGACAAACAGTAAGCAATCATTACAGTGCCTATGTTACAGGTAGTAACAGAAATACTTTTAAAGACTGGAAGTGGAGCAAGAAGAAGAAATTTATGATTGCAAGGGAGGCAGGGGAAGAGAAGGTTTCTCAGAAGAAGCGTTATCTGAGCAGAGTATCTAAGAATTAAAAGAAATGTATCACCCAGATAAGAGGCAGACTGGCTGAAGAACCTGCAGTACACAGGCAGAAGGGAGAAGCTGTCCAGGCGTGCAGGGAACAAGTGCTTAAAGCACTCCTGGAGGGTAGAACAAGGAGGAGAGCAGGTTCCAACATCTGGATGGGAAAGGCGTCCACCACTCGCAAGACTTTTCCTACGATCAATGAGGCTTCCATCACTGCAAGCTTTCAAACGAGACACTGTCATGTTCAGATATGGGATTTGGAAAGATTACTTCGTAAATAGGGGAGAAATATCAAGGCAGGAAAACTGATGAGCCAGCATCGAAGGAGATGAACCATCATGAGGACAAAGACCTGCATAGACAGAGGCTACAGATAAGATCAACGTTTAGGAGGTAAAGAGACACCATGTTGAAGTGTCCGAGCTGCCTTTCTTCACCTGCATTCCTCCCCGCCATGCGTGTTCTGTGAAAAGGGATCTTCTCTTAGTCAACCAGTGCTTGTCCAGTGCTTGGCCCACAGAATATACTCAATTATTCCTTGCAGAATTGATGAACAAATAAAGAAAATCTTGAGAGAGTAAAACTTGGAGACAATGCAGGAACAAAGGTTTAGAGAATTAAAGAATGTTAGGGTAGGGATGTTTGTCGAGATTATTTAGTTCAACTCATTAATTATACTGATGAGGAAGGGGCCCCAAAAGACAAAGACACAGGAAGTTAGGGGGTGGGCAGTTTTGGGGTGGAGAGATAACAAATACAGTTTGGGTTGTATTATGTTTGTAATGCCCATGGTGAATGGAGACGCCAGTATCCAGTGTGCAGATGGAATGTGGAGCTCAGGAGACGGGTTAAGTCTAGACATATAGGATTGGGATACAGATCTTACGAAGACCAGGGCAGGCAGTGCTATCATTACCTCGTGAGAATAGAAGTCAGGAGCGAGAAGGTCCAGGGGAGAGTTGGTAGAGTTAGCATAGCATAGTAGGATGCAGCACAGCAAGTTACTTATCCTCCTTGTGCCTCAATATCCCCAACTGTATATGTACCTACTTTACAAGGTTGCATGAGGTTTAAATGAATGAATATTTGTTAAGCCATTAGGGTAGTGCCTGGCATGTAGTAAGCCCTATGTAAGTGTGAAAATGAATATATAAACACCAACATTTGATGATGGATAGAGGAAAAGAGCTCTGAAAAATAAATAAGCTAGGTACGATAGGAAAGGGAGGAGGATACCAGGTAGCTGTGGGAATGCCAAACTCTAAGGGAGAGAGTTTAAAGAAGGAGGGAGCAATTATGTGGCAAATGCTAAAGAAAGACTAAAAGCAGGAAGGATTGAAAAGTGCCTATTGGCTTTGGCAACTGGAAGTTCATCGCTGATTTTAGAGCTGCTTTGGTGGACGGTCAGGGAGAAGAGGGGTAGGCTCAGGATGAGTCGGTTGGTGAACAAGAACTGCGAAGGCTAATGAGGGCATTTGGCTCAGGGAAAGGCTGGGCAGAAAAGTGGAGAAACCCTGGGCTGAGTGCTGTTAAAATGGATCCTAGTCAGGCTACATTGCAGCAGAGGACTCCCCGTCCCAAAATCATCATCTGTAAGATGAAGGAGGACTTGATCTCTACGCTCCTACCAGCTGTGACAGCCTCATCTTTTTCTTTCTTGTTACCAACATTCGATGATGATCAAGTTTTTTGTGATTTAGTTTACCACCAACATTCTTGTGGTACCTGAATTAGCTAATGATATCCTCTTTTAAATCTTGTTTTGAGTTTATGGAGATGGATGCTGTTAGGCGCTGGTATGTTTTTTAATTTATAAAATATTTTCAATGTATAATTTCACATTTGATCCTCAGGAATGTGTTATCGGTGTTCTCATTTTATCAATGAAGCAGACTCCAAAGGATGGGATGATTTTTCTCAAAGTCACAAAAGGAGTAACCCAAGATTTTAATCCACATCTGCTGGCAGCAAGTCCAGTGCCTGACAGCTGATGGGAATAACAGGTGGGGGGCAAAAAACTAGTTTAGAACTGGGCCTCTAAAGAGCATAGTTTTTATTTATGAAAAATGTCTGTCACATAAAATGTCTTCTATCTATTTCTCAACACAGTGGGTTTTTCTGCCCCATTCTCTTCTCCCACAATAGGACATAACCTAACGTATGATTTTTTGTTTGGAGATATAGGTGCTTTTTTTAATCTTTTGGTTTCTCCTGTACTGGTAGAATGTTTAATACCATCAATTGTATTTTATTTATATAGATTAATGTGGTTATTTATGCATCTAGACAATTTCAAAGCTCTTTTGCATGCATTAATAATCCGATTTTCCCAACCACTCTTTGAGTATGGGGAAATAGGGGTGACTAATTCCATTTTAGAGGTAAGAATCTGGTGTTAGAAAGATCATGTGACCAACACTAGGTCTCAAAGAATTACCCAGGAAAACCACTTAGACACTCAGTTTCTTCATCTCTAAGTTGGAGAAAATGCCAACCTTGGGTGTCATTGTGCAAGTGCTGATTAGATAATGTCAGTAGGTGCCTGGCCTATAATTGGCCATAACTCATAAACCAGGGAGCATGAGGAAAATAAGGGTCCCTGATGTCTCTGCACAGCCCTCATGTACTGTCAGGGTGTTGGTTGTGGTGTTTTTATCTCTTAGTCACTGAAACTGAAGAGAACACTCAAAATAAGGCATGAGGTGAGAGAGGGGGAAAAAGGAAGGAAGAGGAGGAGGAAAGAAGGTGAAGAAACCTTGGCAGGAGTTAAAAACTTCACAAATGTGGCCCGGCCCCATGGCTTAGCGGTTAAGTGCATGCGCTCCGCTGCTGGCGACCCAGGTTCGGATCCCGGGCGCGCACCGACGCACCGCTTCTCCTGCCATGCTGAGGCCACGTCCCATATACAGCAACTAGAAGGATGTGCAACTATGACATTCAACTATCTACTGTGGCTCTGGGGGAAAAAATAAATAAATGAAAAAAAAACTTCACAAATGGTGGCTCTGGATGTTTCAAATGTTTGTGCAAAGGGCTGACTTCATCTTTCTGCAAAGCATTTATGGGATAATATCTAAGCAGCACTTTGAGTGCCTTGGAAAATAGAGTTAGAGAAACATAAAATGCCGGGAATATGAAAGTGGAAGAAATCTTAGATATATAGTCTATGTGTTCAACAAAATAAAATTGCTTTGTTCATCTAAATGATCAATGTAAAGTGAAGAAAGCAGATATTTTTGTTTCTTGGCAGGGTAACCAGTCTTGTTTTCGTAAGGACAAATGTAGTATGAACACGTTTACCACGGATAAAAGAGTCTATAGAAATAACACTTCTCTTGTTCAGCATGAGGATTAAACATTGCTAGTTTAATCTCAGCAGAAACAATTCAGTTGTCGTTAGGACATAAACTTATATAACACTAAGTCATTGATAGTAAGTAAAAAATTGTATGATCAAGGAAGTAAAGAATTCTATGATTGAGACATCCAATGACCTCTAGATCAAGCAGGTTTAGAGTGTGACCTGATTTTATCTCAGAAGGATCTTTTTGGACATGGATTCAGAATATTCTGGACATTATCTTTGGAACCAATTAGCACTATATTTCAAAGGATAACAAAATACAGGGCAATCTTTTATCTATTTCATTAGTCCTAAAATTCTTGCACCAGTTTTAAGAAAAGGGTACTGTAAGTTTGACTATAAAATACTTTACTACAAAACTGAAAGAAAAACAACTATTTCTTTCCTTTATCTCAAAAACATGACTTTGAAAAGATAAAAGCTACATGTGCAAAATACTTTTAGCTGCATTATTCATAACAGAAAAAAACAGACACAACTTAAATGATAAATACTTAATAAATAATTGCATGTTGATATGATAGACTATTATACAATTATTAAAATGATAAATACGGTCTTCCATGAAAAGGCTGAGAAAATGTTTACAAGATAATGTTTTGAAAAGTGTCCAACAGAAAAGTATGTGTATACTATGATTATGTCCATGTAAAAACTGTATGTTTATGTAAATAAAGTGTGATTGGCACATGAAGAAATGGAAACCCTCACTGTAACAGTGTATCAGTCAGGATGAGCCAGGTTCTGCTACAGTAACAAACAATCCCCGTCTATCAGTGTTTCACAAGAAGAGCTCACCCTACATGATCAGGCTCTGCTCATTGTAATCACGCAGGGACCCAGGCTGAAGAAGGTTCCATCCCCACACCTGCTTCCTCAACCTCAGCAGAGGAAAGATGGGGTTGGTACTAGATCTTACAGATTCTACATGGGAGTGAAATATGTCACTTCTACTTACTTTTATTTGGCTGAAGCAAGTCACATCATCATGCCTAACTTCAAAAGGGGCAAGAAAGCTAACTCCTACTATGTTACCCTAGAGAGAACCAGAAATATTTGTTGAACAACAGTAATGAATCTCACAGTGAGATTGGTGGAATTATAGATGCTTTTTCAAATATTTTGTGGTTTTTTAAAATACATTTTACACTATCATTGCCTCAGATTCCACTTGTGAGCCAGAAATTGAGAGCTGATAATGTATACCATACTAATCATTCAAAGACAGGCTTTTAGCTGAAAATTCTTTAAATGTACATTCTTTTATTGAAACATTTTAAATAGACTGAGATGATAAACATTTTCATGTTAGGAAATATAGTGTGATTGAAAAATATTTCTGGCTTCACATCATTGTAATATGCAATTTCTAAATTATATGGGAGAAACAAACAGCAATAAGGCATTCTGTTATAAATATTGATAATCATCTTAGAAAAATACATCTTTTTGCCTAAGTACAACAGGAGAATTTGCTTGCTTCAGCAAGCAGTCAGCAACAAAGAAAATAGTTTTAAATATTCCAGTACGTAAACTCCTGAAAAACATCAGTTGAAAATGAATGGGAGATAGTATGATGTACAGCAAAGAACACTGGCTTTGGTATCAGTTAGGTTCAAATGCTGAACCATCATTTATTAGTTATATAACCTTGGGCAATCTGGGCTAACATTTTCCATCAAAGAAACTAAAAAATCATGGGGGCAGCCTTGTGGCACAGTGGTTAAGTGCACGCACTACGCTTCCACGGCCCGAGGGTTCACAGGTTTGGATCCCGGGCGCGCACCGACACACCACTTGTTGAGCCATGCTGTGGCAGCGTCCCCTGTAAAGTAGAGGAAGATGGGCACGAATGTTAGCCCAGGGCCAATCTTCCTCAGAAAAAAAGAGGAGGATTGGCAACAGATGTTAGCTCAGGGCTGACCTTCCTCACAAAAAACAAAAAAGAAAAAGAAACTAAAAAATCTTCCCATGTGTATATTGTTGTGAAGTTTATGAAATGACATATAAAGCATTTAGAAAAGCAGCTAGCACGTGGTAGATAAATAAAGGTTCATTTATTTACATGTTAGCTGAATATTGAGCAATTGTAGGTACACAATGATCCAACTACATACTAAAGGGAACAGATGTCTTTCAAAAACCACTGTTATGAATAGATATATAGAGAGATTTGGTCAAAGCAACTGTGATCTAACCATTCTTACTGAACGGAGATGCTGTTCAAACAGAATTCCATTAGGTGCATATCTTTTAACTAATGCTCAACCAGACTGGGATGAGCACCATTGCTGGGTGCAGCTCCACGTCTACAGGGAGCACTTAATAAATAATGACGAGAAAGACAACGACAACCAGTCAAACCTCCTCTCTTAGTGATCTATGATCTGGGAGCAAGCCAGGTGAGGGGAATTAAGCCACCCGAAGCCATCAGGGATTGCCTTGGGAGGTGGAGAGAGAGACATGGATCCCTGTAGCCTTTGCTCTACTCTGTCACATTCATAGCAGGTGATCACGAACTCTGAGATGGCCAGGGTGGCACAGAGAAACTGGAACCAGGTTGGCCTATGAGATTGGTGAAGTCCTCAGGGACCACCCAGAGTCTTCATGGGTTTGAGAATCTGCTCTCTCTGGGTCAGGATGGCTCTCTGGGACACATCCCATTTCCCCAGTCCCTGCTGGTGGTGCTGGTATAGGGTGCATGGTCCAAAGAAAACTTCCATCGCTAATTTGGGATCAGTGGATAAGAGAGAAGGCAAACTGGGTTTCATTTTGGAAAGAGGCGACTTTGTCCATGCAGTGGATCTGATCCTCCTGAAGCCTGTGCTAAGGGTTCTGAGTATATCACGGCTGTGATATACACAGTCATTGACTGTGCAGAGAGAAGAGAAACTGTTGATGACTTTGCAGCTTCTGAGGCCACACTTGACCCCAGGTGTGCAGCCTCTCCTTTCCTTTTGCATAGACAAGTGTTAACTTCAGGGCAAGGCTCGAGTCCCTCCCTTCTAACCCAAATTCATTCCCACCAGCCACTTGAGCCCTCACTGATTGCTATCACCACGCCTGTCTGTACTTTGTATGCTGTCCGCGTGTGTAGTCTCATGCACGTGGAGGCTTGTGTTTTCAACTAGGCTGTAACCTGTCTGTGGGCAAGGACCAGATCTTGTAGTCCTTTTTATACTCCACACAGGTTTCAACAAAGATTTAGGGAGGAAGTGGACATTTACTTAAATATCTACTGCAATTAACTGAGGCTTGATTTGGAGAATCTGGCTGCCAAAGGTTGAATTTGGCTATATTTCTATCCTGTTCTAAGTGTTGAGGTTATTTTCTTTCTTACTGCACCTAAAAATTGACCTATATAGAAGTCTGCTAAAAGTTGGCAAAAAAGAATCTAGAAAATATCTAGTTGCCTTAGGTCTTTGCCTGATTAGAGCATTAAAATTATTCCCCCCACCTTCAGAATTTCTCCTAGGACACATTTGTAGTCTTAGCTTGTGTGAAGATTCATTCTTTCAGGGCCAGCCCCGTGGCTTAGTGGTTAAGTGCGCGTGCTCTGCTGCTGGCGGTCCGGGTTCTGATCCCGGGCGCGCACCGACGCACTGCTTCTCCAGCCATGCTGAGGCTGTGTCCCACATACAGCAACTAGAAGGATGTGCAGCTATGACATACAACTATCTACTGGGGCTTTGGGGGAAAAAAAAAAAAAAAAAGATTCATTCTTTCAGTTAAGAAGCATTTAATTACCATCAGTTGGGAGTCCTTTGTGCGTGGGAATTATGTTCCTGATACCTTTATCCCATCTGACTACCACAGTTCCTGGCATATGATAAGCACTCAGATATTTGTTTCATAAGTGAATTTCTCCTTTGTTTCTATCATTTCTACATTATGAAATAATTTCTCTTGGCCTATAGAATAATCAAATTATACCTGATACTAAAACCAAGGACAGAGTAAGTGTCTTCAACAAGAAGCTTTCAATCTTTTCTTTGAACATTCCTTGGAGCTGCCACCTTGATGTTAGAAATTACGTCGAAAATCTAACTCAGAGATTTCGCTCTCCTTTGACTCCACCCGGCTAAACCCACAAATCCTGTTTGCAGTAATTGCCTGCTGGTGGAGGGCCCTATCTTTTCCCCACAGCCTCTCTTCTCCAGACAATGTCAGCCATCAGGTCCTCGGTGGCGGCCAACCTGTTCTGCCCTGTGAGAGGAAACATATAACTATTAGGAGGGGTCTAGGGAAAGATAGATTGTGGTTCCAGAAAGTAAAAGAGTGAGAATTCTGGGGCTGAGCTTCTCCAAAGCTGATTAAGAGGAGCTGAGAGAGGAGTTCTAGAAAGGAAATGCATACCCAACTTTTCCCTGTTAGCAATAAAGACAGGAGTTTTTATTCCCATATTATTAACCAGAATTGCTAAAAAAAAAACAAGGCACATTTTCCCTTCTCTGGTTCTTCAATTGCTGTTAGTTCCACAGAATAGATGGAATGAAAAGAATCAAGGAGAAATCTTATCCCAGGAAGAATTTAATAAAAATTCTAAATGGAACTCACAGCACTGGTGCGATGCTGGTTCTGGCTGCTGATTCTGGCTATTTTTGTGCTGTGTGTAGAGCTCGGAAAGCAAGTACATGGACAGGGAAGGCTTTCACATTTGTAAAATTGTTGTAACTGGTTTTCTCCCACTTCTCTTTTTCAGGCCTTGCTAAATTCTCTAAAAAGAAAAAAAAAGAAAATCTATCCTTGTTATTCTTAAGCAATATTGTATATTATTAAGCAAAATGAAATTTCACTGGAAGGTGGAAATAGTTTTTAAAAAAGAAAGTAGTGAATAGTAATATTGGTTGTAACTGACCAGGCCTTTAATTTAAACTTGATTTTAATACTCTTTTGGTTCAGGGTGCCTAGGAGTAGTAAAGAAACCACGGGAATTCATACCACAGCCTTTAACGTGCAGGTGACCCAGCGACTTTGGAGTTCTGTTGCTGGTATCACCACTGGCTGGATTAAACCATTGAAAGCCAAAGTTGGTTTTTCCAAATGAAGTGGGAATACACGATGCCGTAGGGATATTTGGTTATCAATGATAGTCACAGCATCTTCAAAGAAAGGAAATGAGAATGTATATCCTGTGGCAAAGATGACCACATCGATATTCTCCACCTGCTACCATCTTCAAAAATGGCATCTGATTCCATGAATTCTTTCACATTGGATTTGACCATCATTCTGCCAGAAATGATGTGATTGGGAAGGTTGTCATGGACACTCACTTGAGGTTTTAGAAATCTATAAAACCAGGGAAGATGAGTCATATTAGTCTTTGTCTCTCTTCATTTATTCATTTACATATCCACTTATTTGTTCCAGAAAACTTTATTGGGCACTCTTTCTTCCTTCTGTTTCGACAGATGAGATGAAAATGTTTTTTAGGAAATGTTAAGACTCCAGGGTCATCCTTTTCCTCTTCTCTTCCTCTTCCTTTATTCCCCCTTTATAAGACATTCTCAAACTAAGAAGCCAGTAAAAAGCCAGGAAAACAAAGTTCTGGTCCTCCAGTGCAAAAGGCTTCATCTGGCTTTCCACCTTTAAACATAGCTATCTACACTAGTGCAAGACAGAGGCACAGATAAACGCTGGAATGTGAGGGTCCCCTTCTCAACTTCGATCCTGATGCTCAAACTCGGATCAACTATTTATCACAATGACCCACTCCTCATTCTCTCTGTGCTGTGAGCCTCAGCTCTAGCACACAGCTCTTGCCAGAGGCTGAGATCTTTAGTTGAACTTCACGTGGTGGTGATTGCGTATATACAGCAAAGCTTCACTTACCAGGCACTGCCATGTAATCAGCATGTTGAGGACACTGAAACGTACACAGGTAAGGAAATCCTTCTGTTACTTTTAATTTCTTTACTTTTTACTTAAAGTTTCGATGAAAATATTTCTAAAATTTGTTACACTCTTGTTCCATTTCTTAAACAGTTCATAATGAACGTAACCTTCTTTTACTGCTCATTCTCTTCATTAAGCACCTTAATTACCGCTCAAATGCTACAATGCACTTTTAATGTCTCCTCCCTGTGCTGTTCATTATCATGGCTCTTGTCACTATGTCATAGCCAGCAGTATTTCCCTTCTCATTTGTTGCTCTGGCTTGACAAATAAGACAACACATGGTTAGAATTATCCACAAAATAAAGGTCAATACATTCTGCCGATTATCTTCGATTCTGTCTCATGAGTGAAGTGTATGGGTCATAATGCACAGAAGTCTATCTGTCCTTTCTAGTTCTTAGAATCAATCACATCAGCTGAGACAAAATAAATGCACCCTACAGGTAACATGAATATCTTTTCTGAGGCCATAAATGCATGATTGAATCTTTAATTTATTCTCTGCCCAGTTATTCAACATAGATGTGTCATGATCTTCCTGATGATATTAAAGCAAAGCCGAAAGGACAGTGTCCAGGGGACTAGCCTTCATCCCACACACAGGGCAAGATCCAAGCCCCTCATCTGGTGCTAAGAAATACCCGGAAAAAGTAAAAGTGTGTTCAAAGTGGGATAGTTGGGCCGTTGTGGGGCAGGAAAAAGAACCCAGAAGTTACCTGACCTCTTCTGTAAGAACAGAATCCTGTGATCTACTTCACGGGGTAAAGAATGTATCAGTCTGGAAACTATGCAGGAGCCA
Organism: Ceratotherium simum simum; assembly: GCF_057802395.1. Taxonomy (NCBI): domain Eukaryota; kingdom Metazoa; phylum Chordata; class Mammalia; order Perissodactyla; family Rhinocerotidae; genus Ceratotherium; species Ceratotherium simum. Next base: position 29,768,634 of record NC_141901.1, on the reverse strand, counting down.
GAATTCCTCCCCTTCCCTGTCATTCAACACCTCCTCCTCTTGTGGGTTCTTTGGAACATGACCTGGGCCTCGACACTGCTTTGGAAATCCTGCTGAGGATGGTGTCCTGTGAACTGATAGAAGGGCTGAAAGAGACAAACGCCTTCAACTCTTCCCCAAACTTTAGTGTGAGTTTCTCTTTAAAAAAAAAAAAAAGACTAGGTAAACCAAGACTTCACTATCTTCCGATGGTGTAACTATACGTTTCCTGCGAATGTATAGGCTTCTTAAGATCAATATCACGTACATATCAGATCAGATTCCCCAGTAGTGCCTGGGCCCTCTCACCCCCTTGGTCTCCTGAACTCTGCCAGTCTCCAGCTTGGGGGCAGTGTAAGCACTTTCTCAGCTGGAGCTCCTAAATCCTCCATCTTGCAAAGGACTGGGATCAGCTTTCCTCATTTTTACTTCTCAATTCACCCCCTGGTGTTCTCATCCATTCTCTGATGTCAGCTATTGACTTCCATGTGGATTAATCTTAAATATACAGCTCTATACAAACAGTTTAAATTAGTTCTTTTGTGTTTCCTTTGTCAAATCAATGACCATTGCTTAAACACGAAAAATACACACACACACACACACACACACACACCAGCAACAACTTATTTCTTTTATTCTTGGGTTGAAAATGTGGCAAATCCACTAAAAAGGTGATCTAACTTTTAGCACTGGCCTTTTTTTCTAATTTTCTGCCTGCCTTTACACTAGCTGTTAATGTCTCTGAACCTGTTTTTTTGGCTCTAAAATACAGGGGGTTGAAATAAATAATTTCTTAAGTCATCTCCAGTTCTAAAATGTTATGATATTTTATCTATTACATGTCTTCACCCCATTTAATTTGTCCAAACAACTACTATCAGAATTTCTTTAAAATATGAAATTTTGTTTATCATATTATTTTTCTGACCTTTTTTCCTCCTTAAATTGGATATTTTTAATGAGAAAATATTTTAAACATATAAAAAAGTAAATAGAATCATACAACAGACACCCAAGTATCATGTGTGATGATATATATGCACCTGGCACACAGCAGGTGATCAATAAATACTCCTGGAATGAGGGAATGATCTGGACCATAGAGAAGACAGTTTAAAATAGCTATTTTCCCAGAAAGGCCAGCAGATGGCGAGCTTGTACATTGACAAAACCGACTCTTGGTTTAGATGGGTTACCTAGGTGTGTTTCCCCTCAGTGTACAACTCGATTATTGTGCAGTTACCAGCACATTTCCAGCGACAATCTATTCGCACCTTGTTAACCATACTAAATAAGCACAACCTCACATGTGTAAAAATTGTTTACAGACCTCAAAGTGAGTGGCATTTTAAATAATTTTTTGGAAAATTTGCAATATTTAAGTCACCTATCTAGATCATTCTAAAGCCCCCCACCCCCAACTCTTCTTTGTAGGTTGTAGAGATATATCTAAATCATGCCAGTCAGGATAGCAAAGCAAGGGTCTGAATTAATTATCTAAGTTGCTGCCTATTTTGTTTCACTAGTATTTTATACACACAGACACACCCACACCCATTCTTTATCCCCAGAGGAAGACACTGTTAATGGTTTTTTGGATCTTCCTAAAATTGTATATACATGTACCACTACAGGTATATAGCATTTTTTTCTATAAATGGGATCACAAAGGCACACAGTCCTATAATTTGATTTTTTCAATGAATATCATCTGATATCTGCACATATACTCATGCTTCATTTTTCCTAATGACCGTGTAGTCTTCCACAGTATAGATGTGTTAACTAGCAGAGATCTTGACAAAGAGCAAAAGGGCTGACTATTTCTGGTCATGATTACTGAGTATCCGTTCGGCCCAGCCAACACCCTCAAACCTCTGCTGCCTTTTGTGTGTAGATATGTGCTTTTAGTGGAAAGCCATAAGCAGAAGTCTTGAATCCTAGTTATCCTGGGTTTGTACATCTGCACAAGCAGGCGGAGAATTCCCACATCAACACGACGCAACTCTCAGAAAACAGACCTGCTTTGCGGCGTGGCTGAGCTCCACAGCCAGGTCTGCGCCAGAATTCCCAAAGCCAATCACGAGGATTCTCCTTCCCATAAATCCCTCCGGACTCTTCTATTCCTTGCTGTGGAAATACTGACCTTTGCACTTCTCAATCCCTATGCAAAGAAAAAAATGGAAAATAGCAGTTTAGATTCAGGAAATGCAAAGCTTACTGTAGCTATTACATTGCATTTGCACAGTTTCATAGTAAACCACTTTAAAACCAAAATCTATATATAGTACCACGTTCAAATTCTTTTCCAATGGTCCTCTTATGATTCACAAACAATTGATATTAACAGAAATTTGATTTATCATAGCGCACACGAAGTTATTTTATATACACATATATACAATTATATATACTATATATATATACACTTATATATACAACTTTTACGGAGCAAATTCACTTTGGTGATATCCAAATTCATACAGCGTTCTATGTTTTTTCTGTGATTATCATTAGGGACTCTCAAAATTGGAAAATTAGAGTCACCTGGTCCAACCTTGCATTATATATTAATACAGCCTTGCTATGAAAATGCAATTCTCAGACCAGCAGCACCTGGGAACTTTGTCAAAGGCGAATTCACGAGCCCCACTCCAGACACATTGAATCAGAATCTCAGGGAGTTGGAACTAGCAATGTGATTTAACAAAGTCTCCATGTTATTCCTACCATACTAAAGTTTGAGAGCCACCGATCTAAAAAGTCCTCATTAATGGTTATTGGTTTCTGCTTAAACATCTCCTGAATTGGGAAACTCACTACTTCACAAGGAAGACTATTTCATTTTGGGACATGACTTCTTGCTGGAAAATCCCTTCTTCTTTTGAGCCAAGTCTACCTCCCCAGATCTTCTATCTGTCAGCTCTCGACCTGCCCAACAAGAACACACACAGCATGATTCCATCCTTTATATGATGGTGACATCACAGTCAAAGATAGTGATCGTGCTCCTTTCTCACCCACAACAAGCACCTTCCTCCAGGCTAAACAGCTTCTGTAGTTTTTATACATTCGCCATGTTGCATTTGTGTGACTCTTTACTATCCTGGTTGTTCTCCTCTAATTATGTTCCCTTTTGTCAACACTCTTCTTGAAGGGGGCACCAGAGCAGAGCACAACACTCTAGGCGTGGCCTGACAACAGAGGTAAAACAGATACCTCTCTTTTGTTGAAACTTAAGTGCCACTGGCTTGTACTCAGACATTCTGATTATAACAGGCTTTTTCCTTTATAAAACTTAAAAACCCACAGAATTCAGGTTTTATACTAATTGCATTACTGAGGTTAATGACTTATTGTATGCCATTATGAAGGGAATTTTAAATCCACTTTACTTAACCACAGACCATCCACCCTTATTTTTTTTTTTTAATTTTTTTGTTTATTGCAGTAACATTGGTTTATAACATTGTAAGTTTCAGGTGTACATCATTGTACTTCTATTTCTGCATAGATTACATCATGTTCACCACCAAAATACTAATTACAACCCATCACCACACATGTACCGAATTATCCCTTTCACCCTCCTCCCTCCCCCCTTCCCCTCTGGTAACCACCAATCCAATCTCTGTCCCTATGTGTTTGTTTATTGTTGTTATTATCTACTACATAATGAAGGAAATCATACGGTATTTGACCTTCTCCCTCTGACTTATTTCACTTTGCATTATACCCTCAATGTCCATCCATGTTGTCACAAATGGCTAGATTTCATCGTTTCTTATGGCTGAGTAGTATTCCATTGTGTATATATACCACAGCTTCTTTATCCATTCGTCCCTTGATGGGCACTTAGGTTGCTTCCAAGTCTTGGCTATTGTGAATAATGCTGCAATGAACACAGGGGTGCATGTACCTTTGCAAATTGGTGTTTTCAAGTTCTTTGGATAAATACCCAGCAGTGGAATAGCTGGATCATATGGTAGTTCTATCCTTGCTTTTTTGAGGAATCTCCATACTGTTTTCCATAGTGGCTGCACCAGTTTGCACTCCCACCAGCAGTGTATGAGAGTTCCCTTCTCTCCACATCCTCTCCAACACATGTTGTTTCCTGTCTTGTTAATTATAGCCATTCTGACGGGCGTGAGGTGATATCTCATTGTAGTTTTGATTTGCATTTCCCTGATAGTTAGTGATTTTGAACATCTTTTCATGTGTCTGTTGGCCATCTGTATATCTTCTTTGGAGAAATGTCTGTTCAGGTCTTTTGCCCATTTTTTAATTGGGTTGGTAGTTTTTTTGTTGTTGAGATGCATGAGTTCTTTATATATTTTGGAGATTAAGCCCTTATCAGATGTATGGTTTGCAAATATCTTCTCCCAATTGTTAGGTTGTCTACGTTTTGTTGATGGTTTCCTATGCTGTGCAGAAGCTTTTTAGTTTGATGTAGTCCCATTTGTTTATTTTTTCTATTGCTTCTCTTGCCCGGTCAGATGTGTTGTTTGAAAAGATGTTGCTAAGACTGATGTCGAAGAGGGTACTGCCTATGTTTTCTTCTAGAAGTTTCATAGTTTCAGGTCTTACATTCAAGTCTTTAATCCATTTGGAGTTAATTTTTGTGTATGGTGTAAGGTAAGGGTCTACTTTCATTTTTTTGCATGTGGCTATCCAGTTTTCCCAACAACATTTGTTGAAGAGACTTTCTTTTCCCCATTGTATGTTCTTGGCTCTTTGTCAAAGATTAGCTGTCCATAGACGTGTGGGTTTATTTCTGGGCTTTCGATTCTATTCCATTGATCTGTGTGTCTGTTTTTGTGCCAGTACCATGCTGTTTTGGTTACTATAGCTTTGTAGTATATTTTGAAATTGGGGAGTGTGATACCTCCAGCTTTGTTCTTTTTTCTCAGGATTCCTTTAGCTATTTGGGGTCTTTTGTTGTTCCATATAAATTTTAGGATTCTTTGTTCTATTTCTGTGAAAAATGCTGTTGGAACTTTGATAGGGATTGCATTGAATCTATAGATGGCTTTAGGAAGTATGGACATCTTAACTATGTTAATTCTTCCAATCCAAGAGCACGGAATATCTTTCCATTTCTTTGTGTTTTCTTCAATTTCTTTCAGAAATGTTTTATAGTTTTCGGTGTACAGATCTTTCACCTCTTTGGTTAAGTTTATTCCTAGGTATTTTATTCTTTTTGTTGCAATTGTAAATGGGATGGTATTCTTAATTTCTCATTCCGCTACTTCGTTGTTAGTGTATAGAAATGCAACTGATTTTTGTATGTTGATTTTGTATCCTGCAACTTTACCATATTCGTTTATTACTTCTAAAAGTTTTCTGGTGGATTCTTTAGGGTTTTCTATATATAAAATCATGTCATCTGCAAATAGTGACAGTTTCACGTCTTCCTTTCCAATTTGGATCCCTTTTATTTCTTTCTCTTGCCTGATTGCTCTGGCTAGGACTTCCAATACTATGTTAAATAGGAGTGGTGACAGTGGGCATCCTTGTCTGGTTCCTGTTCTTAGAGGGATAGCTTTCAGTTTTTCACCATTGAGGATGATATTAGCTGTGGGTTTCTCATATATGGTCTTTATTATGTTGAGGTACTTTCCTTCTATCGCCATTTTATTCAGAGTTTTTATCATAAATGGATGCTGTATCTTGTCAAATGCTTTCTCTGCATCTATTGAGATGATCATGTGATTTTTGTTCTTCATTTTATTAATGTGGTGTATTACGTTGATTGATTTGCAAATGTTAAACCATCCCTGCATACCTGGAATAAATCCCACTTGATCATGGTGTATAATCTTTTTAACGTATTGTTGTATGCGATTTGCTAGTATTTTGTTGAGGATTTTTGCATCGATGTTCATCAGTGATATTGGCCTATAATTTTCTTCTTTTTGTGTTGTCCTTGTCTGGTTTTGGTATCAGGGTAATGTCAGCTTCATAGAATGAGTTAGGGAGCTTCCCCCCCTCCTCAATTTTTTGGAAGAGTTTGAGAAGGATAGGTATTAAGTCTTCTTTGAATGTTTGGTAGAATTCCCCAGGGAAGCCATCTGGTCCTGGACTTTTATTTTTGGGGATGTTTTTGATTACTGTTTCGATCTCCTTACTGGTGATTGGTCTATTCAAATTCTCTACTTCTTCTTGATCCAGTTTTGGAAGGTTGTATGATTCTAAGAATTTATCCATTTCTTCCAGATTGTCGAATTGGTTGGCATATAGCTTTTCATAGTATTGTCTTATAATCTTTTGTATTTCTGAGGTGTCTGTTGTAACCTCTCCTCTTTCATTTCTGATTTTACTTATTTGTGCCTTCTCTCTTTTTTTCTTGGTGAGTCTAGCTAAAGGTTTGTCAATTTTGTTGATCTTTTCAAAGAACCAACTCTTGGTTTTATTAATTTTTTCTATTGTTTTTTTGGTCTCTATTTCATTTATTTCCGCTCTGATTTTTATTATTTCCCTTCTTCTACTGATTTTGGGCTTTGTTTGTTCTTCTTTTTCCAGTTCCTTTAGGTGCATTGTTAGATTGTTTATTTGAGATTTTTCTTGTTTGTTGAGATAGGCCTGTATCACTATAAACTTCCCTGTTAGAACCGCTTTTGCTGTATCCCATAAATTCTGGCATGTCGTATTTTCATTTTCATTTGTCTCCAGGTATTTTTTGATTTCTTCTTTGATTTCTTCGTTAACCCAGTCGTTGTTCAGTAGCATTTTGTTTAATCTCCGTGTATTTGTGGCTTTTCTGATTTTCTTCCTATAGTTGATTTCTAGTTTCATACTGTTGTGGTCAGAAAAGATGCTTGGTATTATTTCAATCTTCTTAAATTTATGGAGACTTGTTTTGTGGCCTAATATGTGATCAATCCTGGAGAATGTTCCATGTGCATTTGAAAAGAACGTGTATTCTTCGGTTTTTGGATGGAATGCTCTGTATATATCTACTAGGTCCATCTGTTCTAGTGTGTCGTTTAAGGCCAATGTTTCCTTATTGATCTTCTGTTTGGATGATCTATCCATTGGTGTAAGTGGAGTGTTCAAGTCCCCTACTATTATTGTGTTACTGTCTATTTCTGTTTTTATGTCTGTTAATAATTGCTTTATATATTTGGGTGCACCTACATTGGGTGCGTAGATATTTACAAGTGTTACATCCTCTTGTTGGATTGTTCCCTTGATCATTATGTAATGCCCTTCTTTGTCTCGTTTTACAGTTTTTGTTTTAAAGTGTATTTTGTCTGATATGAGTACTGCCACCCCAGCTTTCTTTTCATTGCCATTTGCGTGGAGTATCTTTTTCCATCCCTTCACTTTCAGTTTGTGAGTGTCTTTAGGTCTGAAGTGTGTCTCTTGTATGCAGCATATATATGGGTCTTGTTTTTTTATCCAGTCAGCCACCCTATGCCTTTTAATTGGAGCATTTAGTCCATTGACATTTAAAGTAGCTATTGATAAGTATGTACTTACTGCCATTTTTTAACTTTTATTTTTTCTCAGTGTTTTAGTAGTCCTTCTCTGTTCCTTACTTCTTCTATACAGAATTGATGGTCACTTTAGTTTGACCTCTGTCTGAAAGCTCTACTCTTTAACTCCCCTCCTCCCTCCTTTTATGTTTTTAATATCATATCTAACCTCTTTTTTGTGCATTTGTATCCATTACGTTCTAATCATGGAAATAGATAATTTTTCCTATTTGTGGTCTTCTCTTTTCCCCTTAAATCAGTCCCTTTAACATTTCTTGTAGCACTGGTTTCTTGGTGACAAACTCCTTTAATTTTTGCTTATCTGGGAAAATTTTGATCTCTCCTTCCATTTTGAATGATAACCTTGCTGGGTAGAGTCTTCTTGGCTGTAAGTTTTTTTCTTTTAGCACTTTAAATATATCATGCCATTCTCTTCTAGCCTGTAAGGTTTCTGCTGAGAAGTCAGCTGATAGCCTTATGGGGTTTCCTTTGTATGTGACTTGACATTCTCTTGCGGCTTTTAGGATTCTCTCTTTATCTTTAATTCTGGACATTTTGATTATGATGTTTCTTGGTGTGGGCCTCTTTGGGTTTATCTTGTTTGGGGCTCTCTGTGCTTCCTGTACCTGGATGTCTGTTTCCTTCCTTAGGTTAGGGAAGTTTTCATCTATTATTTCTTGAAATAGATTCTCTGCCCCCTTGTCTCGCTCTTCTCCTTCCGGGACACCTATAACATGGATGTTAGTGTGCTTGATGTTGTCCCAGAGGTCCCTTAGACTGTCCTCACTCTTTTTAATTCTTTTCTCTTTTACCTGTTCACCTTGGGTAATTTCTTCTAGTCTTTCTTCCAGCTCACAGATCCGTTCTTCTGTATCCTCTACTCTGCTTTTGAGTCCCTCTAATGAATTTTTCATTTCCAGTATTGTATTCTTCATTTCTGATTGGTTCTTTTTTATATCTTCCATTTCTTTGTTGACATTCTCACTGAGTTCATCTATTCTTCTCCCCAGATCAGTGAGCATCCTTAACACTCTTAGTTTGAACTCTCTTTTGGGTAGGTTGCTCATTTCTGTTTCACTTAGTTCCTTTTCTGGGGTTTTGTCCTGTTCCCTTACTTGGAATGTATTCTTTTGCCTCCTCATTTTGCCTCTTTCCCTGTGCTTGTGTCTACGTATTAGATAGGTCGGCTACGTCTCCTGCTCTTGGATAGGTGACCTTATGTAAGTGATGCCTTAGGAGGCTTCAAGTGTGCTTCCCTCAATTCTCAATGTTCCAGGGGTGGCCCCTATGTGGGCTACATGTGTCCTTCTATTGTGGCCTGTTAGCTCTCCCTATAGGCGCCCGGGGAGGCTGAGTTATGCTCCTGGCCAGCTGTTGTAATGCTCAGCTGCTTGTAGTTGTTGTGGGCCCTTCAGTCTCTTTATCAGGTGTGGGGCACCCCAGCATAGTTGGCTGTAAGTTCTAATACCACATTTGTGTTGCAGTATTTCTTTTAACTGAGTAGGCCCCCAGTGTGGCAGGTTGTTTGGCTCAGGGCCTTACAATTGCTGCAAGCCTCTAGCCTATTATGTCTCTTGTCAGCTCTCTGAGGATTGCAGCTGGGTGGGGCTGGCCTCAGGCACAGGAACACCCAATTGTTTCAGGCTTTGGAAGGTGGGGCAAACCTCCTATGTAGGTCTTTGAGAAGCACAAGTCTTCTGCAGCTGACAAGCCCTGTTGCCCTCAGGTCCACACACACAGTCAACACAGTCCTGCCCCGTGTGCGTGCCCCGACCTCCCCAAGCAGACCCAGTCTCTCCACGGCGGGAGCCCCACACACTCCGCCACCGCCCCACACTCTCCACCCGCTCCTTGTGCACACCCTGCCCCGCTCAAGTCGGCTCAGTTGCCAGGCTGCAGAGAATCCAGTCACCAATCTATGCAGGCCCACAAGTTGCCTGAGGGCTTGTTGTTGGGTGGGGCCAGTCTCTAGGGTGGGCTGCCTGCCCTGGCTGAGCTGGATTAAATCAGTGCTCTAGCAGGTGGAGCAGACCCCAGGCTAGGTGGCCTCAGGGAGAACTCCAATGGCGGCTGTGTCAGTACGCTCACACCAGGCCACAACAATGGCTGCCGCCAATGTCCCAGTCCCTGGAGAGGTCTCACCCCTCACCAAGATGCACTCAGGGCCTATTAGGTGAGTCTGTTGTCACCAAAGCACTGTGCACCTTTCTTTCTGGTGATTTTAGGATGCTTTCTGGAACGGGTGAGTTTGTGCGCGGGCCCTTTAAGAGCCAGTTTTAGTTTCTTTGTGAACCGGGTTTTCTGGGGGTACTCCCCAATGTTTTAGTAGCAGGCACAGTCAGATATTATGCCGCTGGTGTCGATTGTGCTGTGTCCACAAAATGCCCACAGCGAGGGTGCTCCCCGGCTCAGGACCCCGCGCCTCCAGGGAGGCTGCGTACCTGTGTGCTGCTCCCGGCGGCCGTGAAGCTGGCGGCTTGTGAAGACGGCGTTTTTCCTCTCCGGAAGGGAGTCTCTGCCTCTTCTACCCCAGTTAGGATTGTCCGTTGTTGCAGGAGTTCCTCTTATCCAGTTTTCAGTTCTGTCTCAGGGGTAATTTTTCCACGAGTAGTTGTAAATTGGCTGTGTCCACGGGAGGAGGTGAGTTCCGAGTCTGCCTACGCCGCCATCTTGACTCCGCCCCCCAGACCATCCACCCTTAGGATTCCCTGAGATGAGAAAGCTACATACCTGGGAAAAACTGAAGTGGTAAATGAGGTCACTGTGACGACCACTGCAGACAACGCCTGCGTCAAAGGCAGACAGCCTTTGCTCGCCGTCAGCTTCCGCCACAACGTCCAGTTGGCCAGTGGAGAGAAATCAGGAGGCTTCCTCACACTGTACTTTGTCTGAGAACAAAAGGACAAACAAGGGTGTCACGTGACCCTCTCCTTCCACCTCCCAGAAACTAGAGGACCACACCTGGACCAACAGAGGTCATTCAGTTTATTCCCCAGATTCAAGGGAAAGTGGACCCTGAATAATCATTTTCTTGTAGATATTCCTATATTTAATAATCTTCAGTGAGATTTTTATGATCTTGTTTAGATTTCTTCCACAATGCCCCTGAAAATTGAGAAATGGGTAATAAGTAAAGTGTTTATTTTTTCTATACCTGTTGCTTTATACCTTTATACCTGTTGCTTGACTTTTTCTCGTGCCATAGAGCTTATGAAGCAGATATATGTGCCAATACACCCTGGATTTCAAGTCTTCCAAATGGATGACCATATGGATGGATGAACAGACAGATGAGATGGTAAATATATGGACATATGTCCAAAAGTTGTCTTTTTAGAAATGTATGCCACAGACACATTAAATACTACCTAATACTAAATCAGACTCTCCTGTGAGGTGGTAAACAACCTGCTGTGGGAGGTAATCAAGCAGCGACTAGATGTCCAACCATCAGAAAAAATGAATTGCAAAAGAGATAAGGCTGGCATAGCCTTTCCAAATGTAAGTTTCTATGAGTCTAGAAAAGTAATGATGATGATGATGATGATGGTAGCTAACAGTTACTGAGTGTGTATCTTATGATAAGCACTGATGAAAGTGTTCCAAATGCATGCACTCACTTAATCTGGAAAGAGAGCCCTCTGCAAAGAGGATTATAGTGATAGTCTGAGTTTGTGCAAGGAAAATGCCAAGTGAGAAAGTCGTGTGGTTGATATACGCATATATGCAAGAGACCACCATACAGGCAAAGAGCTTTTGCAAATAAATACAATATTGCCTCTAATTCAATAGTCAGTGTTTCTGTTTTGTTTTGTTTTTGTTTTTGTTTATTGTGGTAATATTGTCTAAATTTCAGGTATACATCATTATACTGCTATTTCGGCGTGGATTACATCATGTTCTCATGTTCATCACCCAAATACTAATACAATCCATCACTGCACACATGTGCCTAATGTAAGACCTGAAACCATGAAACTTCTAGAAGAAAACATAGGCAGTGTGCTCTTCGACGTCAGTCTTAGCAACATATTTTCAAGCACAATGTCTGACCAGGAAAGAGAAACAATAGAAAAAATAAACAAATGGGACTACATCAAACTAAAAAGCTTCTGCACAGCAAAGGAAACCATCAACAAAACGAAAAGACAACCTAACAACTGGGAAAAGATATTTGCAAACCATACATCTGATAAGGGGCTAATCCCCAAAATATATAAAGAACTCATGCATCTCAACAAGGAAAAAACTAACAACCCAATTAAAAAATGGGCAAAAGACATGAACAGACATTTCTCCAAAGAAGATATACAGGTGTAGTCAGTGTTTCTAAATCAGGGTATTTAATCCCTTGAAATTGCACACAAAATGTTATATTTATGTGTCTATCTCTAGAGAAAGGTGACAATTGCCTTCATTAGATTCTCAAGGGTCAAGACAACAAAAGACCCTCAAGCTTACCTGGAAACAGATGTACTTCAAAAAGTCAAGGTGCTTGGCACACATCCTCAAATACTCCAGGAGCTGTGAGCTGTGCATGTAATTTGGAAAATGATCAGAACGGAGAAGTCACTGAAGCAGGGCATTTCCCTGGAAATGTTGATGTTCACAGATCTGTAGATGCTGGGCTGTCCTTCTTCTGACTTCTCCTTTAGAAAGTAAAGGAAAACACCCCTAATGAGTTCCTGGTGAATAATGCAGTGGAGAAAGATTGTGCTTTAAGAGGCGTGTGCAAGTCTACTCTGCTGCTAGATTACTCCAATGCCTGCAAGGCAGAGCATCGACCAGTGCTTCCTTTCAGCTGACTTTTGATTCTGACATGCCAAGGCCTCAGTTCTCCAGGAGGCCAGAGGCTTGTAAGGGTTTTGTGTGTTTGATTCTTCCTACTGACTCATTCCCAAGCCTGCCAGCCCTTATTGATGTACCAGACAGTACTCTCGAGAAACTCATCACACAGTCTTGCTTTTCTTCACAGACAAAGAGGGACTTTATCTGATCTGGAGTTCAGTTACATAAAACACATTTTGCCTGTTCTGAAGGATTTAGTGGCACCAAAATTCCTCCCCAAACATGATGACTCAGGAAGGAAGAGAGAGAGAGACTGCTGCATACCAACTCTGTAACCAATGACTAGGTTAGGTATTCTCACAGAGGCCACCTATGAAGAACTGATTACTCGTCTCTTCTTACAGATTAGGAAACGGGGGCTCCGAGACTTGCTCAGCAGAGGGTTCCCGTCTCCTGTTCCAGGGCCTTTTCCTGCCTTAGGGCTGCCTGCCTCCACACCAGCCTGTGCACCCACAGCACCTCTAGGACCCCTGGCTCAGCACTGAGCACTATATCTCTCTCATACTGCAATGATCCGTATCGACATCTTCTTTCCTTTGCCATAAACCCCGAAAGCCAGGAACTGTTCCTGTTTATCTTTCTATCCCCCACAGGGAGCACAGTTTCCAGCTCACAGCAGGTTCTTGTTTTACATTTGTCGAGTTGCAGATTGGATGTGCACTGCATTCCATACCAGGAACATTGAGACTTACTTGGAATCTCCAGAGTCCCCCAGTGTCGTCACAGGTGGGCTCAAAGCAGGTGGGTTCCAGCCCTTCATCCAAGCAGCATTTAATGGCCCCCACACCCCCGATCCCAGCTCCCATCACTGCCACTCTCTTCTTCCCCACGTTCTTCTGCATCATCTGGAGGGACAGAGACCCTCGTCGGTGCTGCGAGTCCACGCCACTCAATTAAAACACTTCTATGTCCGTAAAGATCTCTAACAATTCATTTTTTCAGAAATAATCCAATGTCCTAGAATTTTGGTTGATTCCTGCCTTCCAGCCTTTCCCTGATGGAATCAGTGATGATCCAGCTCCACTCGGTTCCTAAGTCTCTTGACCATGGAAGGGAGAACAGGGGCCTGGATACTAGTTTAGGACATTAATTTTTTTTCTTTTTTTTTTGGTGAGGAAGATTGGCTCTGAGTTAACATCTGTTGCCACTCCTCCTCTTTTTGCTTGAGGAAGACTGGTGCTGGGTTAACACCTGTGCCAATCTTCCTCTACTCTATGGGACACCACCACAGCGTGGCCCACTGAGCAGTGCGCAGGTCCACGCCCAGGATCTGAACCCGCAAACCAGTGAAGTGGAGCACATGAACTCAACCACTATGCCACCGGGCCCGCCCCAGGACATTAATTTTTAAATCTCTCTCCTTTACCTCCATTCAAGCAGGTTACAGGCTCTCTGAGCCATTGTTTCAGGGAAGAATAAGCCAGGGCAAAATAGCAGAAGTTCCCATTTTCTGCCGTTCTCATCCGGAACGAGATGGAGGTGGGGGACTAAGGGAAGAAACAGCAGTTGAATGGGCGGGAGGCAGGGAGGGGCCTCGCCCAGAACACACAGGCCCCACCTGCCTCCAGAACCATGCCAGAGTCTTCGGGCCCTGCTCTGCCCAGTCTCGCCCGCTCTCCCCCACCCGCCGTTTTTGAATGGAAATCCCTCTGTGCTTTGCCTCCGAACCTGCCCTTGTTGCAGCTAGTTCTGAAAATGTTCGCAGATAAATTCCCGTGGCAACCTTACCTTTGTCCATTGCTTAGTTGTCTTCCCCCCACTTTAGTAAGCTTCTTTCTTCTTTCAATTTGGTCCTCAGAAAAAGCAGGGAGGGCGAGTATTACTACAATCCCATTTTCCTGATGAGGAAAACCACGACTCATTGACGAGCCGTCAATTGTTCAAGCTCCCCCGTGGCAAACAGTGAAGCTGTGCCCAGCAAGTGGGCTGACTGACTTCCCCAGCACTTCCCGGGACCTGCCCACCATACGTCATGATGCCCACCCACCCACACTTCCTTCTGGGGAATTCCTGCCTGCACCCCCTCCTGTCCTAAACACTCATGCTCTGGACAGGGTGTCTTTTCCCAGCCCTGGACTGGGAGTGAGCTCCTAACCCTTCAAGGGTTAGCACTGAGGGGAGAGGTCAAAGGGATGCATAGGGAGAGGGGAGCATAGGGAGAGTCCCAGTGCTACAGAGGAGGCTATGGCAGCCTTTAGGGGCCACGGGCAAGGTCAAGTGACGACATGACCCAGCAGGGGGAGAGGAGAAGACAAGAGAGAAGCAGAAGGTAGAGGCCCAGCCTTTACAGAAGGAAATAGAGAGACATCCCTGGGTTTCCAAAACAGCTGCGCTGTGGCTCTCTGTATCCTCGAAATAACCCCATTTTCTTTAGCTAGCTAGACTCTGTGCCATGATTTAGGGCTAACCTGAGTCCCAACAAGGTCAGAGCACTGAGCACTGAGCCACTTCTACCAAGGGTGCTGCCTAAACATCTCAGATGCCACAACCAAAGGGGCCTCTACCAAGACAGAAGCAGGGAATACATGCAGGAAATAAAATTAGTCTGAAATGCTGGATCCCTTCTTCATCATGCACCTGGTGGGATATTTCTTTGAACTATTACGTAGTCCCTCAGTTTTTTTAGGGAGAAGTTTATTAACAGTTCTAATCAGTTGTTCATCTCCATTGCTCACATAACACTTTATTTCTATACTAAAATACTCAAATGTTAAATCGCGATTTTTTTACATATTTGTCTCTCCACTAGACCGTGACTTCCGAGACCAAAGGGACCAGTTTACTTGTCTTTGAATACCCTGTGTGTAATGCCACACTTGCACGGCATAGGGACCCAATAATAATGTGAAAAAATGAATGAATGAGTAAATTACCAAAGACAGCTTTACCTCAGTAAAAATTCTTAAAGCAAGAATAAATAATGTGAAAAACTCTTATTACTGATCTAGAGTCAAATCCCCTCCTCCCACTCCAATTAAAAGAACACGATAAGTAAGCAGTCATAGCATAATGAATACATTTCATATCTTCTTTAAGTTGAATTCCAAGGCATAATTATTGAAGCCCCATGGTACAGTTTTCACAGCATCTCATAGTAAAACATCACTGCTGGCTGGGTTGTGGCCATGCTGCCCCGAAGCCTTCCCAACACTTGGCCCAGATGGTCTGCCCTCTGACTCATGAGCACAGCCTGCTACCACAACTGACTTTGCTTTACTGAGCGCTTTCTGTAAATGTAGCCAGCTTTCCAGGAAATGGCTGCAGAGATTTCTCCCCTAAGGGCCAGAGGCTTTGTGGAAGTGATCATTTACCTAGACACAGGTAATTTCTTTATCAGAGAAGCATGTACACCAGCCCACTAGAATCAGCTCATCAGACTCAATTGTTAAGTTTCAAGGAATTTTGCAAGTCGGCTGCTAAACACAGTCATTAGTAAAATTTACGTAAACTTACAAGGAAATGAATTGTGTTAAAAATGAAGATAACAAATATCAAAACCTATCACTTCCTAATTATTTTGCTACATTTTACTGTGATCCATAATTGTGAGGTTATTTATATCTATTGTATTTGTGTGGTGGAACCACTACATAGTGATGTGCTATTATACGTCTCTTCCCAACTCCACATTCAGTGATATCACTTGCAAGCTTAAAATTGGCCTTGGTGGGAGTATTTACACCTTAGAGATCAGCAAACACTACAAAGCAGGGCTATCCCCCATCCCCCATCTCCCAGAGCCTGTTGTTAACCATTTGCCAGCACACCACTGATGTACTATGGAATAAACTCTTAGCCTTCTGAGCCTGGCCTTACAATGAGAATTAAACATTCAAACGAGGATAGTGCTTTACAAAGCACATAGAGGATGCCGTAAACATCTGCTCAACAGTCTCTAATCCCTGAGAGAGAAAAAGTCCCATAAAATTGCTGGACTGAAGATCCACTGCTTTACTTCATGAAAGCACCACGTGTAGACCCTCCCTCTCGCTGGGAACCAAACCCTAGAAACGGATTATGTCTCAACTGCATTTTAATACTCTGACTGCAAACTTTTAATGAAAAAGGCAGAAAAAGTACATTAAAGCCTCATATTGATCCATCAGGCTTTTTATGATCATGGACACAGAAGTGGAGTGGTAAAGCAGAGGCTATTTTCTTACTGTGATAACAGCAAGACAAATAAACAGGAAAACATTTTAAAAAAGTGGAGGTATGAGCTTAAGTAAGCAGATTGCAAAGAAGTCACTACCCCTGGGACTTTATCATTCAACAAAGTGATAAAAGAGTCAGTGATTTCAATCAGTGGTAGACAAGGTTACAGCCTTACAAATCAGATACTTCTCATCCCAATACAACTGCTAAAATCCAATTCTCTTGGAACAGTTTGCATTTTTTAATTCAAAATAAACCAAGAAATTATTGCTAGAAATTTATGAGGGAATAAAATTTGTTTTTCACCCAAAATTAGGTCACAGTCCAAAGAATCAAGTCACAGATTTTTTTTTTTTCCTGTCTGGGAAAATGTATTGTGAAGATGCAGGTTAAAAGAAGATAGTAAATCCTTGCTTAAAAAAACAACAACAGAAAATAGTAACAATAATGAAAATAAACATTCCCTTAGATGCCAAACTAAATCTGATCATAGTCACTGGGTCAGACAGGTACATATCTTGGCAGGTAATTCATTCCTTTGTTCATGACTTTTTCAGCCTGGTGATACTATGGATTCTGGAACTCAGAACACCCTTCTACTTCTACAATGCTCAAAAAAAGAAGACAGTTTTATGTATTTCTTTGCAGATGTCAAGTATTGTTTTCTTGAATCAGTTTGCTCAATTTTTGCTAAAGGAATTTTCCTGTGAGTTATTGTTGAAGTTGCTCACAAAACATTTATAAGCAAATAACCCTACTATTTCAGGTGAAAAAGAAAAAAAATCAATTTGTTAAAGAGCGGTTGTTGTGAAAGACACACAAATTCTCTCAGGCTCAAAAGAAAGTATGCAGTATGCTGATCACCTGGCCTTCTCTGTTTTTATCTTGTTTTAGGGGCAGCCTACGAGAAAATTTTGCATGGGTTGGAGGGCTGTCTCTGGCTTAATCTGCTCATTCAGTGAAACTAAGAAAGATTATTTTCTATTTGCCCCTCTTGGTACTATTTCTATCCCCATTTCTGAAAAAGAGAGAGACTCCATTCTTTATTTCTACTTTGGAAAAATATTTGAAAAGAAATTTGTCTTACCCGGTGAGCCCCAGGTTTAGCTACTGTGACATTTTACACTATATAAACTTCCACTGTTGAAGCATTTCTAGAAAAATTAAAATATTTCCCTCAGTAAACACAGCCATAGCCATTGCCCCTTTCCAAGAGAGTAAATCAGCCTTTAATTCATTTGGATATATAGTTACAACATTTGTGCATGAATGAAGATAAAACGCAAAACATACATTCTCAAGATCTCATAAAACACACATATTCACAGGATCTCAGAAAATTGCCATGCCCCTTAGTGAGGAAATTTGATAGCCTTCTAACCAGTCACCTGCTTCCTATGTCTCTACATTTAGAGGCCAGAATTACCTTTGGAAGATTACTCACATCATTCCCCTGCTCAAAAACCCTTTGATGGATCCCTGTGGCCTACAGAATAAAGTTGAAAATCTTTAATATGGCATTCAAGGCCCTCCAAGACTTAGTTCCAACTTTCTGGCTTTCCTTCCCCTACAATTATCCACAGGTGACTTATGGCACTTCCAAATTCATTAAATTATTTGTATCTCATGAGAATCCTATGAAGTAATGCTGTTATTATCACCATTTTACAGAAAGGGAAACTGAGGCTCAAAAAGGTTAAATAACTTGCCTGAGGTCACACACTGAGGTCAGTGGTAGAGCCTGATGGAGGTGTTCCTGCTTAGGAGTCCCGCTCTAACCACTACTCCACCACCCCTGTGTTCCAGAGACCCGCTTACCCCACTCTGCCTTTGCTCAAGCTCGCTCTTCGGTTTGGAGCGCCATTTCTCCCCCAACTCCCGCCTGTTCTTCAGGATCCAGTTCAAATGCTACTGCCTCCCAGCAGTCTTCCCTAATCCGGCCTGCCCCACCTCCCTTCGGGTTTCCCTCCCTCACCTCCTCTTTGAGCCTCTGAAAGCATTTCACTCCTCTGCTCAAAAAAGGTCTGTCACTTCTACAGCGCCTTGAGGGCAGCGCAGTCTCCTCTTCCTATGTATTCCCCACAAACACCTTCCATAGAATCGTGTAATTAGTTTGTGTTCAACAGATTTTGTGGAGTTGAATTGAACGGGGCCGCTTCCGGAATAACCGTTCCTAACTACAGGTGGTTACATTGAACGAACAGCAGGGGGCAGCAAATCTAGTAAAAATCTGAGACACAGGATGAAGACCTAGGGGACCAACATACATACATAGTGATGGGAGTCAGTGTGGTTTAACGAAAAAAGTATTTTTAGTGGAAAAATATGAGTACCAATCCTAGCTACTCCTTCTTAGGTGAGTAAGTCGTTAATAAACTGTGGATCCTCATGCCCTGCAGGGGCATCCTAAGAGCTATGGACTAGTATACACGTGACCACATTGTAGATAAATGACAGCCTTTATTACGGATTCGCTTAGTGTCTGGTGACGTGTTTTGTACCACGGTACGTGTCTTATTCTCCCCTCCAGCTTGCTCCCCACCCGTACCGTCTTCTCCACCTCATCAAATAGCGTCATGGTCCCCCCAAGTGCTTCACCCAAAACTGGAAGCCTTGCACAATTTCTTTCATTTTTCCATCCCCCACAACCAGTACAATAGCGGATTATATGGACTCGGCCTCTCAAAAGTATCTAGCATCTGTCCATGTCTCCTTATTACTGCTGCCACACCCTAGGCCAAAGCACCATTATCTCTTGCCTGGGTTCCTGCAATGGCCTCTAAATGGGTCTCCCTGTTTCCACTCGGGCTCCTTCAATCCATTCTCCACACAGTATCTGGTCACCTTTTTAAAGTCCAAATCGGATCCCAGCCCCCATGGCTTGAAACCACCATTGGCTTTCCATGATCCTTAGAATCAAATCCAGCCCCTGCTACTCCTCCGACCCCTCACAGCACTCTTCTCACCCTTCTTCCCAGCCTACTTGCTTTCCTACTGTCCCTCAGACACGCTGGGCTCATTCCCAATTCCGAGAGCCTGCTGGCTTCTGACATTCCTTAAACACACTATACACGAGCTGTTTCTAGTTCCTAGAATGCTGGAGGCTGGAAACATCTGAAGGTGTCTTCACTCACAGGTCTGGTGGTTGATGCTGGCTGTTGGCTGGGAACTCAGCAGAGGCTGTTGGTCCAATACGGGGCCTCTCTATGTGGCCAATTGCTTCTCTCAGCATGTGTCTGGCTTCCACGAGTCAGTATCCCAAAAGACAAGAATTGCAACCTGTAAGTTTCTTAAGAACTTAGCCCAGAAATTGGCACAGCATCACTTCCTCTGTATTCTTCTGGTGACAGCAGTCACAAAGCCCTCCCAAGTTCAAGGGGAAGGAACACAGACCTTACCATCTGATGGGAGGAATGTCAACACCATGTTATAATAAGAGCATGTAAAGTAAAATATATTGTGGCGGCCATCTTTGGAAAATACAGCCTGTCACAGCTATTATTATTATTAATATTATGCCCTAATAGTCATAAAAAACACTTAAGCCCTTAAAGCAATCCTGAGAAAAAAGAACAAAGCTGGAGGCATCACAATCCCTGACTTCAAAACATACTACAAGGAAATAGTAATCAAAACATTGTGGTACTGGTACAAAAACAGACACACAGATCAATGGAACAGAATTGAAAGCCCAGAAATAAAACCACACATATATGGACAGCTAATCTTTGACAAAGGAGCTAAGAACATACGAGTGAGAAAGGAAAGTCTCTTCAGTAAATGGTGCTGGGAAAACTGGACAGCCACATGCAAAAGAATTAAAATACACCATCTGCTATCGCCATTCACAAAAATTAACTCAAAATGGATCAAAGACTTGAAGGTGAGCCCTGAAACTCTAAAGCTCTTAGAAGAAAATATAGGCAATACACTATTTGACATTGGTCATAAAGGAATCTTTTCAGATGCCATGTCTACGTGGACAAGGGAAACTAAAGGAAAAAATAAACAAGTGGGACTTCATCAGATTAAAGAGCTTCTGCAAGGCAAATGAAACCAGAATCAAAATGAATAGACAACCCACCAGCTGGGAGAAAATATTCACAAAACATATACCTGACAAGGGGTTAATCTCCATAATATATAAAGAACTACCACAACTGAACAACAAAAAAACAACCAGATCAAAAAATGGGCAGAGGAAATGAACAGACATTTCTCCAAAGAAAATATACAGATGGCCAATAGGCATATGAAAAGATGTTCAACATCACTAATCATCAGGAGAATGCAAATCAAAACAACACTAAGCTATCACCTTATACCCGTTAGAATGGCTATAATCATCAAGACAAAAAACAACAAATGTTGGAGAGGATGTGGAGAAACGGGAACCCTCATTCACTGCTGGTGGGAATGTAAACTGGTGCAGCCTCTATGGAAAACAGTATGGAGGTTTCTCAAAAAATTAAAAATAGAAATACCCTATGATCCAGCTATCCCACTACTGGGAATCTATCCAACGAACCTGAAACCAACAATCCAAAGAGGCTTATTCACCCCTATGTTCATTGCAGCATTATTCACTATAGCCAAGAAGTGGAAGCAACCCAAGTGTCCCTCGACTGATGATTGGATAAAGAAGATGTGGTATATATATACTATGGAATACTACTCAGCCATAAAGAAGACAAAATCGTCCCATTTGCAATAATATGGATGGACCTGGAGGGTATTAAGTTAATTGAAATAAACCAGAGAGAGAAAGACAAACACCACATGATTTTGCTCATATGTGGAATATAAACCAACACAAGGACAGAGAGAACTGTGTGGTGGTTACTAGGGGCAAGGGGGCTGTGGGGTGGGCACAAGGGGTGAAGGGAGGCATGTATATGGTGACAGACAAACAATAATGTACAACCAATATTTTGCAATGTTATGAACTATTAAGACATCAATGAAACAAAAAAAAAACACTTTAGCCTTAAGGGATGCCCTCTCCAGGGCCCGAAAAATTGGGATAAGAGAAATGAGAAGAGAGAAAGGGACAGTAAGCATTAGCCATCCATGAAGCATCACAACTTAGAAATGTTAGTCAAATGCCGTTATTTGACAGATGACAAAACGTGGCTAAGAGAGGTGAAATGACTTGCCCAAAATCATACAGGTGCAGAAGCACCAGGATATTTCTATTTCCAACACACTGCAACACGTGGAAAAGCAACAAAAAGTAGTTAGAAGGAGAAGAAATAGGAAGATGATAAAGAGAGTACGGGAGAACCAGAGAAAGTCGTGGAGAAGGAATGGGTAGGAAAAACAAGTAGAGAGTTGCCAGCAATAATGTTGCCTTGGAATAACGTTGGCAAAACTCCTTGGGCCTTTGGGAGGACTTCTGTTGCTTCCTCACCCTGAGCATAGATTTTGGGCTGGAGAGGTGAGTGAGGAGTGGAAATTCACCAAGTTCTGCTACAACAGATGCCTCTTTCTTCCTGTTATTCCCTGTTAGCTTGTTTTCCTGGTTGCCTGGACTAAGCTTCTATGTCTTGTGTCATCAAACTCTCTCTAAGGCCAGTCCCCACTCACCCATCTTAATGGGTTCTTCTCCACGCTTCCAGTGTCACTCTGGTCACCTAGTGTGCATTTGATTTGGGGTCCTGTTCACTCTGGTGTTTGGTCTCAGATTAGGGCTCTAAGCCCTTGGGGACAGAGTTCATTCTGAAGTTTGGTGCTTTGCAGAGCCTCTGTGTGTGGTGGAGGCACATCCACAGTGGAATCTCCAGGCTGGTCCTTCACCATCCTGGATCTCCTGCCTTCATGCTGCTCTGTCCCCCCACAGAGAATAACGCTGCTCTAAGAGCCACCCAGAGAAGTTCACCTTTTTTTTTTTTGTGAGGAGGTCAGCCCTGTGCTAACATCTGCCAATCCTCCTCTGTTTTTGCTGAGGAAGTCTGGCCCTGGGCTAATATCCATGCCCATCTTCCTCCACTTTATATGGGACGCCGCCACAGCGTGGCTTGCCAAGCGGTGCGTCGGTGTGCGCCCAGGATCTGAACCAGCGAACCCCAGGCCACGGCAGCGCAACGCGCACACTTAACTGCTTGTGCCGGCCCAAGTTCACCTTTCTTTTAAACTCACTTCAGTATGAACCACCAACCTTCCTACTGGAAGGCCTCCTCTATAGCCAGCTTAATTATGTCCAGTCACTAAGTAATCCTATTTCTCATTTTTGTATACTCAGTGGTGCCAGAGACCAATAGCCATAAGAGCTAATATAATAGACATTCTTACCACTAATAGAGCAGATCTTCCCTCTTTCTTCTCCAACATAATTGTCCAAATTTCTTATTCTTACTACTTCATCAAGCATTTACCAAGAATTTGTTACATGCCAGTTTCATTGGGAATACAAATATGAATAAAGTACCATCTCTGCCCTCATAGAGTTTATGGTCTAATAAAGAGATTATACACTTAGAATCCCTGGACTGGACTCAGGGAGTCTGTGAACCCCCAAAATTACATGCTAAGCTTTGAGGGGTATGTGCAATTTTTTGAATGCAGGATAAATCCCTTTTACCAGATTCTAACCAGGCACCTTGACACAAAGATGAAAAATTGCTGAGATATAGATAAAGTCCCAAGCAAGTGTCACTTTCATGATCAGAGACAAAGAGAGAAGGGGATAGGGTTTACTATGTGTAGTCTCAATAGAGGAGAGGTCAGTATTAGGTCCCGGCAGGACTGTAGAGGGGAAGTGATGGTTTACAACCAGCTGGTAGGTGCCTGATGTTGAAAACACCTACTTGACCACTGGGTTGGAGAAGGAGGCTGGTTGCAGATGGAGGTGCAACTTTAAAAACCTTGTCTCAAGGGAGGCCCTCTCACTGTTATTTAATCCACTTGGGTGACCTCTTCTTCATATTTTTCACAGCTTTATCATTTTCATTATTATTCTCAGAACACATTTCACCACCCTTTCCATGTGCCTCTTCATCTATAAGCCCAGACCGAAAAGGGTTCTCTGGTGAGTTGCTTACACAAGCATGTCATGTGGTACTGAAGGACACTCTCTTCCTGGCCTCAGTCTGGATCAATTTGGCCAAAATAGTCACAAGTTAATTTAAAAAATGTTTTGCATAGTACTTGCTCATTCAGTTTAAGATCACTGTGCCCTAAAAATATTGTTACTATCTTCCAAAGTTTGCCATTCTTTTGAGTTTTTTCCACTGCTGATATATATAAAACGATACACAATAAATATGTATATATGATATATTAGATATTATATGATATATACCTATATATTATCATTCAAACAAGCCCTCTTTTATCAGAAGTGGAAAATAGAAAGAAAGAAGAAAATTTGGAGAAACGAAAAGAGTGAGCATTGAGGGCCCCCAGTAATCAATTTTCTGATATGAATTGTATCTCATTGACAGTTGAGGGAATCCTATTACTGTGCGAGAACAACTCATAGTTTTTACAAGCCAAGAAGATCATAACAAAGCATTAGAATGAACTTTCCTCAGGTTAGGTCAAGTTATTTTGCTGTTATCCAAAGGCTGCTGAAATACCCATCTAGTAAACAGGCAAAGTGTGACATCTAGAGTAAGGAGCAGATTACACCAAGTTCCTTTGCATGAGGAAATTTGGTGTTTCAGAAGGAATTACATTAAAGAAAGCATCTGATCAATCATTCCATTCTGTCAGTATGGCAGCAGAATCTAAAAATAATTTTAGCTCTTACTTCTTAAACATCCACTTTTAATGATTTCATAACCTTTGTCACACACTTAGAAACTAACTTCATTAGAATATATTGAAGTCATCAAACATTTACAAAACACCTATTGTTAGCAAGGTGCTGTGCTAAGCTTTGCAGAGGATACAGCTATGAAGAAGAAAGGGTCCTTCCCTTAGGGAATTTACAGGATGGTAATACAGACTCATATATTTATAAGCAACTATAAGTCAAGGCTGAAAATATTAAATGCTATAGTAGTAAAAAATTCAAAACTCAAGAGAAGCAGAAATGAAGGAGAGAGTATGTGGATTTGCAAAGCCTGAGAAAGGTCTTACAAAGGAGGCAAAATCTGAACTGGGCTAGGAAGGTGTAGGATGTCACTAAGTGAAGAGGGGGACAAGGTCATTTCAGGCCCAGCATATGGCAAGAGGCAGAGAGAAGGAAATTATAATACACGTCGTGGGAACAGCAAAGAGCCAGTTTGGTAAGAACAAATATCTTGAGGAGGTGAGTAGAAAGCAATACATCTAGCAAATTATGTTAAAAAAAAGAATTTTAAGGGCCGGCCCCGTGGCTTAGCAGTTGGGTGAGCGCGCTCCACTGCTGGCGGGCCGGGTTCGGATCCCGGGTGCGCACCAACACACCGCTTCTCCGGCCATGCTGAGGCCGCGTCCCACATACAGCAACTAGAAGGGTGTGCAACTGTGACATACAACTATCTACTGGGGCTTTGGAGGAAAAATAAATAAATAAAATTATTTTAAAAAAAAAGAATTTTAAGAGTTTTAAATACATAGTAAGGAATTTAAACTTTTCCACAGGCATAGCCTATGGTTTGGATAGGGAGGGGAGTTTTTAACAAAAGTAATAGCATAAAAGTTTAGAAATTGAAGGGGGAAAGACCACTTAGAAGGTTATCACAATAGCCCATGCAAGTGGAAATCAGGCACTGGGTGAAGATAAAAACGTGAGACTGGGCTAGGAAGAATATCTATGAAGGCAAGGGATATTGGCAAGGTGACAGTCTCCAAAGAAAGCTGGTTTGAATTACCCTAAAGACCTTCTGGCATGAATTCTAATATACAGAGTAGAAAAAAATAGACAATATAGATGCTTATCTGGATCAGGAGATCAGCAAGTATAAATTCTCTGAACCCAAGCAGTCCAGTGGCTTGCATTTAATCATGGAAGTCAGTCTGATGGACAAGGAGAGTTCCACAGAATCTCATCTGAAATCAGGAAGGATAAGATTAATCAGGTACATTATCCACAGTGATTATATTTGATTAATCTACTCTTCGTGGAAAATAATTGTGTTGAAAAATGTTATCTGATTGGAGAGCATTTTAAGTAAACCCATTTGCAAAGCCTGGTACTTGCTTTAACAATTACTTGTGAACTCAAGAAATTGCTATAATGAAGGTGAAAAACCCAGGTTCAAATCTTGCTTGTCACCAACTACCAGTGTAACCTTGAAAAGCTACTTAAACTCAATAATAGTTGCTTTCTTCGTTTTGTACTATGTTGACAATAGTACCTATCTCATTTGATTATTATGAAGATGAGAGGTGATAATGCATGTAGAAACTTGTCCTGGAACAAGGACAAGTGCAGTAATATTGGTTTTCTAGATTTTTGTTCTTTTTCTTTTTAATGCATTTGCATTGAAGTGGCATAAGCCCATCCATTCGGTTCCATGCTTGGGCATAGTGTGGTTTTGCTGGACTCTGAGATGGTGGCTACATGATTCTGCTTTCCAAGTGAGGGATTCCCACTACTGCTCCATTCACAGTTGACAGGTTACAAGAGGGCAAAATTGGAATATTATTTAGAATCTACTTGACCCATCATTTTATCCACCTCTCACTTGTCTATTCCTAATGTCATGACTTTTTTGCACCAGCGTGCCAGGCTGTGCGTCTTGAGATCTTGAGGATGGAGAGGCCAGAGCTGCCTGCTGAGCAGGCTCCTTTAAGCAGGGATGTGGGGACGATATGGCAACCATGAAGCAGCAGATGGAAGTATTCCAAACAGAATAAGAGCCACCCAGGCCAGGAGGGGCAGGAAACTCAATTCTGACTTCAAAACGCTGACCTGCTTCTAATAAAGGGAGAGACAAATTGGAAGAGAAGAAGCTGGCTGGCAAGTCTTCAGTGGGGGAGAAAAACAGGCAGCAGGGTTGAACAGACTAGGTCTACCTTTTTTTGTCCCTCCAGAAAATAAATCCAGAACTAGAGAATTAAGAAGCCTGGTCATGTGTCTCCCTGTCTGTGGCTGCTGTTGGAGTTACGTGAAGTCCAGTCAACCACTCTGCCAGATCAGCTAACCAACAGAAGAGTTTCACACCTGATGGTAGGTTTACTTGGACACTCCCCTTAGATGTCATAATAAAGCTCTCACTGCAGCTTGTGTAACTCAGAAGAGAAAAATGAGGACTGAAACCAAGGAAATTTATAAATGGTTCTAATTTTAGGGGCAAGTATAAATATGAGATATAGCCAAACTCTCCATCATTTCTAAAAGAGGCAGCATGGCACGGAGGTTACAAGTGAATGTTCTGCAAGTAGCCTACCTAGATTCAAATCCCACCTCTATCACTTACGAGCTATGTGACTTCTGACAAGTTGTTTAATCTCTCTGTGCCTTGGTTCCCCATCTGAAAACAGATGATAATAATACTACATATATGTAACAGGATTCGTTGTGACAAATAAAAGAAGTAACATGTATGAAGTACTCTGTGAATGGGATCTACTGTTGATGCAGGATAAAGAAGCATGTGTAATGATGATCCTCAAAACTTGTTTTAGTACAACCCCTTCCTACTGCACAAAATTTTCCAGAAAGCAGCTGACTCTCCTGTCTCTGGAAACAGCTGTTGAGCAAAGAAATAAAAAGGAAAAAGCAATACTTGGAGAGGGGAGATAAGAAGTAAGAGATTCTGAATAATTGCCCTCTGGAAAATCCCAGATG
Source organism: Ceratotherium simum simum (assembly GCF_057802395.1). Classification (NCBI taxonomy): domain Eukaryota; kingdom Metazoa; phylum Chordata; class Mammalia; order Perissodactyla; family Rhinocerotidae; genus Ceratotherium; species Ceratotherium simum. The sequence goes on along the minus strand of NC_141901.1, from coordinate 29,741,412 downwards.
GCCCTGTCACCCTTCCTGGAGTGCTGAGGATGACACCTGATGTCATATATGATAAGAAGGGCAAGAGCATGATTAAAGAATAGACATCAGGCTCCTTGCTTCACACCTTCTGCAGGGGCAACACCATGGGTATCAGTCCGCGAGTAACAGAGCAGCAGGCTTAGAGGAGTGAGTGCCAGTCCCAACTCCTTCGCCGTCTATAAGAACTAGATTCAAAAGCAAGATGGTGTCTTCCTAGATTGGGTATTTTTGCATGGGCTTTGTCTTAACAAACAAGCCATCTGTAAACATGATAAATAACAAAAGGCAACTGGAAAGGTAGAAGCACATTTTGCACCATAAGACACAGGAACCCTGTCCACTGAGCTGTCTGCAGCCCTGGCCGTGGCCTATGTGAAGGAGTGAAGGAGTATATGCAACTTTTAATAACCATGCATCATTCATTCATTTCCTCAACACACATTTTTAAGTGTCTACTGTGCCCTGCACATGTTAGGTGCTTATGCTGATGATTCCTGGCTGAAAAAGTACACAGCTCAGGGGTTTGCATGGTGGAGCAGAATACCGCATTCTGTAGGCAAACATGAAGACGTCAGCTGGAAGTAGCAACTCTTCTACTTCTAGAATTCTAGATAAATGACCAGAGTAGACGCACATCTCTATAAAATGAGAAAAGACAGCAACGGTTACCCATTCTCCCTGGGATGGTAGGAAGAATCATTTTCATTATCCATAAAAAAATATGTATAACTCCAGAAATACAGATAAATATTCTTTATAACTTTCCCAAAGACTCTATGTATAGACAATACTTTTCCAGCCACATCGAAGACATTTCCACCCACCAGAGTGACATTGCTGAGGCCTTTCAGCCTGATTCTGAAGCCATGGTTACATTTGCTATGTAATTTAAATGAAGCTTCTCTCTACAGAGAACCCTTTGTGCTTGCTAAATCCCTACACACCCCTGTGGAGCTCTGTCAATGATGCTGCAGAGGGTGATTTGATCCAGGTCTAAATAGCCAGGAACAAACAGCCATCGTGAATTTCAGTCCAAGGCTGGGCTCTGGTAAAGCCAAGCCTGCGTCTCCTACACAAGGCCCTCAGATGTCTTCTGGAGCACACTTCTCCACCCCAATAGCCAAAAGCTTGAATAAAATTCTATTTAGGAAGTATTTATCACGTAGTAAATTCTGTAAGGAACAGCGAGGAAGATTAATCCATTTCTCGAGGCTGGCTTAAGTCTACTTTCCTCTCTAGTCACAAGTTTCAATGAATCCACATATTGTCCCCACCATTCATTTTGTGTGGTTAGTTAACTCTCTACAAGTGTCATTTCTCATTTGTGGTTTTATTTTTCTGACTACAAAAGTAATTTAGAGACAGCATGTAAAGGAAGTTTATTTCCTGGGCTTTAGGGTCAGTCTAGTTTAAAATTCTGTCACTTCCTACCTGCATACTATGGCAAGTTACTTGTTAACTGGGGACTATGATGTAGACATGAGAATTAAATGAGATAACGCACTTATTGCACTTGGCAGACACTCATTATGTTGATGATCATCGCATAAACTGTGGAAACACAGAAAAGAAAAAGAAAATAAAGCACACCCATAATCTTACCACCCAGGGGATAAAGCACTGTTGAGATTTTGGTGCATGCCTTTCCTTTATCAAGGCATACATATGGATACAGATGTCTTAGAAATTTTGCCCAAAACTAAATGTAGTTATATAATCTTTTTACTGTATTATATAATGAGATTTTCCTCACAATAGTTATTTACTTCAAACTCATGATTTTAAAGGCTGAAAATTATTATTGTCTCCTATGAGTTTTACATAATTTAGTTGACTCTTCCCATATTATAAGATGTTTTATTTACATTCTTCTTCATTATAAACAATGCAGCAATGAACCTCTTTATAGATAATAACCTTTATATGCTAGTTGGTTTTTTTTAGCACAGTGGCTTTGAGGACAGAACTGGGTTCAAGTCCTGGTTCTATGACCCACTAGCTGTGTGACCTTGAGCAAGTAACGTAACTTCTTGGAGCCTCAGTCACATTATCCATAAAATGATGATAATAATAGTACCTACTCATAGGCTTATTGTGAAGATTAAACTGATAATCCATGTAACGTGCTTAGCAAAATGCCTGACACAGAGTAAGAGCTCAACAAATATTATCTACTATGATTATTTTTTATAAGGGGAATTACTGGGACCAAGTTCGGGAGGGATTTGAGCAGCACACATAGGAGGTGATCTTCACAGGAAATTAGGGGATTTCTATTCAAAAGGGTTAAACTGAGACTACAGGCTCGAGAACTCTCACTGGGGTTAGTGCAAACAATAACCTGAATAACTGTGGACACCTGTCACCTCATCTGTCTTGTCTTGTGGCATCACTGAATGGAAGTACAGCCTGGGGGCAGCACAAATGTTTGAAGGGGAATCCCTTGTTATTTTTAGTTATCCGGTGGTGTGCTTGCCTGGAGCAGCCCTTGTGAGGTGTCTGTGGGATTCCCAGAAACAGCGCTCACCCTGTGATCCAGAAGGGGGCGCATCTGCTCTATAACAAAGCCCACTGCAGAAACTCCGGAAAGAAAGCAGCAGGGGCAGCACCTTATCCATTAAAGGATCAGGCTCAGTAATGGAAAGGCTGAGAAGGGATTCTTCTTCCGTGGGCAGAGCAGGTGGAGCGGGAGTTTCCCTTGGAGAAGGAGGCTGGGAATTGAAGGCAAGGAGGTCATTACACAAGCTTCGGCTGTGGCAGTGGTTAGGATAGCAGGGCACACTGCAGGTGTACAGAACCCAACCCAACCCTGCTCTCCGCCCTCTCTGACATCTCACTAAAGGGTACCATCTTCCACCCAGCTGCTCAGACCCCAAAGCCCCACATTCGATCTATCCGAAAGTCCTCCTACCTCTCTCTCCAAAATATATCTGGAATCCACATCTCTCTTCAACCCCACTACTGTGGCCCTGATCCAAGCCACCATGGTCTCTCACCTGATTACTGCAGCAGCCTCCTGACAGGTCTCCCTGCTTTCACTCACACCATGTCTCCCTCCCGCGTACATGCTCCACAGGACTGCCAGAACAATCTTTCCAAAGCATAAATCAGATCCTATCACTCTCCTACTTAAAATCCTCCTGTGACTTTCTCTGCAACTAGAATAATGTTCTGACTCCTAACCCTGGCTTACAGTTACATCATCTGTCCCCGGCCTGCCTCTCTGGCCTCGCCTCACCCCCGATGCTGCAGCCCCACTGGTTGTACTTCTCTTTCTCTGGAAGACCACCTCCTTTCTATTTTAGGACTTTTATTAACTGCTCCCTCTGTTTGAAATACTCCTACCCTGACCTCCACATGGTTTATTCCTTCTTCGACATTAAGATTTCAGCTGTTATGTCACCTTCTCAGAGAGGCCTTACCTGATCACCCATACTAAAATCTCCACTAAGCCATCCCCTCTTATATGCCTCTGTTTTGGTTCTCTGATACCACTTGTCATAATCTTACCTTTTGCTCATTTAGTTTTTGCTTCTTTTCTATCTCCCTCCACCAGAATGGTGGCCTCAAAAGCAGGGACTCTCCCGCTACCCTGTTCACTGCTCAATCTTCAGGGCGTAGAACAGTTCTCGGCACATGATAGGTACTCAATAAATACAATATTTGCTGAATAAAGTAGCTACAATTGGTGAAATATTGGTCATACTTTGCCAGAGAGTATGCCTCTATGCTGGTCTGGTCTGAAAATACTCTTTTCTACTGCATCCTGTTATTCTCCTTCTTCATCCCTCTCAGATCTGTGCCAGTCTATGTTACAGATACTTTCTTGTATCAAGTTTGAGGGACCAATAGCAGAAGATTCTCTTTCTGTCTACAATTACTCAAAGTCAGGCTTTAAGTTTCATTATGCCAATAACCCACATTTCTATAGCTCCAGAAGTTTCTGTTTCTATTGTTACACAAACAACTATATGTAAGGAGACATGGCTCTTCCTTGATACCTGCCTGAAAGAAATGCCAAGCGATGTGTCCTGTGCTCATGCAAGAAAGTAAATCTTATTAGTGTGCTTAGTTGTTCATGGGAAAAGAATTTCTTGAGGAGAGAAGTCAAGATGGCGGCGTAGGCAGACTCTGAACTCACCTCCTCCTGCAGACACAGCCAATTTACAACTACTCGTGGAAAAATTCCCCCTGAGACAGAACTGAAAACTGGTTAAGAGGAACTCGTGCAACAAAGGACAATCCTAATTGAGGTGGAAGAGGCAGAAACTCCCTTCTGGAGAGAAAAAACGCCGCCTTCATGAGCCACCAGCTTCGCAGCCGCCCGGGAGCAGCCCACAGGTACGCAGCCCTCCCTGGAGGAGCAGGGCCCCGAGCCGGGGAGTGCCCCGGCTGTGGGCATTTTGTGGACCCAGCACAATCCAGATGAGTGGCATAATATCTGACTTTGCCTGCTACTAAAACACTGGGGAGTACCCCCAGAAAACCTGGTTCACAAAGAAATTAAAACCGGCTCTTAAAGGGTCTGTGCAGAAACTCACCCATTTCAGAAAGCATCCTAAAATCACCAGAAAGAAAGGTGCATTGTGCTTTGGTGAAATGAGACTCACCTGATAGGCCCTGAGTGCATCTCGGTAAGAGGTGAGACCTCTCCAGGGACTGGGACATTGGCGGCGGCCATTGTTGTGGCCTGGTGTGGGCGTGCTGACACAGAAGCCATTGGAGTTCTCCCTGGGGCCTCCTAGCCCAGGTCTGCCCCACCCATTAGAGCACCGATTTAATCCAGCTCAGCCAGGGCAGGCAGCCCACCCTAGAGACTGGCCCCACCCAACAACAAGCCCTCAGGCAACTTGTGGGCCTGCATAGATTGGGACTGGATTCTCTGCAGCCTGGCAACTGAGCCAACTTCAGTGGAGCAGGGCATGCACAAGGAGCAGGTGGAGAGTGTGGGGCAGTGGTGGAGTGTGTGGGGCTCCCGCCAGGGGGAGACTGGGTCCACTTCGGGAGGTCGGGGCACACACACGGGGCAGGACTGTGTTGACTGTGTTTGGGGACCTGTGGGCAGCAGGGCTTGTCAGCTGCAGAAGACTTGAGTTTCTCAAAGACCCAAGTAGGGGGTTTGCCCCACCTTCCAAAGTCTGAAACAATTGGGTGCTCCTGTGCCTGAGGCCAACCCCACCCAGCTGCAATCCTCAGAGAGCTGACAAGAGACCTAAAGGCTGGAGGCTTATAGCAATTGTAAGCCACTGAGCCTAACAACCTGCCACGCTGGGGCCTACTCACTTAAAAGAAATACTGCAACACAAATGTGGTATTAGAACTTGCAGGCAACTGAGCTGGGGCTCCCCATACCTGCTAAGAGACTGAAGGGCCCACAACAACTACAAACAGCTGAGCATTACAACAGCTGACCAGGAGCATAACTTGGCCTCCCTGGGCACCTACAGGGAGAGAAAACAGGCCACAACAGAAGGACACACATAGCCAACATAGGAGTCACCCCTGGAACATTGAGAACTGAGGGAAGCACACTGCAGGACTCCTAAGGCATCACTTGTATAAGGTCACCCATCCAAGAGCAGGAGACGTAGCTGACATACCTAATACATAGACACAATCTCAGGGAAAGAGGCAAAATGAGGAGGCAAAGGAATACATTCCAAGTAAAAGAACAGGACAAAACTCCAGAAAAGGAACTAAGTGAAACAGAAATGAGCAACCTACCCGACAGGGAGTTCAAACTAAGAGTGTTAAGGATGCTCACTGATCTGGGGAGAAGAATAGATGAACTCACTGAGAATGTCAACAAAGAAATGGAAGATATAAAAAAGAACCAATCAGAAATGAAGAATACGAGACTGGAAATGAAAAATTTGCTAGAGGCCCTCAAAAGCAGAGTAGAGGATACAGAAGAATGGATCTGTGAGATGGATGAAAGACTAGAAGAAATTACCCAAGCTGAACAAGTAAAAGAGAAAAGAATTAAAAAGAGTGAGGACAGTCTAAGGGACCTCTGGGACAACATCAAGCGCACTAACATCCATGTTATAGGTGTCCTGGAAGGAGAAGAGCGAGACAAAGGGGCAGAGAATCTATTTCAAGAAATAATAGATGAAAACTTCCCTAACCTAAGGAAGGAAACAGATATCCAGGTACAGGAAGCACAGAGAGCCCCAAACAAGATAAACCCAAAGAGGCCCACAACAAGACACATCATAATCAAAATGTCCAGAATTAAAGATAAAGAGAGAATCCTAAAAGCTGCCAGAGAAAGACAAATTACATACAAAGGAAACCCCATAAGGCTAACAGCTGACTTCTCAGCAGAAACCTTACAGGCTAGAAGAGAATGGCAAGATATATTTAAAGTGCTAAAAGGAAAAACTTACAGCCAAGAATACTCTACCCAGCAAGGTTATCATTCAAAATGGAAGGAGAGATCAAAAATTTCCCAGACAAGCAAAAATTAAAGGAGTTTGTCACCAAGAAACCAGTGCTACAAGAAATGTTAAAGGGACTGATTTAAGGGGAAAAGAGAAGACCACAAATAGGAAAAATTATCTATTTCCATGATAAGAGGGCAATGGATACAAATGCACAAAAAAGAGCTTAGATATGATATCAAAAACATAAAATGAGGGAGGAGGGGAGTTAAAGAGTAGAGCTTTCAGACAGAGGTCAAACTAAAGAGACCATCAATTTTGTATAGAAGGAGAAAGGAACAGGGAAGGACTACTAAAACATTGAGAAAAAAAGTTAAAAAATGGCAGTAAGTACATACTTATCAATAGTTACTTTAAACGTCGATGGACTAAATGCCCCAATTAAAAGGCATAGGGTGGCTTATTGGATAAAACACCAAGACCCATATATATGCTGCATACAAGAGACACACTTCAGACCTAAAGACACTCACAAACTGAAAGTGAAGGGATGGAAAAAGATACTCCATGCAAATGGCAATGAAAAGAAAGCTGCGGTAGCAGTACTCATATCAGACAAAATAGACTTTAAAACAAAAACTGTAAAAAGAGACAAAGAAGGGCATTACAGAATGATCAAGGGAACAATATAACAAGAGGATATAACACTTGTAAATATATATGCACCCAATGTAGGGGCACCTAAATATATAAAGCAATTATTAACAGACATAAAAAGAGAAATAGACAGTAACACAATAATAGTAGGGGACTTTAACACTCCACTTATACCAATGGATAGATCATCCAAACAGAATATTGATAAGGAAACATTGGCCTTAAATGACACACTGGAACAGATGGACCTAGTAGATATATACAGAGCATGCCATCCAAAAACCAAAGACTCACGTTCTTTTCAAATGGAACATTCTCCAGGATTGATCACATATTAGGCCACAAAACGAGTCTCCATAGATTTCAGAAGATTGAAATAATACCAAGCATCTTTTCTGACCACAATGGTATGAAACTGGAAATCAACTATACGAAGAAAATCAGAAAAGCCACAAATACATGGAGATTAAACAAAATGCTACTGAACAACGACTGGGTCAATGAAGAAATCAAAGAAGAAATCCAAAAATACCTGGAGACAAATGAAAATGAAAATACGACATGTCAGAATTTATGGGATACAACAAAAGTGGTTCTAAGAGGGAAGTTTATAGCAATAAAGGCCTATCTCAACAAACAAGAAAAATCTCAAATAAACAATCTAACAATGCACCTAAAGGAACTGGAAAAAGAAGAACAAACAAAGCCCAAAATGAGCAGAAGAAGGGAAATGATAAAAATCAGAGCAGAAATAAATGAAATAGAGACCAAAAAAACAATAGAAAAAATTAATAAAACCAAGAGCTGGTTCTTTCAAAAGATCAACAAAATTGACAAACCTTTAGCTAGACTCACCAAGAAAAAAAGAGAGAAGGCATAAATAAGTAAAATCAGAAATAACAGAGGAGAAATTACAACAGACACCTCAGAAATACAAAAGATTATAAGAGAATACTATGAAAAGCTATATGCCAACCAATTCGACAATCTGGAAGAAATGGATAAATTCTTAGAATCATACAACCTTCCAAAACTGGATCAAGAAGAAGTAGAGAATTTGAATAGACCAATCACCAGTAAGGAGATCGAAACAGTAATCACAAACCTCCCAAAAAATAAAAGTCCAGGACCAGACGGCTTCCCTGGTGAATTCTACCAAACATTCAAAGAAGACTTAATACCTATCCTTCTCAAACTCTTCCAAAAATTTGTGGAGGGGGAGAAGCTCCCTAACTCATTCTACGAAGCTGACATTACCCTGATACCAAAACCAGACAAGGACAACACAAAAAAAGAAAATTACAGGCCAATATCACTGATGAACATCGATGCAAAACTCCTCAACAAAATACTAGCAAATCACATACAACAATACGTTAAAAAGATTATACACCATGATCAAGTGGGATTTATTCCAGGTATGCAGGGATGGTTCAACACTCGCAAATCAATCAGCGTAATACACCACATTAATAAAATGAAGAATAAAAATCACATGATTATCTCAATAGATGCAGAGAAAGCATTTGACAAGATCCAGCATCCATTTATGATAAGAACTCTGAATAAAACGGGTATAAAAGGAAAGTACCTCAACATAATAAAGGCCATATATGACAAACCCACAGCTAATATCATCCTCAATAGTGAAAAACTGAAAGCTATCCCTCTAAGAACAGGAACCAGACAAGGATGCCCACTGTCACCACTCCTATTTAACATAGTACTGGAAGTCCTACCCAGAGCAATCAGGCAAGAGAAAGAAATAAAAGGGATCCAAATTGGAAAGGAAGAAGTGAAACTGTCACTATTTGCAGATGACATGATTTTATATATAGAAAACCCTAAAGAATCCACCAGAAAACTTGTAGAAGTAATAAACGAATAAGGTAAAGTTGCAGGATACAAAATCAACATACAAAAATCAGTTACATTTCTATACACTAACAACGAAGTGGCAGAAAGAGATATTAAGAATACAATCCCATTTACAATTGCAACAAAAAGAATAAAATACCTAGGAATAAACTTAACCAAAGAGGTGAAAGATCTGTACACCGAAAACTATAAAACATTTCTGAAAGAAATTGAAGAAGACACAAAGAAATGGAAAGATATTCCGTGCTCTTGGATTGGAAGAATTAACATAGTTAAGATGTCCATACTTCCTAAAGCAATCCATAGACTCAATGCAATCCCTATCAAAGTTCCAACAACATTTTTCACAGAAATAGAACAAAGAATCTTAAAATTTATATGGAACAACAAAAGACCCCGAATAGCTAAAGGAATCCTGAGAAAAAAGAACAAAGCTGGAGGTATCACACTCCCTGATTTCAAAATATACTACAAAGCTATAGTAACCAAAACAGCATGGTACTGGCACAAAAACAGACACACAGATCAATGGAATAGAATCGAAAGCCCAGAAATAAACTCACACATCTATGGACAGCTAATCTTTGACAAAGGAGCCAAGAACACACAATGGAGAAAAGAAAGTCTTTTCAACAAATGGTGTTTGGAAAACTGGATAGCCATATGCTAAAAAATGAAAGTAGACCCTTACCTTACACCATACACAAAAATTAACTCAAAATGGATTAAAGACTTGAATGTAAGACCCGAAACTATGAAACTTCTAGAAGAAAACATAGGCAGTACGCTCTTCGACATCAGTCTTAGCAACATATTCTCAAGCACCATGTCCGACCAGGCAAGTGAAACAATAGAAAAAATAAACAAATGGGACTACATCAAACTATAAAGCTTCTGCACAGCGAAGGAAACCATCAACAAAACAAAAAGACAACCTAAAAATTGGCAGAAGATATTTGCAAACAATACATCTGAAAAGGGGTTAATCTATAAAATATATAAAGAACTCATGCATCTCAACAACAAAAAAACTAACAACCCAATTAAAAAATGGGCAAAAGACCTGAACAGATATTTCTCCAAAGAAGATATACAGATGGCCAACAGAACATGAAAAGATGTTCAAAATCATTAACTATCAGGGAAATGCAATCAAAACTACAATGAGATATCACCTCATGCCCGTCAGAATGGCTATAATTAACAAGACAGGAAACAACATGTGTTGGAGAGGATATGGAGAGAAGGAAACTCTCATACACTGCTGGTGGGAGTGCAAACTGGCTGGTGCAGCCACTATGGAAAACAGTATGGAGATTCCTCAAAAAATCAAGGATAGAACTACCATACAATCCAGCTATTCCACTGCTGGGTATTTATCCAAACAACTTGTAAACACCAATGCGTAAAGATACATGCACCCCTGTGATCATTGCAGCGTTATTCATAATAGCCAAGACTTGGAAGCAACCTAAGTGCCCGTCAAGGGACGAATGGATAAAGAAGATGTGGTATATATACACAATGGAATACTACTGAGCCATAAGAAACGATGAAATCCAGCCATTTGTGACAACATGGATGGACACTGTGGGTATTATGCAAAGTGAAATAAGTCAGAGGGAGAAGGTCAAATACCGTATGATTTCCTTCATTAAGTAGTAGATAATAACCACAAGAAACAAACACATAGATACAGAGATTGGATTGGTGGTTACCAGAGGGGAAGGGGGGAGGGAGGAGGGCGAAAGGGATAATTCAGCACATGTGTGTGGTGATGGGTTGTAGTTAGTATTTGGGTGGTGAACATGATGTAATCTATGCAGAAATAGAAGTATAATGATGTACACCTGAAATTTATACAATGTTATACACCAATGTTACTGCAATAAACAAAAAATTTAAAAAAAAAAGACATCATTGAAAGAAATCGAAGAAGACATAAAGAAATGGAAAGATAGTCCATGCTCATGCATTGGAAGAATAAACATAGTTAAAATGTCCATATTATTGAAAGCAATCTACAGATTTAATGCAGTCTCACTCAGAATCCCAATGTCATTCTTCGTGCAAATAGAACAAAGAATTCTAAAATTTATATGCAACAACAAAAGACCTTGAATAGCCAAAGCAATCTTGAGAAAAATGAACAAAGCTGGAGGCATCACAGTTCCCGATTTCAAAATACACGGCAAAGCTATAGTAGTCAAAACAGCATGGTACTGGCACAAAAACAGACACACAGATCAACGGAACAGATTTGAAAGCCCAGAAATAAAACCACACATTTATGGATTGCTAATCTTCAACATAGGAGCCAAGAGCATACAATGGAGAAAGGAAAGTCTCTTCAATAAATGGTGTTGGAGGAAACTGGACAGCCACATGCAAAAGAATGAAAGTAGACCATTATCTTACACCATACACAAAAATTAACTCAAAATAGATTAAGGACTTGAATATATGACCTGAAATCATATTTTCTAGAAGAAATATAGGCAGTACACTCTTTGACAGTGGTCTTAGTGGTACCCTGCAACTTGGGCAAGGGAAACAAAAGAAAAAATAAACAAATGAGACTGCCTCAGACTAAAAAGCTTCTGCAAGGCAAAGGAAACCAAGAACAAAACAAAAAGAAAACACACCAACTGGGAGAAAATATTTACAAATCATATATCTACAAGGGGTTAATTTCCAAAATATATAAAGAACTCATACAACTCAGCAATAAAAATACAAACAACCCTATCAAAAAATGGGCAGAAGATATGAACAGACATTTTTCCAAAGAAGATATACAGATGGCCAATAAGTACATGAAAAGATGTTCAACATTACTAATTAGGGAATTGCAAATCAAAACTACAATGAGATATTACCTTACACCTCTCAGAATGGATATAATTAACAAGATGAGAACAGTAAGTGTTGGAGAGGATGTGAAGAAAAGAGAACCCTCATATACTGCTGGTGGGAAGGCAAATTGGTACAGCCACTATGGAAAACAGTATGGAGATTTCTGAAAAAATTAAAAATAGAAATACCATACAACCCAGCTATCCCACTAGTGGGTATTTATCCAAAGAACATGAAATCAACAATACAAAGATCTATGCACACGTATGTTCATTGCAGCATTATTCACAATAGCAAAGACGTGGAAGCAACCCAAGTGCCCATCAACTGATAAATGGATAAAGAAGATGTAGTATATAGAATAGTACTCAGTCATAAAAAAGACAAAATTGTCCCACTTGCAACAACATGGATAGACCTTGAAGGTATTATGTTAAGTGAAATAAGCAGGCAGAGAATGACAAACACTGTATGATTTCACTCACATGTGGAAGATAAACAAACACATAGATAAAGAGAACAGATTAGTGGTTACCAGAAGAGAAGGGGGTTAGGGGGTGGGCAAAAAGAGTAAAGGGGCACATATGTATGGTGACGGATAAAAACTAGACTGTTGGTGGTGAGCACAATGCAGTCTATACAGAAACTGATATATAATCATGTATACCTGAAATTACACAATATTATAAACCAATATGACCTCAATAAAATAATTTAAAACAATTAAATAAAAAATTTTAAAAAATGAATAAATAAAAAATACAAATAATAAAAATTCAAAGAAACAATTCAGTAAGTTGCTGGAGTAAGCGTGTAGGTTAAAGTGTTTTAGAAGTTCAAGGAAAAAGGAAAAACTTAAATATATATTATTATATATATATTTATATAATAAATGTTATATAAAGCCACCAAAATCTGGTGAGGATCCTGGGCTGTCCCGTTCATGAATGTCCCATTCGTGACTCTAAATGAGGTTTAAACCTTGGGTTGAGTGCACCGAGCAGCACATTGCCTGACAAGGTGCCCAAGTAGGATCAGCCACCAGGTTAGCTGAGTTAATGCTAAATATTGTGACAGATATTGCTTGAGACAGTTTCAGGGGATTATATAGACCACACCAAAGTATTTCCATTATTGTATCTTGAAGTCTTGAGTTTTGGGTTTTAGGAGTATGGAAGATTCAAAGGGCAATTTCTTTCATCTTTCTCAGGATATCCAAGGGGGTGCTCTTGCGTCTCTGCAGTAATGATTCCATGCAACTCAGGAGAAGAAAAGCAATAACAACAGCCAACCACGGTGCAAAGAAACCTGGCAATAGAACAGGAAGGGAAGACAGCCTTTGGAGTGGCTTGGACCCCAGAGTAAATTTTCAACTGGAAATTTAAAGACAGCCCCAGTGGAATACTTCCCACCCCAGCTGTGGAAAGCCAGGGAGACTCTGTAGTGGCGACAGAGCCTCGTGCTAAGGAGGTGAGACAGGATTCGACAGGACTGGGTTTGCGTCCTGGCTCTGTCACTTCCTAGCTGAGTAACACTGGGCAACTCATTTAACTTCTCTGGGCTTCTGTTTGTTTACCAGTAAAAGGGGGAATATCATCCCACAAAATGTTGTGAAAATAAATAATCTGTGTCCAATACTGAGCACAGTGCCTGGCACAAATAAATGGCTGCAGCTCTTATTGTGTGATTTAGGAAATCATTAGTAGCAGAGCCTTTTAAATGTGTAAATTAAGACCAGGTTGTTCAAAATATTTGCATTGGTGTGTAAAATATACACATATATGTATTGGTATTTAAAACCCAGCACACTCAGACTGAAAGTGAAACAAAGGCAGCGTTCTGTAGAGAGCATTCCTTTCCCATTCTGCGCACCAAATCATGACTGTGGTCATCAGTGGGCACACACTGGCCCAGATATTTGACTGCAACAATGAGACATGAGTTCTTTGTGAAGACAATAGAGGGTGTAGCTGTATACGATGGAATCCTCACTTTGGAATAAGAACTAATGTGTGGTTTATTGTACAGTTAAATCAATCATGAACGCCACATGTTTCAGGTCCTCTGTAGTACAGAGTTAAATTAAGCAAAAGAGAGGACATTTTGATAAATGTGCAGGACTCTCTAACACAGGCCAGACTGTGCCTGGCCTCAAGAAAGACTGGCTCCAGAAACTGGAAACTTACTAAAAACCCAGACAGGACTCTCTCCCTCCCAGATCTCTGCTCTGACAGCTGCTTCCTTCTCCCATCTCTCCACAGAGCAGCTTCCTCTGCTCCCAGACCGCAAGGTGGAATGTGACAGTCCATAGCTTCCCAGCTTAAGTTAACAGGTCCAGCAACATGAGGAGAATAAGTGTTTCTCAATTCCTGTTCTAAATTTCCAGTGAATGGACTACCTCAACTTGGGTCAAATTCTCACCCCTAAACCAAGTAACTATGGCTTATTGGAGAGGTAGGGTTATTTTACACTCACATGGCTGCTGGGAGCCCATCCCATGAATCGAGAGGGGGCAGTTAAGAAAGTCACTGAAAGCTGGGTAGATCTCTCCAAAAATGTTCACAGTAGATAATACACAGGAGTTCTGATTTCTGTCTCTGTATACAGAGACAAAAGCAAAGCTTCCTCTCTGCAAAATCTTGGAAACACTACTTCCTTATAACAGGATTGCAATAAATTCTTAGTCTATTTTCATTTGCTCAAAGGTTAAGTGCGAGTCCTCTTCAATTGTTTTTCCAACTTCCTTTCTCTAAAGTCTTCTGCTACATCTCTGCCACAGAGTTCCTTAGGAATGGCTTCTCTCTTCACCAACATAGTTGTGAAGCTGCCTCTATCTCCTCTGAGCTCTATCCCAGCTACTTCTGTGTTCTCCAGAAGCCACTGTGTTCTCTCTTCTGCTCCCCACTCCCAGCTCCCAGGGCAGCTTCCTGACTGGACTGGACATGAAAGAGAGGCCATTATACTTCCTCTGTAACACCCACACGTTGTACAGTTAATCCACTCCTCACTCAACAACCTGCATGTACTGCAGATGCTGCAAATATGGGAAGTAATGACCTCATCTTCAGGCTGGGCTAACTCCCCCACTTAGAACAGGTGCCCCTCCTCTCTGCACTGCCCTGGTATAAAATCTCCGAGTGTCTTGTCAGGCTGTTTTCTGCTCTCCAATGGAAGGCGGAGACCAGGTCTTTTCCTCTTTTTATTCCCACCACCTAGAAAAGTAAGCAGCACATAGCAGGTGCTCTATAAACATTTCCTTGGTGAACGAAAAAAAATTCCAGCCACAAAGTGGATTTATAAGAAGCAGAATTACAATCACTGAACAGATGAAAGTAAGGTGAACCCCACTGAGTAAAGTCACACTGGGGACACATTTTTAAAATGCTCTATCAGCCACATATAATTTGTGAATATTGAGTACTCTCTGACAGGTAGGAAGGGCGGTGCAACTGCTTCAAAACAATGCAGTGATTTAGGAGGTTTTATAATGTGACAAGAATATTTCTTTTCACTGCTGACAACTGTTTACATTGTACCACTGTGAGGCTAACCTAATGTGTACCTTGTCACTTTCTCTCTCCTGCAGAGGTAAATCCTCTGTCTATAAATGTATACAACCATAATCCCAGGAGGTTCGCAGAGACAGACTAACAGTTTTGACTGAGTAATATAATATTTAATAGCTCAAGGAGTAGCTGACAAGCAAATAATTAAGAGAAAACATATTTCACAAGCAGATAGAAATTCTCCCCATAGCACAGTTTGCTAACTGCAAAGGTAGGATTTAAATCCAGAAATAAATATTAGAGATAATTAGCACCTGGGCTCTCTCAAAAATAAGCTAAAAATAAATTTGAGCTTAAACGCACTGAATGTAATTAATGTCAGTTAAATTTCAGTTAAACCTTATTTCTAGGTTTTTGTAATTTTTTAAAAGTTGGCATTGAAAGATGATCAGAAAATGCTGGAGTATGTTTAACTTTAAAGCATGAAATTCTTTCAGTATTTATGATTGTGGGCCTACAATATTCCAGATACTGTCCTTGGCCCTGGGGTACAAAGAGGAATAAGACATGGCCTCTGCTCTCAAGAAGGTTACTATCTAGGGTGAATGAGCTTGTGACTCTATTTTTATAATAATTATTCAAAATTGAGGAAGCCTGGAATATCATAGACCTCTGGAAGTTTGTTCCTTAGCCCCAACCAGGTCCCATCTAAACCATTCCAGATGTCTGTGCATGCTCATTTCTCTTGACAAGAGCTTTGAAAGACATAGTAAATGTCTACTTTACTACTATTAATAATGTGTGCCTTTAATTCTCAATAAAAACCATCAAAAAGAAAAGCAAGATCGAATAGATGTTCAGTGTAAACATGATCAAAAATTCATTAGCTGGTATCAAATAATTAAAAGTTGATGTCTTAGTAGCCAAATTACAAATTTTCTGTAAAATTTTCTCAGAGAGCTTAAAATATCTGTGGGATCTTTGAAGTCTAGCCGTATTCTATCATGGTAGGATGATTTAACACATAAATTCATTTTCCTTAGCAGGACTTTTTATGTCTGTAGTCACATTTAGGTGTCCACAGCCACATAAAATGCCTAGTTCATAGTTTCCTTAGTAACTGCAATGTCCCTACTGCCTAATGAAAATCTCCACATTACTTGAATGGACTAGAGTTGACTTTTAGGTCATTGCTGCTTTCTCCTTACTCTCAAAGCAAAAATACTCTCCAAAAAAGGCAAGATGAAAAGAGAGTTTTGATAACAGTACAAAGCCACAGTCATGCTGGTGTTAGAATTTTGATGAGGTAAAGGCTACATACTCCTCTCAATACACCAGGACACCAGCAGTTCTGCTGCTTTGACAACTACAGGCAAACCAAGATGGCACTGTCCAACCAATATCTCCACTCTTGCTCTGGCCTTTTCCCTCTCCCCATGTCCTGCCTTTTCCTCAGAGAGGTAACTGACAGTGAAGTAAGTGACAATATAAAGTTTACAAAGTGAGGGAAGGACTTTAAAGTGCAATTTCACTTGACTATAAGAAACTTACAAAAATGCAGTTTAAAAATACTTCTGAAGCATTTGAATGTGTCCACTAATAGAAGATCTATGACTTCTTCCAAAAAAAAAATGATAGCATTTTTTTACAGTACGAAATAAGAAAACTTTAAAAATCACAAGGAAAAGAAAACATAAGATGACACAAGAAACACAAATTACATAAATTAAGGTAAATAAATTAAACTTCCACATTAAAAAAGAAACTCTCATATTGGGTTAAAATGCAAACTCCAACTCCAGGTTGTTTAAAAGAAACATATATAAAACAAAATTACCTGAAAGGGTAAGATTAATGTAATTGTCCATGATAGATCAAGCAAATGTGAAAAAAAGCAGAGTTTACTATATTAAAATCATATAAAAAAGAATTTAAGGCAAAAATTTAACAGTTTCTGTTGATTAAACAGTACAATTCAAACAGGTTAATAATAGCTATGAACCTTCATGCTCAAAAATCTCATTTCAATACATAAGGTAAGATAAGTTAGAAATAAAGAAAAACTTAACTAACACCCATTACTAGTGGCTACCTTTCACTACGTCATGGTCTATAATTAATATCCCTAGAGAGTCTGACAAAGTCAAATATAAAATCAATCTGGATGAAAGCACCAACAATCCAGGACTCACAGGACTCTCAACAAAAAAAAAGTTATAAAATAAGAATCATATAAGATGATCTGTCAATCAAAAATTATAAAACACATCTCTAAACATTCCATCAAAAGGGACTGTGTCTAGGTGTTCTAGGCACTGGGGATCCTGCAATGAAAAAACAAAACAAAACATTCAACTGAGGGAGTCTATAAATATATAAATATGTAAATATATAATATGATGTCAGACTAATACATGCTAAGGATATAAACAAAGCAATGTAAGGACAAACAGAATGGGATGCAATTTTGAATGGGGTGGTTAGGGGAGATGTCTTACATTGAGTTCACTCAAAAAGCAGAGCCTGAGACAAAGGCTTGTGTGTAAGTGGCTTATCTAGGAGGTGATTCCAGGGAACAGCAGTGCTGGAACAGAGAAAGTGGACAAGGAAGAAGAAAGAAGCCCATTAAAGTGTGTATCATTGTTGCCTAGGGCAACAGGGGTTTGATTCCTCCCAGAATTGTATGCACAAAGGACAGGAAGCAAGAGAATTTATCCATTGGCTCCCATCCATCATTGACTGAGGGTTGTCCATGGGAGTGTTACTCCTCAGCACTTCCAAGCTGCAAGTGTGTGTGGCCTAGTGAGCTCACACCAGAGTGCTAAGCATTGAAGAAGTCCCTAGACATAAAGTGAATGACTGATGGATGAGCTTGAGATACATACTGTCAGCCTGAGGTTAGACGAAGCCCATACATACCATCTAGCACAGCTGTAGCTAGAACTGGAGATGAAGCAGAGAGGATATGAATTTTATCAGACACCAAAGGAGTATGATAAAAACGGCCTCCTTGGGAGGCTGGCCTGTGGTGTAGTGGTTAACTTTGGCATTCTCTGCTTTGGCGGCCCAGGTTCAGAGGTTTGGATCCTGGGCGTGGACCTACACCACTCATCAGCCATGCTGTGGCAGTGACCCACATATAAAGTGGAGGAAGATTGACACAGATGTTTGCTCAGCGAGAATATTCATCAGCAAAAGAAAAAAAAAAATGGCCTCCTTGAGTGGATGACCCTTTAAATCCATCCTGTAAACTAAAACTTCGATGAAATCTCAGACAGATCTCAAAACTTTTCTGGTCACTCTCAGCCATTAACAAGTAGATTTGTTCATCAGATGTTAAAAACTTCCAGACCAATTGAACATCGATGCTTTAATCAGGCATCCATTTTAAGCTCTCCAAGTTGAGCGTCTTTCTGAAGTCTCCCACATTAGTCCTAAGGGAGTACAGCTCCCTCACCTCTGTCCTCACCAAAAGATATAAATAGGTAAAAAAAAAAAAAAAAAAAGTAATGTGCAGTGTGTAGAGTATGCTAAAACTTGTGAAAGAACAAAAAGAATGTGTAAATAAAGTTATATAAGAATTGTCATTACCCAAGAAACTAGTACCAGAGGTTGTCTCCAGAGAGGAGAACCAGGTGGCTTACTTTTGAAGTTACATCCTTCTATACTTTCTAAATTTTCTACCATGTACATCCATTGCCTAGTCAAAAAAATAATGGGATAAAAAAGGGATAGATAGTATATTGTTAAATAGGAAACAACATAACATTATAACCCCATTTTTATAAATCATATACATATATGTGTCACTTAACAACAGGGATACATTCTAAGAAATGCATCATTAGGCGATTTCATCATTGTGTGAACACCATAGAGTGTACTTACACAAAGCTAGATGGTACAGCTTGCTATGCACCTAGGCTATGTGGTACTAATCTTATGGGACCACCATTACATATGCAGTCCATTGTTGATCGAAAAAACCATTCTCATGCAGTGCGTAACTGTATATGTGAGTCTTAAACAAAAATTTTATCTTGATTTTATACTTTATGTTTTTCTGTATTGTTTTATTTTTTCAACGAGCTTATGGTTTATAGATAGAAAAGTCATTTCCATTTATAAAATATGTAAATAAGCACATTTTGAAGTTGAGGGAAGCTGTTCAGGGTCCTGGTTCATCTTTGAGTGAAACTTGCACATCAGTTTTCTGATGTGCAGTGTGCATTTTGACTGACAAGCACATAGTATAAAAACAAGGCTAGCCACAATTAAATACATGGCCTAAGTTTTTACTCAAGCATTGTGCAGCTCTACTTAATTTGATTAGCAAGTCATTGTGTCATGCAGCTTTCACTGAAGACAATTCATAGTGTTCCCAAACACTTATAAGATGAAACATTTCTGTTTCAGGAACATGATTATCAAAGATTTAGAAGGTTATTTTCCTAGGTTTCTCAGTTACTCAATAGTACCTGAAACCTCTGCTTTCTTATCAAACATAATCTATACTTATGCAAAGATACCAGGCATAGGGAAATCAAAATGAAAGCCTAAAAGCATAGCCATCAGGATCCAGATATCAGAATTAGAAGTCTAAGTGTAGCTCGATTCAATGCCAATGACATTTCATATTGCATCATACCCTCTAAAGCAAGGATAAGCAGGGCTTATCCAAATAATGGGAAGCTTTATGTGATTACAACATAAAATTAAAAAATAACCTGTGGTGTGTATTGTGTGTGGTCAGAGGTTTTAAGCCTGGTTACCGCAGACAAATTCTCCTCTGAAAACACCTCTACTTCACAAATCTACTGGGAGCTAAGATGTGGTTGTCCGTATTCAACAGGCTTCCAATTATTTCTAGGGCACAGATAAAGGAATATTTTTACAGTCCTCAGCAGCTTTGTCTGAGGTTCAGGTCATAGCAAACACTAACTTCAGAATCAACCAATAATGTTAGACTCATTAAATGAATGCTATGTATACAGGTAAGTTTACTGCTCTAAGCTCCGAAAGGACATTAAAAATAGACAATGTCTAAGATCGCAGCCATTGGCTTCTGATCTAATAGGGTGGCAAAAAACACACTCAAAAACTTTAATCCGAATATAAAATAAGTAGACATATTTAGGAGAAACCACACAAAAATGCAAATATCTTTAACTGCAAGTGTTTATTTGTTAAAGAAGAATTTAGTGGAAGAAAGTATATCTTGGGTTTTAGCCACAGGAATTCAGATATTGAATGAGAAAGAGGGCCTGATCACAAGCAATATGTATAGTTATTATATTTTAATTTAATAAACATTTATTATGCACTTGATTTGCTCACTGAATGCTGTGATGAAGATTATATAAAGGTGATCCTTCATAGGAGGCATGGCCTTTGCAGTCCTGAAATAGCATTTTTAAGGGCAAAAATCTGCTCTAATCTGTAGTCATTTAGGAAACGCTGTCCTGTAACAGCCACATGAGATCCTTTGGTAAGATGGCACTTCAAATCTGGCTCAAATTTTTACCTATAATTAACAAAATCATAAGAAATCCCTTCCTACAGCAGAGCATTGCACGTTCTGGTCCCTCCTAACACAGCCCTGAGCAACTCTTGTCCTCTTCCAAGGAATGTAGGTGTGGGCAGGGCAGGAAGAGAACATAATCAGGAAAGGCTAGTTAGCACCATTACATCCGCCAGTCTTGAAGAGACTTGTTTTTTGTTGTTGTTGTCGTCGTTTTTAAAGAACAATATTTTAGCATTATAAATTAATTCTACTGTTTTCCTATCTTCTAATTCACTATTTTCTTGATTAGTACATTATTTCTTTTTAAACTTAAGGCTTTGTGTTTACCAACATATTATTATTAACTCTAGTTTAAACTTCATTTTGCCTTTGCTTCTGTATTGTCTATTTTAAAATTTTTCCTGTTTTAATAAGTTTATCTCTACTGCTTTTGGTCTCTTATTTTAAGTTTTCAAGATCAAAGCACATGCGTAAAGAGGGGCCAAGGAGACAAGTCCTCATCCTGTGCTGGGAGTTAGACAGCGGGCACTGTCCTGGGCACCCAGATACCACAGGCAACGAGCCAGAGTGGCCCCATCTTCCACAAACTCACAATCTGGAGGGAGAAACAGAAACACAGTATAGGAATATTTTCAGTAAAAGATGCCAAACACAAGCATTCCTATGGATGGAAAACTTAAATGTAGACTCTGAGATGGTAAATAAAGTATTGGATATTCTTTATTTTTTTTAATTTTTTTTTATTATTATTTATTTAATTTTCCCCCAAAGCCCCAGTTGATAGTTGTATGTCATAGCTGCACATCCTTCTAGTTGCTGTATGTGGGACGCGGCCTCAGCATGGCCGGAGAAGCAGTGCGTCGGTGCGCGCCCGGGATCCAAACCTGGGCCGCCAGTAGCGGAGTGCACACACTTAACCGCTAAGCCATGGGGCCGGCCCTGGATATTCTAAGAATAAAGTTCCTCTACACAAAATGGGAGAAAACACAAACAAAATTGTGAGGAAAAGGACATAAAACAGATACAGAGAAGATCAAAAAATTAGAGACTACTCTTATGCGTTAATATACTTAAAATCTCAATTAAGGATGGTGATTTTCTGAGAAAATATAAATTTCCAAAATTGTCACAAGAAAGAATAAAAATGTGACTAGACCAATAACCAAAAATTAAATTGGGAAAGATATCAAGGAATTATTCTAAAAAATCTCTGGGCCAGATGGTTGTACTAAGTTCTCTTAAACTCTTAGAGATGCTTGCTACTTCCAACACTAATAGGAACTAAATATATATAAAATGTACTTCTCCAATTGCCAAAGCTGCCACCCTCCATTATCACTTCCTCCCAGCAGAGCACTTTGCTGTACTTTTACCATGGCATAGTATTTGTTTATACATCTGTCTTTGCCACTAAAAGCATACTCCTTGAGGATAAGGACTGTATCTTATTTGTGTTTCTACTTCAATGCCTGCCTCCAATGTCTACCACGTGGTGGGGCTCAAAAAATGACTACTGAACTATACAGAATGAATATGCTTTGATTTCTTGCTCAGCCCTTCAATAACCCACAAGAAGTAGAGACATGTCTAAATTCCATTCCACCTGACTAGACCTCTGACATTCTGCCTGGAGAACAACCCCAGGGGCTGGTGTCTAATCCTTATGTCTCCAAATTAGATAGATCCCTGGTCCCAACAGGTGGTTGTATAACCCAGAGCTATTTTCTCACATACCCATCTGAATTCAAGTCTTGACTGCCTAGAACTGTTAGCTGCCATGTCCTACTCATTGGAAAGGACCTCTAAAATATGAGGGGAGACCTGAAGCATCCCCAAGTTTCCCCAACCTTTTATCTAACAAACACTGTAGTTCCTCTTGGAGACAACTCTATGAGTACCTCAGGTTCTTATGTCACAGTATAGACTTGTCCAGGCTTCCTTCTCCTGCCTTCCTTGTCTCTTTGGAGAATTTCTAGGGATTCTTACTGCTAGTAAATACCAAATTGCAAGGGAATATCATAAAACAATGTTTTTCTCTCTTGATGGAAGATTTCTTAGAGCAAGAAGCAAACAAATTTGTTTGTTCATTGATGTCTCCCGGCATATAATTATACTATCCACTATTTAATTGAATTAAATTTAAATTTTACATACTTTATAATAGTAGTTATTCTTCTTGGTCGTTAGGACATAGGATTATCCAAATCCTAATCTACAACTAGAGTGGACTACTAATCATAGTCACAGTCATAAACAATCCACAGCTGTAACCCCTTCAGATATTTAGAGTTAAGAGATCCAAAACCATTATGAAAAATAGCTACCTTTGTGATATTTTCAGAAATGAAGGAAAAGCCTAGCACTTAGCATCATGTCTGGCATATTTGGAAGCTCAAAAAATTTTACTTTCCTTTCTCTATAAGACCTATGTTTGAATACAAATATTTCTGGGAAAGGTAATAGAGAAATAAAAGTGATAGATACATATTAGCATAAAGAAGTATCAGATTCTTTCTTGAGCATAGAATTTTATGAGAGAACGAAATATGTAAATCCTGGATTTGGTAGGAGGAATTACTGTCAAAGGAAGAGGACTAAGAAAAGAGAGCTTTAAAACCAAACTCTCCAAACGGGTCCTTGCTAAGGTAAGGTAAGTGCACATGGTAAGGTTTTACAACAGCCAGCAGACACTAGAGCCTGCTCTGCGTGCCTGCCTGCCTCCCAGGCATTGAGCTCCTGAATATCATCTGATGGACATCTTCTCATACCTCAAGGGCTCCCAGGGGTCCTGGCTTTCATGTCACTCAAGGTGGAGGCTACTACAAGTTTCTGGACTCCAGCTGGCTGGTGCAGGTGCAATTGACCTGGAGAGTTCAAGAGCTGCCCTCATTAGTGTGCCCTTCTATATCTTCAAAGAGAGCCTCATGACAGGATCCTCCAGGCCATGTTCCTCTTTCTTGATTTTTCTCTTTCTTATTTATGGAGGAAAACCAACATTATTCTGTACACACAAACGTATACAGACTACTCCGAGTCATCCAGTTTTATTTATACATATGTGTGTGTATACACACACATACACACACATGTATATATATATATATACACACTCATAATGTGTGTATAAATGCATACATGATTAAGTATATCTTAATTACCAATACATAAATAAAAGAGGATCTGTAGAGAGTATCAAAAGTCTCTGGGTTCTAAAAATTAGTAGGATTGAGGGACTTCTATTTCCACCAATCTAGTAGACTGAGCTAACAGGGGAAACCATTCACCCCTGTCAAACAAATATAACAATAACAATATAAAATGAATTCAAATAAATATGGGAAGCTCCTGGAGTCAGAAAAGAAGAACGAACTTAAAGCCAGAGTAGTAAGCTCTCAATCTTATGTCAAGATGGCCAGAGCAGATATTAGATTGAACAGATCCTACAGGCTGTGGGATGGAATTTTAAAACTAAACGGTCCAATGACCACATGACATGGGGATCTCAAAGTATGACCCCGGCATACAGCCAGGACCTTAAAGAGCTATCCTCTGAGTAAAGCAGTAACTAAATAATCTTTACCTAAGCCCTAAGGAAGCATCAAAGGAGGCTTATCTTTTCCTGGGACTCTGAGTGATAAAAAATAGGCTTCCATGTGAAATAGGAACACCAGGCATATGATACACATGGGTGTGGAGTTCAAATTTACACTACATGCATGTTGCATAAATTCCCAAAGCAAGAAATTGAAAGACCATAAAATTGCTCAAGTACCTGGAAAAAGCAGATGTAAAGCTGCTCTTCTATACTTCAGGTTGCATGAGACTCCCATGAGGAAGACAAAATCACCACTGAAGATGAGATTACAATAAAAAATTGCAAACCACACACATGGAAATGATGCAAGATGAGACAATATCAACAGACACAAAAAATAGGGTGAATAGCTCCCCATGCATTTGAGATAACAACTATTTCCAATGTAAGAAAATAGGACAATCTTACAAAAAGAACAATACCAAAGTAATATAAAGTAAGTTTTAAATTATTAAAGAGATAAAAGAGGACTATAAATCATAAGAAAAGGACCATGAAAAAATCAAAGGAAAAGAATTTCTAGATATGAAAAATATAATCATAGAAATTAGATTAGACATAGCTGGAAAGGGAATTAGAGGACCAAAAGATACATCAGAGGAGATTATCCAGAATTATCCAGATTATCCAGAATGCAATATAGACAGATGAAGTGATGGAAAATACTTTTAAAAAAAAGTTAGGACACATAGGATTAGTATAATGAGATCCAACATATAACTAATAGAAGTTACAGAAAGTAAGAATAAAAAAAATGGCAGAAAGGCAATGTTCAAAGAGATAATGGCTGAGAATTTTCCAAAATTGAAGACTGACAAGAATTCTCCTTAAAGAGTTCTGAGCAAAGTAAGTTTTTAAATAAATTCCACTTACATATATTATTGTGAAACTGCATAACACCAAAAAGAAACAGAAAATATTTTAAAATACTCAGGGAGTGGGTGGGAAACATTATTTTCAAAGGAACAACAATTAGATGGACAGATTTCTTATCCGCAACAAAAGAAACCAGAAAAATATCTTCAGAGTGCTAAGAGAAAACAACTGTAAGCCTAAAAATTCTATATCCAACTAGACTAAAATTCAGAAGGGCAAAATAAAGCCTATTTGGTTTTTTGTTTTGTTTGTTTGTTTACAAAGAACTTGTAAAAAGTTCTTTTTGCAAAGAACTTTTACAAGAACTTACCAGTCACAGGACTTACCACTCACTGATTAATTCTGTAAAACCTGTTAAAGCATGTTCTGCAATGTAAAGGAAACTGAACTAGGAGCAACAGTATAAGAAGCAACAGAATGCACAAAGCATTGATTTAAAAAATGAGTAATTCTAAGGAATCATCAACTAGTAAAATTAATAATAACAATTATGATTAATTGGGGATGGTTAAAAATAAGATAGAAATGAAATGCCAGACAACAGTAACTCAGAATAAGTGAAATGTAAGAAGATGAGTAGTGATTGGAATTAAAGTATTCTGAGGTTCTTATATTATACATTAACTGTCATGGTTAATCAAGTATACATGTTAAAACTTAAGAGGGATCAGTAAAAGAATAGACATAGAATATATAACTTCCTGATCAGTTGAAAAGTAGTCTAGTGGTTACGATTCAGTGCTCTCACCGCCAAGGCGCAGGTTCCTTTCCCCGTCAGGGAATCACACCATCCGTCTGTTGTTGTCATACTGTGGCGCTGTGTGTTACTGTGATGCTGAAAGCTATGCCACAGGTATTTCAAATAACAACATTGTCACCCATGGTGAACAGGTTTCATTAGAACTTCCAGACTAAGATGGACTAGAAAGAAGGACCTATCCACCCACTTCCAAAAAATTGGCCATGAAAACCCTATGAATAGCAGCGGATCATTGTCTGATATAGTGCCGGAAGATGAGAGGACGGCGCAAAAAGATCAAGCAGAGTTCTGCTCTGCTGTCCTGAGGGTCACTAGGAGTCAGAACTGACTCCACAGTACTAACAACAAATCAGTTGAAGGAAAGAAGATAGTAAAAAAAAAATTAAAAATGCAATTAGTCTATTGGAAAAGTAAAAGAGGAAGAGAGAGCTAACAAAAGACAAGTTAAATAGGAAACACAATCTACTAGGGCAGCAGTAGATCACAATATATCAGTAACCCTAATAAATGTGAATGAATCAAACTATAAAAATCTCAAAAATATGCCTAATTAAAAAATAAATTGTGAAAGAATGCTGACAGTGTGAGATCACTTAGGTAAACATTACGTGCACATGACAGTGTGGATTGCTGAGTGGACATACGTGTGTAACTACAGCATTATGCGTGCACAGGAAGCACACACACCACTTCCAGGATAGTGGTTAACCTTCAGGGAGGGCAGGAAAGGAGCAGGATGGGGAAGAGCAGCTTTAGCAGTACCTGTGATGTTTTATTCCTTCAAAAAGGATTCTAAAACAAACATAGCAAAATGACAATATATGCTAAATCTGGCTGGTGTGTACACAAATGTCTTATGCCAGTGCTTCCCAATCATTTTCAGTTCATGGCACACATCAAATATAATGAACATATGAGGCTGCTGTCAGTGTAATGAGACTGACTTGGGAGAGCCAGCAGACCCAGGACACTCCTCACCAGCACTGAGGACTGAGGGGATTCATAACCCAATAGATTGGGTCCATCATAAGCACACTATTCACTGTAGAGCCCATGACTATCAAAGCAGTGTTTGTTCTCACTTGGGGGATCACCACAATTTCCACAGGGTGCTGGCACTGTTTCAGTTCTTCCTTGTGTCTCTTAGGAGAAAGGCAGACTCACACATCTAGAACACCGTGGACATGTCTTCCAATCCTACTTTCTTAGTTACATGTGGGAACATGTAGTTATTTAATAAATTAGGTGCAATTTGTGTCCTATGCAGCCACAGCCACAGCCTTCTTCTCAATAGAATAGGCAACTGTAAAACCCCCATAAGAAAATTTCCAAAGATTTCCAATAGAGAATTATGTGCTAGATCTTACCCTGGGTAGGAGGTATGAGTCATCTGTTCTTTAAGTTCTGGAAAAGGATGGAAGTTTAAGAATGATGGCCTCATTAAGATTAAGAATTCCTCTGTTCCCAGTCAAAGGTGTGCAGTGTGAAAGTGTTGCAACATCTCTTCCAATGGCCAATTGGATGTTGTGGTCAAGACTGAGGGGAGGCAGGAAGTCCACATCTTCGAGGGGTCATGGTGTGCAGTGGTCACTACACTGACCTTTCTTTGCCACTGCAGTTCTTCCTGGGTAGGTCACCCAAAAGACTGTTTCTAGAGATCCTACTGTTCCTTAATCATCATCACTCATTATAATGAATGTCTGGGTAGGAGGGTTGGATAATGGTTATTGCTACTGAAAATGTGCAGTTTTTGATAATCCAGAGTTTTGTGGTTCAAGTGTTTGCTTTTCTGGACACAAAGTGCTGGTTAATTAAATAATCATCTATCAAAAATCAGATTGTATTTTGTCATCTTGGTCAGTATGTCACATAGAATATGTCTCATATCTAATACACAAATCTATACATGTCTGCAATTACCATCGCCTTTTTTTATGTATCTCAGAAAGAATATAAGCCAAGAAATGAAAAATATGTTTACACTGTTATCTTTGCCTGAATGCTTTTAGTCCACATCTCAACAAATCCAAAACCCACCTACTCTTTATCTACAGAAAAGGGCACAAAACTCCTTGGATTCTCAAAGTAAGTGCTTGTTATGAGAGGTTTGGGGAATCGATCGGAGACGTAAAAGAAACTTTCCACTCCAAACAAATGGATTGAAGGTATATTTTATTATATAGAGGACACTAAAGGCGATAGTCCTCAAACAGATCCGAATAGGTCAAATAATAAGAGGGAAAAAACATCAGCTCGATTGGAAAGGGAAAAAATCCACATCGGCTGAGATAGCAGCAGATCCGAATAGGTCATATAATAAGAGGGAAAAACATCAGATCGATCGGAAAGGGAAACACCAGATCGACTGAAGGGAAATGACACAAATCAACCGGAAAGAGAAATATCAGGTTGACCGAAAAGAGAACACATCAAATCAGTTATTTTACAGTAAATCAATTACTCACAACATCCACGCCCCACTGCCAGGAGAGTCCTGTCAATCGACACGGCTGGGCAAGGATCACACATCCTGGGCAAGGCGTCCCTTCCACAGGTGGAACTCTCACCAGGTCTCAGCTTTCAGCAGTTTATACAAGCAGTTACAGAGTTTACAGAGCAAGCATTTAGTGTTTCCACGCACAAAACAGTTATCAGTGGCGTACGTGCACTGAGCCCCTTGGCTAACGTCCCAGCCCAGTGGTTGTGTACGTGTATTGTTTTCTTTGGTTATCGTCTTAGCCCGGCACAGATGGCCAGTCCACCCCATGCTACGACACTCCAAGAGCCTTGAACTGTTACAACTTGCAACTCCCTCCGTGGGAGAAAGGCCAGTTTTCGGGAAAAGGCCAGTTTCCACCACACAGAAAGCAGCTTTGTATTTTTTGTGTGTGTTGGTGGCTATAGGTCAATGGAGCGGCCAAACATGGCTGTACTCATGTCAAGACATATTCGGCCGTGGCCGTCTCCATTAACCATAAGACACCATATGCACAGACAATGAACTTTGTATATAAGCACATAAGGCACATCCAAGAATCTAAAATCCAATGACTACAATAATTATAAAACTATTTTGTAATAAAGGACCCAAACCCCAAGGTAGCCAATGAAATAACCCCTTAGAATATGAAATGTTATTAACTTGATCTTGTAAATCATATATAGCATCAAAGATAACATTAGATAAGGTAACATTTAGGCATAACAAACTAGCTTGCAGAAGTCCAGACCAGCCCCCATTACGGAGGGTAACAGAAGGCAGGGTAATAGAGAAATTATAACTAGTTTTGTGTGACGGATCAGATATAGGCTTGTACCGAGAGATTGCTTGATGTTTTTGAGACCAAATTTCTCGGCCGTTTATAGTCCAGGTTATAGGTCCCACTGGTGTAGAGCAGTTAGTCTAACAGTAGAGGGTCAAAGGTTGTCCTACAGAGGCATTAGTTGGTGTGTAGGTCTGTAGCAGACATGGAGGTGCAGCACAGCATAGTGAACATAGCAGGAATATCTATTTACGCAAAGAAACAGAATTTTTAGGAACATGATATAATTGTTTATTTTTTGGATATATAACTATGAGTGTTGTAGTGGGCCCTTGGGCCACTACTTCTGTGGCACGGGGAGCCGCATTGGGTGGATGTGTCACCCACACCTTTGTTCCAGGTTTTCATCCATCTGTAGACCTAAATCCTTGCATTTCTCTTTAATTTACTTGGAGGCTGTCCTTGTGACACATTTGGAGTCAAAAGGGGAAGCACCAATAATTGTCCCACTCGTTTTTTAGACTCTATAGTTAGTATTGTGTCACTACCATTATATAATATAAATTTTATTTCTCCTTGGTAATCTGGATCAATGACTCCTCCCAGTACATCAATACCTTTTGCTGCCAGTCCAGAGCGTCCTTTTAACAAACCAAAGGTACTTTTGGGAAATTGTACCCCTATCCCAGTAGGGACTATAGACTGCTTCTTAGGGGGCAATTGAATAGAATGAACAGTAGATAAATCCAATCCAGCAGCTTCAGCCGTGGCACGAAAAGGCAGTTTAGCAGACTGAGTCAGGGGCCAATAGGTTAAGGTCATAAACTCATGGGTGGCGGTTGCCACTTTTGTAATCTTTGCTGGTAATAACCTTGACAGAGGAGTCTTATTAGGGCCTAGTGGCCTGTTATTTAACATATTTAGAGCAGTATTTAGATGGTTGTGTCACCCCTTTAATGAGCCATGACCAAGTTTTTTCAATTGTTGTTTAAGCAATCCATTTATTTGTTTTATGAGGCCTGTAGCTTGGGGGTAATAAGGTATATGATAAATCCATTCTATATAATTTTTCTTGGTATAGGTTTGAATTAACTTACCTGTAAAGTGGGAACCATTGTCACTTTGAATTTGTCTTGGTGTTTTATAATATAACTTAATTGTATCTAATAATTTTATGGCACTCTGTTGGGTGGCCACTTTAGTTGGCATAGTCAATAAATAACCAGAATATGTATCAACAGCAGTGTAGACATAAGTATATCCACAAGAATTT
The DNA here is from genome assembly GCF_057802395.1 of Ceratotherium simum simum. Lineage (NCBI taxonomy): Eukaryota > Metazoa > Chordata > Mammalia > Perissodactyla > Rhinocerotidae > Ceratotherium > Ceratotherium simum. Next base: position 29,710,820 of record NC_141901.1, on the reverse strand, counting down.
GGCAATGGTCCAATAAAATCTATTTGCCAGGTATGGGCGGGAAATAATCCCTTTTGGATATGACCTTGGTAGGGATGTGGAACTCCCCGTTTATTTAATTGTTGGCATAACTGACATTGTTGTATTGCAGTGGCAATATCATCATGGGTGACAAGGATTCCCCTTTGTTGTGTCCACCTGTATGAAGCTTGTTTTCCCAAGTGTCCACTCTTTTTGTGGACCCATTGTGCTAAGCCTGGGTTGTGCGTTGCACGAATTTGCACCAGCTGATCAGCATGAGAATTATGCTTTTGTTTTGTAGAAATTAAAGAACTGTGAGCATCAACATGAAATATAGTAACAATTGTGTTTTGATACCATAATCATATGTCTTTTTATAATTTTTTTTCCTATTTTTTATCATTAATTTTTTAATTATGTTTTTTTTATTGTGGCATCCACATTGTCAAACCTTGTGCCACTGCCCATGAATTAGTTATATATATGACATTGTTGCCCCTGTTCTTGTTGAAGTGCCTGATACACTGCATAAAGTTTAGCATATTGGCTACTCATATTATCTCCGGTGGTGACAATTGTTTGTTGGGTGGATGGGTTATAGGCAACTACTTTCCATTTCCGTGAGCCCGATATTATTTTGGCAGAACCATCCGTAAACCAGGTATGTTTTTGTTGTTTTTCAGTTAATTGGTCATATGAGACACCCCATTTAACAGGAGATTCTGTTATATCAGTAATCAAATCAGGGACGGCCGCTTGAATAGCCGGAGTCACTTTGTTTAGCTCTCTGTAATCTACAGTCATTCTCCATGTCCCATCACCTTTTTTAACAGGCCAGATAGGATTATTCCAGGCTGTAGTTATTTTGCGAAGGACTTTTACAGCCAAATAATCTTTTATGGTCTCAGATATTTTTTGTTGTCCTCCAGGGATGCGATATTGTCTTTGATTGACTACTTGCATGGCAGGTGGAATTTTTACTTCATGATGTAAACATTCCATAATTACAGCATTAATATGAAAAGACAAAGCTCTAATAGCAAATTGGTATTGTCCATCAGCCAAATTTAATGTCAATCCTTTCAGAATATCAATCCCAATTATATATTTTGGTATTGGCACAATCATAACTAGATATGTGTCCCGGGGTAGTTGCCCAATTTGCATAGAAAGATTAGTGGTAACTGCCTGGATTTTTTTTTCCTCCCAATCCAGTTATCAGAATTGATGTATCTTGAAACTTAGTTGGATTCCCATAGATAAGGGTGGCCTCCGCCCCTGTATCTATAAGTGCCTGCACACTAGTTGTAGATCCATTCTTCCAAAATATTTTAATTGGTACATGTGGTCTAATATCTTTTTTTATAGTGGCATTAATCGATACAGAGATTTGGCCTTCCCCTCAATCACATAAGTCAGCAAAAAGAGGATCCGAGGGAGGAGGCGGTGCACTAGGTGCAGCAGGCACGGGGTTGGAACCATTTTTTATACTGTCCCCTCTGTTTACTTGTTTTACATTCAGCCCTTTTTCTTTATATAGTTTTCATAATTTTTTAGTGTCAACTCCATCAATTTGGTCTTTGGGTACTCCTGCCCGGAGTAGGGCCAAAAATATATCACCTCGAGTCATTTTATCCTTTTTAAAGAATGTTTTTCTTTTTTCCCTTCCTGGAGAGTTTTTAGTTGTCTGCCAGTCTCCCAAGTCTGCTAGCTGCATAATCTTATCTGCCAGTGTTGCTGTAGGGTTTTTAGTTTTATTTATGAGAAGGGTTGTAATTATTTGTTTGTATGCCGGAGGTGCAGTTTTTATCAACTTGTTTTGCACCTGGACATTTAAAGTCATTTTATTTAAAGCTTCACCACACCCCAGAAACATAGCCCGTTTTATGGGTTTTTTTTTTTATCTTTTGGACACAATCTTTTAAAGTATACCACGGTCTATTACTGTCCAGCCACATATCCTCCGTGGGGTATTTATCTTGAGCTCCTTTTACTGCAAGAGCCAATAAAGTTGTACCATCAGTGTCTTGTCCACGATTATTTGGGGGGTGAGCATTCATGCTCCAATCTCTGAAAGCTCCCGTATTACTGGATCATTGGACAAAATTACAAATTTAAAAGCATCTCCTGCATCCAGATTAATTCTTGTAGCGCCCATATCATATAGGCGAACAAGTCAGGTTATAATGGCTTCTCCAGGCTTTTGTGTAGCCCGGGCTAAAATATCAGAAATTTTTTGTTGGTTAAAATCCTCAATCACATCTTTTCTTACAGAATGATTACCATCCATTTCCATCCGCCGACAGCGAAGAGGACGTGCCTCTGTGCGTTTGGGCGGTTTTTCCTCTTCCTCATAATCAGTTTTAGAATCATCATCCCAGATATCACCATCCCATGTGTCTGGGTCCCCACTTAGGACCGGCCGATGCTATGGCCATATGAACTTTTCGTTTATTTACCTTTCCTCTCCTCTTTCTATATTTATATTTGGCAACTCTTACAGCAGCCGTTTTTGCTATAGCTTGGTAGTTACGAGCCTGATCTCCCAGTGTATGATATTGACATTGAATCATAGCCAAGTGAAACTGCAAATCTGAATTTTCTTTTTTCAAGAGTGTCTTTTTTTTCTGTATCTTATCCCTATCTTCTATAGCCCGACGATAAGCAGTCAGCAAACACCAACCTCGCCGTGTCAAAAAAGAAACTTCATCTTTCTTTTTCCTTTTCACCGTCTGCAAAGCTTTGGTCACATCCAACGGTTTAAATCGTTGCAGACGAGCATCCCAATCACATAACCCTGACCTACGAGCCCACTCCCCAGCCAGAGTGTAAAAGGGAGGGTCCTCCCATCCTGGAATTTCTTCCACCTTGGCTTCAGTTACCTTTCGTTTGAATAGGAAACGCATCTCCTTAATTGAATCCTGCTCACAGCGCCAATTATGTTATGAGAGGTTCGGGGATTCGATCGGAGATGTAAAAGAAACTTTCCACTCCAAACAAATGGATTGAAGGTATATTTTATTATATAGAGGATAGTAAAGGCGATAGTCCGCAAACAGACCCGAATAGGTCAAATAATAAGAGGGAAAAAACATCAGCTCGATTGGAAAGGGAAAACATCCACATCGGCTGAGATAGCAGCAGATCCGAATAGGTCATATAATAAGAGGGAAAACATCAGATCGATCGGAAAGGGAAACACCAGATCGACTGAAGGGAAATGACACAAATCAACCGGAAAGAGAAACATCAGGTTGACCAAAAAGAGAACACATCAAATCAGTTACTTCACAGTAAATCAATTACTCACAACATCCACGCCCCACTGCCAGGAGAGTCCTGTCAATCGACACGGCTGGGCAAGGATCACACATCCTGGGCAAGGCGTCCCTTCCACAGGTGGAACTCTCACCAGGTCTCAGCTTTTAGCAGTTTATATAAGCAGTTACAGAGTTTACAGAGCAAGCATCTAGTGTTTCCATGCACAAAACAGTTATCAGTGGCGTACGTGCACTCAGCCCCTTGGCTAACGTCCCATCCCAGTGGTTGTGTACGTGCATTGTTTTCTTTGGTTATCGTCTTAGCCCGGCACAGATGGCCAGTCCATCCCGTGCTACAATGCTCCAAGAGCCTTGAACTGTTACAACTTGCAACTCCCTCCGTGAGAGAAAGGCCAGTTTTCAGGAAAAGGCCAGTTTCCACCACACAGAAAGCAGCTTTGTATTTTTTTGTGTGTTGGTGGCTATAGGTCAATGGAGCGGCCAAACATGGCTGTACTCATGTCAGGACAGTGCTCTTCTGTAACTAGAAACCAGAGTAAGAAAAAGAACACTACCTAAAGTGCAGAAGCCCTTTGATGCCCCCTTCAGTTAGTTACTAACTCACCACTCTAACCCTGCAAAGAATTCCACCATCCTCACTTTTAACTTTTAACAGCACAGATTGGTTTTATGTTATTTAAATTTATACAAATGGAATCATACGTTATGCATTCTTTCTTTCATTTCTTTTTTTTTTTTTGCTAAATGTTATATTTGTGAGATTCATCCATGTTGTATGTAGTTGAGGTTCATTCATTTTCATTTCTATTAAGTATTCCACCATTGTATCAATATACCAAAATCTACTTACCTATTCTGCTATTAATGGACATTTGGAGTATTTTCAAATTTTTGACTGTGAACATTTTTGCAGGTCTTTTGCTTAATATACGTATTTTTGTTGGGCAAATACCTAACGATGGAACTGCTGGGTCATAAGAGGTATGCGTGTGCTTGTTCTGCAGTTTGCCAATGTGGTTGTACCAAATTGCGTCTGCCTCTGCAGAACACGGAAGTTCTTTACAGTACTTGCTATTGTTTAGTTATTTATTTTATTTATTTTGAGAAATTCTCTTGGGTCTGAAGTGGTATCACATTGTGCTTTTAATCTGCACTTCCCTCATGATTAGTGAGGTTGAACTTTTCACATGTTTGTTGACCATTTGGATAACCTTTCACTGTGAACTGCTTGTTCAAGACTCTTTTTTTTTTTTTTTCTTACCTTGTAATGATCTTTTTTTTGTTTGTTTTGTTTATTGCAGTAACATTGGTTTATAACATTGTAAAAATTTCAGGTGTACATCATTGTACTTCTATTTCTGCATAGATTACATCATGTTCACCACCAAAATACTAATTACAACCCATCACCACACACATGTACCAAATTATCCCTTTCACCCTCCTCCCTCCCCCCTTCCCCTCTGGTAACCACCAATCCAAACTCTGTCCCTATGTGTTTGTTTATTGTTGTTATTATCTACTACTTAATGAAGGAAATCATACGGTATTTGACCTTCTCCCTCTGACTTATTTCACTTTGCATTATACCCTCAATGTCCATCCATGTTGTCACAAATGGCTGGATTTCATCGTTTCTTATGGCTGAGTAGTATTCCATTGTGTATATATACCACAGCTTCTTTATCCATTCGTCCCTTGATGGGCACTTAGGTTGCTTCCAAGTCTTGGCTATTGTGAATAATGCTGCAATGAACACAGGGGTGCATGTACCTTTGCAAATTGGTGTTTTCAAGTTCTTTGGATAAATACCCAACAGTGGAATAGCTGGATCATATGGTAGTTCTATCCTTGCCTTTTTGAGGAATCTCCATACTGTTTTCCATAGTGGCTGCACCAGTTTGCACTCCCACCAGCAGTGTATGAGTGTTCCCTTCTCTCCACATCCTCTCCAACACATGTTGTTTCCTGTCTTGTTAATTATAGCCATTCTGACGGGCGTGAGGTGATATCTCATTGTAGTTTTGATTTGCATTTCCCTGATAGTTAGTGATTTTGAACATCTTTTCATGTGTCTGTTGGCCATCTGTATATCTTCTTTGGAGAAATGTCTGTTCAGGTCTTTTGCCCATTTTTTAATTGGGTTGTTAGTTTTTTTGTTGTTGAGATGCATGAGTTCTTTATATATTTTGGAGATTAAGCCCTTATCAGATGTATGGTTTGCAAATATCTTCTCCCAATTGTTAGGTTGTCTTTTCGTTTTGTTGATAGTTTCCTTTGCTGTGCAGAAGATTTTTAGTTTGATGTAGTCCCATTTGTTTATTTTTTCTATTGTTTCTCTTGCCTGGTCGGACATGGTGTTTGAAAAGATGTTGCTAAGACCTATGTCGAAGAGCGTACTGCCTATGTTTTGTTCTAGAAGTTTCATAGTTTCAGGTCTTACATTCAAGTCTTTAATCCATTTGGAGTTAATTTTTGTGTATGGTGTAAGGTAAGGGTCTACTTTCATTTTTTGGCATGTGGCTTTCCAGTTTTCCCAACACCATATGTTGAAAAGACTTTCTTTTCCCCATTGTATGTTCATGGCTCTTTTGTCAAAGATTAGCTGTCCATAGATGTGTGGGTTTATTTCTGGGCTTTCGATTCTAGTCCATTGATCTGTGTGTCTGTTTTTGTGCCAGTACCATGCTGTTTTGGTTACTATAGCTTTGTAGTATATTTTGAAATCAGGGAGTGTGATACCTCCAGCTTTGTTCTTTTTTCTCAGGATTCCTTTAGCTATTCGGGGTCTTTTGTTGTTCCATATAAATTTTAAGATTCTTTGTTCTATTTCTGTGAAAAATGTTGTTGGAACTTTGATAGGGATTGCATTGAATCTATAGATGGCTTTAGGAAGTATGGACATCTTAACTATGTTAATTCTTCCAATCCAAGAGCACGGAATATCTTTCCATTTCTTTGTGTCTTCTTCAATTTCTTTCAGAAATGTTTTATAGTTTTCAGTGTACAGATCTTTCACCTCTTTGGTTAAGTTTATTCCTAGGTATTTTATTCTTTTTGTTGCAATTGTAAATGGGATGGTATTCTTAATTTCTCTTTCTGTTACTTCGTTGTTAGTGTACAGAAATGCAACTGATTTTTGTATGTTGATTTTGCATCTTGCAACTTTACCATATTCGTTTATTACTTCTAAAAGTTTTCTGGTGGATTCTTTAGGGTTTTCTATATATAAAATCATGTCATCTGCAAATAGTGATAGTTTCACTTCTTCCTTTCCAATTGGGATCCCTTTTATTTCTTTCTCTTGCCTGATTGCTCTGGCTAGGACTTCCAATACTATGTTAAATAGGAGTGGTGACAGTGGGCATCCTTGTCTGGTTCCTGTTCTTAGAGGGATAGCTTTCAGTTTTTCACCATTGAGGATGATATTAGCTGTGGGTTTCTCATATATGGTCTTTATTATGTTGAGGTACTTTCCTTCTATACCCATTTTATTCAGAGTTTTTATCATAAATGGATGCTGGATCTTGTCAAATGCTTTCTCTGCATCTATTGAAATGATCATGTGATTTTGTTCTTCATTTTATTAACGTGGTGTATTACGTTGATTGATTTGCGAATGTTAAACCATCCCTGCATCCCTGGAATAAATCCCACTTGATCATGGTGTATAATCTTTTTAACGTATTGTTGTATGCGATTTGGTAGTATTTTGTTGAGGATTTTTGCGTCGATGTTCATCAGTGATATTGGCCTGTAATTTTCTTTTTTTGTGTTGTCCTTGTCTGGTTTTGGTATCAGGGTAATGTCAGATTCATAGAATGAGTTAGGGAGCCCCCCCCTCCTCAATTTTTTGGAAGAGTTTGAGAGAGTTTGAGAAGGACAGGTATTAAGTCTTCTTTGAATGTTTGGTAGAATTCACCATGGAAGCTGTCTGGTCCTGGACTTTTATTTTTGGGGAGGTTTTTGATTACTGTTTTGATCTCCTTACTGGTGATTGGTCTATTCAAATTCTCTACTTCTTCTTGATCCAGTTTTGGAAGGTTGTATGATTCTAAGAATTTATCCATTTCTCCCAGATTGTCAAATTGGTTGGCATATAGCTTTTCATAGTATTCTCTTATAATCTTTTGTATTTCTGAGGTGTCTGTTGTAACCTCTCCTCTTTCATTTCTGATTTTACTTATTTGTGCCTTCTCTCTTTTTTTCTTGGTGAGTCTAGCTAAAGGTTTGTCAATTTTGTTGATCTTTTCAAAGAACCAGCTCTTGGTTTTATTAATTTTTTCTATTGTTTTTTTGGTCTCTATTTCATTAATTTCTGCTCTGATTTTTATTATTTCCCTTCTTCTACTGATTTTGGGCTTTGTTTGTTCTTCTTTTTCCAGTTCCTTTAGGTGCATTGTTAGATTGTTTATTTGAGATTTTTCTTGTTTGTTGAGATAGGCCTGTATTGCTATAAACGTCCCTCTTAGAACCGCTTTTGTTGTATCCCATAAATTTTGGCATGTCGTATTTTCATTTTCATTTGTCTCCAGGTATTTTTTGATTTCTTCTTTGATTTCTTCATTAACCCAGTCGTTGTTCAGTAGCATTTTGTTTAATCTCCATGTATTTGTGGCTTTTCTGATTTTCTTCGTATAGTTGATTTCTAGTTTCATACCGTTGTGGTCAGAAAAGATGCTTGGTATTATTTCAATCTTCTTAAATTTATGGAGACTTGTTTTGTGGCCTAATATGTGATCAATCCTGGAGAATGTTCCATGTGCATTTGAGAAGAACGTGTATTCTTCGGTTTTTGGATGGAATGCTGTGTATATGTCTACTAGGTCCATCTGTTGTAGTGTGTCGTTTAAGGCCAATGTTTCCTTATTGATCTTCTGTTTGGATGATCTATCCTTTGGTGTAAGTGGAGTGTTAAAGTCCCCTACTATTATTGTGTTCCTGTCTATTTCTGTTTTTATGTCTGTTAATAATTGCTTTATATATTTATGTGCACCTACATTGGGTGCGTAGATATTTACAAGTGTTATATCCTCTTGTTGGATTGTTCCCTTGATCATTCTGTAATGCCCTTCTTTGTCTCTTTTTACAGTTTTGGTTTTAAAGTCTATTTTGTCTGATATGAGTAGTGCTACCCCAGCTTTCTTTTCATTGCCATTTGCGTGGAGCATCTTTTTCCATCCCTTCACTTTCAGTTTGTGAGTGTCTTGAGGTCTGAAGTGTGTCTCTTGTATGCAGCATATATATGGGTCTTGTTTTTTTATCCAGTCAGCCACCCTATGCCTTTTAATTGGAGCATTTAGTCCATTGACGTTTAAAGTAGCTATTGATAAGTATGTACTTACTCCCATTTTTTAACTTTTTTTTTTTCCTCAGTGTTGTAGTAGTCCTTCTCTGTTCCTTGCTTCTTCTATACAGAATTGATGATCACTTTAGTTTGACCTCTGTCTGAAAGCTGTACTCTTTAACTCCCCTCCTCCCTCATTTTATGTTTTTGATATCATATCTAACCTCTTTTGTGCATTTGTATCCATTACGTTCTAATCATGGAAATAGATAATTTTTCCTATTTGTGGTCTTCTCTTTTCCCCTTAAATCAGTCCCTTTAACATTTCTTGTAGCACTGGTTTCTTGGTGACAAACTCCTTTAATTTTTGCTTATCTGGGAAAATTTTGATCTCTCCTTCCATTTTGAATGATAACCTTGCTGGGTAGAGTATTCTTGGCTGTAAGTTTTTTTCTTTTAGCACTTTAAATATATCATGCCATTCTCTTCTAGCCTGTAAGGTTTCTGCTGAGAAGTCAGCTGATAGCCTTATGGGGTTTCCTTTGTATGTAACTTGACATTTTCTTGCGGCTTTTAGGATTCTCTCTTTAATTCTGGACATTTTGATTATGATGTGTCTTGGTGTGGGCCTCTTTGGGTTTATCTTGTTTGGGGCTCTCTGTGCTTCCCGTACCTGGATGTCTGGTTCCTTCCTTAGGTTAGGGAAGTTTTCATCTATTATTTCTTGAAATAGATTCTCTGCCCCCTTGTCTCGCTCTTCTCCTTCCAGGACACCTATAACACGGTTGTAGTGCGCTTGATGTTGTCCCAGAGGTCCCTTAGACTGTCCTCACACTTTTTAATTCTTTTCTCTTTTACCTGTTCACCTTGGGTAATTTCTTCTAATCTTTCTTCCAGCTCACAGATCCGTTCTTCTGTATCCTCCACTCTGCTTTTGAGTCCCTCTAATGAATTTTTCATTTCCAGTATTGTATTCTTCATTTCTGATTGGTTCTTTTTTATATCTTCCATTTCTTTGTTGACATTCTCACTGAGTTCATCTATTCTTCTCCCCAGATCAGTGAGCATCCTTAACACTCTTTGTTTGAACTCTCTGTCAGGTAGGTTGCTCATTTCTGTTTCACTTAGTTCCTTTTCTGGGGTTTTGTCCTGTTCCCTTACTTGGAATGTATTCTTTTGCCTCCTCATTTTGCCTCTTTCCCTGTGCTTGTGTCTACATATTAGGTAGGTCAGCTACGTCTCCTGCTCTTGGATAGGTGACCTTATGTAAGTGATGCCTTAGGAGGTTTCCAGTGTGCTTCCCTCAGCTCTCAATGTTCCAGGGGTGACCCCTATGTGGGCTACGTGTGTCCTTCTATTGTGGCCTGTTAGCTCTCCCTATAGGCACCCAGCGAGGCTGAGTTATGCTCCTGGCCAGCTGTTGTAATGCTCAGCTGTTTGTAGTTGTTGTGGGCCCTTCAGTCTCTTTATCAGGTGTGGGGAGCCCCAGCACAGTTGGCTGTAAGTTCTAATACCACATTTGTGTTGCAGTATTTCTTTTAAGTGAGTAGGCCCCCAGCGTGGCAGGTTGTTAGGCTCAGGGCCTTACAGTTGCTGTAAGCCTCTAGCCTATTAGGTCTCTTGTCAGCTCTCTGAGGATTGCAGCTGGGTGGGGCTGGCCTCAGGCACAGGAGCACCCAATTGTTTCAGGCTTTGGAAGGTGGGGCAAACCTCCTATGTGGGTCTTTGAGAAGCACAAGTCTTCTGCAGCTGACAAGCCCTGTTGCCCACAGGTCCACACACACAGTCAACACAGTCCTGCCCCGTGTGAGCGCCCCGACCCCCAAGCGGACCCAGTCTCTCCACGGTGGGAGCCCCACACACTCCGCCACCACCCCACACTCTCCACCCACTCCTTGTGCACACCCTGCCCCGCTCAAGTCGGCTCAGTTGCCAGGCTGCAGAGAATCCAGTCACCAATCTATGCAGGCCCACACGTTGCCTGAGGGCTTGTTGTTGGGTGGGGCCAGTCTCTAGGGTGGGCTGCCTGCCCTGGCTGAGCTGGATTAAATCGGTGCTCTAGGGGGTGGAGCAGACCCTGGGCTAGCAGGCCTCAGGGAGAACTCCAATGGCGTCTGTGTCAGCACGCTCACACCAGGCCACAACTATGGCCACCGCCAATGTCCCAGTCCCTGGAGAGGTCTCACCCCTCACCAAGATGCACTCAGGGCCTATTAGGTGAGTCTCTTGTCACCAAAGCACTATGCACCTTTCTTTCTGGTGATTTTAGGATGCTTTCTGGAATGGGTGAGTTTGTGCACGGGCCCTTTGAGAGCCAGTTTTAGTTTCTTTGTGAACCGGGTTTTCTGGGGGTGCTCCCCAATGCTTTAGTAGCAGGCACAGTCAGATATTATGCCGCTGGTGTCGATTGTGCTGGGTCCACAAAATGCCCACAGCGGGGGCGCTCCCCGGCTCAGGACCCCGCGCCTCCAGGGAGACTGTGTACCTGTGAGCTGCTCCCGGCGGCCGTGAAGCTGGCGGCTTGTGACGGCGGCGTTTTTTCCTCTCCGGAAGGGAGTCTCTGCCTCTTCTACCCCAGTTAGGACTGTCCGCTGCTGCAGGAGTTCCTCTTATCCAATTTTTAGTTCTGTCTCAGGGGTAATTTTTCCACGAGTAGTTGTAAATTGGCTGTGTCCACGGGAGGAGGTGAGTTCAGAGTCTGCCTACGCCGCCATCTTGACTCCGCCTCCTTGTTCAAGACTCTTATCCATTTTTCTAAGGAATGGTCTACCTAGTTCTAATTATTTGTAGGCATTTTTAACATACTCTGGATAAAAGTCCTTTGTGAGATATGTATTGCAAAACACTTTTTCATGCTCTGTGGCTTGCCTTTTTACTTTCATAAGGTTTTCATAAGGTGTCTGATAAACATAAATTCCTAATTTTAATGTAGTACAATTTATCAAGTGTTTTCATTTTGATAAGGGTTTTTCTGTATCCTGTTTATGAAATCTGGCCCAGCAGCCTTGTGGCCAGCTCCGAGGCAGGCCAAGGCCACTCTCCAGGTTGCATGGGGACTTAGGTGCAAAGCTCACCACGTGCAGCCCCAGGCACCAGCACAGGCCTGTCTGGGGCAGGATGTCATAGTGTCCCCCGAGATTGGCCTTGTTTGGGCAGGCATTTGTCCTAAGAAGAATGCTCAGCCCCTTGGGTTTCTGGTACACTTAGCTTTGGGATCCAGCCTGCTTCTACTACTACTGTTCCTGCAGAATTGTTTTCTGGAATTCAGTTGTTCTGACCCAAGTAGTCGACATACATTTTCTGAGGGTCTACTGTGTGTCAGGTGCTGAGGGTACAGCGGGGAACAGACGAACATCTGTTCTGATCCAGTTGACTGTCCAGGGCAGGAGCCAGGCACTAAACACTAATCCTATAGATAAAATGCTCAAGTAACGACTATATTGTAAAAAGAGCGAGAGTAACATGTTAGAGATGGAGCGGGATGGTCTTGAAGGAAGCGCCATTTGAATCAGTTCCCAATACCAAAGCACATTTTATTTTTCAGTGATTATTCTTATAATGCAGTTTCGTAGTGCAGGGATTCCCTTCCCTAATATTTGTTTGTATTCTAAAACTTTCGATTATTTTATGACTTTAGAAGCTTATCAAAACAGTGTAGTAAGTGGAAACTATCCCATTGACTTCTGTGAGGCCCAGCTTTTAATTATGCGTGGAGACACAGCACAACAGGAAGTGAAGCAGAAATGAGAAACAGTATCTTAGCCTAAGTTCCAGATCAATCAGCCCAGGCCGGTTAGCACATGCAAAGCCTGAAAAAACTAAAGCAGTAGAGAATTATCTTATACAGATGGCAAGATATGGACCACTAAATGGGAAGGTATCAGAACAAAGTTGAGTAGAAATCTGTGAAAAAGTAAGCCAACAGACAGAAAAGAAAACAATAGATTCAACAGAAGAAAACTAATGGACTCTGATGACGATGATGATTATTGAATTAAAAATATTTAGACTGCGCTCGCTTTGGCAGCACATATACTAAAATTGGAACGATACAGAGAAGATTAGCATGGCCCCTGCACAAGGATGACACGCAAATTCGTGAAGCGTTCCATATTTTTAACTAGAAGGATGGGCAACTATGACGTACAACTGTCTACTGGGGATTTGGGGGAAAAAAAGGAGGAGGATTGGCAATAGATGTTAGCTCAGAGCCAGTCTTCCTCAGCAAAAAGAGGAGGATTAGCATGGATGTTAGCTCAGGGCTGATCTTCCTCACACACAAAAAATATATATATTTAGACTGGAACTTAATGGAACTATTCTAGGACAGATAATACTTGGCAGAAGTTAAGACCTGGTTAAATCTTTACTTTGTGTATTGTCTATATGCCTTTAAAGAAAATAAATTTGTTGTGCAAGAAAAAAAAAAACCTATGCCTATCCCAAGGTCACAAATACATTTACCCATGTTTGGTTTTAGGAGGTTTATGATTTTACTTTCACAGTTAGATCTGTGATCCACTAGAAATTGTTATGTTGTGAAGTAAAGAAGCAAGATTCATTTTTACCGTGTAGATATCCAACTGACCTGGCAACTTTTATTGAAAAGACCTCCCTTTCCCCCATTGCTCCGTAGTGTAACTTTGTCATAAATCAATTGACCATGTACATTTGGGGTTTGTTGCTTGACTCCCAGTTATTAACCTTTGATCTATTTGGCTGTCTTACACCAATACCACAATGTCTCATTCCCTATAGCTTTATAATAAATCTTGACTTCTGGCAGGGTAGGTTCTCCAATTTTGTTCCTCTTCTCCTCTTATTCCTCCTCCATGTCCTGCTTCATCTTCCTAGAAGTTGTTTTTACAATTTGGATCCTTCATATTCCATTTGAATTTTAGAATCAGCTTGTCAACTTCCATCAAAGTCCTACTGACATTTTTATGAGGATGAATCATATCTATAGGTCAGTTTGGGACATCTACACAACGTTGTGCCTTCCAATCCATAAATATGGCATTTCCCTACATTTATTTAGATCTTTTATTTATCTCTTTAGCTTTCAGTGAAGAGCTCTTACGCATCTTGCATTAGATTTATTCCTAGGCACTTGGAATTTTAAATTACATCTTTATAAAAATGTCTTTTTCATTAACTTTGTTGACAGTGTATAGAGTACAATTGGTTTTTCTTTTGACCTTGTATTTGGTGAGTTGCTAATGCTAATAAATTTTCTACATATTTCTTTGGATTTTCTGAGTTCTTAATTATGTCACCTGTGAATAATAACAGTTTCCCTTCCTTTTCACTCCTATCTATTTATCTATCTATTTATCTACCTATCTATTTATCAAATGATTGATATTCCATTTCCATTGATAGGACCTGCAGTTCAATGTCAAATGGAAGTGGTGATAGCAGTTGATCTCTCCTCTTTATTGATCTCAGGAGGAAAACTTTTAATAGTTCACCATTATATAGGATATTTGTTGTGGGTTTTTTGTAGAAACTCCTAATCAGATTGGGGGTGTTCCCTTCCATTCCTAATTTGCTAAGAGGTTTCTATTTTTATCATAAATAGGTGTTGAGTTTTATCAAATGCTTTTTCTGCATCTACCGAGGCTAGGAAAAACATTTGTTTTCCTGTTAACGTAGAGAATGCTCTAATGTTATTTGTAACTGCAAAATAAGCCACCACAAAACCTAGTGGCTTAAAATGACAACATTTATTTTGTTCATAAAGCTGCAATCTGGGAAGGACTCTCTGAGGACAACTTTGCTCTACTCAGTATCAGATACTCAGTATCAGGGGTGACTCAAAGACTGTGAGCTAGAGTTATATGAAGGTTTGCTTACTCATATGTCTACTACCTGAGCTGGGAAGAGACTATAAGCTGGGGGCTAGAATAGCTGGGGTTCCTCTTGTGTCCGTGTCTTTATGTGATATCTGTCCTTGGTATCACTAGTCTGGCCACTGAGGGGAGCTCCAACTATCAACTGCTATTTTAGAAGATACACCATATCCTATAGGTCAATACCCCAAATTCATAAGGTATTCTTTATCCACTGACTGAGCATTCAATAGAACATTCCACTCTTTTATGAAGTCAGCTGCTTCTGTGGGATGGGATACAAGGTAGGACCAGTGAATTTCAGGAGCATCAGTCCATTGACTTACTTTCCATCATCAAATAAATTTCTTGATCAGAAGCAATGTTGCATGTCCTACCACAACAGGGAATAAGGCATCCAGTAAGTCCACAAGTGGTTTGGCTGGCAGAAGCCTGGCCACAGGGATGGTAACTCTAAATCCAGATAAGAATCTATTGCTGAAAAGACAAATCACTGTATCATCCAAGATGGGAAGTCAAGTGGTTGGTTGGCCTCCCTGGGATATGGATGTTGGTAGATAAAGTGCCAGCTTTCTTGTTCCAGGTAGGATATGTCTGAGGCATGTTCTACACTCACTGCCTAAGATTCCCTAAAAGATTTAGCTTCAGTTGCCCACAGAGGTAACCTGCTCACTAATGCAAGCTGTATTCATTTTCTCCCCTTCCATTTTAACGTCCGTATTTCTTTAATGGTGCATTCTAGGATCACCTCTCACATAGATTGCTAGCACTCAAATCCTTGTCTTAAGGACTGCTTCTTGGCAGGCTAAGGCAAATAGTGAGTTTTTATCCATTAATGTATTTTGTTCATTCAATAGGTGTTGATGTGATCTTTTCGTGATGAATTGGGCCATAGGAGGAGGGTTTTATCACTTAAGATTTTAGCCCTGTTCCTGACCTTCCTGTCTATTTAAGATAATAAATATCTTTTTTTTTCACTTTTTTTTGCCATTATTGCACAAACTGAGAATTTCTGAACTGAAAATATCAGAGCCCATTCTAGTCTCAAACCCTTCTTTAAACATATGTGGAGACTGACGCCTGAGTTATTGAGACCCGTGGCTAAGCCACAGGGCTAATTCTCAGTAGATCATATAGGGATTTGGTCTCCTGATAGAGCAGGTAGTCTGGGGTCTTTTCTACCGTAGTAGAAGCAGAACATTCCTAGGCATGGTCTCCTAAATGACAGGTTCAGGATCCTGCAAAAGAAACGTTTGCAATCTGATTCCATTAAATAGAAATTAGTTTGGTATAGTAGAAAGAGCTTGAGATTTGAATCAGACTGGGTTCAGAAACTGCCATTTCCTCTGATGAGAAAAGTTTGGGAAGTATACTCAGTCTTCTTCATCTGAATCAGTTTTTTTATCTGTAAAATGTGGTTGTAATACCTATGTTTAGTTTTGATTTAAGAAATTAAATGCAATGATGCATGTAAAAGTTTGGAAGATGGTTAATAAGTAGATGCTGTTTTTTTAAAACAATCTTCTGTTAAATTACTTAAAGTCTCTCTTTTATCTGACATACTCTGATTTTATTCTAGTTCCTCTTTATAAGATTAAGCAACCACATGGTGAGTTTATTTGCTTTCCTTTCTCTTCAGGAAAGTTGAAATTTAATTGGGCTGTCATCACTTTTACAGAGGAATCCACCCAGTTATTTCCAGAGAATGTTCCTCTTTATTTTTGAGAGCTAAACAACTTGGTTGTTACACGGCTCATGTTGCACTCATTATAGTCCTCTTTGGTGGTAAAGGTCACTTTCGGACATTTTCCAGTGTTCACCATCCTCTGTAGATGAATACCTATGTATCTTCAAGCAACAGATATCCACAGCTGGTCCAAGGGGGAAAACATGAAATCCAGGTTGGTAAATTTACCTGTGGTCTTCTCAGAGACTAAAAGAAATTATCTGAGTGAAAGAATCAGATAGTTATTAATGGACTAGTCTTAACCCAGATAGTTATTAACAAACTAAGTCTTGGGGTTAACAAATATGCCTTTTGCAACTTATCATTTACTGCTTTTGTCAGAGATATAATGCTGGGCTGGAAAGTCCTTCACTCTGATCCCGTGCCATCAAGAAATTCTTGAAGTTGTCATGATCCTTTGTCAATTTGTAATGCTTAATCCTCTACCATATAATTTTCCATGCATGCTTTATCTGTGCTGTAAACAGCACTCTGAGAAATTTGCCTTTACTCTCTAACTAGTGTAACCTCAAAGTTGATTAATTTGGTGTCATAGATACTCAAGGCAACTTAAATATTGAGGGAATAATTGCTGTTTGGACTGTTTTTTTCTCTTTTCACAATTGTGGACTTGCATACTTTCTCTATTCCAATTAGGCTGTCAAGTGTTTAAGAAGAAATTTAACTAGAGTTCTTTTTTATCCCACCTTCCTACTGAGAATTAACACTAGTGAATGAAGACCTGACACTACTGTGAGATGGCATGGAATGTACCTCAGCATCTCACCCTGATCCCTGAAGGAAGTGTCACACACACTGTACCATTTTCTTAGTTTTCCTTGATTACTCACAGAGCAATGATGTCTACATAGAGGCAACAAGCCAACAATTCACCCCTACCCCCTACAACAGTGAGAAAGTCTCCGGGTTATGATCATAAGTATCCACAGAATCTCAGAGAGCTTTCATGTCAAGCTCATATCATTCTCCCCAAGACTTGGAGCTTTATTTGCTTGACCGTTTTGGGTCCTGTCCAGTACCCGGTCTACTCAATTCTGCCCCTCCCCTTAGTGACTCAAAGCTGTGGCCTTGCCAAAACTTAGTTCCTTGGTTCAGGCATCCATTTACTACTGACTTAGAACCTTCACTTCAGCCTGATTCAGGGCATCTGAGAACACTGAGCCCCACTGCTATCTCTCTGAGACTCTTCACCATGTCCCCCAAGTTGCAGGGAATTTTCCCAGCACTGTGCCTCCTTGGGGTCCTGTCTCTACTGCAATGCCCACGTGTCCTGTGTGGTGAGTACAGAGGCAATTGAAAAGAGGGGAGAGTTTCAACCAAGGTATGGAGAAGAATTCTAATGACTAAGAATTAGTTAGATATCACCAAATGGCAATAATTCAGTACAATTTTGGAGAAGTACAATGAAGTATTTTGTTAAGAAATGTATGTAAATCGTTTTAGTCCTCCCAGTATAAGCTACAGTTACTTGGAAAGCAAAATATTACAAATCCTTGAGGAGCTTATCTAGCCACAAAAAAACCTTTCAATTTTTATATGAATGTATTATATTTAAATGGATACTCCTAAATTCTTAAAGAATTAATTCTTCTATAGGGTTAATTACTTTCCTATTGCATTAGTGATTGAATAGAAAACTTTTGCCATCCAGAAAGGAAAATTTTATGTTATTACAAATAATGAGTGAATTTATTAGAGTAAAATTACAAAGCATCGTATAAATTGAAAACATTATAAAAGTGTTAGGTATTTTATTGCAAATTAGGTTATAATCATCCCTAACCAATGAGCGCTAAAAGGGTTTGCAAGGACCCACAGTCCACACTAGAGTAGTGCTAGTTATAAATGCAGATATGAGTACTTGTTTTAGTTTATAAATGGAAATACACCAATAACAGTCACATTTCTTATTCATCTGCTGCTATGACTTCTTCTTTAAAAGAAAGAATTTGTAAGACTATTTTTTAAATATATACATACATATCTCTTATACCATTTATCGGAGCATTTAATGCTCTATGACAAAATCATGCCGTAGAGAAGAGATTTCACCAACAGCTGTGTCCATTTCAATGGAGACTCTGTTTTCTATTCATGTGATATTGGGTATTTTCCCCATTCTGATGATACAAGGATTACATGCCAAGCAGAGGGAATGTGGGATCCCAAAAATGCCACCTTGTCATCCTTTGTCAAGACTAATTTCTAGGGCCCCAGAATGATTTCATGCTGTTCAGGCTTTATGAACTTTCTTTCTTCTTTGTTTGTTTTTTTTGTGTGTGAGGAAGATTGTCCCTGAGCTCACATTTGTGCCAATCTTCCTCTATTTTATATCTGGGATGCTGCCACAGCATGGCTTGATGATCGATGTGTAGGTCCACACCCAGGATCTGAACCCATGAACCCCAGGCCACAAAAGCAGAGCTGCAAACTTAACCACTAAGCCACTGGGCTGGCCCCTCTGAACTTTCTTAATATCACAGAGTGACTTCGGAGTTGTTTTTCTAAGGAAAGTACACAAGTATTTTACTTTGGAAGTTTTTACAACATAATGGTGGCTATTTTAAGGGAAATTGTAAGGTTATATAAAAGAATTCATATTTCCTAGGTGATTCTCCTCTCTCAGAAATTGAAATGGCTAAATGTGTTATTCTTCCGAAGCTCTACCCCACCTCATCACTCTCATTGCCTTCCCTGAGCAACATCCCCTGGACCTTCCAGGCCTCCTCTTCCTTTATGAGGCAGTGATGGTAGATTACGTTCAACAAGTCACAGAGACTTGTCATGATTCCTTCAGGTTTCTTTGTATTTATCCCTTCCTCTTCCATTCCCTCAAAATCCCACCTTACCTCTGGTCCGTGTTCAGTATAAGATATTCCCCAATCTGTCTCACTCTGGTTCTGAGCTTGCCTCTTTTTCATCCTTCAATAACAACTTTCTGCTGCCTCTAAGCCTTTGTTCAAATCATCACTCCAAGACAAAATGCCTGTCTCTATCTCATCCATCAAAGAAATTTCTATCCAAACCTTAAAATATACTTCCAGTCTCCTCTAGGAAACATCATCTTATCCTTTCTCCCTTAGTTTTCTCTTTCCTTCTTTTTCATACCTGTTTTGCTGGCATTCCTTGTCTTTAAACACATTATTAAAAACCGACTGATATTGTGGTTTTGCTATTCATGTGGTTGTGATTTATTTTCCTTACAGTGTTGCAAGAATTATGCCTCAATGTCTGCTGAACAGCCTCACTGGGATCAATTTACATAAATATTTGCTGGGTTAATTCATAAAAAGGCATTTTTTAATGATGTGTTTGATCTGTGGCTTAGAAAATTCCATTTGTGAACCCTAGGCTTGCAGACAGGGAATGTGCATTTTGGACCTACAATGGCAAGAGCAAAGACACGAAGATACTTGAGACGTGTTCCCTGCTCTCAATAGGGAAAAAATATAAATATGAATAGTATAAATTAGCTGTTAAATAATCACTAGAGAATATAGACTGAAGCCACACATAATATGGACTTTTGAGCAAGACAGATCTCAGTTGTCTCTGTCACTCAGTAGCTGCCTCACTTGGAACAAGATACTTAACCTCTCCAAGGGTCTGTTTTCTGCTATAAAAAAGTGGGGAAGATGATAATGTCTACCTCTCAGGAATGTTGTGAGGATTGAATGAGAGAATATGTGAAATGTCTAGATTACGTATACATACTATCTATAGTATACATACTATATGTATACTATGTATGGTGTACATTATGTCATAGTATACATAAATAATGTATACATAATGTGTAGATTATAGTAAGATCTTAACAAACAGTTGGATAGGATATATAATCTCTTCCTAATAACTGCTGTAGCAACTCAGAGAAATAAATGATAACTATTTGCTGGAGCAGTAAGAGACACCCTCACAGAGCAAGTGGGACTTGAGTAGCAAACAGAGAAAGAGTAACAATCTAGGTAGGAGAGAGGATATAAGCATAGGCACAGATATGGAGATGTGAGTGGCATATTTGGCTAGATGGATTAATTAGCCTACAGAAGAGAGTTCATATAAGAAAATAGTGATAGTCAAAGTTGAAAGATCCATGAGAAAGGCCAGGAGAGGGTCTTCTAAATACTCATGTGTTGTAAATGTTTTTAAACTTTTATTTCTAAAATGTATACAATTCTGAAACTTCATTACTTGGTTTCAGTCTTAATGAAGCCATAAGAAGATGGATGTTATTTGTCACTGTTTTTGAATAATTTTTAAAATTTACATGTTCATATAGGTTTAATTCAACTTCTCATTTTGGAGTCTCCTATGAAATTATTTAGTTGGAGGGAGACGACTGCGTTGGAGAACTTTAGAAAATCAAGGACAGGGAAAGCAGACTCCAACTGTCTCAGGACACTGTTTCCCCAGTTTCTCTTTGGTGATGAGATCTTCCAAAGGTGGAAATGAGATTGTCAGCCATAGGAGCCTCCGCAGGGTGATTTTGCTAGCCATTAGCCTCACTTTTTATTTTTCAGAGTAATGTTGCCAATACCAAAGCTGAAGAATGGCAAAATCACTCACCAGAGAAAAAGTGGTTCCGCTAATAGCTGTGTCTATTCCTACGGAGATGTGGTTTCATATATACGCTATGAGAAATATGTTTGAAGCCAGATGTGAAGCAGATGGTATGTGGAGTCCCAAAGCTCCAACATGTGACCAGAGTAACAGCTTATGGAATTATGTTACTTTAGAAGTTTCTTCACATCAAAGTGATGGAAGGTGTTAAAGGAAGGTTTCAAATTAGGTAAAAGAGTTTGTATATTCTGCGTGATGCTTGGAATGGATAAATTTGTTAAAAAGCACTGCCTCGGTTCCAACTCGCTCTTTTTCCCCATTGTTTACCACCATTCTCTTGACCTTCCGGTTTCCTTTTCTTTTCTGAGTCAGTAAAAATAGGCCACATCTAATAGATCAGCTAGACTTTTGAATTATTACCTTCTGTTTCCTGTTATTTATTCTCTTTTCTTCCTTTCCTTCTGTTCATATGCCTTAACCTGCAGTACAAGACCCACCCAAATCTATTTGAACCTGCCTTTCTGAACTTCCTTCCTTTCTTCCTTCTTTATCTCCTATACACTGGAGCATCACCATGCCAGCTACTTCTTGAGTTATTTAGTAGAAATAACAAGATACCATTCATGTACTGGATCAATGTGGTATTCTGTGGATGTCCAGATAGTCATGATATCTTCAGACTCTATTATGACAGAGGCAGGTGAGTTATCATAGCCCAGGGCTAAAACAGCAAATATATGATCTTGACCCCTCCATGTGTATGCAAACCGTTTCTGACCCTCTTTTCCAATAGAGATGGAAAAGAAGGCCTCTGATAAATCAGTTGCCTCATTTACCCAAAGACATATTAATCTGCTCTAGCAAAAATACCACATCTGATACAGTGGCTGCAATTGGGGCTAAAATGTTGAGTTTTCAGTAGTCTACTGTAAGTCTCCAGAATCCTAGTTTTTGTAGTAGACAGACTGGTGAAGTAAATGTGGTTATGATGCAGATGACCAATTCTGCATCTTAGTTCTTTAGGAGTGGCACTAATTTCTCCCTTTTCCCTTACACCTCAGCACGTGATATTTTTTTCTAATTTACCTTCTTTGCCTCAAGGGGGAGGGGGTGGTATCAATGGCTTTTACTTGGCCTTCTTGGATACAATAGTTTCTTCCCCATAGACCAAGGACCCAATATAGATGTTGTGCCAACTACCAATTTTCTCTATTCCGATTATACTTTCAAATATAATGGAAAAGACCACCAAGTGGTCTAATAGGGGAGCCATGTTGGTTTCAGGTATCAATGTCAACTCAAGATCTATGTCCATTAATCCTTGGATTATTGTGCACCTTTTACCAGCACACAGTTAGCTACAAACATAGTCAGAGGTTCACTTGGAAGACTTGGGGACTCATTACTGTACATAATTTCCAAGGTGTTGTAGTATCTTTCTCCTGGGAACTGTCTTTTTCTTCAGTCAATGATCTCCAGGTCTGACAGCCAGCGCAGGTCCAAAACTGAGCAAGGGATTGTGACTTTTTATTGGGCCAAATGCCATCAGTCTCCTGATCATCCATCCTTAGTTTCTTTTGATGGTACAAATTGAGTAGTATCTTTGCCAGCTGCTCATCTATTTTCACCCCTATAAACAACGTGTTCTATTAACCATCTTCATAACTCTTAGGCACCTCCGGTTGTCTCTCTACCTTGCCACTCATTATGATGATTACATTTACTTAGCTTCTAAAGCATATGAGCACCTCTCTGATTGCTATTTCTAAGAGTGAAACTTGTTCTTTAATGGTCTTCCTATC
Organism: Ceratotherium simum simum; assembly: GCF_057802395.1. Taxonomy (NCBI): domain Eukaryota; kingdom Metazoa; phylum Chordata; class Mammalia; order Perissodactyla; family Rhinocerotidae; genus Ceratotherium; species Ceratotherium simum. The sequence continues at coordinate 29,688,288 of NC_141901.1, read as the reverse complement.
ATTAGCTCTGGCCTTTGATATTAGTGCTCCTCTTGTGGGGGAATTCCTTATGACCTTGGTAAATGTATCCTCCAGGCCTTCCTATATAACATAATTCATGATTATGTTATATGATTTTCCGGCATATATAGAAGATCCACTCCAGCATGCTCACTTCCCTGAGTCATTTAATCTTTCTTTTTATCATCTGCCATGGCAATTCCAGAATTTCAATCTCACTTACTGTGGGCCATCATGTTTTGCATGCCTCTAGGAGGCATCTTAGGACAGTACTTATAGCTACTAAGTCCATCAGTATAGTATTTTATCTGACATTCTTGATGATCTGTTTTATTTAAATTTCTCAAGCAGTGTTTGTGGAACCTGACAGTGTTCTCTTTAAGAGAGGTGCTCTGCACCTTGTCATGTCTATTATTTCAACATGCACGTCATCATTTTTATTCTTTCTATGAGCTCTTTTCTAAAGGATATTATAGTTCAGTAAGTATATTCTTGGTGGGGATGGATGGACCATTTTGCTTGGGAGCAATGACTCAGAGATGGTGAATTTATTTAGCATCTTTATAGTTTCTCACAGATGCACTTCTCTGCATCTAGCCTGAAATCGATGCAGTGTACCGTTGGTACAACGTAACTTTGGGCTTAATCTAGCCTTCACGCCAAAATAGTCCCTAACCAGTGTAAAGTTTAGTGCACTTGTCAAAGAAATGAAGGAAAACCTAAGTGCTTGGGGCCGGCCCAGAGGCGCAAGCGGTTAGGTGCACGTGCTCCACTGCGGCGGCCTGGCGTTCACCAGTTCGGATCCTGGGCGCGCACACACGCACCGCTTGGCAAGCCATGCTGTGGTGGCGTCCCATATGAAGTGGGAAAGATGGGCACGGATGTTAGCCCAGGGCCAGTCTTCCTCAGCAAAAAAAGAGGAGGATTGGCAGATGTTAGCACAGGGCTGATCTTCCTCCCAAAAAAAAAAAACCTAAGTGCTTGTGATTCCCTTTGTACTACCTACAGTTCCTCAGCCTGAGGCTTACAAGAGGGCAGCACAGATCTTGGGTTTGGCTAAGTGATCCTATGGGCAAAGAAGATGAAAGGACAGAATGAAACCTTCTACAAACCACGCAGATTCTGGGATGTGTTATTTTTTATAGTCTCAAGCTCACACTCTCTCACTTTTATGTCTCACCAACAAGGTTGCTATTTTCCTCCTATCATTGCCCATGGACATCCTACCTACACAAATACAGTCATACACTTGATTCAGAAAGGAGGTTACGTATGAATGTAACAAAGGATACACTCTGGTTGGACAGACCAGATTCTCGTGCAGTTCTTTATGCTGGACACCTGAATCCTCTCAATGTAAAGGTAACCCCAGATCCCTTTTCAGCTCATGACTAAGCAGGTGGAACTGTCATGAAGGGATTGAGAGTCAAGTTTCTTCTCTGCCAGAGGCAACATGAAAACATTTGATTTGATTAGATTTATTTTGAATAATTACCATAGTCAGATGGTGCTCAATACAAATAATACAAAAGGCATACAGAAGCAGTCATCTCTCTCTTACTTCTTTCTCTCAGGCACAAAATTCAGCCTTCTTGAGGCATCCCCTATTCCCACTTTCTTATATATATTTCCAGAAATATTCTACAGGTGGTACAATTTATGTGATGGTAGCTGTGGCCTGTAGCAAAATTTTCATGGATACTTGTTCTAGCATGAATGTAGGCTCTCATGGGCTAATTCCAAACACCATGAAATGACAGATATTTCTATGGGATCCTTGTGCACGGCACCACCTGCCCATGATGTGGGCATGTGGTGGGGGACTCCCGGTTTGCCAATCTGTTACAGGGACAGGAGGAGTCAAGATCGGGTCCCAGTTTTATGTGCACACAGGCTCAGTATCACTTTGCCATCAACACCTCCAGGGATTATTTGCCACCATTGTCTCCAGCACACAGGAGGATAATAGGCAAGAGGGAAGATTTCATACCTAGTGTCTTGCTGGAATCAAGATACGAGAGATAGCTGCTTTGATAGCTGAGAATCTGGGGTCACACACCTTTTTTATATCCTGTCCTGTTATTTAAAAATGTTATAACCTTGGGCAAATTTTCTTTTTTTTTTTTTTTGTGAGGAAGATCAGCCCTGAGCTAACATCCATGATAATCCTCCTCTTTTTGCTGAGGAAGACCGGCTCTGAGCTAACATCTATTGCCAATCCTCTTCCTTTTTTTTTCCCCCCCAAAGCCCTAGTAGATAGTTGTATGTCATAGCTGCACATCCTTCTAGTTGCTGTACGTGGGACGCAGCCTCTGCATGGCTGGAGAAACAGTGCGTGGGTGCACGCCCAGGATCCGAACCGGGGCCACCAGTAGCAGAGCGCGCGCACTTAATCACTAAGCCACGGGGCCGGCCCTTGGGCAAGGTTCTTAACCTTTCTGTATCTCATTTTCTCCTAGATTTCTCCTAGATAAAATGGAAATAATAACAGTGCTCATTTCATAGAGCTGAGTTGGACTTAAATGAGGTAATCACATAAAGTACTAGCCCGAAGTCTGATATATAGCCAATGCTTAATACATACGTTAATGGATATTATTTTAATCATCAAAATGAAAGAAAAGATAAAACAGCAGCACTTAAATATAGTTAATTTTATTACCATAGACTCATATCTTTCTTTTTAGATTTACAGATTGCTTAAAACTGTTTCCGTTGTAGCTGTGTCTGAAACCAGAGATAGAAAATGGAAAGCTGTCTGTGGATAAGGACGAATATGTTGAACCTGAAAATGTCATCATCTAGTGTGACTCTGGCTATAGTATGGTTGGCCCCCAAAGTATCACTTGCTCGGAGAACAGAACCTGGTACCCCAAGGTGCCCAGGTGTGAGTAGATGAGTGGCACAATCCAAAGAAGTTCCTGTGCTATCGAACCCTAAAAAACCCCCATGCCACCCACAGAGCACTGTCCTAACCAGCAATGATGAGATCTGACTTGTCAGGATTAATTTCTCAGTTAGTCAATGGAACTCTTTTTTTTTTTTTGCCTTGAAGAAATCTGATAAGTTATGAGTGGCAAGTTTCTCTGCTCTCACTTGACAGCAGAAAAAAATGAGCCCCTTAGGGAGAAGAGGGTCTCATAGGCTTCTAACATTAAATTTTCTAGGCTGTATAATATACTGTTGTTCCTTTTTTGGAGAAGAAATAGCCCGTCCCAATGGAGGCCTTCTGGGAAGCTGTCTCAGAACAGATCTACATCCCTCTGGGAAAGACTATGATAGGGCCCAAAGTGCATTCTGGTTTTCCTGCTCACCCGCCAGTCCTAGGGTTGGTCTTGGACCTGATCCTGTAGTCGTGCCATTGTCAGGATGTACCCTCCTCGGGAGGTGGAGAGAAGCCTCTCAAGCATATTTACCACCCATATCACTTTTAGGAGGTCCCTGAAGTCTGTGAGCAAGTGCTAGCAGGAAGAAAACCTGGAGGATGTGAAAATGGCCCTGGAAGAGTATAAGCTTCTCTGGAGATTCAACTACTAGAACTAGGAACAGACAAAGGAAATCCCCTCTGGAGTCATCAGTGTAATTTCTCCCAAAAGAGGCAGAAAAAGGCGCCTTGCTGCTTTCAATTCAATATGGATCACTTTAGTTTATCAACTTTACCATCTCTTTGGTACCAAAATTCACTGTAATAAATATTCACATATCAAAACTATTTGTCTCCGTGCTCGGTTAGGACCCCATCAAAAAGTTCCTAAATAAACTCCTTACATTAATACTTTTATTTTACTGTGGAGACCTTGAAAATGTACATTTGCATAATCACCCCTGTATATTTCCCTTGAATGCCTTTATTCCAGAGCTATACATGTCCGAATCACTCATGTCCTTAAAACCTCAGATTAAATGTCAACACCCCCAAAAAGCCTTGTCTATTCTCCCCCATTTGAAGGGAGTCATGCCCTTTTCTAAACCCCCATGCCCCGCTGCTTGGCATCTGGCTCACTAATGCTACTTCTTCACTTTTGCCTTACACAGCGGGGATTTACGTTTGTGTCTGACCTCCTTATTCCACCCTCAGAGAACAAATTCTGAAAGACTGATGTGTGAAGCCCACGCGGCAGCCACCTGTGTATTTCCAAGTCCTCCATCTGATTTGGTCCTCTTTGTCCTTGATAGAAAAGTAAAATGGCTTGAGCAACTATCCCACACACACGAGGAGAAACCTCACATCAATCAGTTTTATATCTCGGGGTACTTGGAGGCTTTTATTCCTTCCACTCACCACTTCCTCCAACTTTGCATCCTCTGAAATCTCTTTCTCACTCATATTTCAGCTCTGCTGGCTTTCTCATCTTTCCCTAGAACACAGAACCGTATGGGGAACAATGACCTCTTTTGGTTAATTTCTCCAAACATACTCAGAAGAGGAAATAGCATGTTGCAGGCTTTCACTGAACTTTAAAGATAACAGAGGGGCTTGAACTATAAGAGAAACCTACTTAACATGGAAAGTACATATCCATGTTCTTGAAAGCCATTACCTGCTTCTGCTGGTATCGTTTGGTTGATATTTATTTTGGTTTCCCCTAGACGAAGGATTTGTGGGTAACTAGTTTCCTTGGTTGGTGGGCCCAGAAAGCATAGTGAGCAAGAGGATGGTAAGACGGGGAAGGGAGGTCAGCCTAAGCAGGGAGCATTATTGAGGGGATTACTGTCATTACTAACAGGAGCTCAATTATGCTGACTACCCTCTGAAAGTGTGTGCAACACACCTTTGATTTATCCTCCTGAGGATGAGGACCTGGGATATTTATCCACCAACTCCCTTTCCTCACTGGTAGAGGCTTACTCCGGTGGCATTGACTCCCAAGACATCTCACAGTTTCTGCAGATCAGCTGAGCAGGTTTCTGAGCACAAGAACCCTGGCAACTGGTGACATATGGGGCTGCTTGCAGTAACCTCCAGGGTAGGGACATGAATGGAGCACAGATGGCCTTTTCTACAGTTGCCTTTTCTCTGTGACTCTCTGTTGACACCTGTTCTAGTCTACCAGTCTCTCTCTCTACTCAAATATCTCATTTTCCCTTATCAGACCCCTGCATCATTTGCTTTTAGTTGGCTCTAACACAATTCCCTTCACTTTCTTAGAGTGAGTCATTTAGCTTTCCATCTCGCATTGGACTTTGTGCCCATAGTGATATCTCTTGTTATTTGCATCCTCACAAATCAAATATTTGCTAAACTTACCTGCAAAACAGCTTAATTAAAATTTACAATAAGTCAAAAATCCATTATAACAAATATCAAGTTTCTCTTTTTGGTTCAGGGCATGAGGATGTAGCCTGAGCACTTGGGGTACCTCAGACATTTTCTCAATAGGATCACCTCTCTGTTCACATTGTTGAAATGCCTTGTGCATTATACATAGCATTTCTCTACTTTATTCACTGAAAATATGATCTATGAAAGTGGAAAAGACTATTAAGAGTGTAAGTGAGACTAAGAGATCTAGAAAAGCCTCATTGGAAGAATTTATAAGAGAGGAACTCATTCAATCTGCTGCTCAAGATGATTGGTCAAAGAAGAAGGAAAGGACCCTGAATAATTTTATACCAAATACCAAAAATAAATTTTAGAACATACAGAAAAATAATTGCCAAGTCATAAGGTGGGCAGATGTATCACATTAAAAACAAAAAACAAAAAAACTGAATTGCCAGCATAGTCTCATGTTAGCAGGATCTGTATAATTGTAAGCAAAGGAAACCCAAACAGATGTCCAATCTATGTCTGTGGCTTCCTGTAGTGGTTCCCTATGTACTTCCAAGGTCTGCATGGTCTGGAAGAGAGGGTGTTGACCAGTTCCTTGGGGTTAGATATGGAAAACATTCTGGTACTTACTGTTTCACTCACTTGCTCTCACTGATTCTCACTCACCTTCTCCCACCGTCAAGAGAAACTACAGCACCACCTCCATCTCCCTCCTCTTGCCACCAAGCCTCCCTCAGAAAAGTCTTCAATCATTAAGTAATAATTTTTGATTATTACTTCCTTGTTTATTTTCTTTTTCAAGTCCAATTTGAATTAATTTTCTATCTTAAACAAGGTATTCAACTGTTCATTTACATTAGATAAATTTTTTTTGGAGAGTAGAATGAAACCTAATTTGTATTTGGTATTGTATCATATCATTGCATTCTCCACACAAAAACCCATTTGTGAGTTCATTGTGTGTTAGATAATTAGATAACTGATATCTTAAGGGTGTTATATATTCATAAATACTTGGTGGATTGTTATATAGGTGCTCAAAAATGTTTTTATGAATATTTGAGAAATTGAGTGGGGCGGTGAGACAGGGAAGGGAAGGCAGACAATAAGATGTGTATTGTCAAGCCACCTACCTCTGTGGGTGAGTGGAACCTAAACCCATGGGGAAACTATAAAGGGGTGTCAGACACATACCTGAGAGTTTTCCCACTCAAAGGGCAAGGGAGCTGGGATATTGGTATAATAACTTCCATCACTCATGGACATTAAGGTCTGCTTCTGGGAAGTGTTAATTACTTGGTATTTTTGACCTGCTGTGCAAGTCATCAGAGTAGCCTTCAATGGCTCTGTAAAAAGCTTGGGCAAACAAAGCAGATACTGGCTTTTGGAAATTGTCTAGGGTGTTCTGTAGTGGTAGGGCCCTGGTGATCTTGACAGGAATTTGACAGTGTCTGCCATACACTTCAACATGAGTGGATGCTCTCATGTCTGTATACTCACCTTCCTGCTCTGTCTTTACTTCTTGGACTCATGTTCTCCTCTTTCTTGGTTTATTTCCTCATTTTACTGGAATACATCCTCGAGGAGCTACCTATGAAATGATGCATAGAAAGTAAAATATTGAGCTCCTGCATATTTGAAACTGTCTTTATCTGAATACTTGATTCATAATTCAGCTGAATGTAGAAAACTGGATTACAAATAATTTTCTTTTAGAATTTTTAAAGAATATCTTCGAATGATAGTTTCCCCTACTGTAATTGAGAAGTCAGAAGCCATTTTTATTACTGGTCATATAGGATTTTTTCTTTATCTCCATTCTTCTACATGGAAACTCATATTCCTTTTTTCTGAGAAATTTTCTCAGAAAATTTTTATAGTATCTTCAGTAATTTTCTCTTCTTTGAAGAGAAAAAGAAAAATCGTTTTTCTTTATGGATATCTTACTGGTCAGATATTGGACTTCTTTATTAATCCTATAATTTTCTTAAATTTTTTCTTCTCTTTCCTACACCATCATCTCTGTCTCACTCCTCCCCCACATTCTTTGGGGATATTTCATTGACTTTGTATTTTAACTATTTTATTAATTTTATAAAATGTTCCCATCATTTAAAAAAATTGTTCTATTCTTTGTGGATATAATGACTACTCCCATATCTCCAGAGGATATTAATAATAGTTTATTTGGATGTTCTATTCTCTGTAAACTTCTGTTGATGATGATTCTAGATTACATGTTGATTTTTAAGGGTGAGACCCACATAAGCTGTGGATATTATGGGGAGATCAGACAGTGAGCTATTTTTTTCTTATTGGGAGTTATAGCAGAGGCTGCTAATTGTTTCCAGTACCCATTTTCCCCTACCTGCTTTAAGTAATAGAAAATACTCTCAGACCTTTAAATATCAGCAGGGCACATGGCTCCTCAGCTAGAGTCTCCCGTGGAGCAACCTCCCAATGGCTGCAACTTCTGAGTCACTTTCTTAAAAAGGAAATTGCTTACCTTCCACTTCCTCTTTCCCCCTATGAGGGTTGAGATGCTGACAGGTTGCTGGTGAGCTAGCTTCCACCGTGCTGATGAGGACAACACCCTAGGGGATGTTGGAGCAACAAAGAGGAAGGGACCTGATCCCTGGATGACCGCATTTGACAGAGCTGCTGACCAACCTGAATACACTTCTGCCCCTGGACTGTTGCATGAAAGAAATATAAACTTGACCTTCATTTCAGCAGCTTAACTTATACCCTAACAAATTCAGAGGAATCCCCAAATATCAGTGTTTACTGGTGTCTTCTCTGTTGTTCTCCAGTTCCTTCCAAGAAGGGTCCTTCAGTCTCCTGCCTGCTTCCTTATTAACTTGAATTTTTACTAAGCAAGATGGGGAAATTACTGCCTTTCTCCTTGTCCCTAAGCCCTCAGATTATTTCCACTGAAACATCACTTTTGCACTGTCACCATTGAGAGCGTTTACTTTCTTTCTTGAAATGATTGCTACCATCCCTAGAAAGTAGAGCGGTTATATTTGTCTCCTTGTTTTATGTGGAAGGTTTTCCCTTCCTCTAAGACAAGTTCATCTTTGTATTTCCCTCGGAGATCTGCCCATAGTATGTGTTGAATAATTATATCATGAATAAAGAGTGTATGGAGTTACATGAGACACCTATCTGGTGCTAATGTAACCCAACGAAAGATCAATTAAAATTTTCTGCTGGTAAATATTGTTCTCTGACTACAGGGAAACAAACTATGAGTATGTAATTCGTTCTCTTTCCAGGTTTAATGAGAGAGACTGGGGAGAAGGAAGTTGGTGAATCAAAGACTTTCAGATGAAAAATTATCTATGAATAGAGACTACAGATTGAGGTGCCACTTTGTAATGAGGGAAGCAAAGAGTCAGAAAAGGAACATGGTTTTCCAAAAATTCTTCTGATCCACAAATAGTCCTGTGAATAGCTCCTAATCCTGCGTTCCCATCAGTTTTAGCAAATTATCAACTTTCTGATACTGATATTTTTAGCTTTAAAGATAAGATGAATTATCACTCATAATGAATATTTATACATAACAAATGATGTATATTTATACAACTAAAAATTTTTCTTGCTAAAGAGTTTTCTTAAGTTTTTCTTTCTTTCATGTTTAGCTCAGTACCCAGTATAAACTTAATAATTTCAAAAAAAATTTTAGAATATATCAGTTTATAGTAGATATGCATAATTTAAACTTGCCAAAATAAAAGTGAAAAATCAAAATCATATAAGAAATAGAAGCAAATTTACTAAAATTTAATTTATATAATAATTTCGATTGAGCTTATTTTCAGTCAAACTAAAATGGAAATATAATGGATCAAAGATTTCCATTGTCTGGTAAAAAGAAACTTATTCGTTCTAAAGGATAGGCTTTTTTTGTCTGTTATGCAACTAGAAAATAAATTTAATGCAGGGGTTATTTTACAAGGAACAGTGAATAATATGATAGATAATGCCTTCAACCTCAGTTCATGAGTTTTTCAAAAAGCCAACTGCATCATCGCTTTATAAAACTGAAAGGATATAGGAAAACATGAGTCAGCATTGACACTTTTGCAAGGAGTTAAGCCACTGAGGTCCAGGCACATAGGTGCTAGAGATCTAATCTTATAACAAAGATTAGACCCTGGAATACACAAAGGAATAAATGAATAGCGTCTCTCTTAAACTAGTAGTTCCCAGATTGGCTAGTTTTACATTTATGTCTATGATCCATTTTGAGTTAATTTTTTCATATGGTGAAGGTAAGAATCAAGGTTAATTTTTTATGCATATGGACGTCCAATTGTTCTGGTACCATTTGTTAAAAAGACTACCCATTCTCCACTGAATTACCTTGGCACCTTTGTCCACAATCAATTAACCATATATATGTTAGTGTATTTCTGGACTCTATTTTTTTCTATTGATCTATAAATCCATTCCTATACCAATATCACAATATGTTGATCATTGTAGTTTTAATTTTTTTTTTTATTTACTTTTTTTCCCCCAAAGCCCCAGTAGATAGTTGTATGTCATAGCTGCACATCCTTCTAGTTGCTGTATGTGGGACGCGGCCTCAGCATGGCTGGAGAAGCGGTGCGTCGGTGTGCGCCCGGGATCCGAACCCGGGCCCCCAGCAGTGGAGCACGCGCACTTAACTGCCAAGCCACGGGGCCGGCCCTGTAGTTTTATAGTAAGTCTTGAAATCAAGAAGTACAAGTCTTTTAACTTTTCGTTCTTTTGCAAGATTGTTTTGGCTATTTTAGGTCCTTGGCTTATCCATGTACATTTTAGAAATAGCTCATCAATTTCTACAAAACATCTGCTGGAATTTGGATTGGAAAGTTTTGAAACTTGAGATCAATTTGAGGAGAACTGAAATCTTAATAATGTTGAGTCTTCCAATCCATAAACACGGTATATCACTCCATTACATAGGTTTTTTTTGTTTTCTTTGATAAATGTTTTGGAGCTTTCAGCTGCCATGTACCATATAGAGCTTGTGTCATTTTTAAAACTTTTTATTTGGAAATCATTATAGATTTACAGAAAGTTGAAAAGTTAGTACAGAGAGGTCCCATGTACCCTTCACCCAGTTTTTCCCAATGGTTATATCTTAGAGAACTATAACAATATCAATAATATCAGGAAATTGACTAGTTCAATGTCTGTATAGTTCTATGCTATTTTATCACAGTGTAGACTGATGAAACAACCACAGCAATTAAGATACAGAATTATTTCATCACCACAAAGATCCTCCCTGAACTACCCTTTTGATATTCACATTCACCCCTCTCCCCTGGCCTACCATCTCTAACACTGGTAACTACTAATCTGTTCTCCATCTCTATCATTTTGACACTTTGACAGTGTTTTACAAACGGAACCATACAGTACAGAATCTTTTGAAAATGGCTTTTGTCACCCAGCATATTGCCCTTGAGATGGAGGTACTTTTTAAATTTAAATTTCCAATGTTTCTTTGCTAGTATATACAAATACAATTGATTTTTATAACTTCACCATGTATATTGTGATCTTATTAAATTCTATCATTAGTACTAGTAAGTTTTCTATAAATTCTTTGGAATTTACCAAATAAATAATCATGTTGTCTACAAATAAACACAGTTTTGTTTCTACCTTTCCAAACTGTACACCTTCATTTGCTTCTCTTGCCTTATTGCACTATCTAGGACCTTCAATATATTACTGAATAGGAATGATGAGAGTAGATAGCCTTGCTTTGATTTCTAATCTTAGGGGAAAAGCATTCAGTGTTTCATCATTGAATGATATTATTTGCAGGGTTTCTTTACAGGGGTTTTCTTACTGTGATAGCTCTCATTCCAAAAGCCAGAAAACTAGTGTGAGGATTCTACAAACTGCTATACGCTTGAGAACCACAGAAATGATCACCAGGTGGGTCTATAAACCCAGTGGATCACTGTGAGATAGGAATCCTTTTATTGCCTGGCCCCTGTATCTCCTATTTTAAATGGACTCATGGTGACACTTTCCGTTTCCAGGTGTCAGAGACAGCTCAGATCCAACAGGCCTCTAAAGATTCTAGTGCACAATTACTTAAGTAAATTACTGAAGTTTCCTTTGGGGAAGGACTGGAGAATTACTACCATATATACTTGCTGTGCTGTTGTATGATCCTTGCTGATAGGGATCTGTCCTCACTTTCAGTCTGAGAACTGGTAAGAAAATTACCAGGGGGAAAACAAGGTAATTGGTCAACAGATCATGACTTTCTATTGAAGTGGCTTACCTCAGTCTTTGGATCATTCGTTCTTGATCTCTTTTGATTATATATCAAACAATATCCATGTTGGCTGACCTTTATGTTAAGAAACACCATATTCTATTAAACCTCTTCATAGATTCCTACAGGTCAGGAGGTCCTCTCCCAATGTGCATCCCAACATTGCTGCCCTAAATGCCTCACTCTTAAGGAGGCACTCACTCTCAGGTCAGCACTTGCACAACCCTGAAAATAAGCGCCTTCTTTAATTTTGCATTCTAGTCACATGTCTTCCATCACCCTAGTCCTGGCCCTCCAGTATTTTTCACCCAAACTGCTTCTGAAGGTTCAATGCTGCCGCTTAGCCCTGCTGTCCTGGAATTCTGTAATCCCCACTGCTACTAGGCAGCCACGTTCGATAATAGCATCTCTTATCATAAGATGCAGCCTACAGAGAGCCAGCCACGATCCAGTTTCTCTATAAGGACAGTTGCTCCCTGTCCTTATTCCTTATTGCCCTGGTAAACGGTACACCCTCAGGGTTCTCGTAAAGAAAACAGCTGGTAGGTTTTCTGGTTTTATAAAAATACATCTTTCTAGCATGTCTGCTTCTTTCAGCCTTTGATCACTCCCTACTTAGTCTGCCATGGCAGTTCTAGTATCTCTATACCATTTAATATTGACCATTATTTTTCTTAAGCTTCCAGAAGCATATAAGAACTGACTCCCAGGGCACTTGCCAGAGTTAAATCCTGTGTTACAGGTGAGTGTCCCCATCCTGACAAACTCCCCCTTATCTAGCTTTAGGATCCCCTCCTAGGCATACTCTCCCAACTCCTAACACATACTAGCTAGGTCCCAGAGATCCTGCATACGATTCCTCCCCTTTCTCTTCTCTTAACAGGCGCAGCATGTCCTTAGTCAGTTCATGCTGAGATTTGACTCCAGCTATTGGTCTGATGCCTAGTGGGGAGGCGGAGGCAGATCTTGAGGCGAGAAATTATGGCCTTGTAAGACACCTGCTGCATTTGATCCCCTTGCATGGTTTTCAAGCAACAGGGGTACTATCTTATAACAAAGCGAAGTGAGCCAATTACACAGGCTCTTTGGGTTTAGGGGAATCTGGAGTTCAAGGTTCTGTAGTGCATCTCCCCAGATATCCTCAAGCCAAGTCTAAAGGCACTACTTCTTCCATAAAGGCCCTGACTTAGTAGGAGACTTGCCAGGGCTAAGAATTCATCCTTTATTGAAGTTCTGCTATTCTTTTATGATTATATCCTGAGCTTGATTCTTAGCATGATCAGCCTCCTAGCTACCTGAGATACGAGTTTCTTTAAAAACTAAGAAGGAGGGGCTGGCCCTGTGTTGTAGGGGTTAAGTTCACGTGCTCCGCTTCAGTGGGCCCGGTTCGTGGGTTCGTGGACCTACACCACTCATCAGCCATGCTGTGGCGACAACCCACATAAAAATTAGAGGAAGATTGGCACAGATGTTAGCTCAGGCCTAATCTTCCTTAAGCAAAAAAAGAGGAAGATTCGCAACAGAGTTAGCTCAAGGTGAATCCTCCTAACAACAACAACGACAAAACTAAGAAGGAGGACTTTGGATTTGAATTGCGGTTGATTGCCTTCAGCTTTCGTTTTCAGCTAAGGGGCACTGAGCTTGCATCAACACTACTCAGCCACCAATTTCACAATCCTTATTACTGCTATTTCCACTGCACCTCTCAAATTTCAGAAGTATTGCACAAGCCAACGCATCTCCTTCCGTCTACATCCCATGACAGTTTATCAGATGAAATTGTTCATAGTTGCAATGCTACAGCAAGCCAGGACTATCAATACTATACCTATCACCAGTGATGGAGTCTTGATTGCCAATTGGCTAGTGGGTGACCCAATTCTAGAATTTTGTTCTTAGAGTTTGTTTTCTGAGTCCACTTGTGGTATAAACTGTCTTCAGTCAGTTTCTCCAGAAGGAATTCAGAAGCTTGTGAATTTTTGAGGGTGTGCTTTTCATGGAAAACAACAACTATCAGGGAATGAAGCAGCAGCATAGGGAGGGAAAGGAGCTGAACAAGGATGTTTTCTCAGGTTAAATGTACAGCTGATCCATGGTGGGTTCTAGAGTGTAAATTGCACCGCCGAGTTGTCCAGACTTGAGACAAGGAATCAGGGCGTTTGCACCCCAATATCAGTTGTGCTTTGGTTGCTCCTGGGAGGTGTGGTATAATGTCTAAGGCACATCAGGATGAGGTGGCCCCTATCATCCCAGCACATTCTCTGGAGAAGGTGACAGGTCTAAGCCATTAACTGCAGCACCAGCAGCATTTGGAGAGTGGGCATACTGTTGAGTAAAGGCCAGTAGTGTTGATTTACTCCCAAATGGTTGGCTCAGTGTCCTGACAGGAAACCATGATGGCCAAAAAGTGGACATTCTTTCAGTATAAAGAAAAAGCTTGGATTTTAGAATCAGTCTTGGGTTCAGAATTTGGCATAGCCGTTAATTATCTGAAAGGTTTGGGGGCAGTTTACTCAATCTATCTGAACCTGGTTCTTCATCAATATAATGAGAAAGATAAAAGCCATGTCACAGAGTTTTTTTGAGGATTAGTTATGAAAATTTACATAAAGTTCTGGTACACTACATGCTTAAAGAGGAAAAGTTTAACGAAACTTTCCCGTTAATCATTTAAATTACTTCTCTTTATTGTGGTTCCTCTTTCTAAAGGAAGCAACCATTTACTGGATTTATTTGTTTTCTTTTCTCTCTAAGAAGCTGAAATTTAATTGTGCTTTCCTCAATATTCCAAAGAATTTTCCTCAGTTATATTTGTTGATTCTTCCCATTTATATTTGAGAGAGAAGCATTTTGGCTATTGGTGGTATGGAGCCATCATTCCAGCTCAGCTGAGTAGTGAAGATCACTTTAGGAGAATTTCAAGAGCTTACTCTTTTGTTGCACAGCTATCTTTCTCTCTTCCAGGAACAGATATCCATAGTTGGTGGGCAAAATATAGAATCCAGGTTAGTAATTTCATCTGTGCCACTTAAGGAGACTAAATTTAGGAAATGATGTGGATGAATAGCCAGGCAGTCCCAGGTGGTTAAGGAAAACTTAGTCTTGGGGTTAATTCATAAAGAATAACAAATGTCTTTCCATCCACTTGTCTTTTAGTGCTTAGAGACATAATGCTGGGCTTCACCCAGAACCAGCATCATTCAGATACTCTGAAAGGCATAATAAATCTTCCTTTCTTCTTAATTCATCCTCCTCAACCATTTAACTTTCAGTGCATGCTTTTTCTGGGCTGCAAACACATTCTGGAATAGTTTCCACACTAGAATAGTTTCATAGAGTGAATCATTTGGTGTTTTATGTACATCAGAAAACCCAGGAATTAGGAAAAAGTTCCCACTGAAGTATTGTAAGAATAATTATTGTTTGGACTGGATTCTTGAGTATTTTCACACTTAGAGACTTGTATTACTCTGTTCTGGCTAGACTGTGGGCTACCTAGAAAGAAGTTTAATTTTCTAGATTTAAAAAAAAAACGCTCTTCTATGGACAGTCCATACTCCTGATTAAAGAAACCACTTCCTGGACAGGCACTGCTTCTCAGACAATTTATTTTCTCTCATGCTCTGACTTCCACTTCCTGTAGAGCTCAACACATACACCGTGCATCATGAGCTGCAGCCCCTGTGCCTTTTGCTCTTGTTTACTCAGAGAGGAATCATGTGTACATCCAGAAAGGAAGTCATCACATGCACCATCTGAACAGCAAGGAAGTCTTGAGGTTACAACAGCAAATATACACAGAAACCCAGAGGGCTCTTGCATCAAGCCCTAGACTCTTCTCCCCTAAGAAGGGGGCCTCATCAGCTTGCCTCTGTCAGAGCTGTGCTCAGCTGCTGGTCTTCTAGTCACGTGCCCTGCCACTCTCCTTTAGTGACACATAGCTGGGACTTTGCCAAGGCTGAGATCCTTGGCTTAGGCACATTTCAACTGTTACTTAGAGAACTTTTCTTCATCTTGATTCAAGGTGTCTGAGAAGGCTGAACCCCAGTGAGGCATCTCAGAGACTCTGTGCCGTGGCCCCCAAGTTGCAGAGCATTTTCCCAGCACTGTACCTCTTTGGAGTCTTGACCCTACTGCTTGTGCCCTTCTGGCCTGTGTGGTCAGTACAGTGGTTATGCAAAAAAGGGGGTAGTTTCTCCAAGATATGGAAAAAAATACCCAATTAAGAATTAATCAAATATAGTCAAATGGTGGCAACCCATAACTTTTTTAAGAGAGTACGATGAACTATCTTATTAATAAAAAGAATCTTAAAATAGAAAAGAAATTGTTCTAGGTAGAGGCTGTTATTATGTCTAGAACAACAATGTGTTGCTATGCAAAAATCCTTGTGAGGCTGCTTTAACAAGGAATAATCTTTAATTTTCAAATCAATTTCTTATATTCAAATGCTCCAGAATGTTTAAAACATGTTTATTTTCCACAGGGGTTAATTACGCTGTCTACAGTCTTAGTTACTGATTGATTAGAAAGAAAAATTTCCATCCATAAAGCAAAAATATTGTCTGTTATGGCAAATACTGAGTAAATTTTCTAGAGTAAAATGTAGGGCACTTTGAAAACTGTAAACCATTAAATAAATGTAAGGCATTGTTATGTAGGGAACAAACATTGAAATGTAGGGAAATTTTTAGAAATGAATGAGAAACGCAAGGGTTTGAGAGAACGTCCCAGAACTGGTTGAAGATCTGTCACCATGGAAATTAATTTGTTGTTATAGTATTTAAATGGAAACATCCTTTAAACCAAGTGATATTTTTCTCTTTTATTAGCTCACATTATTTTTTATCTGGGAGAATTAATTTTCATAATAAAGATATCTCTAAACATATTCCCTGAAACAGCTATCAAGGCATGAAAATGGAGGAATTGCGTTAGCTTAGAGGGGAAATACCGACCTTAAAATAATAGCTGAAAAATACTCTTTTGTGAGCTGGCAGACTGATTTAAGAGTGTGAAAGCCATGCTTTCTTCATCACTGAGAGTGGTGAAGGGGAAAGCATGGGTATATTAAGGAAGCATCTATATTTGGAAGATGATTTTTCACATCAGATGCATGAAAATTATTGAGGGACAGTATTAATCTAGGTTATAGAGTCAGTACAGGATACAGAACTTTATGCTCAGGGGATTTTCAGTCCTCCAACTTCACCTCTGAGTTCCCCTCTCTTAGAGTCTGAGTTAGTAGAAGAAGGCCTTATCAAATTTGTCACAAGTTTTTCAATTATTTCTTCATGTTTCTATTTCCCTTTCCCTTTCTCTTCTGTTCCTTCAAATCTTCCCATTACCTATGGCCCCAGCCCTCAAAAATGGTGCTTAATGTCTGTCAACTCTGGCCTGATTCTGCCTCCCCTTTCTCTGACAGTAACAATCTGTGATGCCAGACACTTTGTTCATTGCCTCAGTATGGATCTGCCTCTCCTATCTCATCAACTACTCAGCTTCTACTCATCCTTCAAGACGTATCTCCAACTTATTCCGAGATGCCTTCCCTCAATACTCCAATCCTCGGTTCTGTCAACACCTTCTCCTACAGAACTCATTTCCAGTCCTAATCTGGCACTAAAGTGACTGGTGTGGTATAAGTATTTATATGGCCATATCTAGTCTTTTTAAGTACATTGCAAATATGCCCTCTTAATATTGCTGAAAAGCCTAGCACAGAACTCCATATATGTGTTTAATCATAAAAATTAAAAGCTATTTTTTATATATCTATGGAGGTACTTAATCTGAGGTTTAAGAAAGGCCGTATGGAAGACTTATCCATGGTGACTTGTACACAGGTGTATTTCTTTTCCTCACTACTAAAGCAGAATTTACTTTGGACTTACTGTTTCTACACTTTCTGAACCCCTCCACAGTTGAAGCTTTGGGAGGAGCAGAGTTAAGAGAAACAGTGCTTGACCTGAGCTGATTCTTGTCCTCATGGGTGTTTAAAGCTTGCGTTCTCTTTTGTGAGGTTTTTTTTTTTTTTTTTTTTTGATGGATCCTTCATCACTGAGGATCTGCTAACTTCTGTTCCTGGAGTCTGGTTGATCGCAGGATCCATCTCCAATTCTGGCTGATCACTTACTCTTTCCTACCTTCTATATACCTGGTGACTCCTAGAGTTGTTTTTTTTTCCCTAAAGCCTTTGTCTCTCCTCAGGTGGTCCTTTTGGACAGGCCTGAAGACAACTCCACCATAGCTGTCTTTCTCATGTGGCCCATATCTAATCTGCTGGAAGTACTCACTCATCCTTTGTTCTGAATAATGTCAGTAGTACAGGCCAATCTCAAGGCAGCAGAAATCTGTCCTCCACTCTCACCATCAGAGCCACTAGACAGCGCATCTTTTGCATTTTAGATTTCCCAGGCAGGAGCTCAAAACTGGTCCACTGTGTCTAATGTCTCTCCAAACCGAAAGGAAACATATTAGGTTTTCTCAGTGGGCTCCTTAGATCCCCTCTCTCAACGTGAAGGAGAAATGCACCCACACATGTGCCTCGCCTGGGACTGGGGGTGGTGTTCACAGGATATCAAAAGCTTTATAAAAAAGTACTTCTCCAAATATTTTTCTTAAAAAATTTCTAATACTTAACCTTTTAATGTCCTTAATTTGGGTGAGGGTGTTAAGAGTTTTCTCTTTCATCAATTCTCTTTCATCAGTTTCTCTTTCATCAATTATGGGGTGTTACTTGATTTTGCAAGTAACAAGAAGAGTATTGTTCCTCAGCCAAAACTTCGATTTTATGGCTTTTAAACATCCATTGATTATCATATAAAGTAAGCATCCAATGATGGCTACAGAGAGCAGAAAATAGCAGTATTCCAGATAGTAGCAGTGGACTTTGAACTGATACAAACCTAAATTTAATCCCTAAATTTGATTCACGTTACTGGCATTTACTAGCTGTGACCTTATGTGGAATGTTTGACCCCTCTTAGGTTGTGTTTCCTCTTCTCTAGGATGAGTATGATGATCATACTGCCTCAGAGAGTTAATGTGAGGATTAAATGGTATAACATATGTAAAATGATTAGTACAGGGTCTAGCAAGTAGTTAAGAACTCAGTAAATCATTCCTAGTGATTTTGTGAGGAAATGAAATATACCTCAGCAGTACAATTTAGTGATTTAGTTCTATAAAATGGGAAGAGTCCCACACGCTGAAGTGTTAATTAAATTAAACTCTAGTTCATTCCACTGTTCTCTTTCACCATTCAAGATTGCAGAATGTCTCCTAATGTTGCCCACGGATCCCATGAAGACGTGAGTTCACTTTTATCCTTTACTACTGTGCTGCAGTATGAATGTGACGAAGGATATGTTCTGGTTGGAGAAGCTAAAATCACCTGCAGAAATTCACGCTGGTCATCTCCAGCCCTCGGTGTAAAGGTAACTCCAACTTTACTGGTGGCCCAGGCTAAGAAAGTAGAACCTCCATGAAAGTTCTGACAGTTAGGTCTCCTCTCAGCCAGAGGCACCACTTAGAAATGTATTGTATTTATTTATTCATTTCATGTAGTCAATACAAGCATATAGTACAATGTTTTACAAGTCTGAACCATCACCCAGTTTATCACTCTTGAAGTAACCACTGTTACCAATGTGTATGTTTTCAAAGATAATCTAGAGGGCCACTTTTTGCTTTGTTTTAATAAAAGTTTTAATTTAAATATAACATACTACAGAACTGTGTACAAATTTTAGGCGTACAGGTCAATAATTATCACAAAGTAAACCCACCCATGAAATTATCACTGAGGTCGAGAAGCATTACCATTGCCAGCACGCCAGAAGTGTTTCACATGTCCTCTGCCTGTTACTCCTGACTCACCTCCCCAAAGACAGTCACCATTCTAACACTGTGGATTAGTTTTACCAACTTTTTAACTTTGTATAAAGGAAATCATGCATGTACTCTTTTGTGTCTGAATTCTTTCCTCAACATTATGTTTTAGAAAATTGTCTATGTTGTTACATTTAGTGATAGTTTATCCATTTTCATTACTTTATAATATTCCTTTGGATGAGTATACCATATTCTATGTATCTTACAGAAGTATGAGTTTTCCATGTTTTAGGCTGTTATGAATAATGCTCTTATGGGAAAAGAAGTCAAGATGGTGGCGTAAGCAGACTCTGAACTCACCTCCTCCCGCAGACCAGCCAATTTACAACTACTTGTGGAAAAATTATCCCTGAGACAGAACTGAAAACTGGATAAGAGGAACTCCTGCAACAAAGGACAATCCTAATTGAGGTGGAAGAGGCAGAAACTCCCTTCTGGAGAGAAAAAATGCCGCCCTCACAAGCCGCTGGCTTCATGGCCACCCGGGAGCAGCCCAAAGGTACGCAACCCTCCCTGGAGGAGCGGGACCCTGAGCCAGAAGCGCCCCCGCTGTAGGCATTTTGTGGACCCAGCACAATCGAGACCAGTGGCATAATATCAGACTTTGCCTGCTACTAAAACATTGGGGAGTACCCCCAGAAAACCTGGTTCACAAAGAAATTAAAACCAGCTGTTAAAGGGCTCGTGCACAAACTCACCTGTTTCAGAAAGCATCCTAGAATCACCAGAAAGAAAGGTGCATAGTGCTTTGGTGAAAAGAGACTCACCTGATAGGCCCTCAGTGCATCTCGGTGAGAGGTGAGACCTCTCCAGGGACTGGGACATTGGCGGCGGCCATTGTTGTGGCCTGGTGTGGGCATGCTGACACAGAAGCCATTGGAGTACTCCCTGGGGCATGCTAGCCCAGGTATGCCCCAGCCACTGGAGCACCGATGTAATCCAGCTCAGCCAGGGCAGGCAGCCCACCATAGAGAACGGCCCCGCCCTAAACAAGCCCTCAGGCAACATGTGGGCCTGCATAGATTGGTCATTGGATTCTCTGCAGCCTGGCAACTGAGCCGACTTCATTGGGGCAGGACGTGCACAAGGAGCGGGTGGAGAGTGTGCGGCGGTGGTGAACCGTGTGGGGCTCCAGCTGTGGAGAGACTGGGTTCACCTCGGGAGGTCGGGGCGCGCACACGGGGCAGGACTGTGTTGAGTGTGTGTGTGGACCTGTGGGCGGCAGGGCTTGTCAGCTGCAGAAGACTTGAGCTTCTCAAAGACACACGTAGGGGGTTTGCCACACCTTCCAAAGTCTGAAACAACTGGGTGCTCCTGTGCCTGAGGCCAGCCCCACCCAGCTGCAATCCTCAGAGAGCTGACAAGAGACCTAAAGGCTGGAGGCTTATAGCAATTGTAAGCCACTGAGCCTAACAACCTGCCACGCTGGGGGCCTACTCACTTAAAAGAAATACTGCAACACAAATGTAGTATTAGAACTTGCAGCCAACTGAGCTGGGGCTCCCCACACCTCATAAAGAGACTGAAGGGCCCACAACAACTACAAACAGCTGAGCATTACAACAGCTGACCAGGAGCATAGCTCGGCCGCCCTGGGCGCCTACAGGGAGAGCAAACAGGCCACAACAGAAGGACACACGTAGCCAACATAGGAGTCACCCCTGGAACATTGAGAACTGAGGGAAGCACACTGCAGGACTCCTAAGGCATCACTTGTATAAGGTCACCTATCCAAGAGCATGAGACGTAGCTGACCTACCGAATACATAGAAACAAGCACAGGGAAAGAGGCAAAATAAGGAGGCAAAGGAATACATTCCAAGTAAGGAAACAGGACAAATCCCCAGAAAAGGAACTAAGTGAAACAGAAATTAGCAACCTACCTGACAGAGAGTTCAAACTAAGAGTGTTAAGGATGCTCACTGATGTGGCGAGACGAATAGATGAACTCACTGATAATGTCAACAAAGAAATGGAAGATATAAAAAAGAACCAATCAGAAATGAAGAATATGATACTGGAAATGAAAAATTTGCTAGAGGGACTCAAAAGCAGAGTAGAGGATACAGAAGAACAGATCTGCGAGCCGGATGAAAGACTAGAAAAATTACCCAAGCTGAACAGGTAAAAGAGAAAAGAATTAAAAAGAGTGAGGACAGTCTAAGGGACCTCTGGGACAACATCAGGCGCACTAACATCCGTGTTATAGGTGTCCTGGAAGGAGAAGAGCAAGACAAAGGGGCAGAGAATCTACTTCAAGAAATAATACATGAAAACTTCCCTAACCTAAAGAAGGAAGCAGACATCCAGGTACAGGAAGCACAGAGAGCCCCAAACAAGATAAACCCAAAGAGGCCCACACCAAGACACATCATAATCAAAATGTCTAGAATTAAAGATAAAGAGAGAATCCTAAAAGCCGAAAGAGAAAGGCAAGTTACATACAAAGGAAACCCCATAAGGCTATCAGCTGACTTCTCAGCAGAAACCTTACAGGCTAGAAGAGAGTGGCAAGATATATTTAAAGTGCTAAAAGGAAAAAACTTACAGCCAAGAATACTCTACCCAGAAAGATTATCATTCAAAATGGAAGGAGAGATCAAAAATTTCCCAGACAAGCAAAAATTAAAGGAGTTTGTCACCAAGAAACCAGTGCTACAAGAAATGTTAAAGGGACTGATTTAAGGGGAAAAGAGAAGACCACAAATAGGAAAAATTATCTATTTCCATGATAAGAGGGCAATGGATACAAATGCACAAAAAAAGACGTTAGATATGATATCAAAAACATAAAATGAGGGAGGAGGGGAGTTAAAGAGCAGAGCTTTCAGACAGAGGTCAAACTAAGAGACCATCAATTCTGTATAGAAGGAGAAAGGAACAGAGAAGGACTACTAAAACACTGAGAAAAAAGTTAAAACATGGCAGTAAGTACATACTTATCAATAGCTACTTTAAACGTCAATGGACTAAATGCCCCAATTAAAAGGCATAGGGTGGCTGACTGGATAAAAAAACAAGACCCATATATATGCTGGTTACAAGAGACACACTTCAGACTTAAAGACACTCACAAATTGAAAGTGAAGGGATGGAAAAAGATACTCCACTCAAATGGCAATGAAAAGAAAGCTGGGGTAGCACTACTCAAATCAGACAAAATAGACTTTAAAACAAAAACTGTAAAAAGAGACAGAGAAGGACATTACATAATGATCAAGGGAACAATCCAACAAGAGGATATAACACTTGTAAATATCTACGCACCCAATGTAGGTGCACCTAAATATATAAAGCAATTATTAACAGACAAAAAGAGAAATAGACAGTAACACAATAATAGTAGGAGACTTTAACACTCCACTGACACCAATGGATAGATCATCCAAACAGAAGATCAATAAGGAAACACTGGCCTTAAACAACACACTAGAACAGATGGACCTAGTAGATATATACAGAGCATTCCATCTAAAAACCAAAGAATACACGTTCTTTTCAAATGCACATGGAACATTCTTCAGGACTGATCACATATTAGGCCACAAAACAAGTCTCCATAAATTTAGGAAGATTTAAATAATACCAAGCATCTTTTCTGACCACAACAGTATGAAGCTGGAAAGCAACTATAGGAAGAAAATCAGAAAAGCCACACATACGTGGAGATTAAACAAAATGCTACTGAACAACGACTGGGTCAATGAAGAAATCAAAGAAGAAGTGAAAAAAATACCTGGAGACAAATGAAAATGAAAATAAGACATGCCAGAATTTATGGGATACAGCAAAAGCGGTTCCAAGAGGGAAGTTTATAGCAATACAGGCCTATCTCAACAAACAAGAAAAATCTCAAATAAACAATCTAACAACACACCTAAAGGAACTGGAAAAAGAAGAACAAACCAAGCCCAAAATGAGCAGAAGAAGGGAAATGATAAAAATCAGAGCAGAAATAAATGAAATAGAGACCAAGAAAACAATAGAAAAAATTAATAAAACCAAGAGCTGGTTCTTTGAAAAGATCAACAAAATTGATAAACCTTTAGCTAGACTCACCAAGAAAAAAAGAGAGAAGGCACAAATAAGTAAAATCAGAAATGAAAGAGGAGAGGTTACAACAGACACCTCAGAAATACAAAAAATTATAAGAGAATACTATGAAAAGCTATATGCCAACCAATTTGACAATCTGGAAGAAATGGATATATTCTTAGAATCATACAACCTTCCAAAACTGGATCAAGAAGAAGTAGAGAATTTGAATAGACCAATCACCAGTAAGGAGATCGAAACAGTAATGAAAAACCTCCCCAAAAACAAAAGTTCAGGACCAGACGGCTTCCCTGGTGAATTCTACCAAACATTCAAAGAAGACTTAATACCTATCCTTCTCAAACTCTTTCAAAAAAATTGAGGAGGGGGGGGAAGCTCCCTAACTCATTCTACGAAGCCAACATTACCCTGATACCAAAACCAGACAAGGACAACACAAGAAAAGAAAATTACAGGCCAATATCACTGATGAACATCGATGCAAAAATCCTCAACAAAATACTAGCAAATCGTATACAACAATACGTTAAAAAGATTATACACCATGATCAAGTGGGATTTATTCCAGGTACGCAGGGATGGTTCAACACTTGCAAATCAATCAACGTAATACACCACATTAATAAAATGAAGAATAAAAATCACATGATTATCTCAATAGATGCAGAAAAAGCATTTGACAAGATAGAGCATCCATTTATGCTAAAAACTCTGAATAAATGGGGATAGAAGAAAAGTTCCTCAACATAATAAAGGCCATATATGACAAACCCACAGCTAATATCATCCTCAATAGTGAAAAACTGAAAGCTATCCCTCTAAGAACAGGAACCAGACAAGGATGCCCACTCTCACCACTCCTATTTAACATAGTACTGGAAGTCCTAGCCAGAGCAATCAGGCAAGACAAAGAAACAAAAGGGATCCAAATT
This sequence comes from Ceratotherium simum simum, assembly GCF_057802395.1. Taxonomy (NCBI): domain Eukaryota; kingdom Metazoa; phylum Chordata; class Mammalia; order Perissodactyla; family Rhinocerotidae; genus Ceratotherium; species Ceratotherium simum. Next base: position 29,663,837 of record NC_141901.1, on the reverse strand, counting down.
GGAAAGGAAGAAGTGAAACTGTCACTATTTGCAGATGACATGATTTTATATATAGAAAACCCTAAAGAATCCACCAGAAAACTTGTAGAAGTAATAAACGAATACAGTTAGCTGCAGGATATAAAATCAACATACAAAAATCAGTTGCATTTCTGTACACTAACAATGAAGTAGCAGAAAGAGATATTAAGAATGCAATCCCATTTACAATTGCAACAAAAAGAATAAAAACCTAGGAATAAACTTAACCAAAGAGGTGAAAGATCTGTACAGCGAAAACTATAAAACATTGCTGAAAGAAACTGAAGAAGACACAAAGCAATGGAAAGATATTCCGTGCTCTTGGATTGGAAGAATTAACATAGTTAAGATGTCCATACTTCCTAAAGCAATCTATAGATTCAATGCAATCCCTATCAAAGTCCCAACAACAATTTTCACAGAAATAGAACAAAGAATCTTAAAATTTATATGGAATAAGAAAAGACCCCGAATAGCTACAGGAATCCTGAGAGAAAAGAACAAAGCTGGAGGTATCACACTCCCTGATTTCAAAATATACTACAAAGCTATAGTAACCAAAACAGCATGGTACTGGCACAAAAACAGACACACAGATCAATGGAATAGAATCAAAAGCCCAGAAATAAACACACACATCTATGGACAGCTAATCTTTGACAAAGGAGCCAAGAACACACAATGGAGGAGAAAAGAAAGTCTCTTCAACAAATGGTGTTGGGAAAACTGGATAGCCATATACAAAAAAATGAAAGTAGACCCTTACCTTACACCATACACAAAAATTAACTCAAAATGGATTAAAGACTTGAATGTAAGACCCGAAACTATGAAACTTCTAGAAGAAAACATAGGCAGTACGCTCTTCAACATCAGTCTTAGCAACATATTTTCAAGCACCATGTCTGACCGGGCAAGAGAAACAATAGAAAAAATAAACAATTGGGACTACCTCAAACTAAAAAGCTTCTGCACAGCAAAGGAAACCATCAACAAAACGAAAAGACAACCTAACAATTGGGAGAAGATATTTGCAAACCATACATCTGATAAGGGGTTAATCTCCAAAATATATAAAGAACTCATGCATCTCAATAACAAAAAAACTAACAGCCCAATTAAAAAAATGGGCAAAAGACCTGAACAGACATTTCTCCAAAGAAGATATACAGATGGCCAACAGACCATGAAAAGATGTTCAAAATCACTAACTATCAGAGAAATACAAATCAAAACTACAATGAGATATCACCTCACGCCCGTCAGAATGGCTATAATTAACAAGACAGGAAACAACATGTGTTGGAAAGGATGTGGAGATAAGGGAACTCTCATACACTGCTGGTGGGAGTGCAAACTGGTGCAGCCACTATGGAAAACAGTATGGAGATTCCTCAAAAAATCAAGGATAGAACTACCATACGATCCAGCTATTCCACTGCTGGGTATTTATCCAAACAACTTGAAAATACCAATGCGTAAAGATACATGCACCCCTGTGTTCATTGCAGCGTTATTCACAATAGCCAAGACTTGGAAGCAATCTAAGTGCCCATCAAGGGACGAATGGATAAAGAAGATGTGGTATAGATACACAATGGAATACTACTCAGCCATAAGAAACGACCAAATCCAGCCATTTGTGACAACATGGACGGACATTGAGGGTATAATGCAAAGTGAAATAAGTCAGAGGGAGAAGGTCAAATACTGCATGATTTCCTTCATTAAGTAGTAGATAATAACAACAATGAACAAACACATAGAGACAGAGATTGGATTGGTGGTTACCAGAGGGGAAGGGGGGAGGGAGGAGGGTGAAAGGGATAATTTGGCACATGTGTGTGGTGATGGGTTGTAATTAGTATTTGGGTGGTGAACATGATGTAATCTATGCAGAAATAGAAGTATAATGATGTACACCTGAAATTTATACAATGCTATAAACCAATGTTACTGCAATAAACAAAAAAGTAAAAAAAAAAAAAAAGAATAATGCTCTTATGAACATTCTTGTGCATGTTTCCTGGTACAAATATTCAAACATTTCTGTGAGGAATAAACTTAGGAGTAGAATTGCTGTTCCTTAGAGTATACACATGTTCATCTTTAGTAGATGATGCCAAATTTTATTCAAAAGTGGTGTTAACAATTTACATTTCTACCAGTAATGGATGAGTATTCTAGTTTTGATAAACAGAAGTTCTAAATTCCAATTTATTTCAATTTATCAATCTTTTCCTTGGTGTGGGAGCCTTTTGTGTCCTGCTTAAGAAAGTTTTGCCTACGAGGTCACAAAAATATTTTCTTATGTTATCCCCCAGAGCTTTACTGTTTTGCCTTTCACATTGATATCTCCAACCAAGTGGAACTCCTATGTGTTTATGGTGGCAAGTAGGGGTCAAAGTTGTTTTTCCCCAATGGGTACTCAATGAACCATGTACCACTTATTAAATGGACTATAGTTTCCACAGTACTCTGCATTGCTGTCTTTGTCATAATTCAAGTGTTCATATATGTGTGGTTCTGTTTCTGCTCTTCAAGACAGCAATTTTTAGTTTGGGAGTGTCAGTGAGAATTTAGCAAAATTTTAGTGAGCACCTGCTTAAGTTTGAATGAAGACTTTTATGGATAAATTCCAAAAATCCTAAGTATCTGATATCTCTACTGGAGCTTCAGGCATGCCACAACCTTCTCATAATGAAGTTGACCTGGTATGAGATTTTTGGTTGGTCACCAAGATTAGGTGTGCCTTTTTATCACACTGCTAATAGCAACTCAAGGGGCTAATTTCCCACCATTGTCTCCACTTAACACAGGAAGATATTAAGGGTATGAGAATAAAAATTACATACTTAGGATCATGAAAGGAATGAGATTTTGAGATATAGTAGTTTTTTTAAAAACTCAGATTCTAGGAACTGAATACCTAGATTTATATCATAATCCTGCCACCTAAAGGCTGTGCAACCTTAGACAAGTCACATAAATTATCCTAATTTTTCTCTCTAGCAAAATGGAGAGAATAATAGTGTTTTGCATTAGCGCTTTTTCTCTCTAGCAAAATGGAGAGAACAGTGTTTTATGTTGACAGTGGTATATACAACATTATTATTATTATTAATTTTATTGGTATAATCATACAATAAATGGAAGTAAAGAACAACACTCAGCTTGCAGGAATAATTTATTATCAGTGTTTCTCACCCCCTCAGTATTCTTCACTTTCGTAAGATCTTATTCTGAGAATCACAGGATGATCAAAATGTGTTTCCATTACAGCTCTGTGTCTGAAACCGGAGATAGGAAATGGCAATCTGTCTGTAGATAAGGATCTATATGTTAAGCCTGAAAATGTCACTGTCCAGTGTGACTCTGGCTATGGCGTGGTCGGCTCTCAAAGTATCACCTGCTCTGAGAATGGAACCTGGTACCCAGAAGTGCCCAAGTGTGAGTGGGTAAGTGGCACACATTTCAGGGTGTTCTATCACATTCTAAAAATGTAGCCTCCTCCAGAGTACTGTCAGCCATATTGATAAGATGTGACTTTTGTCAGGACTCGTTTCTGAGTTGTTTAAATCACTTTCAAAATCAGTAATTTTCTCCTCACAGCACTTTGTGAGCTCGGTAAGGCAAGATCTAATTCTCTCATTTTATAGCGAGAAGGACCAAGCCCCTGAATAGGAGGGTTCCATAGATCCGGGTGACCTGGCCCTCAGCCCTGTATTTTCTACAATTAATGCTATGCTTTTATATAGCCATCAGAACAATCCTTTCAGCTGTCCCTGAAGAGGCCTCCTGGGTGTCTCTGCAGCACTGACCCCTCCCTGCCTTAACAGTTATTCATTGCTGCCTGAGAGCAGCGTTGGTCTGGGCCCTAGAGTGAACACTTTGCTGAAACACAAAGTATCTTTTGATTTCTTTCCACCAGTCCTGAGGAGGGCCTTAATACTCCAATTTTGCTGTCATCAGGGAGGCATCCTGAAGGAATCTTATACCTTCACAGTTTGGAGAGAAGCCTCTCAAAATCTATCCTTTTATCTCTTTTAGGAAGTCCATCAGGGCTGTGAGCAAGTGCTAGCAGGCAGTAAATTCATGCAGTGTCTCTCACGCCCAGAGGACGTGAAAACAGCCCTGCAGGTGTATAAGCTGTCTCTGGAGATTAAACGACTGCAGCAAGAGAGAGACTGAAGAGGAACTCCAGTTAGAAATCAATATATCTATTTTTTCCTCCCTCCTCCCCACAAAAATAGAGAAGTGGGTACATTTCCCTTATTAGCAACTTTACTATTCCTTAAATACTACTATTTACTGGAAAAAAATTTATCTATGTTAGGTGAATCTTGATATTCTTAGTGCCACCGATAACGTGGAGCTATTGCTTCAGGAGTTTCCTAGGTTTGGTGCTTTCCTGGGTTTGGTGGAATGGCCGAAATAAATAACCACCTGTCAAAAATCCAGTGTCTTTGTTTCCACTTTGATTCCTGTGTAATGAAAAATTAGGGCCCTATACATATCACTTCCTCATGTTTCTCTGATTAACTTTCTATTTTACTGTATCATAGAGTATACGTGGTCCTCGAAAATACGTACTTGTGCCTTGTCTGGAGTGTCTTTACCCTGTGTCTTCACTTCCTTCAGTACCCAGGTCAAATATCACACCTTCCTCCAAGTCTTCTCCTTCCTCTCTCCATTTGATCACAGGTATTTCTCTAGAACAACTTCTCACTTCATCATTCTATTTAAGGTACATTTGGTTTTGCTTGACATCCCTTCCACTCAGTAATAACCAGCCTGCAAGTCTTTGAAAGCCTGATCTATATGTAACCCAAGTATTGCTCCTGGACATGCCAAGTCTTCCAATTCAATCTGATCACTCTTTTCTTTAATATTTCAATTAAAATGGCTTTAGTGTCTCTCTTAGATCAGATTCCCCAGAAGCAGACCTTGAGAAAAAGATTCATGTGCAAGTAATTTGTTAATGAAGTGTTCCAAGGAGAAACGGGAAAAGGAGTAGGATGAGCAGGACAGAACAGGGAAGGAACCTAGCAGGGCCATCAGGTAAAGTCCTATGGAGGGTGGCTTAGCCTTGTTCCAAGAGGAAAGTCTGGATTATGAATTTGCTTAAATTTTGTCCCAATTCCAGGTAAAAGAACTGTTCTGTCATTCTGCTATACCAGGCTGGGGGCACACGAGCCCTCAGGGCATCCAATTCTCTCTGTGTGAAGGCAACGCTGTCTAGCAGCTGGAGGGGAATCCTCCCAAGAGATCAGAAGGCATGACCATGAGAAACCAAAGCACACAGAATCCTGCAGAGGAGTGCACAGAAATGGTAAAAGGATCTGAAGGAGCTGGGCAGAGCTCTTCAGGGCCTAACCAACATGTCTCCCTCTTAGATCTCGGGATATTCTTGGGAGCTTTATATTTCAGACAGTCACCTCTTCTTCCAGTTTTTTGCCTCCTCCGAAATCTCATTCTCCTTCCTGTTTACTTACCTACTATGGCTGGCCTCTGGTTCTCCACTGCATCTTAATCAATAATACAGAACATCATCTCTTTTCTTTGATTTCTTCAAAATAGCAGTCACACAAGAAAGTTGCACAGGGGACTTTTACTAAAGCTTTAGAATTAACAGAGGGGTATATGGCTGGCTACACAAGGCTGGACTTTCACATCGAATGTTACAGAACTGTGATCTAAAAAGACCATTGCCTTTTCCTGCCACCAGGAATATCTTCTGGCTGACTTTCTCTGCATGACCCTGCCAGCCTCTAGGCTTTTCTGGTCTGACAGTTTCCCTTCTCAAATCTCTCCTTATCACACTTCATCCATTCTTGCTCCTACTACTCCAGAAATCCATTTCCCTTCACTTTATTAGGGAAAACATTTTAGCTTTCTGTCTTCCCCTAGTCTCAGGGCTTTTATATCCAAATATTCATGAATGTACTCAAATAAACAAAGGGCCATCCATTCCAGGTCTGGGCAACACGCCATAGAGAAGATTCAGGAGAATCTCTAAAATGTGAGTCCTTCCATATTTCCTTCCCTGCGGTCTCTATGGGGGGCAGTGTGGAAACATTTTTGCACTTAGGTGAATCATCCCACTATCTTTTTATTTGTTAATTCTAAATTAATTACACCTAATTATAATTATGAAAGTAATATATGCATATGAAAATAAGAATTCAAACCTTACAAAGGGATTTATAAAAAATAAAAAACAATTCTGTCCTGCTTCAGTCCTACTCTATTTTGAGTTTTTCTGCTAATTACCTTAATCACTCTGAAGAGGATGCACACAATATATCATTTGACTTTTTATCTCTGAACCATATATTTTAATAATTTTATTTATTTATTTATTTTCCCCCAAAGCCCCAGTAGATAGTTGTATGTCATAGCTGCACATCCTTCTAGTTGCTGTACGTGGGACGCGGCCTCAGCATGGCCGGAGAAGCGGTGAGCCGGTGCGCGCCCGGGATCCGAACCCGGGCCGCCAGCAGCGGAGCGTGTGCACTTAACTGCTAAGCCATGGGGCCCGCCCTGAACCATATATTTTGATTTCCTGCTACAAATGATCAATCTAGCTCCTACTTTCCCTCTCCTCTCACTCTCAGTCAGTCTCATTTAATTTTATATTCTTTTACTAAATACTTGTCTTTATGGGTTTAAATAATGCACTTAAACCTCTATTATTTATGCAATTTTATTTTTAATAATTTACTATTTTATTAAAGTAATACAAGTTAGATAATTAAACAGTCAAACAATCCCAAAAGACTTGTAATGAAAACTCTAGTATTCTGACCCACTCAATTCCACCCTTTGGTCTCATTCCCCTAAAATAACCACTTTCAACTCCTTTAGCTCTTTCTTATATTTATCTATATATTTCCAAATAATATTCTCATGCTACTTATGTTTATTTATTATTTTTAAACATTATGTATTGACTTACTATTGAAAGAGAATAAGAATTTAGGTCCTTTACAGCACCATCTTTCCTCACAGTGTCATTATATCCCACTCTTTGGTTAAATTAATATTCAACATTTATACTACTATGACTTAGCAAATCTTGATCTTTGCTAAACCAAGGTAAGCCAAGCAGTGGTCTATGAATATATTTCCTTACAAGACAACTCTTTAACCTTTATGGTATTAATAATTTATCTTGTTTTTTGGTTTAGTTTTCTATGTTCCTGTTGCTGATTCTTGCTATATGCTCCAAAGATCTGTCATAGTCTAGCAATATATTTCCTAATGCTCAGACACATCAGATGCTGTTTCAACTTCACACACTTGCCCAACACCACACCTGGAGACTTCCCTCCCAGGCCCTCTGTTCAGTGGTTCTGAAATGAACTGTTTACTTTTAAATCTTAGGTCTTCTCTTTGCTGTTCTCTATACTACTTTCATTCCAAATCTTAATCTGTTCTGGTTTATTTCCTCATTTTTGCTGGAACAGATCCTTCAGAATGTGCCTAAGAAAGGATGCCTGGGAAGTAAATTTTTGAGTCTTTACATGTCTTAAAATATCTTTTTTTGCTACCCTCACAGTTAATTGATAGATTGCTTGTATGTAGAAGTCTGGATTCTGTCAAAATTTTGAAGGCATTTCTCCATTGCCATGTGCTTTCCAGTGCTGCTATGGAACAATCCATGATATTCCAATCCTTGATACGTTATTGATCTCTTTTTTCTCTCTCTCTTTTCTCTCTGGGAGATTTTATTTCTTCTCTTTATCCTTGCAGCCTTGCTGTAGGATGTTTTTCATGTACTGACCTAGGTACTTGCTGGAACCTTTAAATCTGGAAATGCATGTGTTTCAGATCAGGGAAAATTTTTAGAATTTTTTTTATGTTATTTTCTGTTTTGATTTTATTTTGTCATATTTGTTTTGTTTTCCCTTGGAATGTTTTCTAGTAAAATATTGCTTTAATCTTTCTTTTCTGTCCTACTTCCCATATCTTGTTCTTTGTGTTTTACTTTTTGGGAGATTTTCTTGACTTTGTATTTTAAGACTTTTATTGAAGTTTAAAATCTATTTATCATATTTTAATTTCCAGCGGCTTGTTCTTGTTCTCTACATATTCCTTTTACGTAGTATCCTGTTCTTTCTTCATGGATGCAATGTCACTTTTTCTGTCTCTCAAAATATTAATTATAGAGTGGGTTTTGGGAGACATTCCTTGCTCTCTGTTCATATGAAGGAATGGGACCCTAAAATATTGATTTACATATCTGTATGTATGAGTGAGGTTTCTCTAATATTGAACTTCTCTGTAACATGATGGGCAGCAAGAAGATTTAACTATTTGTATGTTTGTTTTATTTTTAAATAGGACGTGTATCTTCAGGTCTTTTCTCCGGGGGTGCTCAATGCCTCCTGAGAAGATTTCTGGAATCCTCTCCCTATTGATCCATCAACCTTAGTCTTTATCTTGAGTTTCTACTACTTATATGTACTATGTAAAATGAAGAAATGAGTGCTTCTAAGTTTATGTTCAACTTCACTGCCCTTTCCACCTGTCAAGCTCTGTCTACATCCTATTATTTTTGTACTGCATCATTTATAGCACTTGGATTCTATCCAGTATCTATCACCCCTTCCCATTGAAGGCAGAACTAACCTGTGCCATATACTACACTTACTATTTCATTTCTGGGCTTTGTTCACAGTAAGTGTTCAATAATCATTTCATAAAAAGACATTTGAAGTTCCATGAGCTTAAAGCTTAGTACAGAAGATCAATTTTTAAAACTCTCTGCTGAATGTAATTCCTTCTATGATGCCACAAACCAAAAACAAGTGATCTGTTCCTTTTCTGCATTTAATGGAGAGCCCAGGGCCATGAAAAAGGTTAGGAATAGCCAAGACAATCTTGAAACAGAACGAAGCTGGAGGACAAATCTTACTAGATTTCAAGACTGATTATAAATCTATATTAATTAAGACAGTGTGGTATTGGTACAAATAGAATCAAGCTGACTATGCAGCTGAATAGAGAATCCAGAAATACATATAATTTATATTTATCTTAATATATTTACCTTAATTGTGACAAATTTGACTCTTCAATGTGATGGGAAAGGATATTTTTTTCAATACATATACCCTAGGTCAATTGTAAAGCTATGTGGAAAAATTGTATCTTGACCCCTACCTTATCTACCCAAAAGAAATACAAAGTGAATTATAGATCTACATGTGAAAGGTAAAAAAATAAATAACACACATAGGAGAATATCTTCATGATCTTGAAGTAGGTAAATATTTCTTATATACAACATAAAAAGCATTATGAAAAAAACTTATAAATTGTCCAATATTAAAATAAAGACTCTATTTATTTAAAGACACCATTAAGATTCTCCAAAGAGGATGTACAAATGGTCAGCAAGCACATGAAAACATTCTCAGCATTTTTAGTCATGAGGGAAACACAAATTGAAACCACAGTGGCATACCACTTCCCACTCACTAGGATGATTATAATTTCTTTAAAAAATTGAAAATAACAAGTGTTGGGAGGATGTGGAAAAACTGGAACACTCATACATTGCTGGTAGAAATGTAAAATGCTGTAGCTGCTGTGAAAAAACTTTGGCAGTTCCTCAAATAGTTAGAGTTACCATGTGATCCAGCAGTTCACTCCTAGCTATACACCCAAGAGAATCGAAAGCACATCTTCATACAAACACATGTACATGAATGTTCACAGAGCACTGTTTGTAATAGCCAAAAAGTGGAAACAACCCAACTGATGAATGGATAAACAAAATGAGGTATATCCATACAATGGAATATTATTCAGCCATAAAAGGGAATGAAGTACTGATACATGCTACAACATGGATGAACCTTGAAAACATTATGCTAAGTGACAGAAGCCAGACACAAAGGACCACATACAGTATGATTTAATTTATATGAAATATGAAGAATAGGCAAATACTAGATTAGTAGTTGCTAGGGAATAGGGGGAGAGAAGGAATGAGGAGTGACTGCTAAAGGGTATGGGGTTTCTTTTTGGGGTGATGAAAATGTTCTGGAATTAGATAGTGGCGATGATTGCACAACTTTATGAATTGTACACTGTAAAATGGTTAATTTTATGGTACATCAATTATATCTCAAAAAAAAAGTCACTGAATTGGGCTGAATTTTGTCCCCCACAAATTCATATGTTCATATCCTCCAGAAATTCATATGTTCAAGCAACTGTATTTGGAGACAAAGTCTTTAAAAAGGTGCTAAGTTAAAATGAGGTCTTTAGGGTGGGCCCTAATACAATATGACCTTATGGTGACCTTATAAGAAGAGGAAATTGGGACAGAAAGAGAGAGCGATATCAGACATGTGCACTTGCAGAGGAATGACCATGTGAAGACACAACAAGAAGGCAGCCATATGCAAGCCAAGGAGAGACCTGGAGCAGATTCTCCCTCTCAGCCCTCATAAAAAACTATACCTCGGGGCCAGCCCAGTGGCGCAGCGGTTAAGCACACGCGCTCCGCTTCGGCGGCCCGAGGGTTCGCTGGTTCGGATCCCAGGCGCGCACGGACGCACCGCTCATCAAGCCATGCTGTGGTGGCATCCCATATAAAGTAGAGGAAGATGGGCATTGATGTTAGCCCAGGGCTGATCTTCCTTGGCAAAAAGAGGAGGATTGGCATAGGATGTTAGCTCAGGGCTGGTCTTCCTCACGAAAAAGAAAAACTAAACATGCTGACGCTTTGATCTCAGACTTCCAGGCCCCAAAACCGTGAGAAAATAAATCTCTGTTGTTTAAGCCACCCAATCTGTGATATTTTGTTTTGGCAGCCCCAGCATGCTAATACAGATAACCACAAAGAGAGTGAAAGGGCAAGCCATAGTCTGGGAAGTGATATTTGCAATATCTCTGTGAAGACTTATATCTAAAATATATAAAGAACTCTTACAAATAAATAAGAAAAATGTAATCAATCCACCAAATGAATGGAGAAAAGACCTGAAGGGCCTTCACAAAAAAAGATATCCAACTGGCCTATAGACATATGAAAAGATGATCAACTTCATTAGTCATCAGGGAAATTAAAATCAAAACTACAGAGCATGGTCGGGGCCGGCCCAGTAGCATAGTGGTTGGGTTCATGTGCTCCACTTCAGTGGCCCCGGGCTCGCGGGTTCGGATTCCGGGCGCAGACCTACGCACCACTCATCAGGCCATGCTGTGGCAGTATCCCATATACAGGATAGAGGGAGACGGGCACAGATGTTGGCTCAGAGCTAATCTTCCTCAGCAAAAAGAGGAAGATTGGCAATGGATGTTAACTCATGGCCAATCTTACTTACCAAAAAAAAAAAAAAAACCCCAAAGTGCATGGTTGGACCACAATGTGGATGAACCCCAAGAGCATTATGCTAAATGAAGTAAATCTGACAAAGAAAAACAAATACCATATGATGTCTCTTAAATGTGGAATCTAAAAATATATATGTGTGTGTGTGTGTATATATATATATATATATATATATATATGTAAAACTAAGCTCATAAATACAGAGAATAGATTGGTGGTTGCCAAAGGCAGGGGGTGGGAGAAATGTGTGAACTGTTTTTGTTTTTTTTTATTTTAAATAAATTAAAACAAAATTAAAAAAATAATTTTAAAAAGTCCTTTACCGTGAAAGTGTATGTTACATTTCATCTAAATTCATGAAACCTTTTTTCTTGTAGCTATGCATGCATACAGCAAAAGAACAATATTTCAGTGTACTATACTGCACAAAAATTCCAGAAGACAAATTAACTCTTTCTAGAGTTAATGAGCATTTGCTCATTCAACTATAAATTTTAAGTATAATAGAACTTTGCAGAAGTAAAGCAGCTGCTACTGAATTTTGTTTCTTAGAAAGGGAAGTTGGAAAGAAAAAATTGGTTAAATGTTTTAAGCGGTTGTTGATTTTCCTAAGAGTTAAAGTAGGTCAAGGAAATACACACACACATGCACACAGAGAGAGCGACCATTCACAAATACATGAGGGATCAGGCTAACTTTCGCAAGAAATTTCAAGTATAAGTACAGTAGTTATCTACTGAGAAGGTAAATTGGGCTTGGTGCTAGCAGCAATAAAAGAGCAACTATATTAAAAACAAACAAACAAAAACCACAGTGCAATTTCACTACATACCCAGAAGAATTGCTAAAATGATAAAATACCAAGTGTTAGCAAGAATGTATTGCAACCATAACTCTGCAAAACTGCTAGTGAAAGTATAAATTCATCCAAGTGCCTTGGAAAGTTCTTTGGCAGTAACTACTAAAGCTGAGCATGTGCCTACTCTATGATCTAGTAATTCCACCCCTAGGTATTACCCCTCAGAAATGCATCCATCCATTCAACAATGGACATGTATTAGAATGTTTATAGCAGCCCTATCTCCATTAGCCCCAAAATGGAAACTGCCAAAATGCTCATTGTGCAGTAGAGGGGATAAATTAATTGTGGTATATCACATGATGAAATATACCACAACAACGGAATGAATGCTTGTATGGATAATTCAAAACATAAAATGTTTAGTGAAAGATGCCAGACACAGAATAATACATACAGTTTTATTTCATTTATGCAATGTCAAAAACAGGCAAAAGTAATCCATAGTGCTCAAAGTCAGAACAGCGATCCTTTTTGGGAAGGGAGCATGCGGAGGGCTATGAAGGTTCTGGTAATACTTTGTTTCCTCATCTGGGTGGTGTTACATGCATGTGATTCAGTGTGTTAAAAGTCAACTGGCTCTATACTTAAGATATTGCACTTTTTTGTATGTATAGTTCAATAAAAATTAAATAAAAAATTGGAAAGAGGGTGGCTCTTCCATACCCTAGTGATATGGGGGTTAACGGCAGATTTTCCCATTTACTTAGAATATTCTTACCAAAATGTACCCAGATACAGGAGAAATTGCCATTTTTCTCACAATAGAATTCATCTTTTCAATGTTTTTATTGGCTGCCACTTTTTGGCGTTTTACAGCTACACCTGATGTCCCCAAGATTACTATGTCACCAGTTTTTTGGGATGCTCTGAATAAGTCCCGGCATCCAGAAGTTTCGTCTGTGCTATTTGGCTCCCTCTACTGGCTCATTGATTTTCACCAGTGCAGTAAACAATAACCAGGATAATAGATTTTGTTGTTGTTCTCCAGATTATTTCACTAGACCAGATATTTGGGAATTAATGGTGTAGCTTTTATGCCCCACTGGTAAATTCTACCTCCCATTATACATCTCAAGGCTTTAGGTTTCTCAAACTACGGATGGTAAGAAAACCTGGACTTCACAAATGTCATACCTCTCCCCTTCATTGTCCCAACTTTTCCCTCACAGAGATTTAGACATAATGGGTATGGGGACTTTGCATCAACCCCACTGTTATCACTCATCTACTCAACGATAGTATTTACAGTATTGATAAAAGTCAAGAGGAAGCTTAGATTGATGGGAAGATCAGATGCTTTGCTAAATCAAATCATTTGCCTATATAAAAGATACAGAAATACCAAAGGAAGTTATCAAGGTCTGGGCACAGGGCAGAGAGATCAGTAACATCTTCCAGGTTAGGTGGAGGTCAAGTCTCCAGACTTGCCTTATAACGTTGGAGAAGTTCTACACTTTTACTTTTGATATATACTGAGCCCACTCATCTGGGCCAGGTGTACCTCATCAATATACAAAATGACTACAGAGGAGAGAAGTCAAGATGGCGGCATAAGCAGACTCGGAACTCACCTCCTCCCACAGATACAGTCAATTTACAACTACTCGTGGAAAAATAACCCCTGAGAGAGAACTGAAAACTGGATAAGAGGAACTCCTGCAACAAAGAACAATCCTAATTGAGGTAGAAGAGGCAGAAACTCCCTTCTGGAGAGAAAAAACGCTGCCTTCACAAGCCGCCAGCTTCATGGCCGCTGGGGAGCAGCCCAAAGGTACGCAGCCCTCCCTGGAGGAGCGGGACCCTGAGCCAGGGAGCACCCCCGCTGTGGGCATTTTGTGGACCCAGCACAATCGAGACAAGTGGCATAATATCTGACTTTGCCTGCTACTAAAACATGGGGGAGTACCCCCAGAAAACCTGGTTCACAAAGACATTAAAACCCGCTCTTAAAGGGCCCATGTGCAAACTCACCCACTTCAGAAAGCAACCTAAAATCACCAGAAAGAAAGGTGCACAGTGTTTTGGTGAAAAGAGACTCACCTGATAGCCTCTGAGTGCATTGCAGTGAGAGGTGAGACCTCTCCAGGGACTGGGACATTGGTGGTTGCCATTGTTGTAGCCTGGTTTCGGCGTGCTGACACAGACACCCTTGGAGTTCTCCCTGGACCCTGCTAGCCCAGGTCTGCCCCACCCACTAGAGCACTGATTTAACCCAGCTCAGCCAGGGCAGGCAGCCCACCCTAGGAATGGGCCCCACCCAACAACAAGCCCTCAGGCAACTTGTGGGCCTGCATAGATTGGTCATTGGATTCTCTGCAGCCTGTTGACTGAGCCCACTTCAGTGGGGCAGGGCGTGCACAAGGAGCAGGTGGAGAGTGTGGGGCAGTGGTGGAGTATGTGGGGCTCCCGCCATGGAGAGACTGGGTCCACTTCAGGAGGTCGGGACGCACACATGGGGCAGGACTGTGTTGAGTGTGTGTGGGGACCTGTGGGCAGCAGGGCTTGTCAGCTGCAGAAGACCTGTGCTTCTCAAAGACATAGGGGGTTTGCCCCACCTTCCAAAGCCTGAAACAATTGGGTGCTCCCGAGCTTGAGGCCGGCCCCACCCAGCTGCAATCCTCAGAGAGTTGACAAGACACCTAAAGGCTGGAGGCTTATAGCAATTGTAAGCCCCTGAGCCTAACTGCCTGCCACACTGGGAGCCTACTCACTTTAAAGAAATACTGCAACACAAATGTGGTATTAGAACTTGCAGCCAACTGTGCTGGGGCTTCCCACACCCGATAAAGAGACTGAAGGACTCACAACAACTACAAGCAGCTGAGCATTACAACAGCTGGCCAGGAGCATAGCTCAGCCTCCCTGGGCACCTACAGGGAAAGCAACCACGCCACAACAGAAGGACACACGTAGCCCACGTAGGGGTCACTCCTGGAACATTCAGAACTGAGGGAAGCACACTGCAGCCTCATAAGGCATCACTTATATAAGGCCACCTATCAAAGAGCAGGAGATGTAGCTGACCTACCTAATACATAGACACAAGCACATAGACACTCTTTCTCTAAAGAGGCAAAATGAGGAGGCAAAGGAATACACTCCAGGTAAGGGAATAGGACAAAACCCCAGAAAAGGTACTAAGTGAAACAGAAATGAGCAACCTACCTGACAGAGAGTTCAGACAAAGAGTGTTAAGGATGCTCACTGATCTGGGGAGAAGAATGGATGAACTCAGTGAGAATGTCAACAAAGAAATGGAAGATATAAAAAAAGAACCAATCAGAAATGAAGAATACAATACTTGAAATGAAAAATTTGAAAATACTTGAAAATGAAAATACTTGAAAATGAAAAATGAAGTAATTTTGGATTGTATCCTGAAGATTTTGAATGGACTGTTATATTCTACCAAAAAGAAAGTTTTTGTTTAAGCATGTAATCAACTTAGTTGGACTGAAAATTCTATCTTAGATAGCAGCTCAAATCTTAGTTCAGTTCTCTCATCCTTAGCTGGGCTGTTTTTAGTCTGTCCCACTAAATAATGAATCTGAGATCAGCCAGAAATCTGGGAAGAGTTTATACATAGTATGGGTTCCCTTTCTCTTTGGATTTTCAGTTTCTAGGTACTCCTCCATTTTCCAGTGGCTGTTGTTGCCCCAAACTCTGTTTCCATTGCTTCACACCAGGAATACTACTGGTTTTCTATTAAAGTTTTATCCATCCCACACCATGCCAACTATTGATTTTCTCTCAGGTTAACAGCCCAGTCATAACAAGTGAGAAACTCACTCAGTGCTGTTCCTTTCTTCCAAGAGTTATTGCTCTTCTAGAGTGTATCTGCTTTGGTTCACTCTCTGATCTCTTTGGGTAGACCCCCCTATATCTTGTCCAGAGTTTATAACTGTTATCTGTGGGAAGATAGGACCATAGAAACTTAGATAGCTGTACTGAAAACAGGACTCTCCGTAACCTTACTCATATTCAGTCTTTTAAGCTTACAGGACATGCTGTTCCCTTTTTAGGGAAAATTTTCCCCTGGATATTTGCGTGGTTTACTCCCATACTTAATTCAAATCTTTGTTCTAATGTCAGTTATTCAGAAAGGCTTTCCTTGGCCATGTTATTCAATATGCACTGCCCACCCCAGCTCACACATTACTATCTACCACTTTGTTCTGCATTATTTTATTTTCATAGTACTTCTGTTTCTGACCTTATGTTATACAGTAATTTATTTTTTTGCTTATATTTATCTTCCTCACTAGACTATAAGCTCTATGAGTATGGGAAATTTTGTCTGCTTTGGGTAGTGCTGCATCCTCAGCACCTAGAATAGTGCTTGGCTCATAGTAGGGGCTCAATAAACACTCATTGAATTAGTAGTTCATGAAAGATGGTTAAAAATACATGAACACACAAATATGTTCAACTGATCTTTGACAAAAGCAAAAGCAAATAATAGGGAAAGGGTAGCCTTTGCGACAAATAGTTCTATAGAGCAACTGAACATCTACAGGCAAAAAGTGAATCTTGACGTAAACCTCACCTCATATAAAAATTAACTCAAAATGAATCCCGGACTTAAATGTGAAACAAAATCAAAAAACTTCTAGAAAAATGCACAAGAGAAACTTTATGGGGTCTAAGACTTAGATGTAAAGTGTAAAACTATAACACTTTCAGAAAAAATATAGGAGAAAATCTTGGGATATAGAGCTAGGCAAAGAGTTTTAGACTTGACACCAAAAATACAATTCATTAAAAAAATTGGTAAATGGGACCTCATTAAGATTAAAAACTTTTGCTCTGCAAAATTCCATGTGAAGAGGATGAAAGATAAGCTACAGTCTGGGAGAAAATATTTTCAAACCATATATCTGACAAAAGACTGATATCTAGAATAAATAAAGAACTCTCAGAACTCAACAGTAAGAAAAGAATCCAATTAGAAAATGGGCAAAAATCATGAATAGATATTTCACTGAAGAGAATATACAAATGGTAAATAAGCACATGACAAGATGTTCAACATCATTAACCATCAGGGAAATTCAAATTAAAACCATGAGATATCACTACACACCTATTAGAATGGATAAAGTAAAAAAATAGTGACATCATCAAATGCTTGCAAGGATGTGGAGAAACTGAGTCATTTATATATGCTGGTACCTAGTAATGTAAAATGGTACAGACTGTCTGGAAACAGTTTGGTGGTTTCTTAAAAACGTAAATATGCAACTGTCACATGACCTACCAATTGTGTTCCTGTTGTTTATCCCAGAGGAATGAAAACTTATATTCACACAAAAACCTGTACGTGAATGTTCATATCACTTTTATTCATACTAGTTGAAAACTAGAAATGGTCCAGATGTCCCACAACAGGTGAATGGTTAAACACACTGTGGTACATCCATACCATGGAAAACTACTCAGCAGTTAAAGGGAACAGACTGTTGACACACACAAAAACTTGAATCAATGTTGAAGGAATTATACTGAGTGAAAAAAAATCTAACCCCAAAAGCTTACGTACTGTATCATTCTATTTATAGAACACTTTTGAAATGACAAAATTTTAGAAATGGAAACCAGATTAGTGGTTGCCAGGGGCTGGGGAAGGGGAGATGGCCAGGAGAAAGGTGGATATGGTTATAAAAAGGCAACACAAGGGATCCTTGTGGCAATGGAACTGTTCTGTATCTTGACTGTGGTGGTGGATACACAAACCTACACATGTGCTAAAACTATATAGAATTGAGTACACTTGCAAGTGTACACACAAGTATAAAAGTTTATATAAGATCAGTGGACTGTATCAGTGTCAATATCTGTATACACACAGGTATAAAGACTTGAAAAAGATCAGTGGTTTGTATCAATGTCAATATTCATTCATTTAGTAAACTCTTGATTATGTCCTCTCATGATTTGGAAGCAAAAGATAGTCTTCTGTTTTCTAGATCTTAACTTCATTTCCACACCTTTTTTGTCTCTGTCTTGTTATCCATTTTTCTTTGACAATTATTTACATTATTTGAAAAGTGCTAGGTTATAGTGGAAAGCACACATATGATTCAGATCCTGGCTCAGCCACTTATTGTTTGTAAATTTTTTGGCAAGTCTTACTCAACCTTTTTTGACAAGATGTAAAAAAAAAAAATCATAGGATTGTTGTAACATTAAATGGAATCATTTATAAAACGTGCTTAGAACATGGTAGTTGCTTAATAGAGAGAAGGAATAATTCAAAATTGTCTTCTAGTGAATGTTTTAAATTGCCCGTTTTTTTCTAACTAATATTTAGTTTAGATTCTCTTTCTAACGTAAAGCAAATTCATGGTGAATTTATTTGCTTTCCTTTCTGTCCAGAAAGGTTAAAATTTTATTGTTCTGTCATAAATATTACATCATAATTTACCTAGTTATCTCTGGTGAGAGCTAAGCACTTTGGATTTTGAATTCCTATAACAGTCTTTGGAGCTGGACTCGGTAAGAAGGTCATTTTCAGGCATTTCCCAGAACTCACTGTCTTCTTTTAATAAACATCAGCATATCTTCAAGAATTACTTCCCACGAAAGATAAAGTACACATGTAAACAGTTATCTTTTGCTGCTTCTGTCGGAGCCATAACACAGGACTGGGTGTATCTTTTGGCTGATCAAACACCTTCCACACATTCTCAAGGTCTTATGGAACCTTCCTCTCTTCATAGTTCTCCACTCCCAACCTCTTCAATGTCTGCTGCGTGCTTTTTCAGTGCTTCAGACATCACTGTTCCCTCTTCCAACAGACTAGAATGGCGCCGAAGTATGATTCATTAGGTGTCTTAGGTAAATCAGAAATAACAAAAAGGAATGTCCACTCAAACATTGTCTGAGTAATTTTTCTTGAGTCTTTTCATACTTGTCTCTCTCCACGAGGCTTTAGAACCTCTGGAAGGAAATTTAACTTTCTCCATCATTTTTTGTTTTGTTTGTTTTTTTGTTTCATCCTGCTATCCGGAGCCCAAACTCATAACTGAAGTCACAACTTTTCCTAATAGGTAGTGCTTCTCAGTAATGGCTTTCCTTCACCCTGGAATTTCCAAATTCCACGGGACCTAACACTGGGCTTTATCATACTCGAGGTTTGCTTTGAGGGTTGCTGAGCCCGCCCACTCTGAGCCAAGGTGCTTTTTTTCCCCATCCTTTGTCTTGTTACTCGGAAATGAATTATTTACATTTCTAGATAGGAATTTCCCACTCCTACCATGGAAAGAAAGATTAGTTGTTACACTTCTAAATACCCTCAGAGTCTAACAGGCTGCTTGCTCCTGGCTTTGGACTCTAGAACTGAGGTTTCAAGTGCCCTTTGACTCAGTTGATTCTGAGAACCCTAATTCTGCCCTCTTCTGCTCAGCTTCTTCCTAACTCAGAGCTCAGTCTTGACTTGACTTTCCCCCAGGGTTTTGCTGACTATCACACAGCTGAACTCTAGTTTGGCAGGTGCTGCTGCTAGTTCACTCTCTTTCTTCCAGATATTTCCAGGCGAAATCTGAGACCTTTGAGCTTCTGTTGGCGCACATTCAACAAGTACCATGAGGCCTGCGTCAGGGAGAAACTCTCCAGCTCTGTATCTCCTTGGGTTTCTAACCGTGCTCCTATGGCCAGTCAGCCTATGTGGTAAGGAAGGTAGTTACTTGTGCTCAGAGCCCCAGGAAAAGCATAAGTCAAGAGTAAAATTAATGAAGAGAAGATAGTTTAGACCGATTAATTTCAAATGCATTCATTTCATATTAGGAATTTTAAGAGTATGGTCAGGGGCTGGCTCGGTGGCGTAGTGGTTAAGTTTGTGCGATCCACTTCGGGTGGCCCAGGGTTCGCAGGTTCGAATGCCAGCCATGGACCAATGCACCACTCATCAAGCCATGTGTGGCAGCTTCCCATATTCAAAATGGAGGAAGAAGAGCACAGACCTTAGCTCAGGGCTACTCTTCCTCAGCAAAAAGAGGAGGATTGGCAACAGATATTAGCTCAGAGCCAATCTTCCTCACCAAAAAAAAAAAAAAAAAAGAGTATGATCAAATTGGAGTAATTTATACCAATTTGTGGCAGGTATAATAACTTGTTTCATTAATGTTAATTTTTATTAACAATTATCAAATTGCTTTATCAGTGATATAACAAATTATTTATTAATTTCCATTTTATTAATGGAAAGATTGAACTCCAAAATATTTTCAAACTGTTTTAATACTTTTAGGTATATATTATTGCTATTACTAGAGAAAAAATAAATAAATTTGTATAAATTCTTGGGGATCTGTGCTAGTAAACAAATAAGAATGAATTGCAAATAACTTCACTTTCTTATATATCATTATAAATATTAATTCACAAATGCTTAAAATTCATTTATTTTTTAAATGAGTTTATTATCTCCAGCTATATTTTTGTTTCTAACCGATTGGCATATTTTTACCATCTATAAAGCAAAAGTGAAATTGTAATTGTTATCCCAAATTCTGAGAAAATTAACCCCTTGTGTATAAAAGGGGTTTATACACATGAGTTATGGGTATAAAACTTCTTTGTAAACCATAAGACATTATGTAAATGTGAAATTTTATTTTTGCAGTTTGGTAAGTAACTTTCATAAACTAATCAGCATAGAAAAGGCTTGACAGTACTTGTAGAACTCCCTGGGGAAATATGGTGACTTGAGCATTTCATTATGTTTCATATGTTTTATGTAAATGAATATCTATTATTCATGTTATTCATTAATGAATGCATTAAGGTGATATTTTCACTAGGCAATATGATTTTTTTTCCCTTTGGATAATTTAAAACATACAAAAATTCCATGTACTCATCATCTAGCTTCAACAATTATTAACTCATAGCCAATCTTGTTTTATCCATATCCACACCAACTTTGCTCACTCTCAGTTATTTAGAAGGCAGTCTTAGACATATTATTTCATTTCTAAATATTTCAGTATGTATCACTAAGAGATAAGTATTCTTTTTTAAAAACATAACCAGAAGCCGTTATCATATCTAAAATTAAATAACAATTCTGTAATATCAAATATCTAGTTAGTGTTCAAATTTTCCTGATTGTCTCATAAATGTTTTTGTAATGGTTTATTTTTTCAAATTAGAATTCAAATAAGTTCCACACATTGCAATTAGTTGATACATCTCTTAAGTCTCTTTTAATTTATAAATCCCTCCCTTTTTCTTATATGATTTTTTACCTGAGTTCATTTCTAACCTGAATTTTAAAATATTTATTCAGAAATTCTCGGGGCCGGCCCCGTGGCTTGGTGGTTAAGTGCGCGTGCTCCGCTGCTGGCGGCCCGGGTTCGGATCCCGGGCGCACACCGACACACCGCTTCTCCGGCATGCCGAGGCTGCGTCCCACATACAGCAACTAGAAGGATGTGCAGCTATGACATGCAACTATCTACTGGGGCTTTGGGGGAAAAAACAAATAAATAAAATTAAAAAAAAAATTAGAAATTCTCAGACCAGCTCTTATGGCATTAAAATACAAGATTTCGAATATTGAGGGAAGATGTGCTGATTACTTTCTATAGCTCTAAAGAAATTTAAGTCCCACTATACTTTTTTTAGACTTATTAAGATGCCTTAATACCATTGGGCATTTTTTCTAAGGTGGATAAGTTTTTTCTAAGGTGGATATAGAGGCATCTTTCTTTTGAAAGTTTCTCCTACTACAAAAAGATGAAAATAATTGAGAGAAGCCTGAAAGGTAGGCAAAAGAGTCAATCTAGAATTATGAACTTCTTCAAGTGTTTGGCTGGGAATTGGACCTGATGATTTTAGTAAAAAGTCACAGTCTCTCTTCTCTCTCTCTCTCTCTCTCTCTGTGGTATATTTATTCTATCAATCCTCCATGTTTGTCTTTGAATTTCTCCTTCCTTGTTGACTAAGTCAATGAAAAAAGGCCATATGCTATTGGTCAACAAGTTTTGTGAGTTATTCAATTATTTTTTGGATAAACTCCTTTTTCATCCCGTTCAAAATTCCTCAGTTGTTTATGGAATTATGTCTTTAACTCAGTCTCTCGTTCAAAACCTGCTGTACTCTGATCCCAACTTATCTTTATATTCTTATCTCCCACTTCTTCCCATTCTCTAGTCAAATTAGTCTACTAACCGTGAATATTCCATGCATTTTGCCACCTCCCACCCTTGCTAGTATAATTCTCCCCAAATAGAAAATGCTTTCCACCAATGTAGCTACCTCTCCCATTCCACTTCCTGCACCTAGGAGGCATTTACTTGTCATATCTAACTCATGGTATTCTTTCTTTTTCTGTAGTAAATATTTTCTGCTTTCTTTTGACATTTGTCACACTCTGCCTGGTATTTTGACTTAACTATTCATGTTATGCCTTAGCATCCCAACAAAATGCAAGTATGCTCCTTAATATTCTCCATGGAGTGTAGTGCAACAATCTTATGTCCATTGTGTTAATAAAAATTTATTTAATATGAGGCTCAGGAAAGGCCATATTTGAACTCTAGACTTTCTGTATAGGTAACAATATCCCCTTCACACAAATATGTATTTTGGAACTACTCTTTTCAGGGGAACGTGCTAAGTGCCTGTGGCATGGAGAGGTATCAAATGTGCTTCCTGTTCTCAAGGTGCAAAAGTTAGAATAAAGATCCGTCCATCTATTTATCTACCCATCAACATAGATCCACACACACACATCATAATACAACCGCCAAATCAGCGAGACAAAGAATAGAATGTCGTTAAGACCACAGATTTTGGAGGCAAAAAAACCTGAATGGTACTCCATTCATTGAATGACCTTGTGTGATTTATTTACTTAGTCTTTTTATTTATAATTTATTTATTCTGTTAGTCTGTTTCTTCATCTGTAAATGATGGTGATAATAACACTTAAGCAATAAGGTTGTCCTGAGAATTAAATGGAATATTGTAAGTGAAGTGCTTAACACAGTGCTTGGTACATAGATACTCCTGCTTTTACTAACAAGTTCTATACAGTTCAGGGAATCCAAAGACTGCTGCATGCCAGAGGTAGTCAGGGAGGTTCACAGGTGTGATATTGTGATTTACAAGAAAAATATATATTTCTCATATATTTTCGGTCTTTGTCCACAGTTCCTGACTCACAGCTCCCAAAACTCTGAAAATTTCCTAGGTGATGAGAACAACAAAGGTGTCTTTTGATGTTAATGAGGTGACTTTTGGACCCCACCAAGCATGGGGGCTGGTTGCCAGGGGAGCCAATTGCATAATTAGAGGGTTGGAACTTTCAGTCTCACCCCCTGACCTCCAGGAAGGGGATAGGGGCTAGAAATTGAATCAATCGCCAATGGCCAAGGATTTAATCAATCATGCTTTTGTAATGAAGCCGCCACAAAACACCAGAAGGACAGGGTTCCTAGAGCTTCTGGGTTGGTGAACATGTTGATGTCAGGAGAACGGCGTGCCTGGAGAGGGCATGGACGTTCCATACACCTTCCCACTTACCTTTCCCTATGCATCTCTTTCATCTGGCTGTTCCTGAGCTATATCCTTTTACAGTAAACCAGTGACCTAGTAAGTAAAATGTTTCTCTGAGTTCTGTAAGCCACTCCAGCAAATTAATTGAACCAGAGGCGGGGGTCATGGGAACCTCTGATTTATAGCCATGGGTCAGAAGTACAGGTAATAGCCTGGACTTGTGGCTGGCATCTGAGGTAGGGGGAGGGTGCAGTCTGGTAGGACTGAAACCTTAACTTGTGGGATCTGATAGTGTTAGAATTGAGTTGAATTGTAGGATACCCAGTTGGTGTCTGGAGAATTGCTTGTTCCAACAGACACCACAGGCACACATTGAAATGGGATCCAAGAACACTAAAAAGAACAGGGAAGGTGGGAATTGAACTAGATGAAAATGTAGAGGAGGATCAAGAGAATGGTAGGGAGAAGGATTGCGTACGTAAAGACACAAATGTGGGAACACAAGGCATGATGGGAGAATGCTCTCTGAGCGTGAGTTTTCAATGAGAAAAGCCAGAGAAAAGTTTTTCTACATACCCCGGGGTTGCTATATGGTTTTAATCCTTTATTTATAGAAAATACAAAATTATGACACCCCTTTCAATCCCAATAAGACGTCTTTCCTAAAACTCTTTCTTTAAAATTATCTGTATTTACCAATGTATTACAATTTTTTATTAAATTCTCCAACAGGAGCTTATGAAATTTGATACAATGTCTTTTCATACGGGCTAAGTCTTATTTCATTATTCAAGTAATTAAAAACATTTTTTCCCTAAGATTCTTTTCTATAAAAGATCCAAAAACACAGAGTATTCTTGGGGTTGGTGGGTAGGGAGGTGCTGGGGGATTTTGGATTTGCATAATCCTTCCAAGTTTTGACACGGCAATGTCTGTTTTTAACAAATATTCTTGAGTAACTTCAGTTAAAAAAAGAAAAAGACTCCTCTGTTGCTGACTGTAAGCTTTATTATCTAAAGGTCTTTCATTGTCCCCAGGTAGCCTCTTTTCTCAGCTGAGGCAGCATGTTGTCAAGGGCACAGGCTTTGTGGAGCAAAATTACATCAACTATGCTCCTCCCTAGTTGTGCAACCTTGGGGAAGCTACTTTATCTCTCCATTTCCTCATTTGCAAAATGGGGATAATAATAGTGCTTACCTCACAGGATTGTTTGGGGGGGATTATATGAGTTAATATTTGTTAAATGCTTAAAATATTAACTGACACACTCACACACATTTTATTAAATATTTAAATGTATTGAAAAAAATAGTTCTATACAGGTGAGGAGTTATTTCTCTTTCCCCCAGATACTCATACACATATCCACTTTCCTTAATTCCCAGCACTTGGTAATATGGGGGCACACCCTTACTTTGTGAATTATTCCAAGTTGTCTAATGGGCAGTGAAATTGATTGGGAAGGATAAATCCCTAAGTGTGTGTTTTTTCTCTAATGAGTCAGAAAAAAATCACTCTCTTCCTCTCTCTCTCTCTCTCTCACCATTCAAGGTTGCAGGCCTCCACCCAGAATTAAAAATGGACGCTCTAAAGATACTAGTAAATCTGGTGGAGTATGAATACGGGGAAGGATATGCTCTGGTTGGAGAAGCTAAAATCTCCTGGATGTTTTCAAAATGGTCATCTCTAGCTCTTCAAAGTAAAGGTAATGCCAGCTCCCTGGGGTAGAATAGTGATAAGTAGATAGAACCACTGCAGAGTGGGTTAGAAGTGACTCTGAGAGAAAGGGTCTTCCCAGCCAGAGGCAGAGTCACCATGGGCATGTGCTTGAGTGCTGAGTGAAGTCTATCATGGCTTAATTCCAAATGTCCAAAAAATAACACCCTCAGGTTCTTATACAGGCCAGAACCTTTCACAAGAGAGTTGACCTATGGGGTTGACCTCCCTATTGGTCAAGCAGCTGTTATGGCAGAATAAGTAAAATGTTCCTAAGCAGGTTACTTACATCATTTTACTCATAACAATTCTGGGAGATATGTTGCTGTTTTATTTTACACAGAGGAAAACTGAGGCAAGAAGGGAGGCCCTAGAGTACAGAAGTAAAGGGCTCAGAATCTAGAATTAGACACCCCCGGGTTCACACTCTGGCTCTGCCACTTTAAAGTTGCTGTGTGCTTTGGGGCAAGCCATTTAGCTTCTCCATGCCTCAGTTTTCTTGTCTCTACAATGGAGATAACCATAGTGCCTCTCTCACAGAGTTGCTGAAGGCTTACGTGCATGTAATGTGCCTGGTGCAAGGACTGATATACTGCAAGTGCTCAGTAAAAATATTCGCCAGTGACAGTGTTGGTAGAGATGGTAGTAGTGGTGGTGGATCAGCAGTGTAGAAAGAAAAGGTAGAATCCAGCAATATTTCTTATCCCTTTTATTATGATATTATCATGTTAAAATGTGTTTCCTCTGAGATATTCAAGACGCTAAGAAAATGTGTTTTGATTACAGCTGTGTGCCTAAAACCAGAAATACCAAATGGAAAGCTGACTGTGGAAAAGGATCAGTATGTCAACCCTGAAACTGTCACCATCCAGTGTGACCCTGGCTATAGGATGGTTGGCTCCCAGAGTATCTCTTGCTCAAAGAACAAATCTTGGAGTCCAATGTACCCAAGTGCAAGAGGGTAAATAATACTCATTCAATGAATTTTTTTGTCATATAATACCTTAAAATAAACTACAGGAAAATAGGATGATTCATAAAATAGGAAAAGTGATAATATGTCCTAAAGGACTATCTCAGTTGTTGGGGTTAATTTATAAGGTGGTTCTTTCCATCTTGAAGCATTGTGATGAGTCTGCAACGGTAGCAAAGTTTATTGCATCAATTTTATAACCGGTCAGCCCAGGTCTGTGAACAGGAGAGCCTCATTGACCATATATCCTGGCCTAGCCCTCAGTATTTTCTCCAATATATGATGTGCTTTTGCTCCATTTCTTGTTGGTCAGCAAAACTGACATGCCAGTTGTTCTTTCAGACATTTTTTGGGATTCCCTTGCTGCTTAAACGTCCTCTCTGCTTGAGCCGATACTGAGTATTACCTAAGAACACACGTGGATTCAGCTCTCAGGGAAATATTTTGCTAGAATCCAGAGTATTGTTCTGGAGTTTCCTGCCCATCAACCAGTCCTTGGGTGAGTCTTCATCTTCCAATCTTCCTCCGATCACAAGACTTCCTAAAGAAGCACAAGCCTTTACAAGGATGGGGAAACTTCCCGAAATCTCTCTTTTGATTTTCTCTTTCAAGAAGTCCCTGAAGATTGTGAGATACTCCTGAAAGGCAAAAAACTCTTACAGTGTTTCCCAAGTCCCCAGGACTCAAAAGTGACCCTGGAGTTACATAAACTATCTCTGGGGATTAAAAAAATAGAACAAGAGAGAGACAAGGAAAAAACCATTTAAATACACTACACCTCCTTTTGATGGGGAAGAGATTTGCTTTTCTGTACAGCTCTAGAGAGACAAACCTCAGTTTATCAATTTCACTTAAGCATCATCATTTATTGCAATAAGTAACATTGCTAAAATTTGCTAATACACATAGTGATCCTGGAACATGGAACTACTGATGCTTTATATACCATTATCACTCAAGTTTTTACTTTTCTGGATTTGGCAAGCTAGCTGAAATAAATAATTACCTATTAAAAATCAGTGCATCTTAATTTTCATTTGGATATCTATGATATATAATATGAGGGCCCTGCACAAGTCCACTTCCTAAAGTTAATTAAGTTTCTTTTCCATTTTATTATATCTCAGTGAGATCGTGAAGGGCAAAGAGTTTACATAGTAGTGTTCACGCAGTTATTTCTTGCTGCACATCAGGTACATGTTGTTTAGCTCATAAGAGACTGTTATCCTCGGTGATTGTAAACATCCCTCTTCATTTTCTTCCTTATCTCCTGATTACCATTCCCCAATCGCTTCTCTCTACCTTCCAGGAACCCACACTAGTGTGTGTGATAGATATCCTTAAATATGCATGAAGGTTTGGGGTGTATATATGTTCATCACATTCCTTGCTCCTGAATGCTGCATAATATTCCATAACATGTATCCCCCATATTTTACTTATTCATTCCCATTGTGTGAACCCCTAGTTTGCTTCCAACTCCCCTTTACCGCAAACAACTCTGTGATAAATATCCTTGTACATGTCTTTTTTGTGCCCGTCTCAGCCTGTTAATAACCAACGCTGTGGCTGGACCAGCCCTTGTGGTTCTTATCATAATTGCAAGACGCCCTTCAGAAATAACCATCAGGAAACTTTGGAAAAATAAAGGTTTATTACTTACAGGACCTGGAAATTACACAGCACACCTGGTGCCACATGACAAGGTCACAGGTAGAGAGAGAGAGAGAGAGAGAGCACAGGCCTGGGGTTCTGCTTTTATTGAGGTTGAGGGTGGGGGCCTCGGGTTTTACAAGCTCACACTTTATTGGTGAATTTAAAACATCAGAGCGGGAATTTAAAGCAGGGGAAAAGAAAAAACAAGCAGTCCAAATGATCAGTTATTGAAATCGACCAAGGTCTCTAAAACAAAGGAGCCTCAGTGGAAGGAGGTGGACTGGCTTTTTATCTAGTCCTGTGGCTGGCTATATGTTTATTCGAGATAGCCATCTTTGAAGTGGATGCTTCGGCATTCAAAGCTTAAATCACACACTTGCATTACAAAAAAGGAATAAAAACCAACGGTCAGGGTTTAGGACTACAATGTCTCTTTACAAAACTGCTTGAGCCTTTCTCTTGGATATATGCTCAAGAAATGAGTTGCAGTATCAGATTACTTCACTGTGCAGGAAGAGTTCTTTTCTCTCCACACTCACACAAAATACAGTATTATTTACCTTACTAATTTTTACAATTATGACTTTCTTATTATCCTTTTAATGTCTGTAGAATCTGTAGTGATGCTTATTTCTGATGTTAATAATTCATATCTTCTCTCTCTTTTTTCTTCCTGACCAGTCTGGTTATAGGTTTTTTGATTTTGTTAATCTTCTCAAAGAACTAGTTTTAAAGGTTTCATTGACTTGCTCTATTGTTTTTCTCTTTGCTATTTCATTGATTTCTGCTCCGATCTTTATGTCTTCTGTTTGCATTGGGTTTAATTGGCTCTTCTGTTTCTAGTTTAGTAAGGTGGAAACTGAGGTCGTTGACTTAGATCTTTCTTCTTTTCTTTTCTTTTTTTTTTTTTATAATTTTATTTATTTATTTTTCCCCCAAAGCCCCAGTAGATAGTTGTATGTCATAGTTGCACATCCTTCTAGTTGCTGTAGGTGGGACACGGCCCCAGCATGGCCGGAGAAGCGGTGCATCGGTGCGCGCCCGAGATCCGAACCCGGGCTGCCAGCAGCGGAGCGTGCACACTCAACCGCTAAGCCACGGGGCCGGCCCTTTCTTCTTTTCTAATATAAGCATTTAGTCTATAAATTTCTGAGAACTGCTATAATGGCATTCTAAAAATTTTGATACGTTGTGTTACAATTTCATTCAGTACAAAATACTTTCTAATTTCTTTTCAATATCTTCTTTGATCCATGGGTTATTAAAAGTGTGTTATTTAATTTCCAAATATTTTGAGGATTTTCCAAGTATCCTTCTGTTATAGTCTAATTTAATTCCAGTGTGAACAGACAGCATACTATGTATGATTTGAATCCTTTCAAAAATTTATTGATGCATGTTTTATGGCTCAGAATGTGATATCTTGCTAAATGTTCCACGTGCACTTGAAAAGATTGTGTATTTTGCTGCTCTTGAGGGGCATTTCCTATAAATGTCAATTAGGTCAAATTGGTTGCTAGTATTGTTCCAGTCTTCTCTATCCTTGCTGATTTTCTGACTACTTGTTCTATCAATTATTGAGAGAGGGGATATCAAAATTCCCAGTTATAATTGTAGATTTGTTTATTTTTCATTGCAGCCCTCAGTTTTTGCTTCTTGTATTTTGAAGTTCTATTATTAGGGGTATAAATGTTTAGAATTTGTATGTTTTCTTGACGAATTGATCCCTTTATCATTATATGATGACCTTCTTTATCTTTTATAATGTTCTCAAATATACTCAAATATAATTTGTCTGATATTAATATAGCCACTTTACATTTATTTTTCCATAAATTGCTAGAATAAATTCTGAGAGCCAAAAATGTGAGGCACATTGTGTAATTTTCTAGTATTTACATTAAGAAAGGTAAAAATAAACAAGTAAAATTAATTTTAATAATATATTTTATTTAACCCAAATTTGCAATATATTCTCATTTCAACATGTAATCAATATAAAAGTTATTAATGTTATATTTAACAATCTTTTCTTCATACCAAATCTTTAAAATCCATTATGTTTTTATATTTATAGCACATCTAAATTTGAGCTAGCTACATTTCAAGTGCTCAATAACCACATGCAGCTAATGGCTACCATATTATACCACGCAATTCTAGATTTTTCTGCAATGAAATATTAACAAATATTAAAATAAAATATGTGTTTATCTTTTCATAATTCTGGGGGTGGATTTGACCTTGTAAAGTACACCTTAGAATCTGGAAGCCATAAAAAAGAAATGTGCAGAGAATGCAATGCCAGGTACAAGAGAGGAGGATATTCATCTATGGGCAGAATGCAAAATATTTCAGGAATGCCATACTTGAAGTGAAGAAGTAATAGAGATTGAAATAACTCAAAGCTCTAATTCCTCCAGCTCTTGAAAATGCACACAGTAATGGTAAGTTACCAAAATTTTAAATATTGAGCTCCTGATTTGGAAACCATTTCTATCATTGTGTACAAAAGTGACAGACTTTTATCCCGAGCCATACAGAACAGCTGCTTAATGCTGTAGACACCAGTGCAGATTTGGGGAATTAGAGATGTTGGAGGGGTCCAGCCCAGTGGCGCAAGCGGTTAAGTGCGCGCGGTCCGCTGCAGCGGCCTAGGGTTCTCCGGTTCAGATCCCAGGCGCGCGCTGATGCACCGCTTGGCAGGCCATGCTGTGGCGGCGTCCCATATAAAGTGGAGGAAGATGGGCACAGATGTTAGCCCAGGGCCAGTCTTCCTCAGCAAAAAAAGAAGAGGATTGGCAGATGTTAGCACAGGACTGATCTCCTCACAAAAAGGAAAAAGTAAATTAAATAAAAAATAAAATAAAATAAAAAAAGAGATGTTGGAGGAGTGTCTCAGGCCTCTGAAGGGTCCTGGTGGGCTGCTGGGAGTGGGATGAGTATATGGAGTAGATTCACCACCTGTGATCAGAAAGCTATTTAGAGGAAGCCTGAGACCTGGGTTGGAGACTACCCTCTCATGGCAAATGGCAAAAAATGGCCACAGATGTTTCCTGTCCTGTATCCACATCCTTAATAATCCCTCCCATTAGAGGTAGAGTTTCTTTTCATCACTTGAGTTGGGCCGCCTATGATTGGCACTGGCCAATGGGACAAAATAGCAAATTGATGCAAGCAGAGACTTGCAAATCACTTTGTGCATTGGGACTTGCCCTGTTACTGCTCTTGGAACCCTGTGTCCACTACCATGTGAACAAGCCCAGGCTAACCTGCCGGGTGATGAAAGGTAGATGCCCCTTCTTTGCCCCAGCTGATAGCCAGTCAATTGCCAGACATGGGAGTGAGGCCATCAGAACTAGCTAGTCCAATCAACTCACCAAATGACGACAGACACAAGAGCTAGTCTAACTGAGATCAGCTGAGCCTCAGTCATACCAGAAAGACTGCATAGAAAAATCCTTGTTTATCAATAGTTGTTTTAGGCACTAAATTTGGGCGTTGTTTTGCAGCAAAGCCAATCAAAACACCCTTCTAATTTGCCTGCAGTTTGTTAAGCTAAGGCACAGAAAGGATTGCAGTTATCAACTTGGCAGTTATGCCAAGTTATCAACCCCAAGCATCTTGCAAGGGCTCATTATACGTGGGACAGATTCAGCTTACAAAGAACTGATCTAGGCTTTGACACATGAAATAATTCATTTTTTCTTGTTTTGTTGGGATGGTAGTTAGTGTGGTTTTTGTGATAGACTGTACTCAAGCAAAAATGTCAGACACCTTGGAGGAAGAGGCTGAGGTAGGGTACTCATCCAAGGCATTCTTTCCAGACACATGGGGGTCGACCCTGACTCAGGAGTTGAGTGGGAATGGAAAGGAAGTGTGACAGAAGACTTATTCTCCTAATGCTGCTACAGATCCTCTGATACCAAGGAGCTTCTCTTTGTAATGGATGTGAGAGGAGTGTCACAAGTAAGAGTGCAGACTTCCCCCATGGTCCTAAAAATCAGGCCAAGCAAGGAAGCAGGAAACAAGACGGGCTTCAGAGATGTCACAGGCAATGCCCTGCAAGAATGGTGGTCCAGAGTGAGGGTGTGGAGGGAGATAAGGATATGTCTCAAAATGACTATTATATTTTGTCTTCTTCCAATTTATCTGACAAAGAATTGTGTAATACATTTGTTGAGGTAACAAATAATTTTTTCGAGGAAGGTAGCAATGAAGAGAGAAAATTTTTATCAGAAACAGTCAGTCAAACAAGAGGTGGACTGCACTTACGAGGGTCATATATCTGGAGCATGGGCCTCCAGAAGGAGCCCAAAGTGCTCAGCCCAGCCTTAGGGGAAGAAATGAACCAGGGAGCCCACAGGATGTCTTCAGAAGCTGTACGGCACTCGATGTGGTCCTTCCTCGTGTATATTATTTGGAAGGAGCTAGGTTTGCTCCCATAGCAAACAATCTCAGGGGCTTTAAAAACAAAGGTTTAGTTTTTGCTAACACTACATGCCAATCTTGGGTTGGAAGGCATGGAGAGGGGGCTCTGCCCTGGTACCCATGGAGAAGGAGCCTCTGCTGCAGGGGCAAGGCACATGACAATCACATACTAGTTCTTTAAGACTTCACATTTTATTGGCCGAAGCAACTCACTTTAAGGGAACTTGGAAAAGAATAGGGAAGAACAATCATACTACGTGCCTGGAAGGAGAAGGAGCAGAATCATTGGTGAACCGCATTAATGACTACCACACTGGGACTACAGAAATTTCCAGCAAAACCTATACAATCATACATGCTCATTTCTTTTGGGCTTCTTGTGAATACCAATTAAAGGCAATTTCTCAGTTGATCACACAGGAAGCAGAGCCTATGTTAAGGAATATGAATATAGGAGCACAGGCAGAGGGAGTCAGGAGGATGTAAGGACCAGTGGATTCATCTGGGAAGGCATGGCCTTGCCTAGAGCAGTTCAGGCCAAGTTTATCTGTAATAGCAATAAACTGAAGACAACCCAAATGTCTATCAATAGAGGACTGGTTTCAAGTATGATGTGCTTACAAACAGTGGAATTTATTCATTCACTCATTCATCATATATTCATAGAGTGCCTATTGTGTACCAGGCACTATTCTAGGTACTGAAGATAGAGCACTGAATATTAAAAAGTCCTTACAATTAAATGCAGCCATTAAAAAGAATGAGGTGCATTTATATGTACTGATGTGGATATCTAAAATGTATAAAAAGAAAAAAGCATGTTGTGAAACAGCATGTA
This sequence comes from Ceratotherium simum simum, assembly GCF_057802395.1. Taxonomy (NCBI): domain Eukaryota; kingdom Metazoa; phylum Chordata; class Mammalia; order Perissodactyla; family Rhinocerotidae; genus Ceratotherium; species Ceratotherium simum. Next base: position 29,630,488 of record NC_141901.1, on the reverse strand, counting down.
TCATATGATTCCATTTGTGTAAGAAATTCTTATACATCCATATATACTACATACATATATACACAATCTCACGATTATCTCTGGGGTATATATTTGGGAGATGGTTAGGAAGAGAAAGTACTTATTTGACATTTTATACTTATGCAATGTGAGCATGTTTTTATATATAATATATAGATTATATGATGTAATAATCATGATTTTTATATTGATTCTAATAATAGAAAACATTACTATAATTTTAAAGACTAACAAAATCATATTTGGCTTCTGTCAGTGAATAAGAGCAAGTACTGTAAGAGAATCAAATATATTTATTTGGGGTCTCAGGAATTGCAATTCAGGAGACATAGATTCGAGTAGAAACTCAAAGGTGTCTGAGGAGAACAAAAGCAGCGAGGGTTTATAAAGGCCAAAAGAGATAAATTCCAGCAAAGTTGAACAGGTTGTTTTGCAAGATTTGTGATTGGTGCTGGTAACAGCTGTGACTTCTTAGCTATCCGTGATTGGTTGCTAAGGCCGTCTCTAAGGCAGAAAGTTCTTATCTATGGGAGTAATCATATTTCTTGGAAGAAGGTCAGTGTGACAGCAGTGAAGCACAGTTCAAAAGTTTACACTCCACTGGGGTAGAGACATGCGAAAGCCCCACGTCCCTAATGGCCTCCCGTCTCCATTTTAGGTGCCCTTGATGTGTGTGTGTGTGTGTGGCCATGTTGTAATCATCTTCCACTAACAAAGGTGCTAAAGAAAGTAAAGACAGAGGAGGCAGTAGCGGAGCAGGACATCAGGTTAAGGGATACATTGGCTACAACAGATGGAGGAAGCACAGAGGGAACCTGGAGAGGAGAGTAGCACAGGTTTCCTGATAAAGCACAGAGGATGAGATTCAGAGCGGTGCTGGAGAAAATGGCCTCAGATAGGAGGATGGGCATCTCCATTTCACAGGGGATGGGCGGTGGGGAGGAAAGAATAGGTGAGGATGCTGTTTGGTTGTGTATGAGGCATCCTTTATTAGGGCTTCTGTCTTCCTCTGAAGTAGGAAGAGCACCTCCTCAAAGGCAGAGAAGAAGTAGGGAGGTTTGCGTTTCCAGAAAGGTAGAGAAGGGTATGAAATGTTGTAGAAAGTGTAAGAGCAACTTTATGGAAGAGAGAATTTCCAGAGTGAGAGTCGAGGGCCCAGGTGAATCTGGTAACCATGAATTTATAGTGCTCCCACTCTGCCTAATTTTATGCATGTTTTTTTCCAGAGCTCTGTTGGCATGGAAGAGCAGAGCCTTAATTCATTTAAGGGTAGGATTTTGTTACACGGATGTGATGAGAAGACAAAGCAGAAAAGCAGTTTAGGATATTGATAAAAGATTGAAATAGTGCACCATTGACTCTCAGTTGAGAAAAGAAGAAAAGAAATGAAAAGAAGAGGAGCTGGTGGATGGTGACGTCGAAAAAGAAAGGGTTCAATGGCAGGACTACTAAGAATGAACAAACAGGAAAGACAAAAGGTGTGGTTACAGAATGGGGTATCTGAAATTTTTATTCTTCAGGTGGAACAGTTCTGGATAATGACAAAGTCTAGGATGGCCACTGGAGAGGGTACTAAGTGAGGAGAAAGTCACTGGAGATACAGAGCTGCTTAACCTACAGAAACAGAAACCAGTTTAAGAGGTAAAGTGTTTATTTTGGATCAAAGAATTGCAATTTGGGGAGCACAGATTCAGGCTGAAACCCAAATAGCGTCCTGCTAGGGAGTAAAAGTCAAGGGCTTTCAAAGGCAAAGAAGGGAGGTTTGCATTACAAAGAATGTTAATTGGGGTTGGCGCAGAAAGCTAACCTTGGCTCAACATAATTGATTGCAAAGGCTGTCTCTGGAGGGAGACAAAAGTCCTTCACTGTGACGACTTGCGGTTTCTTGCAGCATTCTCAAAATATTTGTGTCTTAACTCAGTTCAAAAGTCCATGTTCTGCTTGATGAGGACGTTGTGCATAAGGCCCATTTCCTTAATGGCCTCCAGGCTCTGTTTCAAAGCCCTTAGATATAAATGACCCCATTTTGTTTCACATTTCACAAGCTCAAGGAACTGAGAATCCACGCCCTAGCTGGGATAATTTCCTTACTTTATATCTTCCAGTTAGGAAGCCGGGCCAAGGGAGCAGGGATGGGGATAGGCAGGAAAGGTGGGGTGTATAGGGGAAGGCATAAGTCAGGTATTCCTGAGTCCTTGGGTCATACTGCTATTTATTGCCATCCAAATCCCTGTGTGATCTCTAATAATGCAATCCCTGGGCCTCTGGAGATCAGGACTCCTCTGCCTTAGCTCCTGCCTCCTGGAACCTGAAATTCCACCACTGGCCCTGTTACTGCCCAAAAAGGGGGTTCATCTGCTCGCCGCAAGACATGCCAACAGTCAAGAGGCAAGCTGGCAGGAGAAAAAGGACTTTTTATTACAGCTTGCTAGCAAGAGGGAAGATGGCCAACTCACGTCCAAAAGAACCATCTTAAGGGGGCACAAATTCTTATAGCAGTTATATAGGCCATTGGGTTATAGGGGAGAGGGTTAGGAATGTTGACCTTCTGGTGTTACAGACTGGGAGTCACCACACCAGATCTTTCAGTTTTCATTGATGATGGCTATCAGCATCGACTCTCTGTTCGGGGGTCATCACATTCCTAAGGAACTCAAAAGAACGCAGTTATCATCTTATCGCAGCTGGGAAGTTCATGCATAAGCAGGTTTGTAAAATCTACAGAGCAGGTAGTTCTCCTGGAGGGTGCATATCTGGCTGGGTTAGTTTGTCAGAGGTCATTCAAAGTTACAACAGGACTTCTTTTCTACAATGGCTTCCCTCATGTCAACCTTGTCTTGAGCCAGTATCAGCCTGATTGATTAGTGCCCCAGGTCCTCCAAACAGGAGCGCTCACATATTTTGCTGTAAACCCATGTTTCCTTTATCATACCATTTACCAGGTCTACTTTGTGACCACGGTCTATTCACTGTCCCCAGAAAACGTGGTACCAAGACAGGATTAAGCCACCTCCTCCAGGAGGTAGCAGCCCTTGAATGCTAATTAGCAGAGGTTCTGCTGGAGATGTTTTCCCTCTCTCACAGGCCCTGCTTTTCACAGCCTTCCCAACCCTCCCAGGGCTGCCCCTATTCCAAACTTCAGAATTTGTATGGGAGAGTAACCTAAAGTCATTGTAAGGCTTATTATGCAAGTTCTATCTTTTATGAGTAGTATGGGTTCTTGGGATGATTGGAAGAGATGTTGCTTCTAGTATCCTACCTGATGTGGAAGCTGGAAGAAATTAGTGTTCATCCACATAGAACCTAACTCCCGTTCCCAGAGATCACAGAATGGTTCTGAACACTATTTGGGGGCATGTCAAACATGAAGTGCTTGGCTAATGCTATTATTTTTTATTTCTACCAAAGTACAGAGGATCATAGTAGACAACATTTGATGACTGCTTACTGAGAACCTGTAGGGATAATCCAAGCAATTAGGGTGCACGTCTAAGACGCTGAGCTGGGCCCAGCGGTCTCTGGCGATGTGCCTACAACTGACATCCTTCAATTCCCCACCACCTATGACACGTGCACCCAGGCCAGGAATGCATGCACCTACCCCTGCCCATGTGTCCCAAGACCATCACATTAGATTTCATAATAGAGCAACTCTCCATCCAGCCCTACACTACCATTTTAGTGGTGTAGATACCAGAGATGCACCTAGTAGCCTCAGTATTTGACCACAATTTGCTCTTCATCTTTGTCACGTGGAAGGCGAAATAGCTGAATGCCTTATCTTAGATTAGATATCTTAGATTAGATATGAATGCCATATCTAATCACATCTAATCAGAGTAACGATGATGGTAATGCATAAAAAGAATGTCATTCAGATTTATAGTCTCTACTGAACGTTCTCTTTTAAATATCGGTAGGTATTCTAGATGTAACTCAGGGTGAAAAGTCTCCTTAAGTGCTTTATATTAAGATTCTGTCAGTCAGTTAAAGGATAAATATTCTATACCTGTATTATTACAAATAATACCTTATACGTATTACTGCAATTAATGATGACTATGAAAGCTATTGATTGTAAGTACGATAAAATCTTTTAAATATTTAAATAAGTAGAGAAATAGTTTGATAGCTAATATAAACATTGAGAGTGCATTATATAGATAACTTTAGGGAAAACAATTTTTCAGTCAACAAACATCTAATAAAATTAAATAATTATACAAGGCAGAATAATAGATTAGATTGTATCAACGTGATAGTTTTTATAGAATTGCTTGATAACTGACACTCATTGTGTTGAACCAAATGACCTTTTACTGCTGTATTGAGTTATTTTATTTCATTTAGGCCACTACGTTTTTAAGAACAAGTCCTATAGGAACTCATCAAAGCAGAATGGAAAGGAGAATGTCAACATTACCACTTCAAATTTGACAAAGAAAAGAAACTTCCAAATCGCTTCTAACATTCATGATAAATTATGATCAATCTGAATATAATAAATCACTATAAGACATAAGAACAGAAGAAGAAATTGTTAAGGAAAAATGAAGCAGTCCCCAAATATCTTGCTCTTCTTCTGACATCACTTGAAAGTGAAGATCTATGAAGTGTCACAAAGAAGCAGTATGGTAACCAGAGAAGCAATCAAGCCGCTGGCAGTGCTGCTAAATTCTTATTCCTGCATCAGAATATGAACCTTTAAAAATTTGACTATTAAATTTTTATAATATATTGGCAACAATTATTAAACTGTTTTTTTCCTGCAGCATATAAATGCATTCCATGATATTGATAGTAAGCTTTGGCCTCCACTTTCGTGAAATATTATACTTTAATATTTGGCCATTTGGCATTAGGCCAAAATGTATATTTGCTTTAACCCTAGAGATACCCTTTCCAAAATTTTACACTTCTAACTTAAAATCAAACTTGAAGCTCTTCCAGGCATAGTTCATTCTGCTTCCAAGGGCCACCCTGCCATTTGCCTAGCTTCACCTCCCAAGGCCCAAAGTTTAAATCAAGATTCCTTTTGAAAGCTCTCTTCAGTGCTCTCAACATCTGTGTTCACAGAACAGGGTCAGACAAAATGTACCAAATTGATCCTGGAATAATTCCTTATAGTTACCCACAATGCAGGCAATGATAATCGAGTATCAATTTGCCAGCGCAGTGTTTTCTTCTACACCATCTTTATCCTCTCACTCAGAACACATCCATTTCATATAAAGTACTCCTTCTTCATTTACACTTCACCAAACCAGTGAACACCACCAAAATCTCAGCTTCTTGTAAATACATGATAGATCTTTCTAGAAGACCTTCAGACTGTGAAAGATGATATGAGTAGAGCCACATTAAAATAGAGCTAGACCAGCCATTTCAGAGGAATTGCCTTGCGGTACTTGTTTTCTTTATCTTCCAAACTGGACCAAACCACTAACATTCCAAGAAGTCAGTAAGAACAAGAATACCCTGTTTGCAAGGGCTGATGAAACTGGACTTTGCTGAGGACCAATCGCTAACCAGTCAATGAAGTACAAATGTGGCCTTTGCCTGATGATCAAACCTTTTGCCTGAAGTACAAACCTAGCCTTAGTCTAGCAGGAATGAACTCTTCTTTAATTACAACTCACTGAAACTCGGGGCCAACTTGCTTTAACTAAACTCAGTTGTTTGTTTGCAAAAGCAGTTAGATAATACATTACTAAAACTCACCCTATAGATAACATCTCTGAGGCTTGGGTTACCGTGGTAACAGGTGGAGTGCTTGAGGTTTTCAGGAACTGGGAGTTGACCCCTTGTCCAGTTCAGGCCAGTTGACACCACCAACCCATCAAATGGGCCTGCACAAATGTTTGACAAGTGACCTTTTTTGTTGTTGTTGTTGAGGAAGACTGGCTCTGAGCTAACATCCATTGCCAATCCTCCTCTTTTTGCTGAGGAAGATTAGCCCTTATCTAACATCTGTGCCTATCTTCCTCTATTTTGTACGTGGGACGCTGCCACAGCATGGCTTGATGAGTGGGGTGTAGGTCCATGCCTGGGATCTGAACCTGCAAACCCTGGGCTGCCGAAGTAGAACATGCAAACTTAACCACTATGCCACCGGGCCAGCCCTGACAAGTGACCTTTCTGAGGTCAAGGAGCACAAAACTCCACCCTCAGTTCATGGTAACGCCTTCATTTTGTGAGCACACGTCCTATGCAGAAGCATGAAACTTGACTACGCTTGCACAAATCATTAACTCCCTCACTTCTCCTTACCTCCAATCATCTATTCCCACACTTTAGACCACCCTGACCCCTTATCCCATAAATATCCCAGAGTCCCCATTTTCAGGGAGGTGGATCTGAGATTGATTCCCCTACCTCCTTGCTTGGCCACCTTGTGATTAAATCCTTTCTCTTTGCAAACTTGTCATCCTGGTGATTGGCATAATCATGTGGCAGGCAAACAAAACCTGGTTCAGTAACATCACCTCATCCTCCCTTTTTCCCATAAAAATCCTAAGCCCCTCTCCTGTAATTGGGACACTATTTGGATTTCTTCCTAAATCTGTGCTCCCCAAACTGCAATTCTTTGTTCTCAAAATAAATACCTCACTGCCTATCATTTTGACTCTTTATTTTTTGGTTAACAAGAACATTCTCCAAAAGGCCAAAGAAAAGTACAAAACATGTTCATTTAGTTACTCAGAACCTGAACGGGAGGAACCAAGTCAGTAAATTCATCCACTCTCTTTTTTGTGCATATGCAAAATATAACCATGAGTCCGCAACAGTTGACTCAAGTACTTCTGATTTTGCAGTACCCTGAGCCACAGGCTAGGACCAGGTGAGACAACTGAGGCACTCATCTTGGGCATAAAATTTAAAGGGGCACCAAAAACTCAATAATCAAGATTAATAATATCTTAGTGCAATGTTTTTAAAAATAAAAATTATTGTTAAAAAATCATGATGAACAACTCAATAGAAAAAATGCAAACTAGTCTCATTCCTGCTCAAGTATATGGCAACACTGTGATAATGTGATTTATAATAATATGTTTTGGTCTTTGTCCACATTCCTGGCTCACAGTTCTGGAAACCCTTGGAATTTCCTAAGCAATAAGAACAACGAGAACATCTTTTGTTATAATTTTTGGTCTGATGCCCTCAGTTCCTGAAATGGCTTCAGAGCTATTAAGGTGAAATGAGTGTCTAGTTATTCATAACAAGACCCTTTCAATCACACCTGAGTTTATGTTAGTGAGGTGACTTTTAGAAAGTCTCTAAGGGTGGTGGCTGGTTGCCAGGGGAACCAACCATGTGATTAGAGGGTTGGAACTTTTAGCCCCACCTCCCAACCTCAGGGGATGGCAAAGGAGCTGGAGAATAAGTTCAATGGCCAATGGCCAAAGATTTAATCAAGCATGCCTATGTAATGAAGCCACCATAAAAAAAAAACAAAAGGATTGAGTTAAGAGAGCTTCCAGGTCGGAGAACGTATACAGATGCAGGGAGAGTAGCAGCCCAGGAAGGGCATGGAAGCTCCTACCCCTTCCCACATACCTGGCACTATGCATCTCTTCCATCTGGCTGTTCCTGAGTTATATCCTTTTATAATAAACTGGTAATCTGGTAAGTAAAATGTTTTCCTGAGTTCCGTAAGCCACTCCAGCAAATTAATGGAACCCAAAGAGGGGGACGTGGGAACCTCTGATTTATAGCCGATTGGTCAGAAGCACCAGTGACAACTTGGACTTGTGATTGGCTTCTAAGTAGAGGCAGGGGGAAGCCTTGTAGGACTGAGCCCTTAACCTGTGGGATCTGACACTATAGTGTTAGAAATGAGTTGGATTGTAGGATATCCAGCTGGTGTCCCAGAATTGCTTGATGTGTGGAAAACTCACACCTCTGGTGTCAGAAGTGAAGTAGTGTTGTAGTGAAGTATTGAGAGCAGAGGAAACACAGGAGGAGTGTGCTTCTCTTTAGGAGAAAAAATGCAAATTAGTCTCATCCTTGCTCATCTATATGCTGACATCATCTAGAAAAAATGAACTCACCAGCCCTTGCTGGTTGTGTCATGTCTCTGTAGAGATTTCTGTGAGATGTGAATACATGCTACTAAAAGCAGTGATACCAATCATCAGAAAGAACCAGCTGGCTGACAATCCCTTGTATTTGGCAGTTAGATTCTGAAATCATAAAAAACATGATGTATCACTGTTGCCTAGAACAAGTGATTTAATTTATTATCTAAATTTAAACACTCTAAATATACTTCCAAATGAGTTCCCTAGTTTAGAAAATAAGAACAATAATTAAAAAAAGAATAACTAAAACCTAAAGACAGAACATGAACAATGTTAAAGAAGGGAACACTTTTGGGAACATGAAAGCCAGAAATAAAAAGTCTTCTAAAAATATTTTAAACAATATTTGACGACTACGTCAACTTAAAAACAAATTCGCCTGTTGTTTTACTGCAAAACGAGTTTATTCAGGACTAGCCAAAAGAATTACAATTTGGGTTGTGCATGCTTGAACAAACCATACGTAAAGCCAGAAACAAAGGAGGGGAGCTGTTTTTATACAGAAAAAGAGAGAATAGGGAGGGGCTGTTCTAAATGAAAGTCCACTGGGGGAAAGGAACAGTTCAGGACAGCAACAGCTTCTTATTGGCTGAGCCATAGCATTTCCCATTGGCTGCACTGTTGCTGGGTGGGGAGAGAAATCTTCCTTCAGTAGTAAAGTAGTTTTATTTCCAGTCAGAGATGCAAGCCAGACGATTCTTCCTGTTTGGTGTAATTGACGATATATGGTAGGGCGTGAGAGCTCCTTCTACAGGTCTCCCTGACTCCAATTTATTTGGAGTTTCTCTTACTATTTTCTACAACTATATCCATAAAAGTGACCACCTGCCATCGTGAGCATGACTAATGATAATTTTTAAATGAAAAATAATTCCAAATAAAATTGCTATCTTACCTTCAGTGTAATGTTAAGAATGTAGACTCTGGAATCTACTGTCAATTCAAATCCTGGGTTCTCCGTCGACCTGCTGTGTGTCCTAACCTCCTTGTGTGTCAATTTCCTTATTCATAAAATGAAGATTTAAAAAACATTATTTACCAGGGCTGGCCCAGTGGCATAGTAGTTAAGTTCACACGCTCCACTTCGGTGGCCCAGGGTTCACAGGTTCGCATCCTGGGCACAGACCTACACACCGTTTATCAAGCCATGCTGTGGCAGGTGTCCCACATAAAATGGAGGAAGATGGGAACAAGATGTTAGCTCAGAGCTAATCTTCCTCACCAAAAAAAAATTATTTACCTCATAGGGTAGTGGCTACTCAAGAAACAAATATTTATAGAACATCTACTACACGCTTCTAAGATGAAGTGAAAAAAACAGACAAAGTTTGCTGCCTTGTGGAATTTATATTCTGGAAAGAAAAGGCAGGGAATGAAAAATGAGCACAATAAACAAGTAAACAGTATAGTACATTGGAAAGTGAAAGTTACTGTGGAAAAGAAGAGAAAACGTATGGAGGGTAAGGGTGATTAGAAGTGGCAGGAGTGGGTGGGAGTGTAACTTAAATAAGATGAGAGTAGAATTAAACAGTTTAAGGCTAAATGAAATAATAGATATAATGTACTTACAGTGTGTGATATCTTATAAATATTAGCTATAATGATGATGAGAATGCTAATGATGATATGAATCCTATATCATAAATTTGAACATGTTTGACATACAGTTTTATTACTAGAAGTCATCTTCTTCCCATTTTACTAATAAGTACTGAACTGCAATTTAAATAACAACAACTTAAGGTGGGGCCAGTTATTAAAGCACCCATGTGTCTCACTCTGGTCCAGGATGCTCAGAGACCTCATAGCTCTAAGAGATGTCTAGCCAACACCCTGGTCAGATCTGATACCTAGTGCAGTGGAAAGGTGGTGAGCCAGCTGCCCCTCCCCAGATGTGCTCCAGTCTCACCACAGTCATATTGGATATTTATCGTGGCATGACATACATAGCAAAAAATACTGAATGCATTCTAAAACGTGAAAAACAGGCTTCCCAGAAGTTTCTATGGATATGTAGGGGTTTGTCAATTACCTGGAAGTGAGTGAACAGAAGCAGGTGTCCCACCAAGAGAGGGCAACAAGCACATAGCATTGTGATACGTATATGGATGTACAAGCAGTTTGGCATGGCTGGAATGAAAGATGTGAAATTTGTGGGTGGGGCATGTTAGAAAACAAAATTGAAAGATTAAATAAAATTGGAAAGATCCCATAACAAAGGACTTCTAAGCATGTAAGAGGTTTGGAATTTATTCTATGGGTTACATAGAATCATTAAGCAATTTTAAAAAGGGGAATAATATGATCAAGTATGCAATTTAGAAAGATTATTCTAGCTCCTGCCTAGAAGATGGATTCTATGCAACGGGTGGGAGGAAGGAAACTACTTACAAAGCTATCCCAACAGTTCATGAAAGCACTGATGAGACTAATAATTAGAATTAAATATAAATAAACACGAATTAGTAACCAATTCAGTACCCATTTATGGGATTAATGACTCTATATTGTGAATTGTAGGCGTTAATCTGCTGCTTAAAACCCCTAATGACTTTCCATTTCACCTAGAACAAATTCCAAACACCAGAACATGGTCTACAAGTTCTTATATAATCAGAATCCTATCTAACCCTCCAACTTTATTTGAAGCCACTTGCTTGCCTGCTCTTGATACACTGACCTTTCCTCAAATATACTCCACATCTCTCTACCTATAGGTTATTCCTCGTCATCTCTCATCCCTTACTTAGCTTAAATGCCAGTCCTGGGGAGAGCATTTCCATGACCCTCCCAATCTAAAGTAGGTCCCCCATTATTCTCTCTTAGTACCTTACACAGATATTAGTTTGTAATTATATGTTTATTCGTCCATTGACTTGTTTAATATGTCTCTTCCATTAGACTGCAAATTCTAGGAAGGCAGAGGTCATGTCTCTTTTCTTCCTCAGTCATATCCCAGCACGAAGTATGTAGTGAGTGTTCAAAATATATATGTTGGAAGAATGAGTGAGCGGAGGGATTATAGGGAACTATTGAAATATCTGGAATCACAGTTAAATTGGAAACTGTGTAATTATAACAGAATGAGTGAAAAAAAGATTGAGACACCAGAGATTCTGGTAACAGTCAAAAGTTGGTTCAGTGGTTATGGGAAAATGCAACATGTGGGTCAAGATAGAAAGAAGCGAGGAAATGGTTCAATAGGAGAATATGGAGATGGACTTACAAGGGGTTTGAGATGATTAGGGCCAGAGTGTGGATGTGCTGGTAGGAAGTGCAGAGGCTGAGCTGAGAAACAGGAACTGGGACATAAAGGTGTCAGAGGCTAACACAGTGTATACAAAAAGACCTGATACATAGGAGATGTTTTAAAAGGGTTAATCCACGAAAAGAATGATAATAGCAAGAATCTGGATGGAGAAGAAAAATGAGAGAGCAAACATCATCAATAAAAGCCATCTGGACAGTGGATTTACACTCTGGAAGTAAATGTAAGGATCAAGGGTTGGAAAGATTTTTAACAAAATAGTTGGATGGGCTGAAAGGCAGAATAGGATAGAAATTCCTCTTGCATCATAAACAAGTAGGAGTGGAAGGTGAGGATTTCACAAGAAAAATATCAAGATAGCTAGGTTTCTGTTAAGAGGAAATAGAGGCGAACCTGCTCAACTAGTCCAGGTGTGGATGTGGGCCTCGTAGGAAAATCTGATGGTGCAGAGCAGGACTGGAGTCACTTGGGTTATTTTGAAAGGAAAGCAGGTGATGGCTTTGGTTTGTCTGTTTTTGTTGTTGTTGTTGTTTCTAGGTAGTGGGAGTAAATAGCAGGAGGAAACTGAAGGCTTAAGAAGTGGGCTGGAAACAAAATTTGGCCCTAGGGCTGGGAAGAACAAGCTAGAACAAATCCTATTGATTAAAGGGGTTTGAGGTGGGCGGCAGGGAGATCCCAAGTTGATAGATTTATTAATATATTAATATATGTTTATTCCAAATAAACACTCCTGAATTTGATTAGCTATTCAAGAGCCAAGCAATAAATTTTTCTAGAGCTGTTTCCTTTTCCAATGCATAGAAAAGACTTTGTTTTTGTCTGAATTCATGTTTAGGAACTCGCGAGTCAATAGGTCAAAGCCCATATCCTGCTTTTCTCAGGCATCAAAGGCCAGATATTAAGAAATGGAGCCTTTTATTCCAGCTCATTCACCATTGTTTGTAAAGAGAAGGAAGGTCTTTCCATAATTCAGCAGGTTCCTTTTCCTACTCAGTAGCTTCCTGACATTTGTCATGCAGTTGGAATGATGAATTTAGAATGACAAATACAGATTCTCAATAACGACCAAATACCTAATCCTCTATGTGGGAACCGGAGCTTGTCCTCTGCAAAGCCCAGTTTCTCCTGACTGTCTCCACATGTCTTCTCTTGGCAAAGTCTCATACAACCTTCTCAAATAAATTCAGGGTCCTGGGTAGGTTTGGGCAAGCTGATCTCATGAGAACAGAGTAAAGGAAAGACTTTAGAGATGGAAACCTTGCATAAATAAATGAGTAGCAGTCATTTTACATAAATAGTATATAGTGGTGGAAAAGTCATCAAGCTTCGTTGATTCAATAAGCACTCTAACGACCCCACTGATTAGCTACTGGGAAAGGAAAAACTTCGTATTTTCCAATGTTAATTCAAGGGTGGGGGAATAGCTTATCCTGATTTTTTTTTTTTTTTGGTGGGGAAGATTAGCCCTGAGCTAACATCTGTTGCCAATCCTCCTCTTTTTTGCTGAGGAAGATGGGTCCCAGGCTAACATCCGTGCCCATCTTCCTCTACTTTATATGTGGGACACCTACCACAGCATGGCTTGATAAGCGGTGTGGAGATCAAATCCTGGGATCTGAACCTGCGAACCCCAGGCCACCGAAGCAGAGTGTGGGAACTTAACCGCTATGCCACTAGGCCGGCCCCAGCTTATCCTGATTTTTATGGGGGAAGGTACAGCTCTTGAGCTGCCCCCATCTCCTCACCCACTCTCTTTGTATGGACATGGGAATGTTATGTTAATCATTTATGATATTTTATATTATTCAACCTCTACAGGACGAAGACTCCATCTGGTGTGTGGGGATGGGTGTGTGAGGGAGTGGGATCGTTCACGGCATCAATGGCTTGACTAAAACATGTGTTTTTCTGGTCAGAACATAGAAGGAGGCTCTGTTGGTGCTGGTGGGGAGAGGGAAGGGAAAGGAAGCCCTGGTGGTCGAGTGGAAAACTCTCTCTCTTGATCTTGACCACAACGGAACCCAGACGTCTAGAAGGAGATTCAGGATGTTCAGATGATTTTCTCCACAGGAACTTCAGAACTTTGGAAGTGACAACACAGGTGGAAGGCTGTAAATTTGTGTCAGCCATTTAGGGTTAAGTAAAACCATTTCGGGGCAAAAAATTGGACAAGGTCTATAAGCCCCGAGTGCACACAAGTTCATATAAAATCAGAAAATTGTGGTTTATAAGCCACAGAATTTTCACTTATTTATATATTTCATGTTCCTTTTCTTTTTTTGTTTTAATTGGTATTTAGAAAAGCTTTTGTGCAAGTTCCAATCTGTCTTAGCCGTACTAAAGGGGACACAAAGAAATGAGTATGTGCCCACACTTTGGCCAAAATTAAAGGGCACAGAGTTCAACTAGGGGTGCGTATAGGGTGGCAGAAACAACCAAAATGTGAGAGCCTCGAGCACAAGGTGGCTTGGGAGGAGAGAGCCACTTAGCTAGCTGTTGGGCCTGTTTGAAGATTCTCTTACAAAACAAAAGCTTAACAGTGCTACATTTCCTTTTACTAATGGATTTGGCTCTTCCTTTCCAGGCAAACCCAGACGTCTAAAGTGAAACTAGCATCACAGTCTCAGAAATGATTCATTGCTGACCTTTAGCTGTTTTTATACCAGGATACTAGATCTCCAAACAGCTGAGTGAGATGATCTCTCCCTTTAAAACAACGTTAAGTGATTTTTGCAACAATATTTCACAACTTATTTCTGCAAGAGATGTTTAGCACAGTTAGAGCAGGCGTCGTTAATATTCACTGTCAGTATTTGCTTACCCTTCAATTAAAAAAACAGATTTTCTTTTCATCTGGATTGGGCTAATGCTTGAATTTCTGTCATTAACAACATATTAGTGTTAATTATCACTGTTTTTCTGCATCTTCCTAAAAGCATTTTTCTTCAGAGGGGAAAAGTCATCAAGCTCCATTTGTTTGTAACAGAAGTTTTTTGAAGTCAGGAATAATAGTAGGGAACTGGCCAATTCGTAGTGGAGAAAGCAATGACACTGGGAGTGGGATATGAACACTGAACACATGAGGCACACTTAGGGCAAACATGACCTACATCCAGTCTGCTTAGAATTGGTCGTAGTTGATTTTTTTGACCAGATTTCTTTTCAGTTTGTAAATGGGAATGACCGTTAGGATTGCAATCAAAATGACAAAGGAAGAGCATCATTTAATAAAACTTTTAATCCCGACTTTAATCTTAATGTATGTCATTTCACCGCATTATCTGTTTCACTTTGTTTTCAATGACATTGTAGTGGGAAATAAGTTCTGTCCCCTCCCTGCCTCTGAAGGGTGTCGCCAGGTTGAAGAAGGAGAGTGGCAAGAGCAAAATGTGTCATGTTAAGAATATTTCTGGCCGGCGCTTCCCAGATGACACCTGTTTGATTTTACTGCAGTCAGTCTTGTGAAGATTAACAGCCAGAACCACAAAAACTAGTCGGACTCTAGAGTGTAAAATGTCGAGGGAATTAATTTAGTCGGATGGGACTGATGGACGAGGAGGAAGGAGGAAGAATCGTTCATTAATTGAGCAAGTATTTAATGAGTGCCTAACATAGGCTTATTGAGGCAGGTGTTACTAGGAAATAAAAGGAAAGCTAAAACAAGGCCTCCGCCCTCTAACAATCCAAAATCCGCATGGGGAGACAAGACATCAGTAAGAATAACTAAGTGGAAGGTCAAAGCTGTTTGGGTTAAACGTCAGTGCCATGGATAGGAATTCAGGGCCAAGAGAGACCATTTTAGCTGGAAGGCTTTGTGGAGGAGGTAGGATTTTGGCCATGAACTTTACACTTACTAAGTGCCTCTTTCCATTGAGCATGCCAAAGAATTTTGAATATTGTAATTTTTCAAGACCCAAATTAGTCCAATTAAGGAAGGAACAGAAGTGACGTGGTACTTCTGTAGGTCAGTAGGAGTGGTGGAAGGGGATTACAGTAATTGACATGATTATTTGACATTTACTGAGTTCCGTTGATGCTTAAACCTCAGGTGAAAAATAGTTTTTTCTTCTGAGGGAGATTCAGAACAAAGCAAAAACCTGTCTTTGTGACTCTGGAGATGTAATGACATACAGCTAGAGCCTTTCCAGCTCCCCTTCATCCAGGTCCACCCGGCGCTCGGCCCAAGGTATCTTAAGACACCCAGCAGTGTCTCCTTCCCTAGCTGAGAATTAAGATCGGACATTTCTCTCCATTCCTCACAGGAACCTGTCCCCGTGTGAAGCTGTGGCAGGAATAAGCCTGCCAAAAGGCATGCTCTTCAGATGTTGAAAAGAAACATGCAGAAAAAGAACATTTCAACGACATGAGATTTCACAATGTAGTGGACACAGGGAAGGGGAATTCTAAGGACGTAGAGCACGAAAGGAATTTGAAAAAACAGAACGATGACCTGTCCGATAGCCAATGCCTGTAAATTCTCAAATTCTCTCTTACTCCTACAACAATGAATGCAGATAGTGGTCTCGGTGGTATCTTAGTTCTTATCTGTACACATGTCTATTATCTTCCCCTTTTATCTTTTCTTAGCTCTAACAAAGAAACCACTTAGAGGTGTGAGTTATTCAGATGGGTGTGATGTGCGTCTAGCATAGTACACTTTGTAAACACTTCCCCTTAAGCAACAGGGAGCTCCTGTGTCTACCTCCCCACCTTCACCAGTAACTCACGTTTCTTTCCTGTAACCTTATTGGCAGGGCCCAGAGGCATAAATGTGCCCAGAACTCCCCAGGTTTAGCATCTCCACTGAGCCACTGTGAGATGTCTGTTTAAAGAGGCATGACTGTTTCTAGTCAGAATCCACCCTCCCCAGAGCTTTGCACTTGAAATATTGTGGTAAGGGATTTCTCAGATGCACAATAAGATATTTCCAGTTGAGAAAAAATGTTAACTGAATCAGCGAAATAGAAGGATGTGGCACTTGGTCAGTTGTTTCCTTGTGGCTCAGAGTCAATAGTGACCAGATTCTCAGCTTTCCGTTTCTGGCAGAAGATTGCTGATTCCAAATATAGCTTCATAAAGCATTTATACAGACCCATATGGGTGTGTGTCTCTTTCTTTCAGTTCCCTCCTACAGAGTGCTTATTTCTGCTTACTCATCCTCTTTTGGATATTGGTGTATCTGTTTTGAAGAACTATAAATAAAAACCAAACCCTCCCCATGAATTAGCCATAAAAGTCACAGAAGTTTTTTGATTGTTTCTTGATGGGAAAGATGTTTTTCCTGCAGATTTTCACCTGGTTTACAGATGACAAAGGACTTGCTCAGCATAGTTGTCTTTGGGTGGGCTGGTCACATTCAGGGATGCCAGAGACAGGGACAGGATGCTATTTTTGCTCTGAAACATTTTATATATTGACTCTGCATCAGCTATGCTTAAATTAACAAGAACATGAATATTTGAGTGTCTTTAGTGTCTATAGTTTCCTTCCCGCTCTAAACTAATGCTTCCAGATTCATCTGCAAAGCAGACACTTTGTTGTGAAATGGGGAGAGGTTCCAAAGTCATTTGGTGCTGAGAGCATGGATAAATGGCCATCACCTGGTGTTTGTGTAAATTGCATTACCCTCTTTTATGAGGACTAAATGAGTTTGGGCATTTAGAGATGATCTTATCATCACATTATACCATTCTGTAGTTCTAGATCAACTGGTAATTTAACAATGTTTTTTCTCCCTAGGAGACACTCCCTTGCAAGGAAAAGTAAGTTCCCTGCCAACTTTCCCATATTTCCAGGAATATTTGAGGAGAGGGGGAATTCCATAAACCGCAGAACAGTTTATAGGCCTTGATGTATCCAAATTGTTTTAGAAGCTGTTAGTTAATACTGACATTATATCTTTCAGTGGTCTGCAGTAGAGATCATTAATTAAATGCCATGATGCTGATGACTCAGGGGATCCTCAAATTTGTGATGTTGGCAGTTGCACTTGACATTGACACTGCAGTCCCCCTAGACAGTCACACAGACACGGTGCGTTTGCATCCATGGCAGGAGTTAGAATCCGTGTATCAGCTTCCAGGTAATTGAAGACAAAAAACTGCTTTTCTCCCTCAGGCTGCTGCTGAGCAACCTTGGAGCATGCCAAGGGCTGAGGCAGCCAGCTGGGTTAGGCACACCATTTGGCACATACACCACAAGGACTCTGCAGAGCAGCACAGCCTATAATTCCCAAAGTGTGAGTCCAAGAGGGAAAGGGGAAATAAATAGATCCCACCTGAAGTACATTCTAACCAGCCACACCTCTCTTTGGAAGAAACCAGCTCAAAATGTCCCTGGGAGTTGCTGAAGAGTCCAGTGATTACCCCATGAGGTTACGGCAAACATAAAGGAAAGGTAAAATTTGGGCGAAATCCTCTAACACGGCAGGGTCATTGCCCAAATAGGCAATTATCTAGAGGAAAGTTTCACAAGTGTGGTCTATGCGTAAATGGGCGATTTAAAGGTTAGCCTTTAAAAAATTGTTCCCAGCAGTGACTATCTCATGAGCCAGACTGAGAGTTGCTAAGCAACAAGAAAAACAAAGACAAGTTCCAACAAGTTCATTAAAACCCACAGCTGTAGGGTTTTGCTCTACTGTTCTCCACCTTAGTGGAAGAGACATACCCAGACAGAACTGATCCCTCTTCTCTATCTCTGCCCTCCTTGCACCCCTTCCTCTGAGCTCCCAAGGCACCCTATTTACACTGCTAATTTTAGCACGGAATACATTTTGCCTTGTACCATAGCTTTTAGTATGTCAATAAGTTTCTCAATTAGATCACTGGCACCTTTAAGGCAGGACCCATGTCGTATTTGTCTTCTAACCAACTTAGTGCCTAAATCAATATCTTCCTATACATAATAGGTTTACAATAAATTGAATGTTAACTGCATGTTATCTCTGCCAATTGAAGTTCTAGCCTTTCTTTAAGGCCTATCTCAAATGTCTCCTATTTCAAGAAGCCTTTTCTTATCTCTTATGTATTGTCATTTCCCTCTGAATCCCTACAGAATTTCTTGTACCTCTTCTATGAAACTTATTTTGCCTCTTATGACAGTCATTCTAGTTTGGCCTTAACTATGTGCTCTTTTGGGATAGGAACCATGTCTTCCTTGGCTCTATATCCTTGGATACAAAGACTTGCACACAGCCTTGCTTATTCATTTATTCATTCATTCCACAAATATAACTGAGCATCAACTATGTGGATTCTGTTCTAGGACTGGGGTATAAAGTGAATAACACAGACATGGCTTTTATTCTCACAGAGCTTCAAGTTTCAAGGGGAATTTTGACAAGTAAATACAAAATTAAAGCTCAGTGCTTTGATGAGGTATAGACAACATGAGATCATTTGCCCTGATTCAGGGTATCAGAGAGGACTTCCACGAGGAAGTGATATGCTGCGACTTAAAGAATGAAGGAAATGTGCAAAGGCCAGGAAGTGAGAGAGAGACAAGTATATTTAAGGAGCCAAAAGAAGTTCAAACTGGCTCAGATTAAGAATGCTTTAAATTTACATCATACTTTCCCTCTAGAAAACTGAAATCTACAGGGACCAGACATAAAAAAGGGAAACCCAAGTTCATACGTATGGCTAAACTAGCAAGGAACTCACGTATTCTGCCTCCCAGATCAGTTCTCTTTCCACTAAATATTTCTTTCTATTTCTGCATTTCTTTCCATGTCAAGCCTCTTTTTCCTCATCATACTCATGGAAACCTGTTGATGCAGAAAATAAATAAATACAAGTATTTGATGTAGTTAATGTCTCCTTAAATCATTCTTATATTTCTGCATTCTAGTTAAACAGTGTTCTCTCTGATTGTTCATTCTTAAGTAAAAGAATAACTTAAGTCCAAGAGTCACAGGTGAAATTTTGCCACAAGTAAGTTGACAAGTAAATACTTATAAGTAAGTAAGTAAATATGTGGGGAGCAATTTTATAGTTTGTGAGCACATAGTCCTGAATGTGACCCGGGCAAAGCTGTTTCAGGAAACCAGCATTTAGAGGGCTTTTGTTTTTCCCATCTACAAAGTTTCAATGAGGAAGAAGGAATTGAGACTATAAATACGGTGACCATATAATTTCTTATCCCAACTGGGTCACTTTGAGAGTGAAATGGAGAACTCATAATAACTATGCACTGAGAAAATAGGTGCAAACTGGGACTGCCCAGGCAAATTGGGACATATAATCATTCTATCTATAACCCAAAAATTTCAGATTTAGAACTCTTAATGTTCAGGGTTTCTCTTTTCTTTGCCTTTATTCGAGATCACATTGTTGTTGTTGTTGTTGTTGTTGTTGTTGTTTTTGTGAGGAAGATTAGCCCTGAGCTAACATCCGTTGCCAATCCTCCTCTTTTTGCTGAGGAAGATTGGCCCTGGGCTAACAACTGTGCCCATCTTCTTCTACTTTATATGTGGGATGCCTGCCACAGCATGGCTTGATAAACGGTGCATAGGTCCGTGCCTGGGATCCGAACCTGCGAACCCCAGGCCACCGAAGTGGAGAGCATGAACTTAACCACTATGCCACCGGGCCAGCCCTCGAGATCACATTTTATAGAAGATGCTCTGAAAATAGCTAATGTTCAAAGAGTGTTAACTATATCCTAGAAAACAGAACCACGTCTCCTTCCCTCATGCCTAGCAAATTGAGTCTCTCATCTCTAATTACAAAATCTGTAAATATTGGCCAACTGTACAGCCAAATTTCATGAGTATGAAATAATAAGCAATATGTATATTGGTCTCTGCCCCTGGTTCCTGCTAATATTTGGTCTTTGACTCCTGTTCCTGACATAGAGCTCCTTAAACTCTTGTAATTTCCTGAGTGATGGGAACATCTGACACAGAACTCCTAAATCCCTTGGATTTCCTGGGTGATAGGAGCATCTTTGGTTTTAATGAGGCTACTCTTTGTAGGCTACTGAATGGAGGCTGCTCACCAGAAAGACCAAGCCATGATTAGAAGCTTGGAAATTTTAGCCCCATCCCCCATTCCCCAAAAAGGGGAGGTGACTAGAAATTGAGTTAATAGTCAATCATGCCTACATGATCAAGCTTTCATAAAAATTCCTAAAGTATGAGGTTCAGGGAGCTTCCAGGTTGGTGAACACATCCATGTGCCAGGAGGGTGGTGTACCCCAACTCCACAGGAACAGAAGCTCCTGTGCTTGGGACCCTTACAGGCCTTCACTTATGTATCTCTTCATGTGGCTGTTCATTTGTATCCCTTAACATATCTTTTGTAATAAATCAGCAGTAGGAAATAAACCCTTTTCCTGGGTTCTCTGGGCCACTCTGGCAAATCATTGAACCCAAGGAGAGGGTTATGGGAACCCTCAGATTTGTAGTCAAGTCAGATAGAAGTTTTGGGTAACCTGGGGAACCACTACTTGCAATTGGCATCTGAATCAGGGGTGGGCAGTCTTGTGTGATTGAGACCTTAACCTATGGAATCTGTGCTAACTCTGGACAGTTAGTGTCAGAACTGCTTGGTGTAGAAAACCCACACATCTGATGTCAGAAGTGTTGTGAGTATGAGTAGAGGAAAACAGTGGGTTTTTCCAAGACAGTGAGCCTACAGAACTACCTAACACTCTAGACCAACATTGTCCAAGAGAACTTTCTGCAATGATGGAATCTTCTACATTTGCACTATCCAGTACAGTAGCCACTAGCCACATGGACTAGTGAAGAGTTGAAATATGGCTAGTGTGACAGACGAACTAGTTTTAAATTTTATTTATCATTAATTTAAAAGTAAATTTAAACAGCTACACGTGGCTAGTGGCTACCATATTGCATAATGCATCTCTAGATCATTGGGACTAAAAAGGGTGACAATGGTATTACGATAAAACCAAAACATCTTTCATTTTTTTTCCAGTGTACATAGACACAGCCAGTATCCTAGTAGGCCAAGGTCTCAGCCTTTCCTTTTGTTTGACTCCACCGCAAGCATCAGTTTCATCTCTATTAAACATAGGGAAACAAAAGAACTTAAAATATATAGAGATCAAGAGTATTTGCAAAACAGAGCATTGATTTGTGTATTCATTCTACTCAAAACACTACAGAAAGTATTTATACAAGTGGAAATCATGATGAACATAATCACAGGACTCCTCCATTCCGGCATACACAATGCCTTAAAGAAATCCAAATTTTCTAAAGAAAGTCCTATTTTTGCCAGAGCCTTCTCTAACAGGACCTGAAGTCCCCCAAGCTCTATCTCTAACATTTTAATCTTAATGCAAAAAGGACTGAGCCCAAAGCAATTGATATTAGATCTCCCCATCTCATCAAATGTGTCCCTCTGATCTGTCCTCTCATTAAACTCTTTGTGTCTCTTCTACGGATCTTATTACTTTCTATTTTGAATTAGCTGTGTAACTAATACAAGACAGCAAGAAGCAGATGCCATGGAAGACAGGTATAATAATCCACCTCTCCCACTGGAGAGTAAGTACTTTGAGGGCAAGGACTATATTTTCCATAGCACCAGGCACAGTTCTTACACATAGTAGGTGCTCAGGGAATGTTTGTTAGTTCATTTAGAAATGTTTTGTGGGGGCCGGCCCAGTGGCGTAGTGGTTAAGTTCACGCATTCTGCTTCAGTGGCCCGGGCTCCGCCATATCAGATGCTGGGCATGGACTTACCACTCATCAAGCCATGTTGAGGCGGCATCCCATATAGAAGCGCTACAACTCTACAACTATGATGTACAACTATGTACTGGGGCTTTGGGGAGAAAAAAGAAAAAAGAGGAAGATTGGCCACAGATGTTAGCGCAGGGCCAATCTTCCACAAAGAAAGAAAAGAAATGTTTTGTGTAGATAACTCATATTCTGTAAAAATTTAATTTCCAGAACATGAAATGGGATAAGGTAAATTCTTAAGTTTGACAGCAAGCCTATTGTCAAAGAGTCATGGGAACTCAGGAGTGCCTCCCAGTTACAGTGCCTCCCAGATCAGTAATGCAGATATCATAATTGAATACGAACTTAAGAGTGTGACATACTGATTTTTTTCTCTTAGGATTGCAAGACGGTACAATTCTATTGGAAAGCAATATGGAAATTTCTATCAAAAGCCTTTGACGTAATAATTTGTATTTGAGACTCAATCCCAATGAAATAATTTTTTTAAACCACTTTATTGAGGTACGATTGACATACAAAAAGCTGTACCTATTTAATGTACACATGATGAGTTTGGAGATAGTTTACACTCATGAAACCATCACCAGAATCTATGCCATAAACACAACCATTACCTCCAACATTTTCCTCCCATCCTCTTTATTTATTATTATTATTTTGTGTGTGTGTGATAAGATCACTCAAGGTAAGATCTACCTCCTTAGCAAATTTTTAAGTATACAATACAGTATTGTTTACTACAGGCACTACTATATAGCAGATCTCTAGGACTTACTCATTTTGCTTAACTGAAACTTTGTACCCTTTGACTGATACCACCCTGTTTTTCCCTCCCCCCAGCCCTTGGAAACCACCACTCTACTCTCTGCTTCTATGAGTTTCACTATTTTAGACTCCTTATGTAAGTGGTATCATGTAGTATCTGTCCTTCTCTGTCTGGCTTATTTCATTTAGCATAATGTCCTCAAGCTTCATCCTTGTTGTAAATGGCAGGATTTCCTTCTTTTTTAAGGCTGAATAGTATTCCATTACATATATCTATCTATCTATATGTAGACATCTATATGTCTGTCAGTGGACATTTAATTTAGTTTGCTTTCATGTCTTGGCTATTGTGAATAATGCTGCAGTGAACGTGGAAAGCAGATATCTCTTCAAGATAATGATTTTGTTTCCTTTGGATATATACCCAGAAGCAAGATTAGTGGCTCATATAGTAGCTCAATTTTAAATTGTTTGAGGAAGCTTCATACTGTTTTCCACAGTGGCTGCACTAATTTACTTTCCCACCAGCAGTGTACGAGAGAGTTCCCTTTTCGCACCATCTTCACCAAAACATGTTATCTTTTCTTTTGTTGATAATAGTCATCTTAACAGGCATAAGGTGATATCTCATTGTATCTTTGATTTGCATTTCTCTGATGATTAGTAATGTTGAGCACTTTGTCATATACCTGTTGGACATTTGTATGTCTTTTTTAGAAAGATTTCTATTCAGGTCCATTTTTTAATTGAGTTATTTGTTTTTTTTGCTATTGAGTTGTAGGTGTTCCTTATATATTTTGGATATTAACCACTTATCAGATATATGGTTTGCAAATATTTCTTCTTTTTCATAGGTTGCCTTTTCATTTTGTTGATTGTTTCCTTTGCCATGCAGAAGCTTTTTAGTTTGATGTAATCCCACTTGTCTATTGTTGCTTTTGTTGCCTTTGCTTTTGGTGTCATATCCAAAAAATCATTGCCAAGGCCAGTGTCAAGAAGCTTTTCCCTATGTTTTCTTCTAGGAGCTTTATGGTTTCAGGTCTTATGTTTAAGTCTTTAATCTATTTTGAGTTGATTTTTGTGTATGGTATAAGATAAGGTCCACCAATGAAATAAGTTAAATACTGGGAAAATGTATATAGAGGATGTTCATCTCTGCCTTATTCATAATAGTGAAAAACTGGAAACTAAGCATTCAAGAATAGGAGAATGATTAATAAATTACTGACCAGTTAGAAATGAACTATTGTGTAACCATTTTGGAAGAGTTTTTATTCATATAAGAATGTTCACACTGATGAACATCAATGCGAAAATCCTCAACAAAATACTAGCAAATCGCATACAACAATACGTTAAAAAGATTATACACCATGATCAAGTGGGATTTATTCCAGGGATGCAGGGATGGTTTAACATTCGCAAATCAATCAACGTAATACACCACATTAATAAAATGAAGAACAAAAATCACATGATCATCTCAATAGATGCAGAGAAAGCATTTGACAAGATACAGCATCCATTTATGATAAAAACTCTGAATAAAATGGGTATAGAAGGAAAGTACCTCAACATAATAAAGACCATATATGACAAACCCACAGCTAATATCATCCTCAATGGTGAAAAACTGAAAGCTATCCCTCTAAGAACAGGAACCAGACAAGGATGCCCACTCTCACCACTCCTATTTAACATAGTATTGGAAGTCCTAGCCAGAGCAATCAGGCAAGAGAAAGAAATAAAAGGGATCCAAATTGGAAAGGAAGAAGTGAAACTGTCACTATTTGCAGATGACATGATTTTATATATAGAAAACCCTAAAGAATCCACCAGAAAACTTTTAGAAGTAATAAACGAATATGGGCAAGTTGCAGGATACAAAATCAACATACAAAAATCAGTTGCATTTCTGTACACTAACAACGAAGTAGCAGAAAGAGAAATTCAGAATACCATCCCATTTACAATTGCAACAAAAAGAATAAAATACCTAGGAATAAACTTAACCAAAGAGGTGAAAGATCTGTACAGAAAACTATAAAACATTTGTGAAAGAAATTGAAGAAGACACAAAGAAATGGAAAGATATTCCGTGCTCTTGGATTGGAAGAATTAACATAGTTAAGATGTCCATACTTCCTAAAGCCATCTATAGATTCAATGCAATCCCTATCAAAGTTCCAACAACATTTTTCACAGAAATAGAACAAAGAATCCTAAAATTTATATGGAACAACAAAAGACCCGAATAGCTAAAGGAATCCTGAGAAAAAGAACAAAGCTGGAGGTATCACACTCCCTGATTTCAAAATATACTACAAAGCTATAGTAACCAAAACAGCATGGTACTGGCACAAAAACAGACACACAGATCAATGGAATAGAATCGAAAGCCCAGAAATAAACCCACACATCTATGGACAGCTAATCTTTGACAAAGGAGCCAAGAACATACAATGGGGAAAAGAAAGTCTCTTGAACAAATGGGGGTGGGAAAACTGGATAGCCATATGCAAAAATGACACTAGACTCTTACCTTACACCATACACAAAAATTAACTCCAAATGGATTAAAGACTTGAATGTAAGACCTGAAACTGTGAAAGTTCTAGAAGAAAACATAGGCAGTACGCTCTTCGACATCAGTCTTAGCAACATCTTTTCAAACACCACATCTGACCGGGCAAGAGAAACAATAGAAAAATAAACAACAAATGGGACTACATCAAACTAAAAGCTTCTGCACAGCAAAGGAAACCATCAACAAAACGAAAAGACAACCTAACAATTGGGAGAAGATATTTGCAAACCATACATCTGATAAGGGCTTAATCTCCAAAATATATAAAGAACTCATGCATCTCAACAACAAAACTACCAACCCAATTAAAAAATGGGCAAAAGACCTGAATAGACATTTCTCCAAAGAAGATATACAGATGGCCAACAGACACATGAAAAGATGTTCAAAATCACTAACTATCAGGGAAATGCAAATCAAAACTACAATGAGATATCACCTCACGCCCGTCAGAATGGCTATAATTAACAAGACAGGAAACAACAAGTGTTGGAGAGGTTGTGGAGAGAAGGGAACTCTCATACACTGCTGGTGGGAGTGCAAACTGGTGCAGCCACTATGGAAAACAGTATGGAGATTCCTCAAAAAATCAACGATAGAACTACCATATGATCCAGCTATTCCACTGTTGGGTATTTATCCAAAGAACTTGAAAACACCAATTTGCAAAGGTACATGCACCCCTGTGTTCATTGCAGCCTTATTCACGATAGCCAAGACTTGGAAGCAACCTAAGTGCCCATCAAGGGACGAATGGATAAAAAAGCTGTGGTATATATACACAATGGAATACTACTCAGCCATAAGAAACGAAATCCAGCCATTTGTGACAACATGGATGGACATTGAGGGCATGATGCAAAGTGAAATAAGTCAGAGGGAGAAGGTCAAATACCGTATGATTTCCTTCATTAAGTAGTAGATAATAACAACAATAAACAAACACATAGGGACAGAGATTGGATTGGTGGTTACCAGAGGGGAAGGGGGGAGGGAGGAGGGTGAAAGGGATAATTGGGTACATGTGTGTGGTGATGGGTTGTAATTAGTATTTTGGTGGTGAACATGATGTAATCTATGCAGAAATAGAAGTATAATGATGTACACCTGAAATTTTTACAATGTTATAAACCAATGTTACTGCAATAAACAAAAAATTAAAAAAAAAAAAAAAAAATCCCAAATGTATTTTGTCAAACATTCTCTTCCCTTATTTTTTAAATCCCAAGCGCAATTTAATGAAAACTTAATCCCTGGGTTTGATTCACAAAATGTGATTTTCTATAGGATATTTGATATCTTCTTTTAAAAATATACATTTTTAAAATTTTTCTCTCCTTGAAAATACCACAAGGTTAGACTTGGATTTTGATTTTAAAAAATACAAACCCAAAATTCTGAGAATTCTAAATATGGATAAATAAATTTGGGCTTTGTAGCTTGAAGTACAGCCATATTTGTTATCTGGGTTTAAATGTGTTTCATTTCTCTGCCATTTTCCTCCCCAGTTACCTATCTTCAGATGTTTAAAAAATAAAACAATACTATTACCAAACTGAAAAAAAAAAAAAAAAAGAATGTTCACAATTTAATATTAAGTAAAAATAATACATGAGAAAAAAACTGGAAGGGAATACACTAAGATACTGAGTGCTTATTTCTGGCGGTTCCATTAGAAGTTATTTTTCTGTCTCTTTAATTCTTTATATTTTACTTAATGTCAATAATATGAAATCTATATTAGTTTGTAATATGTGATTTGACACTAATTACTTCCTCTTTTTAAGAGGTAATTCTGACTAACAGAGACTCAGGACAATAGTTAAACTTCTAGAAAGCCAAACACTCCTAGATTATATGTTTTTTCTGTTTGCTTCTTTTTTGTGGAGAGTGGGAGGTAGATGGCTTACCATGTCCCAATCCAGCGTCTTGATTTTGAGCAACAGACATAAATGGTCAAGATTTTTGTGGCTGGATAAGTGAGGACTGGTCAGTGGTGAGTTCCAAACTAGAAGAGTGCCAAAAATATTAACACAAAAATGTATCTCAATTTTTATAAATATTGATTTTTAAAAAAACAGGTTTTGTAAAAGAATAAATATTAGCTCTCTTAGGAAAACTAAAGTCGATATAAGCAATGGGATTAGGCCACGGGTATATTTATATCACAATGTAAAGCCTTATATTCTAGCATAAGTCTTGCACCTTAATACCTCTCTACGACAAAACTTTGATTGCTTTCTGCCCAACAGATTAAAAACAGTGGTCAGTGTTTATGTAGGACATAGAGAAGAAGAAAATGAAAACAGCTGCTGGAGAACGAGAAGTTGAGGAAAGCCCAGATGTAGTTGTGCAGGTAATAGTATAGCTCTGGCTAGCTATTTGAGAATCTGAATTCCCATCAATTCAAAGTTCACTGCACAAAGCTTTGCACATAGAAGACAATAAGTATCGAATGAAAGAAAAGCATAGAGAGTTCATATTTCACCTATTCAGGCTATTCTTTAGAGTTTTCTTCAGGTGAAATTTGCCTTTTTCTAACAAGTTGTAATTTAAAGAGTAGCAGCTAAAAAGGAGTTAAAAATGGTAGGAAAATCCAAGAAAGGTATAAACACAGTCTTTTCCTGGAGGATTGCCATTTAAAACTGAAACTGTTTTTAATGCCAGGTATCCTTGGTGGCCAGTGCCTTTTGAAAGCCTAGAAGCTGCAGAGAACAGGGTTCAAGTGCTCCCCTAGGGCATGGCTTGTAGCTTTCCACTCATTATGGAATCAAGCCTTGAGAGCCAGTCCCCTGTCTGAGCCCACTGCACTGTCCTGCCCGAGAGAGAGAGGAGGTAAGAGGATCTGAAGAGTATAAAATGGAAGACATTTCAACAGTGATTAAATTTAAAAGATCTAAAAATTTTCGAATTCATGCCTTATTTGGATACAAAGAGAGGAACTGGAGAACATAGTGTAGACCAGTAGCTAGGCTTAGGAAAGGGGTAGAAGATAAAGTTGAATGAAATTTCCTGTGCCATATCCTCAGAGGTATGAAACGCATGACAGTTTTCCAGTTCACTGACTGTTGGTTTCAATGATATTAAAAGGATCTTTCTTCCTTTGTTTCCTCCTGATTTTTCCTGCATTTATCTCTTAGGTCTCTAGGGGAAATGCAATGGTTGTCATAATTATGTCTAACATTTCAAATCACTTTTAACTCAAGCCTCTTTGCATGGAAAGAATAAGGGCTTCAGAACCAGAGAAATTTGAGCCTGGTCCCTCTGCCACTACTTCTTTTTTTTTTTTTTAAAGACAGCAGGGCGTCCCTAATTTTTTTTTTTAATTTTATTTATTTATTTATTTTTTCCCCCAAAGCCCCAGTAGATAGCTGTACGTCACAGTTGCACATCCTTCTAGTTGCTGCATGTGGGACGCGGCCTCAGCATGGCCAGAGAAGCGGTGCGTCAGTGCGCGCCCGGGATCCGAACCCGAGTCGCCAGCAGCGGAGCGCGCGCACTTAACTGCTAAGCCACAGGGCCGGCCCCTGCCACTACTTCTTAACTGTGTGTTCTTGGGCAGCTGCTTGACCTCTCTAGTTCTCAGTTTCCTTAGATGAAAAGGAGGATTAATGCTACCGACTTCTAAGGATTGTTGTGTACAGTAGCCCAGTGTCTGATACATAGTAACCACACAATGAATTTCAGTTGTTAGTATATACTCAACAATTAATATGTTTCAGGCTCTTTATTTACTTAATATATACTATATACTTAAGATATAGGTCCTTGCCTTCAAAGTTAAGGTAAGACAAAGGTAAACAAATGCAATGTAACAAACAAGCCTAGGCAATTTAAAAAAGTGAAACGATAGGAATAACAGTCAATAGCATAGGAATCCAAAGAAGAAAGAAACCATTGGGAAGAGCCACTCTCAAATCTCCTATTTTATTTGACCCTCGCTACAGTTCTATTATGGAGGCAGTGGAAGTAATGAACATGTTCGACACAGTGGAAAAACCGAAGCCCAGACAGGTCCCAGCTCCATTTCAGCCACTGTAAAATGAAGTGATAGATTAAGAAAATTCTGAAGTTTCTTTCAAGGCTGTAATTAATTTGACTTTCCTAAAGGAAGCCTGCTTGTTACCATGCAATTTGATATTAGAACTCACATTTCTTGATTCTCAGCCCAGGACTTTGTGCCTAGGCCAGAAGTGCTTGGGAAGTAGGAGAACCTTGCTTCAAAGGAAAATGAAAATTCCAGCTGTACAGAAATGTCTTTCTTCCTTTTCTCCTGGCATCATTTTCATAGAGGCTTCAAATCTCAATACAATGGCTCTAGCGATGTGTGTTCAAGTGTGCTCACGCTTCAATAACGGTTTCTATCTTCAGACACCAAAGTACTTTCACTCTGCTATAATTACACCCAGTTTCTACACACTTATTGATATTTTCTCAGTCTCTTTCAGACTCTTCCACACTCAAGCTTTCCTCCACGCCAAAATAAACAAATCTTTCCACCACTTGATCTTACTTCCTTTCTTTTTAGTTGTTTGTGTTATTAAAATAAGTCAAGCTTGCTTTCCAAAATAAATATTTACAGTTGAAGTTCTACTCTTCTGTCAAAAGATGACAGATACCCTAGCAGAAGAGCCAATTATGCATTTAGAATACTAACAGTGAAAACCAAGTATTTATATTTGTGGGTGTCAGTGTATATATGAACATATGCTGTGCCTCTGGTGTACTTTATAGCTGACTTCTTTAGACTTCAAATTGATCTGAAGTCCAAAGTGGCCTCAGCTCCCCAAAGACCTTGGGACCTTATTTTGTTCCAAGAGACAATGCCATAGCAATGTCATGTTTGCCTGGTTACAAAGATTTCCACAGAGGCCAACATATTCCTGGCAAGGTTTAGCAGGCACTGAAATTGAAATAACTATAGCATCTCTATAATTTGGTTCTGACTGCTTTTATTCAATGAATGTGCCAACAAGGATGTATATAGTAAATCCCTATTACATGTATAAGGGGAAATATACTTGACTAATTTTTTTAAATGGATAAACTACATTTGCATTAAAGGTAAAAAATTGCTTTCAGGTGTGCTAAGTCATCTTTTTAAAAATCCATTACCTTATTATACTTATTTTGATAGCACCTTGATGTGTGGAACTTGTTCTTATTGCCCTTATCCAGCACCTAGAATAGAAATTGGTACAGAGGAATGCTACATGATGATGTGTGATCCACATAAATGTTGAGAGCAATATGACATATCATAACAGATACTATACAGTGGAAAAACTACAGACCATGAAGAAGTGTTTGGGATCCAGGTTCTTTTAATTAAAAACTTGGCAACCTGATTAAGTCATAATTTCCTCCCATGTAAAGTGGTTATAACAATAACATCCTCAAAGTGTTATTGTGAAGATTAAATGTAATTATGTGGGGATGCACCTAGCATAGTACTTGGCACATAATAGATGCTCAATAATATTTATTAAATCTGAACTGACTGAATTTCAAAGAACATACTAAAGAATGGGCATGAGAAGTTTCATGGAAGATAAAAGGGTTGAAGAACAATTTTAAAAAATGAAGGTGACGCCAGCTCCGTGGCGTAGTGGTTAAGTTCACGTGCTCCACTTCAGTGGCCCAGGGTTCATAGATTCGTATCCCAGGTGCAGACCTACACACCATTCATCAAGCCATGCTGTGGCAGCATCCCACATACAAAATAGAGGAAGACTGGCACAGATGTTAGCTCAGGGACAATCTTCTTCACCAAAAAAAAAAAGAAAAATGAGGGAGAATGTAGTTTTATAGTTGGGACAAAGGAGGCTGGCAACATCTCAGAGGTAAATGAGGCCTGAAGGAAGAAGAAAAGAAGAGGGCAATCTTGACAGGAAAAGAAAATGAAGGCAAACGAAGGGCTGCAGATATTTTAAGGGTGTCTATGAATCTTTGTGCTTGGTGAAACCATTTTCTGTAGAACAAATTAATAAGCTGATATTTATTCATTTATTTTTTTTAATTTTTTTTTTGAGGAAGATTGGCCCTAAGCTAACATCTGTTGCCAATCTTCATCCTTTTTTCCTTTTTTCTCCCCAAAGCCCCAGTAGGTAGCTGTATGTCATAGTTTTACATCCTTCTAGTTGCTCTATGTGGGACGCCGCCTCAGCATGGCTTGATGAGCAGTGCATAGGTCCTTCCCCAGGATCTGAACTGGCAAACCCCGGGCCACCGAAGCACAGTGCATGAACTTAACAGCTATGCCACCAGGCTGGCCCCAATAAACTGATATTTATAAAAGTACATAGGTGCTATTAATTAATAAACTAAAATGAATTTTAAAGTATTTCTTAATTCATGGTAGCTTTTTTATTATTATATATTTTTTAATCAAAAACACTAAAAAGTAAAACTACTATTTATACAAGGATCCAGGTTTTGACATTCAAAAAGGGTTGTAGTACTGGATTGGAAACTACTTGTTCAGAATGATAGCAACTGAGGGACTGTAAAACCTAGTATAAGGTCTGACATGCTGGCCCAAGAAACTCCTTGATTCAAGTTATGACAGTCTGTGTGTTTCACAATAAATCCAACTGTACATTTTCATGATAGCACGCACAAGTTGTATGTTAACTTTACATCATCACTTATGAAATTTTAAAATCCCCCCTTACCGATGATGTGAAAATGGTGTCAAATCAATTACTACAACATATAGCAAACACATGCAGGGCCACAAGTGGCATTGAGGCCAAAAATGGTCTTTAAGATAGAGGACAGTTCCTTGAAACTTCAGACAAATTGTGGTATGAGAGAGTAAAATAATCAGAAAACAGAGATGTTGAAAAACCCAAAGTCCTCCAGGGAAATCTCTCTTCAAAGAGGATGATTTGCTGCATCTCTGTCTCTTACAGAGCTGGGCTCAGCTAGTTCCTCTGAGCTAAAAAGTTGTTCTTTTATTTTTGCACAGGTCCTAGCAGGCCACAGAGGGAATTTCTGGTCTTGCAGTTACAGCAAGCAGTTGGGAGTCAAAAGCTTAGGGCTCTATTACCATTTGTATCATCTATTACCAAGTCCTTCTCTTCCTTCCCTGCCAGCTTATCTGTTGGTAAGAGATGGGTAAGAATTGCTGCCTTTCAAAATTTTAAACATTTTCATTAAGGATGGGTTTGTATATGAAAATAGGGAAGGAGTAACCCACATAAATTATGAGAGATGTTAACGTTAATTTGGCTCCTGTTGCTAAAATATGTATTAACTTGCTATTAAATATAGTTTTAGAGGTAAATGTCAGAAATATGGCACTCTGTAGGGATGATAGATACATGACATAATTCACACCTATTCTGCTAGTCATAGGTAGACAGAGAACTTCAGGACCAAGAATTAATGGACATTTCAGAAGGCCCATTTGAACTCCAAAGGGACTATATGAGAGACTAAGGAAAAGGAGATGAAATCAAAGATGGCCTTTGCTTGTCAGAAGAAAATACGAAAATACCCAACATCAACTTAGGCAAAATCAACATCGAGGTAGTCTCTGTTTACACCTTCTTCCTCTTTTCTCTCCTCTGTTGCCTCAAGTGTTTATTGAAATCTTGTTATCTCTCAAGCTCTGTAGTAGGTCTTGGATTTCAAGAGCAAGAAAGACAGACATGGCCCCTTCCCACTTGGACCTGACAATTGCTCCTTCTAGTCATTTCCACACATGTATTGCCTGGAGACTGGGGGCTGGATCCCATGGCCAGACCAAACCCCAAAGGTAAAGGGGTAGTGATCTGCAGCCCTACAGGACAAGGGGCCAATGCTATTAAATGGGGTCTGCCCACAAGAGCACTGCTTGTGAATAATTTGACTTTTTTTGTTTCTCTTGGACTAGGGTTACAATAATGTTTATCTAAGAGTTTTTGTTGTTGTTATTGTTTTGCTTTGTTTTTATTTGCTTGTCTTTTTAATTTCCCCTTACACAATAGGATCTCTTTGTCTACCACACACTCTTCAGAAAAATTTGATGTATCAGGATAGCTTTATATGATAGTGTTGCAAGGAATACATGGATGGAGAATCAAAAGAAAAAAAAAAGAAAAGTATGGCTGGCCCCACATTCACCCCTCTGCTGAAAGCTAGCATGCCTTTGAGGAGGATGTGTCCATGTGTTCTAGGTGGTGGCCAGCAGCAGAAAGAGGTTTGCCCTTGGTGGACTTGGGAAAGGTGAGGAGAAGCAGACGATGCAGTGAAGCAGCTTCCAAGGGCTCAAGAGACAAAGCCTTCCTTCTAAAACACTGGCAAAGTGAACCTTGAAGAGTGTGTTTGTGGAGGGAGGGGGATACTTGCCTAATTAGGGAAAATCCTCTACCGAGAGTTAGGGAAAGATGTGTTGAGGGGAAGCGTAGATATTTGAGAAAAGCGGAAAAAGTGTGAGATAAGTGAGGCAGAAGATGGCAGAGAGAGTTGATGAAGAAACATAGGCAATGTTGAAAGTTCAGTCTAGATGGTTTAGTGTTCATTGGGTTGTCTTGTTTTCTCAGCAGATCATGTGAATATTTAAAAACGAACAACAAAAGGTTTCATCCAGCTTTATTATTTGGCCAGGCAGGTACAATGGAAGGACAGGCTAAGAAAGTTAAGGGCTTTGGAAAGAAAAGGGGAAAAGGGATGGACCGGAGAATATCAATCAGGAAAGGAAGGAATGAAGACAGACAGGAACTGAGAGAGAAACAGAAAGTAGAAGAATCTAGGAATTGAAGGTCTCAATGAGGACAAAGAATGGTAGACTGAGAATGACGGATTAAAGGTTATGTTCAGGGTCTGCTGTCTGAAAAAATTATTTTCAGAGCTGGAGCAATTCCTGGTGACAACAAATTCCAGGGTGTGTCTACGGAAATGGGTAGCTGAAGTAGAGGAAGTTATTTCAAATGAATGTGTCAAGGAAATAAATGCCCAGAATGTCAAACATGGATATGATGTCATCCTGAAAAATGGAGTGGAGGTTGGATGGGAAAGGAGACTGTGAGGGGGCCAAAGCCTTCAGTGAATCAAGAGCAGTGGTGAAGAGAGGTCAGTAGCTGACAGCAAGCAGAAGGCGTGGAATAGTATTGCTGAATTGAACTGTCTCGATAGGGGAGGAGAAGTTTTTTTACAAGAGGGTGGAAGAGAAATGGTCTGAAATTGACCGTGTGGAACAAACATATTATTTACTATTAGAAACCACAGAATTGGTAAGGCTGGGTTGATATTTTTAACATTTTCTTTTAGAAAATTTTAAATAGAAAATGGATTAGCATCTTGTAAGTAGTTTGTTCTCTTGCTTGTATATTTTATTTAAGTCATGTTTTCTGCCCCTTGAGTTTATCTGGTTTTAGGCTCTCTATTATTCTGCTCTGTGCCTTGTAGAACGGTTTACTTGTTTGTACAGCCCTGTAAAATAATGTGACAGAGCATACAATGTACCACGCCCAGGTCCTTATGACTCACAATTCCCAGGAAAGATTAATAGACATTTAATCACTCATTTGCAGCTAAGTGATCTGATATTTTGTTATTATAAGCTCATAAGATGATGGCTAGTATGTACATAACCCCGGAAACAAGAGTGCTAATGAAAAGAAAGAGAGTTGAATCAAATCTCTGTCCTTGGCAGCTTCACTCATTTACCTATCTATTCACGTTTAGTGAGTATAACTTATATGTTCTACACTGCTAGACAAACATAAAATTAGTTGCTAGAGACAGAAATGTGATTAATTCCTAATCTTTTCCTCGAGAGGCCATGGTTTAGTGGCATAACAAATAATTACAGATCTTTGTCAAGTGCTGTAATAAAAAACTTCACAAAGTGTTATGCATGTCTATGTGGGAAGGCTGCAGAGAACTTTATGAAGCTGACGACAGTTAACCTGCATCCTAAAATAAGAGACTATTAGGTAAAGGGCCTAGCAGTTGAGATGAAAAAGAGCACAGCATATAGAAAGAGCAAATAGTTCAGCTTGGCTTTAGCATAGGGTGTGTGCAGGGGCAAAGCAAGTGATATCAATGAGAAGGTATATAGGGAGCAGATCCTGCAGGGCCTTGCATGTCATGCTGAGGATTTTGGATTCTAATCTACAGAAAGTCAAGGCTATGTAGGATTTAAAATAATTTTTTTTAGATGGCAATGCCAGTAACATGGTGGGGTTGAGGGTATGTGGAACTCAAGGCCAGAAGATCATTTAAGAGATTATTACAAAAGAAAAAAATCTGGTGTGGCAAAGGAAAAAAGAGGAAAAAAAAATAGGAGCTATTTAGAAGGTAGAATTCATAGGACTTGGTGAATGAAATGTATGTTAGAAATGAGAGAAAAGTAGAGCAATTCTAGAATGACTGCAGAAGTCTGGCCCAAATTTACTTAGTGTCTTATGGTGCCATTAATTATGATTAGAAACACCGGAGGAAATGAAATTTTGATTGGAGGATGAAAAAGAAGAGGTTAGAGTTGCAGGTTAGGGGTGGAGATGAAAATATCTTTTTAGAGGATGGATTTGAGATGGCTCTGAGAACTCCCAGCAGTGGTCTCTGTTAAGTGTTATGTGAGTCTGGCACTCAGGAGAGAGTTCAGGCTGAAATTGCAATTTGGAAGACAGTGTCTAGGTTTTTACCAAGACCATGAAAGTAGATTCTAGAGAGCAGGCACAGAGCACACAGATGCTCAGCCTGAGATGAACTTTAGGGCATCCATGAAGCAGACACAAACGAAATTATTTTTCTCTTTCAATTTTCTTCCTGCTACTTTGAAAATTATCTCTGTGGAAAAGAAAGAAAGAAAAAGAGAAACTATTGTTCCCCTATCAACACAAGTGGGACAGAAGTGGGTGCTATGGTAGGGAGTCAGATAATGTATAATCATCACCGGATGAAAGACAATGGGCGTGGTAGAGAGCATTCACCATCCAAAGGAAACAGCCTCTATGCCACTCCAGGTGATTGACAGCCTGAGAAGACACAGTCCCAGTGCCACCTAATTCAATAAGAACTATAAACATGGTGTTTTATGGGAAATTTTCAGATTTTAAAAACCTTGTACATGAAATCATTTATTCAACAAATGTGTATTCAGCACCTACTATGTACCAGGCACTATTCTAAGAACTGGAGACTTTGCAGTGAATAAAGGAGATGAAAAATCCCTTTCTTGGGTGAAGCTGACATTCAAGTGTGGGGACACATACAATAAACAAAAGAAATGAGTAAAATATATAGTGTGTTAGATGGAGAGGCAAGCCCTAAAGAAATATAAAGCAGGAACATGGGGTAGATGATGTTGGAGTGGGCTGCAATACGAAATAGGGTAGCAGAGAAAGGTCTTACTGAGAACAAAAGAATTGAGTACAGACCTTCAGAAAGTGAAGGAGTGAGCCACTCAGATATCTATTTTCATACTCACATGAGGAGAGAACAATAGGAGTCTCTGAGGTGGGACTCTGCCCAGTGAATTCAAAGAGGCCAGTGCAGTTGACGCAGTGAGACCCAGAGGGAGTCAGGGAGAACAGGATCCCACAGGGTCTTGTCAGCCATGGTGAGGGTCTGGACTGTTACCCTGGGTGAGATAGGAAGCCGCTGGTACATTTGAGCTGAGGAGTGAGTCTGTGCTTGCTATGTTGAGAGCACACTTCTACAGAGTAAGGGCAGAAATTAGGAGACCTGAGAGGAAGCTACTGCAGTAACACAGGCAAGAAATGACGGCTGCTTAGACAAGAACGGTAGAGGTGGAGGTGGGGAGACAGAGTTAGATTTGGGATGTACTTTGAAGGCAGAGACAACAGAATTTGCTGATAGATTCTATGTGAGGTGTGAGAGAAAGTGAGGCATCAGATAAGACTCCCAGGATTTTTGGCCTGACCTGGAAGGATGGGGTTGTCATTAACCAAGATGGGGGAAAACTGATCTTGGGGGTGGGGTGAAAAAATAGGAGCTCGCTTTTTTACCTCTTAGGTTTGATATGCAGATTAGATTTGCAAGTGGAGTTGTCAGTTAGGCAATTGGGTAAATATTGGTTCAGAATTCAGGGGAGTGATCCAGACTGAACACATAACTTGGGGAATTATAGCATTTAGACTAGATGTCAACAGAGAAGGGAACAGGCCAAAGGACTCAGCACTAAAGCACTGTATTTGGAATTTGGGGAGATGAAGAAGAGCCAGCAAAGCCAACTGAGAAGGCACAGCCAGTGAAATAGGAGAAAAACCAGGACAATATGGCGTCCAAGAGAAGAAATTGCTTTAACAGGAAGGAAGTCGTCAATTGGGACATAATACTGTTGCCAGTCCTGAGAAATGACCATTTAGCAATGTGAGGATCATTAATCTGATGACCTTGATAAGAGCAGTTTTAGCAGAGTTGGAGGGGAGCGGCAAAAGCTTGATTGGAATACGTTCAAGAAGGAGAAGAAAAATTAGACCCAGTAAGTACATATATACAAGTCTTTTGAAGAGTTCTAAGGGAAGTAAAAAATGGGGCAGTGGCTGAAGGGAGAAATGGGTCAAGAGACGACTCTTGTTTTTTTGAGGATCAGAGAAATAACAGTATGTGTGTATGTTTAGAGGAAAGATCCAACTGAGAGAAAACACTCATGATGCAGGAGAGAGAGGAGAAAATTGTTGGAAGAATGTCCTAGAATGGGAGAAGTAAGATGGGATCCAGGGCCAAGTGGAGGCTTGGAGCCCAGACAAACAATGCATATCGAGTTCTGGGTCCAGCATGCAGGCTGCCATTTGCAACCTTTGTACATTATATATGCTCATCCTGAAAATACACTTGACATTCACAACAGAAAAGGATTCCTTTGGCAACACTACCAATATTCAGATTTTCTGCAACATAAACATTGCCAAACTAAAGCTGCTAACCGTAATTGGTAGGACTATGAGGGACTCACACATGCTCTGGAAATGGTCAATAGGATTTGGGTTTGGAATGAAGAAATAAAGATAAAGCCTAAATTGACTTCAAATTGCATCATCCACACTAGGACTGCTTACATTTCTTTTTAACATCTTGGTCTTAGTCCAGGAGGAATAGATAGCTATGTCATTTCAGCTACTAGATTAAAACTACTGACATCTCTCAAAGAATTTATCTCTTAAGTATGTGCTGATATCATCACAGAAAAAACTTTAATTTGGAACTCCTTTTGGAAACTTAGACTTGTCACATATTTGAAATGGTGAAACAGTACTTTCTCAAACAGTACTTGAGCTGAAAGTAAAAACATTAGTGCTCTGTGCACAGATTGAGCACCTGTGATCCTTGACCGCCCTTCTGAATTGGCTGCTTTAGAGAAGGAAGGCTCCCCATGGGGTGACACGCTCCACCACTTTATCCATGAGAAGTGCTGGCACCAGACAAGAAGCCTAGTTCCTGGCACAAAGTGGGGGCATAATAAAGAGTTGCTAACTTTATGAATAAAAATTAGTTCTGTGTCTAGTAGCTGAAGCATTACTACCTCCATTAGACCCTGGAATTTGAATTAACATTTTGTCAAGTGATTTTTATTAAGAAACGTGAGTAGAAGCTGAAGATTTTCTTTTATAACTCACAAGTTAATTGGCTTTTCAGGGAACACGTATGGATGCACTTTGTTGCATTTTAGGTAATATTTTGGATAAGAAGAGCCCACTCTCCAAGCCATTTAAAAGGAAAGAGCTAATTCACAGTTTGTCTTACTTGCTGGATGTTTCTGTCCTACAGTGACTTCTGGTTTAAAAAAATGAAAAATGAATATTCATGTTTACAGTAAAGTGACAGTAATTTTTTAAAAGGCTTAGAAACACAAGAGAATGACAATGGGTGAGGAGATGCAGACAGGTGTTTGAATGGCTACTGATTTAGCAGAAAGTAGAAAGCTAAAACCTAACTCCCTACAGAGGGAGAAGCTGGTCTGTTTATGCTGAAGAACCTCAGAAAAGCTGAGAAATTAGAGGCCTCAAGAACCTCTGAAGATGGTGGGATGAGGGTTTAGACTAAAAATAGGAGGATAGGTTGAAAATCTACATATATAGACCCCACGTACCCTTCTCATACCCAGACATCCAGGTGACTACCCTGGCAGGAGGCAGGGTCTATGAAGTGGAAAAATCAAGCCAGAGTAATTCTCAACTCTAGGTACCAGAAAGTGAAAGAAGAGGGGGTATGAAAGACAAACATTGAATGGTGAGACTCTTGCCCCCTTTCCCTGCTAAGATCCCAGGATGTTGGTAGCCAGGCTTATACCTCTCTGTCCCATCCCAGGCAAAACTCTGGAGGATTTCTTTCTAGAGAAATGAATGGATCTAAGAGAATATATTTTCAGACAATAACATATGGGGCTACTTCCTACACTGTCAAGTTCCCAACACAAAACCCTCAAGTCAAGCCAACCAGGAAACCAGCTTAGACCACATATACACAGCGCTTTGTGACCAGCTTTTAGAGCCTTACCCTTAAATATTAAAGGAAAGTCATGGATCATAAGACAACTGAGGAAAGTCTCCAACACGAAAAACAAAGGCCAAAACTAACAAACAAATAGATTAAAAAAAAAAAAACTCAGAAGACACACAGACACACACACAGCACACACACACAGCAGAAGAAAACTCCCCACCACCAAAAACAAAACAAAACCTGCAAAATTAATATCATCAGATATAAAAGAAGATATTATATCCATGAAATAAGAAAAGGATGCTGGTAAAAACAAAAGAACATTCAGAGAATAAATAAGAGTTGGTGGTAATTAAAAAGATCTAATAAAAGTTCAATAGGAGGAGTGGATGAAAAGTTGAGGAAATCTTCAAGGAAATACAACAAAAAAACAAAGAGTTGAAAAATAGCAAAGAAAAGATACAAAGTTTAGAGAACTAATAGAAATCCCAGGGCTAATAGTCTAACTAATAGAAGATCAAGAAAGAAAATACAAAGGGGCCAGCCCAGTGGCATAGTGGTTAAGTTTGTGTGCTCTGCTTTGGTGGCCCAGGGTTCACATGTTTGGATCCCAGGCACAGACCTACACGTCGCTCATCAAGCCATGCTGTGGCAGCATCCCATATACAAAATAGAGGAGGATGGGCACAGATGTAAGCTCAGGGACAATCTTCCTCACCAAAAAAGAAAAAAATGAAAGAGAATACAGAAAAAAAATTAGCAAAAGAATAAGAGAACACTTCCTAAAACTGGAGGACATGAATTTCTAGATTGACTTGTCCAGTACAGTGAATGAAAAAAAGACTACTGCAAGGCACATTGTGATAAAATTTCTGAGTTCCAAGGTTGAAGATAAGAAACTATAACCTTCTAGAGAATAAGATTGGGTCAAACATAAAGAATTTGCAGTCAGAATGACATCTAAATTCTGGAAGTTAGTAATCCTGAAAATAGATGGCATTTGAGAAATAACTTCAAAATTCTAAGGAAAAGGATTTCAACTTAGATTTAAAAACCTAGACAAACTTTCCATCAAGTTTGTGGGTTGAACAAAGATTTTCAAAATTAAAAAAAAAAATCAAAAAGAGAAAATTACCTCTCATGACCCCTCTTTTTTTTTTCAGGAAGATATTGGAGGACATAGACCATCAAAATGAGGAAAAACACAAGAAAAAGAAAGACAAGGGTTCAGGAAGCAGGAAATCCAATAACAATAATAACAAAAGAGGCTAAAGTAATTGTCAGAATCATGATAAAAGAAAGTTCCAAGATGACAGAAGTATAGATTGATAGCAGATAATGAAGGACTACAAAATGTACTCCAAGAAGAAGAAGAAGAAAATGAAACTCATAATTTATTTAATGTTTGACCATATTTTAAGGAATTGTACTGTTCTGTGCAAGTTAGTGAAAGGTACAGAGAAAAACTGAGCAAACAGTAGAATGAGGCAATTATCAATGGAGAGAGATATAAAAAATTAGTACACAAAAGAAATTAATAGTAATGCATTAGATGCTAATCTGTTTACAATATTTATTTAGTACTAATATATAAACACTGAATATTAATTTAAGAAAAATTGTAATATAATTATATACAGAGCATAAGGGAAAGAGATGGAAAGTATGTTTGGGAGGTGGGAGTATAAGAAAGTTAAATTCTAATCTTCCATAATAGGAAGTCAACAGATAAGGTCTATAATCGATAAAGAAATTTTAAGACAAGAAGAATAGAGATATGGCGGTATGTATCTGAAGATACAGTTAAAAATGTTGAAAATGGCTATCTTTTAGGGGGATGCTGGGTCAAGGACTTGCTGCTTCATGTCTTTAAAGTACTATTTGGCTTTTTAAATTACACACACACACACACACACACATATATATAACCTAAAATTAAAATTTAAAAACCACATATAAAGCCAAATAGCAAAAAAAACAAAAAAGATTTATGTCAAATATTTAGTAAAATAATGTGTGTACAGCACATAATACAGTGTTGATACACCATAGAGTATTATTAAATTCCCAAGATTTGCCAGCTTGTGATATAAAGATAGTCTCATTAACAAAAAAATCCACAAATATATAAATCTTACTCAGCATTCCCTAGTAAAACATTCTTTACTAAGTGTTGGGGAAGACGTGAAGAAATATGAAACACAATCCTTACACTAAAATAACTTTTAATAACAGCCATGACAGCTAATATTTAATTGGTGTTAAATGCACACCAAGCATTGTTCCAAGTACTTTATATTATCTCACTTAATTCTACAAAATAGATACCATTATTACCTCCATTTTATAGATGAGGAAACTGAGGCCCAATAAAATGAAGTGGCTTGTCCAGGTCACGGAGCTCATAAGAGATGGAGCCAGGATTCAAACCCAAGCAGAAGGCTTGAGAGTCAGTGCCATTATCCACTGTGTCAAATTGCTTTGTAACGTAGTTGAGAAATAAAAAACAGAGCTAAACAACCTCATAAGATTTAAGAAAGAGTTCAATGTAATGCGAGAAGAGATGTCACCAACGAATGCAAGCATATTTTAGGGAAAATATGTATATTACTGTAGGAGCTCAGAAGAGAGTAAGAACCCTTCAGGCTGATGGTCAAGGAAAAACTTACTTGGACCAAGCTGGGTAGGGAGGGCATCCCTTGAGAGTGAGTCAAGATGTGGAGGCGGGAAACCATATACCAGAGGTCAGCAAGGAAGATAATTTGGCCACAGCATAGCAAATTTTGTTCGTTCACAAATGATATCAGTGAGAGCAAGGCAAGAAAGATCTAATGTCAAATCATACAGGGCCTTGATGGCAGGCTGAGAAGCCTGGACTTTATCCTGTGGAAGTGGGAAGTAATTGCTGAGCACGTGGGAGCTTAATCTGGACGTTGTACACATAATCAATTGACAGGAGAAGAGGAGGCGGAAAGAACAGGGGAGGGCTTCCTGTGACTGTCTGGATGAGAGTCATCAAGGCCTAGAACTAGACTGGGGTTAGTGAGAGTGGAAAGAAAGGCTGGATTCCAGATGGCAGGAACCACCAAGACTTACCAAAAGAATGTTGGATTTTATTTTTCTACCAAGGAGAAATATTTTCAAACTAGGAAGGACAGAACAGATGTGATTAAAATGGAATTAAATTGCAAGAAATTCAAGTATCCGCTGTTTAAAAAATAAGTTCAAATCACTAGATTCACACAAGTTACAACCCAGAATAATCGAATACTCGGCAACTATGGTCATGAATCAGCTGACAGGATTTCTTTTAAATGAAAGTAAAGATTTCTAGAATGGTAATACATGCTCAATGTGGGAAATAAATAAAAATAGAAAGAAGAAAAAAATCAGTAAGCTTACCCCCTAGATATATCCTTAGTTAACATTTTGGTTTATTTTTATCAGTCTCTTTTATATAAAACTTTGTTTCCATGTTAATCCATAGATTTATTATCATATTATGTATAGAATTTATAATTTTCATCTTGCTTGAATAATTAACATTTTAATAAAATATTTCATATTCCATCACAAATTTATTTGTATACATAACTCTTAATAATATAACATTCAGTAATGTGAGTACTAAAAGGTATTTAACCAAATATAGTTGGATATTTAAGCACATTCTAAATTTTTATATATATATAAGTGTAATATCTTTTTGCTTAAAATCTTTTTTCTGTATTTTGAATTACCTCCTTAGGCTAGTTCTCCAAGTAAAAATCTTGAAGAAAAACAACAGAGTATGAAATAAGTAGCCAGTTTAAACATAAGTTCTATTTAAGTGGGGATAAAATAGTTAAACCATAAAACCTTAGTGAGGCAACAAAGTGACATTTTTAACCACACTGCTGCCCCTGAAGGGCAACTGAT
The DNA here is from genome assembly GCF_057802395.1 of Ceratotherium simum simum. Taxonomy (NCBI): domain Eukaryota; kingdom Metazoa; phylum Chordata; class Mammalia; order Perissodactyla; family Rhinocerotidae; genus Ceratotherium; species Ceratotherium simum. The sequence continues at coordinate 29,586,731 of NC_141901.1, read as the reverse complement.
AATGACACATGGGAAATAAAACCACAGCATAGAAAACATCTAAGGAAGCATAACTAGGGTTTGATAAATAACATCAGAAGCACACTATAACACTATAGTTCTATCTATATTTGTGTGTTTTTATATTGCATTTAATTTATTTATATGTATTTACACTTAACTGGGAAAATGCACATAGTACATTCTGGAGTACAAGTATAATTATTCTCTTAATTCATCATATTGCTGCTTTAAAATTGTGAACTAATAGAAAAAATAGACATTATTAAAAAGAGATATTTGAGCCAGTGAGTAGCCACTGACTACTTACAGTGCAAATTCTGGTGGTTGGAGTGAGCAGACCATATACACACCACCTTTTAAAACATGGTGCCTGCAGGGGTTGGCTTTTCCTTTTGCAGTGTATTGTGAAGTGTGAGTGAGGTGATGGACTAAGGACAAAATCTGGTGTCAGATAATTTGGGTTCAAGTTTGGCCCTGATCATTACCAGATGTATGACTTTGGACTAGTTAGGTAATCCTTGAAATTCTCTTAGGGAATGATCATAACACCTACCTCACAGAGCGGATCTGAGGATTAACTGAGATCTCAGTGAAAAACACCCCAAAGACAATAAAGTGCTACACACATCTGAATTGTTGCTGTCATCACATCTGTCTTCTGCATCATCCTGGCACCAGATTTAGTGGAGATTCACTGAGCAGGGGAGAGGCCATTTGGAGGAAAGCCAGCAACTCTCCTCACTAGCTCTGAGAACATAGCACCAGCAACTCAGATGCAGCAGTAAGCAAGCTGGAGTCCAAACCGTATGGATAATGGAATCTCCTTGGTTCTCATTTGGTGGGAAGTTGCATTGGAAGTTCTTATGAATGTTCTGGTAATGGTGAGCACTCTGGTTTGACCCTGTGTCACTCAGAATATAGTAAAAAAAAAAAAAAAACCAGGGTTATTCTATCCAAATCAAACGGTTGATCCAACATGCTTATAATAGTTTTTGTCATGATGTCAATTTTCTCAAATATAAAACAACTCAGTTTTTCTGGAAGTCAGCAAAGCTGACTTGTTCCATAGAGGCTAAGATTATTTCACAAGCAACGTCAACACTACTTAAAACTGATCTACTAAATGAGGGGGCAAAAAAGGGAAGAGGTATCTTTGATTGTGACATAATGACTTGACATAATGACTTATTTGGTTCTTTGTTGCTGAAGCTCACCACCTCCAGAACTGAAAACTTTGATCTCATTTTATGGTTTTTAATCAACTTTACTCAGGTATAATTTACATAAAACAAATGGAAACATTTAAAGTATTCATTCTGATGAGTTTTGACAAATGTATACACATGTAACCACAATCCCAATCAATATATATAACATTTTTTTTGCCCCAAAAAGTTCCCTTCTGCCCTTTTGTGGTCATTCCTCCTACCCCTTTGCACTTGCCACTCTAGACAGCCACTACTTTGATTTCTATCACTGTAAATTGGTTTTTGTATGTTCTAGAACATCACATAAATGGAATCATGTAGTATGTACTCTTATGTGTCTAGCTTCTCTTGCTCAGCGTGTTTTTGAGATTCATCCACATCGTTGTATCACTAATTTGTTCCTTTTTAATGCTGAGTAGTTGTATGGAAGTACCAACATATGGAACTACCACAATTTGTTTATCCATTCAGTTGTTGATGGACATTTGAATTGTTTCCAGTTGTGGCTATTATGAATAAAGCTCCTATGAACATTCATGTGCAAGTCTTTTGTAGACATGTTTTTATATTCCCTGGGTCAATACTTAGAAATGGGGCCGGCCCCGTGGCCTAGCGGTTAAGTGCGTGCGCTACGCTGCTGGCGGCCCAGGTTCGGATCCCGGGCGTGCACCAACACACTGCTTCTCCGGCCATGCTGAGGCCATGTCCCACATACAGCAACTAGAAGGATGTGCAGCTATGACACACAACTATCTACTGGGGCTTTGGGGGATAAATAAATAAATAAAATTATAAAAAAATTAAAAAAAAACTTACAAATGGAATTGTTGGGTCATAAGGCATCTCTTTAACTTTATAATAAGTTACCGAAGTGTTTTTCAAAGTGGTTGTACCATTTGACATTCTTACTAGCAATGTATGAGAGTTCCAGTTGTTCTATGTCCTCACCAATGCCTGGATTTTTTCAGTCTTTTTAAATTTTAGTCATTCTAGTGGTTGTTTAGTAGTATCTCATTGTGCTTTTTATTTGCATTTCCCTGATGAATAATGAGGTTGAATATTTTTTCCCTGTGCTTATTTTGGTCATTCCAATATCTTCTTTTGTAAAATGTCTTCAAGTAATGTAAGCAACAGATGGGGAGGCACCTAGGTCTGGGTGGATAAAGGTACCATTCTTTGAAGTAAAGCAGGTTTGAAGGAGAGAGAAAGGTGATGAAAATGAGCTCACTTCCATATATTTTCCAGATAAACTCAAAATCATCTTACAGAGGTCTTTTATTCTGGAAAATTCTTTCCTCTCTTTTCTACCTCTTGAAGTTCTAATATGATACAAAGGTCAGGAAAGGTTTAGGTAGACTATGAATTAAGAGAGAAAGGGCCAAAAGTTGAAACAATGTTTTCAGTCCTCATCTTACTTAATATATCTGAAGCATTTATTGAATAAGTCAATAAATCCCAGGGTCATAAAGAAGATAGACTGGTAAATATATTTAACAAACATTTATTCAGCGCCTACTCTGTGCATGGTATTGTACTAGGGAGTAAAAGATATAAATTAGATTTTTTTTTTTTTTTTTGTGAGGAAGATCGTCCCTGAGCTAACATCTGCCAATCCTCCTCTTTCTGCTGAGAAAGACTGGCCCTGGGCTAACATCCATGCCCATCTTCCTCCACTTTATATGGGACGCCGCCACAGCATGGCTTTGCCAAGCAGTGCGTCGGTGCGCGCCCGGGGTCCAAACCAGCGAACCCCAGGCCACCGCAGCAGAACGCATGCACTTAACTGCGTGCGCCACCGGGCCGGCCCCCAAAGATAAATTAGATATTATATTTGCCCTCAATAAATTCAAATCTTTCTGAGATTTAGACTTGTGCTTCAATTAGCCCATATGTGGCAGAAGGGACTAAGAAAGTACCAGCAAGCAGAGTCCAAGTGCTTTGAAACACAAGGATTGACGTGTAGGAGGGGGAAAGTAGAGATACCACAGAAGTCTTAGAGGAGGTGGTAATAGATGGGGACCTCGAGGAAAGAGTAGCATTTTCAACAGTAATTGCAGTTATTGTTTGTTTGAGGTAAATTGCCTTCTTTATAGCAGACTATTTGGCTTTATATGAGAAAGTGCAATTTATCCTAAGGAAATGTTCATCATTTGGTAAATGGCTTTTATTTGACAACTGAAAGAAAAGTGGTAGGAAAATATTTACTCACTAATGAATACCTCTGAGAAATATCAAGGACACATGTAGCTTTAATTATGCACCAACAAATATAAGGTAACAGGTGTAGTGGAAGGAGCATAATTTTAGAGCTACTCAGAACTGGGTTCAAATTTCGACTTTGCCATCTGTATCCTTTGGTGCAATTATTTTCCTCTGTGAACCTCTGTGTCATCATGTGAAAATGGATGTGATAATAGTTTACTCATGGCATTGCTGTGATGGTTAAGTTGCAAGGTTAGGTCTCAAACTGAGAGTCAGTACATGGTCCTCGATCCTTAAATGCAAATTTATTTCTTCTCTCCTCACCCTTGTGCAATGCTAATGAGCTCAGATTGTAATTCTGCTTTTTAATTTGCAGGATCATAAATAAAGGCAAACAAAATGCAGATGGGACTACGGTGGAGATAGGGAAAGAGACCAACACTTAAACAAATCCCAGTCTTTGTAAACGATCTAATCTTTGCCAAAGAACAAATTCTACTGGGTGGGGAAAGAACACAGAGAATAACTGAATGATCTCAACACTATTAGCATCTCCTTTGGAAATTTTATATTTATTTTATAGATTTTTCAGATTCTATGTCATGACACGTCCTTTTTTTTATAGATTGCATGAAAAAGGGGCAAGTCCTGGTATATGAAATGTTCATTCTTGTCAGTCATTGCCATCAATTATTGCTAATATTTATTGAGCATTTACTGTGGGCCAAGCAATGTACCAAATGCTTTACAGATATTATTTCATTTATCTGTCACAAAACCCCTATGTGGCAGGTAATATTATCATACCTGTTTTATAAATGAGGAATTTGCGGCACAGAGCAATTGAATACTAGGCCACACAGAAAGTAAGGGCAATGGAGTCAGTATTTGACCCTAAGTCAGTTTGACTCCCAAACCCACCCACTTAGTCCCTGGGCTATATTGTCTCCCATCACACACTCACACAAACACACACAGTCACACATACATACATACACTCACATACACATATACTCACACATAATCACACACACATACATAAACATACATACACTCACAGACACATATCCTCACACACACACTAATATATACATGTACATACACTCACATACACACACACTAATACACATTCATATACTCACATACACATATACTCACACATAGTCACACACACTCACATACACACATACATACAGTCACATACCTATATTCACACACGTACACCACACACACACACACCACACACAAGTTTTCTGGCTCCTGCCTCTACCTCCACTTCGGCAAAAATTCACTGCTGTCTCAGAAAATTAGGGCTTGGCAAAGCAACATTTGCTTGTCTGAATCAAGCATTACACTTTCATTTGGCTGCTGAGCCTTTCCTCACACCCACAGGAAAGCCAGAAGCAGGGCAGGATGCCACCATGTCAGATGAAACTGTTACATGGTGTTACACTACTTTTACTAGGTACTGCTCAACCTGTGCCTAGTGGAAAAAAATACTATGTCTGATGTAGTACATAGATACCTTGATTAGTTAGTTCCTGGAGAATAAACTTCCCTTATAAGAAACAGGAGTCTGCTAATTTTTTTCATTTATCTTCAAAAAATACACTTCACTTACTATGCAAAGCACAACCAGCCTCATTTGCAGCTGCATGATAAGATACTTCAATAAAAAGTTTTGGTTTTTCCTTGGTCATTTTAAGATAAGTTGGGAATAATTTTAGGCAGAGTTATGAACGCAAATATGAAAAAGACCGATTTTTTAGATTTGAGGAACTGACAGACACATGGAGAACTTTGGTAGCACAGAGGAAGTTTCTGGGTCTGATGTTGGGGGCAGGGAACATTCCTGGAGGAGGGGAGGTCTGAGCAGTGTTAACAGAGCAGTTAAAGTCCTAAACCTCAGCTCCACCCCTCACAAGCCCTGTGGTTTGGGGCTAGTTTCTTAACTCCCCTAAACACAAGTTGCCTCACTCACAATGAGAATGTTAATATTTGGCTCACAGTCTTGTACCCCTGGGCTTTCAGGAAATTGCATTATTCTCCTCTTTTTCCACCACCCTCTCCTTCCCTTTCATTGTTTGTACTCTACTGTGGGGTTCCCCAAAGCTCAACCCTTGGGCCTCTTTGAGTTTCTGTATACAGTTTCTCCTTGGTTACCTCACCTTCAGCCATGTCTCATTCATGCTCCAGCTCAATTTCTCCTACATTTCCATCTCATGCTGTACATCCCGTAGACACCCTGTCAAGGCATTTTAAATTCAGCAAGTGTGCAGACAAATTTGTTATTTCTTCCCTAAATTGCCTCTTGACTTTGCAATGAATAGCTCTTTTAAATAGGGCCCCTTGTCTCACAGATACCAAACCTCTGAGTCATCCTGAACGCTTCTTTTCCTTGCTCCTTATCTAATCAGTCACCAAATTCTGTGGGTTCTTCCTTTGACATTTCCTTGGTCAGAACAGACATGGAAACTCAAATGGCCATAATAAGTGTGTCACGGGTTTTTTAGAGTAACAAGACTGTTTCTTTAATATAGATTTATTAATTTTAAAACTAAAATTAAAGACACTTCTGTTCTCCAATCCAAAATGACTGGACTATTGTATAGTTAGCTAAGTTGAGCCTTTGCTTACAGAGTCACTCCTACTGCAGCATCTTGCATACAAGTTTTTTTGTTTTTTTTTTGTGAGGAAGATCAGCCCTCAGCTAACATCCATGCTAATCCTCCTCTTTTGGCTGAGGAAGACCGGCTCTGAGCTAACATCCACTGCCAATCCTCCTCCTTTTTTTCCCCAAAGCCCCAGTAGACAGTTGTATGTCATAGTTGCACATCCTTCTAGTTGCTGTACGTGGGACGCGGTCTCAGCATGGCTGGAGAAGCGGTGCGTCGGTGCGCGCCCGGGATCCGAACCCGGGCCGCCAGCAGCAGAGTGCGTGCACTTAACCGCTAAGACAGAGGGCCGGCCCCTTACATACAACTTTTAAATTGACCTTGTACTTCTCTGCTTAAAATCTTCAGTGGTCCTTCAGTGCTTCTAAAAATAGCGTAAAATGCCAAAGCATTGTATTTTTGGCTCTCAAATCTCTTCTCAGCCTCTCTCTCAGTGTCTTCTTCCATTGCTCCAGTTCAGGCCCCCTGGTTCTCCCTAAACTAAACTCCTTACTATTCTTGGAATCAACTGACCTTTTCCTGACTCCAAATCTCGGCTCATACTGTTCTTATCTTTTTTCATATTTTTTCCCTATTGCACTGATATTTATTTGTCATATTTAGCTGAGTTGCTAGGCCATTAGCCTCCTTCACCCCAATTGCCATGTTCCTTTCTCTCTTTTCCGTGCCCCAGACTACATTGGTTTTGACATTCTCATAGCATTTGTCACATAAAACCTCCCTAATAGATTATAGATTCTTGAACACAAGTACTGGCATTTTCTTAATGTGCTTCTGAGCATTAAGTGCCCCCTAATTGATTAAAAGCCTTTGATTTAGTCATTATATGGTTCCTCGGACAGGGGTTAGAGCCGTGTTCCCTAACTTCTACCAAAATCACAGACCTATTTTCTATTCTTTAAAATCTTTCTTGACTAAGTACATAAACTTCTTATTTTGGAATTGGAAAGCTCCACAGAGACTATTTTAGTCCCAAACTCTTTCTTTTTTTTTTTTTTTTTTTTTTTTTTTTTTTTTTTTTTTTAAAGATTTTATTTATTTTATTTTTTCCCCCCCAAAGCTCCAGTGGACAGTTGTTTGTCGTAGCTGCACATCCTTCTAGTTGCTGTATGCGGGACTCGGCCTCAGGATGAACGGAGAAGTGGTGCCTCGATGCGCACCCGGGATCCGAACCCGGGCCGCCAGCATCGCAGCGCGCGCACTTAACCACCAAGCCACAGGGCCGGCCCTCCAAACTCTTTCTTAATCAATATGGAAGTGAGGCCCTGAGAATAGAGTGACTCGGCCGAGAACACATGGCTAGTTTTTGGTAGACCAAGCATGAAGACTCAGGACTACTGCTGACACAAGAAGCAGCTGGGGTCTCAAATCACCTCCCAAAATACTAATTCAGTGTCCTCCAGTTAGAAGAAGTCATTGCTGACTGATTCCAATAAAAAGAATGTAGTGTGGTAGAGTAGGAGAGGTAAGTATAGGTTTTGGAATCAGACAAACTAGCTTTATAGTCTGGCCTGGTCACTTGGCTGCACAGATTTTGGTAAATTACTTAGCTTCTTGGCTTGTTTCCTCATCTATAAAATGTGGACAATTCATGGTGTTGGTGAAAGGGTATAATGTATATGAAGTGACTGGAACACAACAAATTGAGGCCATTATTTAAAATAATCTTCAGTAAGTTACAAATTTGCATATTTAATTTTTCTTAATAATGTGTAGGTTTTTATTATAGATCCTTTTTCTAAATTGAGTAAACGGGTAGTGGACTTTTTTTTCTTTTGCCTTTAGAATGTTGACATTTTGGGGGTGGTCATAAGTATTACTAAAGAATCTACCCAGTTACTTCTCGTAAAAGTTCCTTTTTTTAAAAAAAAAAATGAATCATCAAGAATTAAGTATATTGGAAGGTGAATGCTTAGAGCATTAGTGTGACTAACCTGGGTGGTAGAGAGAATTTTTTTTGACACTTTGCAGAGCTCATTGTTTTCTTTGGATAAAAAGCTATTATATTCACTTAATAAACTCTAACAGGCCTCAAAGTCAAGTCTTCTGATAGCTCCATAACTGGCCTTGACACTCAGCTCTTTTTCATGATACCACTTTATCTTTCACATGAGCTCAAGCAGGAATGAAGATTACCTGCCTACAACAGTGTGGCAGAAGGGAGTGGTGGTTAAGGTCATGGAATGCTCTTAGGGAGAATAAATGAAGACCTGGTATCACTTCTAAAACTCTGCTGGGCCCTGATAACACTTTGTGTTTTTGTATCAAATATGGGAGTAAAAGTAAGGTGTTTTAATGTCAAATATGAGGGTCACACTAGATGATTTTAAAATCCCCCCTCCCCAACTTCTAAACTCTAGAATGTTTTAATACTGATAGGTTTCAATGAAAGCCCATAATAGTTCCTTTCTAGGAATCCCTATAGGATTGGTTCCAGCATTGGGTGACACACGGTTCAGTTCAGCACAGTAAGCATGAGTCAGAGAAAAGGCTGTTGTCAAAAAACTGTTGTTCTCCTCCTTATAAAACATACCAACCAATAAAGAGTGATCAGGAAGCATTTAGGAAAGAAAATCATGACAGGATACAACAACTACCCCCACAGCTGGTCCATGGACCAAGGCATAATTCCAAGTCAGGGATTTCACCTAACCGGGTAAGGTGTTTGAGGGGATAGGAAACCTAGGCTAGGACTCTGCTAACCAGACCCAGGTAAATTACTAAAGGGAAACATGTTCTTGGGGTTAGTCTCCATGAAGATGAGTAACTGCCCTTTCCATCAATGTCCTTTAGTGTTTTTGGTAGGTACAGTCTGAGCTGAGTGGATCTTTATTCTGACCAGCACCATATAGATCTGTGGTTCTCAACCTGGCTGCATCGCGGAATTACCTGGAACACTTGAAATAATCCTGATGCCCCTGTCCCATCCCCAGAGATTCTAATTTAACTTGTCTGAGGTGTAGTTTGAGTATCTGGATTTTTACAAAGCTCTCTAAGTGATTCGAACATGTAGCCAGCCTCACAAACCACTAGCATATACTGAAGGTCTTCTAACAAACCTTCCTCTTAAAATCCACCACTCTATCATTTAGCATTCTGGTGCTTGGTGGTTTGATTTTCGTGTTTGTTTGTTTTTGTCACCTTTCTCCCTGCCCCACACACACGCATGGTCCGCAGGATGGTGACTTTCTCTCTGCAGTCAGACTAGAAAAGTGCCAAAGTGGAATTCATGAGTTGTCTTTGGTAAATGAAGAGCACCCTGGGGAAGAAAGTGATTCCCACCCAAACATGGTATAAACAAAGGTCGCGCCCTACAGCGTTGCTCCACCTGTTTTCTTGGGTCATTTCCCACTTGCTGATTTCAGATTTCGGAGTGTCCTAGGAGACAACACACTCCGTCGTTTTTTCCCCATCCTCCTGTTGGCATTTGACATACCTCCAGGCTGAAGGCACCACGTCCCCGAGTGGGCACTATTTCTCAGCTCCCCAGAGCTATCTCGGAATCCACCGCCCCTACCGCTCAGCTTTGCAGCACTCAAGCGCGCTTAATTTCCACTTAAACTAATTCAAATTCCCAGGGAGCAAAGTCTGCGTCACTCGAACCGCACCCCATCTCCGTTCCCCTCATTTTTTTGTTTACGTAGAAAGCAGATATTTTCAGTTCCAGATGGCTGGATGGCTCATCACAGGACCCACAAAGCAAAGAGAAAGCAAGAGTCCCAGCGTCCCGCGCCAGTGAGCTCCTCTCCCCGCCCGAGACCCCTCTTCTGTAATTTAGGGTCCCCAGGGGCCGGTGACACTAGAGCTCCCGCCCTTACCCCGCCCAGCACCTGCTTTGAGCAAAAGCCTTCTCCACCCGTCGCCTCGCCCCACCCTTAGATGATTCATAGCCCTGGCCCCGCCCAAGGCGCTCATTTAACTCACTTGTGAAGCTAGGCGCTGCTCTACTTACAGGTCGTTGCTCGAGCCCGCTAGGGCTCTTAGGGTGGAGGAGGCTGCGGAGTCCCGGCGCCAGGTCCTTGTCCCCGCGCGCCATGAGTCCCGCGCGGCGGAGCGCCCCCGCAGTGCTGCGCCTCCTTGGCGGGCTGACCCTGCTGCTGCTGCTGCTGTGTCCACCTGCTGCGCGGGGTGAGTGGGGGTCGGGGGACATAGCCGGGCTAGGTAAACCTTTAGACTGTGTGGGAGGGGCTAGGTCCGTCTCCGTAACAACCGAGAAGTCTAGGGACCTGGGGAGGTGAGAAATGTGGGCATCGGTAATTGTTCCCATAATCCTCCACTTTAAGAGGAAGAGCATCTCGCGGCTAACCAGCAATTAGGGATCTTGCTGTGCTGGACCCCAGCTGGCGTGGCTTTAGGAGTGAGGCGTGGAGGGTTGAGGAAGCACCGGCTGAGTTTGCGGAGCAGCCAAATGTAGGGAAGCCGAAAGGCAGGGCTCAAATAGAGTGAATTCTCAAACCCATAAAATCTCCTTAAGGGTGGGAGGCCAAATAGCTGACCACTCTCGCCTCTAAACAGAGTCCAGTCGTGTGCAGCACATGCCGCTACAAATTTGCACTTCGTCTCCTCCAGGTGTAACGTTACAAGGGGCGTCTGTCTTTACTGCGTGCCTAGCAACAGTATCTATGTGCAGATAAATTCTAAACCACTTTTTTTTTAATAATGAAGGGGAGGGGTTTACTCTCGACTTATTTTAGTCTTGAATTAATTGACAGAAAGCCTAGCAAGTTCTTACTTGGTGTGTCAGTTCAGCACTGGATGGAAATGTTACGTGTGCTTCAAAAGCCATTGCTGCTTCCCTTATTCTTTTTGGGAAAGGAATGTTGCTGTGAATTGAAAAGTGGTATTTCCTTCAGTTCTGTTTTTTCCTCCCTAGGTGACTGCGGTCCTCTCCCAGATGTACCTAATGCCCATACAAGTTTGGGAAGTGTTACAAGTTTTCCTGAACAAGAAACAGTAACATACAAATGTAATGAAGGCTTTGTAAAAGTTCCTGGCAAGCCAGACTCAGTGATCTGTGTTAACAATCAATGGACAGAGGTTACAGAATTTTGTAATCGTAAGTTCTTCATTTCTTTCTAAAAAAGTTACGGGAATGGAATGCACCTTGTTTAGTTTTAAACGTCTTTGGAGTGGCTGGTAATTGATAGTTATCTAGCATTATTAAACCCCAGAGTATACCTGTTGGCACTTGACGCCCAGTTAATTGACGGCATTACCTCCCAGAATAGGTCCTCCTTCTTCATTAACACATGTTTTTTTTGCTTCCCTAACAATGTACCTCCTGAACTAATAGAGAAAATAAACAATAGGTACTGCTTAGGGAGTAAATTATGTATGAATATGTTTAGTAATTACCTTGAGACTCATAACTTAGGTGCTCTGTTTTCTTCAATTTCATTTTGTAAAGTAGGACTTACCAGTACAACTCTGGTGGCATTTTAAAAAGTTCTCTGTATTTACCTCAAAATCGATCATTACAGGCATAGCCCTATATTAGCTTTGACATATACAAGTAGAGATAAAGATAAGACTTGATTCCCGCCTTTGAACAACTTGGAGCAATGGAAGCTACAGTAAATATAGAAACTGCCACAAGTGTCTTTTGTTTTTGTGTGTGTGTGTGTGTGTGTGTGTGTGAGGAAGATCAGCTCTGAGCTAACATCCATGCTAATCCTCCTCTTTTTGCTGAGGAAGACTGGCTCTGAACTAACATCTATTGCCAATTCTCCTCCCTTTTTTTCCCCAAAGCCCCAGTAGATAGTTGTATGTCACAGTTGCACATCCTTCTAGTTGCTGTATGTGGGATGTGGCCTCAGCATGGCGGGAGAAGCGGTGCGTCGGTGCGCACCCGGGATCCGAACCCCGGGCGGCCAGTAGTGGAGCGCGCTCACTTAACCGCTAAGCCACCGGGCCGGCCCTCCACAAGTGTTTTTTGAAACCAGGGGTAAAATTGGTTTTAGCTTTTTGTTTTTATCTCTCCATGATAGAAGGCAGTAGGTTGAAGTACATAAGCCTTTGCATATATATCCTGTTTTAGAGATTATAACTCTTCTACATATATTCCTTTATCTAATCCTCCAGACAACTCCATGAGGTGAGTAGGGACTCTTATCCTCATTTTACAGTTGAGGAAACAGGCCCCTCGAAGTTAAATAACTTCCTTGAGATCAGCAGCTCTCATGCAGGAGAGACAGGGTTCAGACCTGAGTCATTTGGCTATTAATCCAATGCCCCTTCCACTATACCATGCCTCTATAAATTCACGTTTGCTCAGATGTTTACAGATTGTAAATACTTTTAGGTACACTATCATCTGATCTTTGTCCCCGTGGGTTGTTGTGGGGATTAAATGAGTTTATATGTGTAAAATATTTAGAAGTATTCAATAAATATTGGCTGTTTTTGTTGTCCAGGACATTAGCCCAGGGGTCTGGAAATACCAGTTCTCATCTAGCCCTGTGCTACATGGGGCAGGGTGAGGGAACTGGCATTTGTTGAGTTAGTGCAAAAACTGTGCCAGGCAACTTAAATGGGTTATATTTTCTGAATTGTGGGCATAGTGACATCTATGTACCAAATCTACTTCACAGGCCTCTGTAATTAGGAAATGAAAGTATGTATGTGAATACAGTGTAAATGCCCTAGTGATAGTAATATAAATACTAAATATGTACAAAGAAGTACAGAAAAGGGGGTGATGGAAGGACCAGATAATTCCAGGTAATTAAACATAAATTGTAAAATAAGGTGATATTACTCTTTTTTGTTGTTGCTTTTGTTAATACTTTTAGGGAGCTGTGATGTTCCACCCAGGCTACTTTTTGCATCTCTCCAAGAGCCTTATAGCAAACAGAATTATTTCCCAGAGGGTTCCACTGTGAAATATGAGTGCCGAAAGGGCTACAAAAGGGACTATTCTCTATCAGGAACACTAATTTGCCTTCCGGATTTTACATGGTCCAAACCAGCTGAATTTTGTAAAAGTGAGTATAATTTTAAAGAGTATTCTTAACCATATGGTATTTGGGGAAATAGTATTTCTTCATTCATGCTGGAAGTCTAAGTGTACATATTATTATTTAGAATGATTCTTGAACCATTAGAGTCATTTTATTTTATTTATTTATTTTTTTGTGAGGAAGATCAGCCCTGAGCTAACATCCATGCCAATCCTCCTCTTTTTGCTGAGGAAAACTGGCCTTGAGCTAATATCCGTGCCCATCTTCCTCTACTTCATGTGGGATGCCACCCGCCACAGCAAGGCCTGGCAAGCAGTGCGTCTAGTGCACGCCCGGGATCCAAACCCCGGGCCACCAGCAGCGGAGGCGCGCACTTAACCACTATGCCACTGGGCCGGCCCCAGAGTCATTTTATTTTGAATGAGGCAAACTAAATACTTATGCGATAGGAATATTAATTTACTCATAGATTTCTCATTTAAGTAGTTTGAGCTTACCTAAAATAAGTATATATTCTAAATATGTTGCTTTTTTGAAACTTATAAAATGAAGACAGGATTAAAAAAGTCTAAGGATAAGAAATATCAATGGTTTAGATGATGAATTTGCATAGATGTGCCTGATAATTTAATGAAAAAAATCAATTTGTATTCTCTTCTAGAAAAATCATGTCCTAATCCTGGAGAAATACCAAATGGTCATGTCAGTATACAAACTGGCATACTATTTGGCGCATCCATCTTCTTCTCATGTAACACAGGGTAAGTTTTGGCATACTAGACGCTCTCTATTTAACAAATGAAAAAACAAATTAGGATTTAAGGTGGAAGTTTTTAGATTTGTGGCCAGTGTTTACAAGCTAGTGGCAATAAAACAACCCCTCTGTTCAAACATTCTTCATCATGAGCTCATCACAGTTAAATTTAGTAAAATAAGGGAGGAAGGAAGGTTTCTGATAACATCAAATGCTCTCAGTTCTTAGATTTCAGTACATATGTGATTCACTATAAAATTTTAAATGTGACTAGTAAAGGAAAAAACTTGTGATAGGTTGTTGATAACTTGCAGAAATTAAATTCTTCAAGTGTTAAATAAGAAACCAATCTTTAATTTACCTAAACAGTGAATTTGCATATGGTTTTTTTCTGTATGCAAACAACCTGTTATAAAATATCATGGGTTAAAAACATTTATTCCTAGTGTGAAAATATCATTCTGACATAAGGTCTTCTATAAGTTCTCTCTGTAGGGAAAAGGAACTCACTCTTGGAGTATCATCAGTGTCTCAGACACTACTGAAAACTTTATATTCATTTTCTTATTTAATATCTGCAAATTGAATTGTATTTTATTCTGTGTGTGTGTCCCTCTTCTTCATAAAATAAAAACGTCAGTATCACTTGTCTCCTGTACTAAATACAGATGTTTGGATCATTAATATCTTTAATATTGAATCTGGGAGTACTTTGAACCCTTTGAATATAAGTACATTCTATTATACTATGAAGCCCATATTGGTCTTTTAGAACTCAGAAATATAAAATATTCAAGCATCTATGTCATTTTTAAATGTTTTAAAACACTTGAGTATTTTCTAACGTGTGCCCCACTCAAATAAAAAATGTTTTGCATGTCTTATACTTTTTTATCCTGTGGATATCACCTTTTTAAATTTAGTTTTTTTCTTTTCCTTTAAACTGCCGTATGAACTTTTATCAACTATAGTTTTGTCTCCATCTACTGGTGTAGTAAATATTTTGAGATGATATTCTAGAGAATTGAAGGGAAGTAAAACGTGTGTAAATGAAATATTAATTCTTTTTCTCCCCTCATTGCTTTAGGTACAAATTAGATGGTGTATCTTCTAGTTTCTGTGCTCTCGCAGGTGAGACTGTTGAGTGGAGTGATCCATTGCCAGAATGCAAAGGTAAGACTTTGAAAAACTCTAAGCACTCAGGTTGTGGGGCTGACAAATCAATGATCGGTTGCTTTCTGCTCATGAAGAATTATCCACAGTATATATTTGTAGTGCCCTCACCTTCCACAGTGTGAGTGTCTCAGCTGATTTAAAGACCTTTTTAAGTAATGCTCCTTAATTTATTAGCTGTGGAGATAAAGGATTAAAAACAAACTAAGGTTTATATTGTGCTTGGTCATTTATTGTCTTACCGTTCTTTCTAACGATCAAGTAAAATAGATACAGGGCTTTTTTCCCCCATAATTTTTAATTTTATGGATTAAAATACTATTGATCAGAGAGTCTATATGACTTGACCCTATATCTCAAAATATGTGGCAGGAGGAGGCTTTTAACCCAGATCTCTTGACTTCAGACCCGTCATTTTTCTAAGACCTGGTGTTTCCTACATGCCTCTTTTAGGATTATTAACTGAGCTAGTTATCTAGAAGTGTTTTAAAGTGTGATACATTTTTATCATTAGAGAAAAAAGGTTATACAATAAAGAAGAAACATGGTTTATGCACTTGAGAATCTTTTCAAGGGGAGATAGGGCACAGAAATATTATCATAAATGGATATATCAGGTCAAATTTATATCCATTAGAGACATATGTCTCCTAAAAATTGAGAGGAGTAAAATATATGCAACATTTTTAAATGTGGGCTTTATTTCTCCCATCCTTGTTAAAATTATTGCTAAGTTCAAGTTTTTGGTGTTATTAGGAGCAGGAAACTAAAGTAGATTTAGTGTAATTTATCAAGCATTTAGCCAGCCCTGGTGGTCTAGTGGTTAAGATTCAGTGCTGTTACCACTGCGGCCCAGGTTCATTTCCCAGTCAGGGAGCCACACCACTCATCTGTCAGTTGTCATACTGTGGTGGCTGCATGTTGCTGTGATGCTGAAAGCTATGCCACTGGTATCGCTAATACTGGCAGGGTCACCCATGGTGGACAGGTTTCAGTGGAGCTTCCAGACTAAGATAGACTAGAAAGAAGGTCCTGGCTACCCACTTCTGAAAAAATTGGCCTGAAAAACCCAATGAATAGCAGCAAATTAATTGACACCCTGTGGTAGGGAATGTGTGGGATCAACTGGTATGAAGACAAAACGAAGCCTTGCCAACCAGAAGGTTACTCCTGTCACACCCACCTTGCACCCCACTCTCCTGTATCTATTACTTCTCCTTTTTTCTCATTATTACTACTTTGAAATTTTCATCATTACTACCCACCACCACCTTTCCCATTTCCACTGTATATAGTAAGGGATGTTATAAATGATACTAAAGTAAATATGGAAAGCAAGGAGGAGTTGGACCATATCTTTTTCTGACACAAGTAACTTGTCACAAAGTCTGGTCAAGCAGTCTCCCAGTTTGAGGCCAATATGTTCACAAGCAATTGCTGTTATGAATTTCACAAAAATGTGGACAGTAAGGACATATTCCAGCATAGAAGAGCTTTTGCACTGCAAATCCACTTTCTCTTCATGCTTGCCCATGGCTAAGCCACGGTCCTACTTCCTGTCTGGTGACTTGAACTCCATGGTGAACATCCTGATGTTTATATTTTCCTCTTTGACTCTTTTATCTATCTCTCCAATTCAGCAACCACTGACGTCTGTAGCCTACAGGAAAAAGCCCTTTTCCCTAAGCAACTCCAGTGTCCTCAACTATTGCTACAAAGCCTTACTTCTTTTAGGCTCTAGTTTTTTGTTTTTGGGGTTTTTTTTTGTGTGAGGAAGATCAGCCCTGAGCTAACATCCACGCTAATCCTCCTCTTTTTATTTTTTTTTTTTGCTGAGGAAGACCGGCTCTGAGCTAACATCTATTACCAATGCTCCTCCTTTTTTTCCCCCAAAAGCCCCAGTAGATAGTTGTATGTCATAGTTGCACATCCTTCTAGTTGCTGTATGTGGGACGCGGCCTCAGCATGGCCAGAGAAGTGGTGCATCAGTGCGCGCCCGGGATCCGAACCCTGGGCCGCCAGTAGCGGAGCGCACGCTGTTAACTGCTAAGCCACGGGGCCGGCCAGGCTCTAGTTTTGATTTTCCATATAACTTTTCTGTTTTGGCAATACCAAAAAGATCGAGTGAAAATTATAAATTTTTAAACAATGAGGCTGTTTCACCTCAAGTATGCAGCCCTGGCTTATAAACACACAAGACTGCATTGATGTCCACGTGTGGATGTGGATATGGAGATATGGGTTTGCAGAAGGAAAGAACAATGGACATAGTCAAGAATTATCTTTTGTTTTACATCAAACAGAGGTGATACCTGTTCACCTCTGAATGAAGCCTCAATGCCAGAAGGGTCTGTTTTCCTATCTCTCCGACAATGTTTTCTTTTTCAAAAGTAATTTTGATTGACTGCTGGTACATGCTAGC
The DNA here is from genome assembly GCF_057802395.1 of Ceratotherium simum simum. NCBI lineage: Eukaryota > Metazoa > Chordata > Mammalia > Perissodactyla > Rhinocerotidae > Ceratotherium > Ceratotherium simum. Next base: position 29,569,335 of record NC_141901.1, on the reverse strand, counting down.
CAGAATCAGTCCCTGCTATATAATATCTGTCATCCCAGGCCCCTCTCATTATCTTATAATCTCTCACTTCTAATCAGTAAATCATTTTGCTTTACCTGCTTAATGTATTTCTCAAACCTGTATTTTACCCTCCATCTATATTACTTCTAATTTGGTTATTATCCCTGTCAGGACTATTGCAATAAGGGCCACCCCTAACATTTGCAGGGCCCAGGGCAAGAGTATACATGGAGGTGTCTGGCCTAAGACCCAGCCTGTCTCAAATAGGTGCCCCCTCCTTGTACTGTGAGGGGTCTCTGATGCATGTAAATGGACAACTCGGCCTACACACCCAAGTTGTGTCGCCTGTGACCCTTATCCCCACTCCACTGAACTTTGGGCTAGAGGTGTGCACATCAGCAGTATAGACCATCCTCAAGAATATGGACCAGGAGAAGGAACCCTCTCAGGCCCTGAAAGGGGTATTGGCACAAGCAATTGTGTGTGCCAGTTCCTGGAGCGTGATTTAGAATGGGGTAGGGGAGGAGCTCTCATTGAGCATATCCCCTCAGCCTTGCAGATACCCTGCCTAGTAAATAGAGGCACAGCCAGAGGAGGGCCAGAACACGGCCTTTTAAAGTTGGGAGCTAGGGCAGGAGTCCCACTTGCCTGAGTTCAAAGGTGATACTGATTGCAATGACCTCCAGTCTCCATTCTTGCACTCCATTAATGTTTCATCCATACTTTACCCAGAGTGATCCACCTGAAACACGAATATGACTTGTCTCTTTCCTTCTTAAATCTTATTAGTGTCTCCTCATCACTTACAATGTCGAAACTTCTTAGTATGGTGTATAAGGCTGGCCATGGTCTGCCTACTTCATGCTGATGTTTTGCCCTCATACTTTATGCTCTACCCATGCAAACCACTCTCGTTTTCCATGTACCTCATGCCTCTTCATGCCCCCACATCATTCTTTATGCTACTGCGTCTGCCTGGAATGTCCTTCAGATCCTTCTTTGCTTGGCTATTTTTTTTCTTTGTAAGGGTCTGCTCTGGTAGACCTTCTAGAAGCTTTCCCTGACCTCCTAGTCTGGCTAACTGTCTTTCTTCTCTCTTTCCACACTACTGTGCATGCTTCTGTGATAACCCTCACCATTTTGCATTGAAATTATCTCTTTCAATCTCTTTGCCCTCTATATTTTAAGACATAGGAACCCTATATTATTCGGTTTTGCACTTCTGTTTATAGAACAGTGCCAGGTATGTATTAGGTGCTCAGAAAATGTTTGAACTGAACTGATGGTATGTGCAATCATCACACACCCTAGCCCACTGTAAGTCAGATTAGCTTGTCCTTGCTCTTTGCTTTGGCCTAAAGTAATTTATAAAATAATGGCCAAACGTAATTTATAAATTTGCTAGTATTCTCTAGGTACTTAAGGGCATGCAGTGTAATATAATTTGATGTACACATGTGATCACATTGCTTTCCTGATAAAGAAAAAGAAAAACAACTTCATGGCTCTGGAGAAAGTGGAACCACTGAATTTTTTATCAGGGCAACTGCCGGGGAGAGGGCTCTTTTTATAATATAGCTAGAGTAGCTCTGCTTGTATTTTTTTTATAAATTCAGCTGTTCACTAAGATTCACTTTAAATAAAAGGCTGGGAGTTGAGACGTGCTTAAAAAATTTTGCCCTAAAAGTCAAAATGTAATCCTGACATTTAAGATCTTTTCCTCTATCCAAAATGATGTATTCCTATTTCCCAAGTATGCCAGTTGAATTCCCAACTCCTTTCATTTGACATCATAAGCCCCAGAATGAAGAGCGAAGCCCTCTGCTCTGCTGTGTCTTAGAAAGGTACATCTTAGGTTTAAACTCAAGTTCCATATATTCCCTCAAGTCTCTGCCCTGTTTTCACCTCTGAACTCCTGTAGCATTTACTTTTTCTAACAGCAGTTTGATATGTAACACGTGCAAACTTGATTGTAATTTTTGTTTTACATATATGTTCTGTCTTATTATTTTTATAAATTGGTCTCAAAGTTAGCATTCATGTTTTATAACATTTGTATCCAAAGCTCCAAATATACAACCCACTACTTAATAGATTTTTATAAGCATCTCTTGTTGATAATACTGAATTTAGAAAAATGGTAGATTTTGAGTTTTTAAAATAAAATCTTTAAATGTTTTAGTCTTATTTGTAAAAATACTTTGCCAGTTTTATGAATTTAAAATATGTTGGATTTTTTTTTTTTAAGCAATTGCATGTCCAAAACCACCAGAAATTGACAGTGGAACAATTCTAGAACCACGTGCCACTTATGTGTATAGAGAGTCTGTAACATATAAATGTGAGAAAGGCTTCACCCTGGTTGGAGAGAGCTCTATTTATTGTACTGTAAAAGACGACCAAGGAGAATGGAGTGGGCCGCCACCTGAATGCAAAGGTAATCAGTTTGCATAGTTATGTTTTTGTTGTATTCTTATCCTTAGGTCTATATATGGGCTTCAGAGAGTCTATGATCTCCCTAAGTGAATGTAACATGTGGTACATATGCATATTTGCATTTTTCTGGAGGGCACAGTTTTTCATCAGATTCTCAAGGGGGTCTATGACTTCCAAAAAAGGAAGAAGCCCGGATGTGAGAACGTGTGGTCATATATAAATAAATAAATAGAAACACACAACACATATGCATATATGTATATACACATCCATGTATATACATAACGTCTCATGTTTTTAGTGAATTAGCTTAAATTTATTGTTTCTTACCATGTTACTTTCAGTAAGTTAATATAGATATCTCTGTTTGTATAAAGAGTATACAAAGTAGTTCATTTTATTCAGTTGGGAGGGAATCTTAGGTTGAACTGAGGGATCTAGATAGTAATCATACCTGTGACTACTGAGAGAAACTCTTGCTTAGAGCCGTTGACTTAATTGAATTACGTTCATTCATTTTCTGCCTCCAGAATTTCTCTCTCCCATTGACCCGTCTCCCTTCTTCCTCCGTCCAGACGTTTTTTCCTTAGTGCCTTTTTATATCTAGGCTGTACTCTCAGAATCTTTACAACTGCTTTTTAAATATATTTTTGGAGAGACAGTTAGGAGATCAGTGAAGCTGGATTGTAACATTGCATAGTACCAGTAGGTGGCCTTCGTTTAAGCAGTGTCCTATTTGAATGTCAATAGGACTCAAGCAGATGCTACTTTTTTATAATTATACTTAAACTTCTATTAGCATGATTTTGTGTGTGTGTGTGTGAGGAAGATCAGCCCTGAGCTAACATCCATGCTAATCCTCCTCTTTTTGCTGAGGAAGACCGGCTCTGAGCTAACATCTATTGCCAATCCTCCTTTTTTTCCCCAAAGCCCCAGTAGATAGTTGTACGTCATAGTTGCACATCTTTTTGGTTGCTGTATGTGGGACATGGCCTCAGCATGGCCGGAGAAGCGGTGCATCGGTGCGCGCCTGGGATCTGAACCCGGGCCGCCAGTAGCAGAGCACGCACACTTAACCGCTAAGCCATGGGGCCAGCCCAGCATGATTTTTGAATACCATTGCTTGTTAAAAATAGTTTTTTTATTATAAGTGGCAGACATAAACATAGTGAAGTAATATTAAAACCATGCAGACAAGTATAAAATGAAGAGTAAAAATCTCCTCTCTATCCCTACTCCTACTCCCAGAAGTAACCATTGTTTACAAATTTTTGAGTTTTATTATAGAAAATAAATAGACATCCCCATATTTCTTTTTTAAATCATATCAATTGTATGGTTGTATCATTTATTTAACCAGTCTCCTATTGAAGGGAATTTAGTTTTTGGTTCTAGGTTTTTTTTCTTTTTTTAATTATCATTACAAAAGATGCTACAACAAATATTATTGTACACTTGTTCATTGTACATGTGTGCAAGTACATTATGTACAATAAATTCCTTGCAGTGTAATTACTGTATCAAAAGTGTATGTATTTCCAAAGAAACTGTACCAATTTACTCTCCCACCAATATTGCATCATTGTGCTGGTTCTCTGTACTGTTAATAATAATGATTATTATGATATGGAGATATGACAGTATCAGTGGTGAACATTTTATTGTCTGAATTTACTTAATTATGAGTGAAGTTTGATATATTTGGTTTTTTTTTTAATTTGGCCATTTGATCTGCTTCATATTTATTTTCCTCTGTTTTATTAAATCATCAGTTATTTAGAGCTTACAACTCTATGGTAGTGCCCAAGTAGGTCATTGCAGGCCAATTCTCCCACTATAATAACTATAAAACCTGGGTGGAATTTTTAAAAATTCATATCTTTACAGACATAAGATACAGCTATAGGAACAACTAGGACCAAATGAACTAAAATTCCTGGGGGTGGGGAGTGAAGGCAAACTATTGTGAGGCACACCTGGGCTGAGGATCCATCTTGACCCAGATGAAAGACCACTACCAGGAAAGAGAGAAACTAGCAAAGCCTTTAATGGTTGTCGTGGGCTAGGATAATACACTGGAAATTGAGGTCTTCAGTGAAGACCCAGTTTTTCCCAAGGGCCATTTGCTGATTTCTGGGACTGCATGTGGACCACATGTGAGACTCCCCACTGGAAGTGGGGAGCTAGACCCAAAGCTTCCAAAGTTCAAAATGAAATCTATCTGAACATTGTGGTATTGGGACAACAAATACCCGTCAGAGGAACAGGCTCATATCAGGCATATGTCCAAGTCTCCCCCGTAAGACATTTTTGCCCATTTTGAAGCTCTGTGGAAGAGGAAGCTAGATTGCTGGGCTGGGGGACCTCTGAAGGACAGACTTGGATCTCCCACAATCTCTCAGGGCTGAGGAAATGAAGATCCACCAGACTGTCCATCAAAAGCAAAAGCACGAGCAGAAGTACACTGAGTCTTCCTAACACTGTGACCCAGCTCAGTCCCTCATAGGCTGAGGATGTGATCCCCTCAATCCAATCTGCCTGTCAGAAAAAGAGACTCTCTCTTTGGAAGATTATATCATCTGAAGGTTTTATATACAATGTCTGGCATACAACAAAAAAATTATTAGACATCAAAAGAAGCCAGAAACTATAACCAAATCAGGAGAAAACAAAACCAAATATAGAGGAGCCAGGTAATTGAGTTAACAGACAAGGACTTGAAAATGAGTGATTAATATGTTTAAGATATTAAAGGAAAAGATAAATAGGGAATTTCAAGAAAATTGGAATCTAGGAAAATGAAGTAAAATAGACATCCTACAACTAGAGTATAGAATATCTAAAATTAGGAACACGATAGATTTAACAGTGATTTGGACACAGCAGGAGACAGTATTAGGAACTAGAAGAGAGATTAATGAAAAATGCCCAAACTGAAGCACAAAGAGAAAAAAGAATGTAAAATAGAGATAAAAGTTTGAGACATTTGAGACATGTTAAAGTGTTCTAATGTATGTTAGAAAAAGAGAGAGAGAGAGGAAAAAAAAAATAGGAGCAGAAGAAACATTTAAAGAGATAATGACTGAGAATTTTCCAAAACTGATGAAATACATCAACCAGCAGATTGCAAAAGCTCTCAGGACTCTAAGCAGAATAAAAACAAAACACTTCCAGGCACCTCATAGCAAAACTCTGGAAACTCAAAACAATGATAAAAGCACTGAGAGACAAAAAGACACATTACCTTTGAAGGAGCAACAATAAAACCAGTCACTGACTTCTCAACAAAAATTATGGAAGCCAAAAGACAATAGGAAGAAATCTTTAAAATGCTGTAAGAAAATTGCCGTTCACCTGGGATTCTATAATAATGACTGTATCCTTTAAAACTGCGGAATAAAGATGTTCTCATATAAAAACTAAAGGAACTTCTCACCAGCAGACCAGATCTGCACAGAATGAAAAACTAAAGGAAATCCGTCAGGTAAAATGAAAAAAATACCAGGTAAAACATGAAAATGCAAGAGGAAATGAAGAACACCGCCAAGGGCAAATGAACACTGACTTTACAAAACAATAAATGCAGTGTCTTGTGGGGTTTGTATATATGTAGAATACAAATGTACAATAGCAATAAAACAAAAGGCAGAAAGAGGTAAATCGAATCTAAAAGTTATAAGGTTCTAGTAGTACTAAAACATGGTAAAAGTGTTAATTTGCATAATTGACATAGTCTAATACAAATTGTAATCTCTAGGGTTGTCATGAAAGTAATAGTAAAAGGAAGTATAAATCATAAGCTAATGAAGGAATGATAATGAATATTTAATCCAAAGGGAACAAGAGAGGAAGAGAAATAAAAAGAAACATAAAATAGATGGGTGGAATAGAAAGCTAATAGTGAGGTTATTTGATATAAACCCAATTATATCAGTAATTACATTAAGTGTAATTTGACTAAGATTGTCAGATTAGATTAAAAAGATAAAATCGGGCCTGCCTGGTGGCGCAAGCGGTTAAGTTTGAGAGCTCAGCTGCGGCGGCCCCGGGGTTCGCCGGTTCGGATCCTGGGCACCCACCCACTGATACACCCCTTGGCAAGCCGTGCTGTAGCGGCGTCCCATATAAAGTGGAGGAAGATGGGCACGGGTGTTAGCCCAGGGCCAGTCTTCCTCAGCAAAGAAAGAGGAGGATTGGCAGATGTTAGCACAGGGCTGATCTCCTCACAAAAAAAAACAAAGAAAAAGATAAAATCTAACTATTTGCTGTTTATAAGAGACAGTTTATAGTAAGAACACTGAATAGTTGAAAGTAGAGGATAGAAAAATATACTATTCCAACAATTACCAAAAAAAAAAGCTGGTGCAACTCTACTAATATCAAAGTATACTTTAAGATAAGACAGTTCATAATGATAAAGGAGTAGGTTCAACAGGAATATATCACAATCTGAAATCTATGTGCACTTGAGAAAGTAGCTTCAATCTATATGTAGCAAAAATGGACTGAAAGAAAAATGACAAATTTACAATTATAGTTTGAGAATTCCATATACTTATCTCAATAGTTAATAGAACAAGAAACCAAAAATCAGTAAGAAAATAGAAGATCTGAGCGACAATTAAACTTTGAAAAATTGATATATAAGAGTATTGAACCTTATAAGGACACGGGGCAAAATTTTTTCAAGTGTACATGGGACATTCACCATATGCTGGGCGCTAAATCATGATGCATTTCAGAAGACTGAAAGTAATCAGACCGTACTTTCTGATCACAATGGAATTAAACTAGACACCAAATAACAAAAGATAACTGGAGAAGTAATTCCCAGGAAATTTAAACTATAGTAGTACATATGTCCTCTGGATCGAAAATGAGAACTAACTTGGTAGAACAAAAAATAAATTTTATATATGATGGCCTTAGATGAAGTCCATATAGAAACTTCACTTACCCTAATAATATCTATCATTTTTTGAGGGCCTGCTAAGTGCTGTGTTACCTGATAGGTATTTTACTTGAGTTATTCCTTATAGCATCCCGTGAGATAGGTAAAAGAAGCAGAAGTAAAGGACATACAGCACCTAGAATGTGTGCTGATGGTGCTGGCAGTAGTAGTATGGGATGATACAGCGTGTTGCTTCAGGGACAGTCAGTGTGTGAAATAACTTACCGAAGTTATTTGCCTTATTCCTTACAATGATGTTATAAAATCTTCTTTGTTTTTATCCTCATTTTACAGATGGGAAAACCAAATCTTAGAGGGATTAGAGAAATTGACGACAGTCTCTAGTATGTGGTGAAATAGGCTTAAGCACTACTCAATACTGCCTCAAGAGAGAGTTTGTATAAGCAACCCGAAGTCAGACAGACACTGAAGACCTAACATTTTGCCACATTGTTAGATTTGTGATTCTCAGAATAGGATCTTAACTGAAGTTGCACTTCAGATATTTATCATCTGCCCTAAAATCCAAAGAGGAACTAATGTATGTAAAGTTGGTAACCAGCGGAAGAGAAGAAAAAGCAAATTATTTTATTCCAATTGACTTTATTACTTTAAAAAGAAGTGAAACAAAACAAGTATCCAAGGTCACTAACATGTCCTTAAAGCTTTGGAAAAAGTTAACTATCTTGTGATTATCTCCATTGATCCAGTGGTTGCATCCTGCTGTTCTTTGGTCTTGGCATGAGTGAAGGAAGACAATTTATGAGAGAAAATATCTTTATTTGGGGTGTTTCACAGAATGAGATCATTGTCAACTCTGACTTTGGTTTCCTTTCCTCACACAGAAAATGGTTTAAGAACCTCAATACTACTTTGGTGTAAATCCACTTTAGTTGCCTGTAGGTAATTTATATCAAAGCAAAAACAAACTAGCATTTCAGTTACTTGGGAAATACACAATAAGACTTGGTTTCCTAAAAGTCATATTTAGGTATTTGTGAGGAAATAAAGAGAAGAGTCATAGAGCAAGCAGTTGGTTCCTAAATCTTAACTTGGACAGCATTATTTAGCTAATTTTTTTTAATATTTTTCCTCCGTAGATAATTCTAGGATTTCCAAGGTCACATCAACAGTTCAGAACCCCACCACAGTGCATGTTACAGGTACTGAAGTCCCATCAACTTCTCAGAAACCCACAACAGTAAATGTTCCGACTACGGAAGCCCAATCAACTCCTCGGAAACACACCACAGCAAATGATTCAGCTACAACAGTCAAAAAATCCCCCATATCGAACACTCTATTTGCAGAGATCCCACCAGCATCCCAGAATCCCATCGTGACAAATGCTTCTGCTACACAAGTCACACCAAAAACCCAAAGAGTCAACACACAGAGTCTTCCAGCAACACAAAAGTCCACTCCTGTACATGCCTCAGTGACTAAGGGTTTCCATACAACACAGAGATTGACCTCTGCTGCTCCTATTACAGCAGCACCGACTCCAGCTGTTCCCAGGGCAACCACGCGTTTTCCTGTAACAACCACATCTGCAGGAAGAGGAACCCTTCTTTCAGGTCAGTTGACACTGTTCAGGTTTCCTAGGTGTGGATCTAATGTGCGGTGGTGGAAATTTCAACTTGACTGGGATTGCAAAATTAAATAATCTCTGATTTATTGTAGCCAGAATTTTTTCATACTAATGTTTTTGACTTTCTTCAGAGGCAGACTTGGATTGTGCTAGGGCAAATCTTTAAAAAAGAAACATTTTGTGATAATATAGAAAAAGGTTGTGGCCCCATAAAAACAATGCTAAATTATTGGTGAAGAAATTCTGTTTTCTGTGTTAGCTTTAGGGAGTCATGGAATTCTTCAAGACCCTTCAAGGGAGTAAATATGTACCATCCATAAGGTTGATTTCTGGGTCTGGTTTATTGACAGAGACTCATCCTGCAAGCATGCCGAAGGATCTCTCCCGGTGCCCTAGAGTTGCTAATTTGGTAAAGCATCTCAGCAGTGTCTTCTAAGTAATTGAAAACAGAGTTCTTTGAAATAGTTCATGTTAATACAAGGCTCTTTAAATGACAGTTTTTATGAAAGTGGAGTAAAATATGCCATACACATCAGAAATACCTGTTGAGAGAATGAATGAAACTCCTCTTAGTAATTAATGCTGCTTCAGGCCACCGGGCTGTCTTCTTGTCTCACAAGTTGCCTAATGTATAATCATTTTATAGACACTCTTGTTCTCTCATAGAGATACCTATTTTTTTAAGTTCCTTGGAAAAATCTCAATAGGACTGAGCAAAGAGATAATTTTTAAACATTTGTTTTAACTTTTTCATTGAAGTCAACACACATACAGAAAACCACATAAAACATACATGTACTGCTCAATAACTTTTCTAAAGCAAATATTTGTGTAACCACTGCAAGTGTCAAGAAATAGAACATTAGCAGGCCCTCAGATTTGCCTCCTCGCTTTTCAGGTGCTCTCTTGATCCTGAACTCCATCCTCTAACTTCTCAAGCTGGTAAAACTGTGACTTTCCGCTCCCTACACTACATGGCCTAGAGAGTCCCCTCAGCTGCGTGTATGCAAATCTCATTCCATGCAGTTCTTTCCCTTGGCTTTGAACAGTTTCTGCCTGTCTTAGTTTGCCCTCCAGTACCTTCAAATCATTGTTATTGTTATTTTTCAATATTTTGTCCAGACTTCATAATTGCTATGTTGAAGTCTACTTTGCCATTATCCAGGTAATTTTTAAGAACTTAAAACATTACAGATATTATTGTTGAGATTTCCTTTGTATATTTCTTTATTCCTGTGGGTAAAAAGCCAAATACACAAAATCTTACCCCATTTAATTCCCCTCTTTAAAAGAGGAACTTCAATTCCTGCCTTCTTTTGGTCACTCTTTAGTGGCATCAAATAATTGTATTTTTTTTTAGATAGTTTTACAGAATTGGACCATATTTTCATAATGATTTCATACATTTCATAATTGTTATCTTGAAGCCTATTTTGCCATTACCTGGATATTTTTAAGAATTTAAACCTTACAGATATTATTGTTCAAGTTCCCTTTCACCTTTTCCCACTCCCATTTCTCTCGCTTTAAGGCAATTACTGCCCTGTGGTTGGAGTGCAATCTTCCTAATTTTTTATTCTTATGCTACATGTATGTATACATAATTAGTACATAATATTGTTTTGTATGGTTTTTTTTTGTAATTTATATAAAGAATGTGTCATATTTCATTACCTAACTTGACGTTTTGCCCTCAACATTGGTTTTGAGGTGTATGTTAATACATTTAGATAAGATTTAGTTTATTAATTTTAACACATGTATGTGGTTACTGACTTCTTAAATTTTTATGACAACCTAAAAGTTTTAGGTTGAATATACCCAGTTTTTGATAGGGCAAGGCAAAGAGAAATGAGTTTCACTTTATATAAATTTGTTATAGAACTTTGTTGAAGTATTTCTTTCTGCAAAAAATGCAAGATAATTTAACAAATTTAAACTAAATCTGAGTCAATTATTATAAAAATACAATCAATATGTGGGATCAAATTTCTCTCATGTACAATTAATTTATTTTTAAATATCATGTATCATGTTTTGCTCTTATTGAAAAAAAAAAGTAGCTACCACTTATTGAGTATGTATTATGGTGACACGTACCATACAGCTTCCATTTGTCAACACTAGTCCTCACAACAAGCTTGCAAAATAAGTATTTTTTAGCTTCATCTTATAGATGATGAATTAGAGGCTTAGAGATTAACTTGTCTGATACATATACAGTGCATAGTTAATAGGGAGAAAAGTGAGGTTTAAACACATTTGCTAGCTCTAAATCTTGCTGTGTAATATTGCCTCTTCTCAATGGCACTTTGAGTAAATTTGTTCACCACTTAAGAGAGCAGCATGTTTATTATTATAAATATATGAAAGTAATTTTTGCAGTGCCTCATTCATAGTCATTGAAAGGTAAAAATAATAAGGCGATATGGTCATTTAAGTTTTGATAGAGTCTGCTGAAAGAGATTTCATTTTCTGATAGTTTCTTGATCATAGGATTGATCAGCAGTTATTTACTATTTAACCTTTCAAACTTTTTTCTTCCCATCAAGTCATATAACCAAATTTAGTTGGTGTTTGTTTCAGTATTCAATAACTCTTTTTCATGGTTTATGTTTATAGTGTTAACTCTGTTGAATAGATACAGGCATGGGTGTATGTTACTTGATTAAGTTAATAATGTGAAATTGTTTTCATAAATTTATTCATAATTATTTCTTTTAGTTACAGAAATCTGAGTTACTTTTGACCTTTCAAGTACAGTTTATTTATATATATATTAATATATATATATTAAATTGCTAGAAAATCAATGACTTTTTAAAATTCTTATTTTTGTAATTCTTTTTTTTTCTCTTTAGGTGCTGTCATCATTGCATCTGGTAAGTTTGGCTCTCCAGCAGTTAAAAGAAATTGTCATCACTGTGGCATGTACAATCCATATTCCTGGAAGAGAATATTGTCTTTTAACTGTCTTAGAAATACTATTAAAATGCAGTGTTTATGGGTGCCAAAAAGAAAGCAGGTAAATGCATTTTATCGGCGTGTTTTGTGGACACCGCTGGGTACCCGGTATGTTCCTAAGTATTCTCAACCATGTTCTTGTTCCAAGGTAATTTTAGGACAACTTCAAATCATTTGGCCAATCAATCAAGTATTATTGCGTGCCTCTTGTTTCAAGCATCACTCTAGGAGCTGAAGAACCACGTGGAGACAGTTATTAATACAGTTTCTATCCTGAAGTATTTTATAATTAATCATAAACTACTCCTTGACCATTTCTATATTTGTCCATATATATTATTTGATGTTATGCATTAACAAGAAGATTACTAACTCCTAAAGAAGGTGGTAAAAGAAACGTTTGTTAAGAAGCAATGCAACTAAATTGGCATATTGATAAGTAATGTCCAATAGAAAATATGCTCTTATAAAAAAGTGCATATTTTAAAATTATGTCATTATAAGCTGAAGTATCCTGTTTTATGCATGCATGAACTAGCCAAGGTACTATAATTCTGAAAGCAGCTATTTTTTTATTATTTTTATTATTGTTATTTATTACAGTTCTTTTATATTTTGAATTAATCTGTCCTAAGCTAAAAGATTTATCTTGAAAGATTCCAACAGTTGGAATTCACTTTGTTCATTCTATATTTTAAATAGAAATAAATGTATTCTAAATGAAAATCTCATGATTTCAATGATTTAATATTGACAACAGTGATGGGTTTAATAGATGAGCTTTTTCTCACCGGCTCAGTGGCATTCAGTGAAGGTTTAAAGCGCTTATTATTTTCTGAAATTCTTGAAGTCTGTACTATATGATTTCCCAGAAACCTTCTCTTAGAGTTAGTTGTAATACCAAATTGTGCTCAAAAATAAAGAGTAGCTCTTTGCCTTTTGAATCAGACATATGACAATAATTTTCTTTGGGATCCTATACTTGTAAAATATAAACCTGAAAATTATCTTTATTTCTTAAATTTATTCTGTGAATCAGGTCACTTTTCTCATTTTAAAGATAAGCAAACTCTGTTTGCAGGGAAATTGCTTTTATTGATTACACTGCAATGGATGTGAATGATACAGATGATATTAGAACTTTGGAAGTATTTGAATTTTTTCCTATTTAATTCCCTTAAGACAGAGACTGACTAATCTCAGAACTTCCTTATTTGCCACATAAATGAAGCCTTTACTGTGAATTTTAAAGCTATTCTTCTGCTGGCTCTCTATCAGCGTTGCTCAAAATTTTTTTTGTCATTGCTCTCTCCCCCCTAAGGAGCTTTTTAGACTTTTTTTTCCTAGTCATCCCCCGTGAAATTTTAATACCACAGATACATTGTAAATCTGTTTATGTGCTATATGTATATCCATACTTTATATATAAAAAGGTAGGAATTTGTTTTCACCCTTTTGGGATGATACCATCCACATTGAAAATACGTGCTCTATGTAGTTGTGTTTTGTTTTTGTTTTTTATGACAATATTATATAGAAGAAGGGCTTGTGCTTTGGAGTTAGCCAGACCTTAGCTGAAGCCTGTTTGTTTTTTTTTTTTAATTAGTAATTGTTCAACCCCAGCGATTAACTTAATCTCTCTGAGTCCCAATTTTCTCATTTATGAGATGACCACCATGATTCCTATTTAAACTCTTTGTAGCTTGAGGTAATTGAGATGAAAACTCCCAGTACAGTGCTAAAAATTGAATAAATATCAGCTTAAAGAAGTCATAGAATGCAGTCACTATTCTTTTTCTAAGGTGGATTTCTGACAATTTTATCATTCCCTCTGGCCACGCCAAAGAATAAGCATAGTCCTTTATTAAGGTAATATTTGCACTTTTGCTGTGTGGCAAATACTATACTAAGATTTTTGTATATGTTATTTCATTTACTTCTCACGACAATCCTGTGATATAGCTATGTCCCATTTTTTAGCTGAGAGAACTGTGGTTTTGTAAGATTTGTAACTTGCACAAGGTCACATAGCTATTAGGCACTTAAATAAAGGCAGATGACTAGTTTCTCCAGCACTAGGTACTTGAAAGGATAGAAAGATTCTTGTCCTAGTGGCAGGACAGGAAACTGTGCAACTCGTTTGACAATTAAAATAGTCCTGATGTTTTAAGGGGATTAATAGATCAATTGAAGGAATTATTAAGGAAAAAATTAAAGGATACTCAGTGAAATATCTAAAGTACTTCTTCTGTACTTTTAAATATCACATGCTTATATATTTATGCTATATATGTCTACCTTAATGTGGCATATATTACAGACTAGCCCAAATTGAAGTGTGCTTTTAAGAGCCTTGAATCATCGGTGGCTATTTGAAATGAATAAGATGCTGATATAAACGTCTTTACTGTGTCTTATTAACTGGCCCTACTCGTGGCAAACTTAAATCCCATTATAAAGTGACTTCAGTTATCTACATGTTATTCAAAGTTAAGAAGTCAGATAATATAAACATGTAATTTTTCAGTGATCTGCTTAGTCTGGAAAGGCAAGTGTGAATTTCCCTTCCTTATTTAAAAACTTGGAAGAAATACAGAGGCACAGAAAGTCCAAGGATACTAGCAAGGCACTTAGAGGGACCTGTGGACGTTGCTGAGGAAGCACTGTTGAATCCTGATTTATAAATTGAAAATTTAACGTTTACTCAAGCACATGCTTTCTCCTTCTACAAAAGTCTCTTTCTAGTGTGACTTCACTTGTCCACGGACCTCAGTCCCTTTATTTTGTTATAGGATTAGAAAGAAGAACAAAACCTACCCACAACTTTCTCAGTTTTTCATAGCATCTGGACTGCATTTCTCCTTTATTAGGTATTCAACTGAGACCTTTTGAAGTGACTGGGTGAACCCACATTTCCTCAGAAAAGGAGATAAAGGTCATTTAATTAACACCAGATCTTGTAGGTAGAATTCTGACTTGGGTTCTTTGGAAATGGAGATGATACTCTGTACATTAATGGCCTCAGTTTTTTCATCTGCAAAAAGAGTATCATTCAATGCAATTTAATAGACAATTATTAAACACTTCCTACTATTTGTCAAGAACTGAGCTAGTTATTGGAGGTGATCAAATGAGATAACAGGTGTCAAACTGTTTTGCAACATTTTAAACACTATGTAGGGGCCGGCCCAGCGGTGCAAGCAGTTAGGTGCGCGCGCTCTGCTGCGGCGGCCCAGGGTTCGCCGGTTCGGATCCCAGCGCGCACCGAAGCACTGCTTGGCAAGGCATGCTGTGGCGGCATCCCATATAAAGTGGAGGAAGATGGGCACGGATGTTAGCCCAGGGCCAGTCTTCCTCAGCAAAAAAAGAGAGGGATTGGCAGATGTTAGCACAGGGCTGATCTCCTCATAAAAAAATAAATAAATAAATAAACACTATGTAAATATAGTTCTACATAATGGGGAACATTACTAAAATACTCCTTTTACTTGGAGAAAACCATTTTCCAAAATTATGTAATTTTCCTACTTAAAAGCTCTTCAATTAATGATTAGGAACATTGGAATCATAATCATAATTTTACTCATAATTTTGGTTTCATTTATCCAAATTGCATAGATATTAAATTGACACTGAATCACTTTTGGGATGGTTTTCTATAGATACCAAATGAATTTTGAGATCATAAACTATTGCCTTGTTACCTTAAAGTTTTCTTTGTTTCTAATTTGGGAGATAATGCTCTTATTAATTTATGAGGAATCATTTATGTAGAATTATGTTTCTCATATTTCAGTATCTTGATTTGGTTTTCTGTTAAATGGTCAACCTCCACATGCTATCTTCTAGAATTATATATATGTGCTGATCAGTGTTCTAGGAATTAGCTCTTACTTCTTTCATCCAGATATTTTGGATCACTTTTAAATTCTTGTCTTCATTTATCATTCAAATTGAAAATGGGATGTTTTTGCAACATTTGAAAATGATGGGGTTAATGATATTGGTGAAGGGAAAAGAAACTCAAAATTTTTGAGAAGCCATGTTTTATTTTATGAGTCATTCTTTCCAGGCTATATGATATGGTGCTAGGAAATCAGTTAAAGAAATTGGGTAAAATACTGTGAAAACTTACCTGTGGTGGAAATAGCTGCTTTTTAAATCGTATATCTTTATGGTAGTGCAATTGTGTGACGTCTATATTTTGCTGATTTGGAACCAAATACACTTATTAGTCACATTAACTTCAGTTGCTTTTCTAGTATCATCTCTAATTTCTTTTGTAGTACAAATCAAAAGAGTAGAGCTCAAGGACTTTGGTGGGTGGAGTGGGGAGGAAAAGGGAGACCCAAGGTGGGTAGGGGAAAAGGGCAAATGGGTGGTTTTGAGATGAAAGATTGTGTGTTAAGAAACAAGCTATAAAAATTATTTGCTGTTGACCAATTTACTTGACCAATTATTTGCTGTTGTTTAACTCAAAATAGTGCATTTAATTTTAAAAGTAAATATTAGCTTTTCTAAATGAAATTTTATCTACAATAGACTGAATGCTGAAAAGCATATTCTGTAGGCAAAGTAAATATATTTTACCCTCCATGCTCAGACGATGATACCTTTCCTGTGATGGAGAAATGCCCACATCTCTGTTATCTTTACTGTGAACTAAGTAAATGACCTTCACGTTAACCACATGTCATCTTCACCCTTCTGAAACTCAATTTACTCATCTATAAATGGGAGTGAACGCCAAGGTACCTTCTAGTGCTAAAATTACATAATTCAGTCATCATGTTTGAATGATCAATGATCAAAACATTTAAAATTGAGCATGATGGGGTTGAAACACTTCAGAATCCTCTCAAACCTGTCAAGTTTTGTTTGAGCATTGTGATACCTTATTTTAAATATTTTATTTCATTTTTCTTTGAAAGAAAACAAGACAAATAACAAGCAATGTTTACTGTCAAACTTGTGACATAAGGAAGCCATATACAAAATATAATTCATGTCTTCTATTTTTTCTTGAACTTGCCTCATAACCAGTATATTTGCCATTGTGAAACTACTGTATATGTGATTGCTCATGTTTCTATTAACTCTACCAATTTTTTCCCCCCTCAAGGAATAGTTGCTGGTACTGTAATAATTATCCTAATTCTAGTCAAAATTTTCTTGGACTGTGGAAAATCAGGGTGAGCAGAAATTCTGATGATTTTTAAAAATTTATTCTTAACTTTTCTCTGTAAAACTTCGCACTGTGTCAGTAAGATAACGCTCTTAGCTTAATTGCATTTTTTGCCTTACTATCTTTATATTCCTTTTGTCTGTAATTACTATCCTGGATGAACAAACTTTGTGTCTATTTTTTTAAACTTCTCAATATATTTATGGGCACTAACAACATTTCAAAGGAAAGTGATTTGAAAGCTGAAGTCTCACTTTGCAATCTATTAATCAACTCACCTTTTTCCCTACTCAGTACAATTTATGATAGTAACTGTATGTTGTACAGAAGCAAAGAAATCTAGGAAAAATCAACCTCTAACATATTGTTTAATTGCCTATGATTAGGCCATTTTCTGAGTTGTGTTTATTAATAGATGCCAGTCTAGCCAAAAACAGCCCAGTGGTTAGGAGGGCAGACTCTGGAACCTGACTGCTTGCTTCGAATCCTGAGTCTGCTGTTTAAGTGCCGTGTAACTGTGAGCAATTTAACATCTCTATGCCTCAGTTTTCTTATTTGTGAAGTGGGGAAAATATGGTACCTACCTCATGGGATTGTAGTAAGGATCCAAATGAGTTGCCTGCCCCCTGTAAAGAGGTTAGAACATTGCTTGACACATAGTGGGCCCTCAGGTGGTAAAACAGCAACACACTGAAAAAAAAAATCAGTATTATTTGAAGCATCTGATCTGCATTAAATATATATAAGTATAATGTCATGGTTGGCTCTGACATATCTTATAGACAGAGGATTTTTTAAATTGACCCTCTTCTGTTTTGTAGATTTTACTGTTCAGAAAACTAATTGTGGAGTTCATATAAACTTGAGTTATTTCAAACTTGCCTCAACGCCTGTCTATTTTTTCATTAATGAATTAAGAACAACTATATTTTAATGCTGTTACTAAATTGCGTGTTTTAATTCTTTGAGTGATGTGAACTATCTACTTTTTACCCTCTATAACTCTTTCCTTTCTTCTTAAATTAACAATATTATTTAAGCCTGTTATAAGCTTAAGTAGGTAAATGTTCTTTAAATCACTAAATGGTTCAGTCTTTTGTTAAAAATATTTGACCATATTAGGTCCTGCTTTTTTTTTTTTTAATGAATTTTACAGATATTTGTTTACTGCCAATAAAGTATTCTGGATGCTATAATAGCAACTGTAGTAAAATATAACTTTCTCTTCAGATTTTTCAGAAACTTTTTAAGAATGTGGTTTAGAGCCCAGGAAAAACAACAGAGTTCTAAGTCACATAAAGTGAATTAAGTTGGTACAGATGCCTCGGCAAAACTACTCTGGAAAAAAAGTAAACCACCAGTCTTATGTACTTCCTCGCATTTGTTTCAGCTCTCCTTTTGAATTAGAGCATTATCAATTTACCTTCCAAAGCCTGTTCTTTGGGGCTTGGTAGGTGAAGGGGGGTGGAAGGTGATGAGTTTAATGGGTGCTCTCTCTCAGCTGTCATCAGTTTCTTTACATACTTTGGTAAAATAATTGGCCATGATATTTTCAATAGGATGAAAAGTACTGAAACATAGGAGAAAATATTTGTTTTGAATTTTATTGGGGTTTTGCAGTAAATCTAATTCCTCTGTTTCTGTGTGAGAGGAAATTCATGCAAACCTCTAAGAAAGAATTAGCCTTTTTCATGTACACTTAAAAAACACTCCACTTGCCTTATTTTGGAAGTATAAGTATTTTGCTGAGGATAAGAGCTAACTTTATCCTTTCCAATCTGATTTCATATCGATTTAATTAAAAATTTGATCTTAATGTGGATGGGGTAAGAGTTAATGAGTGTGAAGGTGATAACGTTCCTCCACCTGGTGATCCTTTGTATTTGCCTATCAAAAGATTTATTTACTTCTTTCAGAAGTGTTGGGTATGTATGATAAGTTTTAGTTTATAAAAGGGATGTGATTGTAAGCAAATGCCAATATTGCTTTCTGATTGAAATTAACATTATGTAATTCAATTAGTGTTTTCCTTCTCTACTGTTCAGCTCTTATTACACACATGAGAACAACAAAGCACACAACGTTATAGCTCATAATTTACTCAGCGGTGATGCCTCAGAAGTAAGACCTGGTAAATTATAAAAGGTATATGATTTTATAAAATCACATTTCTGTATCTTGCAAAATGTTCATCAATACACTTGGCTCAGGATTTATCTCTGACTGTTAAAGAATAATAGAGGCTTAAACCCCTGTTATTGTCAGAATTATTCTTTGTTGAATGGATGACTAACATATAGACTCTCTCATCCGTATGATGTGTCACCAGTTCTCGACTCTTCAGCAATAGGCTCATCATCTCATCCTGTGTTTTGCACTCAGTTGATTGTAATGATTGGATGCTAACAATGCCACAGATATTTGGAAAAATACCAAAAGGTTCATACATGAGGGCTTACAAATAGAAATGCCTTCATTATGACTATTTGTGTCTTGAGATGATTGGCCTATATTGTATTTCTTTCTCCTTTGTGCTTGATGGCTTTTTAGAGTTTCCAGAGTTCAGAAATATGAAAATTTGTTTTGAGGTACCTTTTATAAGTCATGTATATAGATCTGGTAAGATATCTCCTTTATATTGTTATACAGAATTATTACACAAAAATAACATAAGCGTATCTGTGAAACTTTCTAGGTGTCTTGTTTTTTTGATGAAAACTTTCCTCTATTCCACAGGTAGTAGTCAGAGGGTTTTCATTGACTTTTAATTTGAAGGTATCTTAGTTGATTCTAACTCGGCCACTTAATCTCAAGGAAGGAGAAACTCAAGCTTCATGTTTTAGTTGCTGTTGCTATAGCTAATGAACTCGAAACTCTGTCCTGGCTGCGCGTCTCCATTCTAACTTACTAATTTTCATTTATTTTGCAACCCAAATTAACCGATTCTTTTTTGTGGTGTATCACATAGTAACTAAAAAAATTAATGTCTCTCACCAGTAAATAAAATTATTTTGATTTTAACTTTTTTTTTTTTTTTTTTTTTTTTTTAACTTTCAGGACACACATGTATAACATTGACAGTTTTGCTTATGATGCTAGTCACTATTGGCTAGCTGACTTAGCCAAAGAAGAGTTAAGAAGAAAGTGCACACAAGTACACAGAACATTTGTAGTTTCTTAGAGCTTTCTGGAGGAGTGGACACAATAAATGCAGTAGTGCTCTTCATGTTACATGTTCTCGTTGTCCTTAAGGTGCATAGGAATGTCAATGAAGCAAAGAGAAAAAGGAATCTGTCCTGGAATCACATTCTCAACACTCCTAAGACTCTTGAAAATAGAACAACTTGCAGGATTGAGAGTGATTACTTTCCTAAAAGTGTAGGAAAGTGTAGAGATTTGTTCATGCTTAGAATGTGAGCATGAAGAAAATAAGTGACTTTTTTCCCCACTAGATATGTAATGTTATTTTTACTTACAAAGGAAATAAAAAAATTAAAAAACATGAATTGGATATTGAAAACAAACAGTAAAATCAGACTCTTTTGAGCAAAATTCCTAAAAAGAAATGAGCCACATTATAAAATAATCCTTCTTGACTATAAGGCATTTGCATCTTATTCCATTAAAATGAGTCTGAATGGGTTGGCAAAATATTTTAAAGGAAAACATGCTAATGACCCAAGAGTGTTCAGTTTCTTGGTTTAGTTGGTGGCAAAGGAAGAGTATAGCATGAAGGAATAATTCTTTGTCACTACAATTTTGTTCTTAGGACAATCTTTTCTTTCCTTTTTTTTTGGGGGGGGGGAAGAGCCCTGTGAAAGGGTGAAAGGTGTCTTCCTTGACTTAATGTCTTTAAAAGTATCCAGAAATATTACGATATTAACATAAAAAAAGTTCTATATTTCTGAGCTGAGATGTTCATAGCCAAATTATTGTAAATCTTATTCTTTTGTAATGTTAAGATTAATTTATTTATATTTATTTGTCAGTGAACATATTGGTTTTACATGTATAACAAAAAACATTCAAGAATATATGTAAAGAAAAAATCTATTTTCCCTAAATAGAAATAAATAATTGATCACATTTTTTTGTCTCATGTAGTATTTGAAATTTGTTTTCTTAAATGTAAATAATTTATTTCTAAATAAGAGATTCCCTTCCTTCCTCCCATAAGTAGTTTAGGATGCTGTCCTTTGCTTATCCTAGTATGATTCATTTTCAGTTACTTTTAATGTATAACTTGTTATTGATTTACCTAAAAGCAATCACATTAATTTCTAAATTCTTAATATATTCTTGTCATCTTGCCAATTACATTTTAAATGTTGGAATAGACTAGAATATAAGCATAACTAAATTTAACAATAATTATTTTATCACATCGCTTCATCTATTTTGTTGAAGTATTTGAAAGTAAATTCCATAGGCATCATGACATTTCACTATAAATACTTCAATACGCATTTCTAACAATAAGGCATTTTTTCTACCTAACCATAATCATCACAACTAACAAGATTAATAATAATTTCCTAATAGCTTCTAATATTAGGAAATTATTTTAACTCTCCTAAAATTTCTGTGACTAGGCACATATCCATCTGCTACTTCACTCATTTGTTAAATAGGGGAGCCTGCTGTGTCTACTCTGACAATCTGGTGCTTCCTGGGATAGTAGCAAGGATAACACTGACTCAGTTGTTCAGAAAAATACCTGAGAGCCTACTATGTGCGGGTTACCATGTGCTGAGGTTACCAAGATGACTACAACACAGAGTAGTCTACCCTCAAGTTGCTTACAGTCTACCACAGGAAGACTAAAACTCTACATTTATTGAGAGAAAGAACATAGAGTTATACAACTGTAGATACAGAATACAGAGGGTGCCTAAACTGGCTTTGCTAAGTGGATGAGTGGTGGGCAGGGAGGCATTCAGAACAGGATGTGAATTGAGAAAGGACAAATAGGTGAGATTCACATGGTGGGATTGGAGACTGCAAGTAGTGCAGCATGTTCAAAATAGGAAAGGCTTGGAGAGAGGGCTACAGTGTATTGTTTGTTTAGTGTGGAAGCAAAAATTATGAATTCCAAATATGTTATTCCACTTTGATTAAATTAAAAGTTAGAATCAACGGGCACAGGTTTATAATAGCAAGAATTTTAGACATTGGGAAATATTGAACTTTGACAATACCATACATTGAGTTAGGTTTTATAGCTTATTATTTAGATAAGGGTAAAAGCTGAAAAAATATTTAACAGTTACCTTGAAGAAAATAATATAAACAGTAGATATGTTGAGGGGATTGGGATTTTCCTGGAAGATTTATAATTACTTTGTATCCTGTTGTCATAAAGTTGTGTAGTTTTATTTTTTCCCCAGATAAGCTCTCCTGTGAGATTATACTTTGATTGCAAAGATTGTGTTGCCTTTATTCTTGAGACTGATGCTTATTTGTTGCAAGAAATTATACTTGCTTACCACAGAAATTTGTGTTTTATAATATTTAACCCACTATCACTATCAAAAATCTTGGGACAATTGAACATTAATAGTTTTTGTCTCATCAAACCCTAGCACTGTTTTTTTGGTTAATGCCCAAAGTGGACATGCCTCATTTTCCACCCACAGACCTTGAGTGTTCCCTTTATGCCCTTGCCTAAATTAAAAACAGCCTCTTCCCTAGCATTAATGCTTCCTTTGCAGTCTACTCCAATAGTGGCTGGTTCATTTTCATACTTCATATGCCTCAATGTTGAGAAGTGGTGTTTTCCTGGTTTCCCATTCCCACCACTTCCATCTCAAGTCTCCCATACACTCTTTAAAAAGAGTAACTGTTCTTCCACTCTTGTAGGATAATTTACTAAAATGTTAAATTTTTTCCGTATAGTTTTCCCTCTCTGAATTCCAAGGAGGTAGCCAAATTTTGGTCTTCCTTGCCACAGGGGAACATCATGACAGAATGGAAGCGGAACTACTTAAAGATAACTCTTTTCCTTGCTTTTCTTCTCTGGAATCCTATACTCTCATCATGGACTAAGCTGTGAGGACAGAGGTAGAAGAAGCAGAACCAGGAAGAGAGAAGATTCCTGTGAACAACAAAGAAGACCGATGTTGCCAGCAATCTCAAAGTCTCCAAGCCAGGCATCTTGACAATTTCTGGGGAGATGAGTGATGGGAAGTGTATTATATTTTGAAGTTGCGACTAGCAGGATTTGTTAAAAGATTAGCTGTGCAGTTAAAAAGAAAAGACTTAGGATGACACCAAGATTTTTAGTCTGAACAACACAAAGGGAGAGGTTGCCACATAATGAGTTGGGAAAGACTTTTGTAACAGAAAGATAAGGAGTTTTCAGGTATGATGAGTTTGAGATATCTTTTAGACATCAAAGTGGAGATGTTGTATAAGTAGTCAAAAATACAAATCTGGAGCTCAGAGGAGGTTACTTGGCTTAAGATAGATATATATTTGGGAGTCAGCAATAGGAATACATGTGTCAAGGAACCTAAGTGAAGAAAGCAAGATGAAGACTAAGATTAAACATTAGGGTTTACAATATGGAGGTCATTGGGGGCCTTGACTAAAGCTCTTTCAGTAGAGTGGTTGTAGGTAAAAGCCTAGACTGAGAGGCTAAAACAGAGAGTTGGGGGAGAGAAATTGGAGCTAGCTAATACAGGTGAGTATAGACAACTTTTTTGAGAAGTTTTGCAGACAAGTTGAGGCAGAGGAATAGGATGTTTGCTGGAAGGCAATGTGGGATCAAGAAAGGTTTCATTTTAAAATATGGGGAAAATTATATCATGCTGCATGTTGATGGATATGATGCAGGAGAGAGAGGTAAGAATTCTAAAGTTCTTGAGGAAGTGAGAAGTAATGGATTCCACCCTGAGAAGCAGTGTAGCTAGTGGTTAAGAGCGTGGATTCTGGTGACAGACTGTGCTTAATTTGGAGTCCACCATTTAACAGCTGTGTGACTCGAGGAACCTTCCTTGTCTGTGTACCTTAGTTATCTATCTTTAAAGTGATTTCCACCTGTAAAGTGGGGAGACATAGGATTGCTATGAGAATTAAGTAAGTTAGTAAACATAAAGTGCCTAGAGTAGTGCCAGCCACATAGGAAGTGCTCAGTAAGTTTTAGCTCTTAGTGCACAAGTGGAGAGATTTGCCTTAGAAGCAGATAGGGCAGATCACACATAGTTAACAGGAAGGAAGGTGGCATATAAGGGCACAGTTGCAGGTCGACGGGGATATCATGGTGACAGCTTTTGGAAATTTTCCTCAAATTTCTTCTGTTTTCTCAATGATGTATAAAGCAAGGTCATCATGAGTATGATACACATGAGATGTTGTATGTTTGAAGAGAGGACGAGAAGGGAAGAACTAGAGAAATTTAGTAAAATTAGTGGGTAGTGCTAAGGGCCCAGTTGATGTGAATGCTCATGAATATAAATTGCAACCATTAAGCTTAGAATGGCCTGGGCATCTAAAGATGACTGCAAAAAATAAGATAGTGGGTGATATATTCTGATGGCATGAGATTCAGAGAAAAGGGTTTTGTGGTGAGGAAGCAAAGAGATTTGTCTGCAAGTAGCTATGATGAAAAAAGTAGGGCACCAACTTCATATCCAGGCCTGGTAACGCGTGGAGTAAGGGAGATCAGTGAGAGGTAGTTTTGCCTTACCAGAGATTTGTTTGCAAATTCAAGCCAGCTGTACATTCCTCTTCTACTTGTTATTGCAATCTTCCTACTTTCTGGTCACTCACTCTTGTTTATCGAGGACTTACATATGTTATCGCTATATATGGTATATATATGTATATATAGAGATAGATATGATATATATGTATATATGTGTATATATCTTAGATTTGTCTGCTCAGAAAGCCTAGAAGACTCCAGACCCAGATTTCTAAATACCTTTTTCTGATAAAAGAAATCAGAGTTCTTTGGAGAAAATGGCTGATTCCAGTGCTGAGGCAGGGAACGTATAAGATGAGCCTGGAACATCTTGTGGTATCAGAAATTAAGGGTTCCAGAAAATAAGTAAGTACTCAAAAATTGATAGTAACATGTCAAAAGGACTCAGAAGCCAGCTTGAACAAGCTCTCACTGACCAAATCTGGGACAATTAGAGAAAAAAGTAAATAATAATGGCAATGGACTATAATACATAGAAAAAAATAAGAATCTAAGTTCATACTGGTATAAATGAATAAATAAGGAGAAGGAAAGTACCTTCCTTATAGCAGAATTCCGACTAATACATGTAGAAGGAATGATGCAATTTGAAAACCAGCATTTGGCAACCATCAATAACAATTATTTCATGCAAGACTCATCAATGGATTCTGAAATTAGTGAAAGTCTGATGAGAAATAGGATAATCATATAGTGTCCAATTTTTTCACCACAAGATACTTATTAATTACAAAGTAACTTTAGAGAAACCTGGCAAACACTGCTTTAACCAACTGGTCAAAATTAACACCATCAATAATGGAACAAATAACATGAAGTTCCTCCTGATAGGACACATTGAGAAAAACTCAGCATCATTTCTTTGGTGTTCCTGCCAAAAACGCATAATCTTGATCAAATTATGAGGAAGCATCAGAAAAAAAATTTGAGGGACATTCTACAAAATAGCTGGCCTGTACTCTTCCAAAGTGATAAGGTCATAAAATCAAGTAGAAGAAAGGAAATAATAAAGATAAGTACAAAAATCATTGACATAGCAAACAGAAAAATAATAGAGAAAACCAATGAAACCAAAAGTTAGATCTTTAAAAACTTCCTGATATCAGTCCTTTAGACTGATAAAGAATAAAGAGAGAAGACAAAAGTCACCAGTATCAGTAATGCAATAGAATACATCACTCACCACAGAGCCTGGTCATTAAAAGAAAAAAGGGAATACCAATTTTGTACCAATAAATTCAACTTTATACCAATAAATTCAACAAATTGGGTGAAATGAACAAATTAATTGAATGACACAAATTACAAAGCCTGATTCAATAAGAATACCAAACTTGAATAGTCTTATATTTATTCAAGAAGCTGAGTTTTTAATTAGAAATCTTTCCAAAAAGAAAATTTCATGCCCAGATGGCTTCCAGATTTTACCTGGACATCCTTTGCTAGGTGATTTTCAGTACCTCCCAGTATAATAGGCAGAATGGACTTCCCCATTCCATTGATGCTGAGGTAGACTCTGTGACTTGCTTTGGCCAATGGAATGCTAACAAAAATAATGGAAGTAGAGCCTTTAAATGTCTTACTTGATTTGGCATGGCCTCTTCTGATCCTGTTATGAGTCATGAGAGGAACGTGTGCCGGGTATCTGCATGACCAAAGACATGGGAATCAAACCTGAGCTAGACCTGAAGCCAGGAGCTAATCTGATGGAAACCCGCATCCAAACTCCTGCTTATTTCCATCTTAAAAGAGAGGAGGGCCGGCCCCGTGGCTTGGTGGTTGAGTGAGCGCGCTCCGCTGCTGGCGACCCAGGTTCGGATCCCGGGCTCCCACCGGCGCGCTGCTTCTCTGGCCACGCTGAGGCCGCGTCCCACATACAGCGACTGGAAGGATGTGCAGCTATGACATACAACTATCTACTGGGGCTTTGGGGGGAAAAAATAAATAAATAAAATCTTTAAAAAAAAAAAAAAAAAAGAGAGGAAAACATTTGTTTTTGTAAGCCACTAAGAGTTTTGGAGTTAATAGCAGCAAAAAATTGACTAAGAAATTTATACTTAGAAGTGGGTTTCTGCTATGAAAAATCCTAAAATATAAAGGAGGCTGGAAAAATAGCAACTCTGCAGTGGTGAAACAATCGATACCACCCTTGCTCCTGATAACTTAGAAGGCAGATATTTACCCGTTGAACTTGTGGCCCTGAGCAAAGAGGTTTTGTGGCAGAGTGTTCATAGTATAAGTGGTTACTAGTTTTACATTTGATAAGAGACAAGAGATAAATTCAGAATATAACCAGCCAGTGTGCACACAGAATTGAAAAAGAATATAGAGAGCCCAGAATGTCCAAAACTTTCAGGGTAGGAAAACTAAAATTGGGTCTTGTCTCCAAATAGTAGAAGATAAAATTGAGAAAAACTTGAAATTAGAGTCAATCTAAAACATAGACTTAGGGTAAAGACTAGCTCAAGGGTGTTGTCATCACGCTTTGTTAAGGCCTCTGAGAGGATTAAGGTAGTACTAAGTAGATGGTTTTAGCTTTTTGAAAGGGGTCTGATGGCATGGACTCAAAGAAGCCTGGTTCACCTAAGTGGGGTCAGTTAAGAATAAATAAATATTTCAAAAAGAACTGTGGAAATCTTTGTCACATCGGTATTCTATACTCTCTATTACACCAATCTATAAATATGTAAAGTGGTGCTGGAGTGAGAGTCCTTGTATTAAATTATCTTTCACAGCACTTCCAGCTCTGTTAGCCCAAGCATATCTGTCTATGGAATATCAGTAAGGCCTTAGGAGTACTGTATGCTCTGCTTTCCCTCTGATTCTTATGTTGTTCTCAGTAAGTTTCATTATAGCCAACACCATCTGTCACTAGTATTGTGGATCTGCCCCAGGGACATTCTTACTTGTTCGTTTTCCTCCATGGCCACTTCAGAATGACCATGAATAGAGGCTAGGGGCTACGGTCTCCTTGGGGGATATACAGCTTTTGCAGACTACTTACTGTCCATGAAATTTGGGCACCCAAAAGCTTAAACAGTCAAAGGCTTTCTAAGTCCATATCTTAATTTCTTTGACTATAGAATTCCCTCAAAAACTCAGCAGGCTTCTGGTCTATTTGCTTCCAGTGCATACCATGGGACAGCTGCCACTGTCGAATAATTTACTGAATAGAATTCTTAAGCCTGGGTTGTTTCTTCGCCTCCGAGTCACCGTGTCATTCTTTCACTTGTTTCTGCAGGTTCTCATTCGTGGGGGCTTATTTCCTTGTGTGCCTAGTTGCCTTTGATTGTGCTGCTCATTCCTCTTTGTAAAAATACTTGTTGGGATTCCCTAAGGCATAGGGTAAATGTACTTTCGTCCAGAGATAACTTAGTTTTCCACCTACGGATTTATTTGGCTGTGTCATTTGGGCACCACCTTAAACCATGTGCAGAGCCTGGGCTTTCCTGACCCCCCCAGGTCATGAGAACTTGGGCTATGAATCTTCACAATGTCTGGGCAGTGGCTACAAATTCTCACGGTTAAGTTTTTATATTTCTATTCCTTTTTAATTTCTTCTGCTTCATTTAATGCTATGGCAACCTTCCCTGCAGTCCTCTGGGGTTGGGTTCAGAAAGGACCCAAAAGGTTTACTTTTGGTTCACTCTAAGTCGGAGGGTGAAGTCCTTTGCACATCCAGTGCAATGCTAGGACCATCTCTGATAAAGCTTTCCACCTTGGATGGACCCTGGGCATTGACTTCTGTTCCTCTTGCCTCATGAAGTTAAAAAGATAAACCTAAGTTTCCCGGTATCAGTAAATGACCCTAGG
Organism: Ceratotherium simum simum; assembly: GCF_057802395.1. Classification (NCBI taxonomy): domain Eukaryota; kingdom Metazoa; phylum Chordata; class Mammalia; order Perissodactyla; family Rhinocerotidae; genus Ceratotherium; species Ceratotherium simum. The sequence goes on along the minus strand of NC_141901.1, from coordinate 29,540,690 downwards.
GCAAATTTAATTTTGTTACTGATATTCTCCCTTTTCTGGGTTCCGTTTTTCTCCCAGAGTTTTCTCTGGCACTTCCCACTCTATTTTGTTGGTTCATCAATAGTTTTAAGATAATTTAAAAAATTTTTAATATGGTTTCCATGGTTGCTTATTACAGGGTGATTAGTGTAAATGACTCAGCTCACCATTATTGAAAAATAGGATTCCTATCTTCAATGTATACTCTCATATGTACCTATGAAAACTGAAATGTTGAAAGGAAAAAAAAGGCATGTCAGAATGATGCGATATATATAAATTTAAAATAAGTCAAAAAATATGTAGTTCATGAATACTTTCATGTGTATAAAAACCTTTATAACTAGACTCAGTGATTTTGCAGAATGATTTCTACTTTTCTTTTTCAGAGGTTTTCTGTGAACTATTGTTTTAAAAGGACAACTGCTTTTTGATTTAGTTCTTCCATATATGTATATGGATATTGTGGCATTCGCTTTTGCAATTCTGGGTTTTTCCTGATAGGCAAGAACCTGATTTCCTGCGGCCATGATAATTCATGGGTTCCAGGTGTTCTGTGCTGTGAATAAGAGTCTATCTTTTAATATCATGTTTCTAATTTCACTTTTTATTTTCAAGATTTATCTATCTCATGTGAGAGAAGAAAGGGATATAAGAATTAATTTATTTTTGCAAGTTAATATTCCTCTTAATAAAGTACTAATTTCAGTACACAATTTTATTTTATGTTTTTATTTCAATTGTATGATCCAAATCCTTATTCATAATGGGGGCACATGTCTCTCTGTGTTCATTACCTGTAAGATGCTCTTTATTCATTTCTTCATTCAATGGACATGTTTTTTGATTAGTTACCATGTAACCAAATACTGTGAAGAAAAGGAAGAAACAGGATGGGAGAGAGATAAAATCAGGATGATAGAAGGAAGACTTGAGCTTGTTTGTATCATAGAATGCAACCAGCAGTTTTTATTATAGTGCAATTCATTCATGCTAGACCCTTTTATAGCTAAGAATGAATTTTTGTTGCAGTCTCAGAATTAGTTTCAGCTGCATGTAAGAGAAAACAAAAATAACAGTGGCTTAGCTAAGATGGAAATTCATGTATTTCTTATATAAACCAACTCCAGAGGGAAACAGTCCAAGGCTGGTACCAAAATCATTAGAGACCCCAGTTCATTTTTGTCACCGACTAGGTGCCTGGAGAAACTCAAAGGTGGGTTTGGAAGCAATTAACTGTTTTTCCAAGTTGTTTCTTTTCCTTTTGTATGTTAAGGAGATGTAGCCACCAGCCATCCTGAAACTGACCAAGGCTCCCCACAAGAGCCCTGCCCATGACCTTTGCCTTATTTTTAATGCAAAGATCTCTCCAGGAAGAGCTTACGCCTCATTATGTGGAAGCATGTTCTCCAACTGAGCCTGTGCAAGTGAATACCCGCCTCTCCCTTTTGAATATTCATTCCCCAACCAAATAAAAGTTCCTACCTTCCTTTGTTCGGGGACACCATGACTTTGGAAACGATTCCTCATGGCCTCCTATTTGCTTGCAAGTACACTTTACTTTGTTAGACAACTTCCACTGGTGTAGAGCCTTATTTAACTCACCAGGAGGTGAGCCCACTTGGTTTGGTAACATTTTGTCTTGTTTCTCTATCAGTCATGCTCAAACATAATTTCCACTTAAGATGCAAGATGGTTGCTAAAAATTCAAATACCATGTCTGTATGGCAGAGAGAAGAAATTAAGAAAGGGCTGAAAAAGTAAACCTCTTCCTTTTAAGGTCACTTTCTGGAAATAACACATACTAGTTCTCCTTACATCCCACTGAGCCCACTGAGTCACAGATCCATAGGAGCTCAGTGGGGGCTGGTAGATACACTGTCTATTACAGTTGGCTCTGTACTGATGCAAAAACAGAGAATTCTATTCAAAGGAAGAGGAGGTAAATGGTTATTGGGGAGCAAGTAGCAGACTCTGTACACAGTTGCTTTCATGAGTGTTTTGAACTTTAGAATCACATATTTTATTGAAAGCTCTATTGGTGTTATGCTATTATTTTACTATGTTTAGAGCTGCAAAGGGGTAATTTGTTTTGAAATTTGATTATTGGAGGATAACCCAATTAATTTGCCTGGATGCTTATAGTATCTTTTCTTTATTCTGCAAATTTGAAAATAATGTCAGAGTATGTGGTTTATTTTCATTAAGTTTTCCTGGAACATAATGTTGATTATTAATTTTCATAAAAGATAAGTGGAATTAGATATAAACTTCACATAAAGTTTATGTGAAGACCTTTGTGATAAATTTGTCACAGAATCTGGAGGAATAAGTTCTGTGTCATGAGGATCTTTAACTCTCCTGTGTTTGGATGAATATTTCCAGGACCTGACTCTTTGATTTTCTTCTTATCTCAGCCCAGGCAGATCATCCTCCTTTATATAGTTTTTCTCCAAAGAGACTAAAATACAGTTGATCCAGTTTCCATTCAAAAAACTATACTTAAAGTCAAGATTTGCAAGATCATAAAAATACATCTACATGACATAGATAGGAGTTTTATGGATTGCTAAATACTTACATATGTACAGACATTTTCAAGGTTTATATCCATCGATTTTGTGTGCATATACTTGCACCTTAAATCTGAGTCTAGTTTTATTTTCTCATTTTGAAGGAGGAGTCATCATATACTTGCCACTATGTATGACCAACGACTTGTAGCCACCCTTCATTTTCACCCTTCTGATAACACATATTTTTTAGGGTATCTTCTTTTCTTTTTCGTTATTTTATGAGAATTTGGCAGGGTGTAGTAAGACTTCTGAAGTCTTGACACTACTTTGCCCGCTGATCAAATTATTTGTTTTCTCTTTTAAATGAATTTAAATTTTATTAAACTTAACAGGTACATATATTTGTAAAAAAAATTTGCCAATATTTGACATTATTTATTCTGTAACATATAATGCTTCAGCAACATATGCATTCCTCAAACCCTTGTAATAATGTCACCACCGTGACCCTTTCATTGGGGTCTATTGCTCACAGATTAAGAACTTAAAGCTATCATAAGATTTATAGCGATGATAATTTACTAAAGATACATTATTCTCTCTTGTTATCCAAGTTAAGTTTGTAAAAATGTAAACGTTTCACTCTCTATTACGCAATTAGAGAAATCCTGATATGTGTCATCAATGAAACTATACAATATATTTTGTATAATTAAATATTCTTGAAAAGAACACAGTCATACAACTGCATGTGATGAAAAGAAAAACAACCCTGCACAATCACACAACGACATGATTGTTTTCTTTCTGCCTCCACCTCACTAAAATATAAACTCTATGGGGGTATCGGACTGTTTTTCATTCTATTTTCAGTGCACAGAATGGAGCCTGGAACATATTATCACTCAATATACATCAGCTTAATAAATGAACTCTTTAGCAATGCAAATTCGAAATTTTAGAAAAAATTTTTAGTAAAGTACAAATGACTAAAATTGACCCAAGAGGACAGAATGCTTCAAAAGTGCTAAAAAAGTAACTGGGAAGATTGCTAAAGATCTACAATTTCAAAAGGCACCAGTTTCAAGACCAGACTTTTTTTGTTATTGAGGTACCATTAGTTTATAACATTATATAAGTTTCAGGTATACAATATTATAATTTAACTTCTGTATACTATAGTGTGCTACTACCAAAAGTCTAGTTTCCATCCATCACCATACAATTGACTCCCTTTACCCATTTCACTTTCCTCCCACCCCCATTCCCGTCTGGTAACCAACAATCTGTCCTCTGTATCTATGTGTTCTGTTTTGTTTTGTTTGTTCATTTTTTGTGTTTATACTCCACATGAGTGAGATCACATGGTATTTGGCTTTTCCATTTGACATATTTCACTTAGTATAATACCCTCAAGGTCTATCCATGTTGTCCCAAATGGCAAGGTTTCATCTTTTTTTATGGCTAATATTCCATGTATATATATACCACATCTTCTTTATCCATTCATCCATCTTGGCCCACTTTGAATGATGGCCTGGCAAGGCCATGCCATATCACACACATCTCACTTATAAGATGTGTGTCTGAACATTTCTCATCTTCCTCATAAGAACTCAGACCTGGCATAATTCAAACCAATATGAGTCTACAGGTCCTGTTTGCAAAGATGCATTTCAGTTTATACAGGTTGTTTGATAGAATATAGAGGCTACCTGGCGACCCACAAGGAGCTTTATGCTGTTTACAATGGGAGTACTCACTGTCTACATCCAAAGCCAAGAAGACTTCCTGCTCATCAAATGCAAATGAGGCACTTCTGTAAGGCCTATAGGAGGCTGACAGGTCATGGCCAATTGAATGAGTCAAATAACATTCATCCGGGGAGTGCTGTGGGACTTCATACTCCTTTATAACCAGCAGATCCCTGCTGAGGCTGGTGGGGTAGAGATGTCTGAAGAAGAAAAAAGAGGGATTAGGAAACACAGTCCTAGAACTGGTTGGGATGGGAGGGATAAAGTTCTGGTCACAGAAAACAAATGGGAAGTCCCCACCAAGGGAGATAAAACAATCCTCCTCTATCTGGGGGCAGAGTGTGGTTGCAATGGGAATAGGAGAGAGAGGAGATCGAGAGAGAGAATTGTACTCACATTTTCAGGGATGAAATTAATGGTGGGGCACAAGCAGAGCAACAGCAAGTCTGAGACCACCAATACTAAATGCAGGAACCTACTTCCCACATTAGGACCTGCTCTGGCCCAGACTGAACATATGTGGTCTCTCAGTGATGCACGAGGTCAATGATTACACAAAATGGAGCTGTGTTTTGTCATCTGTATGCTGATACTTACACAACTGATGTGACAGTTTCCAGGGAACTAGGCCACATAAATCCACAGATTCTAGATTTGATTTCCTCAATAGTTCTACATAGACCAGATACATCCTACTAAAAGCTTTCCATTGGTAAGCATGCTCCCACTAGTAACTACCATTAGTGTATTTGCCAGGAGGTGCTTCACTAGATCTTTGCAAGGAAAATGGACTGGGATACCTTTCTTTCTTTCCAGCCATCCCCAACTGAAGGGAAATATTAGCAACTGGAAGGAACACTGTTTCTCTTTTTTTGCCCCAAATTGCCTAGGTGGAGTTTTTAGGCACAGCTTATAAATCAGCAGGAATTCCATTTTCTGTCTCTGAGAAAAGGTCCAATGGTTTCTTCCAGCATTGCTCATTAGTCAGTGCCAGATTTTAGAGACACAGCAGCTAAGCATATTATTCTCAGAAATGGCATGATCAGAATCCTTTGTGGACAGCAACTAGAAGGATGTGCAGCTATGACATACACCTACCTACTGGGGCTTTGGGGGAAAAAATAAATAAATAAATAATTAAAAAAAAAAAAAAAGAATCCTTTGTGGAATCAACCCACTTATGAGCATACCTTCTTTTTGCTATCCTTTCCTGAATTTCCATTATGACCTGTTTGATTTACATCCTTCCCCCCATGGTGGAGCCAGCTCAGATGTACTGATTAACCTAGACGTACGGCCCAGGAGAAGCATACACATGGCTATGATGGGGCTGCATTCAAAGTTAGCCATAATTTTGCTACATGAAGTTATAAACCAGCCTTAAGTATCATTAGGAATATGCACTGTCAAATTTAATAGTATGAATTTTGTACATTTTGTATTGATATCAATTTCCTTGGTACAAATATGTTTAGACTTAGGCATGGGACCATGGGATCAGACAAAATGAAAGAAAAACTGGATGAAGTGTGAAAGCTATGAACTTATCTAAGTTACATACCGAGTTGTATCATTACATTTTTCCTTAGCCCCTCATTTCCACCTGCAGAACCTAGAAAACTTTTCAATGGAGTCCCCACTTCACTTGTCATCAGATTCAATCTGAAGACACAATAATTTAAACTGTTGATGCAAACTTTCACTGTTTTTTCATAATCTGTTGTGAATACCAGGCATTTCAATTGCCCATTCCCATTTTAGGGAGACCACTGCAATGATGGTGATAAGTAATGTGGTATATCCACGTAATATTATGTTTCTCTGTCTAGTTCTGTACTCAGCATGACAACTTTTGTCTGCTAGTGTACCTTTGACCACACACAGGAAATTCAACAAATCTTCAAAGTGTAGATTCTCTGGGTGGAGCTTGGGAAATGTCAGCCAACACTTAGGATTCTCTCAGAGCTCAGAATGGAGGCCTACAGGAGGCTGACAGGTCATGGCCAATTGAACAAGTAAAATGAAATTCATCCAGGGTGTCCTGTGGGACGTCATTATCTTTTATGGTGAGCAGCTCCCTGCTGAGGCTGGTGGGGTAGGGAGGACTGAAGAGTAAAGAAGAGAGATTAAGAAACACAGAGTCCTAGAGCAGGTTAGGATGGGAGGGATGAGGGTCCAGTCACAGAAAACAAAAGAGAAGTCCTCATCAAGGGGCAAAAGCAATCCTTCTCCTTCTGGAGACAGAGTGCAGTTGCAAAGGGAACAAGAGAAAAACGGAGATCGAGAGATAGAGAGAGTGAGAGAGAGACAGAGCAAGGAACAGAGAGTGAGCAGAGATTGCTCAGAGCACTGAGCAGAAAACAAGCTCACGAGAGAGGAGACTGAACTCCCCCAGGACAGGAGGGTCACAACACACATACACTCAGAAAACCATGAATGGGGTGTCAACACTTGCATCACTTTTCTGGAACTGTACATGCAACAGCCAGGTCAAAACAGGCTCTGGCGGCCTGTGGACCAATAGAAATCTTGTTATCTTCAAGGTCTACTTCTTTAGATACTGGGCCACGATATGGCTGATATTCACTAGTCATTTTCTTTTCCAATGAAATACCTGCCACTGGGGTGATGCCAAAGAGGCAGAGGCAGATAGGCATCTTACGCTGGTTGTCACGCAAAGAAAAGAAGAGCAGAGAGCAAGAAAAACTGTGACTGATTAGTCCCCCTGCCTCACCTGACTGCAGGTCACCAAACGGAAGAGAGATCTATCAAGGGGCCTAGGGAAGTACGGCAGTTGAAAAGAGACAACGTTGGGAAACGGACATTTGCCATTGTCTGAATGGGTGAAATAGGTCTATTCAGCACTTGTTGATTTCCCTGGAATTGAGATCAGCAGGTGTCCCCTTTAAATGAAGAACCAGGATTCTTCAGAGTCACTTGGAATGTATGCGGTCTTGGTCTTCCTCTTCCTCAAGGTCAGTATGTTTTCCTACAAATAAATTCAGGCAGCGCAGGTCACATTAAGTAGATCCCTCTGCGTGCATTAATAATCCAATGTCCAGTCCTGGCACAGGGACATCAATAGTCTTATTGTGACAACAGGATATTGGAAGAGGAATATTCCAGGAGGCCTCAGATGGTGTCTTGTGAAACTGCCTTGGTTTGCTTTCCTGACATCACTCCCGGATCTCGTAGACCCTCCTCACAATATCCACCCCCTGACTCGGGTAATGGTAGAGGTGTTTAGGGTCAGTTTTCAGAGGACTGCTTAGGAAGAAAGGCCAAGATAAGGAGACAGAGATTGGGGCTAAGAACAGTGACACCTGTGTGAAATCTTTGACAAAGACATAGACCAGGATGCCCAGTGCATTTGGCAGGCAGAGGATCTGAAGGGACAGGGTTTGGGCTTAAAAGTTTGAGTGTTGAAGGTGAGAAGGGATATTTCATCCAACCCACAGACACCTTCTCTGCTTTTGCTGCAGAGGTGAGTGGATTGTCATGCTATCCTTGGGTTCAGTGATCTGACAGTCAGGCCGGTGTGACATGCAGCGTCTTGGCAATAACAAAGGAAGCGCACCCCCTTGAACCACCTGATATTTGTGCTTAAACTGAATCCTAGATCCTGATTCAACTCATTTTTTTCTCCCAGCACAGCCATAGACGTGTCATATAAGGAATATAGGTTCTACTTTGGAGTTCAGTTGACATTTTATCACATTTACTACAGAGTCCTCACTGTTAACTTCTGGAGCAAAACAGACTCCTAGTTTCTCAAATGACAATATGACGGTGCTCTTATACGACCAGTAGGAGTCTGACAGGCCAAGAACAACCAAATAAGTCCAAAAGTATTCACCCATTGAGTTCTGTTGGATGGCATGCTCCAGCATCTGTGGTAACTCCCTGCTGAGCCTGTCAGGGGAGGAAGGATTGATGATTAACCCAAGAGCGATATGAAATCATCACATCATATCTGGATTTAGTGGAAGGCATCAGGGAGTGGTCAAGAAAGCAAAGGAACTAACCTAAGGGAAAAGATTTCCTTTTTTGGGGGACAGAGTGTGTTTGTCACAGTGCAGGAGATAGAAATGACAGTAGGTGCAGAGTGCACTGGCCAAATAACAAGGTGATGTGGGAAGAGACTGAATTATCTCTACAATGTTCAGTCACGACTCACAACACACAGAGTCATGTATCATTGGCGTTTACTCTTTCATTTAAATTGCATTGAGTTTTTCATGTAGTCGCCAAGTGCACAGAACTTTTGGGTCACTCTAGTATCCCTGAAATCTCGTGCCATCAAGGCCTCTTTGTCTCGATATTGTGGCGTGATATAATATTTTTGTCTACTTACATTTCCTGCAACGAAATACATGCGAACATGCTAATGCCAGACAGGCAGAAAGCAGATATGCATCTCACTCTATAAACCACAGAGGAGGGAACGAGTGAGTGCAGGAAATCACTGTGACTTGTTAGTTCACCCTGGTCAACCGACTGTGGGTTACTAAACTTGAGCAGCTAATAGGAAATGGGAAACAATATAAGTACCACAATGAAAACAGAAAACGTTATGAAAAAGGATAATTCGTGGTTGGCAGAATGGATGATACGGTTATATTCAGCACTTTCTGCTTTTCCCTGGATCTGAGGTCTGCAGATGTCATCATGAAATGAACAGCCCTCAATTATTCCGAATTACCTGCAGGCAATTGGCTCTTGTCCTTTCAGCTCCTCATGGTCTTTTTGGTTTTCTGCAAATAAATTAAGAGAAGGACAGTTACATTAAGCAAATCCCCCTTCACAAATGCTCAATCCTGTCTGCAATCCTAGCACAGGAACATAAGTAGATGTAGGGTAATTACAGGCTACTGTGAGAAAAATGTTTTAGGACACCTTAGGTAGGGCCTTGTGAGAAGCCACCTAGTTGGCTTTCTTGAGCCATTGGACAAATATCCCTGATGTGACTGGTCATCATCAAAGTATCCTCTGTCCTGAGTGTGCAAACAGTTAAACACATCCTTTTCCCCAGAGATCCTGGGGAACTACTAGCTGCTTCCTAGAGGGTTTTTCCATCTGAAATGCTGTTTGTTAACGATTTAGAAGAATTGCACATTGAGATTACACTGATGAGTAAAATCTACACACCATCAAATCAAAAGAAGCTTCAATGCTTTGAAGAAACAGTAGCCATTCATGTGGTATGGAAGTTCCAGGGGCCTGCTTGCTTCAGAGAAACATACAAAGTGTGACAGTGATGCTTATGTCTGGTTCTCAGATGACGTCTGAGATGAGATAAGAGAAGACAAATGAAAGGAGCTAGACTCTGGGTTGAGAGAAGTGAACCAGGGTAGTGATATCTCCAAAGATGTACATAAGGCTGCCAACAACCTTGGACACACATAGAAACTCAAGGGACACTGCTCAGGAATGAAAATCAGAGCATTGCGTATGAGATAAGAGATTCATTCAACACGAAGAGGTCTAAAAGTCACCTCTAATGCCTAAGTTGTAGAGAGATATGTTAGTCTGGCAGGACCAGCTTGGGTTCAGTGATTGCCTAGTGGGACAAACATGAAAGAGGTGTGGCCTTAGACTAGGAATTGAGCAAAGTTCACTGACTCATGGAATGTCTTATTTCCAACTCAATCCTAAGGCCTGGTTCAAATCAGTAGTGAAGTATAGGGTCTGCCTATGGGGATTACATCTCATAGTCTAGACAGGTTGTGGGGAACAAAGAATACAGAGGCTACCTGGGAGATGAGTTGGAGATTGACCCCTATTAGAATGAGAGCATTTACAGGCTACATCCAGAGCAGAGCTGACTTCCTGTTCATCCAATGCAAATTTGTCATCACTGCAACGCTGGTAGCATTCAGGCTCTTCTTGTAAAATTGAAGGAGTCAAAACACATTCATCCTCTGAGTCCTGCAGGACTTCCTTCTTTTCAACCTCCTGCAGCTCCATGCTGTGCCAGGTGGGATAGGGATGACAGAAGATTAAACTAAGAGGATCAGACACCATGGCATCCTAGCTGGCTTTGATGGGAGGCATAGGGAGTGGTCACAGAAAGCAAAGGTGGAGTTCCCTTAAAGTAACTATCCTCCTACGTGAGGAGGAGAGCGTGGCTGCCACGTGATGGGAGAGAGATGCAGCACAGTCACCATGTAACCACTGATGAGGGATGAGACTCAACCATCCCAGTATAGTACAGTCTTGACAGCAAGCACAAATGGAGAACCACAACTGGTGCCCCCACCACGTGCCTCATCATGTTGAATTTAACTTAGAGTGCAAGTGAACACAGCTCTGGAGGCATTGTAGACTCCCAGAGATGGTGTGCCTTCTAGGCCTCCTTCTCTTACTTGTCACATGACAAGTAAGTTTTTTTTGTCTTGGTACTTTTTTTGGCATTTCATTTTGCTAGTTACTTCTTTACTAATTCCTTGGCTAGTTAGCTTCCTACCAAGGACCTAAGACCACTGTGTAGGAGGTAGATATACATCTCATCCCGGTGTTCAGTTCCAGGAGAGAATAGGTATTTTCTGTGTATGCAGGAAATCCTAAGGCTGGTGAGTTCACCTTGGGTCATACTTACAAGTATCAGAGACAAGAGACACCCATGTTAATAGAGCCATTTCATTGCTGGTTGAGTGAATAAAATCAGTACAATCTACAGTTTTGCTCATCCTTGCCTCTGACATCTGTGACTCTCTTGACCTCACTTACTATTCTCTCTGAGTCCCTCTCCATATTTTAACCCACCCATTACCAGCTCCAGATTATTCATTGCTACCTGTGGGTGAGTGCCTCTTGTGCTTGTTCATCTTCCTCATCTTCATGATTTTCTGCAAATAAAGTCAGAAATGTCCAGTCAGCTATTTCCCACTTCACTCACTATAAACACAGTGGTTTCAATGGCCAAAGAGACATGAATATCTATGCATGAGTTGGTATTGTCCTGAAGTCCTAATGCATTGTCTTTAAAGAACTGCCCCAGCATGGATTTCTGACCCATCAGGCAGTGTGTCTCTGATCTGGTGGATCACCATCGTGGCATGCTCTGCCTGACACTTGGCAAAAGTTTAAACTGTCTTCTCTTCCTCGCATCACTGGATACATGTCCAGCTTTCCACTTGACTCCTCGACTGTGTCTTCCATTCTGTCACAAATTCTGTCAAAGGTGCAGACGCTATGTCCCTTCACAGCTCTCACATAGAACCTGCTCCTTTCTCTAAGGAGGGGAGAAACAGCCGTGTCCCACAACCCTCCAGCTGGGGACTTCATGGGCCCTCCAAGTTGGCTTCTGTGTGCTATCAAGGGAAATTCTCTCTATGGAACATTCTCCAGTCTAAACAACTTTCCCACCACCAAGTTCTACAACATCAAGTACCTTGTCCAACCCCACACGGTCAGGGACCTTCTTTTTTCTGAAGTGCATTCATCAGTATTACCACATTTGATGACCACAGCTACCATGAACAGATTATTGGATCCATTTTACAAGTGAGGAGATGGATATCGAAGAAGTAAAAATTAATCTCTCACCCACTGTTAGTAAGTTCAGCACTCAGGCTGGAGCCTGGGAATGTCCAGGCCCAGACCAGGGATCTTTTCACTCTAACAAGCTGCCTCATGTCACGTGCTCCTTTCTGTGCTCTAACACTATGAGGGTACTGCCTCCTGCCCTAAAGGTCACACTGCATCAGGAAGGGAGCAGACACTTGGAGCAGCATGACCTCCACCCTGTACATTTCTCCTCTCTGCTCCCACCCAGCCAGTCCTGTTCTTATCATGGCCCCAAGTGCAACATGCAAACCAGGACAGCTTGTCAAAACATTTTGAGGGGAGGTGTGGAGTCTCTTGTGAGCCAGGCACCTTGGAGAGCAGCTCAGTACAATCAGGGCCTCTGGCCACCCTACCTGGTCTGGGCATGTGGGCAAGGCGCTTGGCCAGCCTGCATCCCTCAGCCAGTTGTTCTCAGAAGCCTGGCCCCTGGTCGTCATCAGGGTCATCGTGGGTGAGGAAGTCATTGAGGTGTTGATGGAGCAGGGCCAACGCATCTCTCCCTTCCTGTAACGTGTGCCGTAAACGGGTCAGCTGCTGCTCCTGATCTTGAATTCAGATATTGTATTCCCTAAGGTGGGACAGAAGAGAACATTTGAGAGTCAAAAGGGATGAGCGATAGATTCTAAAGATTTTCAAGAAGATTTCTGTGAGAATTTCCTCCAAGGAGTCCTCAGAGAATTCTGGCACACGTGTGGTGACTTGTCTGTGGCAAAGAGAAAGAGGAAGGTAAAACACAGGCTTCCTCTGGATCAGAGAGTGCTCCTGTAAGATTCCTTGACATCCAATTCTTTGTTTTCTTCATCAACAAAACAAAGTGTCTTCCTAAACCTGCTTTAAAAACATGTCTCTTCAGTTCCTCACTTCAGCCGTGCCTGTTTCTGTGTTGAAATACACACAGTGCATTATGCAGTGAGTGGACACCAAGCCAGACAGAGAAATGTGGACAGCACAGGTGGTGTTTGCTGGAAAGAACACGAGAAAGACAGGGTCAAGGAGACAGCATTCTTTTGAAAGAAAAAATGACAAACTGTAGGGAGTCAGGAGGTGAGTGTGATTAAAGGTAAATGAGGTGATGATGGTGCAACATTGTGAATGTACACAATGCCACTGAATTCTTCACTTGAATTGGTGAATTTCATGTTATGTGAATTTCAGCTCAATAATTTATAGTTTTGAAAAAAAGAGTGAATGAGCCTCTGAATAATTGGGATCCACAATCTTCCCATTATTTTTCTCTAATAGCTTTATAAATATTTGTGCACACGTGCCTACCGTGTACACTTCTGCCTTCTCCTGGCCCAAAGTTGCTCCCTGCTCCACTTCAGAGATTCCTACACCTTCCCGCCTGCCTCCCCACACACAGCCCTCCCCTCACCTGAGCTTCTCAGCTAGCGCTGACTCCTCCACCAACTTCCCCTCCTCAAGATGCAGCTTGTCCCCCAGCACGGATTCAGTGATGTCTTTGCACTCGCCACACTCTGAGAAAAGACAGAGAGGCCTGCTCAGTGGAAAGCTGGCCATGCTGCTGTGGTCACCGCCTTCAAGGCAGCAGGCAGGGTCCATCCCGGGACAGACATAGCCCCAGCACCAGGCTCTACGCTGGGATTTCCACATCTTATTCCTCTGCCTTCCAACTACTACATGGCATTTGGTTACTCCCCATTTTAGAGCTGAGGAAAGAGAATGTCCAAGGCACAGAAACTAGTACTGATTAACTGGTGTTTGGCAAGGTCAGAATTCACATCCCCTGAGACTGACCCTGAGTCATGGGCCACTTGCAACCTTTCAGCCTCTTAAGGGAAACACTAAGCAGGTGCATGAAGTAGCGATTTCCTGTATGCTTGGGAAGGCTCCGCGGACTATACTGACTGTTGGTTGTCTTAGGCTTAGTATTTCAAGGACAAGTATGTCAAAAATAAAAGATTTTATGTTGATGCAATTCTGTAAAATATAATGCATTAGACCATAAATGCCCAAAGGAAATGGCACAGACACTAATAAAGTTTGTGTTAAATTAAAAGTAGAAGAAGGAAGAACTGATAAATATTGTTTACTCTGTGCCAGAAACTGTTTCATGAGCTTTCCAGATATAACTCATGTAGTTGATTGCAATGACTCAAAGTGTAGGTGCTACGACAGCACCATATTAACAGAGGAGGAAACTGAGGCACAGAAGGATACGGAGCTTGGATTTGAGTACAGGAAGCCTGGCCCAGAGTCCATGCTCTTCACCACTGCACCGTGGGACCAAGGTCTCAACACCAGGGTCTTAACTGACATCTTTCTTCTTCATCATCTTCAAAATTTGTTTCCTACAGTTATGTTATGATTATAAGGAAAGATGTAAATAAAGCTTTGTTCTTTCCCAGAAGCTCATCTCCTCACTTTCTTAAATAGCAGGCTTCGATTTTTACTTTTCTCTGTTACTCATTTTTAATTATCGCCCCCCCAATGGCTTATTGAAAAACAGTAGTAGGAAAATGACACAAATTCAGCCTCAGAGTTGTCAAGAGTACTTCTCATCCGTCTGTTGTGCATGTGCCCTGGTTCTCACAATTCATTTTGTGACTACAGCCCCCTCTTACTAAACAGACAATTGAGGTTATGATTGTGAGGCTCACTGGGGGAGGGAAGGGCCTGCCGCACACACTGGCTTGAGTTTTTCCTGGGGCTGGTGGTTTCACAGACTTACCCTCATTCTCGCTTTGGCCATGTGTCTCACAGCCCAGACTCCCAAGGTCACCTTGACCTGCTGGCTCTGAAGCCAGCATCCTGCATCTCCTCTGCTCAGAGAGAGACAGATGGAGTGGTACAGAATCTCTGATTTCCAAAGAAACACCCTCAACCTCACCACAGGTGTCCAATGGCTTCCTTGGACTTAGGAAAAAGAGCCTGTGCCCTGGAAGCAGGGCTTCTCTCACCAGGCTGTTTGTTCCCTGTCTTGATGGTGTCACTCATGAATACCACAGCTTCCGTGAGGAGCAGACTTATCTTTAAGCTCCTTTAAAGCAGGTCCTGTCACCTATTTTCCCCAGTGTGGACTATCACCCCATTTCCCCAGTGTAATTAGCACAGTATTTTGCCAGTGGGACCTCAGAGAAGCTGGAGCTGATGGAGTTCATTAGTCCCTGACATTTAGGCCAACAGTGATGCAGGATCTGATACAGTACAGAGAGGATACTGAGAGAAACAGTTTAGTCCTTTCCTGAGAGGAACAGAGTTGTGTGGCTCCACCAGAAATCAATATCTGGGACGTCAACTCTAATCCAACCCTACACATCACTGCAAACCTGGAAACATTGCTAACCTCTTTGTGCTTCAGTTTTTCCATCCCCAGACACCTGAGGGTAAAATACGCACTTCTGCCTTTCCTGGATTGTGGTCAGAATGAAATTTATTTTGACAAAAGGAATAGAAGATAAAGTCTGGAGAGTGTTCAGTTTCTTAGAGGGAAGACAGTGACCATTCATCCCTTTGGTGACCACGACCCTGAGGGCTTACTGTATTTCTGCAGCTGGTTGGCCAGGGAGAAGGCAGTAGCTTGGGATACAAGGAATTTCTCCCTGAGATCTTGGAAGTCCTGCTCACTTCTTGCTAGCTGGGAACGCAATTCCTGGTTGATATGCTGGATGATCATTTCTGCCCTCGGATCAGACAAAGGGCTAAGACACGCTGCCATGGTGACACGTGGCAAAAGAAGTAGAGCCAGGGACTGTGTAGAGAAATCCAAACACATAATGGGTTAAAAACAAGTGAAATAAAATAGGTTTAATCAGGCCTGAGGGGTGATGATACAGGAATTCTTAACTTACTGTTGGGAACAAGTTGATCAACGCTTGAGAGTCCGTAACCACCAAAACAAGGGTCAAGATGCCAGAGCTCAGAGCCGAAGGCACTGCTTGTAGCTCAGACACTGACAGGAGTGATGGAGAGAGGACCCAGCGTGCCAGTTAACAGTCTGGCATTGACATAACAGAATTGGACGGTGGGAGTTGTCATGGAATCTTAGGAGCCCCTGCCCTCCAGCTGCCTAGGCCGGGCTGATGCACAAGGCCACCTCGTCTCTTCTGAAGGTCACTACCCCTCAGCAGCCACTCTCAGTAGTTGTCCAACCTTGTGCTGATACCACTGACCCATCTCTTTCCAAAACATATCTAGGAATAATTCTCACTGTTCATTCTTGTGTGTGTATAAAAACATGAAGGCAGAAAGAGATTCCCAACAAGACTTAATTTCTTAAGAGCTGTTTTAATGTCACCCCGCCTTCTCTTTAAATTGAAACAGATCTTAAGGCTTTTCCACAAGTGAAAGATGTCAAACTTTTAGACTCTTATGATGCTCTTCTCTGGGTCTTCTCCAGTTGTTTATATCCATTAAAAAGTGTAGGACAAAAGCAGAGTGTAATACTAAGTGCATAAATAATTATTGTAAAAATTGTTTTCTGTCCTGACTCTCTTAATATGCTTCTTGTTGTATCCCTGTGTTATGTCAGCTTCTCATCCCTCACTGGGGCAGCATGTCCACTTTTCATTAAACATAAGTCAAGTGTGACATCCCTACCTCCTAAATTCCTCCTCTATCTGTGGGTTGCTTTTTGGTTGTTTTTTAAAATGTCACTAAACAGTACATTTCATACTTGTCAATTATGGATATCATTCTAGTCCACAAGAGCTCTTTCCAACTGTCAAAATTTTATATATATATTCTTGAATACACGTAGTGACCATCTATTTTCGGAAACTTATAAACCTGATGCTATCTTTTTATGTTCATTCAGTTCACCCACATATTGAACACAACAGGATCAAGGCAGTTTTTATGGAACGTTGCTTGATAGGTCTCTTGGAGTTGTCCTCAGGCCATTGATCTGCGGTTGTATTCCTCTAATGGAACATGGTACCTTCAAGCTCACGGGTCAGGGATGGTGGATGATCCACAGTGTATGTGTGCAGTGGGGTTCAGTGACATAGAAGCTGAGGTTGAGAAGAGAGGGTCAGGAAAGGAGGGGAAAGTGATGGCTTCACCCCCTCTCACGTTCTTGGCATCCATTCCCACCTGGGTCTTGTGAGCCTGAGACTTGGGAGCATTTAGTGCTGCTCCTTTTCTCTCTCTGTGACCTGGCTTTTCTTCTAGAGCCCTCCTTTGTTCTGCTAATCCATCTCTAGGTACGTCCAATAGCAGAAGTGGTGGCTGGGCTCTTCCAGAGGCTCCCCAGAAGTGGTGATGGGTGTCAGGATGTCCGTTACAGTCTGGAGTCAAGAGTGACCCACGTCTTAGGATGGGTAGCTGCTTTCCCACCTCATTGAAGTTGGCGTGATGGCAAATGACAGGAAGGGATAATGTCCCTTTAACTCGGGAGTCTTATGTCTCAGTGACTGTGATCTACTGGGCTGAACTCTCCTCAACTTGAATGGACTTGCTGACTTTCTGGTTTCCTGTTAAGTGGCTAGAATATTTATAAGATTTTCTTACTTGAACATCTCTGCTGAAGTTTGAATTAATAGTAATATGATTTATTTTTTAAGGTAAGAGGCTTGGAGAAGACTGGTCCAATCTATGAACAAAAAAGGGTAAATTTAACTTCCATTCACAGCAAGCTTGAATTTGAAATTAGGACTCTCTCTGTTTTCAAGGTGGGCTGCCGGGTGCCTCAGGCCCATGTCCCCAAGGGCTTGTGTCTCTGCTGTAAACTGGATGAGGTTAAAATGGGGTCAGATGGGCCAGGTCCCCTTCAATCTTAGAGTCTTCCAACAGTTTCTCCTCTGCCTAGAGACTGGATTGAAAACATCCTTGTTGCTCTGCTCTGTCCTATTTTTGTGTTTTGGGTAAAAGTTATACAGCTCAGTGTTTCCTACCCCCAAGATGATCATTATAAAAATCACCTGGGAGAGTTAATACATGTTCAATACAAATACAAGTTCATAGTCCTCATTTGTAGCGATTCTGATTCAGTGGGCTTAGGTGGGGCCTGGAATCTATTTGTTCAAGTTACTCAAATGTGAAGTTAGTTGTGGACCCACATAAATGATCAACCTTCCTCACAGTTTGGGGGATGATTATTTCATATATATTATTACTTCTAATCATCATGATAGACTTATGAGGAAAGCATTACCTTTCCCTGGTTTGCAGATGAAGAAACCGAGGCACAGACAGGGTCTGTAACTGGCCCCAGGTCCCCTTGCTGTAACCGCTGGAGCCGGGTGTCAGGTAGAGTCCCCTCCACCCCAAAGCCCCCTCCCACATTTTCCAATTCACTTTGCGTCAGGTCTTTCCAAGTAGGTGCTTCCTGCCTATACCTCATTTCTACCAAAAACTTCCCAAAGTTAATATTTTTATCTGATATATTTCTTCACAACAGGCTAACAGCATCCTATTCTGGCCACTGCTATTAATTTGAGACACATTGTGTAATGAAAATACAGCACATGGAAATGTGCAAAACAAATTGCTTTATTATTATTGTTATGATGATGATGATGGCATAATTCAGACACCATAATATTCACCATTTTGAGTATAATTCAGTGACCGTCAGTCTATTTACAAGGTTGTGAAACCATCACCACTAATTCCCAAATATTTTCTTTACTTCAAAAAAGAAACCCCAAAGTACCTGTTGGCTGTCACTCCCTGTTCTGCAGTATTTTCATGTCAAAAATATTGTCTTCCAATCCACGAATATGGATGTCTTTCTATTTATTTAGAGCTTCTTTAATTTTTTTTTAACAATGTTTCATAGTTTTCAGTATATACATCTTGTACCCCCTTGGCTAAATTTACACTTAAGTATTTTATTCTTTTTGATGCTATTATAAATTTTTCTGTATCATTTTATTTTTAAAAATATTTAGAAATATCTTGTAGTTAGGAGTTTTTATTGACTATATTTAAAAAGCAGTCTCCTTCAAAAGAAAATTTAAGCCATTCACATGTACTGTCATAACTGATGAATTTAATCTTGCTGATAATGTTTTCCTGTTTATTTATTTAACAATTCCAAGGGCTGGAACTCAGCACTGTACAAGACCGACTCCATTCTTGCTCTGCTGATGTTGTTTCCAGCAAGAGAGATGGAAAGCTCCCTTGCTCTTCTGTCTCTCACCCTGTTTGTTATTGGGCCCAAGTGGTTTTGCTCTTTTGATTGTCCTTCTGATTTTAAAGTTATATATTTTGATTTTAAACTAGTACAGAATTTTATTTTCTCCTTATTTTGTGAAGAGTATGTATTATCTACTTATTGCCTATGTATTACAAGTTAAGCTTAGTTTTTTTCTTTATTTCATCCTCAACTTCCTGGTTGTAGTGAAAAAATCTATTATTTTATATCTTTTATTGTTGTTCTTTTCATATTCCAAGAGGTCTCTTTCAACAATTAGTCCTGCCATTATATTTAGTCTCACATCCATATTAAAAACAGCATTTTTTCTGACTCTGTTTAACTAGATTTACACCTCATTACAATTTCTTTGATTTCTCTAAAAATTTTACTCATGGGTTTGTGGGAATGATTCTTTTTTCAGGAAGTATATCTAATTGGTATATATTTTGAGTTCTTGCTCATGTACCTTGCAGATAAATGATAGTTTGGCTGAGTACAGAAATTTTATGGCACAATATTTTCTCTCAAAACACTAATTTCTGCTATTTATTGTTTGGAAGAGATATTTGATGCCAATATGAATTTCTTCTCTTTGTTTTATCTCTGGATAGTTGTAGTATTTATTTTAATATCTGAATTTCATAAATTTCCTCCATGTAGCACCAGGGCCCCTTTTCATTAATCTTGCATTTGTTTTGTAAGCCTTTAAGATCCAAACAATCTAGTCTTTTTCTTTCTGATGTATGTTCCATTATGTGCCAATTAATGCTTCACCTCTTTCTGCTTTGTTTTATTTTTCTCATATGTAGATGTGTATGTGAGTGTGTGTATGTATGTGTGCATAATTTCCAGTTTTGTCCTCAGTTAATTCTGGAGAATTTAATCCTGTTTTCTCATGATCTCTTTGGGTTTTTTTCAGGATTCAATCTCCTGATTGTTGCTGCTTTTTAGAGTCCAATGTGTTTTATCCATAGGTAAATTTTCCTGATATCAGATCATGAAATCTTACAAATGCTTCTTATTGTTTCATAGATTCTGTGTTACAAACACGTGTGAGAGATTTCTAATATCCTGTTTCGAGTTTATTCCCTTGTTTATTGGAGTACATTGATTTATGGAGGAATATTTTCTCTGATTTCTCAGATTGGTCTCTTTCATTTTCTTTTTTTTTTTTTTTTTTTATATTTTTATTTTATTTTATTTTTGTGAGGAAGATCAGCCCTGAGCTAGCATCCATGCTAATCCTCCTCTTTTTGCTGAGGAAGACCAGCCCTGAGCTAACATCTATTGCCAATCCTCCTCCTTTTATTCCCCAAAGCCCCAGTAGATAGTTGTATGTCATAGTTGCACATCCTTCTAGTTGCTGTATGTGGGACGCGGCCTCAGCATGGCCGGAGAAGCGGTGCGACAGTGCGCGCCCGGGATCCGAACCCCGGCTGCCAGTAGCAGAGCGCGCACACTTAACCGCTAAGCCACGGGGCCGGCCCTCTTTCATTTTCAACTGCTGTATCCTCCCTTATATTTCATGATGTTTTGCTCATCACAGAGAGAGCTCTAGGCTTACTCACAATGGGAGGTGAGAAGGGATTGGTGAAGAGATTGTGTGAAAAGCTGTTAAAATCTCCCAGGATCAGACAAAATGAGAATGGGCAAAATTTGATTTCTCCTAGTTTAAACTTGCTGGACCTTAGGTACAATAGCTTGGGTAGAATACGATGGGGCCAATGACCAAGGGCAGTTTTTGCAGGAAGACTTGTTGTATATATATATAAACATCTTTATTTTCTCTGAATTATTGTGGCAACTGAAAAGTAGGACACATTCTTTAATGCTCCCTCTGAGTTAAGGCAAAGGCTTGTTCCAAGGGAAAGTCAAGAGCAAGAACTCCACTAACGTCCCCACTCTGTGCACTTTATACTTACATTTCCCAGAGCTGCTGTTGCATTTAAGATTTACCCTCCAAACCCTGCTTCAGGGTCCTCCAACTCAGCTCTAGGACTCGCTGATCTTGGTTAAGGATGTTTACATGCTTCAACCAGCATTTTTCCTTTGACTTATTTGGCAGGCTGGTCCTTTTCATCCAGTGAATATCTCACCAGGTTTCACATGTATCACCTCCAGCAGGAGCATGGTGCCCTCCCCTGTTCATAATACAGAAACAGATTGCTCCTTCTTTTTTACATTCCTTTGGTCGTATGCCTGTGTTCAACCAACATCTCTATCCAGAAGTCCTACTGCTTACTTCTGAAGTACAGGTAGCAGTAGTCCACTCTGCCTACCTAAGACAGGGTCAGAGACTGACATTACTGTTCTGGGACTCATATTCCAGAGATAGTGCTCCCAACTCACCCTTCATTGCAAGAAAGATTAACTGTTCATCCAAACTGGGTATCTGTGTTTATATGCACCATGCCATTGAAGGGTTCTGGAGGAGTTCCTCATGATTTTCCTACAGGAAAGAAGCAAAATTTGGGACAAGGTGTAGAGTTCAACTTGTTCTTAAGATTCGGACTGGAGTGTAGCATACAGAACAGCCTGTTATACTTCAGATTGTTTCACAGAATTGACCACTTTGAGGAAATTCACCATAGAACCTCAGAATCAAGCAGATACAGAGCACGGCTTTAAAAAAAAGAGTTCCATGCTCCTAGTAAAGGTCATTTATGGCTAAAGAATTGTTTTCCCATCTCACGGGCTGCTGAGCCTAGTGCTGGTGTCACTCAGGAGTCCAGCACAGGCATTGCGGGGCGGTTCATCTCCAGTGTCTTCCCCACTCCTGCAGTCATGAAGACTGCAAGCCACCAGAGGTGCAGGAGAACAAAACAAGTTACCCCAAACCACCCGACCCTTTGCATTACCAGTCATGTCCCTTGTCCACCCAAGTTTAACATGTAAGCAGTCAGTAACATCCCAGTTCCATGCAGAAATGTTGCCTAGGATCCCCCCACGCCCAGCAGTGCTGCTCATAATGAAGTTCAAGAACAGAATGAGATGAGAGTCCAGCTATGGAACAGGCGGCAGTGGGCAGAGGAGCAAGAACACAGACTTTGGAGTTAGACCTGGGATCTACACCAGTCGTTAGTCCTGTGACTCTGGAGAAGTTTCTGAACCACGTTAACGATCAGTTTCTTCGGCAAAAATGGGAATAATACCTGCCTCACAGGATTATTGTGAGAATTAAAGAGGACAACCTGGTGTTCAAAGTTTATTTCCTTCTCTTCCCTAGTCAGCACATACTGTTATTTCCAGGAGCCATGAAAAATATAAGCCTATATCTGGAGGCCTAAAGAATTGGTAGAGAACCTGAAAGATACAGACTCTACTGTGTGTCTCTTCTTTCTCTTGGGTATGGAATCAGAGGAAATACAGTCATGTTATCTTAGCTTCAAACAACCAAAAAGATGATGCAATTTGGAGATGGGAAACCAAATTTGAACAGTTTACAAATCTTATTTTCAGGAAATTTTGAAAACAAAACTCAATTCTGTGTTAGAGGATTATCTACTTAATCTTAGGACACCTGTTTTTTTGTGTCAAACCAGAGGTGAAATAAGATTGCCAGTGTTCTGACACTTCCATATGGCCGGGAAGGAGTCCATGGTCTTTCTGAATAGGGCACGTGGACGCGTTGCCCTGGCCAGCTGAAACTCACCTTTGTGGAGAGGCTGGAGCCTCACAGGCAGAGAGGGTGCTGCTTTCTTGATGAAGTCAGTAGTATCGGAAAACAGTTTGCATACTGTGAACTGTTTTACAAAGAAGTGCAAAACTAATTTAAATTTAACGCATGTTAATAATAGCTTTGCTTCTGCTTGTTCTTAGATGCCCTGGAACATTCAGCTGCTGTAGCAGCTCAGCTGAAATCAGACTTGCCATTTGCTCTGTCAAGGTGTAGGACCCCTAGGAGCAACACAGGCAGACCGATTTCTTGATTTCTTCGGGTGTTCAGAGTCTGTTTTTGTCTAGTACCATTTGAAATCTGTTACAACGTAGGAGGAAAAGCAACAGCCTCGAAGCCTCATGCCAAGTCTGCTCAGCAACCCCCTGTGGTTTCCTGGAAGATGGATGCGCAGAGAGTGGGGAAGGAAGATGACGGTTTTTCCTACTAACTTCTTTAACTGAGTTTATGATACTTTATTGGAGAGGTAAGCGATAATTTAACGGATTTTTTTAAAACAAATCACTATAATTTATCTGATGTCCTCCGTTGCATTTTGCTGAAATGTGGTGGTGCTGTAAGTTCTATAAATTAGTTGCTGTTATCTTTCTGTTAAGAGAGCCTGTTCATGTATGCTGACCTTAATAAAAGTTTTACTGTATTCTATTTATTGCGTCTTTGTTTTTCTTCTGTTACTTTCCATTCATAATTCTATGCTAATGAGAAGTGGGGTCCTGAAAAGTTAATTTGCTATGCAGATCTTACCTACTTCCTGAAGAATTTGAGGTAGGTTACAGAAGACAGACATTAAAAATGAAGCCCATTAAGACAAAAATGAAATTCTTTTATGAGCCAAGAAATAAAATCAGAGAACAGATTACAGAAGAGAGAAATGTTGAAGACCTGGGCCGAGGGATGCTCCTTCTTGAAAGGGAAAACTGACAACGTTCAAACGGGCCGCAGCCCTGGCCCCTCCGCAGTCGGTGTTCCTTTGAGAAATATTTGCTTAACTGAACATACTGTCATGTGGCCCTTAAAGGGAGCAGCCCGAGGATTTCAGTTGCGTTAAGAGATGCAGTTCTACTTTTGGCTGTTAGTTTCTATCAACCTTGAAGACAGGGTGAACCCGTTCTGTAAAGGTTCACAGAGATTAGCCAGACTGGACGTCACAGGGGATTGGACTTGGGGAATCTTCAGGGAGGGCGGCTGTGGCCCCTGACGGAGCTTTTAGCACAGGAGATGCGTGGCCAACCGTGAACTACCTGCAGTGCTTTGATTTCACTCCCGTGGTTCTCAATAAGCGGCGGCCACTCAACCACCTGGGAAGCTTTTCTAAGTCCGCATCCTGCCAGTCTTCCCCCAGATGCGGCCCTGCCCAGTGGGGTGGGGGTGGGGGGCGGGTGAAGCATCTGCTGGGAAAACTTCCCAGTGAGTGAGATGCGCCCCCTCTCTGTGGCCGCAGTGCTATTTCAGGCTGTTGACCGAAGAATCCATGTTCTCATCCCCAGGATGTGCTGGTGGGAATAGTTAAGACTCTAAATTGTTTTACTTCTCTGCTGAGGTAGGTCACAATAGGACCTATGAGTTGTAACGAACTGAACAATTATTAATTCATCTACCGTGACCCAAGCTCCAGCCCAGGTATTGCAAATACAACAAAAAAGACATGGATTCTGCCAGGTACAGCTGATTTCAGTCCCCAAATGAGTAAGTGCTAGAAGATCACGTTTAGCATTAAAGCACAAAAACAATGACTTTAAATATCTTTTCCATAAAAGTAGTTTCTGGTGCTCCCACTAAATGCTTCATTTTAAACAGTCCACGTGTCTAGGTCATGAGAAGAGAATGCAGCCCCCGAGGAACTGAGGTGCCCCTCACACAGGAATATTTGCTTTATTCATTGGAGGCTGACAGCCCTTTCCCTAAAATTGCCATTGTGAGGTTCTTCATAACAAATTGTAACCAGAATGTTTCTTCTGGAGACATCTTAGATCTGGTTTCGAGGCCGTGCTTTCAACCTAGACAGAAAATGCGTGGTCAGGCCTGGGTCCCGCCTGCCTAAGTTGGCCACATACTCAGCTGTAAATGTGTAGTGGAGAGGGAGTGTCAGACTGAGGGCACGCCTCACGCAAGTTGTACTAGCAAATAATTCCCATGTGTGGACATCAATGTCGATGAGTGCTTAATAAATAGGAGACAACTCAAATCTTTGACCAATTTAGGTGAAACACAACATGTTAGGTCTCGAACTTGGTAATTCTTCAGGTAAGATGTTGGCCCAGGCCTGCATTTTGAGAAGATGGCGTATAGTTTCAGGGGGTTCCTCGCAGACCAGTGTGTTCCTATTTGGAAGAAGCTTTAGAGTTTTCGTTGACACAAGAAAAGTCATATTTTGGGTTTATTCTAATGCACTAGTGTTCCACCCTACCCTCCGATTAGATTCACTCAAGGAGCCTCTGAATTAGTGATTCTTAGGAATCCCAGCCCTACAAGTTCTGGTTTAACTGTTCCAGGAACGGGGCCTGGACATTACTTGGTGGTTTTAAAGTTTCCCCAGGTGATTCTAATGTGCAGCCAGGGTTGACAGCCACTCCTCTATGGACTGGTTTCTAGGAGGCGTTACTACTCCAGGTGTGGTCTGAGGACCCCTAGCATTGGTGTATTAGTTTCCTGTGGCTGCTGTAACAAATTACAACAGACTTGGCATCTGTCTTAGTCTCTTCGGGTGCTGTACCAAATACTGCAGACTAGTCAGCTTACAAACAACGGACATTTATTTCTCTCAGTTCTGGAGGCTGGAAGTCCAAGGTCAAGGGGCTGGCAGACTCGCTGTCTGGTGAGAGCCAGCTTTCTGGTTCACAGACGTGCCTTCTAGCTGTAACTTCATTCGGCACAAGGAGGTGAGGGACTTTCGTGGGTCTATTTTATAAGGACACTGATCCCATTCATGAAGGCTCTGTGCTCCAGACCTAATCAATTCCCTGTGGCCCCACCCCCTGTCATCCTGGGGGATAGGATTGCAACACAGGAATTTGAGGGGACACAACCATTCACACCATAACAGTGTCTCAAAACAACACACACTTAATCTCATAGTCCTGGAGGTCAGAAGTCCAAACTCAGTTCCACTGGGCTGAAATCAAGGTATTGGGCTCCCCCCAGAGGTCACTAGGAGAGAATCAGTTTCCTTGCCTTTTCCAGCTTCCAGAGCTGCGTTCTTTGGCTTGCGGCCCCTTCCTCCCTCCTCAAAGCCAGCAGCGTAGCATTTTGCTTTAGCGGTCACATTGCCTTCTGCTGTGGTCACATCTCCCTCTGCCTTCCTCCTATAAGGATACTTGTGATTACATTAGGACCCCACCTGGATAATCCAGGGTACTCTCCCAATCTAAGATCTCACCTGCAAAAGAGCTTCTGCCATATAAGGTAACATTCACAGGTTCCAGGCATCAGGACTCAGATATCTGGAGGCCACGATACAGCCTACCACAAACAGCAGTATGTGGAACTAGAAATGCAGACCCTCGGGCCCCACCTGAGACCTGCTGAATCAGAATCTGCATTTTAACAAGATCAGCAAGTGTTTCACCTGCATACTAAAATTTGAGAAGCATGGTTCTATTGGATCCGACCCAGGGAATTCTCAATAATTGACTCCCACGTCAAGTACAAACTGAAGGAGTATTTTCTCTAGGAGCCTTTTCAGGTGGCGGTGGGTGATCAGATGACTGATCCTTTTCCTGAACACTATAAATAAGTGCTCATTTAAACAACAGTAGTCTCCAGAATTTGCAATGAAGCCACAAGCCCTAAGCACCAGGAGGCCAGACCTCTTGTTGGTTGCTGATGGTTCAGCACAAGACTTGCCACTGAGACAGGTTGAATTAATAAACTACGATTTTCTTTGTAAATATAAGCCTTATCTTGTGTCCTTATAAGTTTATATGTAGAATTGGACTATGGGGCTTGAGAATCACCAATACAGAGGTTCTCAACCTTACGTGCACATTAGAATCACTTGAGAAACTTTAAAGACACCTTGAACCCAGGCCACATCCCAGATCAGTTGCATGAGAAACCTCTGGGAGGTGGGACCCAGGCAGCAGTAAAGCTCCCCGGGTGATTCCAATTGCAGCTGTGGTTCACAAGGCCTGATCTCAGAGGTTTAGTAATCTGATTTAATAAAATCTGCAAAGAGAGCAAGAATTTTTTTTTTTGTATAAACAAAAATGAATTTTATTGTTAGTGTGGAAATTAAATTTTATGCTTTATTGTCGGGACTTGTGTTTTTAATTACTTACCCATACCCCCACATTAAAGTGATGTGGAAGATATGTTTTCTGCCAGACACATGCATATAGATACTTAAATGTGGTTAACTCAAGGTTAGGTAATAACAGAGGCTATGAGCGCTGGGCAGAAATCAGGAAAAGCTTCACCGAATGGGCAGTATTTGAGCTGAGCCTTGGAAGACGCCCAGGATCTGGACAGGGGCACAGGTGCTTAAGGCAACAGCGAACCAGGAATACAGCCGAGAGCACAGGGCAGATGGTCTGGCTTGACTGGGAGCAGGTTATCTGAAGAAGGGGAGCAGAAAGAGAAGGCTGGGGAAGAACAGTTGGGATTGCATTGTAGAAAGCCGTCAAGCATCACGCTAGGAAACTTGGACTTCCTGCTGCAGGTGATGTGGTGTCACTGAACCTCTGAGTAGGAGAGGCACCTGCGGGGCTGGGAGTGGAGAAGCCCGGACATGCTTACGGCTCTGAGATGTGAGGGCAGGAGTAACGATTGTGGGAGTGGAAAGGTTAGAGAAGATTGGTCCCAATTAGAAGAATGCTCTGACTTTAGATAAAACACACTGGACATAAACGCATCATCACAAATGAAACTTCTCCAAACCTACATTTTATTTTACACCAGATTTGCAGATCCAATTTTCAAAAAATGAACAATAAAGACCACATACAGGGACTTCTCATTTCACTTGAAATACATTCTTGCAGTTTTAAGAAACTTTTAAATTCAAATATGCTTCTTTCCCTGTCATTTAAACACGTTTCTGAAGAAAATTAGTTTCTCTACATAGTTAAGTAATTGACAAACAGAACATAATTTATATTATCACAAATATATCAATCTCACAAATAAATATATCAAATTGAAAAAGCTAAATTTGAAGTGAAACTACTATAAAAGTCAATTTATTTTGGTAAGCGTAACTATCTTTGGTTGAAAATACTTTAAGTAGGCTTTAAAACGTAACCAGTACAGCCATCCCTTGCTTCTAAGCAAGTGCTACATTCTTGAAAAGTACGTGAAAATGGGTCCAGTAAAACTTCAACTCTATATTTAATTCAGAATTCCGGTTTATTTCTGCCTGAACTTATCTTCCTAAAGTACCTCATCAGAGATTACAAGGGCAGGAGCACTTACAGTGCAATACAGACATGTCTTTACAGAGTAAAACAGTATTTACTCCGGTCTACTCTTGAGTCCCCATTTCATATCCTCCTCAGGCAATGTTTCTTTGGCCCAATTTGTGCTACTAAATATAAAAGTTTAAAACAAAACTTGTAAAAATGTAATTTGAATTAGCGTGGTAGTCCCTCCTTTTCCCACTGGCTTATCTGAGAGAGACCCTGCCTGGTGTGAGGACTCAGAAGAGAGGGATCTATTCCACCTGAGCACAAAGAGCTACCTGAGCTGTGTTCCCTTTTTCAGTCCCTTCCTACGACCAACAGCAAACACACAAAGTTAAGTTTCCTTTTCTGAAATACATGGCTTTTAGCAGATGAGGTGAGATGCACACAAAGACTAAGATTCTGATACAACTGGAGGTTATCTGATGAATTTATTCTCGACAAAACTGCCTACTCTTAGATGACATGTTCAAAACAAGACATCGTTTTATTCAAGTAGGGACAGAAAACCACCTATAGCCAGAATTTAGAGTGGATTCTAATTCTCTTAAAGATGGAGTTCTCTTTAAGAAAACTACAAGGCCCCAGTGCTCATGCTGTACCACGGGCTGGCGTCTTGCTATGGGGGTTAGAGCTCTCTAACTTTTACAGAAGTAGCAACTGATTCTGAATCCTTACTGATTCCTTAGACTGGTTTATTGATATTAAAAAAGGTGAAGAAGAAACGCCATCCATAAACTTTATAGCTTCTTTACATCACCATGAAGTTACAAATAATGTTTTAAAAAATAGAATTTTAGCCTATTATCTTCAAGAGTATTTTCCAATAGTATTCTTCATTAAGGAAGTCAAACTTGTTCAAAATTCCAATTTTCAGTGTTCTTGTTTTTAAAGTTTAAGGTCTGAAGGAGTACAGACATATTTGTAAAGACTTTTTACAATAAACAATATATAAAACCAACTTTAGACTTGTTGAAAGAAGGAATCTTCACAGTTGGCATTAATCTTTGAACAAAAGAGATTTCAAAATCACTTTACAAATGAAATGTAATTTCATTTTGGACTATATTTCTCCAAATTTGGATATTTTATTAAAAAAATAATTTCCCCATCTTAATACTACCAGGGATTGTGTTAAATCCACCCATGTTGTCACAAATAGCAGAATTTCCTTCTTTTTTATAGCCGAATAGTATTCCATTGCACATATATACCACATTGTCTTTATCTATTCATCCATCAATGGACACTTAGGTTGTTTGCATGTCTTGGTTATTGTACATAATGCTGCATTAAACAGGGAGGTGCAGAAATCTCTTCCACATAGTGATTTAGTTTCCTTTGGATAATACCCAGAAGTGGAATTGTTGGAGCATATGGTAGTTCCATTTTTAATTTTTTGAGGCACCCCCATACTGTTTTCCATAGTAGCTATACGAATTCACTGTGGATTTTAACATTTTAACAGAATCAAATATAAACTGATGCACTGGTTTGTGGAACCCATTTAGTGTGTCTGCTGTGCTGGAGTGGTTGATTTCAATAATGCCTCATTTACCCCTCACTGTCAATGAAATCCTGTGTTACAGTAGGAGATTCTCCTAAATAACTAGAGTTTCCATCACACTTTCATCGTAACAGTAGATATCTTTCTAAAATCTATTCTAGTCCAGCGCTGCCCAAAGAAATGTAATGTGAATCACATAGGTAATTTTAAATTTTCTAGGAGCCACATTTAAAAAAGTAAAAGAAACAGGAAAAATTAATTTTAAGATATTTTACTTAGCCCAATACAGCCAAAATATTAATATTTTGCCATTTGTTTTACTTTTTTTGTACTAAGTCTTTAAAATCTGGAGTGTATTTTACACCTCCAGCACATCTTCCATTGGACTAGCCACTTCTGAAGTCCACAGTAGCCAAACCTGACTATTGACTATTGAATTGGAAAATGTAGTTCTAGTCCCTGCCTTATTAGTAAATTGACTCTAAGAGACTAAAATTAAATTTGGGCCAGTCAGTTATGCCTGCCACAGCAAACACTTCAGGGATGCCTACCAATGTTAACAGCTAATCATGTTAATTTCGGATACTTGACTATTTCTCTTTGTGGGGGAGGCCATCATTATGAACCATCACTGGCACAGTCCTGTACTTGTAAGATGGCAGTTTTTAAGAACAGTTGTGGTGAGTGACTTAATAATTAGGCCTGTCAGTATTTCTCCAAGACCACTATATTCTTCTATTTTTTGAAGTCAATACATTTTTTTTCTGTAGTAGTAGAATCCTTTTCTTTAAATAGAAATTAAAATAGAAATCCAATATATGAGAAAGATAAGTAAGCATTAATATAAATTGAAAGAAATATTTATTCGATATCACAATGAACTTATTTGAAGATGATAAAAATCTGAAACAGAATCACTAATTACAGACATTTTCTATTAACTTCAGCATTCATCTGATTAACTTCAAACGTTGATGGACACCTTTGAAGCTCAGAACAGTGTGAAAACTACTTTCCTGGCTGGCTGTAGCCTCAAAGGAATGCTAGGAGCCCAGAAAGACACACAGGGCTGGGTGGGCCCAGACTGCCCTTCTAGCTGGTATGTTCTGTCTCTCCCTTTCCCCTGTGATCACAGACACCACTCGGCTTTACCAAGAAATTGCCCTTCCTGTTGCCCTTTGCAGAATCTCTCCCAAACTCTTGGTTGTAACCTCGGGTAGCGCCTCACGTTGTGAGTGGTGGGATACACATCTCCCTCTCTGCCCAGCTATGTGGACACACATTTTGGCACAAATAGAGGAACATTTCCAATTCATTTCACTCAAAGACAGAGGGTGGATGGGGTCAAAGGGTTTAAATTAGTGCAAGTCATAATTTTTCAAAATCTGAGGATTTTTTTGTTGGTTTCTCTTTCATATGCTAAAAGTATTCTGGTCAAAGGAAACAGATTAAGGCCTTTACAGAATTATTTACAAGGTGACATTGAATATATTTACAAAATTAAGTAAAATGTATTTTGGTTTCTGCAAAAGGACTTTTTTTCCTCCCTGTACTTGAACAGAGTCTGTGATTATCTCCAATTTGGCTAAAAAATTTCCTCACTTTTGGATTCACAGCTGCTAGAAAGTAGAGGAAGCTAGATAGTCTAATAAAAGGACGAGGGGGACATTACTCTAATGGAGGCCTGACAAAAGCCATCAGGACACTTCATGTCATGTTTAGAACAGGAATGGTAGAAGAAAACACCAATCACTGAGCAAAGGCAACAGGACTCTGAGTGTCCTCTGATGTTTCCTGCCCACATATCTTAGCTCAGGTCATTGCTTTCTCAATGTTCACTGATTATTTTTCAAAAGAAACGACATGTCTGTAAAGAAACATAACAGGAAGCAGACACCTTTTACCAATAAAAGCAAACCTTTCTCTCATCTCTTCTTCTCAGAGGGAAATAAATTTTACTTCTCTGTGGCTCTCAGCAGTTAGGTATGTGCTGAACAGAGGAAGGGAAAAGGGCTGCATAAAACAGTGACATCAAAACAAAAGACAGCGAGAGTGGCATAATAAGTGGGGTCAAATGAATGACAGAGGAGAACGGAGGTAAGACTGATCATTAGGATCATAAATTATGACTTTTCTGATTCTCACTTAGGAACTTGAAACGGGAAGTTTGTGCAAGAAGCTACTTTAACTTGGAAGTCTTATAGATCACCCAGCAGATGAACAGATTCTGAATTTCTGTGCAATCTGTTTACCTCTGAAACCATTTAGCCTGAAGTGAATACTGTAAACTCTCTCTCTCAGAAAACAGACTGTGTGAGGAGAAGGGGTCCTTGACTCTAGCACCTTATTTTGAGGGAATACACAGAGCATATATTAAATCCATGTAATATTGTGTTGGAAATCAATTTTATGACGTCATACATTCTCAGATGCATCTGGACTTTTGCATTGAGTACAGTTTCTTCCTGGGCACATTTGTTTTCAACCAGAGGAAGATCCCTCTAAAACTCAGTACATGACCTCCCATTTTTCTGGGACAGATCTAAATTTCGTAAATGTGCTATCTAAACTAATTACAAAAATCTTTATTTGCTAATTTTCTGTGTAAAATTTTTTGAAGAGTTTGTTCAATGCTCAAGAATCTTAGAATCAAGTAGAAAAACATTCAAGTTAATTTGATCCTTCAATTTTTTTTCCCATGTCATTACACTTCCCACTACCTGAACTGGCCACTATATATATTAAATCCAAAAAACTGTTGCAACATTTATTTAAGCAGACAGCTTAAAAATTATGAAGTTATTAAATTAGGCATTATTAATATAACATTAAAAATAGGTTATAATAAATAATAAATAACCTGAACTGAAAAAAAAGAAAAAAACAATTTAGTCACAGGTGAAAAAACACATCAATTATGCACAGAATTCTAAAGAACTTAGCGAACTCTAACTTATCCAGGGAGGATTTAACCAGAGTAAAGAAAATCATGTATTTATGGGGAA
The DNA here is from genome assembly GCF_057802395.1 of Ceratotherium simum simum. Lineage (NCBI taxonomy): Eukaryota > Metazoa > Chordata > Mammalia > Perissodactyla > Rhinocerotidae > Ceratotherium > Ceratotherium simum. The sequence goes on along the minus strand of NC_141901.1, from coordinate 29,508,147 downwards.
AAAAGAAAACTACAAATAAGTGAAAACATTAATGTAAACTAAAGGCATCTGTTTTTCGGAATCACACAGTCATGACATGCGAAACAGGACTCAAGCAGTAGCAAAGGACAGGGAAGGGCTGTGGATCCCAAGACGAGAAAGTCTTGGTAGAAACATTAGGTAAGAAAAGACACTGGAGGGGAAAAGGAAGGAGCGTGTGTGGATGGGGTGCATTTCAGACCAATTGGGACCTTATTCTATTCTTGGCTGAAGAACAAGAAACAGAAAACTATAGCAGAATACTGCAACCTTGTGGCCATTTTTCACCAGTACTTTAAATATGTTTAATGATCTTAAAATGACTACTTCTACTATTTTTGTACTGTGGTATGAAGGCCATAGAAGGGTAATTGTGTTCCCAAATCATGATGAGTACAGTTTACATCAAATCCATTTTGTACCAAGTTATAACAGGAATTTGGGATTATCTGTGCCTGGTGCCCTGCTTCCAAGGGACCCCTAGAAAGAGAGAAGTAACTGCACATATTTTATCGTCTTGTAAAGGAGTTTCTCAGGCAACAACAGCCAATTTAGGGAGAAGATTATAGACATTAAATAGTGCAAAGAATATACTAGAAATCTTGACTTTTTTTTAAAAGAAAAGCAAAGGAAAGCTAAGTATTACCCCACACTCTTTTTAAAAACATACACATAGATGAGGAGTCTAAAAAATCCAATTATCTTAAGCAGGAAAAAATTTGCCAGTAAACTGGATGCTGTTTCTTCACATTTCAAGAATATGGGCCCGTCAATAATAGTCTACACCCTGGATCCCTAAAGTGAAGTCCAGGCCCAGCAGCAGTGTCACAGCAGTGTCACCTGGGAGCTCATTAGAAATGGAATCTCAGATCACTGATGCTACTGAGCCTTTAATCTGGGGGAACAACGCTCAGATAATTGTTCAGCTTTAAAGGATCCTTTATCCAGTAGCTAGAGAGACTTTGATTGGTACTTATTAAGGAAACTTTAAGGATTTTGATGCAGTGATGTTTTAAACAAAGAAGAAAAGTGAGGAGCAGAAAACTATTTTGTTTTACTTTCTTGAGAAGTCATTTCTACACAAACATTTTGGACTTGTAAAAATATTCCACCATAGTACTTCCTAGTCAGACTGCTGTACATATGTAGTTTTAAAAAGACACTACTGATAAAGAAATCAAATACGCATATCAGGTGTTACACAAATATAAGATTTAAGATTCAAATGAAGGCATCGTGGGTATTTTTAAAAAGACAATCAAGTAATATAAAAAGACTTTGAGCTCTTTATGAGTGAAGAAGATACTTTTATTACATGGCCCAAAGCCAGTGAGTAATATAAAAGGAAAATACATCAGAAAACAATGCACACCAAAAGTCTTAACATTCTTGGTTTGATTCCAAAGCTACAGCAGAAAAAAATTCACTAAAAATCAGAAATTCCAAAGCACCTAATCTTGGTCTGTGCTTCAGGATTTATTCTGTCTTTCATTCAATTGTAAATTGTCTCATTAAAATTTAAGTTTTCTGTTTAAAAGCCCTGTTTTCCTTAGAAGATATATATTTGTACATATTTTTCTATTCTAAGCACCTCCCCTCCTTTTTCATTTTTATAGATAAAAAGAGAAATAAAGTTAACGTGCCTTGTAAATCTTACCCCTCTCAGCAACTTTAAGTTTAACCCCATCAGTTTTACTGCAACCTGGTAAATTAAGAGAACATAAGACGGAAATCAAGTAGTGTTGCTTTAATTCCCCAGTTTCACATGTATAAATAACAACTCTATACGGAAAGAAATCAAATTGTGTATCTGAATGAGACAACTACAGAGCTCCTTACAACAACCTACGTTACACAGACAAATGGAACTTTCATCATGAAAATTCCTGTGAATTCAACTGTCCAAGTCTCCACAGTGAATTATTTTAAATTTAATCTTCACCACTACTCCAATTCAGGAAATAGGGTATACCTAGGGTAGGGTGGGTCCCATGATGGTCTATAATTCGCTGCAGAACTTAAACCTTAAATCCCACAGAAATTTTTCGTGCAGTGTTGATAGCTGAATCAACTCTGCACAGGTTACTCTTGTTACAATTATATTAAAAGCAGCTGAAAATATTTTTAGCAAAGAAATGCAATTCATCTGGGACATTCATGTAGCCACATTTTTTGTTGTTGTTGTTGTTTTTGGTGAGGAAGATTAGCCCTGAGCTAACATCTGTTGCCAATGCTCCTCTTTTTGCTGAGGAAGATTGGCCCTGGGCTAACATCTGTGCCCATCTTCCTCTACTTTACATGTAGGACACCTGCCACAGCATGGTTTGATAAATGGTGTGCAGGCCTGCGGCCGGGATCACGACCTGTGAATCCCGGGCCGCAGAAGCAGAGCGAGCGAACTTAACCACTATGCCACTGGGCCAGCCCCATAGGCACATTTTTAAAAAAGAAGGCCTGCAATATGGAGTACAAACAAAAGCTGCACAAAAGTATGTCAAGAATGAGAAGAACCAATAAGTTAGAAGAAGCAAGCTTTAATTTACCCTCTCTTCCCGGTGCGCAGAAATTTGTACAGGCAGGTGCCAATTACTGCGATGCCAACAACTACAAGAAACCAGGAAACAAGTGACATGTCAGTCTGAAAACTAATTACCAAGATTCAAAATCTAGCAGGAGAAATAAATGTTGGTTACGTTTCAGTGGTCAGAAAAGGTTATTTTATTCAAGCACATATACATTTATATGCCATCTGGACTCTATTATCTAAACCCAGTTCCCTGGAATCACTGAAACAGTCCACGGTCAGTGAGAGAAGAGTCCTTGTTTAATTTAGACCACTACCCAAAGCATATTTGGGAAGCAAAGTCATATGACTAATTATCTTGAAAAAACATGTATTATTTAGGGTTTGTTACTAAGTGGATATATAGACTATAAAAGAATACACAATCACCAAGACAATGTAGTATATCATAGAAAAGCTCAGGTTTCTAGACTGGTTCACTTATTTGAAGCTATAAAAACTATAGAAACTGAAAAATCATGAGAAAATAATGCACTTCTTCACAGTAACATTTTGATTTACGTATAATCAAAGTTTGGGATACGTACAGTAACAACAATCAGAGCAACGATTCCTCCACCTGAGAAAAAATGAAAACAGTCTAAACATAATTGGGTACATATGGGCCTGCAGATAGCAGCCGCATTTTGATTTTCATCATATCATCTAAAAACTACAGCAAAGAAAAAGTTTATCTATCTAGTTTGAGGGTGACTGCTAGTGCATCCAGGTCATTTTGATCACAGAACCCTTCTAATCAGACTCCAGATATAGGATCCACCTTGTGAAACTCTTCATAGGAATCTCACTTTTCCTTGTGCTGTAGCTACCACACCAGGATATTTAGTAAAGGTTATCAGAACAATTAGAATTCACTAGAATAGAGGAAAATTGTTTTAAAAATGTATTATCCCATTATACTTGGTTTAGTTCAGTATTCATTTATCATTTCTTATGATTTTGTTAGGAATTTAATTTATATTTTTTCCCCAAAAGTGAGTTTGTGGAATAAGTCATAAATAAAGTTTCATTAATCAAACAGAGATGCTATCTGCAGTGTCTTCACAAACAATATTTTCTTGTCACCAACCCCTCCTTATTCCCTCCTCAACAAAAAAATTAGCAATAAATAATACTACAAAAATCTTAATTCTTAGAAATGTTTGTCAGTAGTACCACTGTTTCTAAACTGCCATTATTTTACTAAATTTCTATCAATCGAAGCATAAAATGTCATGTTTAACTCTGCTGTTTTCATTTCAGAAAAAAATCATCAAGTGTTTCACATCTTAAGATGGCATTGGAGTTCCCGGCACAATGACAATTTGACCAGTGTTCAGAGGGAAAATATAAAAAGCCAAAAGTGCATTTTATAAAACGATTAACCCTACTAAGCTCGTCTAATATAAATAAAATAAATATTTTTCTTCATTTACTTATCAAGACCTCTTTGTATTTCATTTAACTGTCACAACTATACTTCATTATTTTCTTTAACACAAATTGTGTTCACTATGTGAGCCTACACAAAGTGTTCTACCTCACCTTGTTAGAAATCCTAATGTGGGGGACCTCTTAAGAAACATATGTTCTACACGTGTCTACACATACTACCGATTCCAGGTGTCATGCTATTGGCACTATTAAAATAACAACAATGTCAATTATCACCAATTTGTGACACATTGTTACTTCTCTAACTATAGAATATTGAAATATGATATTTCCATAAAGAACTCTAGGGTCTCATAGTACAGGGTTATTAGTAACCAAAATAATACCTAAAGTTTTCATGTTTTTAAGTGGTGGTGATTCATCACCGGAACTGGGATGTCCTGGAAAAAAAGAAAACAGTGGAAATGGAAATGAGTCAAAAAAAAAAAGAAGAAGAAGAAGAAGAAAAAATAATGAGGCTTAAAGACTGCTAAATTCATAGGTTTGATTTTTTTGCCTTTGTACAAAAACCCTTATAACCTCATTTTCATATATAAATTATATTAATGCTTCTCATTAAAAGTAGTATCACAGGTAGGGGATGGAGAGAGGAGTCAAGATGGCGGCGTAGGCAGACTCTGAACTCACCTCCTCCCGTGGACACAGCCAATTTACAACTACTCGTGGAAAAATTACCCCTGAGACAGAACTGAAAACTGGATAAGAGGAACTCCTGCAACAACGGACAATCCTAACTGGGGTAGAAGAGGCAGAGACTCCCTTCCGGAGAGGAAAAACGCCGCCTTCACAAGCCGCCAGCCTCACGGCCGCCGGGAGCAGCTCACAGGTACGCAGCCTCCCTGGAGGCGCGGGGCCCTGAGCCGGGGAGCGCCCCCGATGTGGGCATTTTGTGGACCCAGCACAATCGACACCAGCGGCATAATATCTGACTGTGCCTGCTACTAAAGCATTGGGGAGCACCCCCAGAAAACCCGGTTCACAAAGAAACTAAAACTGGCTCTTAAAGGGCCCGCGCACAAACTCACCCATTCCAGAAAGCAACCTAAAATCACCAGAAAGAAAGGTGCACAGTGCTGGGGTGAAAAGAGACTCACCTAATAGGCCCTGAGTGCATCTCGGTGAGGGGTGAAACCTCTCCAGGGACTGGGAAATTGGCGGCGGCCATTGTTGTGGCCTGGTGTGAGCGTGCTGACACAGACACCATTGCAGTTCTCCCTGAGGCCTGCTAGCACAGGGTCTGCTCCACCCACTAGAGCACTGATTTAATCCAGCTAGCCAGGGCAGGCAGCCCACCCTAGAGACTGGCCCCATCCAACAACAAGCCCTCAGGCAACGTGTGGGCCTGCATAGATTGGTGGCTGAATTCTCTGCAGCCTGGCAACTGAGCCGACTTGAGCGGGCAGGGTGTGCACAAGGAGCGGGTGGAGAGTGTGGGGCTCCCGCCGTGGTGAGACTGGGTCCGCTTGGGGAGGTCAGGGCGCTCACATGGGGCAGGACTGTGTTGACTGTGTGTGTGGACCTGTGGGCAACAGGCCTTGTCAGCTGCAGAAGACTTGTGCTTCTCAAAGACCTACATAGGAGGTTTGCCCCACCTTCCAAAGCCTGAAACAATTGGGTGCTCCTGTGCCTGAGGCCAGCCCCACCCAGCTGCAATCCTCAGAGAGCTGACAAGAGACATAATAGGCTAGAGGTTTACAGCAATTGTAAGGCCCTGAGCCTAACAACCTGCCACGCTGGGGGCCTACTCACTGAAAAGAAATACTGCAACACAAATGTGGTATTAGAACTTACAGCCAACTGTGCTGGGGCTCCCTACACCTGATAAAGAGACTGAAGGGCCCACAACAACTACAAGCAGCTGAGCATAACAACAGCTGGCCAGGAGCATAACTCAACCTCCCTGGGCGCCTATAGGGAGAGCTAACAGGCCACAATAGAAAGACACATGTAGCCCACATAGGGGCCACCCCTGGAACATTGAGAACTGAGGGAAGCACACTGGAAGCTTCCTAAGGCATCACTTACATAAGGTCACCTATCCAAGAGCAGGAGACGTAGCTGACTTAGCTAATACGTAGACACAAGCACAGGGAAAGAGGCAAAATGAGGAGGCAAAAGAATACATTCCAAGTAAGGGAACAGGACAAAACCCCAGAAAAGGAACTAAGTGAAACAGAAATGAGCAACCTACCTGACAGAGAGTTCAAACTAAGAGTGTTAAGGATGCTCACTGATCTGGGGAGAAGAATAGATGAACTCAGTGAGAATGTCAATAAAGAAATGGAAGATATAAAGAAGAACCAATCAGAAATGATGAATACAATACTGGAAATGAAAAATTCATTAGAGGGACTCAAAAGCAGAGTGGAGGATACAGAAGAACAGATCTGTGAGCTGGAAGAAAGACTAGAAGAAATTACCCAAGGTGAACAGGTAAAAGAGAAAAGAATTAAAAAGAGTGAGGACAGTCTAAGGGACCTCTGGGACAACATCAAGCGCACTAACATCCGTGTTATAGGTGTCCCGGAAGGAGAAGAGCGAGACAAGGGGGCAGAGAATCTATTTCAAGAAATAATAGATGAAAACTTACCTAACCTAAGGAAGGAAACAGACATCCAGGTACAGGAATCACAGAGAGCCCCAAACAAGATAAACCCAAAGAGGCCCACACCAAGACACATCATAATCAAAATGTCCAGAATTAAAGATAAAGAGAGAATCCTAAAAGCCGCAAGAGCATGTCAAGTCACATACAAAGGAAACCCCATAAGGCTATCAGCTGACTTCTCAGCAGAAACCTTACAGGCTAGAAGAGAATGGCACGATATATTTAAAGTGCTAAAAGGAAAAAACTTACAGCCAAGGATACTCTACCCAGCAAGGTTATCATTGAAAATTGAAGGAGAGATCAAAATTTTCCCAGATAAGCAAAAATTAAAGGAGTTTGTCACCAAGAAACCAGTGCTACAAGAAATGTTAAAGGGACTAATTTAAGGGGAAAAGAGAAGACCACAAATAGGAAAAATTATCTATTTCCATGATTAGAACGTAATGGATACAAATGCACAAAAAAAAGGTTAGATATGATATCAAAAACATAAAAGGAGGGAGGAGGGGAGTTAAAGAGTACAGCTTTCAGACAGAGGTCAAACTAAAGTGACCATCAATTCTGTATAGAAGAAGTAAGGAACAGAGAAGGACTACTAAAACACTGAGAAAAAAAAAAAAAAAAGTTAAAAAATGGCAGTAAGTACATACTTATCAATAGCTACTTTAAATGTCAATGGACTAAATGCTCCAATTAAAAGGCATAGGGTGGCTGACTGGATAAAAAAACAAGACCCATATATATGCTGCATACAAGAGACACACTTCAGACCTCAAGACACTCACAAACTGAAAGTGAAGGGATGGAAAAAGATACTCCACGCAAATGGCAATGAAAAGAAAGCTGGGGTACCAGTACTCATATCAGACAAAATAGACTTTAAAACAAAAACTGTAAAAGAGACAAAGAAGGGCATTACATAATGATCAAGGGAAAAATCCAACAAGAGGATATAACACTTGTAAATATCTACGCACCCAATGTAGGTGCACCTAAATATATAAAGCAATTATTAACAGACATAAAAAGAGAAATAGACAGTAACACAATAATAGTTGGGGACTTTAACACTCCACTTACACCAATGGATAGATCATCCAAACAGAAGATCAATAAGGAAATATTGGCCTTAAACGACACACTAGAACAGATGGACCTAGTAGATATATACAGAGCATTCCATCCAAAAACCAAAGAATACATGTTCTTTTCAAATGCACATGGAACATTCTCCAGGATTGATCACATATTAGGCCACAAAACAAGTCTCCATAAATTTAAGAAGATTGAAATAATACCAAGCATCTTTTCTGACCACAACGGTATGAAACTAGAAATCAACTATAGGAAGAAAATCAGAAAAGCCACCAATACATGGAGATTAAACAAAATGCTACTGAACAACGACTGGGTTAACGAAGAAATAAAAGAAGAAATCAAAAAATACCTGGAGACAAATGAAAATGAAAATACGACATGCCAGAATTTATGGGATACAGCAAAAGTGGTTCTAAGAGGGAAGTTTATAGCGATACAGGCCTATCTCAACAAACAAGAAAAATCTCAAATAAACAATCTAACAATGCACCTGAAGGAATTGGAAAAAGAAGAACAAACAAAGCCCAAAATCAGTAGAAGAAGGGAAATAATAGAAATCAGAGCAGAAATAAATGAAACAGAGACCAAAAAAAATAGAAAAAATTAATAAAACCAAGAGCTGGTTCTTTGAAAAGATCAACAAAATTGACAAACCTTTAGCTAGACTCACCAAGAAAAAAAGAGAGAAGGCACAAATAAGTAAAATCAGAAATGAAAGAGGAGAGGTTACAACAGACACCTCAGAAATACAAAAGATTATAAGACAATACTATGAAAAGCTATATGCCAACCAATTCGACAATCTGGAAGAAATGGATAAATTCTTAGAATCATACAACCTTCCAAAACTGGATCAAGAAGAAGTAGAGAATTTGAATAGACCAATCACCAGTAAGGAGATCGAAACAGTAATCAAAAACATCCCCAAAAATAAAAGTCCAGGACCAGACATTTCCCTGGTGAATTCTACCAAACATTCAAAGAAGACTTAATACCTATCCTTCTCAAACTCTTCCAAAAAATTGAGGAGGGGGGGAAGCTCCCTAACTCATTCTACGAAGCTGACATTATGTGATACAAAAACCAGACAAGGACAACACAAAAAAAGAAAACTACAGGCCAATATCACTGATGAACATCGATGTGAAAATCCTCAACAAAATACTAGCAAATCACATACAACAATACGTTAAAAAGATTATACACCATGATCAAGTGGGATTTATTCCAGGGATGCAGGGATGGTTTAACATTCGCAAATCAATCAACGTAATACACCACATTAATAAAATGAAGAACAAAAATCACATGATCATCTCAATAGATGCAGAGAAAGCATTTGACAAGATACAGCATCCATTTATGATAAAAACTCTGAATAAAATGGGTATAGAAGGAAAGTACCTCAACATAATAAAGACCATATATGAGAAACCAACAGCTAATATCATCCTCAATGGTGAAAAACTGAAAGCTATCCCTCTAAGAACAGGAACCAGACAAGGATGCCCACTGTCACCACTCCTATTTAACATAGTATTGGAAGTCCTAGCCAGAGCAATCAGGCAAGAGAAAGAAATAAAAGGGATCCAAATTGGAAAGGAAGAAGTGAAACTGTCACTATTTGCAGATGACATGATTTTATATATAGAAAACCCTAAAGAATCCACCAGAAAACTTTTAGAAGTAATAAACGAATATGGTAAAGTTGCAGGATACAAAATCAACATACAAAAATCAGTTGCATTTCTGTACACTAACAACGAAGTAGCAGAAAGAGAAATTAAGAATACCATCCCATTTACAATTGCAACAAAAAGAATAAAATACCTAGGAATAAACTTAACCAAAGAGGTGAAAGATCTGTACACCAAAAACTATAAAACATTTCTGAAAGAAATTGAAGAAGACACAAAGAAATGGAAAGATATTCCGTGCTCTTGGATTGGAAGAATTAACATAGTTAAGATGTCCATACTTCCTAAAGCAATCTATAGATTCAATGCAATCCCTATCAAAGTTCCAACAACATTTTTCACAGAAATAGAACAAAGAATCCTAAAATTTATATGGAACAACAAAAGACCCCGAATAGCTAAAGGAATCCTGAGAAAAAAGAAGAAAGCTGGAGGTATCACACTCCCTGATTTCAAAATATAGTACACAAAGCTATAGTAACCAAAACAGCATGGTACTGGCACAAAAACAGACACACAGATCAATGGAATAGAGTCGAAAGCCCAGAAATAAACCCACACATCTATGGACAGCTAATCTTTGACAAAGGAGCCAAGAACATACAATGGGGAAAAGAAAGTCTCTTCAACAAATGGTGTTGGGAAAACTGGATAGCTACATGGAAAAAAATGAAAGTAGACCCTTACCTTACACCATGCACAAAAATTAACTCCAAATGGATTAAAGACTTGAATGTAAGACCTGAAACTATGAAACTTCTAGAAGAAAACATAGGCAGTACGCTCTTCCACATCGGTCTTAGCAACATCTTTTCAAACACTACATCTGACCGGGCAAGAGAAACAATAGAAAAAATAAACAAATGGGACTACATCAAACTAAAAAGCTTCTGCACAGCAAAGGAAACCATCAACAAAACGAAAAGACAACCTAACAATTGGGAGAAGATATTTGCAAACCATACATCTGATAAGGGCTTAATCTCCAAAATATATAAAGAACTCATGCATCTCAACAACAAAAAAACTAACAACCCAATTAAAAAATGGGCAAAAGACCTGAACAGACATTTCTCCAAAGAAGATATACAGATGGCCAACAGACACATGAAAAGATGTTCAAAATCACTAACTATCAGGGAAATGCAAATCAAAACTACAATGAGATATCACCTCACGCCCGTCAGAATGGCTATAATTAACAAGACAGGAAACAACATGTGTTGGAGAGGATGTGGAGAGAAGGGAACTCTCATACACTGCTGGTGGGAGTGCAAACTGGTGCAGCCACTATGGAAAACAGTATGGAGATTCCTCAAAAAGCAAGGATAGAACTACCATATGATCCAGCTATTCCACTGTTGGGTATTTATCCAAAGAACTTGAAAACACCAATTTGCAAAGGTACATGCACCCCTGTGTTCATTGCAGCGTTATTCACAATAGCCAAGACTTGGAAGCAACCTAAGTGCCCATCAAGGGACGAATGGATAAAGAAGCTGTGGTATATATACACAATGGAATACTACTCAGCCATAAGAAACGATGAAATCCAGGCATTTGTGACAACATGGATGGACATTGAGGGTATAATGCAAAGTGAAATAAGTCAGAGGGAGAAGGTCAAATACCGTATGATTTCCTTCATTAAGTAGTAGATAATAACAACAATAAAGAAACACATAGGGACAGAGATTGGATTGGTGGTTACCAGAGGGGAAGGGGGGAGGGAGGAGGGTGAAAGGGATAATTCAGTACATGTGTGGTGATGGGTTGTAATTAGTATTTTGGTGGTGAACATGATGTAGTCCATGCAGAAATTGAAGTACAATGATGTACACCTGAAATTTTTACAATGTTATAAACCAATGTTACTGCAATAAACAAAAAATTTATAAAAAAAAATAATAATAATAAAATAAAATAAGTGTAGGGAAAAAAAAAAAGGAGTATCACAAATTCTTATAAAATTATATTTAATGTCATTAGCACTCTTCTCCTGTCCAGTAACATTTCCTGTGACAATTCTGTGGTACAGCAAGAAAATCTATCATTAGTGTATTGTTAAAATTAGCCTATGGACTAAATGTGATTTTCCTTAAAATGAAAAGATACAGGAGGGCTTAATAACCGATTTAGAAGTTGATTTGCAATAAAAGGAAACTTCAGCATAGTAAAGGTCATTTACGAAAAACCCATAGGTAACATCATCCTCAATGGTGAAAGACTGAAAGTTTTTCCCTAAAGATAAGGAACAAGACAGGATTCCTGCGTTTGTCGCTTCCATTCAACATAATACTGGAAGTTCTAGTCAGAGCAATTTGGCAAAAAAAGAAATAAAAAACACCCAAATTGGGAAGGAAGAAACAAAATGATCCCTGTTGCAGATGACATGTTCTTTTACATAGAAAACTAAAGATACACACATGCATGCATGCACACACAGACACACACAAACCTGTTAGAATACATGAATTCAGCAAAGTTGTAGCTACAAAATCAACACACAAAAATCACTTGCGTTTCTATACATTAACAATGAACAATCCAAAAATGAAATTAAAAACACATTTCATTTATAATAGCATCAAAAAGAATAAAATACTTAGGAATAAACCTAACCAAGGAGGTGAAAGACTTGTATACTGAAAACTACAAAACATTGCTGAAAGAAACTGAAGACATAAATAAATGAAAAGATATCCTGTGTTCATGGATTGGAAGAGTTAATTTGTTAAGAAGTTAATACCATACCAAGGAATTTACAGATTACATGCAACCCCTATCACATCTTGAACATGCATTTCGCAGAAATAGAAAAATCCAACCTATAATTCATAAGAAATCTCAAGGGACTAGGAAAAGTCAAGACAATCTCGAAAAAGAGGAGTAAAGTTGAAAGGACTCTCACATCCTGATTTTACAACTTACCGAAAAGCTACAGCACTCAGAACATAGTGGTACTGGCATAATGACAGACACACAAACCAGTGGAATAGAACAGAGGGCCCAGAAATTGACCCTCGCATATATGGTCAAATGATTGTCCACGAGGGTGCTAAGAACATTCAATGAGGAAACAGCAGTCTTTTCAACAAATAGTGCTTGGAAAACTGGATATCTATAGGCAAAAGAATGAATTTGGACCTTTATCTTACACAATATACAAAAATTAATTCAAAATGGGTCAAAGAACTAAACTTAAGAGCTAAACCTATAAAATTCTTAGAAGAAAACATGGAGGACAAGCTTCATGATGTTGATCTCGCAATGACATCTTGGATGTGACACCAAAGCACAGGCAACAAAAGAAAAAATAGATAAATTGGACTTCTTCAAAATTAAAAAATGTGTGCATCAATGGACACTATCAACCATGAAAAGGCAATCCACAGAATGGGAGGAAACATCTGCAAATCATATATCTGATAAGTGATTAGTATCCAAAATCTACAATGACCTCCTAAAACTAAAAAAAATAAAAAAACAAAACAAAAAAAACCAATTCAAAAATAGGCCAGGGCTGGCCCCGTGGCTTAGCGGTTAAGTGCGTGTGCTCTGATACCGGCGGTCCGGGGTTCGAATCCCGGGCGTGCACCGACACACCGCTTGTCCGGCCATGCTGAGGCTATGTCCCACATACAACAACTAGAAGGATGTGCAGCTATGACATACAACTATCTACTGGGGCTTTGGGGGAAAAATAAATAAATAAAATTATAAAAAAAAAAAAAAAAAAATAGGCCAAAGATTGAATAGACATTTCTCCAAAGAAGATATAGAAAAGACCAATAAGCATATGAAAAGATAATCACTAATCATTAGGGAAATGCAAATAAAAGCCACAATGAGATACTACTTCACATGTATTTTTATGTCTTTTACCAAAAAACAGAAAAATAACAAGTGTTGGCAAAAGAGGCAGAGAAATCGGAACCTTTGTGCATCACCGGTGGGACAGTAAAATGGTGCAGCCACTGTGGAAGACAGGATGGTTGTTCCTCAAAAAAGTAAACATAGAATTACCACAGAACCCAGCAATTCTACTCCTCTGTATATACTCCCTAAAATTGAAAACAAGGACTCAGATACTGGAATGCCAATATTCAGAGAAGTATTACTCAGAAGAGCCAAAATGTGGGAACAACCCAAGTGTCTATCAACAGATGAATGGATAAACTAAATGTGGCATATACAAACAATGAAATATTATTCAGCCATAAAAAGGAATAAAGTTCTGATACATGCTACAAGATGGATGAAATTTAAAAACATTATGCTGGGCCGGCCCCGTGGCTTAGCGGATAAGTGCGCGTGCTCCGCTGCTGGCGGCCTGGGTTCAGATCCCGTGCGTGCACTGACGCACCGCTTCTCCGGCCATGCTGAGGCCATGTCCCACATACAGCAACTAGAAGGATGTGCAGCTATGACGTACAACTATCTATTGGGGCTTTGGGGGAAAAAATTAATAAAAATAAAAAAAATAATAAAATAAAAAAAATAAAGAGGTATGTGAGCAAACTTCTAAATAAATAAATAAATAAAAACATTATGCTAAGTGAAATAAGCCAGAACATGTTATGCTGAGTGAAATAAGCCAGAAGTGATTCCACTTCTGTGAGGAACTTAGGATAGTCAAATTCATAGAGATAGAAAGTAGAATAGTGGTTACCTGCCTGGGGGAATGGAGAGTTCTTGTTTTTGGGTATAAAGATTCAGTTTGAGATGATGAAAAAGTTTTGGAGATAGAAAGTAGTGATGGTTGCACAACAATGTGAATGTACTTAATGCCACTGATATGTATACTTAAAAGGGTTAAAATGGTAAAAATTAAAATAAAAGTTGATCTTGAAAAATTAACATAGTAGAGTAGCCTGAACATTTCTGAAAAGGAAGTGTTCTACCAGATATTAAAACATATCATAGAACTACAGTGAAAAAAAACAATGTGGTGCTGGCACAGGATTGGACAGCGTTCAAGGGAACAGCAAGATGACTGGAACACCTATGAATTTAATGTACAATAAAAACTGGCACTTCAAAACAGTTGGAGAGAAAAACTTATTCAACAAAGTGTGCACTTAGCCATTGGATGCGGTGGGTGAAGTGGAGAGGAACCCTATCTCATTCCATTATTCTGAAATAATGAATTTCAGATGTACCAATGAATTAAAAGCAAAGAATACAATTAGAATGCATAGCTGAAGTGTTGACATAATTTAGCATGGGGAAGACCTAAAACTTTATAAGAAAGACATAACACTCATAGCCTTTAGGGAAAAGATCAATACATCCAATTACCTATTAATGCAAAACTTCTACATATGCAAATGACCACTGATGGCAGAATAGTTCAATAAAATATGATATATAGAATTAGAATATAAACATAGGGCCTGTTCCAGGAAGAGAGCTAGCACCAGAGATGACTACAAAAAATATGAGCTAGGGGTGGTACAGTCCCCAATAGTAGAAATACTACAATGATAAATGAGTGTAAATCCCCAGACATTTAAAGAATTTTGAAAAAATCACCAGAAACTTAAAGGATTTTGAAAAATATAAGCAGGAAGTTACTCAACCTGACACACTGCACTTCGGAGGTCTTCTACTGTGAAGAGTTGACACTGGAAAAGAAAGAGACAATACTCACAGCCTTTAGGGAAAAGATCAATACATCCAACTACCTATTAATATAAAACTTCTACATATACAAATGACCACTGATGGCAGAATAGTTCAATAAAATACGGTATATGGAATTAGAATTTAAACAGAGGGCCTGTTCCAGGAAGAGAGCTAGCACCAGAGATAACTACAAAGAATATGAGCTAGAGATGGTACAGTTCCCAACAGTAGAAATACTCTAATGCTAAATGAGTGTAAATCTCCAGACATTTAAAGAATTTTGAAAAAATCACCAGGAACTTAAAGGATTTTCAAAAAAAAAAGCAGGAAGTTACTCAACCTGAGACACTGGAAACTGGAGGTTTTGTACTGGGAAGAGTCGACACTGGAAAAGAAAGACACAACACTCATACTTTAGGGAAAAGATCAGTACATCAACTACCTATTAATGCAAAACTTCTACAGATACAAATGACCCCTCATAGAAGAATAGCTCAATAAAGTATGATATATAGAATTAGAATTTAAACAGAGGGCCTGTTCCAGGAAGAGAGCTAGCACCAGAGATAACTACAAAGAATAAGAGCTAGTGGTGGTACAGTCCCCAACAGTAGAAATACTACAATGATAAATGAGTGTAAATCCCCAGACATTTAAAGAATTTTGAAAAAATCACCAGAAACTTAAAGGATTTTGAAAAATATAAGCAGGAAGTTACTCAACCTGAGACACTGGAAATTGGAGGTTTCGTACTGGGAAGAGTTGACACTGGAAAAACAAAACAACGTAGACTGGCTCAAACACTTGGGAGCGATTGCTGGCATTTGCACCAGGAATTGAAAAGATTTTTGAAAAATATAAGCAGGAGTTACTAAACTAGAATGATTCAAAATCAGAGGTTTGGTACTGAGAGCAATCAGCACTGGAAAATAAAATAACGTAGACTAGATCACCCACTTGGGAACTAGTGCTTTCTTTTCATTTATATGAATTATGTTTTTTTTTTTTTTAATTTTTATTTTATTTATTTTTTTCCCCCAAAGCCCCAGCAGATAGTTGTATGTCATAGCTGCACATCCTTCTAGTTGCTGTATGTAGGACGCGGCCTCAGCATGGCCTGAGAAGCGGTGCGTCGGTGCGCGCCCGGGATCCGAACCCAGGCCGCCAGTAGCAGAGCGCGTGCACTTAACCGCTCAGCCACAGGGCCGGCCCTGAATTATGTTTTTTATTTTTGACTTATTTAGGTAAAAATTCCCATGCTTCAATTTTCTCAAAAATGGTTGTTATTCATTTTTACACATACAAACGCAGAACATTAGAAATTTATACACCTATGTGATGTACGTAATGTGCTAAGACCCTATGAAAACATGCAAAATCACAACAGAAGAATTCCTTGTGGATTTTATATCATAATATGTGTCATGGAAATGAATACAAGACAGAGTAAAATAGTAAAATTACTGCTTTTCAATTATTCCGTAACACTGATATTAACCATCAAAGAAATAAAATCTAAAAAAGAAAGAAAAACAAGAAGGAAGAAGACACTTTGTACCTTTAATGCACGTTGGCATCGCAGGCTCCCAAGTACTGTTAGCGCCACAGACCACTGTGTTGCTGCCACTGAGGTAAAAACCCTCTTCGCATTCAAATACAACCGTCGCTTTGTAGTAAAATTTTTTTCCAAATCCTGATACCAGTCTTCCATTTTCGAGTACTGGATGTTCACATTTGACCACTGAAAAGTGGAGACAAGTACAGAATGAATAGAAAGGTACTTTAACAGACCACCAGAAAAACTAGTGCAAAGTAGCAATTTCCAGTGGGAACAGAGAGACAAGGAATGAAAGACAAGATGTTAATTTAAAAGAACAAAACTTTATGTGGGCATTTTATTTCCAGGTAACCAGATTTAGAGAAATCTACTATCTGTTTTTCCACCTAGAATAGACTACCATTATACTTTATTGGCTTTCCTACATTTTTTTCCATGACTGACAAGTTTTGAGAAAGGTCTGACTACCATACACAAATTCCAGGTAAGTTCAAAAGCAATTTTTTTTTTTTTTTGGTGAGGAAAATTAGCCCTGAGCTAACATCTGTTGCCAGTCCTCACCCATTTTTTGCTGAGGAAGAGTCGCCCTGGGCTAACATCCGTGCCCACCTTCGTCTAACTTTATATGTAGGATGCCTGCCACAGCATGGCTTGATAAGCGGTACGGAGATCAAATCTCGGGATCCGAACAAGCGAACCCAGGGCCACCAAGTGGCGCGCATGAACTTAACCACTACGTCACTGGGCCGGCTCCCCAAAAGAGCAACTTTTAATAATACTCTAGCTTTAGAGATTTTTTTAAGCATGCAAACACCGATTACAGTACCCTGCTTTTTGAGAAAGGTAGGAAAGACTTTTTTGAGCAGGTAATACTTGAGATTATATTTAAAAGTTGCAAAGAAGCTAGACATGCAAAGATATGCACACAGAGGGTTCAGAGGTAGCAACAACATACACGAACTAGGCTATTTACAGAACAGAAAGGCCAGTGGAGTTAGGGCAGTGTTTTCCGAACATTTTGGCCTGCAACCCAGAGACCAAGAAACACATTTTACGTTGTAAACCAGTATACAAGCACACAGGCCTGCAACAAAGTGAGTACTTAGCCTCCATACCAGTGCACTCTGGTACTTCCCATTCCACTCTACTTCTGAAGAAGTAAACGCTGGTCATCACCCTCTGGATTGATTTCAGGACCCATTAATGGGCTTGGCAGAATTTGGGAAAAAAACAGAACAAAACATCTGGCCTGGGCACTGAACACAAGACAACATCTTTTGAGATTAAACCTGAGCAATAGCTCAGGGCCAGATGGTGTAGAGGCTTGTGAGACAGAAGAGCGCTCTTCCTCCTTTCCCCTGGATCTGAGTTTCCCTCAGGTGTCATTTCCCTTCAGCCTGAAGAACATCCTTGAGCAATTCTTGTAGTGCAGGTTGGCTAGTGACAAATCCTCTTAGCTCTTGTTTATCTGAAAATGTTTTTATTTATTTGACCTTCAGTTTTGAAGACTTCCCCTCGACAGAGAGTTCTGGGTTAGGTGTTTTCTTTCTCGTTCAGCACATTAGCAGGTATTATTGTCCTCTGGTGTCCACAGTTCCTCCACAGGTCCTTAAGGGAAGCAGCTGTCATTCTCCTTGTGAGGGTCGGGGCGGGGGAGAGAAGGGGAGATAATGGATTTGTTTCCCCTCTCGCTGGCTGCTTTTTCTTTTATCTTTTGTTTCACTAGTTTTATCAGGATGTGTTTTTAGTCCAATGAGAGTTTCTTGGTAAATTTTAAAAATTTATTTATCCTGCTAGGTTACTGAATTTCCTGGACCTGTAGGGTTGTTTTTCATCAAATATGATATTGTTCGGCCCAAATTTATTCAAATAATTGTCTGTACTGTTCCTTCTCCTCTCTTCCTGAAACTCCAATTACATGTATGTTTGACTGCTTGCTACCCTCCCACAGGTCTACAAGTCTCTCCCTCTCTTTCTTTAACATTTCTTTTCAAAGCATGTTGGATTTCTATTGTCCTGACTTCCAGTTCACTACTCTTTTCTCTGTTGTGCTAAACTGCTCTTAATTGCACTAATGATTTTCTTTAAGTTAGATTTAGTGGCTATAACTTACATACAATAAAACTCACCCTTTTAAGTGCACAGTTGTATGCGTTTTCACAAATGCAAATAATCATGTAATTACCACCACAATACAGACAGACAAGTTCCATAAGCCCCGAACATTTCTTCATCCCACTTTATAATCAACTCTCCACACACCCCCAACTGCCTGCCCCAAGGAGCCAACCACTGATCTGTTTTCTATCTCTACTGTGTTGCTTTTCCAGAATGTCAGAATGGGATCACAGCCTCTGACTACGGCTTATTTCACTTAGTGTAATGCATGTGAGATTTATTCCTGTCGCTGCATGGATTCGATGCTCATTCTGTTTCATTGCAGGGTCTTATTCCATTGTATGGATATATCACAGTTGTTCATGCATTCATCAGTTGAAAAACATGAGGGTTGTTTCCAGTGTGGGGCAATTACGATTAAGGCCACTATGAATATCCTCATACAGGTTTCTATGTGAACATGTGTTCATTTTACTTGGATTGCTGAGTTGTGTGTTAAGTGTCTGTTTAACTTTATAAGAAATAACCAAGCTGTGTTTCAAAACGCTCATACCATTTTGCACTCTTACCAGCAATGTACACAAGTTCCAAGTGCTCCATATCTCGCCAGTACTTGGTATTTTTACTTTTTCATATTTGTTTCTACTTTCAGCCATTCTAATAGGTGCATAGAGGTATCTCATTGTGGTTTTAAATTACATTTCTGGGATTACTAGTGACATTGAGCAATTTTTCACGTAATTTTTGTCATCCGTACATCTCCATTGGTGAAATAGAGTGATTCAAATATTCTGCCCATTTTTTAAGAACTGGGATGTTTTCTTATGATTGTGTTTAGAGAGTTGTTTATATATAGTAGCTAGAAGTCCATTATCAGGTATGTGCTTTGCAAATATTTTCTCCCAGTCTATGGCTCCGTTTTCTCATTCTCCTAACAGCGTCTTTTGAGAGCAGAAGTTTTGAGTATTTAAGAAGTCTAACTTAATTTTTTTTCTTTAAAGGATCATGTTTTTGGGGTTGTATTTGACAAATCTTTGGCTAGGTCGCAAATGTTTTCTACTAAGTCTTATAGTTTTAGGTTTTACATTTAACTCTACGATCCATTTTGAGTAAATATACATGGTGCTAACATGGGTGGAGGTTCTTTTTTTTTTTTGCATATGTATGTCCAATTGTGCCTATATTTTACCATTTTTCCACTGAATTGTTTGTACACCTGTGACAAAGTCAACTGGACACTTTTAAAAGGGTGTATTTCTGGGTTCTCTGTTCTGTTCCATTGCTCTATATGGTTATCTTTACAACAATAGCACACTGTCTTGATTATATGCTTTATAGTATGCTTTATAATAAGTCTTGACACCAAGTAGAATGAGTCTTCTAATTTTTTTCAAAATTGTTTTGACTATTCTACTTTTGGTTTTTCACATAAATTTTAGAATGAGTTTGTCAATTTCTACAAAAAGTTCTGCTGGGATTTTTATTGGGATTGTGCAGAATTTATAGATCAATTAAGGAGGACTGACACCTGTATTATACTGAGTCTTCCAATTCATGACCACTGAATTACTCTCTATTTATTAAGGTCTTCTTTAATTTCTTTTATAAGTGTTTTGTTGTTTTTACCATTCAAATCTTGCACACGTGTTGTTAGATTCACATGCAAGTATTTTGTGTGTTTTGGAGCTGTCGTAAATACTACTTAAAAAAATTTCAATTTCTAATGGTTTGTTACTAGTGTATAGACATACAATTGATTTCTGTATGTTGATCTTGTGTCTTCTAAGCTTGCTAAAACTTTAGTCTTTTGAATTTTCTACACAGACAATCATGTCATAAGTGAATAAATTCTATTTTATTTCTTCCTTTCTGAAATGTTTATCTATTTCTACCTTTCGCCTTATTGGACTGGCTAGAACCTCCAATACAATGCTGAATAGAGCGGTGAGAATACACACCCTTGTTCCTACCTTAGTGGAAAATAAATTAGTCTTTTTACCATTAAATATAATGTTAGCTGCGGGATTTTTGTAGGGGCCTTCTATGACGTTCAGATAGTTCCCTTTTATTCCTAGTTTGCTGAGAAGTTTTATCATGAAAAGATGATGAATTCTGTTAAATGCTCTTTTTTTGCACCTATTAAGATGATCATGTGATGTTTTTCTTTATAGTCTCGTGAAAAGGCAAATTACACTAACTAATTTCTGAATTTGAATCAACCTTGCATTCATGGATTAAATCCTACTTGATTACGAAATAGTCATATTTTTATATATGACAGGATTTTATTTGTTTTTATATTGTTAAGAAACTTTGGTTCTATATTCTTTTTTTTTTTTTTTTAATTTTATTTATTTATTTTTTTTCCCTCAAAGCCCCAGTAGATAGTTGTACGTCATAGCTGCACACCCTTCTAGTTGCTGTATGTGGGACGCGGCCTCAGCATGGCCGGAGAAGCAGTGCGTCGGTGCGCGCCCGGGATCCAAACCCGGGCAGCCAGCAGCGGAGCACGCACACTTAACCGCTAAGCCACGGGGCCGGCCCAGGTTCTATATTCATTATGGATATTGTTTGTTATTTTTTTGCAATGTTTTTGTCTGGTTTTGGTATCTCGGCAATGTCCTTCCCGTGATGTAAGTTAGGAAGTATTCTCTCCTCTTCCATTTTCTTGAAGAGTTTGTGTAGAGCTGCTATTATTTTTCCCTTAAATGTTTGGTAGAATTACCCAGTGAGCACATGGGGCCTGTAGTTCTCTTTGTGAGAAGGTTTAAGTTGTCAAATTTATATGCATAACGTTGTTTGTTTTATTCCCTTATTATCCTTCAATGTCTGCAGGATATTTAGTGACATGCTCTTTTTCATTCTTCATACTGGTCATTTATGTTTTCTTTTTTTCGTGTCAGACTAGCTATAGGTCTATTCATTTTACTGATCTCCAAGAAAAAGAGGTTAGTTTTATTGATATTCTATTTTTTTCTCTTTTCAGTATCATTGATTTCTATCTTATTTCCTTCCGTTTCCTTCTTTAGTGTTTAATTTGCTCTTTATTTTCTTACGGTAGAAGTTTAATCTTTTGAGACTTTCCCCTTTTTCCTATCTAAGTATTTCATGATATAAATATCCTCTATGCAATGCTTTTCCCGTATCCCACAAATTTTGATATGTTGTGTTTTCATTTTTATTCAATTCAAAACACTTTCTAATATCCCTTGTGACTTCTTCTTTGACTCAATGGTTAGGCAGTAGTGTCTTGCATACTTTTCACATATTTGGGGAATTTACGGTATCTTTATTGGATTTCTACATTCATCCCATTGTGATCAGATAATGTACTGTGAATGACTTCAACTTTTTCAAATTTGTTTAAAAAATTATCTATTGCTTAGAATACGGTATTAGAGAATGTTCCAAGTGCACTTGCAAAGAGTAAATAGTTTGTTGTGATTTACTGGTTCCTTTCTTTCAACAGTCAAATGCCCTCCAATGTCTCCCTCTGTTTGGTCACTCTCAAGTGCCTGAAGTATTCCTTTTTAAACATGTTTTGTCATATTTTTCAATCTTATCAGTGAGAGAGCTAGTACTTTACAATGCACTCTACCATTTTCTATAGCCACAACTCTCAGACTTCTTATAACACAAGCTAAA
The DNA here is from genome assembly GCF_057802395.1 of Ceratotherium simum simum. Classification (NCBI taxonomy): domain Eukaryota; kingdom Metazoa; phylum Chordata; class Mammalia; order Perissodactyla; family Rhinocerotidae; genus Ceratotherium; species Ceratotherium simum. The sequence goes on along the minus strand of NC_141901.1, from coordinate 29,485,759 downwards.
ACTTTCTCATTTTTAAGCCAGTGTGTGTTGTGTTTTCATGCTTTCAAGCAAAAAAATCCTAACTCAGGCATATACACAGTAGTTCAGAATGTAAAACTGGAATGCTAAGAACATGTGAGGTGAGGGTTGGGGAACTCCGCAACGAGAACTGTTTTTGACTCAATTTGACCTTTATTAAATTGAATTAGAAATCAATTTAACAGGAGGAGAACACATACATGACTGTTTTGTTACCTGTAGGTAAAACGATTTTTAAAGTATTTCTACACACAGTATTTACAAATGAAGAAGGAAATAAATGGAAATATTTTTACCTTTACACTCAGGAGGGTCACTACTCCATTTGTCATTCCCAGAACAAACGAGCCTGCTCTCTCCAACAAGTGAATATTCATCTGGTCCATTGGAAGGATGACAACTATAAGTTACTACATCATTGTAGCTAAATTCCTCCTGGTCACTTCTGGTGTATTTTCCATTTTGTATTTTTGGAGGTGGGCTACAAGACATCACTTAAAAAGGGGAAAAAAGAGAATATGAAAGGCAAAAGGAAAGGTAAAAGATTAAGACAGCATTGGTAAAGTCCTATAAACTCCTTCAATAGATTCATTAACATATGATTTGTACAATCTGGTGGTGAATCCAATATCCAATTAGAAGAAGGATTCTATGAGAAACTGTATTATCCCCAATTCAAACCATTAACAATGAAATGAATTTTCAAAATAAAACCTATTTTCTTAAATATGTATATAAAATATCTATATGAAATATCTACATTTATCTACAAGGCCATGCTACATTGTCTTCTCAACATAAGAGATGCTGACAATTTAAGGACAAAATATTCCTGTGATTAAAAATAAAACTCAGTGCTACCTGAGAAATGCTTTGTAATTTATAAATATATCCATTTGGTACATCGGTAGTTCACAATACCAAGATATTATTGTCTTTTTTCACATCCATCCTTATGAGTGTGAAATTTTCCAGAGGCTACAAATTTTGTGATAATGCAACAGACTGAATCCAGATGTCATCCTTTAAGAAAGATATTGAGGAGATCTGCAATAATGTAAAACAATGCTACTATTCTCACTATTGGTTTTGGAAAACTGATGTTTCACAAAAATACGTTGCATATGTTACCATGTATTGAGATTACTATTCTTTTTTGTGTGTGTGTCTGAGGAAGATCGGCCCTGAGCTAACATCTGCGAATCCTCCTCCTCTTCTTCTTTTTTTTTTTTTTTTGCTGAGGGAGACTGGCCCTGGGCTAACATTCATGCCCATCTTCCTCTACTTTATACAGGATACCGCCACAGCATGGCTTGACAAGCGGTGTGTCAGTGTGCGCCCGGGATCCGAACCGGTGAACCCTGGGCTGCCACAGCGGAGCGCGAGCACTTAACCGCTTGCGCCACTGGGCCAGCCCTGAGCTTACTATTCCTAAAAATGAATTAACAAATAATTATTTAAAAACATCTCAGTTTTAATTCCCATATAATGAATATCAAGATAGAAGCCACATAAACGAAAGCTCATGAAGGTCATTGTCAATTTAAAAGGGGAAAGGGATTCTGAGGCCACAAAGTGTGAGAACTGCTGCTCTAAATTCTAAAGAGAGAATAACATTTACCTTGACATAATGGGGGATTGTCACTCCAACTCACAGTTTCTTCAACAAGTTCACAATATAGAATTTTTTGTCCAATTAAGTTAAAACTAAAAGTAAAAAGAAAAATTGACTGTGTTCTTTACAGTTAACAAGATGCAAATAATGAAGAAAATTTTTTTTTTTAATTTTATTTATTTATTTTTTTCCCCCAAAGCCCCAGTAGATAGTTGTACATCATAGTTGCACATCCTTCTAGTTGCTGTATGTGGGATGCAGCCTCAACATGGCCGGAGAAACGGTGCGTCAGTGCACGCCCAGGATCCGAACCCGGGCCGCCAGCAGCGGAGTGCACACACTTAACCACTAAGCCACGGGGCCGGCCCGAAGAAAATTTTTATATGGTTGTTTTCTTGGACAACAGCAGTTTGAAAAGTTTCTAAAATAATGAAACTGCTAATAGAATATCTAACTTTAAACAGTTTCTGCATTTGAACACACATTGGCCAAGAGGAAAAATGTCCAAATAAATCTGTCATACCTGTTGGTATGGACTCTTTGCTATCTCTGACAATCACATTACACATTCATTTCTATGCCCTTGCTCACGCCATTCTGCTCAGTAAGGACAACGAGTGAGTAGAGAGAACAGGCCCTAGACCCTGCCTGGGTGGATTCGAGTCCAGCTCCATGACTGACTTGTTATTTGAGCTTGGGCAAGTCCCTTAATGTTTCTCTGGCTCAGGTTCCTCATCTATGAAGAGGGGATATAGTACGTACCTCAGGGGGTTGTTTTGAGGATTAGATGAGGTAGTATCTGGCACACAGTGAGTGCCAGGTAAGTTTTAGCTCTTATTAATATTGTTTAGATCAGAATATCCTTCTAGGAACAGCTCAGGAATACTACTGGATGAAATCTTCTCTGATGATTTAAAATCACAGTACTCTCTCCTTCTGGACTCTCATTGTGATGATCATGAATAATTCTATGTATTTGGTACTTCTCATTTACTATTTTGCTTTGACACCTCTCTGGATTTACTGTGTTTCTCAAGAAGGGTACAACGGCTTTGAGAAGAGTCTCTGTCTTTAACTTTTGGTATCCTTCAAAGTGCCTAGCAGGCTCTCTCTCTAAAACTATTAACTGGAAGATCCAATATTTTTACTTGATCGAGTTAAAAAATAGTAACTGAAACTGCCTGTACATGCTTCCAGCCAACTTTTCCCCCAAGTCTCACTCATTCATTCTATATTAGAATATATTAGGAGTGGATTCTGGGATGACAGCAAAGTAGGAAGCACCAAGAATCTGTTTCCCACCTAGACAACAATTGTACTGGTAGAATCTGCCTGATGTAACTATTTTGGAACTTCGGAGTCTGTTGATAGCTTGCAATTTCCAGGGCAAGATTAGACAGGTAATCTGACTTAATTTCAGTCAACTTCAGCTCCTAGCACAGTGGCAGCTACCGAACCACACCCCCAACAGGCAACTGTGCATGTGTCCCTAGAGCAGCTTAGAAGCAGCCTGTAGGAGCCAGATTGGGCAAAAAGGACTCTGTCCTCCATTTACTGGGGATCTGTGCTCTTATCACTGATTGCTGCCTCTGATGACAGAGAAGGTGACAAACAGATTGGCAGCCATTGCTGTCACACTTACCCTGACTCTTGCAAGCCCCTTCTGCGCCAGCTGAAGTGACTTTCAAGGGATTTACAGATTCAGCGCCCTTTGCCACTCCTGCATTTTGCAATTTTCCCCTTTCAGGGACCAGATATTAATAACTAGGACATTCAAAAACAACTGCATACACAGAGAACATCAGAAAGTGACTATGCACACCCAGGAAAAGGCTCAGAAAGTCCTTCAGTTTCATGTCAGGCTGATCCTCAGCACAGAGGCACCCTACAACAATGAACAAACAAATAAACCACTAAAACATCAAGCCTTAGGAGAGGGGGATAATCTTTCCAGAGTTACCACATTATTAGATTCAAATGTCCAGTTCAGCAAAAAGTCACAAGGCATACAAAGGAACAGGCAGTATGCCCCATTCAAAGAAAAAAATAAATCAATGGAAATTGTCCCTGAAAAGACTTCATGGTAGATTTACTAAACAAAGACTTTAAAATAACTGTCTTGTGCAGGTGCTCTTGGTGGCAAATCAGAGGTTTCCACTACTGCCACCCTCTTTTTCTTCATTCAGGGGCTGAGTAGCAGACACAGAGATGCAGATCTTTATGAAGACCCTGATGGGCAAGACCACCCCTCTTGATGTCAAGCCCAATGACACCACTGAGAATGTCAAAAACAAAATCCAAGATAAGAAGGACATCCTACTTGAGCAACAGTGTCTGACTGTTGCAGGCAAACAGCTAGAAGATAGTCGCACTCGCAAAGACTACAACATTCAGAAAGAGTCCACCAAGTACTCGGTGCCAGCTCACCCAGAAATACCACTGCTACAGGATGATCTGCAAGTATTATGCTCGTCTATACCCTTGTGCTGTCAACTGTCACAAGAAGGATGGCCACGCTGACAACCTGTGCCCCAAAAAGAAGGTCAAATAAGTCCTCTCCACTGGCTCATCCTTTGCCTGCAGGGTGGCCTCCTGACCAAGCCCCAAGGACCTGGGGCCTCAAAAACATTTCAAAGATAGAAGAAAAAACTGTCTTAAAGATGCTCAAAGAACCATCACAAGAAGTGTAGGAAGTAATGAAAACAATGTGTCAACAAAATGGAAATATCAATTAGGAGATGGAAAACCTAAAAGAAATCAAAAGTAAATCATGGAGTTGAAAAGTACAATAACTTCAGGGACAAATTCACTACAGGAATTAAAGGCATATCTGAGCAAGAAGAAGAAAGAATCACTGAAATTGAAGATAGGAGAATGGAAATTATTGAGTCTGAGGAATGGAAAGGATTGAACAAAAGTGAACAGAGCCCAAGGTATGTGCAGGACACCAAGAAGCAGACAACATAAACTCTGTGGGACTCTCAGGAGGAGAAAATAGAAAAAAAGGGGCAGAGACAATAGTTGAGGAAATAATGGCTGAAAACTTCCCAGATTCGATGAAACACACGAAAATAAATATCCAATAAGCGCAACTCCAAATAGGATGAACTCAAAGAGACCCAAACTTAGACACATAATAACCGAACTTTTAGAAGCCAAAGACAAAGCAAAAATCTTGAAAGCTGCAAGAAAAAAGTAAATCATCACATCCAAGGGATTTTAAATAAGATTATCAGAAGACTTCTCATCAGAAACTCGGAAGCCATCGACAGTTGGCCAATGTGCTCAAAGTGCTAAAAGAAAGAAAGTGTCACCCAAAAATCCTCGATCCAGCAAAACTGTGTCTCAAAAGTGAAGGAGAGGGCCGGCCCCGTGGCTTGGCGGTTAAGTGCGTGCGCTCCGCTGCTGGCAGCCTGGGTTCGGATCCCGGGTGCGCCCTGACGCACCGCTTCTCTGGCCATGCTGGGGCCACGTCCCACATACAGCAGCTGGAGGGCTGTGCAGCTATGACATACAACTATCTACTGGGGCTTTGGGGGAAAAAAATAAATAAATAAAAATTAAAAAAAAAAAAAAAAGTGAAGGAGAAACTCAGGCATTCCCAGATAAACAAAAGCTAATGGAGTTGGTGACCACTAGACCTCCCCTGCAAGAAATGCTCAAGGGAGTCCTGCAAAGTGAAATGAAAGGACTCGACAGTAACTCGAAGCCATTTGGATAAATAAAGATCTCACTAATGGTAAATATATGGGCAATTATGAAAGCTAGTACTACTGTGATAATGGTCTATAACTGCAATTTTTGTTTTCCATGTGATTTAAGACTCTAATCCTTTTAAAGAAAATATTAGTGTAGAAGCTAGTATTACAATTATAAAGTGTAGATGCTAGTATGACATGAAAATCCAAAAGGGGTGGGATGGATCTGTAGAGGAGCATTTTTTATAACTTATTGAAGTAAAGTCAGTATTGGAGAGGTATAACTACAGGATGTTAAATGTAATCCTCATGGTAACCACAAAGAAAATAGACAAAGAATATACCCAAAGGAGATGAGAAAGGAATTTAACCATTTCATTACAAAAATCCACTGAACGCAAAAGAAAACAGTATTACAGCAACTGAGGAACAAAAAAGGCCATAAGGCATATAGAAAAGAAATAGTACAATGACAGAAGTAGTCCCTCCTTCTCAGTAATTACATTAAATGTTAATAGATTAAACTCTCCAATCAAAGAGAGAGCTTGGCAGAATGGATAAAAACACATGATTCAACTATATGCAGTCTACAAGAGACCCACCTGAGATCCAAAGACAAAAACAAGCTGTAAGAGAAAGGATGGAAATAGTTATTCCACGAAAATAGTAACCAAGAGAAAGCAGAGGTGGCTATATTAATATCACAAAAAGTAGACTTTAAATCCAAAAAAGTTACAAGACACAAGAACAGTACATATGAATAAGGGTTCAATACGGCAACAAGATATAACAATTATAAACATTTATGCACCCAATGACAGGCTATCAAAATACATTAAGCAAAAACTGACAGGAATGACAGGATAAATACACACTTCTATGTAACTGGCACTTTTACAATAATAACTGGAGACTTCAATACCCCATTCACAACAACGAACAGAACACCTAGACAGAAGATAAGTAAGGAAAGAGAGGACGTGAACAACACAATAAACAAACTAGACCTCACACTCATATATAGAGTGGTCTATCCAACAACAGAATATATAGCCTTCTCAAGTGCACGTGGGACATTTTCTAAGATAGACAATAGGTTAGGCCACAAATTAATAAAACAAATTAGTGTTATTAATAATACAATTAATTATATAATATATAACCTAATACATAAATAACAACATAATTATGTTGGCCACAAATTAATATTAATTAATCAATAGATTTAAAAATATAGATATTGTACAAAGTAGTTTTTCTAACCACAATGGGATGAAGTTAGAAATTAATATCAAAAAGAAAACTGGAGGGACCACCCCAGTGGTGTAGTGGTTAAGTTCCCATGCTCCGCTTCAGTGGTTGGGGGTTTGCAGGTTAGGATCCCGGGTGTGGACACAGGAACCACTTGTGAAGCCATGCTGTGGTGGCGTCCCACATAAAGAAGAGGAAAATGGGCAAGGATGTTAGCCCAGGGCCAATCTTCCTTAAAAAAAAAAAAAGAAAGAAAGAAAGAAAGAAAACTGGAAAATTCACAAAATGGTGAAAATTGAACCACACACTTTTAAACAACCACTGGCTCAAAGAAGAAATCACAAGGAAAATTAGAAAATACTTTGAGGTAAATGAAAAAGAAAACATAACATACAAAAACTTATGGGATGCAGCAAAACCAGTGCCAAAGGGCAAATGTATAGCTACAAATGCTTACATTAAAAAATTGACAGATCTGAAATCAACAACCTAACTTTACAACTTAAGGATGTAGAAAAAGAAGAATTAAAACACAGCTAGCAGAAGGAAGTATACAATAAAGATTAGAACAGAGATAAACAGAGAAGAAAAAACGCAATAGAGAAAATCAATGAAACCAAAAGTTGGTTCTTTGAAAAGATCAACAACATAGACAAGATTGTAGCCAGATGGACTAAGAAAAAAGAGAAGACTCAAATCACTGAAATCAGAAATGTAAGTGCAGACATTACTACTGATTCGACAGAAATAAAAATTTTATGAGAGTACTTTGAAAAAATTTATGCCAATAAATTGAATAACCTAGATAACATGGACAAATTCTTAGAAACACAAAATCTACCAAGACTAAATCATGAATAAATAGATAATCTGAATAGACCTATAACTAGTAAGGAGAGTGAATCAGTAATCAAAAATCTCCCAATAGGGCCGGCCCTGTGGCTTGGTGGTTAAGTGCGCGCGCTGCGATGCTGGTGGCCCGGGTTCGGATCCCGGGTGTGCATCGAGGCACCACTTCTCCGTCCATCCTGAGGCCGAGTCCCACATACAGCAACTAGAAGGATGTGCAGCTATGACATACAACTATCTACTGGGGCTTTGGGGGGAAAAAATAAAATAAATAAAATCTTTAAAAAAAAAAAAAAAATCTCCCAATAAAGAAAAGCCCTGCACCTCATGGCTACACTGGTGAACTCTACCAAATATTTCAAGAAAAACTAATACCAATCCTTACCAAATTTTCCCAAAAATTTGAAGAGGAGGAAATTCTTCCAAACTCAGTCTATGAGACCAGCATTACCATGATACCAAAGCTAGACAAAGACACTATAAGAAAAGAAAGCTATAGACCGATATCGCTAATGAACACTAACGTAAAAATCCTCAAAAAAATACTGGCAAACAATTTTGCAGCAAATTCAAAGGATTATACACCATGACGAAATGGGAGTTATTCCTTGAATGGAAAGATGGCTCAACATATGAAAAACGAACAATGTAATATGCCACATCAACAGAATAGAGGGAAAAAACCACATGATCATCTCAACTGCAGCAAAAAATGCATTTGACAAAATTTAATATATTTTCATGATAAAAATACTCAAGAAATGAGGAATAGAAGGAAACTACCTCAAGATAATAAACACCATACATGGAAAACCCACAACAAACATCATATTCAATGGTGAAAAGCTGAAAGCTTTTCCTCTAAGATCAGGAACAAGGCAAGAATGCCTACCTTTTTCTATTCAACATAGTACTGGAAGTTCTAGACAGAACAATTAGAAAAGAGAAAAAAAAAAAAAATAGAAGGCAACAGCATTGAAAAGGAAGCAGTAAAATTACCATTGTTTGCAGACGATATGTTCTCATATGTAGAAAACTCTAAAGATTACACGCACACACAAACACAAAAAAATTAGAACCAATAAATCAATTTAGCAGGTAGCAGGATACCAAGTTGATACAAAAAATCAGTTGCATTTCTATGGTGTATTACATTTACCCTCTAAATGCACATTTTTCATAAATGCCCAGTATTCCCAATACATACTATTAAAAGAGCCCCATAGAACAAAGGTTATAATTAAGTGCTCAGTACCTCTTTTTGAGATGATTCATTACTTTGTAGCAGTCTCAAAGATAAGGTTTTCCAATTTAGAGATCTTAATCAATGTTATGGTCCAGGTTAACCAGGGCAATTTTGGTCTGTTAATACCTTACAGAGTATCTCGATATAAGAATATCGTTGGATGGCATTTCTACCTCCCATTTCCACAAGCCCCACTTCAACTCTGAGAGTTGACATTTTAAATAGGGTGCACTTTTAGGGCCGGCCCCGTGGCTTAGTGGTTAAGTGCGTGCGCTCTGCTGCTGGCGACCTGGGTTCGGATCCCGGGTGTGCACCGACACACCGCTTCTCCGGCCATGCTGAGGCCGCGTCCCACATACAGCAACTAGAAGGATGTGCACCTATGACACACAACTATCTACTGGGGCTTTGGGGGAAAAAGTAAATAAATAAATAAAATTATAAAAAAAAAAAAAAATTTAAATAAATAAATAAATAAATAGGGTGCGCTTTGATGTCAAGGATAAAATCACCATGGTTATTACATTTTAATGCTTGTGATAGGCTTATTATTACATATAGTATCATATAATTTTCCTTTCCTTCAATTTAAATTTCTTTCTATTAATTACACATCTTTTCAGTCTCCATAAAAAGACCAAGAGTTGTTTTGCTTCAAGTACAACTTGTCACAGAGAAAGCAAAATGAAATCAACTTCATGGGAACGCTTAGGAAGAGAAGCAAAACAAAAATGGAATTCATAACATTTACCTTATTTCCTCTAAGGAGCAACTTACTTACCCCTCATTACAAGCATAGTGAATCTGTGAACCAAACTCCAAAGTTCCATTTACATATCTTACTTCTCCATTTATGGGTTCTCCTGGCTGTGGACACGATTTTCCTAAAAGATAATTTTCAAGTTCATTGTTTTATATGAATTTCAAGGCAGATTTGAATCAAAATCAAAATTCTACATTGTTCTTTTGAATTAATGGGACTATTATTTATTTTCTTTAACTATTATAAGGCCAAACTTAAGATTCAGATTTACCTAGGCAACCAACTACCCAGAAAAGGATTCCCAGAAAAGGAGATTTTTCAAAGCCTGAAAATATACACTGCTCTCTAAAAGCTACATTCACATGAGAAAATCATCAGTGCCGTAGTGGAATATGCACCATAAAATGTGTGAATATCTGTAGAGCAACAACAACAACAACAAAAAAGTTTTGTTTGCTTACTTGTACAAGCCTCCTGGAGAGGCGTCCATGTGTTATCAGGCTGACAGACAGTAGAGGTGGCAAGAGGAGGTCTCTTGAGCGTGTATCCTAGACGACACTCATATTCTATTGTGTCTCCAGGCCTATAAGAAGATTGAGCAACACCCCTCACCCTCATAGAATTGAATCTTGGCGGATCACCACAGGCATCTAGGAAGAAGAGGATAAGAACATGAAAATAAAGTACTTTACCTCTTTCACCAGCCTAGCAGCAGGGAGGTAGTACAGAATAAATGGAAAGGTTCTTGGCAAGACACTAAATGACTAGCCCAGGCTTTTACCCAAGTGGTGATACTTATGGATGATGTGTCTAGCTCATTTTAAATAACATTCTATCAGCTTTTGGTTTGTTGGGGAATAAGGTGAATTTCCATTCAACAGTAAACTGAAGAGACAATACCAATGGTTTTGGTTTTAAAATATATTTATAGGTACGCATCCTTCCCCACTTTTTCTAAATTCCTTCCAAAACTCACCTCTCCTCTAAGAAGTCTTCTATAGTATGTACCACTCTGCTGGGATTACGCTTCCATAGTTGGAAACACAAACTCATGACCATTTGTCACTTTGGGCTCAGTCTCCTCTCAGGAGGCAAGTTCCTAGAGGTCAGGGACCACATGCCTTCTTTTTCTACTATACCCTATACCCAGGGGGTGCTCACGAAATGTAAGAGGCAATGATGAAATGAGCATCATGGATTTCAAAGATCAAAATAAATATGGACTGCAGTACTTCAAAATAGAAGCCATCATTTCATCGCTTTCATATTAGTGAATGGAGCGTTTTGTAAGTGAACAGATGGCCATTTAAATATCAAAATGAACTACTTTCATAGCCTAACATGAAAAAAATTTTGCTTTCTTGGACATTATTTTATATAATTTAAATTTCCTTTGCTGATCTATGGAGTGTGCATTCCCTCAGAATCTCCTTGAGGTGCCTGTTTGAGCTGTTTATCCAATATATCCCTACAGTAAAGCTACTATATTGCTATGCTTTTAGATAAATTTTTTACTTCTGGATTTTTTTTAGGGGGAGGGGGATTTTTTCTCCTTAAAATAATGTCATTTCTACTTCAGCAATTCCTCACACTGCAACTAGAATAATATTGATATGATACAGTGACCAACCCTCTTCCAAGTCAGATGCCTGTCAATGGCTCCCCACTGCCCTCAAGATAATGTCTAAGGCCCCCTAACACGGCTAACAGACTCTTAAAACCTGTCACTATCAGGACGCTGCTCACTCTTGCACACTATTCTCAAGCCATATTCCATTCCATGTCGAGCCCGTCAAGTTACTTAAATGACATTAGCACTCTCGGCCTCCATGCACCATTTTACTTCAGCTTTGACCAGAGACCCTGCCATTCCTCCCACCCACTCATCCTTCAGTTTCATCCTAGACGCCACTGATTCCTTGAACCTCCTGACATCTCTCAATCAAAACACTGGGTTAAGCGTCCTCATGCTGCCCCACTTTACTTCTTTCATAGCATTTTGCATATTGTAATTCTTTATTGTTGACACTCCTTGCGAGACTGTCACCTTCTTGAGGACCATGTCTCACTCATCACTGCATTTCTAGGACCTCGGGCCAGAGCTGACTGAGCACGGGTATCAGTTCTATACACTCTAATGGCCAAATTCAAATTCTTTACTGTTCAGCCAACCTGTTCCAGAGCTATCTGCAAACCATGACTTGTTTCTTTGCTGTTTTTATGCCTGTCTTCAATTTTATTTCATTGGTTTAGTTATAGAGAAATCCTTTTATCAGAGTTTTAAATTTCTTTCGTGTCAAAATATTTATGCTTTATTATTTTATTTTACCCATTCTTTGTTACTGCTATTATATGAAATGGTATTTTAAGATTATCACAAAGTGAAGCCTAAATATTGTGGGTTATATTTTTGCCTAAAGTATGGTAATGAAAGATCGCAGTAGTTGGTTCTTATGACAATAGCGATGATAATAATAATTGTAGAAATATTTAAGCACTACTTGTGCCAACCATACTTTAAGTGCTTTTAAACTAACTTAATCTTCATAATCATTCTATGAGTTGAGATTACTCTTCCATAATAGTTCCACAGGTCCTATTTCCCCCTCCTTAAGATGCGCAAACCGAGGCATAATAAGGTGAAGTAACTTGCCCAAGAAACATTCCCAGCAGGTAGTAGACCCAGGAGCCAAGCCAGGCAGCCTGGTTCTGTTACCGGATACATACCCCGCTTCTTTACCCACCACACAGGAGAGGCCAAATGAAACTGGAATGCCAGGATTAGGGCAAGGAAAGTGTTTTCATTTCAGGTGACATCAGCCAGGAGACGAGAGCTCTCAAGTTTGTCCTGTCTCCGTGAAAGACGGGAAGCAAGGGGTTTTAAAGGTTGTGAGGAATGTGGCTGCTTGTGGCGAGGGGGAGCCTGTGGCCTTGCTGGTCGGTGCTTTCCCACCAGCCTGTATTTGGCCTTGTGAGGCTGCTGGCAGGGAGGAGGATGGCGAGATAAGGGAATCGCAGGTTGGTGTCCTTCAACTGTCTCTCTGTGGTGGATGGTGGATTCTGGTGTCAGGAGGCCAATGAGTTGAGGTCTGTGAAGCTTTGCTTTCTTGATATTTTCTGGGTATCAGTTTCCCTGTAACAAACCTCAAGAACTGGTAATCAGCCAAAACTTCAGTGTGAGCCCAGCTGGAGGCCACCTGGGGTTTTAACGATTCCTAACTTCTAACTGTCTTGTCAAGTTCAGGGACACAAAGGCTTAAAAAACAAATATTTACATATGAATGTAACTTAGAGAAGCAGGGAAAGAGGATGAGTGCTTTTGGTTTCAACCCCATATATGCTGGGCTTAATTTAGGGGAACTGATATCAAGGCCGCATCAATAACATCATGTCTGAATTTTATGATGGTGATTGTTCATTCCTGACTATCCTGCTGCTTTTCACAATTATTCTCTCTGTGATCTAGTCTTCTCCTTTCTCTCGCCTGCTTTGCCCTACTGCGGCCGCACTGGGTAGCTTGGCAGTCCATGAATCCCCAGGCCTTGTCACAACCAAGTCTTTGCACACACTCCTCCCTCTGCTCAGAACACCCTTCCTCCCTGCTCAGCAGCAACTCCTGCTCAAGTCTTGTCTTCCAGACAAGAAGATAATCATCTTAAAGCTTTATGCACTGGAAAGAGATTTGGCCACATAATTTCTTTTGTTGCCCATCTCCCAGGATTCTGGTAACCTAGCAATTTACCAGATAAGGACTGCTCTGTTTTCACTGTAACATGCAGAGGAAGGAAACTAAGTAACTACTGTGTGAGCACTTAGTCATCTTGGCTTCTTTATTGGAAAGAAAGAAAAGAGCTCAAGTAGACAAACAGAAGACACCACCCATAACAGAAGATTGTGGGTTTTGTCCAAAAAAGCAGATTCCTTCTGGAGAAATGAGACCGGTCCCCGAATTCGACAAATGTTCCCTTCTGCGATCTCACACCATTTGGCAACTACCTCTGAGATGACAAACCTCCCGGGCTCAACATTGTCTGCTTACAAAACCTTCTCCTCATGAGCTGCTTCAAAAGTGAAATGTTTAGGGCCAAACCCATGGCATAGTAGTTAAGTTTGCTCACTCTGCATCAGTGGCTTGGGGCCCGGGGGTTCGGATCCCAGGTGTGGACCTACACACCGCTCATCAAGCCATGCTGTGGTAGCAACCCACATACAAAATAGAGGAAGACTGGCAACAGATGTTAGCTCAGGGACAATCTTCCTCACCAAAAAAAAAAAAAGATAGAGGAAAAAAAAGTGAAATGTTTATTTTATCCTCATTCTTCCCTGCCCAGCATAGTGAGTTCTCATTTTGCTTCCTCTAAGTCTCATATCTCTCCTGATTTTACCTTTCAACCTTAACCTTAACTTTGTTTTTCCTCCTCATTTCTAGTTTTGTTACCTTCCATGAGGCATCCTATTCATTTCAGTTCTCTATTTTCCTCTGTTTTAAATAGCTTTCAGTCTCCTTCAACTTCTAGCTTTAAGCCTATTCTAAAAATTATTCTTCTTTAAAAATTCCTTTTGTTTTCTTTTTACCACCACTGTTCCACCACCCTCCCCCCTCCTACATAGGAATGAACTTGTTCATGATCTGTAACAAGCAAGTCTGCAATACTGTGAGCCCTGGAGAGTCCACTAACAGGGAAGACAGAGCCTCTCTGACCTCAGCTGTCCCAGCCTCAGCTTTTTAGGCACCACAGAAAGGCCATCCTAAGCATGGCGCTTTAAAAGACTTTCCTCCTGGAGGAATATCAGCCTGAGCTCTAAGCCCCACTGAATAGTATATCTAATTTTCTGGTATTTAACAGAAATAAAAGAGTGTTGATACGGAGGCCAAAAAAATGGGCATGTGGAACCACAAGTGTGACAAGACAGACAAGATCTCTGCACTCTAGGGGGCAGAAAACAGAAAAGATAGTTTTGGAAGGGTGACTACAAGTTAGGGGGGATTTAAGCTGGAGAGTGTGTGGGGGTCCATCTGAGACAGGGTGGTCAGAGAAGGTCCCTCTGAGGGGGTAGCATCTCAAATGAATTTGAAGAATAAGAAGGAGCCACTTACACAAGAGGCAGGAGGACCATGTTCCAAGGCTGAGGGAATACAAGTGCACAAGCCCCAAAGTGGCAGAGTCGGCCTATGTGATGAACAGAAAAGTCTTCCCTGCCTCCAGTCATTTGTTAAATGCTCTCAGAGACTCGTGATCCTTTCCTCCAGAGCACTTCTCTTGGGTTATAACGTATTCATTAGTATTATGTTTTGATTACTGACTGCCACTCCCAATAAATTTTAGCAAATATTTTTGATTACCTACTGGGATATAACAGTGAGCAACAGTCCCTGCTGATATTCGTGTGCATGTGTGCAAACAGACAACTGAAGATCCTGAAAACAGGAATGGTTTGCTTGCTCACCAGTGTATCCTCAGGACCAGCACAGGACCTGGCCCAGAGAAGGCAAATCTTTGTGGAATGAACGCTGCTAAGGAAAGAATGCAGCATACAAACAGTATATCTAAGAGGACCCTGAAAATAACTTGGGCATAGAAACACATGTGCATATGAAGACACAGGAAATATACCAAAGTATTAAAAATGATTGTCCTTTGATTGTGTAAGTTTTTTACAATAACATGGCCTTTGTTTACCACATGTATTTTTAAAGTACTTATTTCCATTCAATGAAACACTCTAAACAAACTTAGTAGATGGGCCTTCAGCTATAGTTTTTGAGCTGTAGGGGAAAACCAGATTAACATTATTTATCGTTCATCTCTTAGAATAATCATTTCTCACTAGGTTTGGCTACCAATGATTTTTAGGTTACTTCGGATGTCCCCTCAAATATGATCCCAGCTAAGAAAAGAAGGGAACAATGCTAAAACGCCATTCAGTGATAGAATTGGCTGTCTGTACTGGAAGGGGACAGGAATATAACTACACGCCCATAAAAAAAAAAAAAAAAAAAGCAACAGGCTGCAAAGCAATACCAATAGGATCTTGGGAAACAAGGAGCCTGTGAACGTCAGGTACAAAAGCATGGCGCGCCCTTCCCAAACCCTCTAACCCCCAGGCCCCCAGAGCCTGCTCTCACCCAAGCGCTACAACCACACCATGCACTTCCCAGCCCCCTTACAAAGCGAGCAGCTTCCTTGCCCCACACTCGGCACCGCGGGGCTGGCCACTTCCATAAAGCACACACCCGAGAACACCCGCCGGGGCTTCCGCAGCCCAGCCCAGCGGGGCACAAACACCCCTCTCAACAAGGCACCACCCGGCCCAGGGAACAAGGGCAAACCCTCCCCACGGGCACAGCCCGAGTCCTAGCAACACCCCCGCGCACCCGGGCACTCAAGAGCAAGCCCTCGCCGCAAGCAGCGGTCCGCGCGCCCATCCCGACTTGGCTGAGCGCGGGCACCGCCCTGCAAGCTTTGGCCAGGGACGCGGCTTGGCCCCGGTAAACGCCGGCCGCACCCACCACCCCGCCCCGCTCAGTGCCGACCACCAAGCACGCCTCCGCCTCCCGCACTACGCGGTCCTCACCCCCCCGGAGCCCCCCACAGCACCACCCGGGGGGACCCTGGCCACGGAGCGCCAACTCCGCACAGCCCGGCTCGACCCAGCCCCGCGCCTCCCACCCGACCCACCGAGCGAGGCTCCCCCGCCCTCGGCTCCCGTCCGCCCGCTCCCCGACCCGTTCCGTTCGCCGCCGGAGCGCACACCCTCTCCAGGCTCCTACCGGAGGACACGGGCAGCAGCAGCACTAGGGCCCCAAAGCGACTCCCAATGAAGCCCCAAGAAGAGAAGTGGCTCTCGGGGCGGCAGGGAGGCGCCGGGCGCGGCGGGCAACACGCCGTCATTTTCGGGGAGATCGGGGGGGGTCCTGAGAGACGCCTGAGCGGACCTTCTGAAGTCTGGTTACCGGACGCAACAATTCCCACACTCGCAGAGTCCAGCGCGGAACGGCAGGTGGGCGTGGCCTCTACCGCCCCCCGGAGGTGACTCGACCTACCGGGGCCGGGGGTGTGGGCGGGCGGGGCCAATCGGGCGGCTGCGAGGCGGGGCGTCGGCGCGGGGACGGGGCGTCAGGCCCGGAGGGGACGCGGCGTAACCCTGACTGGCATCTAACGGGCTGGCGTTGGCAGGCGGCCCCGGCCCCTCCCGCGTGAGCCGAACTCTTCTCTGGCCGCACCCCCTGCAGCCCTGCCCGTAAGCCCGAGGAGGCTTGCGGGAAACGCTGGGTCACCGCCGCGTTCAAGAACGGTTAACATCCCGCTCAGGAAGGGTGGAAAGGAAACAAGAGCGGCGGGGTCATCGTTGTCCCTTTCCCGGAACGCTGGTTGGAAGAATAAAGCGCATCGACCTGAAAATAGAAACCCGGGGCCCAGGAGCGGGTCACCGTGGGGCCAACACTCCTCAGGGCTTCAGTTTTGTCCCGGGGCGCTCCATCTGTCAGGACTGCCTGGGCCCTTGGTCACTATTCGGCGTTAATCAGGCATAATTGGGGACAACACTTGAGAACCGTGGTTGAGCCTCTGCTCCTGAATCCCATCAAGGCCTGCTAGACTTCAAATCCACAAAGACGTGGCCTCTGCACTCACAGCCCCTAATGTAAATTACTCTCCCCCTGCTCGCTTGAAGGGATGCCCTGGAAGGTAAATTATTAAAGAACACTGGGCCCTTAGGTACTGCCCCTCAACTCAATGGGATGGGCCCTTGCCCTTCAGCAACTAAATGTTTATGAAGAGGAAATATACATGTATGAAAAAGGTAAGGACGAGGGTGTATTAAGCGCCAAATTCCTGGAAGCAATGAATGCCATTATTGTTGGCTTGGGTAGGAGTTGATCAGAGGGAGAAGTTTTGTGGTGAAACAATCTGTCAGTGCTGGAAAATTAAGAAAGAGCAAGATTTACTTGTAGAGTTGTGAGTAAACCTGTATGACTACAAAAGTGATAAAAAAAAAAAAAGGTAACGTGACTGGATTTAAAAGAGGAACGAAAAGGAGCTGATGTTTTTTTCCTATTAGTTGGCAAAGAATCAAAACGTCAACCAATGTGAGTAAACATATTGGGGGCCCGGCCCCCTCAGATTTGGGATTTCTAACATAACTCTTCCATATATTAAAAGTTTTAAAAGCGACATGATTTTTAAACCACGAGTTCCGTTTAGAGTTTATCCCAAAGAAATCATCAGAGCTGTGAGCAAAGATGTATAATTTAGGAAAAAATATAAACTCCTTAGTGTCCAGCAAAAATATAGAGAATCTTTCATAGGTGGCTTTATGGGATGAAATTCTATGCAGCAAGTGCAAAAAAATCAATGTGAGAAACTATGATATATTCATAAGTGGGAAAATCAGACTCCAAATCAGAAGGTGCCTTTTGGCATTCCTTTTATTAAAAGTAGTTTATTGAGGGGGCAGCCTGGTGGTGTAGTGGTTAAGGTCATGCACTCCTCTTCAGCGCCTGGGGTTCGCAGGTTCGGACCCCAGGCGCGCACCATGCGGTGATGGCGTCCCATATAAACTAGGGGAAGATGGACATGGTTGTTAGCCCAGGGCCAATCTTCCTCAGAAAAAAAAGAGGAGCATTGGCATCAGATGTTAGCTCAGGGCTAATCTTCGTCACAAAAAAAAGTAGTATGTTGATACCCACAAAAAGAGATTAGTTGGAGATATACCC